>NC_137328.1:995265-2195265 GCF_965287045.1 Carcharhinus amblyrhynchos
GTTGGGGGTTTTGGGACGGGTGGTTATTGGGACAGTGGTGGGGGGTTTTTGGGGATTGGTGTGTGTTGGGGGTTATTAGGGTCGGGGGGGTTTTGGGGGTTGGTGTGTGTTGGGGGTTATTAGGGTCGGGGGGGTTTTGGGGTTGGTTTGTGTTGGGGGTTATTGGGGACGGGGGGGTTTTTGGGGGTTGGTGTGTGTTGGGGGTTATTAGGGTCGGGTGGGGGGTTTTGGGAGTTGGTGTGTGTTGGGGGTTATTAGGGTCGGGGGGGTTTTGGGGGTTGGTGTGTGTTGGGGGTTATTAGGGTCGGGGGGGGTTTTGGGGGTTGGTGTGTGTTGGGGGTTATTAGGATCGGGTGCGGGGTTTTTGGGGGTTGGTGTGTGTTGGGGGTTATTAGGGTCGGGGGGGTTTTGGGGGGTTGGTGTGTGTTGGGGGTTATTGGGGACGGGGGGGGTTTTTGGGGGTTGGTGTGTGTTGGGGGTTATTAGGGTCGGGGGGGTTTTGGGGGTCGGTGTGTGTTGGGGGTTATTAGGGTCGGGGGGTTTTGGGGGTTGGTGTGTGTTGGGGGTTATTGGGGACAGGGGTGGGGGTTTTTGGGGGTTGGTGTGTGTTGGGGGTTATTGGGGACAGGGGTGGGGGTTTTTGGGGGTTGGTGTGTGTTGGGGGTTATTGGGGACAGGGGTGGGGGGTTTTTGGGGGTTGGTGTGTGTTGGGGGTTATTGGGGACAGGGGTGGGGGGTTTTTGGGGGTTGGTGTGTGTTGGGGGTTATTAGGGACGGGGGGTGTTTTGGGGGGTTGGTGTGTGTTGGGGGTTATTAGGGACGGGGGGTTTTTGGGGGTTGGTGTGTGTTGGGGGTTATTGGGGACGGGGTGGGGGTTTATTGGGGGTGGGTGTGTGTTGGGGGTTTATTGGGGGTGGGTGTGTGTTGGGGGTTATTGGGGGTTGGTGTGTGTTGGGGGTTATTGGGGACGGGGGTGGGGGTTTATTGGGGGTTGGTGTGTGTTGGGGGTTATTGGGGACGGGGGTGGGGGTTTATTGGAGGTTGGTGTGTGTTGGGGGGTTATTAGGGTCGGGGGGGTTTTTGGGGGTTGGTGTGTGTTGGGGGTTATTGGGGACAGGGGTGGGGGGTTTTGGGGGTTGGTGTGTGTTGGGGGGTTATTGGGGACGGGGGGGTTTTGGGGGTTGGTGTGTGTTGGGGGTTATTGGGGTCGGGGGGGGTTTTGGGGGTTGGTGTGTGTTGGGGGTTATTGGGGACAGGGGTGGGGGGTTTTGGGGGTGGTGTGTGTTGGGGGTTATTGAGGACGGGGGTGGGGGTTTATTGGGGTTGGTGTGTGTTGGGGGTTATTGGGGACGGGGTGGGGGGTTTGGGGGTTGGTGTGTGTTGGGGGTTATTGGGGACGGGGGGGTTTTGGGGGTTGGTGTGTGTTGGGGGTTATTGGGGTCGGGGGGGGTTTTGGGGGTTGGTGTGTGTTGGGGGTTATTGGGGTCGGGGGGGGTTATTGGGGGGTTGGTGTGTGTTGGGGGTTATTGGGTCGGGGGGGTTTTGGGGGTTGGTGTGTGTTGGGGGTTATTGGGGACGGGGGGGTTTTGGGGGTTGGTGTGTGTTGGGGGTTATTGGGGACAGGGGTAGGGGGTTTTGGGGGTTGGTGTGTGTTGGGGGTTATTGGGGACGGGGGGGTTATTGGGGGGTTGGTGTGTGTTGGGGGTTATTGGGGTCGGGGGGGTTATTGGGGGGTGGTGTGTTGGGGGTTTAGGGTCGGGGGGGTTTTGGGGGGTTGGTGTGTGTTGGGGGTTATTGGGGAGGGGGGGGGTTTGGGGGGTTGGTGTGTGTTGGGGGTTATTGGGGACAGGGGAGGGGGTTTGGGGGTGGTGCGTGTTGGGGGTTATTGGGGACGGGGGGGTTATTGGGGGGTTGGTGTGTGTTGGGGGTTATTGGGGACGGGGGGGTTTTGGGGGTTGGTGTGTGTTGGGGGTTATTGGGGACGGGGGGGTTTTGGGGGGTTGGTGTGTGTTGGGGGTTATTGGGGACAGGGATGGGGGGTTTTGGGGGTTGGTGTGTGTTGGGGGTTATTGGGGACAGGGGGGTTTTGGGGGTTGGTGTGTGTTGGGGGTTATTGGGGACGGGGGGGTTTTGGGGGTGGTGGTGTGTGTTATGGGGGAGTTGTTTAGGCTGCAGTTACCTTGTTGCCCAGCCGTTACCCTGGTGACGGTATCGGCGGAGAGACAAACTGGAGGCGGAACAAAACCCCGGCCTCGGGCTCAATACCTCCCCGACCCGGCGGTAACCCGCTCACTCACTGCCGCCTCCCGGATCCCGGGGCCCGGCTCCTGCCACCGCTGCTCCGGCACTTTCTCTCGGTTCAAACTGCCCGCCGGCCCTAGAGCAGATTCACCCCGGTGTGCGACACTTTGCGGCAGCTGGAGTGCCCCGCCCCTCGCTCTGGCCCCGCCCGCTGACTCCGCCCCTCGCTCTGGCCCCGCCCGCTGACTCCGCCCCCTCGCTCTGCCCCGCCTCCTCGCTCTGGCCCCGCCCCTCCCCACACTGTGATGGGCCATGTGTGTGTGTGTGAGCTCCAGTCCCCGACAATCACGTTTTGATTTGACGTGTCTTAAGTTTCCTTTGTACTTTTTGTTTCTGTTCGGGCCGTTCCCCTTCCTTTTGGGGAGCTGCCCCCTTTTTCTTTGTCCGAATGTAATTTAAGTTTGTTTACTTGGTTCGACCCAAAAGACTGAGCTACAGTAAGAAGTCTCACAACACCAGGTTAACGCCCAACAGGTTTATTTGGTTGCACAAGCCACTAGCTTTCAGAGTGCCGCTCCTTCATCCAATGCGGGCATCTCTACATCATGTGAGCCAGAGGCAGAGTGACCAGGAGAGGCTTTCTCACTCATTATTTACTCACTGTCATAGCCCTCAGTCACAATTCCTCACAGGATCCCTAAACAATTCATTGTACTTTGTATTTGTAGAACGTATTTGCTGTTTTTGATTTTGGAGATTTGGACCGAACACCATCTGTCCATGGCAGAGACAAAGAAGATTAAAAAATAAGTCACTCACACCTTTTTATAATTTATTGTCACAAGTAGGCTTAGTGGGCAGCACAGTGGTTTGCACCGCTAACACAGTAATGTCATTGCATTGTGAATGGAAACCTGCTTGTGACTAATAAATAAAACTTGAACTTTAACATTAACACTGCAATGAAGTTACTGTGAAAATCCCCGAGTCACCACACTCCAGCACTTGTTCGGGTACACTAAGAGAGAATTTAGCACAGTCAATGCACCTAACCAGAATGTCTTTTGGACTGTGGAAGGAAACCAGAGCACTCAGCGGAAACCCATACCAACACAGGGAGAACGTGAAGATTCTGCACAGACAGTGACCCAAATCAGGAATTGAACCCAGGTCCCTGGCACTGTGAGACAACAGTGCTAACCACTGTGCCATCATGCCACTACCTCCTGCACCATCTAAAATGATCATGGGTGATAGTGTAGTAGGTAATAAACAAGATAAAGCTTTCAAGTCATCCTAATCTTATAGTTTGCAAAATGTTTACAATAAATAAAATTAATGACAGATACTAATTTGATTTGATTTATTATTGTTATGTATATTTGGATACATTGAAAAGTATTGTTTCTTGCATGCTATATAGACAAAACATACCATTCATTGAGTACATAGGGGAGAAGGAAAGGAGAGAGTGCAGAATATAGTGCTACAGTCACAGTTAGGTTGTAGAGAAAGATCAGCTAATATATGGTAGGTCCATTCAAAAGTCTGACGGCAGCACGGAAGAAGCTGTTCTTGAGTTGCTTGGTGCATGATCTCCTGAAAGTAGAAGGGTGTCCAGTAATAGATTCCATAGCTCTTGTCAAATAACCCATGCACATCACACAGAAGGCGAAAGTGCCAGCCCCAGTCCATCATTCATAAGATGAGGTTGGAATTTTTTTCAATTGTTTAATTTCTGACAGGAACATATTTTGTCTACTGAACATAAAACACCTTTCTAGTCTTTAATGAATAAATGTATTTCACTATTCTTTTGGTTAATTATCTCTCAGTGAAGTAAATTGGGTCAATTTCACATTGCTACCACTAACCTCTTATCAGAAGTGAAGATACTGATGTTGCTCCGGGGTGGATGAGAGGTCACATGACATCGGGTTATAATCCAACAGGTTTAGTTGAAATCACAAGCTTTCGGAGCACTGTTTCTTCATCAGCTGAAGTTCATCTTTGCATGAATGTATGGATATTATATAATTGCGATTCAGTTCAGTGATGAGGCACCCTGCACTTTAACAGCACTGATTAGTCTTAGACTTTAATTGTACTGGGAAATTCTCTCGCAGGATCACACAACTTGAGTTGCAATTTGAGATTGTTGGTAGATTCTTCATAATGCCAGCAGAGCTTACTTTTGAGGGTAATGTATATTTCAGTCCATGTTGGCTTTGATGTGCAGAAAGCTTCTGTGCTATAGTCAGAAAGTTGGGATTTCAAGCCCCACTCCAGAGACATGAGTACATAATCAAGGCTGACACTCGAGTGCAGTACTGTTGGAATGTTGCACTGTCAGAGTTGTCATCTTTTGGATGAGAGATCTTGTCTCTCAGGTGCATATAAAAGGTTTTTGGATCCATTCTGAAGCAGAGCTGGGGAGTTCTTTCCAATGTCTCAAGTTAATATTTATTCTTTAACCAACATCATCAAAATAAACAGATTATCAGGTCATTCTCACAATGCTGTTTCTGGGAGCTTGCTGTGTATAAATTAGCTGCCACATTTCCTACAACATTGACAAGAAAGTACGTCACTGACTGTAAAGTATCCTGGGACATTCTGATGTCATGACAGGTGCAGAAATATAAAGTATTTTGTTTTCACAGAGCTCTGGAGTTATAATGTTCCTATCCATTGTCAACCATTATTAAGGTATTAACTGATATATTGTTGTAATGAAATATTTACTCTCTTCCCACTCCTCTTGTGGGTGTGTTATCTGACTGCCCATGTAATGTCAAGTTTCAGATGAGCTACAGTTTTCTCCAAGTCAACATTTACAACCCCAAAGTCAACCCTACCTGGCCCTCAGTAGAAATTCTGCATCATAGTGTTTGATTCCATTTGCCTTCCAGCTTTCTCACAGAGGATAAAACCTACATGAAGAAATCGCCAGCTGATATTTGACTGTCAACCCAGCTTCCAATCCCACCTCCAAAACAAACATTTGGATTATTTCCAACGTTACAACATTGCCCCCTGCAACCTCACATACCCTCTATTCATGGCAAAACACATCTTCAAGTCTTTATTAACTTCGTGATCAGCTTGTTCAATGATCCCCTCTCCTGTATTTTTCCAGACACAATCTATAATTCATGCAGAACCTTACAGTCAAATTCCCCCCCTGTAGTAAGCATTGTTCACATACAGTTCCATTGGCTCCCTGTTATCCAACACATTGAATTCCACATCCTTGTTCTTCTTAAAAAGTCATGTTCTCACTACAATCTACTTACAACCTCATCTACTGTTATGTTTACACACTACACTCTTCCAATTCTGAACTTCAATGTATCCTACCTCCTTCCCCTTCACCAATGAGCAAACCCCTTGCTATTCCACCCCACAATCTGGAACTCTCTTCCAGATTCCAGAGCCCTGCTAAACCTTTCATCATGTTCAAAAAGTTCATCAAAATCTCTTCAGCTGCACCTTCCATCATCGCACATCACGGTTGTCCAACATACAGCCCATGGCTCACAGTCCCTTTCTATCCAGAACTCTGTGATTGGAGGAGCAGTGTGAAGAGGGATAGCCATGATGCATTTTCTCTTCACCTTTGACCATGTTCTCTCTCTCTTGCCCTCCCGTTCAAGTGCAAAGATAGCAGAGTAGGCAAGTTTGACATGAGAAGCAGCGGGTGCAGCAACAGCACCATCCTAGAACTGCCACTGGGGGTGACTGCAGGCTCTAACAGGGCAGAGTGAGGAAGCTCTGTGCCATCAGAGCCATTCCATCTCTTAAAACTTCCACAAGAGCTGATGAAGATAATTCACCAGCATCTTCACAAAGGCAATTCGGGATGGGTCATTAATGATCGCATAGCCAGCAACACCCACACTCCAAGAATGAATTTTTTTTGAAATAAGAACATATTCTCCAGTGTAGGGTGAAACTCAGGAATCCCATCTGGAGTTCTGTTGATAGTGTAGTAAATGACATCATTCCCAAATTTGGGACAGGTCTGAAACCACAAGTTTCATTCCTCCGCAATTATTCTTCAGGAGAGGCTCCATCACAAAATCTACCATTTGAACACTGTCATTTTTATTCTTCTTCAAACATACATATGGGTGGCACTGCTGCCTCACAGCACCAGGCACCCGGGTTTGATTCCTGGTTGGGGCCACTGTCTGTGGGGAGTTTGCACATTCTCCCCGTGTCTGTATGGGTTTCCTCCAGGTGCTCTGGTTTCCTCCCACAGTCCAAAAAATGTGCTGGTTAGATGCATTGACCATGCCAAATTCTTCCTCAGTGTACCTGAACAGGTGCTGGAGCATGGCAACTCAGGGATTTTCACAGTAATTTCATTGCAGTGTTAATGTAAAAAAATGCATGCTGTGCACCTGCTTTTAAAAATACATTCAAAATAACTTTTATTTGAATAAAGCTTTTGAAATTCATCTCGTAGATTTTTTCCAATTACTATTGGAAAAGGCTTAAACAGAAAATTTTAAAAATCAAAGCAAAGTCACCTAGTTCAGCGAAACGAATGGGGAGAATGTATCCCAGAAAATTAGTTGCACTCCCCAATTAACAGGACAGGCCTGAGAGGGGCTGAATGGCCTGTCCCTCTTCCTATATTCCTTTGTGAATCCGCAAACAGAATAATAACTTTAGGCAGAAATATCAAGTGTTTTTAGAGAAAGGGAGAGAAGCCTTCAAATAAAGTCTGTAAGATACAACTCAATGTATAAATTTAATTTATTTTACCATGAAATGTGTACATTTTGATTGTGATTATATAACTATTTTAGACATTAGAAATTTCAGTTACTGGGGAAAAGAATGAGATAAAACATTCTGAAAGTATTTGACATAATTATTGTGCTCAGATTTTACTATCAGGGGGAATACTTTTCTTATTATTAAAATTTATTTACGCGTGTCGCAAGTAGGCTTACATTAACACTGCAATGAAATAACTGTGAAAATTCCCTAGTCACCACACACCAGCACCTGGTCAGGTACACTGAGGGAGAATTTAGCACGGCCAGTGCACCTAATCAATTATAAAGTTGGATGTAAGTGTCATGACAAAATGAGAAAGGCGCAGGAAGTTTCTAACATTTCTATGTATATTATGGATATGTCCAGATATTATCAAATAGGAACTGTTTTGAGCGTTACCAAAGTTACAATTTTGGAGGAATCACTGTGCTGCATTCTCCTAATAGCCTTTCAATTCAACTTCATTATTTATTAGTCCAGCATTGATCAAAAATAGTTTCCAAGCCATGGAGCTGGATGCTTTTAACTAAAGAGAGTCTGCAACCTTTATAGACTGCAGATTAACATCTTTCTGGTCAATATTCCTACACACTAATTGACTTGTGGGTGACGGGTGAAGGAAAAAGTTTAGATTCTTATAGCGCCTTTCACTATTTCAAAATAGCCCAAAGTATTTTGCAGCCAATGAGGGATTGTGAAGTAGCCAAGACTTCTTTCATCTCTGTTGTAGGATTTTGTCCACTTTCTCAATTTACTGTAGACAATTGCCAGCTGGGACTAATTAATGGGCAGCGTTGGAAGTTTTTCTCTCAAACATGACAGTTCTTCCGCAACCACATGGATCATTTTAATCCAAATGTGTAATAAATAAATATAAACAATATGTGGGAAGGTGTGGCATCTGTATATATTTATGCACTGCACTTTCCCCAGACAGCTAAGTGTACTGTAACAATGGGAAAACGGAATGAGAACAGTGGGGGGGTCACTTCATATCCTTGCTGCTTTGAATGTACGGCTTTTCGCTGTGTTATTTCCATGGACAACGCGAACTGTGTTTCTCCCGGGTCACTCTCAGGGTTGTCTGTGGGAGTGACTTTAACTTGAGGGCGCTGGTGGAAACCCTACACAGGCTTCATTACACACCGCCCATGGCAAAACAGGACGTCTCAACTAACCTGTTAATTAACAATTAAAAATTTTAAAAAATTACAGAGGTAAATAATGCAATAAAAAGGTAATTTAAAATCATCGCACAAACTGTAAATCAAAATTAATTCACATCTAAATTGAAATTGCACCTTGGTCCATTGGATTAATTTAAATTCAGGATCTCGGTCCTGAATTGCGGGGGGGGGGGGGGGGTTTAATTTAGGCAAAATTTCGTCACAGAATGCAAACACCTCCATACACTTACATCACTTAGTTGGGTACTGTACAAGACATCATTTTTGCCGACGAAAGTCGAGTTGGAGTATGACAGAGTGGGGAGCAGCTCACGCAGAATGGGAACAGTCAGAAGTCCCAGGATGAGGAAGGAATTAGCGGAGTGACTGCTTCTTTTTGCAACTATTTCCATTTCCAAGCATTGCCGAAGTACTTCGTTTTTTTATTATTAAACTGTTTCCCAATGGTGTCAATTTCAGAAATTCAAACCATCACTTTTGAAACAAAAAAACCCATGAATTTAGATTTCGAACGGGATTACTTTTTAATCTGAAAAAACTTGAAAACTCTCATGTTGAGTCGCGATCCCCTCCATCCCCCACACTCCCAGAAGTTCGGAGCTAAATCAATAAACTGATGGGCTGTGCAAATTTCTGATCCAGAAGTTTACAAATATAACCTCTTTATTACAACTGATCGGAGTAACCGTGCCACTGAGTTTTGTACTTTGACATGTAGCTTCCTTTAGATATTTTTTTAAATAGATGTTCATTGCGGAGAAAATATCCCCATTTTTCAATAATTATTTTCTAATTAGTGTTGGGACAAGCTAGGACGTATCTTGTTCAGTTAAATGTCATGGTGTTGAATTTTAACCCACTTGTTACCGTCCTCCAGGAGTATTTTGGGTTGTACAGTACACACACTCATTCCTGTCGCAATAATCCGGATCATTTCCCCACCAAATTAATATTTTATTCATAAATCTTCCCACTTTTTTAATGTGATGCACTGTTTCCTCTATGGTTTAAGTAATACTTCACCCTGCTACATTCCCCAGTACACTCACCACTCTGATTGTATTCCCAGTTTTGAGTGTTTAGTTTGCCTTGTCTTTTTTGGGGAGGGGATTTGTTTCTACAAAGCATCTGGAATAGCAGAGCTAGATTTCATGGCATCAATAGCCTGTGCCCTCCATTTTCCTGAACACTAATTAAAATAATGCAAATCTATATTTTGTCTTTTTCATTCCTTCTCCTTGTTTTTCAATTTCTCGTTAACAATTTAATTTTTAACTATGTTACATTTGTCATTTTTCTATTTTCGTTTTCATTTTCTCAGAACATTGCCTCGTTTCAATCTAATACATTTTATGCATTTCCAATTATTAATGCATCCTTTATTTTTTTCACATCCTCATCTTTCTGTTTTACACATTGACATAAAAACGTGCTTTTTTGTTGTTGTTACTTTTATCCCAGTTTCCGTATCTCTTCTCTCTCCCCGAGGGAGTTTGCCCACGTTCTTCATTTGAAAATTCTTAACCTTGTAAATTCCTGGGCAGCTTGCCTCCCCCCTCCCGGACACTCAGCACCTGAAGGAGCACATGGACAGATAGCAGACAGGGAAGGATTTCAGTCTTATTGGCGTTCGTAACCGCATTAAATGGACAAAGATTGGAGACAAGCTTCAGTCTGGGTCTCCCGTCCATCAACAGACCTGTGACTTGACCCAAGCAAACTTTGATGGCAGCAACGAAAGCAGAAATCCAGCCCGTCCTAATTCCCTACTTGTTATATTTCACTCCTCCTTCAGTTATTTTTCCAGATGCCCTCATTATGTATTATTTCATTGTATTTTCTTTCAACCACACCTCGATTCTCTCACCCCTTTCTGTTGCTTTTTGTCACTGTGTCTTTGCAAAGCCGTCTGATTTACCTTGATTTATTTCCATTGTATTTTGGGGATGGTTATTGCTCCCTCTTATGGGCAGTAACTTGTGCTGTAGTTTGCCCTGTCTGACCGCCTCTTGATGCAATGTAGACACTCTCACTGTCAGCTGTGTCTGTCATTTCCTGTGTATATTTTTATCTTTTTGTGTGTGTGGCTGCAGGTCGGAGTGTGTTTCCAGCTGCATAAAAACTAATTCTGTTTGAAGAAAACATGGTGAATAATATAATTAGAGCAGGTATTGAGTGAGCATTCAGGTGGTCGGGTTCTGTGTGCACGTTTGACTGAAAAGGATTGGGCTTGGTGTTTGCAGTCGGTTAATTCTGCCTTTGCGGATACAACTGATGTTATTTCTGCTGAGAATTTTGCATATGTATGCATATATAAAGAAGGGTGGGGTTTCTGTATATATTTATTCACAAAGTAAGTATGATAGGTAGTGCAATTTCTCTGTTCATTCATGCCCAGATATTGTGGCAATTTTTAAAAATTAAAGTCAGAGAACAGAGTCCTCGAATAATTACAACAGGGATAGAGGGCCATTTGGCCTATCAGGTTTATCTCAGCTCGCTGCAACAGCAACTTAGCTAGTGTTGTATATGTGGGATCAATGTAGTTTCTCATGACATTTGCTAAGACTGTCTAAATAGTTACAATAGTGCTCCAGTTAACCCAGAGGCCTGAATTAATAATCCAGAGATGATGTATTCAAATCCTACCGTGGTAGTTTGAGAATTGAATTCAGATAAAAGAAAACTGTTGTCAGTAAAAATGGCCACAAAACTATAAGATTTTTGCAAAACAAAATCCAACTGGTTCATTAATGTCCTTTAAGGAAGAAAGTTTACTTGGCTTGCATTGATCAAAATGTGAAACCAGTCCACACCCCAGGAAGCCATTCAGTTGAAAAAGACCCATCACCATCACCTCAGAGTAATTAGGAACAACCAATAAATCATCACTTTGCAGCCTTTTGGCTAAGATCAAGCTCGAGATCAGGGGTAGTACCTGAGCTTGTCAGCTTGGATTCAGTATGTCTCCCTCGTGGGACCATGAATTGACTTCAATTTGAATTTGAATTAGTTCTTGGAGCAAGGTGGTGGATTCAGGGCTTGCTCAGTCCACTCTGCTTAGTGACTCTGAGAAAGGAATAAAATTTAAAACAAAATTTTAAAATTTATAACAAGAAGGTTTGCTACGAGAGGACACAGGTTTGAGGTGCTGGGGAGTAGGTACAGAGAAGATGTCAGGGGTAAGTTTTTCACTCAGAGGGCGGTGGGTGAGTGGAATCGGCTGCCATCGGTGGTGGTAGACGCAAACTCGTTGGGGTCTTTTAAGAGAGTTCTGGATGAGTACATGAGATTTAATGGGATTGAGGGTTATAGGAAGGCCTAGTAGGTAAGGATATGATCAGCACAACTTGTGGACCAAGGGGCCTGTTCGTGCTGGAGTTTTCTATGTTCTATGAAAAATAAGTGACAGTTTCACCAGTGATGTCCGCATCCCATGAAAGGATAAATGAAACCAAATATGTTACAGATGAACTAGTTTAATCCTGAAACATTTCCCAATTAAAGGATTGCTTTTCAAGTGTGGTCATTGTTACTATGGAGGCAAAAGCACCACTTTGAAACCAATCAGCCACCAAAGCAGCATGAGATAAAAGATTAGCGGAAAAGGTTAAGGGAAGGTCATCAGCCAGGATATCCGGAGAGTTTGCTGTTCTTATCTGGAATCAATAATTGGAACTGAACTGAACACCATCCCTGACAATAGAACACAAACCAATATAGGTATTGTTTGCATGGAATAATGAATGTACCTTTGTGATGCAGAGCTGGGAACTGATTGGCTATCTCCCCTTCCTCAAGAACAATCTTGCTCATCTGAAGTGTCAATGTGATGAACCACAGTTTGTCTCTTAAATGTTATCTGTTTTTCATTGATCCTCTCCACCAGAGTAAACTCACCTGCCTTTCCAATAGCTGTATCTGGAACCACTACTTAAATCTCATCTCCCATTATTTTAGGAAGACTGACTCATTTGTGTTTGCCTTGACAATTGCTGTACAATTTTGACTCATCTTCTTCCTTTTTGCCTGAGATGCAGTACCCAATTTCACATTGACATCTACATATACTGTTCAAAGAACTATAGCTGAACTGACAACTGAACTTTAGTGTCAAAAATATTATCTCATTTTTCCTTGAATTCTAAAGAAATATCCCCAGTTTGTTGAGCAATCTGAGTGACACACATTAGAAGAATTCAGCCCTTTCTTTGTCTATTACCGCACAGAGTTCTGTTCCGACCCCACCGACCTATAAATCAATGAATCCAGCACCTAGAGGAACAGGTCACTTGTACTGTATGTTCCCTAGCATCTGGTCATTTTAACAAAGGGATTGTAAACAAGTCCAGACAAGGAGGGACATATTTATACAAAAGTAAAATATTGCAGATGCTGGAAATCTGAAATTAAAACAGAAAAAGCTGGAAGTCCTTTATATTTGTGTCCTCCTTAATGTGCTGATTAACGTGCTGTGGTCTTTGAGTGTTGTTCTCTATACCTGGGAATGATTGCTTTGTATGCATCAACTTTCTTGGTTAAATTAGCATTTGCTGTTTCCGAGTATTTGACATTCCTCAGGAATTTCTCCGATATTTATGTGGGTCGGTATCTGTGCTCCTTTGCATGGAGTGAATTAGGTAAGTGGTGCATTTAACAGTGAACATCAATATGCACTGTATATGTAGCAGTTTCTCTTTGAGTTTGTGTGTGTGTGTGTATGTATTTGTGATAACTATGAGCATGAAGTGAAAATGATGATATTTGTGGATGCGTGTGTACATGGATGTGTTTTGTATCTGTGTGCATGGTGCAATGGTTCAGTATAGTACAATGTTGTGGATGTGTATTTGTGGGTTTTTATGGGGAGTGAATATTATGTGATGAGGTTTGTGAAAGTATAAGTATATCTGAGTGTATACTTGTGATTCTGTGCTTTATATAAATGTCATGTTTGATATAATGTGTGTATGTTTAAGTCTATTGAAAATTCTGAATGTTAATATTACTTGTGTCTGTGGATGTGTCTATGGTAGAAATGGGTAATGGAATTGGTATGTGTTTCTGTCTGTGGCTTTACAGGTATGATTGTCTCCATGTTAGCAATACACAGAACTGCTTGTGATTTTGGAAGGTGTAAATGTATGTGGTCATGATTGTGCATCCAAATATGTATTTATGTCAGTCTAATTTTACACTAAGATTGTAGACGTGAATAGTATAGGGTGGACTTTGTGTGTGCATTGTGTGAAGATTGGATGTTGGTGTAGAGAGTGTGAATGGGTGTGAATATGCTAAATGTACCCATGCTTGTGTGTTGGTGCCAGTAGCAATGCAATTCAAATGTGAGCTCATGAATATGTGGTGAGTGAGAACTGGGTATATATCTTGTATGGGTATCTTGTGTGGGTGACTGGATGAGTGTGGTTGGTGTGACTGAGGGGAGCGTAGCTGAGTGTGTGTGGGGTGGGGTGGGGTAGGGTGGGGGTGGGTGTGGGGTAGGGTGGGGGTGGGGTGGGTGTGGGTTGGGGGGGTTGGGGGTGTGGGGTGGGGTGGGTGTGGGGTGGGTGAGGGGTGGGGTGGGTGTGGGGTGGGGTGGGGGTTTGGGGGTGGTGGGTGGGGGTGTGTGGGTGGGGGTTGGAGGTGGGGGTTGGAGGTGGGGGTGTGTGGGTGGGGGTTGGAGGTGGGGGTGTGTGGGTGGGGGGGTGGGGTTGTGTGGGTGGGGTGGGGGTGTGTGGGAGGGGTGGGGGTGGTGGGGGGGGTGGGCAGGGGGTAGTGGGTGGGGTGGTGGGGGTGTGTGGGTGGGGGCGTGTGGGTGGGGGGGTGTGTGGGTGGGGGTATGGGGGTGTGTGGGTGGGGGGGTGGGGTTGTGTGGGTGGGGTGGGGGTGTGTGGGTGGGGTGGGGGTGGTGGGGGGTGGTGGGCAGGGGGTAGAGGGTGGGGGGGTGGGGGGTGGGGGTGTGTGGGTGGGGGCGTGTGGGTGGGGGGGTGTGTGGGTGGGGGTATGGGAGTGTGTGGGTGGGGGTATGGGGGTACGTTGGTGGGGGTATGGGGGTGGGGGGTGGGGTGGGGGTCTGTGGGTGGGGTGTGGGGGTGGGGGTGTGTGGGTGGGGGGTGGGGGGTGGGGGGTGGGGTGGGGGTGGGGGTGTGGGTGGGGTGTGGGGGGGGGGTGTGGGTGGTGTGGGGGGTGGGGGTGTGGGGTGGGGTGTGGGGGTGGTGGGGTGGGGTGTGGGGTGGGGGTGTGGGGGTGGGGTGGGGGTGTGGGGGTGGGGGTGGGTGTGTGGTGGGTGGGGTGGTGGGGGGGGTGGGGGTGGGGGGGGGGGTGGAGGGTGGTGGGGTGTGTGTGGGGGGGGGGGGTGTGGTGGGTGGCAGGGGTGAGGGTGTGTGGGTGGGGGGGTGGGTGGGTGGGGTGGGGGTGGGGGTGTGTGGTGGGGGGTGTGTGGGTGGGGTGGGGGGGTGGGTGGGGCATGGGGGTGGGGGTGTGGGTGGGGTGGTGGGGGTGTGGGTGGGGTGTTGGGGTGGGGGTGTGTGGGTGGGGTGTGGGGGTGGGGGTGTGTGGGTGGGGCGGGGGTGTGTGGGTGGGGTGTGGGTGGGGGTGTGTGGGTGGGGATGGTGGGGGGGTGGCGGGGGGGTGGCGGGCGTGGGGTGCGTGGGTTGGGTGCATGGGGTGGGGTGGGGTGGGAGGGGTGGGAGGGGTTGGGTGGGTGGGAGGGGTGGGGTGGGAGAGGAGGGGTGGGGTGGGGGGTTGGGGTGGGGTGGGTGGGGGGCAGAGGGGGTTGGGATGGGGTGGGTGGGGGGCGGAGGGGGGTGGGGTGGGGGCGTGGAAGGATGTGGGGGCATGTCGGGGGTGGGGTGGGTGGGGGCATGGAGAAGGGTGGGGTGGGTGGCTGTAGGGGGTGGTGTGGGTGTAGGCAGGGGGGTGGGTGTGTGGGGGTTGGGAGGGGTGGGTGAGGGTGAGGGGGATGGGGTGGGGGGTGGAGGGCGGAGGGGGGTGTGGTGGGAGGTGGGCAGAGGGGGGTGGGGTGGGTTGGGGTGGGTGGGGGGTGGAGAGGGGTGGTGTGGGTGGGGGTTGAAGGGGTGGGGTGATGGAGTGTGGGTGTGTGGTGGGTTGTGGGTGTGGGGTTGGGGGTGGGGGTGAGGGTGGGGTTGCGGTTGGAGGTGGAGATGGGGGCGGTGGGGGGTGTGGGTGGGGTGGGGGGTGGGTGGGGTGGAGGGGTGGAGGTGTTGGGTGGGGGTTGGAGGGGTGGGGTGGGGTGGGGCGGGGCAGTGGGTGGGGTGAGTGTGGCATGGGTGAGATGGGTGTGGCGTGGCTGGGGTGGATATAGATAAATGTGTGTGTGTGTGTGTGTGGTGGTTGGGGGTGAGTGGATTTGGATGTGTGTGTGGGTGAGTGAGTGGGGTGGGTGGGGGTGAGTAGGATAAGTGTGAATGTGTGGGTGTGGGTGGGTATGGTTGGATCGGGGGGGGTGAGTGAGTGAGTGAGTGGGTGTGAGTTGGTATGGGTGGGTGTGGGTGGATGTGAGTGAGTGGTAGTGAGTGAGTGTAAGTATGAATGAGTGTGAGTGATGGTGAGTGTGTGAGTTGTGTTGAGTGTGAGTGAGTGAATGAGTCTGAGGGATGGTGAGAGTGATTGAGTGTGATAGTGAGTGTGAGTGGTAGTGAGTGACTGAGTGTGAGTGTGTATGTGAGTGAGTGTGAGTGAATGAGTGTGAGTGATGGTGAGTGTGTGAGTTGTGTTGAGTGTGAGTGAATGAGTCTGAGGGATGGTGAGTGTGAGTGGTAGTGAGTGCGGAGCAGGCTGTGGGCTCTGTCACTCACTGTGCCTGGGCTGTTGCTCAGAGGCAGGAGGCGAGTCGCAGACACAGACAGACACACAGACACACACACACACAGACAGACAGACGGACAGAGGCAGATGAAAGGAGCCGCCCGCTTACTTTGGGCCACTTCACTTTGCTCTCATTCTGACTGGGAGAATTGAATTCCTCTCCGCGGCGCCTGTGGCGGACACAGCGGTTAGCGAGGCGCTGGCGAGTGGCGAACCCCCCCTGGAATGAGAGCCCGCAAGCGGAGAGGCTGCCCCCGAAAGCAGGAGCGGGTCTAGCGGCTGCCCCGGAGCCGGGCACAGGGAGCTGAGGCTGGGGGAGCCTGAACCACACAGACCAAACTGGAAGATTCACAGCCACAGCAAAGCAGGCAGCCCCGGAGCCAGGCGCCTCTCTCCCATCCTCACCCCAAAGTTCGCTGCAGACATTTCAATATCCGACATCTGTCCACAAACAGCACTGAGAAAAAACTTTCCAATTCTTTCCTGAACTGGTCTCCACTCAGATAGGAAAAGAACACTCACTGAAGGCATACAGCCGGACACCATGCAGAAATGGTAAATACCTCCTTGATTCATTTTCGCTCGAATTATTTACCTGATTCCTGAAAGTTGTGACTCGTGCCGATGTGTCACAAAAAGTTAGTGAAAAGTCCCCCCCCCCCATTAATCTCGAGGCCTGTCTCCCGAATAGAGGGCGGGATGTTCTGGAGTTTCGGGAAGGGGGGGGGGTCTTTCCCCCAAATCGAATTTTATTTTTTTCTCTAATTTTCAGTTTTGGTGTAATTGGTTGTGGGGGAAACTGAAAGGTAGTGTGTGTGTGTCTGTATCTGTGACTGCGACAGTGTGTGTGTACGAATTTGTGTGTGTGTCTGTGCCTGTGTGCGTGTCTGTGTATGACTTTCTGTCTGTGTGTGTCTGTGATTTTGCATATTTGTGTGACTTTCTGTCTGTGTCTGTGCGTGTGATTTTGTGTATGTAACTTTGTATTTGTGACCCTGTGTGTAAAAGTTAATGCGGTAACCCACCATTCCCGTTCCCCTCCTCCTGGACTTGGCTTGTTAGTTTTCCCCTCACTCCTTTTACTCTCAGGGTTATGAGGTCTATAATGAGCATTACACAGGAGATACATTGATTGGATTTGTAAGGTCTTGCTGATTTTTCTGCTATTCTGTTAATGTGGCATGCCCAGTGTCAGTGATCAAAGCCAGTCTGAAGTGGAGGAGGCCTCTAATTGTCAAGTGCAGGCAGCTGAGGAGTGTGACCTGCATTCATGTGTCACTTTCTTTCTCTCCCAGTGTACAGTTTATAAGGTTTAGTGCGTAGTTAAGTTTAGTTGTACCTCCTTCTCTGAGAGGCAGCTGATTGCTTTTCATTCCATCTGACAGAAGACCCTTACAGGACAACAGTGAACATTTTATTTTTTGATTATTATTCACTCACCACTTGTGAAATGTTTCGGCCTGCTGGGTTCTCTGTGTGTCTGTTGCTTAACACAATATTTTGTTCTAATGGCGATTCCTGTCAGAGTCGTTTCATGCCTGTGTAAGTGGTGGAATCGAGAATGCCAATTTGCATTCCAGCAGTGTCATTTGATTACTTTTATCTGTGCAGCTTCGAGACCAGTTCAGACCTTCTATTTCATCTTGGCATATCACAAGTGGATGGTGTGTCATCTTTGGAAATTCAGGCTGCTTTAGACAAAAAAAACACTTTCATGTTGGAGCCACAGTCTCCTGTTAACTTGTCAGCAGCAGTAGGATATGATTCACAGAGACCCAGAAGAATGGAGTGAGAGGAGAGTTTGAGTAGTTCAATAAGCCAGTGGACAGGTAATGTGTGACATCCCATGAGGACTTGAGTTAATGAAGAACAGGTTTGCTTTGCTGTCCACACTGCCCTGACTCTTCCTCCATAGTTCCTTTTTTTCCCATTTGATCTTACTCTAGCAAATTGATTCGCTTTTCTTTGACTGCACTAAGCGAGAGGAGATAGCACTATAGCTAAACCACTTCACTCTGCCTTTGTTAAACTGATGGTACTTCACAGTCACAGCAAAAAAAGGACTACCTCCAGCCTTGCAATCTGCTATTATCCTTGTATGCACTCACTAATGCTGGATTACAATACCTTGTTACTGAGGAACAATAGTTTCACTCAGGTGTGTGGGAGTAACTTGCACATCTTTAACATTTCACTCCATTAAAAATGTGATTTGTAAATGTTTTTGACAATTGCAAAACACAACAAATGAAATTTTCAAAATTACCATGCATATCAATTTTGAAAAAAAAGTACCTCTGTGATGCCACTAAGACACTTAAAATCCCAAAGAAACATTGATTATTTTCTAAGCGGCTTCACAAAAACATGTTTAAGATTAAATAACTCCAAACTGATGTACAGGAAAAGACTGGGGCAGGAAAAGTGGCCAGTAAAGAAAGAGGTTGGGACTTGCATGGGAAGTTTGGTATTTATATACAAGATATAGATTGTATGAAAAGAAAATACCCATCTGTGTTAAAACCTAAACCCACAAGTAAAATAATTCTGTGCCCACTCATAATTAATATTCATAAAATTTGACTCAATATGAAGTCAATACCACATTTTAAGTCTCAGATTAATCGCAAATCGGGTCATGATGTCACACAAAGAAATGTCTCTGCTGAACTATGTTCAAAATTATATGATTGGACAATGTGAATAAAACACTGAAATGAAGACAATGCTAAATTTTGATTAATAATTTACTTACAAATTGTTTTAATGGTCCAGACAGAATCCGGCTTCAATTAAGTATTTCTATTGTTTGAGTAGAAACTGAAAATCTTTTTATCTTCACTCAGTGCAGTCAATACTTATCAATTTTAATTGATAGTTTCAGCTGTAAATTAATTTTACCTTAAGCATCATGTTTTAGTACATTTATAGTCTATACTGTAAAAGCTGGATAATTCGTTGCATTGTTTATTTATGTAGCCCATGTGGACAATGAAAATAACAGAAGTAAAATACCTTTTGCAGATCAAAAAGCATTTTATTAATGATACCAAGTGTGCAAGGATTCAGACAACAGAAAATCTATACCAGTATTTCACTTGAACTCTTACTGCCTGAATATACCTGATCCATAAACATTTTCATGTGCAGTACCAGGTCAGAACTAACTGTAATAGAATTAACAGTTGGCGCCTAGAATAAAGCAAAGGCAAGTAACACAATCTTCCAAATCAATTCATTACATAATCCACAAAAGCATAGTGCAGGTTGTTTTGTGATGTCAGGAACCCTTTCTGCTGTACTATTCAAAGTGATGAATACACCTTTTATTTGTACTTGTAAGTTATATATGTATATTTTCTAAAATATGCTGCCAATGACCTGACCATTTTATACAAATAGTGGCACACTAGAATTTTGAACAACTTTTTTTTGACATCTCCACCATCACACACTTACCAAGTGAAACTGGGATTTGTTTCTGACAGAAGCTTGTTGAAAATGTTGTTCGAACTGGGAAGGTCTAGTTGTGTTATGCATTGAAGTGCTGTGTGAGCTATGCATTCAAAGCACTTATTTAAAAAGTAGACAGGCCGCTGATAACACCTTTTTGAGGTTTGCTGTTAATCCTGAAGTTCTAACAGAGATGAATGTAAATGTCAATCATTTCCTCAAAGGTGGTTGCCTTGATTTATTTAATTAAAAGCAACAAAATGTCATTCTGCCTGGTAAATACGACATGGAACTATTTTACTGACAGAAATGTAAAATTTGCAATGATTTGCTGTACCTTGACAAGCTATGTACTGTGCAGTCATTAAAGTGTCCAATCTTTGATTTTAAAAGGGACAGAAAAGATTTACTACGTGTCTTAACATTGAGATAAGTTAGTTACGAGGTTGTAAATGCGATTAAATGAAAAACTAAGCAACAGTTTTACAGAATAATACCTCTCATAATTGTATTAAAAAGTCAAATCACTGCTCTTTTTCTGGTGACTGTTCTTTTTGCTAACCAGCCCGAAGTATTAAAATGGAGAAACTTGATGCTATGTAACACTAAAACTGAAGGTAACTTCTGAAATATTTCAATTCGCTTGAATTTGTGAATCAGAATCCATCTTTAATACAAAAACTCCAGGAGAAAGGTAGCCAACCATCAACTGCTTCAAAAGCAAGTTCATAGAATATTTTAAACTCTGAGTTTGACAACTATATTTTTACTCAATATTTATTCTGAATTAATCCACTTCACTTATGAACAGTTACTGATGTCTGACTAGCATTAATACACAGGCACAGCGAGTGCTTTTCTTTTGCATTCTAGTGTGCAAGTAAGCTGGAGTTCTGTGTAAGAGTGGGACAGGTAAATTAAAGATGTGTAATCATGAAATATAAACTTCAAACGTCAACTAAAAGAGAGAAAATAAGTAAAGCTGAGCCAATTTTAGTCCACCAGTACTGGCATAGATGCAGCCATACCAGCATAAAGTACTTTTTTACACCTGGCTAATATATCAAAATTATTATTTCTGCTTGCTTTTCAAAATAAAATGTATCTTGCTGCCATGAATTTGAGGCCCTGCCTGTTCATACTGGACCAGGCAAGAGCTCAGTCTGCTCTCTACAGGAACTTCACTGTGTCAGTTTTTGAGGATAACTTAAGCAGAACTCAAACCACACCAGCATTCTGCATCACAACATTGATTTCTTTTTTGCTATAGATTTGAAAATTGATTTTTTTTTGCCAGTTTAAGCATCCAACAAGCATGCCACATTTGTGCCAAATTGCAAACTATTTAGTACTGAGTTTTAAAGGAAAACCATTTAATCTTTTAAACCATGTGCGACATTGTTTAAGATTGCCAATGTTTGTACTTGTGTGTACCGTTTGACCTGTGATGTTGTTTCTGTTTTGGATTTTTCCATCACTTCATTAAATGCTTATCACTTTGTACAAGTCTTTCTAGAATAATAGAGAAAGTTTTCCTTAAAAGTTCAGCCGTTTCTCCTGATGTGACATATCCTTAAACATGTCGGCAGACGTGTCACAGAGGAGACAAAGCATGTATAGGTTCTGCAGTGATAAAGTGAAACATCTTCCTAAGACCATAACCTGTGCACAGTGGGGGACAATAATATCTTAAAATGCATAAGTGTTTGTCAATTGGTTTAAATACTGCCCTTTTATGAGGGAATGTATCATTGATCTTAATTTAACTCAGACCGGTGGGAATACAAACATGAATTTTAATGTGGATACTGAATATTACTTTTTGTTGGTTTAGTGCAATAATCAGCATGATTTTTACAATAAAACACATCTTTCACAACTCCTCAATTAAACAGGCTCCTGTCATAGTGAAAGCTGCCTTTTCTCAAATTCATGGATTCCTATTTCTTTTGAAAAAGGGAGACCGGCGCTGAGTTAAGCAGCTGCTTGTTAATTTGTGTCAGGGTTTAACAAATATGAATATAAATAAATGAATGAAAGCTGGGCATTGCACGCCCATGTCCACAACTGTGATCATGTTTCCAAAGTGGTCACTGTGACCAGATTGGAAGTGGTTCATTTTCAGAGATTACTCACTGCTTTACCAGCTCCCACAGCCTGACTATGGCCCAGCCCTGAAGGTAAGTGTCTTCATGGCAGTTTAATTGTATGCCATGGCCATCAGACCAGCCCACTGGATACAGCAATGACTGAATCAGCAGAATTCCATTTTCATTACACAGGATTCTGGGATTTTTACTGGTGCTTTGGGATAGCACTCTGCTGGTCCATTTATTTTCTTTCTGCCAAAGCTGAAAAACAGAGGTCTTCACTGCTGTGATGTGCTCAGCTGAATATTTTGTCATCTGGAGGCACATTTGATGATGCAATGTAAACTGAATTCACCAGTAGCTTCTCACTCCTTTCAAATGTGTTTGCTAATTGTGATTTTCATGGAGCTCGTATGGGATATAAACACAATGAACAACAGGCCAGGGAAGAGGAGTCAACAAAAAGTGTCCCGATATTTGTTTTTGATTCCCACTGCTTCTCACCTATCCATCCATCCATCCATTATCCTATCCATCCATTACAGCTAGTCATGAACCCTATCTGCTTTTAGTTACTTATGAAGAGGAGGCCATTTAGCTTTGTAACCCTGTTCCAACCATTCAATAGAGTCATGGTTGATCTATGACCTAACTTTATAAAACTGTCTTTGTCCAAATAAATCTTCTTTATCTTGGGTTAACAAAAATCTGTCAATCCCAGATTTAAAATTAACAATTGATTTAGCTTCAATTACCAGTGACAGAAGAGAGTTCCAAATTTCTACCACCTACTTTGTGCTCCACAGTTCCACTCCTTGAAGACCTGGTTGTAAGTTGTAGACTGTACTTGTAGCCCCAGGATCTCCAACTGGTTTCTCTCAATTTTTTTATCTGTTCCTTTAATAGCTTGAAAACATTGATTGAATTCCAAGAATTCAATCTTAGTTTGTGTAATCTTACCTTGTAATTTGACCATGAGGTCTAGGTCTCATTCTAGTAAAGCTACCGAGCACTCCCTCCAATGTCAGGATATCCTGCATGAGGTATGATGCCCGCAGTATTCCAGGTGTGGTCTGACCGGGGCTTTGTGTGGCTGAAGTATAAATTTTACCCTCTTGTATTCTGATCCTCCAAACATTAATGCCAGCATCTCATTAGCTTTTTTGATTATTTTGTGCACCAGTTCATGATATTGGAATGCTCTCTGCACTTTGACTTCCCAAGTTAGTTTGGGCCTCCACTAATTCTAACTTTTCCACATTTAGAAAGTACCTGGTTCTACTCTTATTAGTTCCTCACATTTGCCTTCATTGAAATCAATTTGCCTTAATTTGTCCATTTGCTTAATCTATTAATTTCTCTTTGTAATTTTAAGCTTCCACTTACATCATTTGCAATGCCATCTATCTCTGTGTCAGTGGCAAATTTGGATATGCAGCTTTTTATCCTGTCATCCAGGAATGAATATAGTGAATGATTGAGGACCCAAGACAGATCCATTTGTTCCATCCTTCTGATGGGAGTACATGCCCTGTATCCTACTCTCCCCTGTCACTCAGCCAATTTCTTAACCCCTGGTCAATAATTTTCCTTCAGTTCGATGAGCTTTAATTTTAGCTAACATTCTCTTATGAGGAATGGTGACACAGTGGTTAGCTTTGCTGCCTCACAGTGCCAGAGACCCAGATTCAATTCTTGGCTTAGGTCACTGTGCGTTCTCCCAGTGTCTGTATGGGAGTCCTCCGGGTGCTCTGGTTTCCTCCCACAGTCTGAAAGATGTTCTGGTTAGGAGCATTGCTAAATTCTCTCTCAGTGTACATGAACAGGTGCTGGGAGTGTAAAATAAAGTTTATTTATTTGTCACAAGTAGGCTTACATTAATGCTGCAATGAAGTTAGCATGAAAATCCCCTAGTCGCCACACTCTGGTACCTGTTTGGGAGAATTTAGCATAGCCAATGCACGTCTTTCAGATTGTGGGAAGAAACCAGATCACCCGTAGGAAACCCTCGCAGACATGGGGAGAATGTGTAGATTCTGCACAGACACTGACCCAAGTCTGGAATCAAACCTGAGTCCCTGGTGCTGTGAGGCAGCAATGCTAACCATTGTGCCACCATGGCGACGAGGGGATTTTCACAATGACTTCATTGCAGTGTTAACATAAGCCTACTTGTGACACTAACAAATAAACTTTAAAGCTTTTATCACTGCCTTCTTGAGGTCCATACAAATGACATCAATAGACATTCCCCTGTCCAGTACTTTAATCACATTATCATTAAATACAATCAGATTTACGAGGCGCGTTCTACCCTTTACAAATCCACGCTTGTTCTCTCTGATCAACTGAACATTTTCCATTGCTTTATCCTTAATTATATAATTCAGATTTAGGTTAACTGGTCTATAATTCTCTGGTTTTCCTCTAACCTTTATCAGATAACAGGGTGGCTGGAAAATTTCTTCAATCTGAAGGAATCCTAAATCAAGAGAATTTTGGAAGATTATAGTTAGGGCATGGACAATGTTCTCACTTCTTTTAAAACCTTTAGGATAGTTCTATTGCTCCTTTAGTGACCCCTTTTTAAGCATGCACTACTGCTGCCAATCCCCAGCTTTGCTTTTCCTTAATTCTGAAAGTAACGCGTTTTGCCTTTTCAAGTTCACTGCTTGGTTTTTATTGTCTTTCTGTTGTAAAGTGGTTCATTTGTGCAAAATAATGAAAAACGGCTGAGACAAGTGTTGCTGTACACTCTCTGACTCTCAATCAACTAATTTCTTCCCTTTCTCAATTTTTACAACAAGAAACTAGGCCATGTCAACAATTTCAGCTTTTTGAATTGGCAGAAGCAAATGGATTTTGTTTTTGGTCAACTTTTCTCCTTATTTGCACTACATTGTCACTGACAGGCATGCCCATAAATCTGGATATAGTTATGTTACTATGTCAAAAGTGTTGAGAATACTTGGTGGTAAATCACATCACTAATAGGCAGGATTTTGAAACTTTTGGAATAAGTGCCCTTTCAAAAGAAAACCTCCAGTGAGAGAGAGTTTATTTTCTCCGATCCACAGTTACTCATATTCTAATTACATTTATAGAAATGTTCTATTTACGCAGCTTTCATATTCTGGCAGTAAGATTTTTTTAATCATATAAATTTGGAAGCTCAGAATTTCAAAGTAATAAGTGCATTGTAAAAATCAGTTTTTTGTGTGCTAATTATCCATTCAAGTTGTCAGACTAGATGTACTTTTCCAATAAAACTTTTCCTCTACCCTTGAAGAATGTTACCTATTGCAGTAGTCCCACATTACCGTTTCTCACATCAGCCTGATTATGGTCTCTCTAAATGACCAGTTCAGCACCAAACTGCACAAGGGTTTTCGACAATTCAGTTCCAGCCATGTGGTGATGGATTGAGCTTCGCACCAAACTGCCAGCACAATGTGAAGGGTTTTATCTCCTCCAGCATTGCATCCTAGTGGTGAAAGGACTGTGCGATTAAACAATAATCCCACCATGTCCCTTAATAACATTTTTTAGAACAAATCACTTTGTAATCCCTGTGCCTACAATCCCCGTTCATTGCAACTGTTTATTTCCTGATTGTTACCTTCAGCCTCTGAGAAAAAATTAGATAGGCCTCCATTTGACATAGCAACTCACACTGTTTATATTCACTCCCAGAATGTGGAATGGAAGGCCAGCATTTTTTGCCCACTCCTAATTTCTCTTGATGAGGTAGTGTGAGCTACCCTCTTGAACTGCACCAGTATTTGTGATGTAGGTGCTGTGATGCAACAGATTTTGGGAGGGAATTCCAGGATTTTGACCCAGGTCAACGAAGAAACATCAATTACACTTCCAAGTCGGGATGGTTTATGACTTGGAGGTGATGCTGTTCCCATGCACCTGCTCCCTTTGTCCTTGAAGGCGATGGTGGCTGGTTTGGGGGTTGCTGTTGGTGTACAGGCTTTACCTGGAAATTTGGGAATATGAACTTACATGCTTCTATTCTTGTTGTGCAACACACTTTGAAACTCAAAATACTACTAGCTGCTCAACAGAAATGCCAGTTTTATTGTGTCAAAATGTGACTGGATGTGTGTTTAGTTTGGCTGACTTATGTATTTCCATTTCTGTGCTATGTGCACATTATCTTGAGGCACTGGTATGTATCTTCCAACCAACCATTTGCCTACACAGCCTTCAGTCACTCTTCTGCCAACATTCTTTTGGATTACATAGAATTTTATACAGCACAGATACAGGTCATTAGACCCAACAGATGTTAATGCTCCATACAAATATCCTCCCACTTTACTTCATCTCACCCCATCAATATATCCTTCTATTCCTTTCTCCCTAATGCATTTACCTAGCTTCCCTTTAAATTTATCCATTATCTAAGCATAAGAAGGTTTTTTTTTGCAGTCACACTTCACACAAAGTGGGAACCCTGAAGAATTGCTATGTTTCATCCAGTAGTCTTGCTTTCTGTTTAATTTAGATAAGAAGTCTAGGGGCAGCAGGGTAGAGTGGCACACTGGCATAGTGGTTAGCACTGCTGCCTCACAATCAGGGACTGGGTTCAATTCTGGCCACGGGTCACTGTCTGTGTGGAGTTTGCACATTCTCCCTGAGCCTGCGTGGGTTTCCTCCAGGTGCTCTGGTTTCCTCCCACAGTCCAAAGATGTGCGGTTAGATTGATTAGCCATGCTAAATTCACCCTAATTTCAGGGGGATTAGCAGGAGAAATATGTAGGGTTATCAGGATAGGGTGGGATTGTTGTTGGCGCAGGCTTAATGGGCCAAATGGCCTCTTTCTATACTATAGGGATTCTAAGATGACAGGATTATGGTATTGTATCCTGCCCTGGTTAAAATGAGCAAGAGAGAAGAAGCATGAATGGAGAAGCAGTTATGGATAATGCCAACCAGGGATTTTAAAAGCCTGCAAATGGGGAAATCCGTCTGAGAGAAGGAACCCGATTGTTTCGAGGTTTTGGGAAGGGAATGAGAGTTGTCAATTTCAACAAAGTAAGAATGCATTGAATGAAAAAGAATTTTAGAGGAACAAGAGCTGAGAGGAGAGGAGTAAAGACAACTGCAGCATGAGAAGAATTTGGCAAGGGAGGAAGTCAGGCTTCATGAAGCTATTACTGATAGATTCTTAAAACAGCCACTGTTTTCTAATGCCATTGTGCCTCTGTTGTCTGCACTGATGTGTTCTTAGAGTCACAGAATCCTACAGTGCAGAAGGAGGCCGTCCGGCCCATCGAGTCTGCACCGACCACAATCCCACACAAGCCCTATTCCCATAACCCCATGCATTTACCCTAGTTAGTTCCCCTGACACTAAGGGTCAATTTAGCATGGCCAATCCACCTAACCCGCACATCTTTGTACTGTGGGAGGAAACCGGAGCAACCGGAGGAAATGCACGCAGACACAAGGAGAATGTGCAAACTCCACACGGACAATGACTCAAGCCAGGAATTGAACCCAGGTCCCTGGTACTGTGAGGCAGCAGTGCTAACCACTGTGCTGCCGTGCTGCAACAAGTTTTTAATTTGACTTGAACACATAAATGTAGTGGTTCATTGGGATTTTGGAAGGCATATATGCAAAACAAAGCGAAAGTGTCTCAAAGCATCTTTTATACTTTTATCATGCAATAAAATCCAATAGCCATGCTACCTTGCAATGTCTGCATTAAGACCACTTTCTTTGGACTGGAGGGTCCTTGTCACTCTGCCACTAAAGTAATTTAGTCCCATTTCTCTCCCCCCATCCCAAAAACAAAACACACAACAGCTGCTCTGAGAAGCAAAGAATCACACGCTGAATTTAACAATACTTTTGTACAAAAGTACTTGCATTAAAAAAAAGACACATTTTCTCTTTCAGAGAGACAAGGTAATAACCCTGCATGCAGCCGGAATATTCCTGTCATTATTCAACATCCTGAAATGGACAAAGCATTCTTTGAAACATATACTTAAATATTCCAGAAATTGGGGGGGTGGGGGGAA
The DNA here is from genome assembly GCF_965287045.1 of Carcharhinus amblyrhynchos. Classification (NCBI taxonomy): domain Eukaryota; kingdom Metazoa; phylum Chordata; class Chondrichthyes; order Carcharhiniformes; family Carcharhinidae; genus Carcharhinus; species Carcharhinus amblyrhynchos. Next base: position 1,022,896 of record NC_137328.1, read on the forward strand.
CCCAAAAAAGGACATTCTCACATGATAGCAAAAAGTGAACAATTTATTTAAGTTAGTATTTACTAAGCTATAAGTCAAACCTCAAACCTGGTATTGTATATGATTTACACCCATGGTTTCCAATACAGGTTTTTCATGGGATATATCCCTTTTGTTTGATATTCTGTTTTGCTATGTTTATTACCTAATCTGCTAAAATACCTATCCCGGTGTTTCTTTTTCTGTAACCAGACATGTGTACCCATACAAAAGCATCTGTGTGAAGCAAGCTGTTTTAAATATTGTGCCTCAGTTATTCACTGTCCTTGCCCAGCTTGAGCCAAGAGATCTCTGCTCAGCATCTGTGGATTACCAGAGCCGTTCCTTATTGTACCTCTTGTCAGTTATTCCTATTCATTTAACCTTTCATTAGTATCTGTGTTGCTTCACTGTCTGGGAAGCCAGGCGCAAAGCAAAGGCTCGCTGTCACAGTTATTAGATTCCTTGGTTACATCTCAGCAACCATAAAAGAAGTGGGTCAACACTGTTGTTGAGCACACTGCATTCCTGGGGTGTTCTTCATCTGTGTATGTCAGGGACATGTGCCACATGTTGATAGGGCATCCTAGGGATAAGTGCGCAACATGGGGGCTAGGCAAAGGCCATGAATAGGAGCTTCGTAGGAGTTTTTGCAAAGGCAAATGATGTGTGCAGGAATTTTACTTAAAAGGCTGCTGAGATGGCCTGTCTTATAGCGTTGCCAAGGTTGTCTGTGAGATGCTTGTCAATCACTCCACTTTACACCAGAGCTGTAACATGACTGTTGGGGAGAAATTGACTTTTACATAATGTCAGGAAAATATTAATTTTAATTTTTATGCAGTGACAGACTTTTTGCTGAGAGGGAGAGTTCAATCGTCGACTGCTTTTGACATTTTGGTAATTATAGAGCAAGAGGTACTGGTCAGAAGCATTATACAAACTCAGAATGAAACACTGTACTGTTAAAATAATCTTGGAAAACATCCTTCAGGATCAGGAGGACATTTTATTGAAAAGTTAATAGTTTTATGTTTAGCAATTCTTTCCATATTGCCTGTACAGCAAGGTTTGAAAAATTACTCGCAAGCACTATGAGTGAAGTCAAAAGTGTATACAATGAAAATATGTCCGAACAAGTAAAAAAATTGCCAAAATTGTGTTGCAATAAAATGCCGTTAGATTCCAGTTATTCTATTCCTTTTTGCATTATCTAGACCAGAATGTTATACAATGAGAACGCATTCACTTGTCAGGTTAGAATTCTGCATAACTGGTCTTAGACTTACAAAGCAAAATTGTCTTGTCAAACCAAATAGATTATATTAGCCAATGGCAAGCCATATTGTCTGGAAGTTTCAAACAACAGAAAGCCAGAAAACCATCTGGTGGAAACCTTTGTGAACTTTCTGTTGACTTGGGAGAGAGATGAGGATAGAGTCACTATTTTAGTGTTGAAGTAAATCGATAAGATACTCCTTGTTATAGCTTCACTGGCTTATGGAGTGTAATAATTCAGGAAGCCTGACAGGAAAGGAATGGTGTATATTGTGAAACATAAAGCCATTACTCTATAGCATACATACACCAGAGCCTACCAGGACAATAGTTCTGTAGACCCTTCCCAGTGTCTGCCTTATAAATGGCTCAGGTGGTGAGTTCCATCTAGGCAGGCCATTGGTATTACTGAGGAAACTCGTATCCAATGGGCCCCACAAGGGAGAGATTTCCCATGAAACCTCATGGGGGTCATCATGTGGAGACCCTCCATAAGAGCTAACCATCCAATCAGTTGGTAGGCTTTTGGATACTGGGCCTTTGATTGGACTTTAATGAGATCCATTTGGATGACCATATTTTCACATTGTTTCCGTCTGGTTAAGTTGCTTCCGGGTGAAGTCTGCTAATCGTCCTCTAATGAAACAGGGCGACTAAAACTGTTAACTGTTAATGTTTACCAAATACCAATGATTTTGGAAAGTGAGATGTTACATTAACTGCTGGAGTTGATTGTACTACAGTTTACTGCCTGATGATACCAACATGTAATATGGTTCAGTGAGAATGGACAATAAGCTACACATTGCAGAGTGTAAAGTGCAATGTCCTAACTTTATTCAAACCCATGCTTAAATGTGACCTGTTATTCAATCACTCATTGCCCAGAAACTATTTATTATTTATTTCTTGAACAATATTAACACAATGGAGTGATGCTGAGATAAGAGATGTTGATTGAGCAGCTATCAGTGATCATGTTACACTCCGAACCCCCAGTGCAAATATCAGTCCTTTAAAAGGACAATATGATTGTCCTTTTAAAAGCCATGGAACCCCAAGCAAAGCATCACTCTAAATGTTCTCAGATTTACCCAGTAAAACTGCAATTAAAGTGAGAGTGATGCTTAATAAGAGAAAACTGCTTAAAAAGCAAGTCACATTATTTATTTATTGGAGTGCGTGTAATTAATTAACTTTGTACCTCTTCTGTTCGATGAGGGTGGCTTTGAGAATCTTGCGTTATGATTCTGAGCATGTCATTTCTGGAAGTGTTGAGCGACTTTCTCAATGTTGGAAGTCACCACCTCCATGTCAACACGAGTATTATACTAGTGAACTTCTACTCAGAGGAAAATAACAGCAGAATTTCAGTTTCATTCAATTAACCACCTACTGATAATATTGAGAACTTTTGATTTAAATTGTACAACTTATAGCAGTGTGAATTTATTAGTAAGTTGTAGATTTCAGAGAAAAGAAACAAACCTTTCCTCCTTTTGTGTCAGATGCAAATTTCACCAGCAATGCCTGACAGTGTATTCTGGATACATGGGTTGAAGAAGTGAAAACACTCTGTTTATTAGGATTCTATTGCTGTGGCAGTTTGAAGAGCCTTTTTTCAGTCTTGTGTAATTTTATGCAACATGTCATTCTATTGAACTGCAAATAGTAATAACCTCAAATAAGTGGGGGGCTGGACTGTTTCTGTGAGTTGAAATAATTCAGGATAAAATGAATGAATTCAGGAACACTGTGCACATATTTGATATCATAAAATAAATTGTAGTTTGTTTATTACCCAGCAAGACTGCAGTGATCTGTGACCTCTCACATTCTTGTTCCCTTCTTAATAATGTCATGACAGTGAAAATGGATTAATAGATAGCAGAAGGGGTGAAGGTACAAAGTAGCATTCTAAGCAAGGGGTTTGCTTAATGTCATAAAGTGAGCTCTTGAATAGAATTCCAGCAAAGGCTGTATTTACACTTATAATCTAAACCACTGAATCAGATTATGATCTTCAAATCAGTGCCTGCTATATTTATTTAAGGATAAATTTATTGACAATGTTAAATATAGTTATGAGTGTAACACTGATGCTACCCAACTGAGAAATCTGATTTTAACTTTGTTGCACATTTGCCAGACACACAGGGAGCTGGGATTAGCTCACATTGATGCATATAGAAAATAATTTAACATGTTTGTGATGCCATTATTGCTGGTTCAGTGGTGAGATGACGACAGAGAAAATCCTCATCCACCACATGTTGTAGACCATGATTTCAATGTAATGATTTATTAATCTCCTTAGTATAAATTAAATAGTATTCCAACAAATTTGCATTGAAGGCAATCTTTTGTCAAAGTGCAAAGGACATCATCAGTTGTGGAAGGACAGTCAAAAGATAGTGGCCAGAATTCTCTAGTCTCGTATTGGAGCCACTGCTGCCAGTGAGAATGGAGAATTTGGCACTCAGCCAAATCTTCATTCACTGCAGCAGAACCAGAGAATCCCAGCCACGTACAAGGTTGGAGACATCTAGGCCATTGTCACCAGTCTGATTTTCAGAATATATTGTCCAATTAAGAGCAGTAATTATCTGACATTCCTAACTTTCAGTGTAGTCTTGCTGTACATATGTGGCATAGCCAAGATAGTCTATGGAAATTCCACTGGAATTTGGCAGCTTCTGAGAAGAAACAATGCCTTGTGTATATGTAGTTCTTTTTAGAACCTTAGGAACTTTACTGCGAATGAAGTACTTTTAAAGTGTAGTCAGTGTTGTAATGTCGGAAATGCAGCTCAGTAATAATAGCCCGATCATATGTTCTTGTGATGTTGGTTAAGGGATAAATATTGGCCAGGACACCAGGATGAACTCTCTTCTCTTCTTCAAAACATGCCATGTGATCTTTTGCATTCAGCTGAGGGGACTGGCATGATCTCACTTTAACATTCCAACTGAATGATAGCACCTCTGATAGTGTGGCACTCCTTTAGTATCACACATTTATGTGGAGGTGATTGAAATCACAACTTTCTGTCTCAGAGCTGGGAGTTTACTCAATGAACCATAGCTGAGAGTTTGAGGTGGCTTGAGGAGCTTAAGGTTTCACCCATCCGGTTGAGTATTAGAAGGGAATGCTCTCTGTATTGCCATAAGCAACAAATTCACAGACCAGGACTGAGTCTGAAACTTTGAGGTGAAAGTGTTGATTTGTATTGCAGTGCATCTCGAGCCATGTGGTGCATTATCAAACAAGTGTGCAGAATTCAAAGCCCTGCTTAATGCGATGGTTAAAAGGATGACAATATTTTGGTTTGTATTTTAATTTGTTGGGTGGACTTTTCATCAAGCCTTCAAATTGTTCAGATTTAACTGATTTGGAATTTTAAAGATGAATTTTGTGCTTGTTAAAGTGAGGGGATGGCAATACTTGGAATAGGGATTGCTTCGATTTCTGATATTTGGAATTGCCGCATTTTAACATTTCAGAGGAAAGTTTCCCTATTTAATCTCACCCTGACAAAGTTGTTGCGGCTCAATGGGTAAAACCCTGGCTTCTGAGTCAGAAACTGCAGATTCAAGTCTCACTCCAGGACTTGGAGGAGCGTTCGTAATGCAGCTCACCAGATTGGTAGTCAGCCCACTAATCTTTCCAATGCTTTCTCTCTATTCCCCAAAGCAAAACAAAGTGTGAAAATACAACACGAAGAAATGCACTCCATCCTCAGAAGAAAACAAAAGAGTCTTGGAATAGGAGAACCTCTCAAGCCCGTTCCACTCATTCAATGAGGTCATGGCTGCTCTAGGACCTAACGCCATATGACTAACTTTTCCCTAAATCCCTTAATAAATTTGGCTAATAAAAATCTAACAATCTCAGGTTAAACTTAACAATTGACTGAGTGTCAATTGCTATTAGTGAAGAGAATTCCAGAATTCTATCATCCTTTGTATGAAGAGTCTTTCTTTGTTTTACTCACGAAAGATCTGGTGCTAAATTTTAGGCTTGTGTTATGTTGACCTAGAGTCCCCAACAACTAGAAATAGTTCCACCTGATTGACTTTGTTTGTTTTCCTTAATACCTTGAGAACACTGATGAATTCAGACTTTAACTGTGCGAATGCTAGTTTATTTGATCTCAGCTCATAATCTAACCCAATGAGTCCAGAGATCATTCTGGGAAATTTACACTGCTACAATTCCACAACATTCAGTTCTTTATTCATGCAGAATAGGTCCAGTGTCCTATCCAACAACAGCTTTTACCTTTGAGTTTCAAGGTTATAATTATCATTAGCAAGGTACATTACTACAAATCCTCTCTCCCTCAGGTCATGACAGTCTTGATGGTGTAGGTTTCTAGAGTTCCATTCCAACTGACCAACTAATAATATCCTGGTTCAGAGTTTGGCTACTCCTGAAAAAACACCTAGTTCTTTAGTGTCTCCAAGCAAGTCACACAGCTTTCAAGGTTTTGGACCTTTTTAGTCAGTTTACATAGTATCTCCAAGAGTTCCTGTCTCCCTTACTGCCAATTAAAAAAAAACTAACCTGTAAATAATTTGCTTCTCTTCTCACGAGTTCTGTTTTCTTACTTCTGTCTTTGTCTGCCTGCTCCTTCTTTTGGTTTCTGTGCACTGATCTTCATTCAGCCTCCAGCTCCTCTGTTTATAGCTCTTCTTTTTGGTTGCAGCTCTTCTTTGTGCCTGCCAGCCACACAGTTTCTTTCTTAAACGTCCTTCCTGTTGGTACTGCTTCCAAGTCAAGAGTCATCAGATCACATGGACCAGTATTTCTAATTACTCAATAAGTTTACAATTGATGCAAACTTTTCAAACATTTTTGTAAATAGTTAAAGATTTCACTGATATTTTAAGGGAATTACACATGTTCCTCACAGTTTTGTTTCCTGGTCAGAGATCATCATTTGCAGAGTTGAGGGAACTTTGGAAATGATGATTAGGACATCTGCATTGTTCTCACCCACTTACTCTATTACACCGATGCTGTTACCTCTCTGAGTGGATTGAACTAAATTATTAACTGTGCATATCACACAAAAAGTGAATTAAGGATAATTTTACACGGACCTTGATGATTAGCAGAGACGGGACACTTTCCCAGCAACAGATGTATTGGTAATCAATCCTCTCCGTGCTTTCCAATAACCAAATTTGACCTTATTGTTTCAGTGATATTACTTTTTAATAGATTGCTGATAACTTCACCAGATGAAGTTTATTCACAGGCACTTTGCTTCTTTTCTTCCACCCACTTCCTCCACCCAAAATTATAACTCATTGTTTCCAGGTTGTTAAATCCTGTCACGCTGCAAAAGATTGTGAAAAAAAACTCTTAAGACTTGGTTCTGTCTGAAGTACCATTAGTGCTGGGTTTTAGGTAAGTGAAGGTGCAGTTTACAAACACATTCTCAGTGCTTCCGGAGGTTAGTGTAGCTCGGTATCCAGACGCTTTACAACTGTGGCAGTGTTTGTTGGGAAAAGTGCATTAAGACGTACTTGTCCATCCCACTCTCATAACTCATTACACCACACACTTTCTTCTCCAGTCTTTGGACAATCAAACCTACCACAGGATAAGTTACAGCTTTAGAATATTTAACTTCATGACATCCTGCCTAAATAGAAATTTGCCACCGTGTAACAACACGAAATGATAAACAGACATTAAAACAGTGAACATACATCAACCCTATTTATCTTTCATCAGTTTCAGATAGCAGAGAGTGGGATTTATAGAAATCTTCTTTGTGGTATTTTTGGTGTCAATTCCAAGGCTGTACACATACATTACACCACAGAATATTCAACCAGGGTGTCAACGCACTGTGGTTTTTTTAAAATGAATACTTTTTGGTGCAGCTGCAATATCTGCCCTGATCCCAGAACCTTGGCAATGAACAGACTCTCATTCTTGCCTTTATTTTTGCAGTTGTGTTCAGGCGGTTTCAGTTCCCCAGCTGAAAGAATGTAGAAATGTTATGTCGTTGGGCTTGTGTAAAACCTTTGCTTCGTGCTCAGGGCAGTCACAAAGAGGAACGACTAATGTGTACCAGCATGCATGAAACTATCTTGGCTTTGTCCATGCTTGCAGAGGGAAGCCTTCACCAAGATGATTTTAAGAGAGTGCACAACGTATTGTGACAGAATCAGTGACTTTATTCACAACACAGTGCCCTGTCTGGGGCTAGGCATGCAAAGGTTGATTTAGGATACGCCCTCACATGGCAACTGTGTCAGAAATTAAGCCTGTCGACTGCAATTTACAACATGTAAAGAGTGCCTTTTATTTAGACTGTTGTCGTTCTAGCATCAATATATTGTTGGTGAGGTGCTGCAATTGCCACTTGTTCCAGCATGCTGCAGAATGCTGTTTGTCTCAACAATGGCCAAGGTGTGAGTGGAACACTGGGTTAACACATGCCAATTATACATCACTAAGTGATAGGGCTCAGAGCTTCTCTGTGGATCAAATTTCCAATCCACATATAAATTGTTCCAGGTGATGATGCAGGTGCTGTGGAAAATGGGTTGCTTAACCAGTGTTTATCCCCCAAACTAGTTAACAACTGGCATTGGTGGAAGCAGTCAATGTTTTACTGGTGCCAAGTTCACGCTGCAGAGTTTCATACTTCAAAGGCAAGGTAACATTTAAAACTATAAAAGAAAAATAAATCTGGTTGCTTCTGATGGTGAATTGGGTTTCCTTCCCCATGCTTAGCCTAGCAGCTAAATTAGATTGAAGGGTACTTTCTTCTCATTAAATTGAGGGATGCTCATGCTGGGGAATTGTATACTTTTGCACATTTGGCACCTCGTGTTAACATCAAGATCCTTCAGCTCAGTTGTAACATGCCAGCTGCACAATAAAACTCCCAGTGCTCTGCCCAGCAGCGCGCCTTTCCACAGCCTCGGAGCAGTACTACCTACACCAACAGCGTGAGCCTTTCCAGTTCACACACCACTCATCCTCACGGTCTGTCTGAATGATAGTTTGCCAACTTGTGCTGAATTCTGAGCAGTAATGTGCTCTAAACTCTGATCCCCAAGGAACAGGGTCCAGACTTTCCAAACTCATTTCACTTGGGTCCATTATTGCCAGAATAAACTCTCATCCCATCAGCTTGAGCTGGACTCAGACCAAGGCTGTGGAGGTGACTGTGTGGTGGACTCACTCACCGAAGTGGTGAGCTACCCAGTCGGAGGTTGTTTTTAATTTTGATCATGGCTACCACTGAGGTAGATATGAGACACGTCCATCAAACTGAGCTCTTGCTAACAACGAGGGAGCTACTGTCAAGAGCAGAACGCTCCATGATCAGGGTTGGGAAGGGAACCTGTGATTGTTTGCCAGAGGGTGCAGTATTCTCCAGAGTTAACTCCAACATGAATTCCAGGATTGAAGAAAGCATAGTTTCACCTGTAAATTTATTCACAACATGCTGTTAAAACCCAAACTTGATGTCCCTCTTAATCATTTCCTCCTGATTTACTCATTTTCTCTTCTATTCTTTTCAATCTTGGTGGCATCCTACATTTAGAACTCAACACACAGAGCTGGATCACGCTGGCAATGCCCATTTACGATTCACCAGCAGAACCAACCAGTCATTCCTTGGTTCAATTTGCTTGGCACAATATAAGAGATTTTTAACAAAGTTCAGGTGGCATAATTTCAATAAAGACAAGTTGCCTTTTTCATTCTGACTTGGGGTATCACACAAAGATTGATGTCCAGTGGAACAAGTGAGAAAACAAGTCTTTTGCACATTTAATTGTTGAGAAGCTATTAAAAATCTGTCTGTGATCACAGAATCACTGAAGGTTTACAGCACAGAAGGTGACATTCAACCCGTTGTGTCTGTGATGGCCCTTTGAAAAAGCAAATCACTGAATTCCAACCCCCCATCATCTCCCAGCAGCCACACACAACATTTCTTTTCCCATAATATAGAGATTGTGTCATAACATGGTTAGAACCCCGCTTCACAGAATGGGGCGAGACTTAGACTCACATATAAGATAAAGTTTAAACCCTTGAAGCACTCTCACATCCAAAGTCATTGTGGGATCAGTGCCTTTGCCCTTCCCATTTCATAATCTCTTCATCCTGAACTGGTCGATATTGGAGCTGCCCATTTAAAAGTGTAGTGTGGGTTCACATTGAGTGGGAATAGGTCTGGCTTCAAATTATAAAGTGACTTGCACAATCAAGAACACTCATTAAGAATCTGAAATTGTGGAATCCATCACACTTTTTCGCGGTGGAACCTTCCTGTTTGTTTCCTGGTTCCTGTCAGCCATTGCTCTTGTTGGAAATTCCCTCCTCTGTTTGAACGATAAAGAAACAGAATTTGGATTATTGATTGTTCCAGACTAGATTTGGTTTTTTTATATACTGTGAAATGTTTTCAACATCATGCATTTTCTTTCAATCTGAAGCCTTCAGTTCCTGAGAAGAGTGTTACAATGCTGTTTACCACCTGAAATATCTCCGAGAGATTGGGATTTGGGAATAATATGCTTGGAGATTGGTCAGGAATTTATTTCCATTACATTTTGCTGCGTATTTCGCTGTTCAGGCTCCTCAGTGCCGAAACATCTCAGTTCAGCTTCTATTCACTGAGAACAGAATAGATTGTGGCAGGAGACTTTTTTAATTGTTCATGTCAGAATACTTGACTAGCAAGGTTCATTAAGTGTCACTATCTTTTAACAATATGAAAAATAATGTGCCGTTCTCCTGATACTGCTGTCACGGTTTGACTGTATCTGGGAAAGACCACAATAAGCTGTTCATGTTATCATCCAGAAATGCGATGTATTTTTCAGAATAATGGGGAGCATACACTCACTAAATCTCTAATTAGGCTTCATGTAGTAAAACGCCTGGTTCAGTCTCTGAGGTAGCAGATGTAATAATGCTAAACACTATGCAGCAACACCATATAAGAACTTGCGATATTAAATTAATCTTACAGTGGGTGGGCTGGAGGCTTTGTAAGTCCCAACATTTTGTAATGTGTCTTATGGTCAGTAATTCAGTGTAGTCTTTGAGAGTATTCATATCATTGCTAGTTTATGTGATGTTTACATTAAGTTAGCTGCACGGAAACAGGCCATTCTGCCCAAATGGCCCAGGCTGGCTTTTATGCTCTTGCTAGGTTCTCTAAACTCCCTTCTTCTCACCCTATCGCCATATCATTCTGATACTTTCTCTCTCACTCCAGTGACCCTCAGATGTGTCTATATTACTTGCCTCAACCACATTTTACAAACATACGTGTTTGGAGCAAGAGTAGGTCACTCGGCCCCTCACGTTTCCTCCACTATTCAATAACATCATATCTGATCTGATTACAACATCAACTCCACACTCCTTATCCAGTCCCAGTAATGTTCACCCCCTTCTTTATCAGGAATTTGTCTACTGCTGTCTTAAGAATATTCAAAGACTTTGTTTCCACCACCTTTTGAGGAAGAGAGTTCCAAGATTCAGAGAGAAAATATTTTTCTCATCTGCCTTAATAAGTGGTCACTTTTTAAAAAACAGAGACCCAAATTCTTGATTAAATGACAAGAGGAAACGTTTTCTCCATGTCCACTCTAGCAATACCCATCAGAATCTTAAAGCTTTCAATCAAGTTGCCCTTCACTCTTCTAAACTTCAGTGGATACAAGGCTAACATCTCTAATCTTTTTTCATAAGATAACTCACTTGTATCAGGTATTAGTCTAGTAAATCTTTGAACAGCTTCCAATGTGTTTACATTCTTCCATAATTAAGGAGCACAATACTGTGTAAAGTATTCCAGATGTGGTCTTACTGATCTGTATAACTGAATTATAATCTCCCTACTTTTATCTTTAATTTCCTTCACAATAAGCAATAACATTCCATTAGCTTTCCTACTTATTTGCTGTACTTGCATACCAACCTTTTGTGATTCATACACTTGGACACTCAGATCCCTCTACATTTCAGAGCTCTGTCATCTGTCAATTTAGATCATAAACTTATTTTTTATTCTTACTGCTGAAATGGACAATTTCACATCTTCCCACGTTATGCTGTGTCCCTTTGTAGCCTCCTTATGTCTTCTTCACACCTTACTTCCCTGTCTACCTTTGTGTCATCAGCAAATTTAGCAACCAGACCTTCAATCTCTTCATCCATTTATGCCAACTCTCTGTTTCCGCCTAGCTAGCCAATCTTCTGTCTATGCCAATATGTTAGCCCCTACACCGTGAGGTTTTATTTTCCACAATAACCCTTCATGGGTCACCTTGTCAAATGCCTTCAGGAAATCGAGGACACTACATCCACCGGTTCCCCTTTCTCCACGCTGCCTGTTACTTCATCAAATAACTCCAATTAGTTGGTTGAACATGATTTCCCTTTCACAAAACAATGTTGACCCTGCCTGATTGCCTTGGATTTATCTAAGTGCCCTGCTTTAACTTATTTAATAATAGATTCTAACATTTAGATGTTAGAGTGTTGAAAAATTAAAACTAATGTATCAACTATCTCATGAGCTATTTCTTTTCAGAGCCCAGGGTGAAGTCCATCGGGACCCGAGCTCTTGTCAGCCTGCAAAACTCCAACAATTTACTCAGTACCACTTTTCTGGTGATTGTAGTTTTCCTGAATTTCTCCCTCCCATTTCCTGGTTCCTAATTGCTTCTGGGAGGCTCCCACCTCACATCTTCCAGCACGAAGAACTGTCCCTGGCTCCTGAATACACCTCTGGGGGGGAGGCATTAAGTTATGCCCTGGCGTGCAAAGAGTGGTTGGTTCACAGGACCAGGAGCAGATCTGTGCCTCTTTAATGTCCAGCCAGTTTCTGACTATGACTCAGGAAGATTGGCGGCATTTTCTGATGGCGAATGACAGACAGAGCTCCTGTCCACCTACAGGATTTTAGGAGTCCCACGCAGGCTTACATCAACACAGTAGCCTCAGTTATAAAATGCATAGTCGGAAGGTGAGGGGGTATTGGGGAGGGTGAAGAGAAGGGCGAGGGCAAGAGGAAGAGGGAGGGAAGGGAAATGGGAGAAAGGAAGAGGTAGAGTGAGGAGGCTTAAGGAGAATGAGATGAAATTTTGAGAGGTTTCATAATTTCTCAACTACTTAACAAAGATCTTCATTTACAAATGTAAGCATCATCCTGAAGGATCAACAAGGTGGGATTCTTTCTTACTGATCATCAGGTATTGATAATGTAGAAAAGAAAATGCATTTGGATTGCAAAATGCATTGGCATGAAAAACAGACTATTTACTCCCAGTGTAATATGCCTAAAAATTCCCAAAAAATGAGAGCTAATAAAGAGTAAGGAAGTGGGTAGGTGTGACTGAGAGTTGTCGCTGTGCACAATGCTTACATTTTCTGTGTGGTTTGGAAATCCCAGCTTGATTTCATTGCAGACCACCTAGCCGATACATCTTTGCTGCTAAAGTGTTAACACTTAATCCACCAACATAAAATGGAATCTTTAAAAGCTTCCTAGTGAGAGTTAGCCTGGAGATTGATCCTCCTTGTTACTGGGTTACATTAAAAACAGCAACTTCACCACATTGCTAGCTACGTTTTTGCTTTCTTTCAATTCTTTTCATGGTGCTGACATCTGCTCCCAAACCCAACACCAGACAGAAGTTAGCACGGCTCTGCACAGGTCCCAGAGAGGCCACACACAAGAAGGACAAACAAGGAACAATCGAGTCCCAGTCTCGCCTCAGTCTACCAGGCTGCTCAGGTCCACAGGGTGACTCTTATTCTGGCTTCTCGAGCAGCTTCTCTCTCTCTCCCTCTCTCTCTCTTTCCCCCTCCCCCAGCCCCCTGCTCCTCGCACACAACTCTCCAGAGTCAATGCTGAGGCCATCCAGTCAGACCTTGTCCATCAGATGTGTTTACTTTCTCTGTGACAGTCGACACATCTGGAGCGCATATTCAGGTTATTCCACTGCCACTAGACACATTCCACAGGATCATTTCAGCGGTTGTTATGGCGATCTTCTTCCCTCCAGTGATTTTCAAGTTGCGTGACAGAAATAGCTTGAGCTGGCCGGGGAGGGGGTGGTGTGGGAGAGGTGGGGGGCTTGGGGGTGCTGGGGAGGGTGGGGGGAGAGACAAAAATCAACAGGATCAGAAAGGGTTTTTCTTCACATTGCGAACTAATTAGTGACCCAGCCCCCTCCCCAGGGCACTGTGCATCTGGTTTAATAAAGTGAGGCAGTGACACATTCTCCACAGGCAGAATTGTCACTAAGCCGAAGAAACTTCCCTTGTTTTTTTTTCAGGAATGCCAGGGTCCTGCCATCTTTCAACGAGGTTTGCTTCATGGGACCAAATGTTTTCTCTGTAAAGTTTAAGGGCAGATCCGAACGTTCTTTTTGAGCTCTGAGGGCATGGTGAAAAGGGTCCTGGACCCGGTCACACACTCAGTTTAAAATCAAATCAAATACTGACCTCCTCTCTCTGACTTTCCAACAGTTTCAAGTCTAGTCTTTGAAATGTAGCGTTTTTAACTCACAGAATCTCAAAGATTTAATTCAAATGCTTTAATAAGTTTGGAGCTCTTAAAAATAAATGGTGTGTTTAATGCTGTTCAGCTGTCTCATTCTGCTTTATATATCTTGATATTTTTAATAAGACTGAGATCAGCAAAAGATAAGATTGCTGCTTTTATTACATTTCGTGCTGATTCTCCAGTTAAAGAAAATTAAATTAGGGATTTGTTTCATTGCCTGCTGGCCCCACTGTAACACCACAGCTTCCCTACCCCACTGCAATATCATCCCATCACCTTTAAAAATAAAAATATACCTTTAAAAGGCCAGTATTTATTGCCCATTCCTAATTGCCCTTGTAGGAGGTGAGCTATCTTCATGAACTGCTGCAATCCACGTGGTGTAGGTACGCCCACAGTGCTGTTAGAGAGGGAGTTCCAGGATTTTGACCCAGCCACAGTGAAGGAACAGTGATATATTTCCAAGTTAGGATGGTGAGTTGTTTAGAGGGGAACCTCCAGGTAGTGGTGTTCCCAGGTATCTGCTGCCATTGTCTTTCTAGATGGTCAAGGTTGTGGATTTGGAAGGTGCTGTCAAAGGAACCTTGGTGAGTTGCTGCAGAGCATTTTGTAGATGGTACACACGGCTGCCATGAATGTGGAAATGAATGTTGAAGGTGTTGGACGTGGTATCGATCAGGTGGATAGCTTTGTCCTGGATGGGGTTGAGTTTCTTGAATGTTGTTGGAGCTGCACCCAACCAAACAAGTGGAAAGTATTCCATTACACTCCTGACTTGTAGGCAGTGGACAGACTTTGTGGAGTCAGGAGGTGAGTTACTCACCATTTATAGTCTCTCTGACATGCCTTAGTAATCACAGTATTTATATAGTTTTGTTATGGTTCAGGTCAGAAACTCCAAAGTGTTTTATGGAGTCCGCTTGGATCATAAGTTTTGCATCTTGAATTTGGCTAGGATAAGCATTTCACTTCAGGTATGATTCAAATGACCCACTAGGTAGCTTTTACCAGACAAAGCTTATTTAAGACGAAAGTTAACACGTATGGAAAGAAAATTAGCAAGAACTTTTATCAGTTACAAACAAAAACAAAACAGCCACAGTAATGTATGATGCTTAACAAATATATCTAAGATGTCCCAATCAAACCTATCCCATAAACAAAACCCTTCCACAGGCTTAACACAGCAAAGACTAATGCTCATGTGATACTGGAACTAAGTCCTTTGGATGGATGCTGCAGTTATCCTGATACACCCACAACAGTTCAAAGCCACAAAAGCTTCCCAGAACATCAGGGAGAGACACTGATCAAACCACCAACAGCAGATTTTATACTCCAGGAAAGTTTTCAGCTAGCTAGCAAAGAGAGTGAGAGAGACTTCGTTTCAGCTTGCTGACCCTTCTAAAACTAAAAGCTGCAGCTCAAAACCGAAAATGAAAGACCTCCTGTCAGCTGACCTGCCAACCAGTTTTCCTCCTAACCACGCAGGGTCATGAAACAACCCACAGTAAAATAAACAAACCCCCATTCTGCCACTTAAGGAGCAATAAAAGGGCTCTTAGTCGGCAAACCAGCACCAGTGACATCAGCTAGCATGATCTAAACAACATTTTTAAATGTACAGTAATGTCACAGCTCATCCTGTTCAGTTTCTGGTAACCTGCAGGAGCTGGGGCTTCAATGATGGCAATGTTATTGAATGCCAAGGTTCCATTAAGTTAAAAATTTGATTTGATTTATTATTGTCACATGTATTAGTATACAGCAAAAAGTATTATTTCTTGCATGCTATACAGACAAAGCATACCATTCATAGAGAAAGAAAGGAGAAGGTACAGAACGTAGTGTTACAGTCGCAGCTAGGGTTTGAGAAAGATCAACCGAATGCAAGGTAGGTCCATTCAAAAGTCTGATGGCAGCAGGGAAGAAGCTTTTTTTGAGTCGGTTGGTACGTTTACTCAGACTTCTGTATCTTTTTCCCGATGGAAGAAGGTGGAGGAGAGAATGTCCGGGGTGCGTGGATGATTGGAAAAGTGGCACTTGTGTGGCACAAATGTTATTGGCCACTTTGCAGCCCAGGCCTGAGTGTTACTCAGGTCTTGCTGCAAGTGAGCATGAACTGCTTCATTATCAGAGGAGTTGTGAATGGAAGTGAATGCTGTCAGTTGTGTGTTCTATCAGCGCCAGTGCAAGACATGATCATTGACCTTACATCTAAACTTCAGTGGAAGAGTGACAGAATGATTCCAAGCTACAAGTTTGCAGCAGCTGACTTTGCTCTGTTGCCGATATTTGTTTGAAAGTTGCTAACTGTGATGCAGGTCAAAAACAGCATTGACCTGTTAGAAGCTGCACACTGCCATCATTAGTTTGGCTGGAATCAGAATCATTGCCAGAATATGTAGCTCAAATTCCTGTTTAAATATATATTGGCAAGCAGATTCTTAACGCGCGTACTGCTCGGCTGATTTTAGTCTGATTTTTCTGCTCATCATGTTGGAACCTGTCAATCCCAGTTCACTGCACCATACCTCACCGACTGCCCGAAACAATATTCCAGCGACAATTTCAGCTGGGAAAAACTTTTTATGCTCTTTTGAAATTATGTTTGAGCCAAAAGGGGAATGTGGGCCGTGTCGAGCAGGGAAAGGGAAAGCTGCAGGCTGCCTGTAACCTGGAACGTTGCTCTGTGTCTCTGTTTATAGTACATTAGGCTGTGAACAGCACCATCTTTCCCAGTCTCTGCATTCCATGTGCTTGGTTACTGCAGACACTGGTCACCAAGGCAATAGGTAAAGGCTTGAAATACCTGCCTTCAGGAGGGCTCGGAGGGACATTGAAAGGTCACGGCACTCTAGCAGATTGTAATTTACAGCAGTCTCCTTGTCGCACTATCCCCATGCTTCTGCCAGTCCTATATTATGAGCCATAGTGTTAGTGAACAACAGCCTTATAACTTCAAGATGCCAAAGTACATGACATGCTGTTCCTGAATCACACTTTCATGCAGGGTTTAGAATTAAGTCTACAGGGACTAGATGTGAAATAATACCCCCCCACCCCCATGAACTTCAAGGCTGAATTCTTCTCACAATTACTATTGAAGTCAGTAGAAGTCAGCAAAATAAGCACCTCTGCAAAAAAAAATATTCTGACCGTTTGCAGACTATTGAGACGAAAATGTTTGCTGAATTCAACACAGTTTTGTTTCTGTACAGTTCAGTTTATCAGCTGTAGCATCATGAAGCTGGATTTTGGGGTGAGAGTGGTTGGTCCGTTCTGTGTAATGTGTTCAGTTTAAAACTCTTCCCTGGTTGTAGCTGTGGATTGGTTGGAGTTGGGGAATAGGGGTGGTGGGGCGAAGGAAGTGGGAGCACTTAGGTTGAACTTAGAGAAAACAGCCTCTTTCGCAGCAAACTGAGTCTAATATAGTTAAAAACTGTTACCCCAACAAACTGTACCCACGACCGAAGCCACACCAAATACACAAGCTTACTTCTCCAGAAAAATACTCTCATTGACAGGGATAGTTACGGAATGCAAATACTGAATCTCAAATCATTCCCAGTCACTTCAAGTCCGATTGACAGGGGAATTAACCAATCATCTCTAATCTAGCTGGACTGTGGTTCCACCATATATGCAGTCATTTATGTGTGTCTGCCCGGGCTTCAGGATTATCATCACTGCTTGGCTTCAGTCTGTAACCCGGTGGCAGATTGGGGCATCTGGTTTAACAGGCTGGCATGGATCACACTGGTCTAAAATGTCTCTGATTTTTACAATTTGAATAATGAAAAACTTTTACAACATTGGCATAGCGAATGTACTTCCAAAGTATCACATTGGCTTCACAACATTGAGTTGCCCTCCATTTGCTTGAAGTCATCCAAAATTAACATTGATTAGCCATGATCTTATTGAATGGCGGGGCAGGCTCGAAGGGCCAGATGGCCTACTCCTGCTCCTATTTCTTATGTTCTTATGTTCTTATTAAATAATACCCTAAATTACAACAAGTCCATTTAATGTATGCTGAAGAGAGCTGGCACTTGTACATGGGCACAGAAGACCCAGCTGCACTTGCCTCTGGTTACCAGAATAGGCTGTTTTCAAAAATACACCTAAGGTTTTCTTTTGCAGTAGGACACAGACTTTCTTACGTTTTGGGTTTGGAGTTTGGCCTCAGTGCAAATGATTGACTGATATAACACAGAGGGAAACTGTTCAGCCCATCAGCATGTGCCAGCTCTTTGAAAGATGGATCCAATATAAACTCCCAAGTTCCTTCCCCATGGCCCTGCAATTTTTTTCCTATTCAAGTACTTATCCAATTCCCTTTTGAAAGTTTTTACTGAAACATCTTCCACTGCCTTTTCGGGCAGTAACTTCTAGACCACAAAAATCTCCTGTGTGTAAAAAAAAACCCCACCCCAGCTCCCCTCTCCAATCCATGTCCTCTGAACCTGCCACCTCCATATTGAATACTAAATTAAAGTTAATACTCCATACATGCGGTGAGCATCAACTCAAAGTGGCCGCTGTAGATGGTGAAAATGAAGATGTTGGAACAATATATCAGTATAACTCAGCACTGCTCAGCAAAGAGAATAATGATGTTTTCACATGGCTGAATGTCTGGAATACATTTTGAATGTGGCCACATGGGGACAACAGTTTTGGCCTTTTGCACTGTTGTTCATGATTTGACTATTGGGTGTGAATCCTCCACAAGAATTATTCTCTTTCATAATGCAACCCCCCCTCCCAACAGACTGGTCACACTCAGCGGGGCCCGGAATGAAGACAGTAAAAGTATTATACATTTTCTTGCCTGATTTTGAAGGGATGACCTGCTTTGTGTCTCATTTCCCAGGCCACAGACTGAGATGTCAACTTGTGGGACTGAGTTACTTTCTGTGGATTGAAATCCCATCCAGATGCGGGGGGAGATTCAGAGTGGTCGCTCCAATTCTACTCCCTGCTCAACACTGGCCTCCCTCCCTGGCCAATAGAGTCATGTCTTGATGTTCTTTCTGAGAAATAAGCTGTTTATTTTTAAAGTGCTCTTGTCTCAATAATGTCCATGGAGACCTCTGTGTGGTCGACCTTGTTATGTGGCGGTGAATAGCATCAATTCAGCAGTTTTTTTAACGTCCTTCTCATCTCCATCTCGACTTAGCCTTGTTTTTGTGTTCTGCGGCTGAATTGTAATGTGTCATTCTGGACCACCTCTCCCCAGTGCCTCTAAGGTTCAACTGCATTAACTCCATCTTTTATCTCATTCGGTTCCAGATTCTGCCATATCTGTTGTTCATTGTTTTTCCTCAGTTTTCCTAATGTCTGAAAAGTTATCCCTTGGTTAATGATCACCAACTGTCTCTCCTTTTCACCACATTCTACCTCCCACTCATTCTACCTCAGAATCACCTCTTCCTCTTTGGCAATAATCTCCTTAATTTTTGTCAGTTTTTGCCACCTTGATTCCTGACCTTTGTGTTTGTCCCAGGCTTGCGTCTAGCTGCTCTGGGTCACGCTGTCTTGTGGACTGTGGTGGGTGCGAATAATTCAGTGAATGGAAACCCGACTCTGCTAATCACAAGGGCTCCTCATTCTGGGGAAAGGAAATTAAGTACTGTCGAAAGCTTGAAAACAATATTTGTATGTGTGGTGAAGAGAGACTGCTTACTCACCACTGTGTGCAATAAGTGATTAATTCCTTTGTAGTCTAGTTTATCAAACTCTGAAAAAGAATAGACTGTCTGATTAATTGTTGGATTACACTCAGAAAGGAATCACTCACAAAAACATTTGTGTCAATGAAATTCTTTTTTCAATATATCTAAGGTATATTACAAGCAATTCTGAGACTTTGAGCAACCTTGGCAATTATTTCTGGGACGCTGTGATCCACTAATGACCCTGGATAAGTAGTTCTTAAAATGTTTTTGCACAACATGTGGTTTGGGGTCTGGGATGCACTGCCTATGGTGGAGGCAGGTTCAACTGAGTCTTTCAAGAGGGTGTGAGATGCTTATTTGAATAGAAACAATGTGCAGCGGGTCAGGGAAAAGGTGGGGAAGGACACTCAGTCATAATGCTCATTTGGAGAGCCCGTACAAGCATGATGGGCTGAATGGCCACCTTCTGCATCATAATAGTTCTATGATTGTGGTATGTGGTTGTTAAAAAGTGCGTCAATAGTAAACCAAAGTTCGTTATTTATCACTATCTCTTGAACGAATAGAGACGAGTTCTTACTAAATGTCCAATGTAAACTTTATTTCTCATTTTGGGAGATGAATTCAGAGACAGAGAGGGGAAAATTGAAGAGTAAAATAAATCAGTTTTAACTCACTGCTGAAGTCTCGCACTCTGTTCAAAGTTGCAGGAAACCTGAGTGAACAGTGAGGGCTCCTAGACAGTGTGTCGAGATTATTAGCACACTGTTATGTTATCAAAGTTTAGATAGAGCAGGTTAGATAGAGCAGCCCAAATGTCTAGACTCATTGTCAGTGACTGGATATCTGAGCATCAAGGACTCGGCGAGTGCTACTGCAGGACTGATGTCCTGGAGAATCTAACATAAATGGATGAGGTGAATCTTGATTCAAAGTCTAGCATAACAAATTTGCTCTGAAACTGCTGGGACAAGCCCCTCATTCACTTCTGTATCTGCATTTCATAAAAACATAGAAGATAGGAGCAAGAGGAGGTCATTTGCCCCTTTGAGCCTGCTCCGTCATTCATTACAATCATGACTGATCTTCCAACTCAATAGCCTAATCCTGCTTTCTCCCCATAACCTTTGATCCCATTTGCCCCAAGTGCGATATCCAGCCACCTTTTGAATACATTCAAGGTTTTGGGATCAACTACTTCCTGTGGGAATGAATTCCACAGACTCACCACTCTTTGGGTGAAGAAACGTCTCCTCACCTCCATCCTAAACAGTCTACCCTGAATCCTCAGGCTGCGACCCCTGGTTCTGGACTCCCCCACCATCAGGAACATCCTCCCTGTGTCTATCCTGTCTCGTCCTGTTAAAATTTTATAAGTCTCTCTGAGATCCCCCCTCATTCATCTGAACTCCAGCCAAAATAATCCTAACCTGGTCAATCTCTCCTAATACATCAGTCCCCCCATCCCCGGAATCAGCCTGGTAAACCCTCACTGCACTCCCTCGAGAGCAAGAACAACGATGCAGGAAGGTTTAAACTGATTCGGAGGGGGGGAGGGATAGTGAGGAAAGGGGGTGAAAGTGAGGGGGGCATAGTTGGGGAATGCAGGGCACGGCATAGTGGGGGTGGGGCGGAGCAGGGTTTGAAATGCGTGTACTTTAATGCGAGGAGTATTCGCAATAAAGTGGATGAACTTGCAGCGTGGATCAGTACCTGGGACTTTGATGTTGTGGCCATTTCTGAGACATGGATAGAGCAGGGTCAGGAATGGATGTTGCAGGTTCCGGGGTACAAATGCTTTAGTCGGAGTAGAGAAGAAGGTAGAAGGGGGGGTGGGGTAGCATTGCTAGTCAAGGACTGTATCACAGTGTCGGAGAGAAAGTTTGATGAGGACTTGTCAGTTGAGGTAGTATGGGCGGAGATTAGAAATAGGAGAGGAGAGGTCACCCTGTTGGGAGTCTTTTATAGACCTCCTAAAAGTTCTAGAGAGGTTGAGGAAAGGATTGCGGAGACAATCCTGGTTAGGAGTGAAAGTAATAGGGTAATTGTTATGGGGGACTTTAACTTTACGAATATTGATTGGAGTTGCTATAGTTCTAGCTCGCTAGAGGGGTCAGTGTTTGTACAAAGCGTGCAGGAAGGTTTTTTGTCTCAGTATGTAGACAGGCCAACTAGAGGTGAGGCTATATTGGATTTGGTGCTGGGAAATGAGCCAGACCAGGTGCTAGACTTGGAAGTTGGTGTGCATTTTGGTGATAGTGACCACAATTCGGTTACGTTCACCTTAGTGATGGGAAGAGATAGGCATGAACCTCGGGTCAGCAATTTTAGCTGGGGTAAGGGCGATTATGAGGCTATCAGGAGTGAATTAGGACGCATGGATTGGATTAGGGGATTACAGGGACTGGGAACGTCTGAAATGTGGAGTTTTTTCAAGGAGCAGCTACTGCGAGTCCTTGATAGGTATGTCCCTGTCAGGCATGGTGGATTTGGTAGATCTAGGGAACCGTGGTGCACTAAAAGAGTTGAGTCGATGGTTAAAAAGAAAAAGGAGGCTTATGTTCGGATGAGATTGGAGGGCTCAGATAGTGCACTAGAAAGCTTTAGATTGGCTAGGAGGGAGTTGAAGAGTGAGTTGAGAAGGGCTAAAAGAGGACATGAGAAGACTTTGGCTGATAGGATTAAGGAGAATCCTAAGGCGTTCTATAAGTATGTCAAGAACAGAAGGTTGGTCAGGGCAAGATTAGGGCCAGTTACAGACAGCAGGGGGAAGTTGTGTGTGGAACCGGAGGAGATTGGAGAAGTATTGAACCAATATTTCTCTTCGGTGTTCACGCAGGGGGACATGAATATAGCTGAGGAGGACATTGGGTTGCAGGGGTGTAAAATAGACAGTATTACGGTTGATAAAGAGGATGTGCTGGAAATTCTTGAGGGGCTGAAAATAGATAAGTCCCCTGGTCCGGATGGGATCTACCCTAGGATTCTCTGGGAGGCTAGAGAGGTGATTGCAGAGCCTCTGGCTCAGATCTTCAGGTCGTCATTGGTCTCTGGTGTAGTCCCGGAGGATTGGAGGATAGCGAATGTTGTCCCATTGTTTAAGAAGGGGAACAGAGACTTTGCCGGGAATTATAGACCGGTGAGTCTTACTTCTGTTGTGGGCAAGGTTTTAGAAAAAATTATTAGGGATAGGATTTATAGTTATTTGGAGTGTAATGAATTGATTAGAAATAGTCAGCATGGTTTTGTAGCAGGTAGGTCGTGCCTTACTAACCTTATTGAGTTTTTTGAGAAGGTGACCAAAGAGGTGGATAGGGGTAAGGCAGTTGACGTGGTATACATGGATTTTAGTAAGGCGTTCGATAAGGTTCACCATGGTAGGCTTCTGCAGAAAATGCAGATGTATGGGATTGTGGGTAATCTAGGAAGTTGGATCAGGAATTGGCTATCAGATAGGAGACAGAGGGTGGTGGTGGATGGTAAATATTCATCATGGAGTGCAGTTACGAGTGGTGTGCCTCAGGGATCTGTTTTGGGGCCACTGTTGTTTGTAATTTTTATTAATGATCTGGATGAGGGTATAGTTGGGTGGATTAGTAAATTTGCTGATGACACCAAAGTTGGAGGTGTGGTAGATTGTGAGGAAGGGTGTCATAGTCTGCAGGGAGACTTAGATAGGTTGCAGAGCTGGGCCGAGAGGTGGCGGATGGAATTTAATGCGGAGAAGTGTGAGGTAATTCACTTTGGTAGGAGCAACAGATGTGTCGAGTATAGGGCTAACGGGAGGACTTTGAATAGTGTGGATGAACAGAGGGATCTAGGTGTGTGTGTACATAGATCCCTGAAAGTTGGGAATCAAGTAGATAAGGTTGTCAAGAAGGCGTACGGTGTCTTGGCGTTTATTGGTAGGGGGATTGAATTTAGGAGTCGCAGTGTAATGTTGCAACTGTACACTACTCTAGTGCGGCCGCACTTGGAGTACTGTGTGCAGTTCTGGTCCCCGCATTACAAGAAGGATGTGGAGGCGTTGGAGAGGGTGCAGAGGAGGTTTACTAGGATGTTGCCTGGTATGGTGGGGAGGTCCTATGAGGAGAGACTGAGGGATCTAGGGTTGTTTTCGTTGGAAAGAAGGCGGCTAAGAGGGGATCTTATTGAAACATATAAGATGATTAGAGGTTTAGATAGGGTGGATAGTGATAGCCTTTTTCCTCGGATGGAGAAAGCTAGCACGAGGGGGCATGGCTTTAAATTAAGGGGGGGTAGCTACAGGACGGATGTCAGGGGTAGGTTCTTTACCCAGCGGGTGGTGAGGGATTGGAATGCCCTGCCTGCTGCAGTTGTAAATGCGTCTAGTTTGGGGGCGTTTAAGAGATCTCTGGATAGGTTTATGGACGAAAAGGGATTGGTATAGGCTAGTGGGTCATTGTTTTTGTAACTGGTCGGCGCAACATCGTGGGCCGAAGGGCCTGTTCTGCGCTGTAATGTTCTATGTTCTATGTTCTATCCTTCCTCAGAAAAGGAGACCAAAACCGCACACAATACTCTAGGTGTGGCCTCACCAAGGCCCCTGTATAATTGCACCAACACATCCCTGCTCCTGTACTCGAAACCTCTCACAATGAAGGCCAACATACCATTTACCACCTTTACCGCCTGCTGCACCTGCATACTTACCTTCAGTGACTGGCGCACAAGGACACCCAGATCCCTCTGCACACTCCCCTCTCCCAATTTACAGCCATTCAGGGAGTCATCTGCCTTCTTGTTTTTGCTTCTGAAGTGAATAACCTCACTCTGACCCTGCATGAACAGGCTGCCTGTAGATCCCAAAACCTAATGTGCATTCTGCAGTGAACCACAAAAAGTCATAGCACACAAGGAGGCCATTCAGTCCATTGTTTCCATGCCAGCATTGTTTTTAGAACAATCCAAAATGTCTGCTGTGTACAGTTTTGGTCTCCTTACCTAAGGAAGGATATACTTGCTCTCGGCCAGATGCCGCAAAGGTTCACCTTGCTGATTCCAGGGATGAAAATCTTGTCCTTTGAGGAGCGATGCATCAAAATATAGATTCATGAAACACTAGGAGACCATTTGGTCCGTCATGATCATGCTGACCCAGTCTAATCCCACCTTTCACTTTGGTCCATAGTGTTGTAGACAAAGCACCTCAAGTACATATCTGAATACTTTTTAAATTTGATGAGGATTTCTGCCTCTGCTAGTCTTTCAGACAGTGAGTTCCAGATCCCCACAGACCTTTGGGTGAAATAATTCACCCTCAACTCCCCTCTAATTCTCCACCAGTCAACTTAAGTCTATGTCTCCTTAGTTATTGACAGCATGGTGGCTCAGTGGTTAGCACTGCTGCCTCACAGCCAGGAACCTGGGTTCGATTCCCGTCCTTGGGTCACTGTCTGTGTGGAGTTTGCACATTCTCTCCGTGTCTGCATGGATTTCCTCCAGGTGCTCCGGTTTCCTCCCACAGTCCAAAGATGTGTAGGTTAGGTGGATTGGCCGTGCTAAATTGCTCCTTAATTGCCCCTTTGTGTTGGTTAGGGGGATGGGCGGGGTAGATATGTGAGACTCTGGGTTTAGGGTTTGGATGGGATGGTTTATTGAAGAGTTAGTGCAGACTCGGTGGGTCAAATGACGACCTTCTGCCGCATAGGGACTCTATAACCTCTTTGATAACAGAAATAGGTGCTTCCTATCCACTTTATTTCAGCCTCTCGTATTTTTATCCATTTTTAATTAAATCTCCCTTTGGCTCCCTTTGTTTCAAAAATTCAAAGAAGTCAGTGAGAGTTTGTGAAAGGAAAATCTTGTTGAAATAATCTTTGAAGATGTAACACATGCTCCAGGTATAGGGAACCACTGGATGTACTAGATTTGGATTTCCAGAAGGCAATTGATAAAGGAGTGTTTATGGGGACAGTGTAGAGGGAGCTTTACCCTGTATCTAACCCCGTGCTGTACCTGTCCTGGGAGTGTTTGATGGGAGTCAGTGTAGAGGGAGCTTTACTCTGTATCTAACCCCGTGCTGTACCTGTCCTGGGAGTGTTTGATGGGGGACAGTGTAGAGGGAGCTTTACTCTGTATCTAACCCCGTGCTGTACCTGTTCTGGGAGTGTTTGATGGGGAGAGTGTAGAGGGAGCTTTACTCTGTATCTAACCCCATGCTGTACCTGTCCAGGGAGTGCTTGATGGGGACAGTGTAAAGGGAGTTTTACTCTGTATCTAACCCCATGCTGTACCTGTCCTGGGAATGTTTATGGGGACAGTGTAGAGGGAGCTTTACTCTGTATCTAACCCCATGCTGTACCTGTCCTGGGAGTGTTTGATGGGGGACAGTGTAGAGGGAGCTTTACTCTGTATCTAACCCCATGCTGTACCTGTCCTGGGAGTGTTTGATGGGGGACAGTGTAGAGGGAGCTTTACTCTGTATCTAACCCCATGCTATACCTGTCCTGGGAGTGTTTGATGGGGGGACAGTGTAGAGGGAGCTTTACAATGGCTATTGTGGAAAATAAAAGTTCATGGAGTAGGGGGTAACATATTGCGATAACAGATTGGTTAGCAAACAGGAAATTGAGAGCTGGCATAAATGGGTCTTCTTCTGGTTGGCAGACTGTGATCAGTAATCTTCCTCTGGGGTCAGTGCTGGGGCCTCAACTTATTACAGTTTCTATAAATGACTTAGGTGAAGGAATTGAAGATATGGCTGCTGAATTTGCTGACAAAGATAGGGAGGAACGTGAATTGTGAAGAGGGCATAAGAAGACTACAAAGGGACATAGACAGATTAAATGAGTGATCAAAAAAATTGGCAAATGGAGCAAAATGTCAGAAAATGTGAAATGGTGCATTTTAACAGGAAGAATAAAAGAGAAGCTTATGATCTAAATGGTGAGATTTTGGGAGAGCTCTGAGATGCAGAGGGATCTGGGTGTCCTTGTACATAAATTACAAAAGGCTGGTGCTGCAGGAACAGCATTTAATTAAGAAAGCTAACAGAATGTTATTACTTATTGTGAGGAGAATTGACCACAATTAGATTTAAGGAAAGATGTAAATGTGTTAGAAGCAGCTCAGGGAATGTTTACTGGACTAATATCTGGAAAGGACAAGTTGTCTTATGAGGAAATGTTGGAGAAGTTAGGTTCATATCTACTAGCGTTTAGAAGGATAAGAGGCAACTTGAATGAAACCTTTAAGATCTTGCCAGGGTGGATGGGGAGAGGATTTTTCCCTGTGAATCTAGAACTAGGGGTCACTGTTTTAAAATAAGGTGTCACTCATTTAATACAGAGATTAAGAGAAATGTTTTTCTGTAGGGAGGTTATGAGATTCTGGAACTCTTTTTCTCAAAAGGCAGTGGAAGCAGAGTCTTTGAATATTTTTGAGACAGAGGAAACAATAAGTGAAAGGTTACTGGGTGTTGGGCTTGAGGTTTCAATCAGATTAGCCATGATCATACCAAATGACAGAGCAGGCTCGAGGGGCTGAGTGGCCTCCTCCTGCTCTGAATTCATATGTTCCAAAGAAGATAAACTTCGCAAAACCAATCATTCCTCAAAGCTAAAATTCTTCATTCATGGAAACATCCACGTGGAACATTGAGTGGAATGAGCTATGCTCTCTGGAGTTTAAAAGAATGAGGGATGATCTCAGTGAATTGCATAACATTTTCAAAATCTTTGATGGGGTAGATAGAAACATAGAAGATAGGAGCAGGAGGAGGCCATTTGGCCCTTCAAGCCTGCTCCACCATTCATTACGATCATGGCTGATCATCCAACTCAAAAGCTTAATCCTGCTTTTTCCCCATAACCTTTGATCCCATTTGCCCCAAGTGCTGTATCAAGCCGCTTCTTGAATACATTCAATGTTTTGGCATCAACTACTTCCTGTGGTAATGAATTCCACAGACTCACCACTCTCTGGGTGAAGAAATGTCTCCTCACCTCCATCCTAAATGGTCTACCCTGAATCCTCAGACTGTGACCCCTGGTTCTGGACTCCCCCCACCATCGGAAACATCCTCCCTGCGTCTACCCTGTCCAGTCCTGTTAGAATTTTATAAGTCTCTGTGAGATTCCCCCTCATTTGCCTGAACTCCAGGGAAAACAATCCTAACCTAGTCAATCTCTCCTCATACATCAGTCCCGCTACCTCCGGAATCAGCCTGGTAAACCTTCGCTGCACTCCCTCGAGAGCAAGAACATCCTTTCCTCAGACAGGGAGACCAAAACTGCACACAGTACTCTCGATGTGGCCTCCCTCTGCCTTTACGGCAGGGATCAGCTGCTCCAGAATCACATGTGCAGCTCTCTCACATCTCATTCGTGGTTCCCAACCTTGTTCAATTGGATCACTTTAACATAAAAATGACCTAAAAAAATTAAGTCAAGAAAAGCTGTGATTTTATTGTGGGAGTACAAAGACAATCATAATATTGTGTTTTACAGTTTCAATTGATTATTTTAGCAAAAACATCACTGTGCTCTAAACTGACCTGTTTAAATGGGAGAGTTAAAATATGGTCAGAAATAATACCTTTGATTCAAGGGATGGGTTCTATCGTTGTGACCATTATTGCTTCACATCTAACTGAGATCATAAATGATTCTGAATGTCTTATTCAAAGCATTTTCAATCACAAGAATAAATATCTGAGAATATTGTCTGAATTCCACTCATCTAAGTTCAATTCTTTAAAGTGACTTTGCTGACAAAATTATGGTTAAAGTAGGTCAAATAATTGAGTTAGATCTATTTTTCTACATAAATACAATATGTGTATTTATTTATTAAATGCATATCATATAGCCTGCCAGAGATAATTGGCAATTTGCCAAATATTTGATTTAGAAATGTCAAATTTTTGCCATGTGGCTTCCAATAGATTTTGTTTTGAGCACTTTTATTTAAAAAAAAACACTTCTTGCAAAAAGATTTCTGAGCCCTGGTCTCAAACACGGAGTCGTGTTCTCAGAATCAGAAGTTGGCCATTTCAGGTTGGAGCAAGGAAAAATTTCTTCACTCAAAAACAGCTGGGCATTTTTGGAATTCTGTACATCAGAGAGCTGTGGATTTTCTGTCAATTGTTCATGGAGTGTAGACCTCACTGAAGAGGCCAGAATTTGTTGCTCATTTCAAATTGTCCTTGGGAAGGAGGTGGTGAGTCACCTCTTGGACGACCGCAGTCCGTGCGGTGAGCAAGAGATTGTCACAGAATCTGTGTGAAAAACAAGCAAAGGGGCCATTGAGTCAACAGAGAAGCAGTGATGTAATTGGTAAAGGAGAGGGAGATGGGGATGGTGCTGGGGCGGTGCAGGAGCTGCTGACTGCTTTCCAGTGTTGGAGAGTGATGGTGGAAAGTTGGAGCAGACAGAGAGATGTGACTAACACAGTCAGACAGGAAGAGGCTGGAAACGGTTTTGTTATTGTTAGAGATGGATGAGATTTAGGGAGTGATCTTGAATATTGTAATATAAGGGTGTTTGGCATTGCTAGGATTATCATGGGACTGGGGACCAATACCATCCACATTATGATGTAGGGAGTCACGTGGCAGTAGACAAAATAGCACAGGTGAGTCGGAGAGAAGACAGCATCAAGATAACACCTACATAGGTCTATAACTTGGAGAAATGCATATGGTTAGACAGTAACAATAAACAGTTTATATTCATCCGCACAAGGCTCCAGACCTCTTATTGAGACACCAGACAGTCTTACAACAGAGATAGATGGGGAAGAGCTGCTATGCAGGACGTGTTTAAGGCAGGGTAAGAGAGGAAGTAAGTCAAAGGAATGTCAAAATATAAGGATTTGATTTAGATTTGATTTATTATTGTCACATGTATTGGGATACAGTGAAAAGTATTGTTTCTTGTGTGTGTTCATAGACAAGGAAAGGAGAGGGTGCAGAATGTAGTGTTACAGTCATTGCTAGGGAGCAGAGAAAGATCAACTTAACGTGAGGTAAGTTAATTCAAAAGTCTAATGGCAGCAGAGAAGAAGCTGTTTTTGAGTTGGTTGGTACGTGACTTCAGACTTTTGCATCTTTTTCCCGGAGGAAGAAAGTGGAAGAGAGAATGTCCAGGGTGTGTGGGGACCTTAATTATGCTGGTTGCTTTTCTGAGGCAGCGAGAAGTGTAGACAGAGTCAGTGGGTGGGAGGCTGGTTTGTGAGATGGACTGAGCTTCGTTCACGACCCTTTGTTGTTTATTGCGGTCTTGGACAGAGCAGGAGCCATACCAAGCTGTGGTACAACCAAAAAGAATGCTTTCTATGGTGCATCTATAGAAGTTGGCGAGAATTGTAGCGGACATTACAAATTCCTTTAGTGTTTTGAGAAAGTAGAGACGTTGATGAGCTTTCTTAACTATAGTGTCTGTGTGGAGAGATAGGACAGGTTGTAGTGATCTGGGCACTTAAACCCTGATCCTGGACACCTAAAACTGAATGATTTCTACTTCATCCTCATTGATGTATAATGCTTGCCCTCCACTATGCTTCCTGAAGTTGATGACAATCTCTTTCATTTTGACAGGGAGATTATTGTCATTGCACCAGTTCACCAGATTCTCTATCTCTTTCCTATGCTGTGTCTCGTCATTGTTTGAGATCCAACCCGCTATGGTGGAGTTGTCAGCAAACTTGAAAATTGAGTTGGAGGGGAATTTGGCCACACCGTCATAGATGTATAAGGAGTATAATAACGGGCTGAGGACACAGCCTTGCAGAGCACCGGTGTTGAGAATGGAGGAGGTGTGGCTGCCTGTCCTTACTGACTGCGATCTGTGGGTTAGAAAGATCAGGATCCAATTGCAGATGGAAGAGCAAAGCTCTACACCATGAAGTTTGGAGATGAGTCTCATAGGAATAATGATATTAAAGGCTGAGCTGTAGCCTATGGACAGGAGTCTAACATAGATGTCTTTGTTATCTAGGTGTTCCAGGGTTGAATGTGGAGATGGTGTCCGCTGTCGACCTGTTGCAGCAATGGGCGAACTGTAATGGACTCTGGAGTGATATAATTGAGGGTTTTGAGGTGATTAAAGGATTTGGTAGGGGAAAAAATTGGAGAAAAACTACTTCCTCCAATGGAAGAATCCAGAACAAGGGGACACAACCTTAAAATAAGGATGAGATTGTTCAGCAAGGAGTGATGCCAGGAAGTACTTCTTCGTACAAAGTGTAGTGGATACCTGGAACTCTGTCCCACCCTCTCAAAATCTGTTGAAGCTGAGGGGGGGAGGTTCAATGGAAGATTCGTCAATTGATGATTGGGTCAGAGGTTTTAGCATTATGGGAGCGTGGTGGATAAATTGACGCAGATCAGCCATGATCTCATTGAATGGTAGAACAATCTTGAAATGCTCGGATGACCTCCTCGTATCGCTGGCTGGGGCCAGAGAAATCCAACTTTGGGCTGTAATTGCCAAAATGGAGAGTTATTTGGGTGCAAAGACTGACCGAGGAAATAGAGATGATGGAGAGAGTTTGAGGCTGAGGGCAGTGACCAGTCCTGACTTTAACAGGATGGTCAGGGCGATGGTGAACATGGGTGAATGTGGTAAGTTAATAAAGGTGTCCGGGGGAGAGCTGGCAGCCAGGACTGTGTTGTTTGATGGAGGACAAACAGGAAGTGCTCAATTAGAATCATAGAATCACACAGCGCAGAAGAGGCCCTTCGGCCCATCAACTCCGCACATGCACATTAGAAACACCTGAACCCCCACCTAATCCCGTCTGCCAGCTCTTGGCCCGTAGCCCTGAACATTATGATGTGCCAAGTGCTCGTCCAGGTACTTTTTGAAAGACGTGAGGCACCCCCCCCTCCACCACCCTCCCAGGCAGCTCATTCTAGACCGTCACCCACCCTCTGGGGGTTTTTCCTCACATCCCCACCCAAACCTCCTGCCCCTCACCTTGAACCCATGTCCCCTCGTGACTGACCCTTCAGCTGCTCCTTATTCACTTTGTCCACGTCTCTCACGCCTCAATCAGGTCACCCCTCAGTCTTCACTGAAAGAAGGATTCAGTGATTGTGAGTGGAGATTTGGTCAGGCATGAAGATAGCAGTGGATTCGCCACGGACAATGCTCATGGATCGGAGGTGGAGGTGAGATCTGGTGGGTCAGAGACTGCCCACTCTGAGGGAAACCAGAGTGTGGAGAAGGACATGGCAAAGGTTGGAGAAGGCACGTTGAGTCTTGCCAGTTCCTCCACCCTTACTGCTTTCTCCTTGTTCCTCTCTCCCTGACCAAGGGTCATCCAGACTCCAAACGTTGGCTCTATTCTCTCTGCACAAATGCTGTCAGACTTGCTGAGATTTTCCCTCATTTTCTTTTTTATTCAGATTCCAGCATCCGCAGTATTTTGTCTTTCTTTCTCTTTCCCAGGCTTGCTTCAATCTTCATTTCTCTCTCCTTCTCTCTCTCAGGTTTGACATCTGTAATGGCAGCATTACAGAACTGTAAAACCTTTCTGCCACTTAACCACGCAGTCGTATAATTATCTGTAGTCGTGTTTTCAGTTGTGCTGTTATCTGCTCCCGTGCTTTTTAAAAGCTAAGGGCTCAAATCCACAAGTTAAAATGTCTCAGTGAAGGGGGGGGGGTGAAAAGGGAAGTGGTAAAAACTACTTAAACCGAGGTTACATTGGTCACCCGTGAGTAACCTTTAAAAAATGTATTAGATAAGTATGGTAGAGAGTAACTTCCAGCTGGAGGGGATTAACTGCATTGAGTGGGTCTGAAATCTTGGAATGCATTCAGATCCACCAGGGGATTTGTGTCCCCTGCTATTGGCCTTCGTATTAATGCAACACAGACAGCAAAGGAGAGGCTTACAGTGTTGTCACCTGCTCCTGGTTGTAGAGCTTGCCTTAAGCACTGTAATGCTGAGGGAGGAATGGGGCCCAGGAGGACTGACCCAGTGATGTCTCGCTCCTTTCACTATAGCCTACAGGTCTGAAACCATGTCTGCTGAGATGGGGTTGCTGTGATAATTGGTAATAGCAATTTTTAAAGCTGCCTCCCCAAAAGAACTGCTTTACAAAACAGACAAAAGCAAAACCAGGTTTCTTGATATTCCAAGTGAAATATTTTCATGGCTAAATCCCAGTAACCCTATCAGTGCCGTGACTGAAATTGTGCTTGTAGCTTTCGCTCTCTCCTTCCTGTCCTCCCTTCATCCTATTTGAAGCTCCTCTTTGCTGTTCTTCACTCTGTGTTCAGGGGGCTGGACTTGGGCTCACTGCCAGCTGTTTCACTCACAGCTAGCGCACTCCACTGTGATTTGCCCTCCCAACATCTTTGTGGCAAAGCATCTGGACTTGCCGCTTGGTGCAGCTGAGATCAGCAATCTGTCCTGAGGGGAAATCACAGGACATGAACAGTTTCAAAGCTATCGTGAATATAGATCTACATGGCATTACTTCACTACACGAGATACATTTCATGCACTTTCAGTTTAGTGAAGCATTAGCAGATTTTCCATGGATCTTAAAAGCAGCAAATTCCCTCAGCACTGTTCCCAATTTCATTCAGCATCTTTACTTTGAACTAGTTTTTATTTTTCAAAAACATCATTAATTTGAAAACTAACAAATTGCTTCCATGTGTTTGATTTGATTGATTATTGTCTCATGTATTGGGATACAGTGAAAAGTATTGTTTCTTGCACCCTATACAGACAAAGCATACCGTACATAGAGAAGGAAAGGAGAGAGTGCAGAATGTAGTGTTAGCTGGAGTGTAGAGAAAGATCAACTTAATGCAAGGTAAGTCCATTCAAAAGTCTGACTGCAGCTGTTCTTGAGTCAGTTGGTGCATGACCTCAGACTTTTGCATCTTTTTCCCAATGAAAAAAGGTGGAAGAGAGAATGTCCGGTGTGTGTGGGGTTCTTAATTATGCTGGCTGTCTATCCGAGGCAGTGGAAAGTGCGAACAGTGTCAATGGATGGGAGACTTTTTTGTGTGATGGACTGGGCCATATTCACAAACCTTTGTGGCATTAATTTTAGTGATAGAGAATTATGTTTGCGGTGTGCATTCCATTTGACTGAATACCTGACGCAGTGGGTTGGATTGGAGAGAAACAAGGGTTGCATCAGGTTTTAATTCCAGGGATATGTAGAAATTACATGTACCCACAAAATGAGTGTTGGTTAGAAAGGAAAGGGTTGATTTCTTTTGGGATAAATTATCCTGCTTCTTCCTCTCTGTCAACTCCACCATCTTTACTGCGACTCAGTTTCAAAATGGCATCTAATGGGACAACTGCTTGAAAGGAACTTGGTGCAGATTTGATTCCATCTTTTTTCCTCTCAATAATCTCAAACATTAATCAGCAAATAAACAAGGGAAGTTTCCTGCAAAACAGCCTGTAACAGATACCTGGCAAAGGTTAATGAGGGCTGACCACTCTGCCTGGGTTACTTTCCCTCAATAGCATGTTAAGGTGTGTGCTTCCTTTCAGATGGGAGTTTGAAGTCACCTTTCATAATTCCCAGCATCAGGAGGGTTTGAGAAAAATCTGATTTGTTTTGAGCAAAGCATCAGACGTGGGAGCAGCAGGTATCCAGGGACGGGTGACACCTTTTATTTTAGCTTAGCCAAAACAGATCGAATCCAGTCTAATCTCTCAAGCTTTCTGCCCCTCACTTAGAATAACCATTCTGAAAACTTCTTATTTTTTTAAACCATCTGCGACGTAAAGGACTCAACACTTTAAAAGCTGTCTCGAAAGTGTTTAATTCATTGCTTTATAAGAAAGTCTCTTCCACCCAGCAATTGTTGCAAAGTCACTGTTGCTGAGGTATTAGTGAGTGTGGTGTCAGGAGCAGGGATGGTTCCTGGATGTGGGTGATACTTGTCATAACAGGTATGGTTCTAGACCTGTTAAGCAGTGACTAGATGTGACAGCCTGAATCTGCCATGCCTCAGGGGCATTCAATCAACACACCCACACGGGTGACACACAGCAAACATCATGTTGCAACAGCCTCCCAGCTACAGATAAAAATGAGAGAGATTTTGTCTGCATTGTAAGAAGTCACAGATTCTCTTGCAGCTGGCTTCTCCAGTAAAAATGTTAGTTCTTCCAGGCCCCTTCCTAATGGCCTCTGTGCACATTCAGAGCAAGTTACAGTCACAGTTCACCCTCCTCACTTACAAAGCTTCTTTTAATCAAATCCTTGTTATTGCCACTGGAACTGTTTGCTTCGAAGTTGGAGACTGAGTGAGAATTTGTTCTGTACCCACTTGCTTCTGAGTGGAATTATCCACAACGTTTAACACCACAGTTTATTTGGAGTTAAAATCACAGCACGCTGTTATACGGCTAATTACAAATCACACAACAACAGCAGCTTGTGTTTATCTCCTATCTTCAAAGTGGCCAAATGGCCCCAGGTGCTTGACAGGAGCAATTATCAAACAAAATTTACCACCAAGCCACATGAGGAGATATTAGGGCAGGTGACCAAAAAACCTAGTCAAAGGGGGAGGTTTTTAAAAGTTTCTTAAAGGAGGGGAGAAACAGACAGGAGGTGAGATTTAGGGATGGAACTCCAGAACTTAGGGATCAGGGACCTGAAGGCATGGCCAGCAGTGATGAAGCGATGGTGGTTGGATGAGTACGTGATGTCGGTGCTACAGCAGGAACGTGTGGGTTTGGAGGAGACCTGGAGGGAGGAGGGTTCTTGGGGCATTCAAAAACAACAGTGAGAATTTTAGAATGGTGGGTGATGTTTGATTGGAGGTCAACAACCTCAGAGCATTTTGGAATGAGCTGGGATGCAAAGTTGTGGATATCCTCAGATTTACTTGGAAAATCCCATAGAAGCCATCTGCAATAATCAGGGGAGGATATTAAAGGATCTTGCCATTTCTGGAGAGACCTCAGCTAAGAGACATAAAAACATTCACCAATAATTCCAATTGGGAATTCAGGAGAAACTTATTTACTGCAAAAATGCTGCAAATGTGGAACTCGGTGCCGCAGGCTGTGGTTGATAGCGTGTGGTAAATATATTTTAGGGAAAATTAAATACAGAGCGAGAAAGGAGTAGAAGGACATGCTGAAGGGGTGAAATGCAGAGGAGTGAGAGCAGGTTCCTGTGATGTGTGAACACCAGCACAAAACAGTTTGTCTGAACATACATTCTTTATAATTCCATATGTATGAAATTTCTGTTCAGCCCCATCTTTATTATATTAGGGTTTCCTGTTGTACTGCTGTATGTATGAATATCGACCCTGATCAGTGATATTGATCATTAATAGTTGGTTAATAACCCAGTCTGCAGGTGGCATTGACCTGGGTAGCACAGTGACACAATGGTTAGCACTGCTGCCTCTCAGCGTCTGGGACCCGGGTACAATTCCCAGCTTGGATCATTGTCTGTGTAGAGTGTGCAAGTTCTCCTTCAGGTGCTCCAGTTTCCTCCCAAAAGATGTGCTGGTGAGATGCATCAGCCTTGCTAAATTCTCCCTCAGTGTACCTGGACAGGCAACCAGGGGATTTTCTCACTAACTTAATTGCAGTGTTAATGTAAGCATACTTGCAACACTAATTAATAAGGTTAAACTTAAACCTAACCTAGATCTTAGGAAATAATCACTTCAAGGCTTTATTCTATTCATGACTTGAGGATGGTGCATAACTCTCACACACAGTGGAGTGGGGGAATTAGCTTTGGGCACCAATGCAAGCTGTAGAATTAATACTGGGTGGATATTTGGCACTGTATAAGATGTTGCTGAATCCCTGTGTGTTTTGTACCTGGGAGCAAGTCCCATTGATTAATCAGTGTACCCAGACATCTAAAAAAAAACTTCCTTCCACAGTAAAAACGGCCTCATCAACTGAGATTGGAGAGGATTGATGTGAAAGGCTGTCAATAATTAGAACAGTCCAGAGGATGGGAAGCAGTAGGTACTTGCCAAGGGAATGATGTCAGCGTGGATTCTAATGGTGAACGGAATATTCTGGGGTTTACTGACCACAGTGCTGCTGCTTCAAGCTTATATTCATGACTTAATGCTAAAAATGAAAGCTGAAGAGTTAAATCTGAAAAAGAAGCTGGTGAATAATAAATCAGTTTAAAAATTATGTAAATTATGAGTTTGACACAGTTTACAGAGAAGTGTAAAATATTACATTACTGAGAAAAAGTGGATGCTCTGTGCAAACAAGGGATGACATTAAAATAGCTTTGGATAAAGTTGAAGGCATCTCGGAATAAACTTATTGTTTAAAATCAATTGCAGCAGTGAAATGGAGGAAGTGCCACTCGGTCAGAGGGTCAGTACTGAGGGAGTGCCACACTGTCAGAGGGTCAGTACTGAGGGAGTGCCACACTGTCAGAGGGTCAGTGCTGAGGGAGTGCCGCACTGTCAGAGGGTCAGTACTGAGGGAGTGCCGCACTGTCAGAGGGTCAGTACTGAGGGAGTGCCGCACTGTCAGAGGGTCAGTACTGAGGGAGTGCCGCACTGTCAGAGGGTCAGTACTGAGGGAGTGCCGCACTGTCAGAGGGTCAGTACTGAGGGAGCGCCGCACTGTCAGAGGGTCAGTGCTGAGGGAGTGCCACACTGTCAGGGGGTCAGTACTGAGGGAGTGCCGCACTGTCAGAGGGTCAGTACTGAGGGAGTGCTGCACTGTCAGAGGGTCAGTGCTGAGGGAGTGCCGCACTGTCAGAGGGTCAGTACTGAGGGAGTGCCGCACTGTCAGAGGGTCAGTACTGAGGGAGCGCCGCACTGTCAGAGGGTCAGTGCTGAGGGAGTGCCACACTGTCAGGGGGTCAGTACTGAGGGAGTGCCGCACTGTCAGAGGGTCAGTACTGAGGGAGTGCTGCACTGTCAGAGGGTCAGTGCTGAGGGAGTGCCGCACTGTCAGATGGCCATCTTTTGAATGAGACATTAATGTGAGGCCCTACCTATTTGCTCAGACATGTCAGATGAGAGATTCCACTGCCACTATTCAAAGAAGAGCAGCAAGTTTTCCTCAATGACCTGACCAGTATTTATCCCACAACTAGCTGAAAGCAAACTATCTGATCCTTTATTATGCAGTGGCTTGTGAGATCTTGCTGTGCACACATTGGATACCATCTTTTATATTGCAACAGCGACCACACTTAAAAATATTTAATTGGCCATAAAGTATTTTGTAATGTCCTTGGATTGCCAGCACTGTATAAATGCCAGTTTTTCTGACCTGCACTTGTCCTTTCATGAAGTATCTCTTTTGTCAGAAGGCAAGACATCTTTTTTAGTCCAGACTCCAGTGCTTCCAGGAAGGGCTGGCACAGCCTATTTGCTGGCTGCTCAGCTAAACTGTGTCTGAGAGCCACCTAATGCCCTTTGCAGGAACCTGCATTATCCCAGATCTTTATCTCAAAGTGGAATGTAAACTTTAGTTTGCTGGACTTTGCCCTGAATTTTCCATGTATTTGGAATTATGATGGAAATAGTTGATACCGACCACACACACATTCCACAAAAATAACAAGAGCAGCGAGGTCCAACTGGGCCTGAGAATAAATGTGATTTTCTTTCTTTTAACAAGGTCCATGTGCTTTCTCTCTCCCAGATACTGCTAGACCTGCCATGTATCTCCAGTGTTTTCTGTTTTTATTCCACATGAATTATGTTGTTAAGTGAGCTGTCTGGGGGATCTGCATTTTTTTTTAATTGCAAGATCATTCTGTAGGAAGTAATGTCACCTGGTGTTGATGTGTGTTGTTGGAAAGGAATAGCACAGTTCTGCAGTGTGGTTGAACCAGGGTTTGGGCAGTGACTCAGACGAGCATGGGTCTTTTGTCTTAGTCATGTTTGGCTGTTCCTACTTTGCTGTTGGCACACAGATGAACTGTCACTTAAGAGTTTGGTGTACTTGGGCACACATCCTTGGATTACATGCATTAGCATTCTTGTTTTAGAGTTCTGTTTGGAGAAAGTAATTCCTTTTCCTTTTACTGTTCTTTTCCTGTCCTAGTTACACTTCAAAATGTGTTGTATTTTTACACAAGATTGCCAACAAATTCCCTTTGGATATAAAAGGTGCGTTTGAATCTGCAAACTGTACCTGTCGATGTACAATTCTGGGCTTACAGGTGTTAACTCCATTTGTACATATTCCATTTGTTACTTCATTCTTGGGATAGGCCAAAGACACTTTTATTGCCATCAGTTATTGGGGTGATATTGAGAGGCTGCTCTGAAAAGCAGTGCAGAACAGGCTGAAAGGCATTATTCTAAATATTTTCAATTTACCAGTGTACTTCAGAGGAATGTTTACCAGCAGAATTCCCCGTAACAAGGGATGTTCACTGTCCACCTTATTGAATTCTACCCCCCATAGTTCCTGACAAAAACGTAAGCACATAAGAACGTAAGAAATAGGATCAGGAGTAGGCCATCTAGCCCTTCGAGCCTGCCCCACCATTCAATAAGATCATGGCTGATCTGAAGTGGCTCAGTTCCACTTTCCCGCTTTCTCCCCATAACCCTTAATCCCCTTGCCTACCAAAAACCTATCTACCCGCGTCTTAAAAATATTTAGCGAGGTAGCCTCCACCACTTCAACGGGCAGAAAATTCCAGAGATTCACCACCCTTTGAGTGAAGGAGTTCCTCCTCAACTCCGTTCTAAACTGCCCCCCCTTTATCTTGAGGCTGTGCCCTCTAGTCCTGCTGTCCTTTCTGAGCGGGAAGAACCTCTCCACCTCTACTCTATCCATCTCTTTCATCATCTTATACGTCTCAATGAGATCCCCCCTCATCCTTCTAAAAGCTGTTTGATTAAATATTTATTGTGAATTTTTTGCAGGCAGGTAAATATAATTTGTAACCTTGAAGCCCATTAAAATTCAGGGGAAAGGAGAGAATCCTGCATCACATTTAATTTATTAGGAAATTTAATAAGAGCTTGGAATTTAAACCATCTTTAGTAACTTTATTGCTCAAATACAGTTACTGTTTTGGTCAGAAATACATCAGCAAGCTTTATTAATGGTGCTATCTAAATGCAAGATGTTATTACAGAAGCTCTGTTTTCTTCTCTGATTCTTTGGAAATTACAATCTAGTTAATTCTCTTTGAAACTTTTTATGTTCTTCATTATTCATAAATGTAGACACAAGAAGTGAAATGTATATTAATATTGTAAAGAGGATTTTAAATTATTTTGAATATGAATATTTCTCATGAAATCATTCAGTGGGGCCAGCAGCATCTGAGAGATTGGTGCAATCCTGCCACATTCCTGCATCAGTTGTTTCAAAAAGAAAAACAGATTTTATACAGAAATGCTCAGAACTGGTACCTTTATACCCCACTGTGTGACCACAAAGCCCGATCCTGTATTTTTAATATACATTTCCTTCCTGTACTTTTTTTCATTGCTCCAGTTTGCGGCAGTTCAGAATAGTGAGCTTGAAGTGTTTGTTGCAGCTCCGACACACCGTGCTCCCAATGCCTGTTAATCTCTCTTTGTTTTTGGATTTTAATCTGAAATCATGCTTCTTTCAATGAACAAGCACGTGGAAGAATAATTCTCATTACTTGTGACAAAACCTACGTTTTATCGATACATTCATGGCAAATCCCATCAAAGGAAAAATGTGCATGACTAATGGCTTTACACTTTAGTGAAGAAAAGAGAATGTGAAAAAAATAATTTGTG
Organism: Carcharhinus amblyrhynchos; assembly: GCF_965287045.1. Taxonomy (NCBI): domain Eukaryota; kingdom Metazoa; phylum Chordata; class Chondrichthyes; order Carcharhiniformes; family Carcharhinidae; genus Carcharhinus; species Carcharhinus amblyrhynchos. The sequence continues at coordinate 1,063,148 of NC_137328.1, forward strand.
TCTCATTGTACAGTCAAGCTTCATTATGACAGCTTTGTGAGGTCTGCCAAGATAGTCATATCTCAGGACTTCATCAAACCATACACTGATGGTGCCAGCTAACTCAACTGGATGGACCAATGAGAACAAGTCTGCTATAGCAGCACTTGGTAACAGGGAGACTTTGTGATACCGAGGCAGAATGGAAGTAAACTGTCTTTCGTTAAAACTGAAAACAGTTCTAATCAACGCCGAGATATCCTAACCCAGTGGCAATTAGAACTAACGGAACCAGAAAACCCTTTGAAGGTCATTCTGACCCAAGATGTTGGCTCTATTCTGTCTCCACAGACACTGTCAGACCTGCTGAGATTTTCCAGCATTTTCTATCTTTGTTTCAAATTCAAGCATTTGCAGTATTTTGTCTTTATCTTAGACAATTACAGGTAAAATCCCGACTGTGCAGAAGGAGGCCATTCGGCCCATCAAATTTGTACCAAACACAATCCCACCCAGGCCGTATTCCCGTAACTCCACACATTTACCCTGCTAATCCCCCGACACTAAGGGTCAATTTAGCATGACCAGTCAACCTAACCCACACATGTTTGAACTATGTAGTGATTTGGACTAAGTGGTTGATTTATATCTACTCCATCACAAATGCTGCAATTACAGAGGTATGTCCACCTCCGTAAAAGGACAGCACGCTGACAGAGTGGTTAGCGCTGCTATCTCACAGCTCCAGGGACCTGGGTTCAATCCTGGCTTGGCTGACTGTCTGTGTGGAGTCTGCACATTCTTCTGTGTCTGTGTGAGTTTCCTCTGGGTGTGCCAATTTCCTCCCACACTCCAAAGATGTGGAGGGTTAGGTGAATTTGCCATGATCATTTGATCCTTAGTGTCCAAAGATATGCAAATTAGGCAGATTAGCCATGGTAAACGCAGGGGATTATGGGAAGAGGTCAAGAGGTGGGCCTCGGTAAGATGCTCTTTTGGAGAGTTGGTGCTGACTCGATAAGTTGAATGGCCGCCTTCTGCACTGTCTGTAGGGATTCTAAGATTTTATAATAGCATTGCCTAATTCCTGTTGCAGCCCGACTGAAACACTTGCCCAGGCCTTTGTTACTTTGGGACTTGAGAAATCCAACTCTCTGATTCCCAGCCCACCTCCTGTCTCACACACACATCATTTCAGTCTCAATCTCTGCTGCCTCTGTGTCCTAACTCGTAACAAACCCTGTAACCCCTTCAGTGCACCCACAACACAGCAACTCTGCCATCATTACAATCGGTGATCATCGCTCTATATAAACAGTTTGTGGATTTGTTGGCATTGGTCCACTGTTGGAGGCCTTGCCTTCAGCTGCCTTGCCCCAAGCTCAGGAATTCCCTCCCTAGACACCCTTATCTCTCTACTTCTCTCTTCTCCTTCGACACGCCCTTAATATTTACCTCTTGAATTGGCTATCTCCTTATGTTTCTTCGTATCAAATTCTTGTTGGTTAATGCTTCTCTCTTTTACTACATTGATGGTGTTATATAAATACAAGTTGTTGTCCAGATATTCAGGGACATCTAAATTCACAACAAAGTTCCCACTTCATGTTCCATTAATGTAGAAAGAGTGTTGATTGAAAAGGAGCTGAGACCTCATTCACATCCATACGTATCTACCTACTCAGTTCATACTGCTCAAGCAGAGTGCTTAATTCATAAAATTAACAAAAAGTTAAACATTAAATCAACCTTTACCTTTTCTAATTAAGAAGGCTTAATAATGTTTGATTTTTAATGCAGTCACTAAGTTGCAAAAGCAGTCCTATAATTGTCTTACAATTGTTGAGAGTGTACAAGCATTCTGCACTCGATTTAGCCAGAACAATGTTCTAACTCCAGCTGTTGATTTAAACTCCTATTGCAGATATTGTGAGTGATTGCAGTGGTCAGTCCTGCCCTGTGCATCCTCTTACAGCCACTGAACAGCAAAAACCTGCCAGGGACAGCTTTCTACTCAATTCATGTCCCGGCAGTTTGGGTGAGATTCTGAGGTGCGTTTCATTGAAACCTCCTTCAGCAAGTTGTGGGCACAGCAGATGACGTTTGTAGAACAACCCATAGAGACCTTATGTTGGCAAGTATACACAACTATGACATAAATGGGTGGCCAACACAGCCACTGGATTTAGAAATCAGTCCATTTTTCATGCGTAAAAATGAGTTGTGTGTTGATAGTGGTTGTCTTACGTGGGAATTCAAAGTAGTAATTCCTGGAAGGTACTGATCCAAGTTGCTATATGTGGCAAAGGCTGCACATGGATTTTCCAAAACTGGGAGGGAAACAGTACTCTTTGTGATAGATAACCATTCCAAGTGGGTTGAGGAGTTTCCGATGAATTGAACAACAATTAGCAAAACTCTTGATATTTTGCATTGTTCATTTGCTGTTTATAGATTCTCAGTGGAAATGATGCTTGACATCAGATTTCTGTTTTGTTCAGAAGAGTCTGTAAAATTCATGAAAACGAACAGGGTAAAAGACTCAACAGGTTCACTGTGCTATCTGACTTCAAATAGGACAGCAAATAATTCAACGGGTTCTTGTTAGAAAATGCTAGACACAAATTGAAAAAAACATCAGTTGTCATTGAATACAAGCTGAGGAATTTTTAGATTTATTTATTATAACACACCTCACACTGCTGCTGACAGAATGCCAACTCAATACTTTCTTAGAAGACAATCTTGAACGAGGTTTTCATTGCCAAAGCCACGTTTAGCAGTCAGTGGAAGAGAAACTGGGAGGAAAGAGAGTCACCACAGGGACAGAGTGAGAGAAACAAGTCTGAATTTGAACCAGAAGGTTCAGGTGAAGGTTCATCATCATCAATGATTCCAGGAAGGGTAGTGAAAATGTGTGGGCCTCACACTTATTTGGTAAACTTGTTTGAAAGTTAATGTTTGTGTATATAGATCATGTTTTATCTTCAGAGATTCCTGAAGGAAAAGGAAGTTGGGAAGAGTCCAGTGAGTCTGTTGAATTGGATGGTTGGGATAGCAGTAGGTAACCAATAGCTGGTCCAACACAAGTCATGAGAGATCAGAGCCAATGTTTCAAGTCTGGATGACTCTTCGTCAGCCCCGATGACATCACAGAGTGATCATGTGACTTTCCTCTTAAAGGAGCCAGGCCATGAACAGTATTTCCCTAAAGACACAACAATCAGTATATTTGATATCTCTGTCTTCAGTTTATTTTTCCCCTAATCTCCTGGGCGGCACGGTGGCACAGTGGTTAGCACTGCTGCCTCAGAGCGCCAAGGATCTGGGTTTGATTCCTGGCTTAGGTCACTGTCTATGTGGAGTTTGCACTTTCTCCCCGTGTCTGTGTGGGTTTCCTCCTGGTGTTCCAGTTTCCTCCCACAGTTTGAGAGACGTGCTGGTTAGGTGCATTGACCCAAACAGGCACTGGAATGTGGTGACTAGGGGAATTTAACAGTAAGTTCATTGCAGTGTTAATGTAAGCCTTACTTCTAACTAATAAATAAACTTTAAACTGTCCTTTTATCAAGAATCCAAAATTCCTTGGGTGCCAATGTTGCCCTGGAGAATACTTCTGATGAGCAGAGATAATGGTGTTTACAGGTGGTTCAATCTGATGGAGCACTGATGTCTAAAATCCAAATGTTCCAACCAGGGTCTGTGGATAATAAAGAGAGAAATCTTTTTAAATAATGAGAGATTGAGAAATGTTTGCAATCAGAAAGACGGGGGTGTTTTTGTATGTGAATCACAAGAAGCAATTCGGAAGGCATATGACTTGTTGGCTTTTGTGACAAAGCAATTGGAATATCAGAGTTAGGAAGTCTTACTACAATTGTATTGGTGAGACCACACCTAGAGCTCTCTGTGCAATTTTAATCTCCTTACCTAAGGAACAATATACTTCTCTTTGGTGAGACCGGTCCCTGGAACGAAGAGAGATGTTTGGCCTATAATCCTGCAAGTTTACAAGAACGAGAGGCGATTTCTTTGAAACGTACAGAACTCTTAAGGGGCTTGACGGGACGATGCTGAGATAAAGATTCTCCTGGCTGGGGAATCAGGAACCCGGTGGATGGGGTGGGGGAGCACGGTCGGCCACTTAGGACTGAGATTCAGACAAATGTTTTCATTCAAAGGGTTGTGAATCATTGGAATTCCCTCGCCTAGAGAGATGTGGAGGCCTAACTATTGAGTGTATCCAAGATAGGGGTTGATAGATTTTTTTTGGACTCTAAAGGAATCAAGGGATATGGGGGTCATGTGGAAGGGTGGAAATGAGCAAAGAATCCACAGTGATCTTATTGAATGATGGAGAAAGCTTGAAGTGTATGCTCCTGATTCAATTTGTTATGGTTTTATGAATGAATGAGTACATAGATGAATGAATGAATGAGTAAATGAGTTAATGAATGATAAAGCAGGTGGGGTTAGAATAGGTTTTCTTACCTGCATTTTGTAAATATTTACGGAAGAGAAATATTTAATTAGTACATATTGACTTAAGTGAAATTGAAGGCGTATGATTTCCTGGGAGGGACACAGGTTGGATAAGCTGTTGCAACACATTCTGTTTTTAATAAAACCTCTCTCTCAACTCAGAAGCTTTGTCAAGTGCCAAAAGTATCCCGAGTAAACAATACTTAATGATAATGTCCATTGCCATCATTCATAACTGAGTAAATATTGAACCAATAAAATTGTTTTCCTACTTGGTCTCAAAGCTACAGTCTAATCAAATTGAATGGCCTTTAGACACACAGTGTTCTGATAACTAGGCATTGTACTTTCCTCATTAACAGGAGTGAGTTCTGCAATATTACTACAAAGCTTAGCAGCTGTGTGGGGAATTACTTTTTCCTCTATTTTTAGATAAATGGGTCAACGACTCAGTTTAAATATGATCAAAGTGAATTTGTTCACGTGTTAAACTCTGCACGTGAATATCACAGGGTTATAATTTCTGGGCTGTCGTTCAGTAAAAACACATTGAAAAGTTCACTATCAAATGTTTGCTGACCAGAACTATTTGCCAGTGGGCTGAGCAGGCACAGAGATGTTCCTGAGTGTTTGGACTGATAGCAGGAAGTTGGTTTGATCTGTGACTGGTGAAAATTCCACCGAAGGCAGACATACCTGAGGAAAATGAACAGAAATATTCTTTAACTTTGAAGCTTGGACACTTTGCAAAGGATGCCAGAATGAAAATTGTAGGAAGCAAAACACAACAAAAATAAAATGGTAAAACTGTATTATCATAAGAGGCCATTTGACCCATTGAGCCTGCACCAGCCACAATGCCCATTACCCCATAATGCCATGCATTTATCCTAACTGCTCCCCCTGACACTAAGGCGCAAATTAACATGGCCAATCCACCTAACCAGCACATATTTGGACTGTGGAAGGAAACTGGAGCACCTGGAGGAAACCCACGCAGACATGAGGAGAATGTGCAGACTCCACACAGACAATGACCCAAGCCGGGAATCGAACACAGGTCCCTGGTGCTGTGAGGCAGCAGTGCTAACCCACTGTGTCACCCTAGGTTCAAATTCCATCATTGTCTAAACATTTCACACTGAGAATATCTATCCTGTGAATACATGATTGTCGTATGACTGATTGTACAATTGTCTAAGCAGCTATCACTGCAGTACTCCACTAGGTACAGCATGCCAACCCAAAAATGACCCATTTATTCCGATGTTGTTTTCTGTCCATGAAACAATCCGCAATACATGTAAATATATTCTCATTCCATGGGCCGTAACTTTGTGCAATAACCTCTTGGTACAAATCCACAATAACCACTGGTTTCCCTGGATCTACCCTGCTGCTGACATCATTAAAAAACTCTTCAACAGATATGTGAAACACAATTTTCTCTTCTTTTCTGCCCATTACGTTATGATTCTCTTCAGTGACCCTGTTACTCCCATTCCCAATAAAAGATTCTAGCATTTTCCTGATGACTGATGTCAGGCTAACCGGCCTGTAGTTTCCTGTTTTCCCTCTTCCTCCTTTCTACATTCACTGACTTCCATGAGGATTGTTATCATGTCGAAATTAAAATCAAGCCATCCATGTTCTCTGCAGTCAACCCTTTTAGAACCCTTAGATGTAATCATTAGGTCAAGGGGATTATGTAAGATATATAGCACAGTAACAGGCCATTTGGTCCAACCAGTGTTTATACTACATTGGAGTGTCCATCCATCTTTCCTCATCACAACCCTTCCTTTCTCTCTCATGTGTCTGACTTCCTTCACCTTAAATGCATTTCTAACAGTCATTTCACTCCCTGTGGTATTGATTCCACATTCTCACCACTCTGAGTAAAGACGTTTCCTCTGAATCCCCAATAGGCTTTCTTGGTGACCATCTTATATTGATGACCTCTGGTTTTGCTCCCCTCCCCGAAGGGGAAACATTCTCTCTGTATCCATTCCGTCAAAACCTTTCATATTTCTCTGAACCTTGATTTGGTCATTCCTCAACCATCATTTGTCAAGCAAAAAGAGATCAGCTTGTCAATCCTTTCCTGATATTTATATCAACACATTTCAGGTGTTGTTTTTTTAGATCTCCTCTGCATCCTTTGCAGTGCCCAATGTCCTTTTTATACTATTGTCAGCAAACTGCAGAAAGGGAATTTTGACAAGCTATGACAGAAATTTTTAATTTGTATAATACAGCACAAAAATGCATGTGCTGAAGTCAAGAGTCACCAATTCAAATGACATTTTTGGAGATTTTAAGTGGCAAATTAATTCATTTATTAAGAAAAGTAAAGAAAACTTAAACACACAAGTTTACATTTGCACAGTTAAAATTGATCCAGCAGAACATTTCTCCAACAAATTCTTATTTGATTCGTCTCAAAAATGAATAGCCCTTTAGTCACCAGTCTCTATAGATACTTAATCCATAAAAATTCCATTAACATTATCACAAGGCACTCTGCTGTTGCTATCGGGAAGATATGTCACAGAGCTTCTCTCTGTTTCTCACTTCTCTATGAAGGATCCAAAATCCTGAGAACAAAACCTTGCTATTTGAAAACAAGAGAGCCTCTTTGGGACTAGCTGCAAAGAGCTCACTGTACTTTGTCACAGACTTCACCCATCATACACAGCTCCCAACCTTGCTTCAAATTTTCTTTTCTCTTTCATCTTTTAAAAATATTTGTTTGACAACATTTCTCTGATCTCAACTGTCTTCAAAATATGAAAATCTTTAACGTTCTCTACTGCCCTCACGCTTGGGTCAAATAAGCCTTAATAATCTTTCACAAATTTACTTACGATATTTCCATAAGGTATAAACTCCTTATGTCTCTTTGAAATTCAACAGCTAAAAATCCAAGTACTCATTTATTTCCGAATGCAAATGTCTACCTATGTGTTTACTTGGACAACATCCAATTTGGTCCTATTCCTTTCAAATGTCTGATTTTCATACCACAGATACTCAAGTCTACAGACACTCAGTCCCCAGCTTCAATAGCCACACAAACACACACACACGCACAGACGCATGCACACACATATCATTTCCACTGGCCGACACAATATCAGCAAAAATATTAAAATAACATTTTCATCACAGCTTTCAAGATGTGATTTCACCACAGTGTAACAGTTCCTCATTACTGACCCTCTGACAGTGCGGCGCTCCCTCAGCGCTGACCCTCTGAAAGTGCGGCGCTCCCTCAGCACTGACCCTCTGACAGTGCAGCACTCCCTCAGCACTGACCCTCTGACAGTGCGGCACTCCCTCAGCACTGACCCTCTGACAGTGCGGCGCTCCCTCAGCGCTGACCCTCTGACAGTGCGGCACTCCCTCGGCACTGACCCTCTGACAGTGCGGCGCTCCCTCAGCGCTGACCCTCTGACAGTGCGGCGCTCCCTCAGCGCTGACCCTCTGACAGTGCGGCACTCCCTCGGCACTGACCCTCTGACAGTGTGGCGCTTCCTCGGCACCGACCCTCTGGCAGTGCGGCACTCCCTTGGTACCGACCCCCTGACAGTGCGGCACTCCCTCAGCACCAACCCTCTGACAGAGCGGCACTCCCTCAGCACTGACCCTCTGACAGTGCGGCACTCCCTCAGCATTGACCCTCTGACAGTGCGGCGCTCTCTCAGCACCATCAGCATGGGTTCTGTGGTGGATTTGGAGTTTCTGATTCACAGGCAAATATGTTAGCACAGCAGAGAGAAGGCTATACGGTGTCTCTGGGTGCATGTTTTATAGGGAGGATTACTTTTCTCCACTCCTTCCCTGTATAACCACCTTGTTTACTCATTGCTTCATATTGATGTTGAGCTTTCCAGTGGATGTGACACTTTCCCTCTGCAAGCAGCTAATGCTTGGAAGAGATTGTCATCTCTCACGTCTCTGCACTAAATTATAACTCAGAAATAAAGTCATCCAACAGACACAGTTGTTTTGCTTCAAATGGATGAAAGTATTCCAATAAAGTATATTAATGATTGGGTTTACTGAAAGGTTGGGCATGTGGTTTTCTCACAGTCTCTCTGAGATTAATTTGCAGAAGAGGAGTTGAATTTTGAACGGGTTATTTTATGGATCTAAGATCATTACGAAAAAATAGTGAGATCGAATGACTCAGCAGGGACAGGAGTGCTGTCATTTCACCAGCAACTCTTTCCAAGGATAGATAGATATTCTCCTCTTTACTGAACTATCAATGGTTTGTAATGACAACGTCGTAAAGGAGATGGTTTTGTGCATGGGGGGAATACATGGCCATCATTCCTCTCGCTCATTCTAAGCCATACCTAAAGAATTCTAAATCAAAACCTCGAGAAGACTGGGAAAATTGACAAGTGTGAAGTTGAATCTTTCACACGTGACCTGGGCTTGAGTCCTGATCTGACTCACAAGATTGAGTTCTCTATTCCTTGCCCCTGGGGCTCCCCACAGCAGTGAGCTTGGACTGTGCCAACCCAGGCTCTAATGGGCATGGGTCAAACAACCCCTAATTTATTAATACCCATGCTCAAAGCACAGGGATGGCGTGTGAGAAATCAGACTGGAGCACGAAGACATTACCTGGAAAAGCAATGCCCCAGAACTAAAATTGTTCCAGTTTTGGGATAGCTGACATAGACAGAACAATATCCCTCACTGGGGAATTCTCCACTAGGTCCAGTCCTTCATGGAGCAGTTCCGTGTGTGTTTCTCTTCATGTCCTTGTCCTGCCAGGCTTGGCTGCTGATGCTGTTGACTCCTTGCTGAGGTTCCTCTCAGGCACCCAGTCTAAGTTCACATTGTCAGCATGTGTATGAGTGCCCCCGGGGTGGGGGGGTCCAATATTGAGTGAAATGTTATTATCTGATAATTATACCAAAATAAGCACTGTTATGGAAAAAGATAAAGAACAAAAATGTTGGAAATAATCAACAGTATTTGTAAAGCGAGGAATAGAGTTAATGTTTCAGCTCCATGAGCTTTCATGAGGTCATTAGGAAGACATGTTAGGTTTGTTGTTGTTTTTTGATGTTCTGCTTGATTTAGTGATATCACAATATATTTGGATCTTGTTGGCCTACTATCAAAACACTGGTGTTGATTTGTGTCTATATTTTCTCAATCTGAATCATGGAATCGCTATATGCAGAAGGAGGCCATTCTGCCCTTCAAGTCTGACAGAGTATCTTACCCGCGCTCTATCCCCATTACCCCATGCATTTACCATGGCCAATCCATCTAACTTAGACATCTTTGGACATTAAGGGCAATTTACCATGGCCAATCCAACTAGCCTGCATCTTTTTGGACTGTGGGAGGAAACCCACACAGACATGGGGAGAATGTGCAAACTCTGCACAGACAGACAGTGACCCGAGGCTGGAATCTAACCCAGGTCGCTGGTGCTGTGAAGCAGCCATGCTAACACTGTGCCACTGTGTCCTTAAGCATGTTATATATTTCCTATTATTTGTACAAACTCTATATCATCACTGAATTTCATTTATCAGGAAACATTTCTGTCTGTTAAAATGAGAAATAAACTGTCGTGTATAAAAATATAATTTACACACACACCCCCTCCACACACACACCCTCCACACACACACACACACACACACACACACACACACACACACACACACACACACACACACACACACACACAAACCGCCCCCCCCCCCACACACTCGCACACACCCCACACTCATGCACTCACACTCACGCACTCACATTCACGCACTCACTCTCACACACACACACTCACACTCACATGCACACACACACATACACACTCACTCACATATACGCTCATACACATACACAGACACACACACTCACTCCCACACACATACCCTCACGCACACTCACATACATGCATATTCCCACACACTGTCTCTCTCACACACACACACTCTCACACAGGGTTTATGAATGGAGTTTTTGGGGGTTTGGACTGCTGGTGAGACATTGCCTCTTTTCGGGAGAGTGTGCAGAATTCTTTGTCAATCAGATACTGAGTTCAGCAGCAGCCACTCTGCCCCGAGGGAGGATGCCCCGCCTGCTGCTGGTTAACCAGAGGCTGATCTGGTGGTGGCTGGCGTCGGTGCTGTACTGCCTGAGGATCAGCGGGCAGCGCCAGGCCACAGAGTGTTGGCAGGAGGGGGTGGTGGGGCAGGTGTGGGTCACGAGGGAGGAGATTTGCCAGGGACATCAGGGGGTGGCTCCCAAAGACCCCCCTTTCCGAATGCTCTTTGCTCAAGCACCAAGTGCCTTTGAAGAAGGGGCAGCAACCCTGAGGAGGTGTTTTTCCACGCTCCCCATATTAGTTGCCCACTGAACGATTACAATTGCCGATACAGGAAGGCTGTCCATGGGCCTGCCCAGCATGGGTATAACTAGGGCAGAGACAGGAAGGTGGCGGATCCCACCGATTAAAAACACCCCAACCAAACAGGGCAGAGTGTTAAATTCCACCCACACTACTTTATCCTTTGATGGGATTTGGGTGTCAGTTGCTAATTGGCCTTGGGAAGGTGGTGGTGAGTCACACCCTTGAATTGCTGCAATCCATTTGGCGCAGGTACTCCACGGTGCAGAAGGAGGCCATTTGGCCCATTGAAAGAGTCCCAATCAGACCCTATCCCCATAACTCCATGTATTTACCTTGCTAGTCCCCCGACACTATGGGCCAATTTAGCATGGCCAGTCAACCTAACCTGCACGCGTCCTTGGACTGTGGGAGGAAACCGGAGCACCCAGAGGAAACCCACACAGACACGGGGAGAATGTGCAGACTCCACACAGACAGTGACTCAAGGCCAGAATTGAACCTGGGTCTCAGGCGCTGGGAGGCAGCAGTGCTATCCACTGTGCCACTGTGCTGCCCCAAAGTCAGGATGGCGAGCGATTGGGAGGGCTGGGGAGAGCTTGCAGATGGTGGTGTTCCCATACATACGCTGCCCTTGTCCTTGTAGATGTTGGAGGTTCTGGATTTTGGAAGTTGCTGTTGAAGGAGCCTTGGTGAGTTACCACAGAGTGGCATGTTGATGCTTCACACAGCTGTCACTCTCTGGCTGCGGAGGGAGTGAATGTTTCAGGTTGTGGACAGGGCACAGATCAAACAAGACACACACAAACACAGACACACACACACACACACACACACACACACACATGCACGCGTGCTACAGAGGGGTGGTGTTGTACTGAGTCTCACTAAAGGAGTGCTCCAATATTTTGCTGTGTAGCTTGGGTTCTCTCATGCTCATCGTTCAGACTGGTACAGAGCATCAAACTTTCATTAATTACGCAGAGAGTGCAATTCCTTCATGTGGTTCATCTGAAATGTCAGCATGATTGAGAAAGAATTTCCTTCTAGTCTTTGTACTGGCCCAGCAGAAGCTGCTAAATAATACTGCCCTTTGTCAAACAAGAACAAATTCAGCTTGTTTTACCATACCACCTGCACCTGAAGCGCCAGCGCAAAGCAACTCTTTTTTTTTAAACTAGATTTAAAATTTGCCATGCGTCCCTCCTGAGAGTCGGGAAATTCACATCTGGTCCTGAGCTGGAGGGGAGTTGATTGTCCCTCCAGCAGTGGTAAGCAGACACAATGACATTTGCAAAAGAGCAGTTTACCCAACCCTGAGAGCTAGTGCAAACCAGAATGAATTCCACCGCAGAGCCCTGCTTCCAATCTCATCAGCAAGGCAGGGAATATTACAAATGACACCACCACATCAACTGTAAATAGATAATAATTTGATTGACATCTGCAAAGCTGTCACTGTCTGAGGATCACATAACCATCAACATTTACTCAGAGCACAGGCTGCTTTCAGCAAATCACTTCTACCCCAGTGGGGCTTGGCCAGATTATAATTGCATGGTCTCTGCCTTGGTTGTAAATTCCCTCTTACCCTGAGCACAGACCCTTCACTCGTCTCCTCAATATTCACCAACGTGTTGTATTAACCCTTCCTACACATTGGGAGGTGTTTTGTTCAATGTTTAGTTGGTTATTTTGGTAGTTCCCTGTACAAGCGGTTCAGGTGTTTATTCCGTTCTGCAGCTTGTGAAACACAGAGAGATGTTTGAGATTCAGTTCAGGAACAGGAAGATGAATATTCCAGACCCATTCCGTTTCACTCCTCTTACTCCGGGCATTTACTGAGAGGCTGATCTGGTCCAATGGGGGGAAGGGTGTGTACTGCATATGATGGGAATGGTCAGAGGGAGAGTGAGAGAAGGCGGGAGGGTGGGGATCGGGGTGTTTAATAGAATGAGTGGGCTTGGGCTGATGGGAAGAGTTTGGGGAATGAGACAGTTTTGAAAGACCAGCTGGCCTTTTGTTCTACCTGTGTAACACTGTCGGAAGGTCAGTGCTGAGGGAGTGCCGCACCGTCAGAGGGTCAGTGCTGAGGGAGTGCCGCACCGTCAGAGGGTCAGTACTGAGGGAGTGCCGCACTGTCAGAGGGTCAGTGCTGAGGGAGTGCCGCACCGTCAGAGGGTCAGTGCTGAGGGAGTGCTGCACTGTCAGAGGGTCAGTGCTGAGGGAGTGCCGCACTGTCAGAGGGTCAGTGCTGAGGGAGCGCCGCACTGTCAGAGGGTCAGTGCTGAGGGAGTGCCGCACTGTCAGAGGGTCAGTACTGAGGGAGTGCCGCACTGTCAGAGGGTCAGTACTGAGGGAGTGCCGCACTGTCAGAGGGTCAGTGCTGAGGGAGTGCCGCACTGTCAGAGGGTCAGTACTGAGGGAGTGCCGCACTGTCAGAGGGTCAGTGCTGAGGGAGTGCCACACTGTCAGAGGGTCAGTGCTGAGGGAGTGCCGCACTGTCAGAGGGTCAGTGCTGAGGGAGTGCCGCACTGTCAGAGGGTCAGTACTGAGGGAGTGCCGCACTGTCAGAGGGTCAGTGCTGAGGGAGCGCTGGGGGAGTGCTGCACTGTCGGATCTCTGATGTTAGTTGATTGTTTTTATTTGAGTGATTGTGAATTTCAGTCTAAGTGAGGAATCTTACCAAAAATTGACGGTGTGTTGCTTCCGGTGAGAAAACCAATGTGTTTCTCTTCAGAGAAATCAAGTAGTTTCATCTCCAGATGTAACAACTCCACCTAAACTAATCGTGGGAGTGTGTTTTACACCATCATTCAGGGAGATGGGGCCTCAGCACACCAGCAAATCTTGACTGCACTATTAGGGTGCCATCTTTAAAGGGCACTCTAATCATAACAGGAGTAAACCCTCCCCCCAACCCACCATGGAGGTCTCAGGGGCCCCCTCCCCACTCCCGATAGGAGTTGGCTTTTCTTGCCTCCTGCTCATCTGCCCCTTCTCCCCCCCCGCAACCCCGATCATCCTTTCCACAACAGCCATCGCTGGCACTCCCCGCTCCTATGTCTGCCTCAGGTCTACAACCAAATCTGAAGAACCCCCTCCTCCTCCATGAGATTCTCACTGAGGCCTGTCTCTTGGCACAGGTTGGCACTGCCAGGGTGATATGGGCACGGTGCCAACATGACAGTCCCCACCTGTGCCAAGAAGCAATTCCAAGGGCATTGCGAGATCACTAATTGGCCATGCCCCTTCCCCACGCCCCTGGGGAGACCCTCACGACAGGCTCACCTCTGGGTAAACCTGTTGTAAATGATGTTAGCGTGACACCATACCAGCGCCCGCTGACTATCCGGTGAGGGGGGGAGGCCTCAGACACAGTGCTCGCTAACGACACGCTAATGTTTGAAAATGAGCTTTCTGTAGTCTCGTGGCGTGTTTCAGGCGCCCAATGGCGAGGGACTGGGGAGATCAGAACTCAGAAATTTGCCGGTGTGCTTCCCGAGTTTCTCCGGATTGTGAGCGTGCGCTGCTATCCCTCTGATAGAGGGAGGGGCTGAAAATGGCCCCCAGTATCTCGAACTTTTGTTACTGATATTTTGCTGCTGTGATTTAGCGAGTGGACATCAATCAATGTTACACTTATTGATCTGGAAGCTTAGGTTTTGGGTTGTCAAATTTGATTGGTGTATTCTGGCGATTTCATCACATGACCTTGTTTCTGCATTGCTATCCCTAGTCTCCCAACTCTTATTAAATTTACAGAATTTACAATCAATGTTCACTCCTGAAATATAGTCACTCATTAATAGACAAACATGCAGCCAGTTTATGGCCAGCGAGTTCCCACAAATTGCAAATGTATGAACTCCCTGCTTTCTGCAAATAATGCCCATTGATATATACCTGAGAGAACAGGAGGGGTCTGATATCTCACCTGAAAGATGCACCCTTGATAATGCAGTGACTTGTCATTGTTGCACTGGAATTGTCATTCTAGACGATAGGTTTTAGTCTGCAGTGAGACCTGAACCCAATGTGTTGGTGAGCGAGAGTGTCATTCACTGAAACAAAGTGAGGAGGAAGTCCATGCAGCCAGTGTTTCACAGTTGATTGGCCTGAGGAATGAAAATGCGTTGCCTTGTATGCCAGCTCATAGAAACATAGAAAATAGGAGCAGGGGTAGGCCATTTGGCCCTTTGAGTCTGTACTACCGCTTAATATGATCATGGCTGATACATCTTCAGTAACCCACTTACGCTTTCTCTCCATACCCCTTGATCCCTTTAGCCACAAGGGTCACGTCCAGCTCCCTCTTGAACATACCTAACAAACTGGCTCCAACAGCTTTCTGTGGGAGAGAATTCCACAGGTTCACAACTCTCTGAGTGAAGAAGTTCTTCCTCATCTCAGTCCTGAATGGCTGACCCCTTATACATAGACTGTGACCCTTGTTCTGCACTTCCTCAACATCAGGAATGTTCTTCCCACATCTAGCTTGCCCAGTCCCATCGGGAGTTTATATATGTTGCTATGAGAATATGGTAAGTATTAAATACACGCTCCGTATCCTACCTGATTCAGCTTCATTTTTGCATTTGATCATTGCCAGAATTGTCAGGATAAAACCTGTAAGTCAAGGAGTCTCAGTTACTATCCTCACAAATACCAGATGGTCACAAAATTTGCACAGGGACCAGGAGCAGGAGGTGCGATGCTGCCTGTGGTGTAATGATGGGGAGTTAAAGCTTATCTGTTCCAGTGTAAGACCCTGTGAGATCACAGCGGGCAGACATCAGTGTGGGGGATCAGATCTTATTGCTCAAGGCACTACTGTGGTTAAACGGAGAGATGTGGTGTGAGGTCTGAGCCTTTTGGTGCATCACGATAGGACGCCCAAAGCCTCACAGCAAAGACTTTAGCAACATTGAGAAGTCTGAGCTGAGATGGGCAGTTGCAGTCATGTCTCCTCCCGTACACATGCACAATCTGAATGAGTTGTGTTTGAATTTTTGCCCTCACCAGTCAGATTTGAAATCAGGAGTAAGCAGAGGAGTGCAACAAGCTGAGCTGGTGTTGCAGAGAGCCAGCATGGGCACAATGTGTATCAGCCTCTCGGCTGCAGTTCAGTAAAGAAGACACGAGTTCTGCTTCTTCATAAACTACCTGTACTTCTTTGATTCAACTCCACATACAATTCTCCCCAACAGCCAGTGTCACCTGTAACCTCTGCATATATCCCAGTGACTGCTATTCAATGGTTAACATCCAATTTAGAACTAAAGTGGAAGGTCACTGTTAACCCATTCCTATCACAATGGTCCGAATGGTCTCTTTCTCTGCTGTAATCATTTAGAATTCTGTAATTCTATAAATGATTCCACCTTTGATATCACAGCCAGTCAGCAGCAAGCTTCCAGTTCAAACACCACATGACATGTTGAACCGAGCTGGCATTTTTAAACTGATTGATTGTTTGAGAAACCACTGACCGCATTGGAACGTGGGAGTACCAGGAGGCCATTCTGCCCCTCTAGCCGGTCCTGCTCACCATTCACTGATGTAATGACTGGTCTGCCTCATTCAGATGGAGAGTCACACCACTCGCAGATTGATTTTATGGGGTTGTTACTGTCCTTACATTATAATAAAACAGTTCAAAAACAAAACTGTTCACCAAAGATTTTTGTTGAAGATGACGCCTGAACAAAGGTATATAAATTCAAACCTTTAATTATTCAGAATTGAAAATCAATACAAAGGTTGCTGGATAAAAGCAGTATTACTGGAGAGGACATCTAATTGCATTCGTCAAGTGCTCTTAGCCTAGAAACATGTTCCAATGCGCTGAAGAGAGATCTGGACAAAAATGGATGTCAAACCAAAGAAAGATTGTTCGAAGGAGTAAAGGGGAGAAACTTTGTAGAGGAGCTGGGTTTTGTGATGAGTTGGGTTTTGGGATGAGCTGGGTTTTGGGATGAGCTGGGTTTTGTGATGAGCTGGGTTTTGTGACGAGCTGGGTTTTGTGATGAGCTGGGTTTTGGGATGAGCTGGGTTTTGGGATGAGCTGGGTTTTGTGATGAGCTGGGTTTTGTGATGAGCTGGGTTTTGGGACGAGTTGGGTTTTGGGACGAGCTGGGTTTTGTGATGAGCTGGGTTTTGTGATGAGCTGGGTTTTGGGATGAGCTGGGTTTTGGGATGAGCTGGGTTTTGGGATGAGCTGGGTTTTGGGATGAGCTGGGTTTTGTGATGAGCTGGGTTTTGGGATGAGCTGGGTTTTGTGATGAGTTGGGTTTTGGGATGAGCTGGGTTTTGGGATGAGCTGGGTTTTGGGATGAGCTGGGTTTTGTGACGAGCTGGGTTTTGGGAGGAGCTGGGTTTTGGGATGAGTTGGGTTTTGGGAGGAGCTGGGTTTTGGGATGAAGTGAATTTTTAATGAGGTGGGTTTGTGACGAGTTGGGTTTTGTGACAGGGTTTGACTGAGGTGGAGCGAGAGTGAGTTCTTGAGTGTGAAGCCTGTTTGGCTGAAGGCAAAGTTACCAATGGTGAAGCAAAGAAGGGTGGGGGAGAAACACAAGAGGTCAGAAACAGAAGAACTGAGTCTGGCTGGCGGTCAGTGGGGTTGTGGAGCTGGAGGAGGTTACAGAGATAATGAGGGGCCAGGCCACAAGGGGTCAGAGTACCAACGCACATGGTTCATGATCGCCATTTTGATAAGTTTCTAATCTGAGCCATGTTGCGCGGTGAGACACTGACCGAGCTTGGGACACATTCTAAAAGAGGGAGAATAGGTTTAAATCACAATGCTCCAATCTAGTATTTTCCTGTGTTCCTCGACATAGAAAGTAGCAACAGTCAGTGTTACAGCTTCCCTCTTTCATAAAAGCTAAAAATTCAAGCCTGTACTGTCTGCTACTGCTCTTTGTGTAAAATTTAATTCACGCTGTACCTCAAAATAATGATTCTCAAGCAAACCAATTTTCATTAAAACATTAACATTTTCATGCAAGATATCTCAAAATCGGTTGGAAAATGTATTGATACTGATGGAGATTCGCAGGCTAAAAGAAATGTTAGTTAAAGACAGTGATAGTTGGTGAGTGCGGAGGATCGATGTGTTCTCAATGACTGCAATGATCAAGAGATTATTTTTCTGTCCAGGACAAATATTGGCCTTGAGTTTATTCACCGGAAACTGGCCAGGAAAGCATACAACGTGCAAACTGAGAACAGTGCCAATTGAGTTTCCATAATCTTTGGTGTCAGTTTAAAAAATATCTCAGGAACTACAATCGCCACAAAACCATCCACATCTCTGGACTGAACTCATCACCAGGGTGAGTTTTTGCTAATTATACCTGGTTGAGAGTCTTCAAGGATGTTCCAAAAATGAAACAGTATCTTGGGGCGATTGGACACTAGGGGCGAGTTTCCAATATATTATTTTCAATTTACTGATAAACTGACTGGTGCACACCAACAAAACCAGTAAATGGGTCTGTATAGATTTTTAAAATCATTTCCAGTTCTTTAAAATCAAGTTACTCATAATTGATGAACAGCACATTCTGATTAAAATTGCTTCTTTTTTTGGTGATAAACCCATCTTCAGCTGCATTAATCAAACTTCAACACTTCAAATATTTTTAAAGTTATGTTTTAACAAAGTTTTGTTTTGTCAGTGCCATTGACTGTGCTGGTTCACGGCAGATTTTCCGCTGGGTGATATGTAAATAATCCTAAGTGGAAGCTTTATGTAAAAACACTTCTCAAAACAGCTGCAATTTTGGGTGTGATTTGTGTCCAGACTGCCAATTACATCCAAAACAGAATCCACCCCCCCTCCCCCTCACCCCCCTGCCCCGGACCCACTGGGAAACCAGGGAAGTCTCGGACATTACCGGTGTAGTGATGTTTTGTGTGGAACATTGTGAAAGCAGCAGGATTTTGGACAGTTGAGATTATTAACACGGAGAACAAGGTTTAAGGGAGATTGCAGAGTTTCTGGGTGTCTCAGCAGTAAAGGAGTGAGTTGGGGTGTGTGCAGATGGTGGTACTGAGTGGATGGAAATGAGCAATGTGATGAAGAAGATGTGAGCTCCCCTCTCTGAACAGGGGTCTGATAGAGTCCCTGACAGTGTTCCCAAGACTGAGCCAGAGGAAGGTATGATTCAGACAAAATGAATATTGTTGAAGTGAGTGGTAGCACAGTCATGGAGATGAGTGTCAAATGTTAAAAAAAAGCTCACCTTTTACGTGTGGACAATGTCGCTGAGAGGCTTCACTTGGCGGTAGACAAGTAAAGCCAACTCTGACTAATGGTGAGCGAGATTAATCCTGTCTTACTAATTAATGGTGCTCCCAATAGTTGGAAGACCTTGTCTAGTGTTCCAGTTCAGCGATCGATCCTGGGCACTTGGAGATGGGTGCAAATTTAAACTCATGCGTGAGACCATGAACAAGAAGCTCACTGGCGAGAAGAAACTTCTAGAAACTTTCAATCAACAGCCAGCTCAATTCAGCAGTTTATGATACAATCAGGGTTAACAATCACAAAGATTTTATTTTTTCATGTTCTAAATTAATTTCCAAAGTAAGTGACAGCAGTAATTGGTGAGTGCTGTGATTGAACACACTGATTATGTCCTGATTTTAAAGGCTCTGTCGATGGCAGCTTGTCCTCCTGCTGCGTGGCTCCTGAAATCTAATTCCCTCTCCTGAAACCTCACTGCCTTTTCCTCTCTCCTTTAAAACCCACTTCTTTGATGAAGCTTTAGATCCACTTGTCCTAATATCTCCTTATGTGGCTCAATGTCAAATCTTGTGTCATTATGCTCTAGCAAAGTGCCAGGGCATTTTAGAACATAGAACACTACAGCACAAACAGGCCCTTCAGCCCACAAGTTGCACTGATCATATCCATACCCACCAGGCCAACCTATAACCCTCAATCCCATTAAATCCCATGTAATCATCCAGAAGTCTCTTAAAAGACCCCAACGAGTTTGCCTCTACCACCACCGACGGCAGCCGATTCCACTCACTCACCGCCCTCTGAGTGAAAAACTTACTATATTGCAGATGGTTTAACAATGCAACTTGATTTGAATTCTGGTCATTGTAATGAATATCATAAATGCAGACCAAATCTTCTAAAATACAGCAAATTGCAATATTTGTTACAACACCAAAAATACAACCATAGCTGCCTTGGTACATCCTGATTTACATTATTAAATGAATTGGTAAAGAAATTGTTTATATCTCATTGTGATTGTATTAAAATATGTAGGAAAGAGCCAACCATTTGCCAGTTCATTTCAGGACTCAGATAGTACTTTCCAGAGGAACAAACCCTGGAATGGATTCCTGAACAGTCACTTGAGTCCTTTAATGTACTAAAAGCAAACATTTGAAGGAGTGACTTGGATTTTGAGGCAATGATTTTGTGACGTGTGGGATGTGTCATTCTTGGGATTGATTTGACCAAACCTGAAAGTCTGCTGTGAAGAAATTAAAACAGAAAATTCCACAGAGCGCAATTGTTTTTGTGAGCCTGCATCTGGCCCAATCGATCAGAAAGATAAGGAGAAAGGGCATCAAAGCATTGGTGCCTTAAAGGCCCACGCAGCGCCAGCACATCTCCATTTGAAAAATGTGCACTGCTTCTGAGGTTATTTGTATGTTTATCTGCAGATTGCGTCAGCAACCCCAATTCCTCTATCTTACATTAATAGGCAAAGGGTCCTAATAAAGTGTCACAAATGTAGATTGTTGACCTGACCTATAAAGGATCCTACAAAATACCCATTAAACAATCTGTCCACAATTACAACGTGCCCTAACAGTCCTGTCCAGTCTTGCACAGATGCTATCAAATCTCTCAATCAATTGTACTCATACCTGGAACACAAAGTGAAATCTTAATTCTACAAAAATAATCTATTGGAATTATTTTGCGATGTTTATAATGAATATTCCAGTTTTATTTGATGCTGGGAAGGGAAGATGAAGTCAGATTCTGCTCCAATATAAAAAAAATTCTGAAATGTTTGTTTTAATCATTGTCAGGATTGTGTTCATTTGACTCTGGAGCCAGGCTGACATTCCAATGCAGTGACTACAGCACTAAGAGGTGCTGTCTTTTGGACATGGCATTAACCTGAGGCCCTGTCCAACCTCTCAGCTGGACATAGGTAATCCCGTGGCTACAATCTGAAGGAGAGTAGGTTTGTTATACACATTGACCTAGCCAATAATTATCCCTCAACCAACACCACTAAAACAGATGATCTGGTCGTCAATGCGGTTTGTGTGGTAGTTTTGTTCACAAATTGGTACCACATTTCTGACATTACAACAGTGGCTATAATGTGGAAGTATTTAATTGGCTGAGGTTGTAAAAGATGCTATATAAATGAAAGTCTCGCTTCCTTTATTCTGCGTTAACTCCAGACCTTGCTTAAGGTGTTTGTCATTTAGTAGCCCAGTCCATCACACAAACCTGCCTCCTATCTGTTGACTCTGTCTACACTTCTCACTGCCTTGGAAAAGCAGCCAGCATAATCAAGGACCCCATGCACCCCGGACATTCTTTCTTCCACCTTCTTCTATTGGAAAAAAGATACAAAAGTCACATACCAACCGAGTCAAGAACAGCTTCTTTCCTGCTACTGTCAGATTTTTGAATGGACCTATCTTGCATTAAGATGATCGTACTCTATACCCTAGCTGTGACTGTAACACTACATTGTGCACTCTCTCCTCTATGAATGGTATGCTTTGTGTAACACACAAGAAACAATACTTTTCGCTGTATACGAACACGTGACAATAGTAAATCAAATCAAATTTAGCATTTATTGTTGTCTCACCTCTGAACCAATTAGTTCACTACAATTTAATTTAGTTAAATATATCTGTGTCTAATAATATAAAGTGCTGAATGTGTAAGAGAAAGTAACAGAACAGGAAAATAAATAAAGTTTGGCTAATATGGTAAACATTTGCCAAACTACTTCAAGCGATTGATGTAAATGATTTGAAACCCAATACCATTTTATCTTGGATTTAAACATTCTTTTCTAATCGTTATCTCCCATTTAATTTGTCGCTGTTAAATGCATTCTTCACTTGAAACATGAAAGAATCTACTGACCTGACCTTTCACTGTTAATTTACAATAAAATATAATCAGCCTAAGGACAAACATTTATCCAGGTAAACTTTTTATTGACACAAGGATTTCCATTCATGTTTTGCCACAGTTAGTAGCTGCGATGTGGCAACATTGCGAGATCCACTGCGATCGGATGGGTGGGATAGCAGTGTTTCGTTAGCAGAGAAAATGTGGGAAATGCAGCAATAAAATCAGTTGAGGATGAAAGTAGATTATTAATTCAGCAGTTATCCCTCCATTTATTTCAGTAATGATAGCTTCATTAGATAAACTTCTTCTTGGAGAAGGTGCCTCAAGCCACCCTGATTTATAGTTCAGGCAAGAGACTTGGACCCATTTTTGATTGTTTTTTCAGTTGGTTTTTGTTGAGAAGTACTGGTTAATGTGTGGCATACATGGGCTTCCCCACCTCTTGATGCAATGGAAGTGAATGAGGCCTTTGAGTACACAGATTGTGACACAAACAAGCACAGAAGCTATGGATCACAAGGGTTCACCAAGAAACATTACAAAGGCATTCATAGTGCAATTACAGAAGACTCATTGCAGGAAATGATGGCAACACAATGGCAGAAAAGATAGGTTAAAGCAATGGGCTGAATGTCCTCATCAAGTCTGACAAGAGATCTCGACTTATAATGTGAACACATCTTCCCTGATGCTGGAGAGTTTGCTGTTTGCTGTATCTTTCCAGTATTTCCCCTCCCATTGACTGTAGATTTTTAATTTACATTTGAAGCATTCACTGCCTGAGATGAGAATCCAGTTATTAACATAAATACAACAGCTCGATACTAATAAATATCAAAATGTATATATCCTTCAATAAGTTAACCCAGTAGCAGACTTGTGAGATTTGATGGGTGGGATTTTCCACCCCCGCTGTGTGTAGTGTATGTAAATCAGGTCCCTACTCTCTGGGGTTTAGAAGAATGAGCGAACGTAAGTTATGAGAAGAGATCTCTTTGAAATGTACAAGATTGTGAAGGGGTTTGACAGAGAAGACACCGAGAGATTGTTACCCCCTGGTTGGGGAATATAGAATACTGGCTGGGGGGGTGGGGGACGGGGGTGGTGGTGGTTGAGAATAGGATGAGGAGTCGGTTATTCAGGATGCAGATGAGGTGAAATTTCTTCATTCAAAGGGTTGTAAATCTCTGGAATTCTCGAGCCCAGAGAGTCTTAAGAATGTATTAAGACTGAGATAGGTTTTGGATCGCTCGGGGAATCAAGGTGCTTGGGCATCAATGGGAATGAAGTAGAAATGGTCAAGAGCTTCAAGCTTTTAGGCATCCAGACCACCAACAATCTGGTCCCCCCCCATGCTGACACTATAGTTAACAAGCCCACCAATGCCTCTACTTTCTCAGAAGACTAAGGAAATTTGGCTATGACTCTCACCAACTTTTACAGATGCACCATAGAAAGCATTCTTTCTGATTGCATCACAGCTTGGTATGGGCTCCTGCTCTGTCCAGGACCACAAGGAACTACAAAACGTTGTGAATGTAGCCCAATCCATTGTATAAACCAGCCTTCCATCCATTGACTCTGTCTACACTTCCTTCTGCCTCAGCAAAGCAGCCAGCATAATTAAGGACCCCACGCACCCCGGACATTCTCTCTTCCACCTTCTTCTGTCCAGAAAAAGACACAAAAGTCCGAGGTCACGTACCCACCGACTCAAGAACAGCTTCTTCCCTGCTGCCATCAGACTTTTGAATGGACCTACCTCGCATTAAGTTGATCTTTCTCTACACCCTAGCTATGACTGTAACACTACATTCTGCATTCTTTCCTTTCCTTCTCTACGAATGGTAGCTCTGTCTGTGGAGTGCACAAGAAACAATATTTTTCACTGTATACTTATACATGTGACAATAATAAATCAAATCAAAAGGAAAGCAGAGTTTAAGCAGAAGATCAGCCACGATCGTATGAAATGGTAGAGCAGACCCGACTAACCCTGTTTACTGGGTAGATCTCATAATAACTGGGCCATCAGGACAAAACCGTTCTAAACGCTTTTCCCACTACCTCTCATTCACCCCCACTGGCACACAAATGTCCACGAGAGGCAAAAGAAAATCCATGGAAACGAAGGTAACAATAATAAGGATGTTCTGTGAGCCTTTAATATGAAACTGTTTAATGTTTTAGCAATCTTTCCTTTATAAGTATTGTAAGAATTATTTCCTCAGTTGGATAAATGAAAATCTATGCCTTTTACTCTAAGAATTGTCACCCTGTCAGTTACTCTGACATCATACAGCATTAACACCATCCCACAGTTTAGCCCCTTCTGGTTATTATATTCTAACTGGTCTATATCGTGAGTCCTGATTAGATACCATAGCACAAAGAACTTGTTATAACGCTAATCGTGTCTACAACATAAGAACCACACAGATGCTACAATATAAATTTTGTGGGTGGAGTTAGAAACATAGAAACTAGAAGCAGGAGTAGGCCATTTGGCCCTTTGTGCTGTTCTATCATTCATTTTGATCATGGCTGATCATCGAATTCTATCTCCTGATTCCTCCCTTCCCCCATATCCTTTAGCCATTAGAGCTATACCCAATTTCTCCTTGAAATCAGACAATGTTTTGGCCTCAACTATATTCTATGGGCATGAATTCCACACGTTCATCACCCTCTGGGTGAAAAAATTTCCCCTTGCCTCAGTTCCAGAAGACTCCTAGTTCTGGACTCCTCTGCCATTGGGAACATTTTTTCGGAATCTATCCCGTTTAACCCTGTTAATTTTTTTAAAGTTTCTATGAAAGCCCTCTAACTCGTCTAAACTCCAGTGAATGTAATTCTAACCAATTTATTTTCTCCTCATATGACATACCTGCCATCCCAGGAATCAGTCTAGTAAACCTTCGCTGTGCTCCCTCTATAGCAAGGACATCCTTCCTTAGATAAGGAGACCAAAACTGCAGACAATACACCAGGTGTGGCCTCACCAGCACCCTATACAATCGCAGCAAAACATCCCTATCCCTATACTCAAATCTTCTCAAGGCCAACATACCATTGGCCTTCTTTAGAACGTAGAACATAGAAAAACTCCAGCACAAACAGGCCCTTCAGCTCACCAGTTGCACTGAACGTATGTCTACCTACTAGGCTTACCTATAACCCTCTATCTTACTAAGTCCCATGTACTCATCCAAAAGTCTCTGAAAAGACCCGATCGAATCAGCCTCCACTGCCAGCAGCCCATTCCACGCACCCACCACTCTCTGAGTGAAAAACTGCCTGCTGTATTTGCGTGCTTACTTTCAGTCGCTGATGCTGAATTGTGATTGATATTAAAATTAAGATTAAAAAGAAAGGGATCTTTGGGAAAACATGTTTATATAAATCTTCAAACAAAATATTTGTTGCGAGCGTGAGGATTGTGGACAAAAAGCATGAATGGAAGTGGATTGGAACACTGGGACTGAAACATTCAAATCAGTCATCATCTTAATATGGAATGGTTTTGACTAAAGTGGAATTGTTAATAAGAATCTAAACAGCATGCTTTGTTGTATGCATTGAGTTTCCTCTGTTCTTTCGTGCTCAGATCAGCCTTATCTACGAAGCTGAGTTCTGCCATTCTGCAGAGGCAATGAGAATGATTACACTGAGACTGAAACAAGGTCAAGAATGTTTTGGATGTAGAAGTTAGTAAGATTTGACTGATCGGGTGGGAAATCAGAGGCTGTCGCTCTGCTCCAAGGTTTTTGTTACCAACTTTGCACATACCTCAGTCGCGTTTTGACCTTCCAGAGGTCAGGTCTCACTGGAAGCCTTGGCCACTAATGGGGTTAAAGTTCCTGATCTGGAGGTTTTTACATCTCTGTTCTCTTAGAAAGAAGGTCACATTAAAGACATTTCTGATCATTTTCCTCTTGGGTCCTGAAAAAAGAGTTTAACAAATACAAAATTACAACTTTTGATTTGGTCAAACGAGTGAGCTCAATCGAAGTAATGAGCACATTAAAGCGGCCTCTCGTTCTAACACTAAAACTGACAGGAAACGATGTAGAAACTTCCTTGACTGGAGCACACATTTCACAGGGGCTTTTATAAAAATCACTTCACTCAGGAGCGGGGGGTGGGGGGGGGTCTTTCGGGTTCACTTCACTCAGGGGGACACTGCATTTTTCAAGATGCAAAGTTAATCGAGCGTAAGCCATGTCACAATTTACTAAACATTTTCACAGAATGGCTGCAATTGAAGGAAGCCAATTGTCCCATCGTGACTACACCGACCCTCTGAAGGAGCAATTCGCTGTGTGCCGTTCTCCCACCTTCTCCCCATGACCCTGCACATGCTTCCTTTTCAGGTAATAATCCAATTCTCTTTTCAAAGCCTCGATTGAATCTGTCTCCACCACATTCTCAGACAGTGTATCCCAGATCCGAACTACGCGTTGTGTGAATCTGTCTCCACCATACTCTCAGACAGTACATTCCAGATCCTAACCACTCGCTGTGTGAAAATGTTTTTCCTCAAGTTGTCATTTTTCCTTTGCCAATCACCTTAAATCTGTGTCCTCTCAATCTCAATCCTTCCACCAATGGGAGCAGTTTCTCTCCCTCAACTCTGTCCAGTCCACCTCGTGATTTTGAACACTGTGATCAAATCTCCTCCCAGCCTTCTCCTCCGAGGAAGAGTCCCAACTTCTCCAATTTATTGACGTCACTGAAGTCTCTCATCCCCGTGACCATTCTTGTGAAATTTTCCTGCTCTCTCTCAGAGCTTCATACCTTTCCTAAGGTGTGACGTCTGGAACTGGATGCAGTATTCTAGTTGAGGATGCACCAGTCTGTTATACAAGTTTAACAGAACTTCTTACTTTTTGACTCCATGTCCCTACTAATGATGTCGAGAATGCTTCATTGATCACTCTCTAAATTTGTCCTGCCACCTTCCATATTTACACACATCTGCCCAATCTCACTGCTTCTGTATCTCCTTTAGTATCATAGCTCAATGTTAATTGAGGATTACAATCAAGAAATTACTCATCTTTTCAGAAGAACAATTTCAATGGGATTGAAATCCAAATTGCTCATGATAGCAGAAAAATATCTCTTGTACAACAGCTAGTGGGTGCATTGAATTCTATTTACAACTTAATGGATAAGGTGGCTCAGTGGTTAGTACTGCTGCTTCACAGCGCCAGGAACCTGGATTCAATTCCGACCTCAGGTGACTGTCTGTGCAGAGTTTACACATTCTCCCCGTGCCTGCGTGGGTTTCCTCTGCGTGCTCTGGTTTCCTCCCACATCAAAGATGTGCAGGTTAGGTGGATTGGTCATGCTAACTTGCCCCTTAGTGTCAGGGGAATTAGCAGGGTAAATACGTGGGGTTACGGGGATAGGGCCTGGGTGGGATTGTTGTCGGGAAGATATGCTCGATGGGCAGAATGGTCTCTTTTTGAACTGTAGATGTTCTATGATGAGGCAAATAGGCTGGTTCCAAAATTATTCAATGAGCCTGGTAGTTAAGAAAAAACATAAGGTTATTTGTTGAAAGATATTTTGGCATTGTAAGGGGTTGAGGAGATTGTGGTGCAGGTAATCAAACCAGATAATATTTGAAAAGTGAATAATCAGTGATAACCAGTGATTTATATGTAAACACAAGCAGGATCCTTTCACACTGATAAGTCAGTAAAGGATCTTTGCTGAAGTAAAAAGACAGGATTTGCCCTTAGCATTGTCTCGGGAAGGTTTTCGAAGGGATAGAAAACAGGAATTAGAAATACCAGGCTTTTCTTAAAGAAAAATTGGCCAGAAAAGTTGGAAGGCTGGAACTCTGTGTCGCCGGTGCTGAAACATTCGAAGGCATTGTATGGTGAATAGTTACAAAATGATTCTCTCTCCTCTCTGCCTTTCCAGGTCTGCGAAGCTTGAATAAAATAACCCAGAAGGTCACAGATCTTGCTAATTGTGCTGGGCCTGTCTGCCTCACAATTGTCAGCTGATTTGTTTGGACTGACATGCGGTTAAATGGAATAGGAAGAGACATGGTGGGAGACCGTTAGCCCATTAGTTTGCGGCTGTAACTTGTTTTACTAAGGAGCCCTCTAATGGGTTCTTGGCAATAATTACTATCTCTCCATCTCGTACTATTCAACATGACAGGCAGTTGCTAAAGTCACAGCTAATATATTTGCACTTTAACGATGCTCTAATGGTGAATCTGCTTTAGCACACTGGTCACAACACGATGGCACTGGGGCTGAAGAGTGTTTTATCCCCCAGAAACACAGTGCTCATGGAGGGGGGACATTGTCTACATCTAGGTTGGAATGTTAAGAAAAGGGATGAATGCAAAGCCGTACATAGACAGACAACACCAGAATTTAAAGATAAATAATAATGCACACTCCTTACAGTTCAGATACATATAAACATGTGCGCTAATGAATGCCCATGCTGGGGAGGTGGGTGGGGGGGGGGGCGCATTTAATCTGCAGGGGTGGGAAGGGGGTATACGTGTGTGTGCAGGGTAGTTAAAGGAAGGAACATGTACCCGTGTGTCAGGAATCTTACACGTACCCATGGACTGCTGCGCTGAACAGTTGTGTGTTTGACGACTCGCTGGAAACCCATGTGGGACAAAACAGAAGAACACGGAGTGGTGGGGTGGAACCATCAGTCACTGTGCTGTACATTGTGGGTGATATCCTGATCATTAGTGTGAGCCGCAGAAAGCAAAACAATCCAACAGTTAATACAGAGCCTCCACACTGCGTCAGAGACAGCAAAGTCGTGAATGAGCACTGCTGAAATTTTCGACTCAAGTCTAGACTTATTTAACAGAGTGAATGATGGGATCTTCGCATTGTACAGCCAGACTGAACAGTCACTGCAACTTGTATCTGCTCATTGTTCTCATGTATCTTGTGGTGGCTCCCTGCCCAGTCTCAACCATTTTTCTATAAAAGTCAGGCCTGTTTTGCCTCCGTGACAATGAAACGTTGGCCCCAAGTTTCATAGGTTACTTTGCTTTGATGATATCTTGGATTAGTTCAGCACAGCCCTGAGTTCTCACACTAGATATATTGCTCCATTTAAAGATGCCACCTTCCAAAAGAAATCTGTTTTGTCAGGTTCAGTGAAATGCTCCCCAAACTCATTCAAAGATCAACATGTTGTAATTAACTCTCAAAGACAGCAGCCCTGGCATAATATATTAGCTCCTTTCCCTGACACACTGTTTATATCATACAGTATATTCCAGAGTTAATCTAGTGCAGATTTAACTGTAGAGAAAGGTTTGTAGCAGGAAGTGTTTATGCTGGCATCGACTGAGATTCATTGCAACAGCAGAACTCGAACTGTAACCACCAAATCTCATTTGTATGGAATGGACAGCATAGGAACAGCTCATTCAGCCCATCTAATCCATGCTGCTGTTTTGCTTCATATAAACCTCCTCCCTCCTGACTTCATCTCACTTAGTGACTATCTTGTAATGGTTAATCCTAGTTGTGGTCTCTCCCAAAGTAGAAACATCATCTCTAAGTCTATGCTTCCTACTTCAAAGACTTTGACATTGTTTTTTGCATTCAATGCTCTCAAAAACTGTCAGTAATTATTTGATACCAAATGCCCAATTTGGAATGAGCTTCAGTGCAGATCAGGGGAGGCAGTGCCACAGTGATAGTATCACTGGACAAAGCCTTCCAGTGCAGACAAAGCCTTCCAGTGCACTCAAGTTTAATATATCTTGTCTTCTTTTCAGTTCTAGCCCTCTAGAAATGAAGCCTAAAACTCGGTTTGCTTTAGTATTCCTTTCTGGATGTGCAGAATTTCTGGAATAACTTGTGAAGTTTTTCCTTTTTTCTCAGGTGAAGATTATGACCTGATGTCCAATCCAGGGTGGAATTACCATCACTGTTCAACAGGATCAATTCATACAGATTGAGTATCCAATCAGGGACTCATTAAAATGAAAGCAAGTCTTGCATTTACAGTAAAATCCCACCTTTCAGAACTTCCTTATTCACGTTTTCACTGAGTCACACTCACTGAATCGATGGCAATGCAGAGTGTAACACTCACTTATCTGCATTTGAAATATCCAAATTTTGCAAAAAATTTTAAATTTTTCAATCACTGTTAAATAAAAAGAACAATCCGATTAAGTGAGAGATAAAGGGTGTGATCTTACCATCTCACCCCATCGCTCGATGAGCAGGATCAGACAATAAGACCACGAGAGAGCCAAAAAATCAGGATTGCGCCGATTTTTTGCCTCTCGCGATCTTACCAGCACTGGAAAGCCTGAAGCTCATTTCCAGAGAGGGGTTGATTTTAATATTTAAATCACATTTAACCGTGATTTAAATATTATTAGTGAGCCCAGCACAGGATCGTCTGTGTTCACTTGGCATTGTGGTCTCGTTGGTAAATGTTCTCTCCATGAAGATCACGTACGGTCCCGATCAACAGGCACCCGTTACGATGGTTTCGCTGATTGGACCGGAGGTCACTGAGCCCCCTCGGGAGGTGGGGGTTGGGTGGGTACATCTTCGACAGTTCCAGCCTGACCATCACAACAGGTGCACGTTGATGAGGATCATACATTATCCTCACGGAGAGAACCTTCAGCAGCAAGGCTGCAGAGGCAAGTGAGCCCAGACACTGCCCACTAGGCACCCTGGCACTGCCAGCCTAGCACACTGGCAGTGTCCAACAGGCCTCAGACAGTGCCATGGGGTGGGGTCAGAGGAGGCCAGGGCCAACTAGGATGCAGCAGGGCCTGAAGAGGACAGGCCTAAGGGAAAGGGGGCTGGGGATGCTGCTCATTCTGCAAATGGGATCAGGGAGGGTGGGGGCAGGGATACTGTGCACTCTACAATTTATGATCGGCTGGTCTGTGTGAGGGGGAGGCGGGTAAGGTGGTCAATTGATTGATCCATGGGGCGGGGGGAGGGGTGAATCAGCACTGGAGCACCAAGATAGTGTGGGGGAGCAGAAATCAGCCAAAGGCCAGCTATGACTGGGGGGTAGGTGCCTGATAGCTCTCTCTCTGTGTTGTTGCATGAAACAGAGAGATCTGTATATGTGTCTCTGCTGCAAGTTGCCAGCTTCCGGTGAGCTTAGGCCCTGTCCCCTCCCCCTGCTGGTGGGAAACAGATCAGTTTTTCCTCCCAATGAGGTAAGATTCAATTTACTCATCCAAAAAAATGATGCATTTCTCTTTCATTTTCACCCTCATTCGGCACTGAGAATTCTTTTGGTAAAATAACCCTCCAAAAAAATCCAAAAGATATTTCATTTTAATAAGTATATTTTCCAAATCACTGAGAAAAATTAGATTCTGAAGAATTGAGAATCCACACTTGTAAAATTACAAGGCTGTTGGGCAGTAATTAAGATTCAATTTCTGTTCCAGTTCAGTACATCAGCTCAAACTGTTCCTGCTGTGTTTTATGACTATCTACCGGGTGAGGAAGTCAACTTTCTTCCATTCCTGTGTTTGAGTATGAAGTTCTTCGCAAGGTGCACATAAAGCAAAGCCAGTGGAGGAACATGGTTTCCAGAATGTCACAGTTAACTAAACGTGTGCAGATGGTGAAAGTTTATTAATATTATTTATTCATGGGATGAAGGTATCACTGGCTAGGTCAGTATTTATTGCCGCACCTTAATTACATTGTTGTTTGATTGACACCTTAATCACAGCGAGGGCCAACAGCCCCACAATTATTCACAACACTAAACTAATCCACCCTGTTTTTAGTGTTGAATCGTCTTCCAGACTTGAAACATTGGCTCTATTCTCTGCCCATGAATACTGTCAGATCTGCTGAGATTTTCCAGCAACGATGGAGGTTGAGGGGCGACCTGATGGAAGTCTACAGGATTATAAGTGACTTGGACAGAGTGGATAGTCAGAAGCTCTTTCCCAGGGTGGAAGAGTCAACTACTCGGGGGCACAGGTTTGAGGTGCGAGGGGCAAGGTCTAAAGGAGATATATAAGGCAGATATTTTACACAGAGGGTGGTGGGTGCCTGGAAATCATTGCCAGGGGAGGTAGTGGAAGCGTAGTGACTTTTAAGGGGCATCTTAACAAATACATGAATAGGATGGGAATAGAGGGATCTGGTTGCCGGAAGCGTAGGGGGTTTTAGTTCGGTCAGGCAGTATGGTCAGTGCAGGCTTGGACGGTTGAAGGGCCTGTTCCTATAATTTTCTTTCTCCTTTGTTCTTTGTTGTGTTTTGATTTCAGGTTCCAGCACGCGCAGGCTTCTGCATTTTAGTAAAGTTGATTTTGAGAAAAATACTAACTCTGGACACCTGGGTAAATGTTCCCCCTTCATCAAAACAGAGCCATAGGATCCTTGACATTCACTTGAAATGGCAGACATTTTGTTTACAGTCTCATCTGAAAGGTAGCGCTTTTGACAGTGCGGCACTCCCTCAGTACTGACCCTCTGACAGTGCGGCACTCCCTCAGTACTGACCCTCTGACAGTGCGGCACTCCCTCAGTACTGACCCTCTGACAGTGCAGCACTCCCTCAGTACTGGCCCTCTGACAGTGCGGCACTCCCTCAGTACTGACCCTCTGACAGTGCGGCACTCCCTCAGTACTGACCCTCTGACAGTGTGGCACTCCCTCAGTACTGACCCTCTGACAGTGCGGCACTCCCTCAGTACTGACCCTCTGACAGTGCGGCACTCCCTCAGCACTGACCCTCTGACAGTGCGGCACTCCCTCAGCACTGACCCTCTGACAGTGCGGCACTCCCTCAGCACTGACCCTCTGACAGTGCGGCACTCCCTCAGCACTGACCCTCTGACAGTGCGGCACTCCCTCGGCACTGACCCTCTGACAGTGCGGCACTCCCTCGGCACTGACCCTCTGACAGTGCGGCACTCCCTCAGCACTGACCCTCTGACAGTGCGGCACTCCCTCAGTACTGACCTGACCCCCTGACAGTGTGGCACTCCCTCAGCACTGACCCTCAGTGCGGCATTTCCGCTGTCAGAGAATATCAGGCTGGATTATGTGCTCACTTCTGTCGAGATTTCGACATTCTGAATCAGGGGTGAGTGTTTTATGTGGAAGAGTTTTTTTTCTAAATATCATGAGTGTTGACATTTTCGTCCCATTTCCTTTCATACGGGAGCATCAGAGCAGCACTGACGGGGAGTGGGATGAGTCCAGTCTGTGCTCCACCCAGCTGCTGGGAATAACCCTGAGAGAATGTCCTCAGCCTGCTACTTGACTCTGTGATTCCAGCAAAAGTACTGAAAGATTATGATGTGTAGGAGGTGGGTTCACAGAGCAAGTTACTGAGAGGACATGCACACCCTATTTCTGCAAATAAGCTGACAGGTCATTTGCCATTAGAATGACTCGTTTCCTCCTGTGTCTCACTGACTCAGAGATTTGTGGTCATAAACTCCAGACAATTCATTTGGCCGTCAGTCACAAACTGACAACATTTTACTATTTTTCTCAAACGGCTCCCGCAGGTTTTTTTTTGTGCCGTTGTCTGTGGCGTTTATTTTGGGGCTTGGATTGGAAGGAATTGGACCAGAATTAAATGGGCCGTAATTCAAATAAACACAGAAGTTACAGGTTTCCGGAACCTCGGGGTGAATTACCAGTATTCCTGTGTCGTTTTCCGGGAGGGAAAGGCTTTTCCCTCAAGGCTTTGGAAAGTGAGCAGTAGATTCTAACCCAGGGAATGGTGCACCCATCTGACTGGGATACCTCAGACAGGGAGCAACCCGCTCTCAATATCTCATGTTGTCCTTCGTGAAACCACTGGAAAATTCACCACTTCTGTCTCCAGCATGACATTGCCTCATGTCCCTACCCTGTTGATAGTGTCTGCTTTGGTGGAGAAGAGATTTACAAATCCTTGGCACATTAATGCCCAAAGCATTGGTATAACACTGTGCTGAATTAGCCCAGTGCAGTTAAGCTACAATTTTTGCCATGTCTTATAAAAGAACATTACACAATCGCACATTGGCTTTCATGGGTGTTCCATGATTTTAGCATCATTTAGATTAAATAAGCACAACAATAACAGCAGCCCTCATTAATAATCCAGCTTGGCCCACTCTGCAGCCCTGACTTCCATCATCCAGACAAAGTTTGGCATTGAGTCACGCAAAGTGATATTAAGTCAACTTGGTAGCTTTTATGAGGAGTATTAAAAGAGGAGAGTGAGCCTTCAGGAGGGAATTGCAGACCTTGGGGCCTCGACAGCTAAAGGCACGGCCACCAGAGGTGGTGCAATTAAAATCGGGGATGCTCAAGAGGCCAGAATTGGAGGAGCTCCGAGATCTCGGAGGGCTGTGGGTTTAAGCCAAGATAATTGGACGCATTAATGCTCTCAGCTTCTGGCTGGAGGAGTTGAATATCTTTGGACCTGTCATCAGTCTGGGACTAGGACTATTTTCGATAAGTGAAAAATTAACTTCTCAGCAATAGGATGACTTCACAGTCCAACCTTTGTTACTATTAAATGTCTAACTGAAGGAAGGGAGCTGTTGGTATTGGTTAATGAATAGGAAGACTATGAGCGTTGTCCAGTTAACTCTGTCTCAATGTCCCACATGTGAAAGAGTGAATCTTCTTTTATTTGTGTGACTTCTTGAGTTTCAGTTTATTTTATGAAATGATTCCATCAGTGTGTGAGCTGATTGTACAGCATGTAGATGCAATTGTGTGCAGAATGCTTAAGATATATTGCATCGAGTACTTTGAGATATCTTGATGTTATAATTACATTTTAAAAAGTTTAAAACATTTCAAAATGAATAATTTCAGGAGAATCAGTTATGCATTTATTGAGCAAATTTTCAACAAGTCCTCACCACTTGCAGTGAACATAATCACTCAGTTACCAACAACTTGCATTTATATAGCACCTTTTAAATTAGTAAAACATCCCAAGGTGCTTCACGGAAACATTGTTAAACTAAATTTGACACCAAGTCACGTGAGCAAACATTAGCACAGCTGAACAAAATCTCGATCAAAGTGGTAGGTCAGAAAGAGCGTCTTGAAGAGATGGAAAGAGGTGGAGAGGTTGAGGGAGGGAGTTCCAAAACTCGGGGCCTTGGCAGCTGAAGGCAGCGCCACTAATAGCAGAGTGATGAAAATCAGATATGTACAAGAGACTGGACTGAAGGGGCACAGATTTCTTGCACAGCTGAGAAGCTGGAGGCGATTACAGAAATAGGAGGAGTGAATTTGAAAACAAGGCTGAGACCTTTGAAATCAAGGTGCTGCTCGATCAAGAGTGATAGTGGCTCAATGAGCACTGGAGTGGAGGGTGAACAGGACCTGATACGGGGAGGACATGGCAGCAGGGTTTAGATGATCTCAGGTTTGTGGATGGTGCAAGGTGGGAGGCTGGCCAGGAGAGAATTGGAATAGCTAAATCTGGAGGTGTCAATGACATAGAGCAGGGTTTCAGCAGCCGAGTAGAAATGGGGTGGAGTCGGGCAGTTTTACAGTTGTAGAAATAGGTGGCTTTGTTTACGGTGAGGATATGTGATCACAAGTTCATTTCAGTTTATAAATACTAATTAAGCCCAAAGTTAGCTGGAAGAATTGAGCTGAACTCTGCTGTTGGACAAGATGTGGGGCTAGCTGCCCTGACGGAGTGCCAGAACCAAATAAAGTGATGAATTTTCCCTCCTTTACCTGAAACAGAAAGCAGAACTTTGAGAACAAAATCTGCTTTCTGATAAACTGTGAAATAAATGACCTCATGGAATGGGACTCTTTGGTGAGTCTTGGAGCTGGGAATGATCCAGTAAATTATATAATTACCCAGAAGATTTTAGCTGCAATATTCCTTTTCATTTTTTAATAGTACATAATCCCTGTGCGGACTTTCTACGGCCCACTTAATACACTCCGGGAAATGATTCTCGAAGCCTGTAGTCTTCATACGGCAGAGAGAACACGAGAGGAAAAAAGAAAGGGAGTTTGTGCTTTCAGAATACATTTCCTGTATATTTAAGGTACCAGATATTGATGCTGGCAGCGTCGAGAGAGTCACTGGGCTTTTGAATTGCTGAGCTGTGGGGACTGGAGTTTCAGGACTGTAGTGCTGACAGGTTTGTTTGCTCAGTACCAAGCAATGATTCTACTTTTCATACCCTGCCTGGAAAAGCCTCAGCAGGGTTCATTTATCCTCAGAACTGTACATAGTTGAGATTAGCAGCTGTTCAACAGCCCTGTAGAAATAAAGGGCTGTTTGAAGAGTGTATTTATATTGTAAAAAAGTGACAGAATGTTTACCATTCAAAAATATTGTCTGTGTGTGTGTGTGTGTGAGACACTGTGTGTGTATGTGTATGACAGTGTGTGTGTATATGACACTGCATCTGTGTATGACACTGTGTGTGTGTATGTGTATGACAGTGTGTGTGTTAGTGTGTGTGTGTGTATAAATGACACTGCATTTGTGTGTGTGGATGACACTGTGTGTGAGGGTGTGTGTATGACACTGAGTATATGTGTATGACAGTGTGAGTGTATGTGTATGACAGTGTGTGTATGACAATGTGTGTATATATGACACTGCATTTGTGTGTGTGTATGACACTGTGTGTGTGAGTATGTATGTGTATGACATTGTGTGTGTGTGTGTGTGTGTGTGTGTGTGTGTGTGTGTCTGTCTGTCTTTGTGTCACAATGAACTGGGAAAGAGATTGTGCAGGCCAAGATTGCAATTTATATGAATGTCAGAGAGGACAATTTATAAGAACATTGTCATCAATGAACAACTACTTATTAATCCTCAGAAGGAAAGAGGTGATGAGAGAGAGATAAAAAGGCAGTGAAAGAATGAGAGTGAGTGAATGGGAAAGAGTAGTGAGAAACAGAGGACAAGAGAGTGAAAGAGAAGGAGACAGGGAGAGTCAGAGAATGAGAAAGAGATTGTGAAGGAGATAACAGAGGACAGAGAGGTTGGTTAAGCGAAAGAGTAAAGGATAGAGAGACAGAGGCATTGGTGAGACTGATAGAGTGTGTACGTGTTGGAGGGTGG
The DNA here is from genome assembly GCF_965287045.1 of Carcharhinus amblyrhynchos. NCBI lineage: Eukaryota > Metazoa > Chordata > Chondrichthyes > Carcharhiniformes > Carcharhinidae > Carcharhinus > Carcharhinus amblyrhynchos. Next base: position 1,100,221 of record NC_137328.1, read on the forward strand.
AGTTGCTGAGAGAAAAAGAGAGAGGACAGAAAAAAAATGGAACGAGAGAGAGAGAGAAAGGTCTTCTGGAGCTTTTAACGGGGTGATAAAAGTGAAAGAGAGAATTGATGAATAATATTAATCATTGTAGGAAGTGCAATTCATTATTATCCAGTGTATTCATACCAATAATATAAAGGGAGGGTAACCTTGTCTAAACGGAGTCTATTAATTCTAAGAGGGGTAAACCACTCATGGTTAATCAAGAAAGTTAAGGAGAGTATTAAGTTGAACAAAAAAAAAGAGGGAAAAGTCAGTGACAGCCCTGAAGACTGGGATAAACTCAGATTCCAGCAAAGGAAGATTATAAAGAGAAAATAAACCACAAGGGCCAACCATTGAGAAATAAAAAAACTGACAATAAAAGCCCTTTTAATTATATAAAAAGGAAGAAAGAGATCAAAATGAACATAGGGCCCTAAGAAAATGAATCCAGGGAGTTGGATATGGGGAAGAAGGAAATGACACAGGAGTTAAACAGATATTTTGCATTAGTCTTTATGGCGGAAGATACTTTGAACATCCCATTAGTACTGAATAATACAGGGGAGGAATTAGCATCACTAGAGAGGCCATATTAGACAAACTAATGAGGCCTAAAGCAGATAAATCTCCCAGTCCGATGGCTTGCATCCTCGGATACAGGGATAATGAATGCATTGGTTCTCATCTTGCAAAAATCTCTGGATTCTGGAGCACTAGCAGAAGATTGGAAAACTGTCAATGTGATGCTCCTATTTAAAAAAGGAGGGAGGCAAAAAGCAGGTAATTATAGACCAATGAGCTGAACATCTATTGTTGGAAACATGTTGGAATCAGTTATTAAGGCAGTAATAGCAACACATTTGGAAAACCATAATCTAATCAAACAGAGTCAGCATGGTTTCATGAAAGGGAAATTGTGTCTGACTAATTTATTAGAGTTTTTCGAGGAAGTTTCAACCATAGAGGGGAACCAGGAGATGTGTTGTATTTGGACTTCCAGAAGGTGTTCAACAAGCTATCTCACAACAGGTTACCTCATAAGAGCTCATTGTGTTGGAGGTAGTATATTGGTGTGGATGGAGACTTGGCTAATAGGCAGGAAACGTCAAGTGGGCATAAGGGGTTCTTTTTCACGTTGGTGACCTTAACCAGTGGGATCCCACAGGGTCAGTGCTGGGACCTATTTACAATATATATTAATGACTTGGAGGAAAGAAGTGAATGTCCTGTCGCCAAATTTGCAGATGACACAAAAATAGACTAAAAGACAAGTTGCGAGAGGGATACAGTTTGCAGAGATGTTGATAGGTTAGGTAAGTAATAAAACACAAACAGCAACCTGATAATGGCTGGTGTATGAGGAAAGACTAAATCAGTTAGGATTATATTCATTGGAGTTTAGAAGAGTGAGAGGGGATCTCATAGAAACTTATAAAATTCTAACAGGGTAAATTCAGAAAGAATGTTCCCGATGGTGGGGGGAGTCCAGAACTAGGGGCTCATAGTTTGAGGATAAGGGGTAAACCTTTTAGAATTGAAGTGAGGAGAAATTTCTTCACCCAGAGAGTGATGAATGTGTGGAATTCACTCCCACAGAAAGCAGTTGAGGCCAAAATGTTGTGTGATTTCAAGAAAGAATTAGATATAGCTCTTGGGGCGAAAGGGATCGAGGGATGTTGGATTGGGGGGGGTGGGGGGGGGGCAGGAATCAGGATATTGAGTTTGATGATCAGCCGTGATCAAAGTGAATGGCGAGCAGGCTCGAAGGGCCAAATGCCTCCTCCTGCTTCTAGTTTATGTTTCTGTGTGTGACCAAATAACCAGTTTTTTTGTGATGTTGATTGAGGTATAAATCTTGGCCCTTGGACATTGGGGAGGAATTTCCTACTCTTCTTTGAAATCGTCCAGTGGGATCCTTCACATCCACCTGAGATGGAGACCTCTTCTAAAAGGCAGCACAGCACTCACTCACCAGAGGAAACGCACACAGACACAGACAGTCACTCAAGGCCGAAATCAAACCTGGGTCCCCGGCACGGTGAGGCTGCAATGCAAATCACTGTGCCACTGTGCAGTTGAGCCAGAACGAGTCATATTACAGGGAAGATCTATCTGTAAAACTGCTCAATTGAGAGGCCCAGAAATTATGATTTATGAAAAATAAAGCCTTCGTCAGAGGAGTGGCAGACAGGCAGTTGAACCTGAATCCTTTAAATTTGGTCATAGAAAGTCATGAACCATCAGACAACAGTACAGCCAGCCAGTGAAATCTGGTACTGTGTACAATATAAACACTCGATGTAACCACACTGAGTGATCTATTCAACTGTCTGGACAGCATGTCCCTCGATACCAGAGAGACAGCTATCAGACTAGAAGTGGTCAACGCAGCGTGTCTAATGGTGCAAAGATGTCCTAAGGACTTAGTAATGTCCCAATACATTCTGTAAATAGCCTTTTTGCACCCTATTCCTTATTACAAGCGATTCCATTAAAGAATTATGTTCTGCTACAGCACATTTCAAGAACTCTTGTCATCCTATTTATATGATGATTTGTCACAAGGATTTTGGTCATCACAGCTGCTTCCTGATAGGTTGTCTTTCTCAATCTTATTGAAGCAGCAACTGGAAAGGAAAAGAAAGTGTTTTGTGTTGAAAATTCACTGGGATTTTTAGTTTCAGATTGAAAGCAGTGCTGTCCAGTCTCTCTCCTTGGACTGATATCCATGTCTGTTTAAAGTGTTTTCATCAAAAACAGAGCAGGGATTCTCTTGGGTTTAGTTTTAACTGTTTCTGCCCAGGTATACCCAGCCTGAGGCATTGTCCGTCACCTGATTGTGCCCTCAGGTGGCAGTGAGGGGCTCTGTCATCATAAAAACAAATCCTGTCTATTTATTTTCGATTGGCTTCCTGAACCGTTCCCACTGGGATTTTAAATGGGTAAATCAGAGCCGGATGGAATTTGATAGTCTCAGCCTCACCTTTTCATGCAATTTGTTCAACAATTCTGTGTTAGCTCCGACGCACTTGGGAATCAATCTCACCTCCTGAAGGGTTATGGATTCAAATCCTACTCCAGAGATTTGAACTCAGTCTAGGCTGGTAGTCCCATTGTAGTACTGAGGGAGCGCCGCACTGTCAGAGGGTCAGTGCCGAGGGAGTGCCGCACTGTCAGAGGGTCAGTGCCGAGGGAGTGCCGCACTGTCAGAGGGTCAGTGCCGAGGGAGTGCCGCACTGTCAGAGGGTCAGTGCCGAGGGAGTGCCGCACTGTCAGAGGGTCAGTGCCGAGGGAGTGCCGCACTGTCAGAGGGTCAGTGCCGAGGGAGTGCTGCACTGTCAGAGGGTCAGTGCCGAGGGAGTGCCGCACTGTCAGAGGGTCAGTGCCGAGGGAGTGCCGCACTGTCAGAGGGTCAGTGCCGAGGGAGTGCCGCACTGTCAGAGGGTCAGTGCCGAGGGAGTGCCGCACTGTGAGAGGGTCAGTGCCGAGGGAGTGCTGCACTGTCAGAGGGTCAGTGCTGAGGGAGTGCCGCACTGTCAGAGGGTCAGTGCTGAGGGAGTGCCGCACTGTCAGAGGGTCAGTGCTGAGGGAGTGCCGCACTGTCAGAGGGTCAGTGCTGAGGGAGTGCCGCACTGTCAGAGGGTCAGTGCTGAGGGAGTGCCGCACTGTCAGAGGGTCAGTGCTGAGGGAGTGCCGCACTGTCAGAGGGTCAGTGCTGAGGGAGCGCCGCACTGTCAGAGGGTCAGTGCTGAGGGAGCGCCGCACTGTCAGAGGATCAGTGCTGAGGGAGCGCCGCACTGTCAGGGGGTCAGTGCTGAGGGAGCGCCGCACTGTCAGAGGGTCAGTGCTGAGGGAGTGCCGCACTGTCAGAGGGTCAGTGCTGAGGGAGTGCCGCACTGTCAGAGGGTCAGTGCTGAGGGAGTGCCGCACTGTCAGAGGGTCAGTGCTGAGGGAGCACCACACTGTCAGAGGGTCAGTGCTGAGGGAGCGCCGCACTGTCAGAGGGTCAGTACTGAGGGAGTGCCGCACTGTCAGAGGGTCAGTGCTGAGGGAGTGCCGCACTGTCAGAGGGTCAGTACTGAGGGAGTGCCGCACTGTCAGAGGGTCAGTGCTGAGGGAGTGCCGCACTGTCAGAGGGTCAGTGCTGAGGGAGTGCCGCACTGTCAGAGATGCTGTCTATGAAATAAAGTTAAACCAAGGTTAAACCATATGTGTGCAAAAGATCCCATGCAGCATTTGCAGGAAAGCAGAGACATTCCTCCTGGTGTCCTGAGCAATATTGAACCTTTAACCACCAACACCAAAACAGATGATGTGATCATTAATGTTGTTGTTTCTGGACCATGCTGTGTATAAATCAGCTGCTTCATTTCCTGTACTGCAACACTGGCTGCATTTCTAAAGTAACTAATTGTCCAAAAGACACTTTGGGAGAACTGAGGATGTAAAAGGCACTATACAAATGCAAGAAACTTCGGTGATTTAACATGGTGGACACTGGGTGGATGTTTCCACTTGTGTGATGGCTAAAATCTGGGGACACAATTTAATAATATAAGGTCCACATTTTAAGGCAGTAATAAGGAGAATTCTTTTCTCTCGGAGAGTTTTTATTCTATGGATCTCTCCAATGCAGAAAGCTATAGAGGCTGGGTCACAGAATATATTCATAGAAACATAGAACAGTACAGCACAGTACAGGCGTTTCAGCCCTCAGTGTTGTGCCGAGCTATGTCCAATCTCAAGATCAAGCTATCCCACTCCCTATCATTCTGGTGTGCTCCATGTGCCTATCCAATAACCGCTTGAAAGTTCCTAAAGTGTCCGACTCCACTATCACAGCAGGCAGTCCATTCCACACCCTAACCACTCTCTGAGTAAAGAATCTACCTCGGACATCCCTCCTATATCTCCCACCATGAACCTTATAGTTATTCCCCCAGTAACAGCTACATCCACCTGAGGAAATAGTCTTTGCACGTCCACTCTATCTATCCCCCCCTCATCATCTTATAAACCTCTATTAAGTCACCTCTCATCCTCCTCCGCTCCAAAGAGAAAAGCCCCAGCTCCCTCAACCTTTCCTCATAAGACCTACCCTCCAAAACAGGCAGCATCCTGGTAAATCTCCTCTGCACTCTCTCCAATGCCTCCACATCCTTCTTATAGTGAGGTGACCAGAACAGAACACAATATTCCAAATGTGGTCTCACCAACATCCTGCATAGTTGCAGCATAACCCCATGGCTCTTAAACTCAAACCCCCTGATAATAAACGCTAACACACTATAAGCCTTCTTCACGGCTCTATCCACTTGAGTGGCAACCTTCAGAGATCTGTGGATATGAACCCCAAGATCTCTCTGTTCCTCCACATTCCTTAGAACCCATTCTCTGCCCGTTGAAGTGGTGGAGGCTATCTCACTAAATATATTTAAGTCACGGGTAGATAGGTTTTTGACAGACAAGGGAGAAAGCGGGAAAGTGGAACTGATCCACTTCAGATCAGCCATGATCTTATTGAATGGCGGGGCAGGCTTGAAGGGCTAGATGGCCTACTCCTGCTCCTATTTCTTATGTTCTTATGTTCTTAACCCTGCTGTTGACCCTGTAATCTGCATTCAAGTTTGTCCTACCAAAATGAATCATCTCACGCTTATATTCAAGACGGATTCTGCAGATTTTTGATTGACAAGGAAGTTGTGGATTATTGGGGGTTGACAGTTCAGTGGAATTGGGACCACATGATCTGATTGAATGGTCTTGAAGGGCTGAATGGCCTACTCCTCTTAAGCCCTAAATTCCAACGTAAGTCTGTCTCTGTTGTGAATTGTTTCAAAATGATGGGATAAATAAAGGTTGGTGTTCAGGGTAAAATTATGCAGGTTAGGAAAACAAAGTTAGTTTTAAGGGATTGATATTTGTATTGGTAAACATTAAAAATAGGGTACAGTTATAAATGGGTTTTATTTCATGTTTTTGTCCCTGGAAAGGTAAAACCTATAGTTAGATTAATGCTGAGTATATGTGTTTAAATGTATGGGGATTGGTTAAGTTCCAACTGTGATTCTATTGTGCTTAGAGAGCCTATAGCATGAAGACTAAATGGACTATCAGAAGTATGGGGATGTTGCTTAGCAACTCAAGGCCTTTTTAAGGGTAGAACAGCTTCTATGTTTTAGTTTTAGCCGGATATTTTGCAGTTGGAGACAGGATACTGGAGAGTGAAAATCTTTCAACTCTAACAGGAGAAACTGGACAGGGCGAAGATGCAAGCTTCCGAGGGAACAAGATACAGTCCAGATAACCAGGGAACTGGGACACAAAGAATGTCTTCAGCCAACTGAAGTTAAGAGAACAGAGACCGAGGTATTGTTCAGAAGAATTCAAGGAAGATTGAACATGGTGTTCTGAGCTAAAGAGACAATTGTGGATGACATTTTACTATAGTTTGGGTATTGAGAGTGAAAGCCATTCTGAACAGTTTGTATAGCAAACAGGAAAAATAAGTCCTAAAGGGGTTGATATAAATTCCTGGACTATATTTGCTGTTAAAAGTGGAGTGGAAGCTTTGTTTGAAAATTTCATTTGGAAAACCTGGACTGGATTTTGGAATACAAATCGCTAAGGGGAAATATAATTATGAGAGAATATTTTAAAGCATGTGATTGGGCATGGAGTTTGGAAACACGCACAAAACGGTCTGGAGAGATTCTGAGGAGAAATCCATAGACACCAACTTTTTTGATTGGATTTATTATTGTCACATGTATTAGTATATAATGAAAAGTATTGTTTCTTGTCGCTATACAGACAAAGCATACTGTTCATAGAGAAAGAAACGAGACAGTGCAGAATGTAGTATTACAGTCATAGCTAGGGTGCAGAGAAGGATCAACTTAGTGCAAGGTAGGTCCATTCAAAAGTCTGATAGCAGCAGGAAAGAAGCTGTTCTTGAGCTGGCTGAGTGGGTTCAGGATGGAGTGCATGTATTTGACCACAGCCAATCTGTGTGTTTAAATGGACTTTGTGTGTTAATTATACCATTGTAGCTTCAGATGTACTTTGTAATCTGTGTTAAATTTAAAATCTGTGTGTATTTGTTAAGCTAAGTGGGGAATAAAGGAGTATTGTATTAAAGTCCAATTTTTAAATGCTTAATAATTCTTTTTCTTGTTCTTAAAACTAATTAGCAGTCCTGTGACCCTGTTCCTCCATGTTTTATTAAAAAATGTAAAACTTATGGCCTTTTGAGCCAGTGTTCTATTCTGGGATCTTCCTATCCAGTTGTGATATCAATGGGATTGTTTCACAGCCATGACTGTTTGAACTGATGCAGGATTTACCTTTATTTACCAGCTTTCTTCTTGCTGTAAGAATGATGTGCCAAAGGCAACAATTGTGGCCTGGAAATTACTGTTCATGATGTGATGTGTTTATATGATATTCTTTGTTCTTCACTATTGTAGGGGAGGTATTTAAATAGGGAAGAAAGGAATATCGGATAAACGTTAGCTGCTGCTAGCATCAACAGTAATGTCTGCGCTTGTATCTGCCTAAGTGTGGGATTATTCACTCAAACTACAGGAAAATTTTGACCTAGAGTTTGAGAATCATCAAAATTGTGGGTGGGATGAAACGCAAGAACTATCACTGTTCAGAATAGTCAAAATAGAGGCGAAAGGATCAGAATACATTCAACAGATTGAAACCCTGAGACAAAGAATGACATTTGAGTGAACACTGGGGAATATAGTGCTTCAGGTTTAAGTCGACGTGTTAAGGCAAATGAAGTGTAAATGAGACTGAGTGCATATCAAGATAGAGCTTGGAAATTTCAGAGATGTGGTAATAAGATTGCATTATGCAGCCCTATTCTATGCTAATTTTATTTCCATTCTATTTTTATTCCTGTTTTGACTACATAGACTCATGATACATGAGGGTAGATACATTGACCCTGCAATCCCTTCAGAGCCCAACCCAGGGAAAGCACAGGTGAGGGAGAATACAAACTTATACCTAAAAATGAATCTTTCCCCAGGTGATAATCTGCAAACAAAAAAAAATGGACGTACAACAAGTATTGGACCTTGGGCCTTCTTTAAGTAACACCAGTGAGTGAGCTTTGTCCCATTTGGAGAATTGCATGCAGGATTGAACACTGTACCTCTATGACAAGAGACTAGACTCACCAGGATGATACTGTGCCTCAAATGGTTCAACTGAGGGCAGGTTAGATAAAATTAATTTGGATTCCTGAAGATTGAGGGATGATCTGATTGGGTCATTAGAATGTTCAGAGGAATCAATTGGGCAGATGCAAGGAGAAATGTTTTCATTGGGTGAGGAAATGAAGAATGGGAGGACATTATCTTCAGATTCGAGGCAGGCCATTCAAGTGTGAAACTAGAAAGTACTTTTCAGATAAAGGATAAAGGAAGTATGGAACTCTTTCTCTCTCCCAAAGTGCTGGGGTCAGTTTGAGAGTTCAGGCCTGAGATCAACATCTTTTGCCTTTGACAAGGTTAGCAAAATATATAAAACAAATGATGTGGAGACACCAACGTTGGACTGGTTAAAATCCAACAGGTTTATTTGGTAGCACAAGCTTTCAGAGTGCTGTTCCTTCACATGAACGCCTGGCATATGTTCAAGATGAAGCAGAGCTTCTTGAGTGTTGTTGGAGTTGCACCCTTCCAGTCAAGTGGATAGTATTCTGTCACATTCCTAAGTGGTGCCTTGTAGACAGTGGACAAGTTCTGGGGTGTCAGGAGGTGAGTTACTCGCTGCAGAATTCCCAGCTTCTCATCTGCTTTTGTAGCCACAGTACGGTGCAGTTCAGTACCTGGCCAATAGTAACCCCCCAGAATGTTGGTGGTGGGGGATTTAGTGATAGTCGTGCCATTGATTTGTCAAGGCAGGATGATTTAAACTCTCTCTTATTAACAATGTTCATTTGTTGGCACTTGTGTGGCGTGAACGTTGCCTGCTATTTATCAGCTCAAGCCTGACTGTTGCCCAGGTCTTGCTGCATATGGACATGGCTGGCTTCAGTATCTGAGGGATTGAGAATAGTGTTAAATATTGTACTGTCATCATTTCTGACTTTATGTTGGAGACAAGATCATTGATGAAGCATCAACTGGGAGATGGTTTGGCCCAGTGTACCACCCTGAGGAACTCCCGCAGCGATGTCCTGGCACTGAGATGGTTGACCTCCAACAACCACAACCAGCTCCCCTTGTGCCAGGTATGCCTCCAATCAACAGAGAGCTTTCGGCCTGATTTAGGTTGACGTCAGTTTGACTAAGGGTCCTTGGTGCTACATTGTTGAGATAAAGCAGCAGTTTTAGCACTTTAAAAATCTGCTATTGCCATCTGGACTTTAGCCTCCTTTGAAGCAAGGTAGAGGATTACCACATTTCAAAGTGACTTCCTTACCTGTAAACAGATCTGGATGTGTGAGCAGCCTGAAAACGTTAGCGTTCCTCTCGATTTTACAGATATTTGGTACAGCTGAATTTTCAAACAGCCGGAGTGTGACACCTCAGTGCATTGGCATCCAAGAAAGTGATTTAAAAGCCCCTTGTTTTAAACCCTTAACATTCGGGCAGAAGGAGCTTGAGGCGTCAATTCTCAGAAAAAATTTGACTGATTGAAATATTTATCAATTTAGTTTCAGCCTTTGAGGAGTAAACTGGATTAACCCTGAACCAAGGCTTGGTCATTGGATAATATATTGCCTTTTAGTGTTGAGGCTAAGGCAACAGCAATCATGCGTGATATTTTCACAAATGCTACTTTGTACAAAAAATAGTTCTAATAAATTTATACCATATAAACAAAATGAATCCCTGGTTAATATCACCAGCCTGAAAGTGTTTCACTAAATGAAGTAACCAGCAAAACAAAATATACAAAAGTCCCTGTATTTCATAGAGAATTCCATTAAATTCACACTTCAAAAAGAATGTAAAAACTTTACATTTTCATATTGTATGGAAGCAATTATTGGAACTGAGAGTTTCACACCCAGAAAGGGTCAGGACCAAAAATCTACCTTTTTTTTTCAAGCAAAATTACTTTCATATGGGAAGGAGGAGGTTTTGGGGCACTTTAATTAGGAAAAAAATATTAATCACAATTTGATGCAGAACACAGTTAAAGTTAACAAGCTCCCACAGTAAAGTCTACCATATAATAGAGTCCATATTTGCCAGCTTAATTATTCTTGGATTGTCAGGACTTGGCAAAGCTCAGGGATCATATTATCCCTGATGGTGGAAATCCTACAAACACGCTTACAGCAGCAGATGCTCTGATTACTGTTATCCATGTACTGTTACGGCTGATGCAAGTTAACCCTTGGTGTTGATTCAACAGCTCTTGTCCCCCTTTAGCTTTTCACTTATAAATTGAAGCCGACCATAGAGTCATAGAAACCCTACTGTGCAGAAAGAGGCCATTTGGCCCATCAAGTCTGCACCAACTATAATCCCACCCAGGCCCTATCCCCATATCCCTGCATATTTACCCACTAATTCCTCTAACCTGTGCATCCCGGGACACTAAGGGGCAATTTAGCATGGCCAATCAACCTAGCCAGCACATCTTTGGACTGTGAAAGGAAACCAGAGCACCCAGAGGAAACCCATGCAGACACGGGGAGAATGTGCAGTGACCTGAATGACAGTGTTGACAGACAGACAGACAGTAACCCGAGCTGGAATTCAAACCCAGGTCCCTGGAGCTGTGAAGCAGCAGTGCCAACCACTGTGCCACTGTGTCGCCCAATGATAGGTTGATGTGCTAAAGTCCCTGGAAAACAGATGCAGTTTCTTGCCCCCTCATAATCAGATAGTTCGTAGAAGAGGAATAATAAATGCTTGACCTTCAATCCTCATAATTGGTGGCACAGTGGTTAGCACTGCTGCCTCACAGCGCCAAGGACCCAGGTTCAATTTCAGCCTTGGACTGACTGTGCGGTGTATGTGTGGGTTTCCTCCAGGTGCTCCGGTTTCCTCCCTCACTCCAAAGATGTTCAGGTTAGGTGGATTGGCTATGCTAAATTGCCGCTAAGTGTCCAAAGATGTGCAGGCTAGTGGATTAGCCATGATATATGGAGGGGAGGGCCTGGATGGGAGGCTCTTTCAGAGAATCGGTGATGGATCAAATGCCCCCCCCGCATTGTGGGGATTCTATGGAATTCTACAGAGTGAAGATCGGCACCATCTTTACCCTTTGTAGATTTCACCTTATGTTTGGGTGTAAATTTATCTTGACAATCACCTTATCTGGCTTCACTCTGGGAAATATTAGTGAGAGCAAGGGCAAAATGGGGTGTTAGGAGGAGAGTTTGATGATATGGGTTCAGAGGAGAAGAAGGGGAAGGGGACTTGTGGACAGGAAGGTGAGGAGCGGTGTGAGGGGTAGGGGGAGGGTTGTGAGGTGTGGGACAGCTGGTGGAGTTGCTGCAATGGGTGTTGAGACAGTTATGCTGATTGGGTGAGGTGAAGACCAAAGGGAGGTGGCTTCTGTGAAGCATAAGCACCAGCATGGATCAGTCGGGCCGAATGGTTACTTCTGTGCAGTAGGCGCAACTTGACGAGAATGAATTCCAAAGTTTGAGATGTACCTCTGAGACTCATAGAGTCATAGAGGTTTACAGCATGGAAACAGGCCCTTTGGCCCATCTTGTCCATGCTGCCCTTTTTTTTGAAACCCCTAAGCTAATCCCAATTGCCTGCATTTGGTCCATATCTCCCTATAACCATTGTACCCATGTAACTATCTAAATGCTTTTTAAAAGGTAAAATTGTACCCGCCTCTACTACTACCTTGGGCAGCTTGTTCCAGACACTCACCACCCTCTGTATGAAAAAATTGCCCCTCTGGGTTCTTTTGCATCTCTCCCCTCTCACCGTAAACCTATGCCTTCTAGATTTAGACTCCCCTACCTTTGGGAGAAGATATTGACTATCTAGCCGATCTGTGCCCCTCATTATTTTATAAACCTCTGTAAGATCACCCCTCAGCCTCCTACACTACAGAGAAAAAAGTCCCAGTCTATTCAGCGTCTCTTTATAACTTAATCCATTAAGTCCTGGTAGCATCCTAGTAAATCTTTTCTGCACTCTTTCTAGTTTAATAATATCCTTTCTATAATAGGGTGACCAGAATTGCACACAGTATTCTCAGTGTGGCCTTACCAATGTCTTGTACAACTTCAACAAGACATCCCAACTCCTGTATTCAATGTTCTGACCAATGAATTCTTCTGATTCATTGAATATAACACGTTGCTGATTCAGAGGAAGGAACATTTATTTCATTACATAACATAAGAACATAAGAAATAGGAGCAGGAGTCGGCCATCCAGCCCTTCGAGCCAAATTTAGTCAACACATCAATCAGCATCTGAAAAGTTCCGGCTTCAATTCATGAAGTTACAGACCCAAAATGTTAATCTATCTTGTCTCCTTTCGGATAGAAAGAAACTTAGGTGCCTGTTTTTTTTCCTTGCTTTATCCAATTAATAAATCACACTGTAAGATGAGTGAGCGATGTGCTATTTCATTGCTGTGACTCTCAAACAGAATCTAATTTTTATCTCTGAACCATTAAAGGATGATGCTGAGAGTGTGTCATTTCAGAGCAGCGAGTTCCTTAGGTCCACAGCGAAACTTGTGTCACCCATTTTCACCAATCTTTTTATCTTGTTCTTCACTCTCCTGCCATGACTGATGCATTTGTAGATGCTTTATTACATTTTAAACAATTGTTTGCAATTCCTACAGTGATTATTTGCTTTGATTGAATCCTGTTTTTACACAGAGGTACTTAACCCATCCCAAGTTTCTTTATCCAGCTTTAATTTCCCGTGTATTCACTCATTTCAGTGAATATATATTTTTTATTGGAGTTTTAGATTGCAGATACATTATATGTCCTTAAACATCAATTATGCTTCTACCCAATTACGATGGATTCAAAATGAAAAATGACTTTCTGAGGACCTTTGTGACCTCAAGTCCAGAATATGATTTCTGGCCTCCTCAAGTGTTTCACATTCCTCTTTGTAATTACTCTTAAAACAGATTTACAGAATAAGCTGCCTTCTGACTGAAAGAGAATAACTACTAACAGCGGAAACCTAAAACAGACTTAGAAAATGTTCGGAAAACATGGCAAGCCCAAGGTGGAAATCAGGAACCTGGAGGAGGTCATTCAGCCCCTCGAGCCTGTTCTGGCTTTCCATTTGATCAGTAAGAAGTCTCACAACACCAGGTTAAAGTCCAACATCATCACTACCATCGATTCTGTTTGATCACAGCTGACCTGTATCTGAACTCCATCAACCCAGCTTGCTTCCACAAACCTTTATCTCCTTGTTCGATAAAAATCTTTCCAGCTCATATCTGACATTTTCACTTCATCCTTTGAACCTTAGCAGCTTTTGGGAGAGAGGGTTCCAGATTCCCAGCACCCTTTGTGTGGAGATCTCCTTCCCAACATCACCCTGAATGGCCAATCTCCAATCTAGAAGTTGTGGCCCTTTGTTCCTCACTCCCACCCTCAGAGGAAACAGTTTTGTTCTCTCTAGCTCATGTGGTGTTGCCTTTGGTGGGTGATATGTCAACAAAGCAACTCATTTCTCAAAAATGATTAATTCCTCTAGCCTTCTTGTTGGATATTTTAATCACTCTGTCATTGTTAGCTGTGCCTTCAGATACCTGGCTCCTGAACTCTGGAATTCTCTCTCTCACTCCCTCCATTTCTCTATTTCTGTCTCCTCATTTAAGACATTCCTCTAAATCCACCTCTTTGACCAAGCTTTTGGTCTCCTCATGTCTCTTTGTGGCGCTTGATGTTGAGTTTTGTCTCATAATGCTCCTGTGAAGCACCTCATGATGTTTTACTATGAATAGGGTGCTATATAAATTCAAGTGGTTGTTGTATTTAATATACATCATCAATCACAATTCATGAAATACTTAATGTTCTCAGAATCTTATTCTCTTTCGCATTAAGATGGCATTTTGGTGGTGGGTTTTGGAGTGGAGAATGGGCATGTGTTTTACTGATGAACACAATGGGGGCAGGAACCGTAGCGGACGGGGGGTGGACAATGCAAAGGTCTATTGACCTTGGGCGAGATTTTCTGTTTTTGGGGTGAGCGTGGGCGATGTTTTGAGCAGATAACCTCACGTCCTGTAGGATCCTGGATCCTGGTGTGTGGAACAGCAGAGGATAGGGTTTTGCCGAAGCCTGACTTTGTGTAGATGTCAGTGTATAAGTCAACCTTGGAAGGACTTATACACTGAGAACCAGCCGTGTGGATCTGAAATGTCACCTGGAATGCGAAGGAAAGTGTGGCTGTCTCTTAAACTCCTGCATATCTTTGCAACATGGTCCGTTTGTCTGCTTGATCACTTGTGTCCAGTCAGAAGGTTATAGTCAGTTAAATATGTGGGGTGAAAACTGAGGCTGATGACTAACGTGAATCGAGCATGTTATGGCTGAAAAGGAGGTCAGTTTATACACTGCCTGATGCAAAAACATGACTTATGGCCTTGCTCATTCCCAAACTGTAAAATCCTTCCCAAGGTCAACAAGCCCCCCCCATTGTCTGCCCCTCACCCGATCCAATTCCCGTGGCAGGCAGGACGGTAAAATTCCAGCCACGATTTTTGGATCCAGTAATGTGAGAGCATCTTAAGTACCAGGTCGACATGCACACTGTGATTTACAGTAGATATAACAAGGTCAGCTGTACTGTTAGTGAATGAGGCTGGGCCTGCGAGTGCTGGGCCTGCGAGTGTTTAACATATGAGTGCGAGGGCTGTGGGTGTGAGGGCTGTGAGTGCGAGGGCCGCAAGTGTGAGGGCTCAGGGCACTATGTGATATCTTTCTATTTATTAAACCAACTTTCGGTTTGATTCTCGTTTTACTTCTCAATTCCCTTGTGTTGGGCAGGAAGGGATTCCCAATTTTTTTATAGGATGTAAAACACTTTTTCTCACTGATTTCCGGCTCTCCATTTTAGGATATGAAACTGATTGAACTAATGGTTCCAATGAACAAGAGAGCAGTTATTACTTTCTGCTATCTTTGCAGCTCTGTTCAGATAACTTTATTGTGCAAATTAATACACAGAGAAAACAGCAGCTTTATGTTATTGGGTCACTTGAAAGATGCAAAATTCAAGAGTAGAATAAACATTGAATTTAATAGTTCCTGAAGCTGGGAACCATTGGTGGCCAGTTCTGCTATTTTGTTCTAATGTAATTAAATAAACCTAAGTTTATTAGTGCTTTATCGGTCTCGTACAGCCATCTTCTTTTCTTGCACAGAGGACTTTAATAACTCGATGCTGGGTCCCTGAGATCCCATCAGCCAGTTTGATAGAACTGGAGGGTATTCCTCCCTCAAATCACCAGGGAGACAGAATCCCATTGGATCTCCCTTTGCAAATATTACGCTGCATTGACTCCAATGTGAGTAACATCAGGTGAGATATTAAACCTGAGAGTTCCAGTTAATCCATCAGTTTCCCAACAAGTGAGCGGGTCAAATTGCATCAATCCGTTTGCTTCCCGGCCTTTTGGCTCAGATCAAGTGTAGTTTTTGATCCTGTGCTTGATGGAAGTCAATGAGGTCGCACTGAAGTTTCATTTGAAGCAATTTTTAAAAACCACATCCAGGCCTTTTGGTTGAGATGGGGCTCCGATCAGACACCGGAGGGGGTGTAATGTCTGCTCCTATCAGCTTGGGTCTGGTTGAATGAGCCCAATAAAAAGTCTGACAACACCAGGTTTTAGTCCAACCTATTTATTTGATAATATACTCACTAGCTTTCGGGGTTACCCCCTTCGTCAGGTGACAAAGGGGGTAACCCCGAAAGCTAGTGAGTATATTATCAAATAAATAGGTTGGACTAAAACCTGGTGTTGTCAGACTTTTTACTGTGTTTACGCCAGTCCAACGCCGGCATACCCACATCATGAATGAGCCCAAGACAGGAAATAGGCACCCTGTCACATCAGCTTGGATCTGTAATGTCTCTCTTGTAGGGACTTGGATTGGATTTTTGTTGGATATAACTCGAAGAAAATGCATTGCTCTGTGGTGATGACACATATAGGAATGTATGAATGAGGAGCAGGAGTAGGCTATTAAACCCCTCAAACTTGCTCTGCTATTTAATATAGTCATGGCATCATCTCATATAATCTCAAATCCTGTCCCGCCTACTCTGAATAAACTTTCAACCCCTTTGCTTACCAGGAATCTGTCCACCTCTGCCTTAAAAATATTCAAAAACTCTATTTCCACCACATTTTCAAGAAAAGAGTTCCAGAGATTCTCAACCCCCTGAGTCAGAAGATTTTATCTCATCTCCATTTTAAGTGGGTGACAAGACAAAAAGTTCAATGGGTACAAGTTCCGCTGCTTTAAGTGTCTCAGAGCTACTGATCAGTGTCATCTCATTGTACAAATCCTCTTTCAGTATCAGTGCTCTGCAGGATATTATATCTTGTATTCCAATCCCCTCGCAATAGAGGCCACCTTGCCATTTACTTTCCTAATTACCTTCTATACCTGCATGCTAATCTTCTATGTTCTAGACACCCGAGTACTCCTGAACATCAGTGTTTAACAAGTTCCACCCCCTTTAAAAATATTTTGCTTCTTTATTCTTATGACCATATTATACTCAATCTGACACCTTGTTGCCCACTCAGATAATCTGCCTCTATCTCTCATTAACTTCTTTGCGTTCCTCCTCACAGCTTGCATTCCCACTTAGTTTTGTATTGTCAGCACACTTTGGTACATTACTCTCTGTACCATCACCTACATCATTATTACAGATTGTAAATGCTGAGGTCCCAGTTCTGATCCTTACGTCACTCCACTCACTATTCACAGAAAATGCCCCACATAATCCCTATTCTTGGCTTCCTGTCCATTAAGCAATCCTCTATCTATGATATGATATCATCCCCAACTTCATGACCCCGTCTTGTGCATTAACTTTTTTCCGTGGCCCCTTATTGCTTTTTGGAAATCCAAATACACTACATTTACTGGTTCCCTTTTACCTTCCGGGTTAGCTTCGTTGGCTGGACAGCTCATTAGTGATGCAGAGCAATGTCAACAGCGAGGGTTCAATTCCCATCCTGGCTAAGGTTATATATGAGGGCCTCACCTTCTCAACCTTGCCCCTAGCCTGAGGTGTGATGACCCTCAGGTTAAATCACCACCAGTCAGTTCTCTCCCTCAGAGGGGAGAGCAGCCTATCGTCATCTGGGACAGTGGTGACTTCATCTTTTACCTTTTACATTCCCTACTGGTTACGTCCTCGAAAAACTCAAATGATGTTGTCAAACAGGATTTCTCCTTGGTAAAACCATGTTGACTTGTTTTAATCATATTGAACTTTCTAAGTGCATTGTTGAGATTTCCTTAATAATAGATTCCAGCATTTTCCACATGATTGAGGTCAGGCTAACTGGCCTACACTTCTCTCATTTCTCTCTTCTGTCCTTTCTTAAATTGCAGAGATACATTTGGTAACTTCCAGTCTGCTGGGAATGTTCCAGAAATTGGGGAATTTTGGAAAATCATAGCCAGAGCACCCAGTATCTCTGCAGCTATTACTGTTAGAACTCTAGGAGATAGGGCTTGAGGGCCTGTGCTGTAGGATTCTGTAACAAGAAGATATGTTACAAAGTGTTTCTTGTAATATGTGAAGATTGGAGGTTTCACTCAATACCCACTTTGTCCAGAGATCAGGTTGGTATAGAGCAGGAACAAGCTCTAAAATAGCCTTGTCTGCCTGTGTTGTTAGTTAAACTGTTTAACAGCCTGATTCCCCAGCAGCGCTCATGATTCTTTTTTCCAAAAATATACTTTATTTGTAGAATTTGCAAGAGTATGTTATAAAACATTTTGAATTGACAACTATAAGAAGTGTACAGTGGTTAACACTGCTGCCTCACAGCGCCAGGGACCAGGGTTCAATTCCTGGCTTGGGTCACTGTCTGTGTGGAGTCTTCACATTCTCTCCGTGTCTGTCTGGGTTTCCTCTGGATGCTCTGGTTTCCTCCCATTGTCCAAAGATGTACGGGTTAGGTTGATTGGCCATGCTAAATTGCCCCTTATTGTCAGTGGGATGGGGCTTTGGGGAGATTGTTGGCGCAGACTCATTGGGCTGGATGGCCTATTTCTGCACTGTAGGGATTCTATCCTCCATACAGCATGTTCTACTCTGAGGAGCTTCAGTAGTCTTGATATTTGCAATATATAGACCGATGCAAGCAAATGGCCCGAGGACAAAACATTTGAAATTGAGCATTACAGAGAATGAACTAGAATTCAGATTCCAGCAGGCACCAATGATGCAGAACAGTGAACAGTGTCCTAATACTCAGCAGTGTCTCCCGCCCATTTTCCAAAGTGGCTTCACCAATCAGCTCTCACCTAATCAGTGCAACCAATCGTTCACTGGCCCAGAATTTGTTTCATGAAATTTTCCATTCATGATTTTGAACCTCAGAAAGGCAAACCCAGTGATGAGCAGTTTAAGCAGCTTTTTAATGACAGAATGATCATTGTTAGGACCAACAGCATTCTTTTTATTTTATTCTGTCCCCTTTTATTTCTCTCCTAATCCAATCTATTTCCACCTCCCCCCTCTTTATTTATCTTTCTGTACATGATTTGATTTTAATTCATCCACTTTACTTCTGGGTCCTTTCGCTGCCATTTGTTTCACATTCCTTCAATCTCGTTGGTTAAGGAGATAAATTGTTGATCCCATCATTGAGGACTCAGATGCCCCATAGCTCTGACCGTGCTGATATCAGCTCACACTCCCAGTGAGTTACCTTGGGCAAAAGCTATTTGAACTGAGGAACGAAGGAAGAAGTTTAACCAACGACTACACCATCAGATATCCCACTGCGGCATTATATAGGCCCTGTGTTGGCTTAAGGGAATGATAGAAGGCCGTGTTTGTCACTGGAATCTCAGATGCTCTCCCGTGTCTTGTTAACTGTCCAATGGGAATCACTCGTGACACCACAAACAAACAGATTGAGTCATCATTGACTTTGGCGAGGAATAAAAATCAATTTTGAAATTGTGCTGTATGATTTAAAGCAACTCCATGCATTGAAAGCTTTGGTCAATTATAACTTGCAAAGGATTCACCGAATAACTCAGTCATCGGCTTTTGTTTTTAATGGGTTTATCTCAGGCAGTTCTTGTTGATAAATAATTCACGTGCCTCAAGGACCGCTGGAAGCAATCACACTGTGTAGGTGTCTCCTTCAGGACTTGTCCCTTTCCTCCGGCCCATCTTTGACATCAGCACCCTGCCCAACATTTGATAAATGAATACTTTTAAACTCTTAACAATAAACTTTGGGGAATTGGAGCAAATGATTATTCTATTGTGCTTGAGTTGGTATCTATTTACTCTGTGACGCAAGGAATCATTTTCTAACTTGTAATATATTCCTCATGATTGTAGCCAATATTACTTCAAAAACACCATTAGTAAAATACTCAGCATAAAATTAGTAGGATTAGCCAGTATTTGTATATGGAGATAAGAAATCAGAAATGGATCTTTGTGGTTATTATATTGATCCTTCTAGACTGGCGTCTGATACTATCTGTATATTTAAATATAATGTAATATCAGTGCTAGCACAGGTTCAGCGGACTAAATGGCCTCCATCAGTGCTGTCAGTTTCTATGATATGGTATTAGCTTCTAGCAGGCCTGTCTCCTCCTCCTGGGCAGTGCTTCCTTGTCAATCCCCATCAACATTGGCTGTGTTTCTGTCCAATGGGCTGGACAAGGCTGAGCAAAGAAACAAATGACCGAAGGAGATAACCATCCCTATTCTGTTTATCAAACCAGAGACCTGATTCTCAACATCCAGAGTTAACACTATCTGAAGCAGCTTTTATTGGGTTAGATTCATCACCAATTTATACAGTGAGTGTACATGACAAGAGAGAGCCAGTGGGCCCATCAGCTCCGTGCCAGTCTTAATATCCCATACTCTACTTCTTCAGCTTATCATAAAACATAACCTTTCCCCTTCATGTCTTTATTCTCTTCAAATGTACCGACATGATTCATGCCAACCACACCCTGTGGTAGAGAGTTCCACATTCTCACCACTCTAGGTGAGTTTCTCTCACATCACCTATGAATAAATTGGTGATTATTTGTTTTTTATATATACATAAGTTCTGATCATGTGAAAACATTTCTCTATATCCATCCTAACAAACCTCTTCTTAATTTTAAAGTTTTCTGCTGGGTCATTCCTCAAGAAAAGAGCTTTGGATTATTGAATCTTTCCTGATAACTCACACTTTAATTGTTTCCTATTTCTGTCTTAAAGAAGAAGGACTTCTGCCCACTATCAGCTGTCCTAAACCTTGCTCAATTTCACTCTTTGTTACAATTGAACCCTAACATCGTGTTGATGGGCTATTTGATCACAGGGGGAATCACAATAAAACTGGTCCAATCTTCACCTGAGAGTGAGAATTGCAGTGGGTTCCTGTCTGTAGATGCTGCTAATCAGAGATTGTTTCAATTGTACTTGCTTCATATTGTCATCAAGTCAGCTTTCCTCTTTGATGTCCATTTAAACACATTTCTCAGTGAGCTGACTGCAGCATGGTACAATGTGAGTGTATCAATGTGAGTCACAGCAGTTCATGAGGGCTGCTGTGACTGGGCCATCCACAGAGTAAGTTGACTCATCACAGGTTCCCGGGTTCTGTATCTGTAATTTTCTGTTTGATGTTTCCAGTGGACAGAGCCAGCTGTGAGCAGTAATGCCCAAATTTCGAATGAAACTGCCGTGGTGACCAACACCCAACCACTAGTGCAGGTTCTGGCAAGTTTCATTGAAAGTCTCTATTTTATTTTCAAGTGTTCCTGGTTTGAGTGAGAGAGATGACAGTATATCGATGCTCAAATGCTCAATACTTTCTGGTTAGTCTAAGTCTAATTCCATGTTGCCTGCCGCCTGAGATTGCCTCCTTCAGTTTGTCAGTTTTCTATCGAATTGGAGAAGGGCAAAAGAGGCTTCATCCAACTTCTCCTCTTTCAACAAGCATTCTTTCAACCAGATCAAACAAAATGGAGATGTTTGCATTTCAGTCCATTTCCCTTGCACATTGCCAGCGAGAGGGATGTTTTCTGGTTGCTTTATTGAGAATTCACTCGAACAAGCTCAGGGACTGAATACTAATGTTGGTTATTTTCTTCTGAGGGGTTTCCGTTGTAAAGTTTTTATTGGTGGTGTCTGCTCAGATCTAGTCCACACCAGCATTTTTTGCAGTAGCTTCCTTCTATTACTCCTTAATCTATATGCTTTCCTACAGTTAGGGTGAATATGAATCACTCTCACCAATGACATCCTTCCTTTATTACTTCTTATTTCAACCCAATTTGATTAATCATTTCTCACAAGTTTACTGATCTCCCTCTTTGTTAACAGAGCTCCCCACCTCCTTTTCCTTCCTTTCTGTCCTTCCAAAGTGTCAAATATCCTTCAACATTCAGTTTCCAGCCCTGGTCACCTTGTAACCACAATGTCTCTGTTCAGGCTGTCTTTTCATACTTATTTTCTTCTGTTTGTGCTATCAATTCTCCCAGCTTGTCATGAATGCTGGGAACATTCAGATAAAGAGTTAGTAATTGAGTCTTCCTCTCATCTTTCTCCATTCTGGCTTAATTTGTTGATGCGCTCTTATATTTGTATGCTGTGTTATTTCCTGTCATAATCTGACTACCATGACCCTTATCGCTACCTTGTTCTATCCTCTCATTCTTTCACTTTAACTTTACAAATCTCCTCTCTCCTGAACTTTGCCCTGCACCACCTCACCCCAACCCACTCAACATTGAGTTGAAAGCTTTCTCTTTGACCCCAGTTATACAACCCCATGTGGTTCAGGTATAAACCCTCCCAGTGGTACAGCCCCCACTTTCCCCAGTTATGATGTCAGTGAAACAAAGCCCATTTCTCCCCAAACCAATCTTAGAGCCACGCATTCAACTGTCTGTTGGAAACGTGAAGTTCAATTTAGGGTGTCGATGGTAGTCATGATGTGGAGATGCCAACGTTGGACTGGGGTAAACACAATAAGAAGTCTCACAACCCCAGGTTAACTTTCCACACATCTGACAAAGGAGCAGTGTTTCTGAAAGCTTGTGGGATTATTATCAAATAAACTGGTTGGACTTTAACCTGGTGTTGTGAGACTTCTGACTGTGTTCAATTTAGGGACAGCAAGCTCCCACAAAATAATGCAATAACAACCAGATAAACTGTTTAAAACAATATCAACTGAGGGGCAAATATTGGCAGGTTGGCAGGGTGCGGTCCCTGCTCTTCTCTGAATTAGTGCCTTGACAGAAGACAGAACCTTGGTTTTATATTGCATCTGAAATTGGGCACTTCCCACACTGACCCTCTGACAGTGCGGCACTCCCTCAGTACTGACCCTCTGACAGTGTGGCACTCCCTCAGTACTGACCCTCTGACAGTGCGGCACTCCCTCAACACTGACCCTCTGACAGTGCAGCACTCCCTCAGTACTGACCCTCTGACAGTGCGGCACTCCCTCAACACTGACCCTCTGACAGTGCAGCACTCCCTCAGTACTGACCCTCTGACAGTGCGGCACTCCCTCAACACTGACCCTCTGACAGTGCGGCACTCCCTCAGCACTGACCCTCTGACAGTGCGGCACTCCCTCAGTACTGACCCTCTGACAGTGCGGCACTCCCTCAGTACTGACCCTCTGACAGTGCGGCACTCCCTCAGTACTGACCCTCTGACAGTGCGGCACTCCCTCAGTACTGACCCTCTGACAGTGCGGCACTACCTCAGCACTGACCCTCTGACAGTGCGGCACTCCCTCAGCACTGACCCTCTGACTGTGCAGCACTCCCTCAACACTGACCCTCTGACAGTGCGGCACTCCCTCAACACTGACCCTCTGACAGTGCGGCACTCCCTCAGCACTGACCCTCTGACAGTGCGGCACTACCTCAGCACTGACCCTCTGACAGTGCGGCACTCCCTCAGCACTGACCCTCTGACTGTGCAGCACTCCCTCAACACTGACCCTCTGACAGTGCGGCACTCCCTCAGCACTGACCCTCTGACAGTGCGGCACTCCCTCAGCACTGACCCTCTGACAGTGTGGCACTCCCTCAGCACTGACCCTCTGACAGTGCGGCACTACCTCAGCACTGACCCTCTGACAGTGCGGCACTCCCTCAGCACTGACCCTCTGACAGTGTGGCACTCCCTCAGTACTGACCCTCTGACAGTGTGGCACTCCCTCAGTACTGACCCTCTGACAGTGCGGCACTCCCTCAACACTGACCCTCTGACAGTGCAGCACTCCCTCAGTACTGACCCTCTGACAGTGCGGCACTCCCTCAACACTGACCCTCTGACAGTGCAGCACTCCCTCAGTGCTGACCCTCTGACAGTGCGGCACTCCCTCAACACTGACCCTCTGACAGTGCGGCACTCCCTCAGCACTGACCCTCTGACAGTGCGGCACTCCCTCAGTACTGACCCTCTGACAGTGCGGCACTCCCTCAGTACTGACCCTCTGACAGTGCGGCACTCCCTCAGTACTGACCCTCTGACAGTGCGGCACTCCCTCAGTACTGACCCTCTGACAGTGCGGCACTACCTCAGCACTGACCGTCTGACAGTGCGGCACTCCCTCAGCACTGACCCTCTGACTGTGCAGCACTCCCTCAACACTGACCCTCTGACAGTGCGGCACTCCCTCAACACTGACCCTCTGACAGTGCGGCACTCCCTCAGCACTGACCCTCTGACAGTGCGGCACTCCCTCAGCACTGACCCTCTGACGGTGTGACACTAGTAAAGAACTTAGTGATAGTTCTGCTGTGGTTGTGGGAATTAAATGCTAAACTGCTTCTTGATTTATTCCAAAATACTTTAAACCAATTTAGTGAAAGAGCTGTTTTGTGCTGCAGCAGATGTGTTGTGAGTGTGTTGTGCTGTGGCTAATATTTCTGATATGTTAAGGTGGAAATGCATTGTGTTTTTGTGAAAGCAAGCATACTAGGCATAAACAATATGCTTTATTGATGCATCTTAAAATGACTTCCATTCCTAAATCATGTATTTTATCCAAATCTGTTAACAAATCTTGATACAAGTATCCAGATGTAATCTCTGATCCCTAATCTTGATCTAAGTATCCAGTCCTTACGTGATTCCCATTTCTAATGCAAGTATCTAATTTTAACATCACACCCCTATTGCTCATCCAAGTCTCTTCTGTAATCCTTCACCCCTGCTCTTCATCCAAATATTTTTGTTCAAACCTCACTCTGAAATCTTACTGAGATTATCATGACCAAATCCAATTTGCATTCCTATTCCAAGTATTTTAGTTTGATCTCTGACTCAATTCCAGGTCCAGCTATTTAGTTCTAATCAATATCTCTTATTTTTAATCCAAGAATCAAGTTTTAATTTCTGATTCCTTTTCCTAATCCAAACATTTTGATCTGATCTGGCTCCCATCCGAATTCAAATATCTAGTTTTAATTCAGCCTGTATTCCTAATCAAAGTGTCCAGCTCTCCCCTCCGACAATCTTTCCATGTCCAAGTAATTGTTTGTGTATCAGGCTATTCCTGATAAATTATACTCAAGACATTTCCATTTTTGGTTGCAATATCCGGCTAATGAGTGAGAATCATGAAGCAAGACGTATATAGTTAAAGCTTTTTGTAAATGTATCAGTTTTACTGGAGCAATTGACCAAGATGTTTAAGGAACTCTGACACCAGTCAATATTAGTTTGGAATTTTGGAATGTGTCTGACGCAGGTGAAGATGGTCCAACTGCATTGAACCTAAGTTACATTGAGTGTTCCTGCCTTTCTGACTGACCAGCCCTCATCTCTTGGAGATTGGTGCAATTTGTCATCCAACTGGCAACAACAGAAACACTGACCAATGACATCTTGTTATCAAGGATATTTTTGGGTGGAAAAACCTGTTCAATCCCTGAGTGTTTGTCACTAGAACAGATTTTGGGATGGTGCTGTGCAGGATTACAGATTTCATTGACAAAAAGCATACTGATGCGTATGTTTGAAAGAAGGATTGGATACTCCATCCAATATTTATAAGTGACAAGATCTTGAAATGTTCTTTGTTTTGAAATGTGGAATTCCTTGTGGTGAAGCAGAGAATAACCATCAACTTCACAAGCCATGTCCCAACAGAGCAACCTTCCTGATAACTGCCAGGGTGTCCATACGCTGTTGTTCAAGTGTTCTTTCTCAAAAGACATGTCACGATGCATCCTCGATTAGGAGGTTAAAAGTTGTGTATTAACTAATACTTTGTTTTCTAAATGAGCAAAGCCATTCATTGTTAG
The DNA here is from genome assembly GCF_965287045.1 of Carcharhinus amblyrhynchos. Lineage (NCBI taxonomy): Eukaryota > Metazoa > Chordata > Chondrichthyes > Carcharhiniformes > Carcharhinidae > Carcharhinus > Carcharhinus amblyrhynchos. The sequence continues at coordinate 1,125,737 of NC_137328.1, forward strand.
TCCTAAACACTGTGTCCCTTCTCCATCGCCAAAACAGAGCAAAAAATAAATTAACTGTGTCAGGCAAACACTCATGCATCAATTTGAGCAAACCTAAAGCTGCTGCCTTTGGTTAGTGGTTAATGCATCATTTGAGAAATAACATTACATTGTGGCCCAATGTGTAGCACTCTCATTTCTCAGTCAGGAGGTTGTGGGTTCAAGTCTTGTCAAAGTTAGTTCCCCAGTGAGGGAGTGCTGCATTTCTGGAGGTGTCTTTTGAATGAGACATTATACCCTTTCCAGTGGATGTTAAAGATTGCAAGGCATTTTTTCGAAGAAGAGCAGGGGAGTTTGTGCTCTGGCTAATATTTCACCTTCAATCAAAAAGACAAAAACACATTATCTGCTCATTTTCACAATACTGTTTATGTGAACTTGTGAAAAAAGTAAGGTTGTAAATGTGTTGAAGCAGTTCGGAGAAGGCTTACTAGACTAACACATGGAATGGGCAGGTTGTCCAATGAGGAGAGGCTAGGCTTGTATCTGCTGGAGTTTAGAAGAGGAAGAGGTGATTGGTTGAAGCATATATGACCCTAATGGGTATTCATCTACGGACAAGCCCTCTGTATACACAGGATCTGCTCAGATAAGGAGGATCACAACAGACATCTCCAAACGTTGAAAGATGCCCTCATAAGAACAGGATGTGGCGCTCGACTCATGAATCAAGAGTTCCGCCATGCTACAGCGAAAAACTGCACCGACCTCCTCAGAAGACAAACACGGGATATGGTGGACAGAGTACCCTTCGTCATCCAGTACTTCCCCGAGCCTTCAACATCATCGATGAAGATGAACATCTCACCAGGGCCATCCCCACACCCCCACTTCTTGCCTTCAAACAACTGCACAACCTCAAACAGACCATAGTCCGCAGCCAACTACCTAGCCTTCAGGAGAACAGTGACCACAACACAACACAACCCTGCCACAGCAATCTCTGCAAAACGTGACGGATCATCGACATGGATGCCATCATCACACGTGAAAACACCATCCACCAGGTACATGATACATACTTCTGCAACTCAGCCAACGTTATCTACTGATACGCTGCAGGAAAGGATGTCCTATGGCATGGTACGTTGGGGAGACCATGCAGACGCCATGACAACAGATGAATGAACACAGCTCGACAATCACCAGGCAAGACTGTTCTCTTTCTGTTGGGGAACACTTCAGTGGTCACAGGCATTCAGCCTCTGATTTTTGGGTAAGCATTCTCCAAGGCGACCTTCACAACACACGACGGCGCAGAGTTGCCGAGCAGAAACTGATAGCCAAGTTCCGCACACATGAGGACGGTCTCAACTGGGATATTGGGTTGTTGTCACACTATTTGTAACCCCCACGACTTGCCTGGGCTTGCAAAATCTCACTAAGTGTCCTGTCTGGAGACAATACACATCTCTTTAATCTGTGCTTAACCCTCTCTCCACTCGCATTGTTTGCACCTTTAAGGCTTGATTACCTGTAAAGACTCACATTCCAATCATTATTTTGTAAATTAAGTTTATGTCTTTATATGCCCTGTTTGTGAATGGAACTCCCACTCACCTGACGAAGGGGCAGCAAGCGCTCTGAAAGCTAGTGGCTTTTGCTACCAAATAAACCTGTTGGACTTTAACCTGGTGTTGTGAGACTTTTCACTGTGTTTATCCCAGTCCAACGCCGACATCTCCACATCCTGAGGGATATTGACAGAGTTGATGCGGAGATGATCTTTCCTCTTGTGGGCGTACTTGTTCTAGGAATTACTGTTTAAGAATAGGGATCCAGGGTGAGGTAGCCAAATGATATAAAATTGGCTTAATGACAGAAGAGAGAGGGTGGTTGTAGAGGGTTGTTTTTCAAACTGGAGGCCTGTGACCAGTGATATGCCTCAGGGATCAGTGCTGGATCCACTGTTATTAATGATTTTTATTAATGATATGAATGAGAATTTAGGAAGCATGATTCATAAGTTTGCAGATCACACCAAGATTGGTGACATAGAGGACAGTGAAGAAGGTTATCTAGGATTGCAACAGGATCTTGATCAATTGGGCCAGTGGGTTGACAAATGGCAGATGGAGGTTAATTTAGATAAAAGCAAGGTGGTGAACTTTGGTCGATCGAACCAGGACAGAACTTAATCAATTAATGGTAGGGCGTTGGGGACTATTATAGAATAAAGAGATCTATGAGCACAGATGCATAGCTTCTTGAAAGTGGAGTCACAGATGGGCAGAATGGTGAAGAAGGCATCCGGCATGCTTGGTTTCATTGGTCAGAACATTGAATACAGGAGCTGGGGCATCTTGTTGAAGTTGTACAAGACATTGGTAAGGCCACACTTGGAATACTGTGTGCAGTTCTGGTCACCCTATTATTATAAAGGGTATTATTAAACTAGAAAGAGTGCAGAAAAGATTTACTAGGATGTTACCAGGACTTAATGGTTTGAGTTATAAGGAGAGGCTGGGTAGACTGGGACTTCTTTCTCTGAAGTGTAGGAGGGGTGATCTTATAGAGGTCTATAAAATAATGAGGAGCACAGATCAGTTAGATAGTATCTTTTCCTAAAGGTAGGGGAGTTTAAAACTAGAGGGCATAGGTCTAAGGTGAGAGGGGAGAGATACAAAAGGGTTCAAAGGGGCAATTTTTTCACACAGAGGGTGGTGAATGTCTGGAACAAGTTGTCAGATGTAGTAGTAGAGGTGGGTTCAATTTTGTCTATTAAAAAGCATTTAGACTGTTACATGGGTACGATGGATATAGAGGGATGTGGGCCACTGACATGGGCGTCACTGGCTGGCTAGCATTTATTGCCCATCCCCAAATGTCCTTGAGAAGATGATGGTGAGCTGCCTACTTGTTGCAGTCCATGTGCTGTGGGTTGAACCACAATGCCGTTGGTACTGGCTTAGGGGTTAATTAAAGGGGTGGCATGGATAGGTTGGGCTGAAGGGCCTGTTTCCATGCTGTAGACCTTTATGACTTTTTGACCTCTAATAGAACAAAGACAAGGAGAATTATTTTTCTCTCAGAGATGGTGAGTCTCTGGAACTCTCTTCCTCAAAAGGCAGTGGAAGCAGAGTCTTGGAATATGTTAGAGGCAGCGCTAAATTGATGCTTGAGATGCAAGGTGATGAAGGGTTATAGGGTTATCGGGTAGGCAGGAATGTGGGGTTAAAGTTACAATCAGATCAGCCATGATCTTATTGAATGATGGAGCAGGCTTGAGGGGCTGAATGGCCTATTTCTGCTCCTAATTCATTCGTTTGTAAGAAAGACAGACTTGTGCATTTTGCCTGCCATGGGAATCGTATGGCGAGGGGTGGACCATGGAAAGACCCATTGATCTCGGGGCTGGACTTTCCCATTTTGGGACAAGTGCTGCTGGAAAATCCGGCATGTGAAGTGTAGTCATTATTGGTTATGTAGGAAACGTGAGAGCCAATGTGTACACGGTAAACCTTCACAAACAGCAGTGTGATAAGGCAAGATAATTTGCTTTTTCTGATATTGATTTGCCAGACACTGGGGAACACAAAAATAAAACACTGGCAGATGCTGGAAATCAGAAATAAAAACAGAAAATGCTGGAAATACTCAGCAAACCTGGAGCAGGGAACAGTGTTGAAACATTGAGTGAGATTCTCCAGCCTCGTAGCTGCACGTTTCCCAATGATGGAAGGCAGTGTGCCATTCGCTGGCAACGGGATTCTCTGGACCCTCTGCTGTCAATAGGATTTCCCATTCCACGGCGTTGCTGAACCCACACAAGGGCGTGTGCTTCCAATGGGACCAGAAAATCCCGCCGGCCGTTAACTCCGATTCTCTCCCCTCAGGTACCGGCAGACCTGCTGGCTTTTCCTGGCATCTGATGCCTGGGCAAACTCCTGGCTGTTCTTCAAAATAGTGCCATTTGATCTTTCACATCCGCTGGAGGTGAAAGCCATGACGAGGTGGCATTTCCAACACTGCACACTCCCGCACAACCGTGCCGGAATGTCCGGAGACGCTGGAGTGAGACCTGAACCCAGATCCTGCAGAGTGAGTGCCATTGACTGATTTACAGACTGCTGAGTTTGCTGAATCCCACAGTGACATCATTTCATTGCATAACCAATGTTTTGGGTGTCCTGAGATTGAGAATGACATGATTGTGTGTGTGTGTGTGTGTGTGTGTGTGTGTGTGTGTGTGTGTGTGTGTGTGTGTGTGTGTGTGTGTGTCTTTATTTTCCTTCTTTAACGTAACATGATGCTGCTGCATTTTGTGGCTGCAATTCATGAGGGATTTTAGCAAAGTGAAAAAAAAAATGCTTTCATAATTAACAGCGAAGCAATTTCCAGAATTAACTGGATAACAGCTGAGAATCAGTCAGAGGCTGGGAATTCTGAAGCAAGTGACTCAGCTCCTGATCCCCAAAGCCTGTCCACCATCTACAAGGCACAAGTCAGGAGACTGTTGAAACTCTCCACTTGCCTGGATGAGTGCAGCTCCAACACTCGACACCATCCAAGACAAAGCCTGCTTAATTGGCACCTTGTCCACCACCTCAAATATTCACACACTCAGCCATCAGCACACAGTAACAGGATGCACTGCAGCAACTCACCATGGCTCCACTTGCAGCAGCTTCCAAACCCACGACCTCTAATACTTCGAAGGACAAGGGCAGCAGATGCCTGGGAACACCACCACCACCTGCACATTCCCCAAGTCACACATTATCCTGACTTGGAAAATATATCGCCGTTCCTTCACTGTCATGGGGTCAAAATCCTGAAGCTCCCTCCCTGACAGCACAGTGGGTGTACCTGCATCAGAGGGACTGCAGCCATTCACTAAGGCAGCTCACCACCACCTTGTCAAGGACAGTGCGAGGTGAGCAATAAATGCTGGTCTCATCACCCCATCAACAAATTTAAAAAATCGGTGTGTGTGGGGGAAGCATTTCCATTGACATGGTTAATGGAATGGTTAAGCAACTATATTGTTATTTAAATATTACTTCAAAGAACAAAACCTGGACCAAACCTTGGGGCCAGATCATACGACTGTGATAGGATCCTGAGAAAACCCTGAAGCACCAATCGCCATAGGAATAGTTTCAACTTCCAATGGGCAATTCCTATTGGGTGGGTTATATAGAACTTTGGTGAGGCCACAGCTGGAGCACTGTGTACGGTTCTGGTCACCACAATATAGGAAGGATGTGATTGCACTGGAGGGGGTGCAGAGGAGATTCACCAGGATGCTGCCTGGGATGGAACATTTATGTTATGAAGAGAGGTTGGATAGGCTTGGGTTGTTTTCTCTGGAGCAGAGGAGACTGAGGGGTGACCTGATTGAGGTGTATAAGATCATGAGGTGCACGGACAGGGTGGATAGGGAGCAGCTGTGCCCCGTAGTTCTGAAGGGACACAAATTAAAGGTGAGAGGCGGGAGGTTTAGGGGGATTTGAGGAAATGTTTTTTACCCAGACCCAGAGGGTGGTGAGGGTCTGGAATGCACTGCCTGGGTGGGTGGTGGAGGCGGGTTGCCTCACACCCTTTAAAAAGTATCTGGATGAGTACTTGGCACAGCATAACATTCAAGGCTATGGACCATGTGCTGGCAAGTGGGATTAGATGAGCAGGTTAGAACCTTTCATGCATCAGTGCAGACATGATGGGCTGAAGGGCCCCTTCTGCAGTGTAATATTAAGTGATTCTGTGATTCCTTTGTTCCCTGGGACCCTCTGCAAAAATCTCCAACTAGTGTTGGGGATTTGGACATTTTCATGGGACTTAACTGGGTAGTTACCCAGAAAATGTTGGACAGATTGTCTAACATCTGGATAACTTCTGACCCCTCAATCTCTCTGCAGTGACTCCCTGACCACCCAACTCCCCCACGATCAACTAACTACACCCCACCCCAACCAGGCACTCCTGTCCCTCTGATCACCCAATCTGATGAATCCCCTTTTATTCATTCATGGGACATAGGTGTCACTGGCTGGCCAGCATTTATTGCCCATCCCCAAATGCCCTTGAGAAGATGATGGTGAGCTGCCTTCTTGCTGCAGTCCATGTGCTGTGGGTTGACCCACAATGCCGTTAGGGAGAGAATTCCAGGATTTTGACCCAGTGACGATGAAGGAATGGTGATACATTTCCAAGTCAAGATGGTGAGTGGCTTGGAGGGGAACTTGCTGGTGGTGGTGTTCCCCATGTATCTGCTGTCCTTGCCCTTCTAGATGGAAGTGGTCATGGGTTTGGAAGGTGCTGTCTAAGGATCTTTGGTGAATTGCTGCAGTGCATCTTGTAGATAGTACACACTGCTGCTACTGAGCGTCTGTGGTGGAGGAATTGAATGTTTGTAGATGAGGTGCCAGTCAAGCGGGCTGCTTTGTCCTGGATGGTGTCAAGTTTCATGAGTGTTGTTGGAGCTGCACCCATCCAGGCAAGTGGATTCCAAGACAACGACTTGTGCCTTGTCGTTGGTGGACAGGCTTTGGGGAGTCATAAAGTCATAGAGATTTACAGCATGGAAACAGGCCCTTCGGCCCAACTTGTCCATGCTGCCCTTTGTTTTGAAACCCTGAAGCTAATCCCAGTTGCCCACATTTGGCCCATATCCCTCTATATCCATCATACCCATGTAACTATCTAAGTGCTTTTTAAAGACAAAATTGTACCTACCTCTACTACTACCTCTGGCAGCTTGTTCCAGACACTCACCACCCTCTGTGTGAAAAAACTGCCCCTCTGGACACTTCTGTATCTCTCCCCTCTCACCTTAAACCTGTGCCCTCTAGGTTTAGACTCCCCTACCTTTGGGGAAAAGCTATTGACTATCTAGCTGACCTGTGTCCCTCATTATTTTATAGATCTCTATAAGATCACCCATCAGCCTCCTATGCTGCAGAGAAAAAAGTCCCAGTCTATCCAGCCTCTCCTTATAACTCAATCCATCAAGTCCTGGTACTATCCTAGTAAATCTTTTCTGCACTCTTTCTAGTTTAATAATATCCTTTCTGTAATAGGGTGACCAGAATTACACACAGTATTCCAAGTGTGGCCTTACCAATGTCTTGTACAACTTCAACAAGACATTCCAACTCCTGTATTCAATGTTATGACCAATGAAACCAAGCATGCCGAATGCCTTCCTCACCACTCTGTCCAGCTGTGACTCTACCTTCATGGAGCTAGGAACATGTATCCCTAGATCTCTTTGTTCAGGAGCTGAGTTACTTGCCTCAGTATTCCTAGCCTCTAACCTGCTCTTGTAGCCACTGTGTTTATGTGAATCCAGTTGTGCTTCTGGTCAATGGTAACCCCAGGGTCGTTGACTTACCCCCTAACCACTGGACTACCTTCCTGGCCAGATTCAACTACCTCCACCCATTGACTACTCATCCATCTAACCTATCCCCTGACCACCCAGGTCACCTGAACTGATAACTACACTGACCACCCAACTACCCTCCACACCGACTACTCACCTAAACACCTATCCCCTCACCCACCCATCTCCTCACCCACTAACACATCCCACTCATTCACCCATTCATCCATACATACATTCACTAACATTCAGACTAGACCTTTAACTTTACTACTGACCTTTATTACATGCTGACCTCTCCGCAGGTCTCTGTGTGGATTCCGTGCTGACCTCTCCGCAGGTCTCTGTGTGGATTCCGTGCTGACCTCTCCACAGGTCTCTGTGTGGATTCCGTGCTGATCTTTCCACAGGTCTCTGTGTGGATTCCGTGCTGACCTCTCCACAGGTCTCTGTGGATTCCGTGCTGACCTCTCCGCAGGTCTCTGTGTGGATTCCGTGCTGACCTCTCCGCAGGTCTCTGTGTGGATTCCGTGCTGACCTCTCCACAGGTCTCTGTGTGGATTCCGTGCTGACCTCTCCACAGGTCTCTGTGTGGATCCTGCACTGAACAATGTCCTCATCATTGAGTGGCCCTGGAAGTCAGACCCAGCTAAGTGTGCAATTTCTGCTTGATCAGAGTTGGACTCAATGGTTCTGATGCTGATTGAGAGAATTAAGCTTTGATTTGTTGCAATCCTCATAAAAACGGGTAATTTTTAAAACTCCCAGTGATTGTTGAGAGGATCACAAAACAAGATTGCGAGTTTTAAGACTTTACTGAAACACTCAATTAAAAGCAACATTGATTAAACATTATTTCAGTGGGCAGCTTATATACTAAACTACAGAAATGATTCTCATTTAACATTTAAAATGACTGAAAATCTTTTTCTATGACTCTGCTTTACGCTGTTCCTTAGATCGATGCTGATTCTCCTGAAACTAGTCCAAAGTGATTCTTAGCTCCTGAGCACTTGATTCCTTTCTTTTTCTTTCCTAGCTGGATAAATTCTGATCTTTAAATTGATGATGAGGCTTAACCTGGCAATTCCTCCCTCTAGCCAAAGCTAGGTGAATCTTCCAGTCTCACTTCAGTCCTTACGAACTCAGTCTTTTCAATCCAAGTATGAGCTCCATTCTTATGTGGTGAACCATAGAGATTGACTTTATCTTTTGGTGTTTTCTCTCACTCTTCCTTTTTCTCTCTTTCTCTTTTGTTCTCTGACTCTTGGATTCTGACAGACTGAATCAGTTTGTGAGTTTCAGTGATAGGTTAAGAAAACATCCTGTAAGTCAATATTATGATGGCTTCCTACGAATTCTGCTCTTCTTGAAGCCCATCTCTAAGGTAATGTGAATCACATGGGTGTTGTATCCAGGTAGAAAAATGAAATTAGCATTTGGACCCCCAACTTCATTTGATTGTGAAACTAAATAGACAGCTTGAAGTATAACCACTCAAATGGCCTGATATTTCCTAACATTTCCTGGGACCTTGGGGACTAGCCACCGTCAACACAGATGCTTTGACCAAGGTGCGAACATCTTGAAAATTCTGCCCAATAAGACACCTTGGGCCCATCTTTAATCCTTAATGTCCAAGCATGCTGTCAACAAATTTAAGAATAAGTCACCTTTCATTCCTGCATTTTATCTCAATTTAAAGGCACAATATCAAAACAATCAAATCCTACAAAACCCCACATTTGTAACAGGTTAGTAATTCAAACAAATTTACTCAGAATATTCTATTCACGTTGTGTATGTTTTCGGTTCCAAACATGTCTTTAATTTACTCCATAATAGTAACATTTTGCAGGTTTCTGAACTTGTGGTGTATTAATTTTACATTTTTTTTGTTAAATCTTATCTTTTATTTTGATTTAGTAATGCACAATAATCTCTCCCATGTGCCCAAGAGCTAGGTGGAGAAAACCAACATTACAAACTGCAGTCAAAGGGCCAGAATTCCCAACAGGGTGCACTCTCTGTGCCTAGAACAGGTCAATGGACCACCTTATCTTGTGTAAAACGGAAATCCTGAAATACTCAGCACGTCAGACAGGCTTCATAGAGAGAGAGAGGGGCTGGGATTTTCTGTCCCTGTTACCATCGGGCAGGTTTCCGACAGGGATGGGAAATATCACAAGGATGACAAGATCATGTTTTAAGTCAACATGAAAGCTTTATGCAATCATTCCCTCCCCCCATCAGTGCTAGGCCGTGTTACCCGCCATTGGGAACCTCATTGTAATAGATTTGCATATTATTATCAGGCCCATTTACTGGAATTGTTTTCCCACTGCCCCTATCAAATGATCCTTTCATGGTGACATGATGTTGGAATGGCATGAATCATGACTGGCTTCAAAGGCAGGAACCAAGCCAAGAACAACATGTACTGCAAGGGTTTCTACTTAGTGAACGTTCAGCTGATCTGTGACCACACCAAGTACATCCTCCAGATGTGTACCCAATTTCCAGGCAATATCCATATCTCCCGCATTCTGAGCTGCTCTCAGATCCCTAACGTGACAGAAAGGAGAGGTCACTCGTGAACAGCAGGATCCATGGAGGAAAATCCGCCAGCAAGGCATCAAACCCAACTTTGACACTACAGGGAGTTGGCACCGACCGTGTCCCATGTCACGTTCGATGACTTGCTGGCAGGTTTTCTTCCTGTGAGTGGGCTGAGGACATCACGTTGACCTCGACTGCTCCAGGGAGGTTTCTGAGAACCTGGGTGTGGATCTCTTTCAGCCATCACTTCCCGGTGAAGTGTGGCTAGTGTGCACTGGGGCGGCTTTTAACTGTGTGGTGTCTTGAGCATTGCAGCGCTAAGCTGATGGCAGATCAGGGGAATTGGAGACTGCACTGCCAGTGATACTCCATGGAACCCATGGCTGAAAATCATATGCACAAAGTACCGCACTGTACAACAGGAAACACTGTGTGTGTGTGTGTGTGTGTGTGTGTGTGTGTGTGTGTGTGTGTGTGTGTGTGAATAAAGGATCTCAAGCATAACCTCCGCAATCCTTTAAACTCTTGCAAAGTGGAAATCATTGAGTTATGAGAACTTCCTCCTCAAACCCACCCCAATCTCTGGGCTTAGTCTGTGCATTCCAATTGGATTTGCTTGGGAGGAATCACTTTTGGTGTTGGAGTGTCTGTTTTAAACAAACAGTAGTTGTAAGAGACTGACCATGCTGGAGTATTGGATGGTTTACGACTTTATAGCCTGGACAGGCCAATGGAAAGGGGACACATTCTCTTTAAAAATGCATGAAGTGGATCAGTCAATCTGTCTTAGAGGAAAGTTCACAGATTACAATGTTCTCCTGCACTCCTGGCAGGGTTTTCTCCAACTTAAAGAAACGTGCAATATAAATATTGTCTCTTGAAATATCACGTAGAGATACATGGCCAGAATGATGGTTCTTTTTTTGGAGTGTGTGGAAGAGAGGTTATGTAAAAAATGTTTTAATTAAATTGTCTTTTATGGTGCCTTATTAATTTCAACATTTCTCCCTTTCTCACCACCTCTTTTTCACTCTATAATATTTTTGTCTCATAAGTTATAATGCTGCATATTGAAGGGAATGTGACATTTATGCAAATGATTTCTGTAATGAAAGCATTTGGAAAAAAACTGCTGCTCTTTTCATAATAATTATTCATTTGAAAATGGCCCTTCAGGGCTCAGTAACATCAGGTTTAGATTAGTGTAATTTTTTTGCTGCAGTGGAATTCTCTTAAGATAATCTGTGATTAGGATAAACTTTATTTAAAGTGCCAGACATTTTAGGTGTGTGTAGAGGATTATTTATAAACTATGAAGAAGCCTTGCTGTAAAGCCCCCAAACCTGAGGAGCATGATGGCATAGTGGTCAGCACTGCTGCCTCACAGCGCCAGGAACCGTGTTCAATTCCAGCTTTGAGTGACTGTCTGTGTGGAGTGTGCACATTCTCCCTGTATCTGTATGGGTTTCCTCTGGGGGCTCCGGTTTCCTTCTGTAATAAGTCTTCAGAGGCAGAAATCCCTTCACCAAAATTCCTTTATTTACAATGCCAACAGCAGTACACAGAGTGCTATCAGTTGGCAGTCTACCTGTGAGAGTGCCAGAGGAACTGACACTCCCAATTAACTAAAAGGAAAAGACTCCCTGATTGGCCCATCAATTGACTCCTTAATCAGGGAGCTCATATTCTAATAGGTCAACTTCAATGGCCTGATTGAAGTCATTACGCCTTCCATAGCCCAAAGATATGCAGCTTAGATGGATTGGCCATTGGAAATTGACCCTTAGTGTCCAAACATGTATAGTTTAGCGGGAAGTGGGAGAAATGTGTGAGGTTATGGGTATAGGGCAGGGGGTGGGCCTGGGCAAGGGCAAGGGCAAAGATAAAGATGCTCAGAATGTAGGTGCAGACTTGATGGGCTGAATGGCCTTCTGTACTGTAGGGATTCCATGATACATGAAGGAAAAGGTTAACGAGGGCATTGTTGTCACATGCACTAGACAATGAAAATAGAAATATAATGTTCATTTCTTTTCGTGTTGCAAATGATTAAAACTTAAAAATAAATTAATTGTTGCAACCTGTGAAGGGCTGAAAAAGCAGATTCAATGGTAACTCTCCAAAGGGAATTGGATAAACACTTGATGAGAAATAGGTGCAGGATTATGGCGAGAAAGACTAATTGGATCGTTCTCTGCACAGGAACAATGGACTGAATGGCCTTCTGTGCTTAAGTTTCTGATTCTAATTCTCAGACAAATGTAGCAACTCATCAAAAGTCTGCAAGCGCAGTCAATAAGGGAATATGTTTCACTAAATTCAGAATAGTCACATTGGTGAGAGGTGGGATTGAGTAATGGGTTCAGGAACACCTAACTTCCGGGATTTATTTGACTATATTTACCTAATCTTTTTCCAAATCATTATTGGTTAGGTTTGAAACCTATGAAATAAGAACTGATTATTAATAATCAGCAAGCAATTCCATTAGTTTATGTGAAGAACTTAAAAAAAACTAATCTGAGCCCAGGGTTACCTATTGTTATTAGCAAGTCAAATTCTTACTGAGTGATATTCCAGCCAAATCTTTAATTAAAAGTTCTGTTCCCCAAAATGACGTGTTACTGGCTTTGAAAGGTGCTGAACCTTTGTGCATGGCCGTACCTGGGACTGGGCATTTGTCCTGACACACAAGTTATTTGTTAAATATTCCATGAAATATTGTGCCTGGAAAAAGGTTGACGTACTTTAAGAGGATGGTCATTCAAGCAGGTTCTGCTATCTCCTTCCCCCAGCCTACCCCCAAAACCCCCACCCTTTCTCCTGATTCTTTTACTTTGCTACAGTCAGCAAAATGGACAGGGGATTAAAGGGTTATAGAATTAGTCGAAAATGTCTGGTTTTTGCTATGCTGAAACCTATCTAATGACTTGCACTAATGGCCTGGAGTTTTGCCATTGATCCTAATGTCCAGATTCCTCGGGTCAGTCAGTGGCCACAGACTGGAATAAATTCTCTCATTTCATGAGGAAGGACAGCCAAACAAACTGAGACCTGTATCGATGTATCTTGTACAAATTATTCAGAGGATGGCAGGAGGGAGGAGCTCAGGAAAGTCATGCAGAATGATAGATACCAGTGCTAGGTGGAATGTGCTGATTTTTTTTGTTTAGTCCCCCAGGTTAATCCATGTGACAGCTCAAAATCTGTGCATACCTCCTTTTGGCATTCAGCAGAGGGGCCAGCGAACTATACGTTGTATTGACTAATCAAGATTAATAATAGATTACTGTCTGATTGACCCTTTTTATGCTGAATCCAATTGGTGCCTTGTGATTGGCTTGTTCTAAGCTCTCCCCGTGCTTCATAGACATCAGATAAGAAAAGCAGCAATAGAAAAGTCTGAAATGTTGAGGGGAATTCCACATTCTCTGAATGAGCAGTAACATTTGAATAATTTATTGTGTATCTGAAAGCTGCCAGAATGCTCACAAGGTTAATTACTTGTTGCACCAGTTTGAAATTTTTCTCTTAATAGTTGGACTGTTGCCACAGCAATAACGTTAAAATTTTAACCAACATTCTTAGTTTGATTATTTTGCTCAAATGCCGTTTGCACCTTTACATCAGCAGTTTCAGAATTTGCAAGCTTCTCTCCCATATCTTTTGCTGTCTTGTGAACTTTCAGACATATTCCCCACTCTGAAAGATTCCTTGCTTTCAGAGGATGTAATAAAGCTGATGACTTGTGCTTTATTTCAGCTTCCTTCAGTCTCATTGCAATCAAAGTTGTTTGAGTAATGCATTTTTCTTTGTCAATTGTATCTCTCCATCTCACCTATGTCTGCCCAGGGTGATATATAACAGCAGATAGAAAAATAAAGTTACTAAAGAACTTTAATGCCTGAATGAATTTTAGTAGATTTTGGGGTTCATACAGCTCTTCAACATTCGGGGCCAGGGAAAATCAGGCTGGAAATGTCTTGCACAGTGCGAAGGACATTCAGTACTCGGAGTGTGAACGTGCCAAATGCCACCACTTCTGCTGCTCTCCAGTAGGGCTGATGCAAGGAGGAGCGGATGATGAGGGTTCAATCCTGATTTTGCTACAATATATGTTGGGTGTAAGGGTGTAATGGACAATGAGAAGTGACTGTTGCTGATCCTTTTTGCCACAATATTCCCTCACGCTGGCATCATGTTTCAATAGTGTTTTGATATTCCACACAACAATTTTTACTTTAACAATCTGTTTCATTGCACAGCGTCCATCAGCAGTTAGGTCAACAATGTGTACTGTCCTACAGTTTGTGAAGTCAATGCTCCAGCTCAGTTAGGTTATTTTAGTGGCTGGTTCTGCAATAATTCTTCACTTAAATGCTGTTCTGAAAACAACTATTTCTCACATTTTGCGATTGATGTCAAAGCAGTGGAAAGGGTGCAGCAGAGTTTTGATGGAGTTGTGCCCAGGATGAGGGTATTCAGCTATGTGGCATTGTCCATCCTGCAGCAGAAAGGATTAAGTGGAGATTTGACAGGTGATCAAATCATGTGGAGTTCAGATATTGTGAAGGAGGAGGTTTGGGAACCAGAGGAACAGATTGAATGTATTTGGATGAAAAACCACTGGGAAGATGAAGGGCATTTGATTTTATGCAAGGAGTTGTTGTGATCTAGAATGTGCTGCCTGAATGGGCAGTGGAAGCAGATTCAATAATAACTTTCCAAAGGGGCAATTGGATAAAGGCTTGAAAAGGAAAAACAATTGCAGGCCTATGAGAATAGAGCAGAGGATTGGAACTGATTGGATGGTTGTTTTAAAGAGCTTGTACAGGAACAGTGGGCCGAATGGTCTCCTTCAGTCCTGTCTAGTTCTATGCTTCCCTGAGTTCTGCCAGTTCTGCTCTGTGTGGATTGCCCACCCTGCATTGATATTCGCAGCAAACTCTGTCTTTATGATCAAATAGACAGACAGCAAGGAGTCTGTTCTTTTTCTTGACTCCCCCCTGTTCAACTGCACATATGCAAGTTTTCTGGAGAATATCTTTCCCCCGGGAGTAACATTTTCCTACTGAACAGCAGTGACTGTACTGCTGGCGGGGTTGTGAGTGTGCAGCACTTTGATCGAGGCAGGTTCTACAAGAGAACACGTTTATTTAATGTTCACTTTTTATTTATCAGGTGAGGGGGGAGTGAACGTTTGAGTGCTTGGAAAGTTGTGGCCTCCCAGAACTGGATTTCCACACTCAGGGGTTGTTCAGAGTCCATTGTGTAGGAGAGGCGGCGAATTCTACACAGTCGTCACCCACTCTTTACCAGCTTGCTGGTTCGGGGACTTCTGGGTCTAATATGTTTCTGAACACTTTGTTCCAATAGCTATGTTACACATGCTGCTTTTGGAGTGGAAGTATGGATAAGGACAAGAGGGATTTGGAACCTGATTAACTCTCCTGTGACAGGGTGGTTAGCACTGCTGCCTCACAGCACCAAGGGCCTGGGTTCGATTTCCAGCTCGGGTCACTGTCTATGATTTCTTCTGAACACATCCTCAAGCCGCATCATTTCTATAAAAAAAACTTATGCCCAGGAAAACAGTGTTTTGTGTTATACGTGCTGCAAGTTCTCCCAGTGTCTGTGTGGATTTACTTTGAGTGCTCTGGTTTCCTCCCACAATCTGCTGGTTAGATGTATTGGCCATGCCTCAGTGTACCCGAACAGGCACCAGAGTGTGGCAACCAGGGGATTTTCACAGTAATTTCATTGCAGTGTTAATGTAAGCCTACTTGTGACTAATAAATAAACTTTAAAACTCATCTTACTCTTCACATCTGCGTGCACTGCAACAAATAAAGCCCACAGCACAGATCTATAGAAGAGAAACTTGCATTTATATAGTGCCTTACACTTAGGATATTCCCAAACCCTTTACAGCTAATTAAGTAGTTTTGAAGTGTGGCCAGTGTGCTGCCTATTTCTGAACAGCAAGTTGCCACAAGCAGCAATGCAATAATAACCAGAGAATTTGTTGTGGTGATTTTGGCTGAGGGGTAAATATTGATCGGGACACTAGGGGAGATCTCATCAGCCCTGGTCTTGCACAGTCTGTCAGTAATCCCTGGCAATGAACCCAAACCACTTCAAACTATTTCCCACTGCCCAGTGAGAGTGCAGGAAGCTGTCAGTATTGACAGGTACCTGTGCCCCTGGCCAGGACTGGAAAATAAGGATAGTTATACCAGTCCTAACAATGCAACAAAACTATCCTTTATGTCCCTGTCACAGGAATAGGCCAGGCTTCAGAGGGAAGAGTTAAAGATAGTGTTGAAAGTGAAATATTGTGGACGCTGTGGAGAGTGGGTGAACAAGCGGCGAAATGGTTAAACCGGGGCAAAGGATGGTGGTTAGTACCAAGGAAGTGTGGTGTCTCCAAGATCCTTGTCCAGTATGCATTAGTGGGTGAGCCCAGGGTGATTTCACTGTTAAATAGTTGGTAAAAGGTTTCCTCCAAATAAACGGCGCGGCTGCAACACGAGAAGGACACAGAGAGGGATGTTTCTCCCGCTGTCTGTGCCTCGGAGGTGAATTGCTGATCATGTGTTGAAGTGGGCAGTGTTTTGTGGGACAGTGACAGTTCTGCCCCCTTCAGCCATCCAGCAGCGTCTGTGTCACATGAAGAAACCGCAGTTCTTTAACCCACTTCCCCGCCAGCTCTGACTAAGGGAGACAATGCCTCATTTTGCTGGCATGACTTGGCTATTTCCCAAAATTAATAAAGGGGACATCGCTACCTTTAGCGTTTTTAACTCTCACACCAAGCAAGCATTCACTTTTTAAAGAAACTGTGAACTGAGAATTAGTTCTTGCTTTTGTGGCGCATTCAGAATGTTTTCAGATGGTGAGTGCTGGGTTTTTTTATCATCGCTGCAATTTGTTAAACTTTCTACTTGCTTTTTGAGTTGATGTGTAATCCGGATTGACGGTAGGGAGGAAAACACTAGTTTCTTGTGATCTTTTACACGGATGGACATTTGTTCATGGCCCTGTTTTTGGATTGCAAAGCTCTCATTCTGAACCTAATCGTTGGGAAACAAATTGAACATTTTGTTTCTTTTTTTTTGGGGAAAAAAATTAAGCGGGAGTTTCGAATAGCTTCCGGAAAGAGGACTTTGATATTGTGAGGACGGTAAATGGCGAAGAGGGAGTATTGGCCGAGTTCCGGATGAGTGCAAAGGCTGTTAGAAGCTGAGGGACAGGAGTTACAATCGATGAGTACAATTGTTTCAGGTTAAAAAAAAACAAAAGAAAAAGGTTCCTCTGATAAAACAAAACGAAATTGTTCCTAAAAGCTTGGTCATTTGATGAAATTGCCGCATCTATCCAAGCGCACAAACTGGGCAGAAAGCTTGTGCACAGTGACCTGTGTGTGTGTGGTTAGTGAATACTGTGCAAGGTGAGGCAGCTTCATCCTCCCTCTGACACTGAACAGAATGATTCCACTCACTGCTATTCCTGCCTCACTCTTCATCCCCACCTTGTCCCATTCCCGCGGAGTTAGTCCAGGATAATCTGGCTCTCTTTTCATTCAGTTTGTCAAATCCTGGAGAAAGAAATCTCTCAGTCATTGAAGCTTTGTTGCGTTTCAGTTGAGTTTTGTTTTATGTATATAAACATATATATCTTCATTTTCATAATCCAGACAAATTAAACGCGTTGGTTTTCTGGAGCCTATCTCATCCTGTGCTTTCCTCCGCTAAAACTATAATAATATTGAGATGTTGCGGCCCATTTGTTTTTAATGAACAATTGTCAGGTAAACTGGCGTTATTCCTGCCTGAATGTGTGAGATAAAAAGTAGCAAAAGCAAAGCTTCAGTTGTAGCTGTTTGAACACAGAGAGGAGGGGGGGATAGTCAAGTGTTGGAAGATTTACAGATAAGAGTTTGGAATGATGTGGAGCTGGGAGATACTTGCACATTCTTGTTTGACAAATTGCAGCTTTCTTCGGGAAAGATCCAGTCATCCTCGGTGTCTGGGTTACTCTGATGTGGACCTAGAGACTATAACAAAGTTAGAATTAACAAATACAAAACACACACACACACACAGAGGAACATCTGCGAGATTGAGACAATATCTGATTGTGGAACACACTTGGTTGGGGAAACCTGGAACTAGATGTATTAGTTAGTCAGCTTAATAATCCCTGCACAGACTTTATTGATTTTTCTAAGGGCAAGTTTATGAAGTAAATAAACTTGGAGTTGGTATCTTAATAAACTGCTTTGCTTAGTCTGTCACATTTAGTTATGGGGCTGCAGCGTTTAAGAGGAACGGCTAATTCGAATACAGAATGTTCACAGCAGGGGTCCAAATTAGCCCTTTGTTTGGGAATGCGAGCTCACTTGAGCTTGCTTTGAGAGCATTCCTCCGTTTTATCCTAATGAGTTGCAACACTGATAATGTGGCTGATGATCTTCCATTGATTTCACTATCACTTGCTTGTCTGGTAATTGATCCGTTGCTGAGCTTCCCAGTTAATTATATCGGCTTTGACATGGCCCCAGTCTAGGGGGAATTTCAAGTCTTGCAGAATAACAGTTTTAATAAAAGAGTCCATTACTGCAGGTGCTGCTGCTATAGCAGGCAGTCTGGGCAGGGCTGGGCTGACTGCGGGACAGCGAAGGGAGAGTGTGCTATTGGCAATGTCCTTTTAGCCTCTCACAAATAACAGCCATTAGTGGGAAGGTCAGAAGCAGAGTGTACAGCTTGACTGCGGGACTGAGTGCCACTTCAGAAATCAAGAGGCTAGCTAATTTTTTAAAGGGAGACAGAACGAGGGAGAGGAGGTTTGAGAGTGCAGCTACTGTGTGGCATTATTGATTGCACAGCGAAAACTCCACCTATGGGATCTTCCCTTGGACCAAAGGTGGACATTGGTGCAATAATTCTGGGCTGTTTTGTTTTATTTTCGATGTGTATTTTTTCCCCTAAACCAGCATTTCCTGCCTTGCTGTTGCTTTGTAATCCTAATGACAGTGAATTGAATGTTAGTCCAGAGTGCATGTGGGGGAAAAGTTTGTAGGAAAGCTTTTAGAGAGAGAGAGAGGAATGTGCATTTGTGTCACTATTGTGTACATTTGCTCATTATTTCTCATTGACACACTAATGACACCAGAGCTATCATCTGAGTGCTTTCTGCTGTGCCAAAGGGTGAGGTTCCATTATCAACCTCCAGCTCTAAAGAAGCAAAGGATTGTCAGAAAATACCATAGATTTTTTTCCCCTCCTGATCTCTAAATTCCTAAATTGTTCAGCTCCGAGTTGCTGAATGTAATTCCCCCCTTCTTCCCTCCCTCCCCTCTTTCCCTCCCTCCCCTCTGTCAGTGTGGAGTTGCCACAGGATGTCATTCTGTGCCTGCCAGTAAGACAAGAGCTTTGAGTTCTTTGCACTGTTATCCAATGACATCCAGTGACTGGGAGGGTGAGCTGATGGTCAGGTCTCACTCGTGAAGCCTGCACACCTGACTGGCAGCTGTTAAGCTGTACAGGGCGTGCTTTGGGAGTCACAGTCTATGCATAAATGATCGGGGTATCTGTTCACGAGGTGCGAAAGGAGTACTGACCCCCAAGGAAAGCACAGTTGCAGCCAAATTCTTAACTGCACATCTTGCTTCTGACAGCCAAGAGGCTCAAAAACCCACGAATTCTTGCCGTCAGGAGCAGCTGAAGGGAATGTGAGGGGGGGGGGGAGCAGAGAGAGAGGAAAGAAAGTGAGTCAGAGCAAGCGACTTCACTTTAAGAGACTTAAGTACCCAACTCCATGCAGTTCAGTACAAGAGCAGCATCTACAGAGCCTGGTTTCATGGGGACATGGCAGAACTCTGAAAGTAACCTGCTCTTCAGAATGACCCAGCAGGTGAGTTGGATTTAAATACTGTATTTTTGCTTTTCCTTTTGTTTTCTTTCCCAGTTTAGTTTTTCCCTGTTCAGCTTGATGTGGTTTTTTTTTTAATGTGTAGATAACGTGTATTTTGTCACTGAG
The DNA here is from genome assembly GCF_965287045.1 of Carcharhinus amblyrhynchos. Classification (NCBI taxonomy): domain Eukaryota; kingdom Metazoa; phylum Chordata; class Chondrichthyes; order Carcharhiniformes; family Carcharhinidae; genus Carcharhinus; species Carcharhinus amblyrhynchos. The sequence goes on from NC_137328.1 coordinate 1,145,703, forward strand.
CAGCTGTGTTGCTGTGACTGGATTGTGCATGCCCGCGCTCATTACTTCCCTAAGAACACGTCTCTGCCTAGTTTGAGGAAAAGGAGGAAGAAAATAAAAGTACAGCAATATCTCGGAGCTGTAAAGTTTCACAGGGAGAGTTCCAGCAACGCTTGCCGTTGAGTGAAGTCGATTGTACCTCGAGTGCTTCTAATAAACAGAGCACCGTGTCCTGTCTCCCCCGACTGACAGACCTCAGCTGAAACTGATAGTAGGTTGAGGGGCCTCTCTGAGTTCTTTAATTGGCTTCATGTGCTAGAATGCAGGTTTGTGTGCTGCGGTGAGGGTCAGCGGGTCCATGCCAGAGTTCAGCAGTGGGATCATTAGTATCTTGTGCAGACACGCTTTTCCTTCTTGGATCTCATTTTCTCTCTCTCTCTCTCTCTCTTCTACCCTTTTTCTTGCTCTCTCCCCTCTCTCTCTCTCGTCCGAGTAATAACTTGGCTTTTCCCCCAGTGTTATGTCTGCACTAGGGGCCGTTTTACAAGCAGCTGAGACTTGGCATGTTCCTTCTGATGGGAGAGCAGAAATCTTGTTGCAGGGCCAGTAATAACTGATAATTAATCACAGAAGTGGGTGTCTCTGTACCAGGCACTCTCTGATACGTGCCCTGCCTGCTCCCTGGTCTTCTTGCAAAATTGTTGGCTCTGTTGAATGAAAGCAATAGTTTCTTCTTGGATGCAGCTCAAACAAGGGCAGGGAAGTTCAAACTCAAACCTTTCTACAGGGTTGTTCCTCTCTTCCAGTGTTCTGACATGTGGAATTCTTGCCTAGTTTGGTCATTAGGATTAGCAGAGAGAGCCCAGGAGTGAAGACGCTCACTGCAGACAAGTACTGATCTAGCTCGCAACAAATGAAAATACTATTAATGATGCTGAGTAAATTTATAGCCCCATTTTTAACTATTTGATACTTAGCTATTTTAAAGCAAGGCTCTTAACTATTTGGGGCATATTGATTTAAAGCAGGTGAATTTTGCTTCCTGTAGAGGGACCCCAGTTACTGCGAATGGAGGACTATACCCTCCGCTGTCTCCCTCCCTGAGCAGAGGCAGCCTCTACCTTTCATTCGTTCTGCCTCTCGGTACATTGTTTTTTTTAGATAGGGGATATTTTGCTCCTTGGTTGGGTCGCTTCTCTTTAAGGAGCAGAAATAACGGACAGCAGGACAATGCAGCTCTTCCGAGCTCAGGCCCTTCTGTTTGTAAATGGTTTGAACAAACTGCTTTTGTGTGCTGTGATGTTAATCCCCATTCTGAGACTTGCAGGCGTGCATCATTATCCTTCCAGTCAGTGTAGGTTCACACTGGAAGGAGAGCTCTCATGTAGTGAAAGCAAGTGGAACAGATGTGACAGCATTTTGCAAAGTGTTAATGAGTAATGTAGTGAGGCAAAGGCAGCGCAGGTATAGGAGAGCAGTTGGGGCTCTCATTTTTATGCTTGTGTCTGGGTTGTCTTTACATGAGATCAATAACACTATTAGTGCCATGAAAAAATGTGAGAATTTCTGTAAAAGAATTTTGTTTTAAAATATGAAATTTGAAATAGAAAGCACTGTGTTTCTGCCATTGGCAAATCTAAAATTATTTGTGTGCAATAAAAGAACACAATTTTTGTGTGAAGGAACCGTCAAAAAAATTCTATGGAATCCAAATAGATTATTAGAACTCAGTGCGAGAAGATTCTGTTCCTTGAATGCAGTAGGATTTGGTTAAAGGAGCTCCACAGTTTACTAAGACAATGAAGTATCCTTTTCTGCTGTGTGGAATCGTGTAGCTGGCTCACACGGAGTTCCTGATTTTGAGTGTGGATGGTTGAATTTGGTGATAGAGTGATACTTTGCAGAAGAAGCACTGGTGAAAATTGACTTTCGTGAATCACAGATTCCTCTTTATTGGCAGGTGGGGGGAGCGGTTGGGGTGGCGGGGGGGGGGTGCGGTGGTGGTTGGGGGAGGGCAGTTATTTTCAGACATAAATTACTCGCTTGACTCAAGACCGAGATAAGGAGAATAAAGCTTCCCGATCTCCCGGGCCGTAATCAGTGCAAAGGACTGGAATACTCTTTTTGTATATTGATGTAAATACATCAAATAGCAAAAAAAAAATTGACTGTTAATTGGCTTCATTAATTGTTACAATCAATTCCTGCAAAGTGAATATCTTTATTACCTAATTGTTTTTCATGGACCAGGAATATGCACATAACTGGAATCCCCATGGAAGAGTGCGAGGGAATAGATGTCACACAATCTCATGCCCAGTTTAAATTTGTAACATTAGATTGTCTGCGATATAAATTGCTCGATGTTTGTGTTACAATTAATATGTTTTTGACAATAATTGTGGGAGACACACACAGATGATAATTGTAGAAAGTGACTTGATGTAATTTGAGTTCTAAACACAGGAAAATGCGTGACTGATACAAAGCACAAATTTGCGAAATAGAGATTCAAAGCCGGGATTAATCCTGAGTACAGATTTTTAAAAACGGGGTTTGTTTTTTTTTCATGTTCTGCTCACTTTCCATAAATATTCCTTCCCCCGGCATTTATCCAAGTGGTACAGACTAAATTACAATTTGAGAGTCAGGTTTCTGTGCAGTGAAAGAACACTTTTGGAGTTGGGTTTTATTTTATTGGTACGATCAACGAAAGTAATCGATCTCTGGTAATGAATAACAGAAAATAAGTTTTTTTTTGTTGTTGTTCCAAAGTATTGAATTGATTCTTCAGAACGAAAGGCTTTGAGCAGCTCAGGTAGTTCTCACCTCTGGCACTTGCCCATCTATTGAGCCTTGAATCACTGGTGAATTAGAGAATAACAAAAATGCCGAACTTCTCCCAATTTGGTATTTTCAGATCGGCGGAGAGGAAAAGCACATTGTGAGCACCTTGCGCTCGATCGAAAAATTGTATTGAACTGCCGAGGGGTTAATTCGTTTGTGATGGTTTAAATTTATCTGTCAAATTGCAGTCTCGTAACTTTCAATAATGACCTCAGAACTGATATAAAAATGAAAATACTTTTCACTCCAAAACTCCGAACTAACACTGGAGGGAATTCCTGGAAGCATCAAAGACGGGAGATTATTGAAGCAAGCATTTGCGCTTCTTTGTTCAAAAGTCAGAGGTTTCCTGTGACCAAATCACGTTTATGACTGTGATACCTAAATACACAGATTTACGTTAAATTTTGCCGCACAAATTGTAACTGAATAAGTGCTTCTGTAATATGTTGCTGTCGGCTGTCTTGTCACAAATATGCTTTAACCCAGGTGAGTTTGACTTGGAAAAGTGAAGCAGAGTAGCAAATATTTTGGTTGTGAGCAATTGAATTTTAAATATCCTGCAGTAAAAATAACTAAATGCTGCACTGAACTACTGAGATGATCAAATGATTGAGTGTTGCTGCTGTCAGTGATCAGATAAATCATTTACTGTTTAGCTTGTTACGTAACAGAGAAATTGGCATTATTTTGGGAACATGTTATACAGCCTGCACCAGTGTTTGTGGAACATGAACTGTTTCGTTTATTAACTTCTGTCTGTCCTGAAGATTCTGATCACTTGAGGATCTGATGTCTGTGGATCTGAAACACTGCTGAAGGTTAAAATTTGATTGCAGAATGAAAAGGAGATTGGTTGATTCTTTTGCAGGGAAGTAAAACACAATAACTCAAGGGAAAGAATACAACTTGGTACAATATTTAAAAAGGTGTTTTAGTCTCACCAAAAACTAAGAATCTGTCTGCTGTTTTTTGTGCTTAATAGAAGCATAATCTTTTATTAAATGTGGTTTAGCGTAAATGGTAGGATTAATGGCAAATAGTTGGAAGGTGTACTCGTTTTGTAATTATTTTCTGGAGTCGTTTTGTAAGCAGAATATAAAAGTACAAGTGAGATAATCACAGAAGTCGATTGGATGTAATGATCACCTGTGACAGCAGGTATATGGGTATTGGAGATCATATCCTCTCACTCGGTCTGTTTACATTGTGAACAACCCAGCTAGTGGAAGGGATGGCCCACATTCCTCGGCAGATTTACATTTGAGCTGCCGTGGCTAGATTTATTTTGCTTTTCCCAGGGAGAAGGTACCAGAAGACCCAGCTTTAATCCTATTTTTATTATTTCTTTACTTGTAAAAAGTGACAGAATGTTTGAAAGGGTCAGGTTTGCCTCAAGACCCCGATAACCCTTAAAAAGTGTAACTGCTGAGGCAGACTTGTTTTTGGGGGGGGTGGGTGGGGGGTTGAGGAGGTGGGAAAGGAAGGAGAGGATTGGCAACTTTTTGATCTGTTGTAGGTTGAAGCTGACCAGTGTTCTTCAGCCTCTGTCTCTGCTGCCAGTATACTTTTCCTGTGTGACATTTTGCCATTCTTGTTCAGTGTTTTTCACATCAGGAAGGTGATCTGGTTTTAATCTGCACAAAGCTGCATTTTTTTTTCCTCTGATTTCAGGACTGTTTAACTAGGTTGCAAAGTCATGTGCTTTCGATGGTCCATTATATATATATATATATTAATTACAGATTTCTGAATTCACCAAAATAACTTGAAGTTGATCCCATTTCCAAAGGCTTCTTTTGATGTTCTTGACAGATAGCAAAGAGTCCAAAGGCTACACACAAGGGTTCGAGTGAGAACCTGTGGCAAAGATACTGCGTAGCTGATAATAGTGCCTTGAATCTTCAGCACTGATTCAAAGCATAGACTAACGAAGATTGAAACGCCAATGTCCTTTTGTAATCACTCTGCTTTTTGCTAAAGTCAGCAGCAAAGGAAATGTTTTAAAACAGCAAAGACTAAACTTCCTGCTGTCTCTTTACACAAGCAAGGGTAAAGTGTCACCCTTACTCTCTGAACCCATCACGAGAACTGTGATATAATTGAAGACAATCTGAGTGGAACATAAATATTAACCAATTAGCAAAATAAACAATAAAAGTTTCTCAGTGTGTGGAAAGGTGGGGGATGGGGAAGCGAATCAGAAATTAATTCTTTTCAATGTTTTCCATCGAATTCCGACAGTGCAGAAAGAGGCCATTCAGCCCATTGAGACTGCGCCGACTCTCCAAAATAACGTCCCACCCAAGTCCTGCCCTCCGTTCGACCCCCCCCCAAAAGTTATCCTGCACGTTTAGCCCGGCAAATCCATCTAATTTACAGATTTTGCAAGACTAAGGGATGATTTAGCACGGCCACCTAACCTGCACACCTTTGGACCATGGGCAGAAACCAGAGCACCCGGAGGAAACCCACACGGACACTGGGAGAACGTGCAGACTCTGCACAGACAGTTACCTAAGGCTGGAATCGAACCTGGCTCACTGGCGCTGTGAGGCAGCAGTGCTAACCACTGTGCCGCCAGGTGGCCGTTTGAAAGCTGATGAAACCTAGTCTTCTGTCAGGTTATAAAGACAGACTCAGGAGAGTCATGCAGTTTGTTGATGATAATATCTCTGATGGTTTCATTTTATTTTTGAAGGTGGATGGATTTTTAATTCTCCAGCGCGGGATCATTTTAAGTTGGGTTTTGATTCCAAACACACACTGGATGGGTGAGTTTGTGCTGGGCCGGCCACATTTTCCCCAAGATTCCACAGGCTCTCGACTCCATGTGCTCAGGCCTTCATTAATTAGGAGAATTGATACAAATTCAATTCTGACTCCCACTCACTGTTTCTGGGAAAACATTCAGGATGATGCCATTGTTATTACTGTTGAGCAATAAAATGAGATTAATTTTGGTCGCCATTGTTCAATTAACCTTTTTAAGCAGGTCTGCCTGCACTGTGTGCATGAAGGAGGCAACGCTCTATGGTAACGCCTTCTGATTAACACTCTGAGAGGAAGCTTTTCAGCAGAACCTTACTGCAGTCTCCCACCCAGTGTCAGAGTTTGCAGCCAAGAAGTAACCTCAGTGACTAATTAGTTGCTGAGTAAGACATCTGGTAACTGGGCAGTTTTGTTGAGTGAGGATGTGTGTGTACGTGTGTCACTGCCGAGGCCATAGATTACTAGGACTGTTTGTGATAGTAAGAACTCATTCCCTCAGGTCATTGTGACACTGTGGGTTAATTCAAGGAAAGACAGGCTGTACACTCTGTACATTGATAACAAACTGGTGTCATGGAACTGAACAAGAAACAAAAAAAAATGTTCTTTTTAGATCTTTCAGCTTAATGAGGGAGGAACGAAATCTTGTTGTCATTCCTAGTTAGACTTTGACTGATCACAGTGTCTGATTCCGAGTGAGATGATACAACTCCCACAAAACCTCAGCTGTCAATGACGAAAATTATTTTTATTTTTGACCCAGGATACGGCTGCTTTTAACTCTTTGTGTCCTCGAAGGTTTCTTTTGGTTTAAAAAAGGCACACTTCTTAAAAACTAAGTTGAAAGTAAGTCATCATGCTTTTAGCTTTTTTTTTTCGGGGGAGGTATTTTATTTAGTCTCGCGCGTTTGTTTTCCTGGCACTGTGTGATGTTTTCAGAAAAGGTGGCACAAGCCAAGGTTGATGAACTCTGAGTTGCTGATATACAGCCAGGATATTTCATCCTCTGAGGGTTTGAGTGAGGCTGGTTATTAATTGCAGCATAAAGTGACCAAAATCTGTATCCCTCCCGCTCTCTGGCCACAACTCCCCATTACACGCAGAACATAAATTCACTCCAGGTTTCTTGTGTTGAGTATTATTGTGAGCAAGAGGGACACAATGAAGCATTGACATATTGCTGAAGTCCCAGCATTCTAGGAATCCACCAGATAATGGAGGGTAGATACATTTGAGCTCTTCTTGGAGCTTAAGCGCAACATAATCAGAGCTGTGAGAAATCGGGGCATCGTTAAAGAATGTCCTCACTTCCTTATATTTATTCAGTTCTTTTAACCTCGACCAACTAATTCTAAATACACTTACATTTGCCAGAGGAAAGCAGATATTCTTAATGTGAGAGCCCTTCCAAGCTCTAGGGGTTTAAAAGAAAGGCAAGCACAATAAGATGCTTTTTCTGAGACACAGCACAAGGCATGTCCGGCCTGAATTTGAAGACCAAGTGTTGCTGATGCATCGTTTGAACGCCGTGTAGTTACAGGTTAAGACTGGAATTTGGGAAAGTCTGACTCATTCTCTCTCCCTATCCCAGCCGGGGTCTCCCCGAACAGCCTCCTTCACCACACTGGTTGCTCCAAATGTGTGAATCTGGGTGCAAGGAAGTTCAAGTGATGGGCTGTTGAGTATGAATGGGAATGGGTGTCCAGATAATCACCAATGCTGGTAACTAGTTAGGCACTCCCTTGGCCAACATAGCCGAGGTCCTAGCCTCTGCGGGTCTTAATTCAACCAAGAATCTACTGCCGATGTCCTCACACACACCAAGTTCCGTTCCTCTATCACTCTGTTGTTGCTGACCCAGGTTAGCTCCTGATCAAATAACATATTGATTTTAAAATTCTTGTCCCTGTTTTTAAATCCCTCCATGACCTTGCTCTTCCTGCTTTCTAATTTCCTCCAGCCTCATAAACCCTTAAGATAGCTGCTCTCACCTAATTCTGGCTTCAAGGGCAACTCTCAATTTTAATTGCTGCACCATTGGTTGCTGTGTCCCTTCAGCTCCCCTAGCCCCTCACTCTCTCTAATTCTCTGCCTTCCTCTCCTCCTTTTAGATGCTTCTTCAAACTTATCTCTTAACTCTTGATCATCTGCCTGAATAGCTCCTGCTGTGGCTTTGTATTCCAGTGAAGCATCTTGGGATGTTAATGTTGTTACATAAATGCAAATAATTGTTGCTGCTGCTCCATTCCCAAGCATTTCAACCTGAAAACAATGTCAAAGTGATCATTCTCATTTCAGTCCCTTGGACGATTTGCTCAGTTTTTTCATTTTGTTTCTAAGCGATCCCCAGACCTGTGGAAGGTGAGCTTCTCCCAACTTCTCAGCTTCTGCCTGTGGCTCTCTAACCTTCCAACACTGTGAATATCCCTGAATATTTGAACAGTCTGAGGCTGTTCGGCCCTTTGGCTGTTCTGCTATTCAATGAGATCGTGGCTGATTTGTGTCTCCATCCCATCTACTGGATTTAATGCCCCAGTTCAACACAATGTATTGGTTTCAGTTTTTACATGTTCAGTTGACCGTCCAGCCTGGCTGGTTTTCCAGAGCAGAGCGTCCCACACTTTTCACTCCACTTTGTGCAATGAAGTGCTTCCTGGCATCACCCCTGAATGGCTGGAATTGTTAAAGCTTTTCCCTCTTGTTCTGGACTCCCACCAGAGAAAATAGTTTCTCGATGTCAACCCTACAGAATCTTTAATTATGTTAAACATCTGAATGAATCTTCTCTAATCAAGAGAATACAAGCCTTGTTTATACAACCTGTCCTGGTAATGTAACTCCTTTTTGCTCCCATATAATTCTGCTGCAGAACTCCCTCCAAGGCCAGTATATAAACTTATTGTAGAGAGAGATTGGCCATTTTATTGAGGTAATACGTTGCTACCGTGGTAATGAGGCTTGTCCAGTTATCTGCTTGAGAGCTGTCAGGGAAAAGCAGGCTGTACCTGGACCTGGGAGGTGTGAGAAACAGGTCAGGCGCAGAGGGTGACAGTGCTCACTCACATCCATGTGCCTGATTGGTCTGTTGTATGGGCTATCGATGGCCTGGTCAGGTTGCAGCACCTTGTGGGACAGATGTCGATAGCCAGGGTGATCTGAAGCATTGCTGGTGCCATCTATCTAGAGATTCCCAAGTTGGGTATGAGTCACTTACCGTAGTTTAAAGATTCCTCATTTCAGACAAAGATGAGAAGAATTTTCTTCCTCTCGAAAAGGAATGTGAACCTTTGGACCTCTTTTCCACAGGAGGTGTTGGAGGCAGGGTCAGTGAATATTTTTAAGGCTGAGGTGGATAGACTCTTGAATAACAAAGGATGAAAGATTATCGGGGAGGGGGGAGGCATAATGTAGAATTGAAGCCACAATCAGACCAGCCATGATTCTATTGAATAGCAGAGCAGGCTCGAAGGGCTGAATGGCCTACTTTTGCGCCCAGTTTGTATGTTTGAAAGCCAGGCACTGCCTTTTGTAGATCACTTTTGAATGTTGAACCATTAAGAAGCTCTGTGGGCAAAAATATGATCCCTTGACATGGAAATCTTGCTTTTCCTTACTTGCACCTATCACCAGTGGGTAGGAAGTAATTAGACTATAACAACCTAAAGATCACCTCTTAGCAAAAGGGTGAACTTAAAAGAAAAAGCACAAGTTAATGTTTCTAAACAGTTTATTAGGCTTCCTGTGTTTATGATGTTCAACTAATTTACCCCAAGCAGATAATGTTCCCATTCCAGTCAGTGACTGGAGTACAAATCTGACCCTGCACACACATTCTGTAAAGCAACATTCAATATTGACCTGATGCACTTTAACATAGACACAGAGTAAAAATGTCAACATTTGGAGAGCATTTTTTTGTTAAGAGACATGTTCTTTTCCGAATTCGGTTTGATTCTTGTTTCCATGTCAGATCAAGCTTTTCTCATTGTCGGATAGTGGGTTTTTTTCTCTCTGAATTTACATGTTATTGGAACAGCACATCTATTGTCGAAAGTGCAGACTGTGACATATGTGGGACTGGGGCCACCAGAGGAAGACATATTAGGCCATGTTCCCCGCCTGTTGTGAATAGAGTACGGATACTAATAGCCACTGGCTCATTAGTGCAGAATGAGTGAGACTTACACAAGTGTCACTTTACAAGAAAATGCTGCAATACTTCACTCCAGAGCTGGTCAACTTGGGGGTGATGACATGCAGCATTCTGCCCTCTTGACAGTGTGACTATGGATATAAGTTGGGGCATGATAAAAATGTGTATCCATCTGGCCCCAGTTTATCAAGGCAGGGTGCTGAAAAGCTCTTGTGGCTTTCACTGCCCTGGTTGAACGCATGGACCAGGGAAGGTGTTAATACTATTTCTGATTTAATAGGTTGTGAAGCTGGATGTCACCACCAGTGCTGTCAGCTGGTAATCAGGGGACATTACCGTCATTCCTGCTCTCCTTAACGCCTGCACAGATTGACATTGCGAAAATACTTCCTGCAGTCTGCAACATACGAATGTCATCTGCAGGGTGTGGTGTTCACAAACTGCCAGCTCCTTTTCAGACAGCTACATCAGGAACAGGGATTTCTGCTTCGACCTCTTGTGGGCTTTTTCTCTCTCCTTTCCTCTGTCTGGACACTTGCTGTTTGGCACAATCGGCGACACGTGAAAAGGCATTTATGATTGTTTGTGTTGAAACTGTGCTGACACCTCACCTTCCACAAGTTTCATACGATCACAGCTGTGACTTTACTGTTTTTAGAAACATCCCAGGCGGGAGTTTAGGAAGCTGTCTTTCCAATGACGAATGCAGTTTCAGTTACTGTGCTATGAATTTCGGGCAAGTAGAATTTTTAACCATGTCTCCCTCCTCTTCCCTGAACCCAGGCCAATAAATGTCTGAGCAAGAGTTCAGGATTGGTGAAATGGTCGGCTCCTCCTTTCACTCCTCTTTTCCAGTATGTGTTACTTTTCCTGACTTACAGAGATAGAGGTTTACAGCAAAGAAACAGGCCTTTTTTAACCACTAAGCTAGCCCCAATTGCTCATGATTGGCCCAAATCCCTCTACACCCATCTTACACATGTAACCGTCAAAACGCTTTTTAAAAGTCAAGATTGTACCCGCCTCTACTACCTCTGGCAGCTCGTTCCAGACACTCACCACCCTCTGTGTGGGGGAAAAAAAATTGCCCCTCTGGATCCTTTTGTATCTCTCCCCTCTCACCTTAAACCTATGCCCTCTAGTTTTAGACTCTTCTATCTTTGCGAAAAGGCTTGCCCAGAGAGTGAAATGTGACTGAGTTTTACGTGATGTGGTTTGAGCTGCCTCCTCTCTCCATGAGGCTGATCCCAAGTACAATCTCACAATGAAGCTCGGAGCTCAGTTCAGTTAGTGCAGCCGTTGTGGTGATGTTTTCAGTGGCTGTTACAAATGGTACTACCACAGAAGGAGGCCAATCAGCCCATTGTGTCTGTATTGCCACTTTACAGCAGTTGTTCTATTAGTCCCACTCTTTACCTTGTATTTTTCCCCCTTTTTTTCAAGTATTTATCCAATTCTCTTTTGAAAGTCATTAATAAATCTGCTTTCACTGCTCTTTCAGGCTGTATGTTCCAGATCACTCCATCAAGCTATTTCATTGATTTCCTTAATCTGTGTCTCTCTGGTTACTAACCCTCCTGCAGGAAACAGCTTCTTCTTTACATTTGTAAAACCCTTCTTATTTTGAACCCCTCTCTGATACCTCCTCTCTAAAGAGGACAATTCCAGCTTCTCCAATCTCTCCACATTAAGTGAAGTCCCTCATTCCCGGTCTCATTCCAGTAAATCTCCTCCCCACCCTCTCCAAGTTCTTGACACCCTTTGTAAAGTGAGATGCCCAGAATTGAACATAATACTCCAGCTGAGATCTAAGCAGTGTTTCCACCGTCCTTGCTGTTATATCCTGTTCCTAAAGCTAAGGATCCCACGTACTTCCTTTTAACAGCCTTCTCCGACTTATCCTGTCACCTTCAAAGATTTGTGTACAGGCACCTCGAGGTCTCTCTGTTTCTGCATCTACTTTAATATTTGCACTAGTGAGTTATCTACAAACAGCAACTGTGCACCATTAATCTCACCACTCTTCCAAATTTGGAGTGAATTAAGTGTTAAAAGTTAGGAGATGGGCAGGAAAGTAGAGTCTAGGGAAGAGTTGGATCAGCCATGATTTTGTTGAACGATGGTGCAGGCATGAAGGGCTGAATGGCCTCTTCCTGCTCTGAATTTGTGTCCTTAAACATTGCTGAGCTGGTGGTCCCTCGTCTGTGTTTAGCTCACTGACCGTGACTCGTGTACTCGGAGGGATGGGTGATCAGAGAACGTACCCTCACTCTGAAGGTCTCTGTTTCTTAACCAACCTTCAACTTACCTGAAGTCGATCAATTGGCCGCTACAAAATCATCGGTGAGCCGATGTGTTGGTGATAGCTGGCTGTAAATACTCAATACTTGCATTGTAAACCGAGAGAACAAATATAACATTTAATGAAGGAACAGCTGATGTCTTTGCCTCTCCGGGTTCAGGGTCACTGATGTGAAGTGGGAAACATAAACCTGGAAGTGAGGGTTAATTCATCATCATGTCCCAATATCCCTTTGTCATTTTTGTACAAATGGAATGCATTGACTCGTTGTTTGCAATTGACAACATATTAATAAAGTGCTTTTAAAGCAGTAAAAATACACACTCAACATAGATTTTGGCAGATTAGTTTTAATGGGCTGAAGGGTCCAGTTTATCCAAACCCAGACACTCTCTGAACGCTCGCTCTCAGTCTGAAGCTCCTCAAATCGAAGTGGCCAGCTGAAAAGATGATCAAATAGTCCCCAGAGCACTCTCCCTCCCCTTGTGTCAAAGCTCCTTTATCGGTGAAGTCACTAAGAGAGCAGAAAGCAGTGACCAGCTGATTACTGATGAAGTCAGCCATATTCTGGGGGAGTTGGGAGTTGGGGAAGTGCGTAGGGATTGGGGGGGGGGGGGAATGGGAGGAGAGAGGTGGGGGTGAGGAAGATGGTGCCTGTCTTGGGAGATGGGGAGCAGGCTCTGTGAGGTTGTTTGGCGTTTAGCAGTTCACTATCTGCTTGGTATTTCAAAGATATCCAGATTTTCTAAAAAATTAAATTTGTGTATGAATGTCTAGAGAATCTTGACCTTTTGTGCTGTGAACTTTTCTCTTGTCTTTTGTTTTAATCTGAGTACCATTCAGCCCATTGTGTCTCTGCTATCTCTTTGAAAAGAGCTATCCTATTAGATCTTTCCCCATTGTTGTAAATATTTCAAGTATTTTAAACTAAACAGTTGCAGCATGTTTAATTCAACCTGTCCTGTTATATTTAAAGGGTTTAAAATCAGATTTGCTTTGAAAGCTGAGGTTAGTAAGTGGCGAAATGTAGACTCATTAAGGTTGTTTTGTCATTTTATAATTATTTGTTGCTGTGAGGATTTCCTGAAGTTAAACTTTTCTCTGAATGCTGTCTGCTGGGACGACAAAATCACCTCGGCAGTAATACAGCCTCCCAGTCCCTGCAATAAATTCACATTGTGTGAAATCTTCAGTTTGAGGGTTTTGAATTGGTTAATCACATTGACAAACATACCAGAAACTTTGTCCTTTTCTTCCCTCCATCTATTCGACCTAACTCTCTACATCCAGTGACCGATTGTTAACAGGGTACTGCCTGCTCTGCTAAACCTTAAACCTCAACGCCTAACGTGAACTCGGAATGAAATCTCAGCATTGGTGGTAATGGTTGATATCAGCAGTGTCACATTCTGATCTGAGATCCTGCTTTTGATATTGTATGACGGACGCAACCAAAGGCTGGCCAGTTTGTATAAATATTTTTTGTTTCAAAAAGAGCATCAAAATTGTTCTGCAGCAGGAGGAGAAAATCTATTCAGCTTCTATTTGCAAGCGCTGTTGATTTGCTGCTTTTTCTTTCTCTCTGCCAAGTGCCTGTCACCGCAGAGGAAGGGGGGGGGGGGAGTGGTGGAGAGAACTGCTAAAATCGTGTCACGTAGCACTAATTCATCTGCACTCATTAGAGTGAGCTAGGGACAGCGCTGATGGCCAGGAGCTCCACTCTACACATGACATACGAACAGTTTGGGGAATAGAAAATTGCTTTCTCAGGAAGACCAGCCAATTAAGGACTTGACCATATTGAATGTCAAGTGTTAATTTAGGTTTTTCTTCATTTTCCCAGTAGTAATGTGGGTCCTGTGATGAGCAAATACATGTCAAGTAAAGTTGATTGCATGAAGGACCCAGGGTATTATATGTCACTGACAAGTCACAAATGTACTTCACTGCTTTAACCCCTTCAGTGAGCAGGGAGAGGATTAACTGTACAGACGTAGGAATTGATAAGAATAGATAGTTTCCATTACGGAAAATTGTTAGCTGAGACAGACAGGAATAGTGCAAAGTGGGCGGGGTTGCGAATAGGGTTTGATGAGGTTTTTTCCCTGTTTCAAAGAAGGTTTTCCTGATCATTATTAAAGGTGAGAATCTGTATAGCTGGTGGAGGCTGTGATTCTCATTAGAGCTAAAGTGATAGACTTTTCATTACTGCATCTTAATAAACTGTTGGTTAATTTTTATGTAACATTTATTATTTTTATTGTTTATGATAATATGCCTATTATCACCTTTCTCTTGTAGGGATAGTCACAGTTTTCCAATTTCATGATCCCTGCGGTTTCCTCCTTTAGTGTTTCTCTTGTATTGGAACTCTGACCCCACAGACAGGCATGCCCGTCATCCAGTAGGGATAGTCTGACGACATGTAGGTTTTATAAAAGAGTAAATAACTAAATTAGTGAGAGAGCTGTTAGAATCAGTTTGGACCCTCCATCCATTGACATCTGATACCGAATGGACACAGCACAAACATTGATCACCATGTGTGAAAACAAACAGCAATAAACACCTCCCAATGGTGAGAGATACAAAAGGCACATTCATACCAATTTAATTTGTCTGTAACTAAGATTTAAATATCTGAACAAAAAATGTTAAAATTAAGCATTGGATTAAAAGAAACAATTCAATTTGTTTATTATCTTTGCTGTGGGCAATTGGGATTAGTTTAGGGGTTTAAAAAAAAAAGGACGGCATGGGCAAGTTGGGCCGAAGGGCCTGTTTCCATGCTGTAAACCTCTAGGACTCGATAACTGCTTCTTAAAACACCAAAATATCAAAAAGTCAGGTGGACCACAGAAATTGTGCTGAAGAATTGAGATTTTGTTGCTGTAAAAGCTCAAATACATGTTCAAATATTTGTATCTGGAACCGTGGATGACCATGCTCTGTAGGCTTTATAATTATTTTAATTGTCCAACCAACAGCAGTTTTTCCTGTCTTGCTTGGATTTGGTAGGCCAGCTTATTGGCGTATCTGAGCCACAGTGTCCACAGGCTTATTAAATAACACAAGTATTCAGAGAGCAGCACAAGGAGCATCTGCATCAGTTGGTGCATGGGTAACTTGGGCAGGATTTGAAACACTATACTTGGTAGCTCACGGCTGTAATCACTCAGAAATTGGTCTGTAACTGCTTTCTGTGGTGTCCAGGCAAACAGTGTTCACGTTTGGCACTAAAGCGAGTGCTATGGGTATGAATTTGAAAGTCCCCCTTTCCCCTGAGCCTTCCTTCCAGCCCTTGTTATTGGGAAGTTGTTCTGGTTTGCGGAGAAGCTGAAGTAGGAAGTGGATTGGTGAAGGGTAGGGGAGGGGTGGGGGGTGCAGTAAGTTGAATGGCCTGTCAATACTGTAGTTATGTTGTGTAATAATGGCCACAAAAATTACTGGAGATAAAGCTGGAAATCTGCTGGTATCTTTGTGTGAGTAATGTACAATTTGAAAAATACATTGCTACCAACTCCGAACCAAGATTTACAGCCCAGAACAAGATCCGGAATGTTCCACCCAGATGACAATGTGAAAGAAGGTGAGCTCCCAAAAACCAAGCAGTGTAGAACATGAAGAGTGGACCATTGCACTCTGAGCTTTTTTTAATTGTCTTGTGGGATGTGATACACTTGGTGGTGTTCCCGTGCATCTACCCTTGTCCTTCTGGGTAGAGGTTACGGGTTTGGTAGGTAACAGCGTGCTGGAGATCATGGCCTAATGATATTTTCTCTGGATTAGCAATCCAGAGACCCAGGGTAATGCTCAGGGGACCTTGGTTCAGATTCCGCCATGGCAGATGGGGAAATTTGAATTCAACAAATGCTGGAATTAAAAGTCTAATGAATGCCATGGAACCATTGTCGATTGTTGTAAAAACCCATCTTCCCGATCTGAAATCCCACCAGCGAACAAGTTCGGTGTTCAGTGTAAAATCCTTGTTTCGGGTTGTTGTTTGCACTGTGGTGAATGATGTTACCCAGGCAACCGCTGCCATCTGGTCAACAAGAACTCAAATCTTTGGCCCACTTTGAGCAAAACCTTTTGGAAGGAAGGGAAGCAGGATGTTCTTTCGGGTTAGTCTGACATTGAGATGACATGACGGATGATAAGAAAAAGTCGGATGCTATGGAGCAGTGTTTATTGAGCTGCAGCCTGGAGAACTGACAGAATCTGTGGCGTTGTCGAGCAGAGGGCTATGATGACCATGTTGGTAAGCGGCATAATTCGAGCCAATCAAACTCTGCCAGGTGTCTTTGTTTCCCAGCTTTTCCCCACCCCTATTTCCAGGTACCTCTTGTGTATTTGATAAGGAGAATGCACCCTCTGTATCAGGCAAACACAAACTGCAGGCTTCTGAGGAGCTTGATTGTTTGTTAATTGTGATGGAAAATAAAGAGTCCACTCTGCACTAGATCCTTTTGACTTCATATTCACTTTACTCCACAGTCAATCGACTGTGCATCCATTTCACCTTGCTTCTGTTCCATCCCAAATTGAACCTGTTCACAATCTTGCAAACCAAATGTGGAGCAAAGTCATCCTCACCCAATCCACTCAGGCCAAATCCAATATAAAATCACTGAGTTTCACTTCACCAAAGACTATTGAGTCTGTTGTGCTTGTATCGGTTCTTTGAAGTAGGTGTTGGAGATGGTTTTGTGTGGATTCCGTCTGATACAATGGTTTGAGTGATTGGCAAAAGAAGGTCACTTTGGAACAGCTCAGTAACTTCCAACTAGCCCAGTGTTAAAGGCAGCAACCAATCCAATACTGCAGATTGTGTTTTCATCACCCTGTTTGTTTAGCTTCTTGTGATCAGGAGATGGTTCTCTCCCCATTTTAATTACTTCCAGAATCTTTTATTAATTAATTCTCGGGATGTGGACATCGCTGGCTAGGTCAGCATTCGTTATCCATCATTAGTTGCCCTTGAGAAGGTGATGGTGAGATGCCACCTTAAACTTGTTGCAGTCCATGTGGTGTAGAAACACCCATGGAATCATCACATGGAATTTTTAGTCCAGAAGGAGACCATTCGGTCCATCCAATCTGCATCAGAGTATCTTAATCTGGCCCTTTCCCCTGCCCCACCTCCATAACCCCACACATTTGCCATGGCTAATCCATCTAACCTACACTCCACTCCATGGGATTATGGGAGGAATCCCATGCCAACACGGAGAGTGTGCAAATTTCACTCCACACAAACAGTCACCCAAGACCAGAATTGAACCCGGGTCCCTGCCATTGTGAGGCAGCAGTGCCAACCGCTGTGCCACTGAGCTGCCATCTACCTGACCACATCCCTAATCACTTCTTATTGGTTAATTGTCTGACATGGTAGCAAATGAAAATCTGGTTAACCAATTTGGAGTATTAATTTGGCCGTGCCAGTACAATCTAACCTGCACATTCGTTTTCCAATCAGAGTGCTTGGGATGGGACACTGGAGCGTGTCCAGAAGAGAGGGAGCATTGCGATCAGCTGAAGCTCTGTGTTGGGTCCTTTCACTAATACAATAAATTTGATGTGCTGAGGATTTCCAGCAGTGACTTGTCTTAAAAACTAACGGTTGCATTTTTGCAATTTTAATTTTGAGATTTTGTCCTTTGAAAGGGTTAACCAGGACCATAAACATCTTTGGAAATGCCATTGTGCTTGATACACAGCCAGGTCATTGCAATTTTTCCTACGTGTGCTCAGCTGACCCACTCGACCAATCTTTCCGAAAGTTGTTCATTCCTCTGTTGGCTTGTGATGTCTTGGAACTCGATCAGTGTTTAATTACAGTCTGTGTGTCAGCAGTAAGTCTTGTGTTAGCTTTTTTGTGTGTGTGTAACGTATGTGAGAGAGAAAGTGTGTGTGTGTGTGTGTGTGTGTGTGTGTGGAAATTGTGTCTGGTGTATGTCTATGTGTGTATGTACCGGAATGTATGGATGCGGACTTTGCTAACTTTGCTAAAGTAATGTCTATTGCTAACAGTCTTAGCTGCTGCTGCTGGCTTCCCCCTGCTGTCATCTGTGAATGATGAGAACTGGTGCAGTCGCTGCAGTGTGAGCAGAACTCCCCTGAGCACTGCAACCAGTCTAACACAGCTGAAGGGGCAAAAATGGACTGCATTTTTTTTTGAAGTACCATTCCCTGGTTCTGGACTGGAGGATGCCTTTCCCTTCTCCCTGTTTTTGATAAATTTACAAAGTCAAATAGCTGACACAGATGGATAATCCAAGTGTGCAGGGTGAAGAGTTATAAATTAACACATTATTCCCTCTTAATGTGAAATACTTGAGAATGCATTTCCTTGGTCCCCTGGCGTCTGTACATTGAGGGCTCACATTGTACTCTTCAAGTGGCATTGATTTGCTAAAATGCTGAATTAGCATGTCGGTCCAGCTGCCTCTCCACTCTTGTGTTCCTGCGTTTGCCTGGCTCCCCGCTGCCTAGGCCACACACACTGGGCTGTTACTGGCTGCTTCCCCCCAGCCTTTCTCTTTTCTGTTTTTCTGCAGAAATATGGCCATTAAAACAGTAAGCGTAAGCAACGCATATATTAAACTGTGCAGACAGGGCAGCACAGTGCTATTAGTGAACAGGAGCAGGGGTTGCAATGAGGAGTTAGGGGTGCACCAACTCTGAACTCCTCACTGACAGAGAGAGGGATCAACTTGCACGTTCACTTTGACCCGGGCAGACAGAGGTCTTCAGGGAGGTGGCTGGAGTGACTGGTTTTAGGGTGAGGTTGTTTGGAGACCGAGAATCTTTTTCTTGGTGTTGGATTGTTATTGTGATGTAGTGCTGACTGAAGTTGCAGGACTGTTAATAAGTTTTCAGTCACCTCAGAGAAACCTCATTGAAATTGCCAATTATCCTGACCCTCACAATAAAATAGTTTCAACCCCATGGTGGAACAGGCTCAAGGCTGAAAGGCCTGACTCCTGTTCATATAGGCTGACCATTCCGTTAATTATTTTATTTGTACATTTGCCCTTTGAAACCCTCCTCGTGATTGTGTCTGATTGCAGATTGAATTTGAAATTGAAATCTTGAGCTCAAATCTAAAAGCGTGGTTAGTTAGAGGTTCAGGTGAACATGACAAATTACAGATCATTCGCACGGCACTTCAAGGTGTTAAGCATTCCATGTATTTCAAAGTCAATACATCTGTTATATTTGTTTAACTCTGAAGGTTTTTAAGATTTCTATTTGGGGAGTTATTCAGTATTTTTTTGTGTCTGCATTACAAACTATCTCACAATGATAGGTGAGTAACTGCCCAATATCTGAGTGAGTGCTGTTCTGTAGCCTCTCACCAGGCCGTTTGAATATGTTCCTGAATGTTAGCCAGGGCTGATTTTTTTTTCTTTCAATGTCCTACCAGTTTATTTTAGAAAGTGGTGGAGCAGCTAACTATCGTCTCTCTGCTGAAGAATCGATCTTCATTGAGAGATTAGGGAGGAATGCCGGTTTTAAAAATGCAAATTGCATTGGGTTTAAAAAATAAAGTTTGTTATTTTCTGTTGGGGTGAGATTTTGAAGAAGCTTTCCACACAACTGGTGCATGATGCCCATATACTTGACAAAATCATTACAGGATGGAAGGTAAATTCAATCATAGAATCATACAGCACAGAAAAGACCCATCAAGTCCGCACCAACACATTAGAAACATCTGAACTTCCACCTAATTCCATTTACCAGCACCTGGCCCACAGCTCTGAATGTTATGACAAGTGCTCATCCGGGTACTTTTTAAAGGATGTGAGGCAACCCACCTCTACCACCCTCCCAGACAGCGCATTCCAGACTGTCACCACCCTCTGGGTAAAAACCTCCCTTCATAACTTCAATGTTCCATCCGAGGCAGTGTCCTCTGCGTTCCCTCCAGTGCAGTCATATCTTTCCAATAATGTGGCGACCAGAAACACACTGAGTACTCTCGCTGTGGCCTCGCCAAAGTTCCATACAGTTTTATGAAATTGTCATACATTGTACATTTGCAGATTTGGACATACATTTCTGAATCATTAGAAATGGCTGATGAATATATAAAGATGAGCATGGATGTAATGTAGAAAACAGCTCATGGTCCAAATAGTTTATTATGTTTAAACCTCGGCTCCGGCCAATTTAATGGGATTGAAGGTTATAGATGGGCCTGGTAGGTAGGGATATGATCGGTGCAACTTGTGGGCCGAAGGGCCTGTTTGTGCTGTAGTGTTCTATGTTCTATGTTTACATAAAACTAGGGATGTTTTAGTCAAGTTGTATAGGGCATTGGTGAGAGATATCTGGAGTACTGTTGAGTTTTTGTCATCTTATTCAAGAAAGGGAATAATTGCATTGGAAGCAGTTCAGAGAAGATTCACTTGACTGATTCCTGGGATTGAAGGAGGGGGGATTATCTTTCTAATGAAGAAAGGTTGGGTTGGTTGGGTGTGAATCATGATGTGGGTATGCCGGCGTTGGACTGGCGTAAACACAGTAAAAAGTCTGACAACACCAGGTTTTAGTCCAACCTATTTATTTGATAATATACTCACAAGCTTTCGAGGGACACCCTGACGAAGAGGGTGTCCCTCGAAAGCTTGTGAGTATATTATCAAATAAATAGGTTGGACTAAAACCCGGTGTGAATCCAGCAGAGTTTAGGAGAATGAGGCGTATCTTATTGAAACAAGTAACATCCTGAGGGGACGTAACAAGGTGGATTCGGAGTGGATGTCTCTCCCCAGTGTGAGAGCCGACAACTAAGAGGACACAGTTTAAAAATAAGGGATCTCTCATTTAAAGGCGAGCTGAGGAAAAAAGGCGAGTTGAGGGCTGTGAATGTTTTGAACTCAGTGGTGGAAGCAGGGTCAATGAATATTGTTAGTGCAGTTACTCAAGAATATCAGGGAAAGGTGGAATGGGGAGTTGAGGTGACATCAGATTATCCGTTCTTATTGAATGATAAAACAGGCTCAAGCTGACCCCTCTAGTTTGTATGTTTTTATGATTGTACAATATGTGTGTAATTTTCTGGACGTATACATTATATACCAAAGAAAAACTTGCATTTTGATATTTTCACCAGCTCAAAACATCCCCAATTAAATACAGCTAATTAAATACTGATGAAGTGTAGACACCTAATGTAATATCGAAAACACGACCTACTGGTGCAGAACAAGCTGCCATTAACATCACTTGGAAAATGAGCAGATATTTGTTTGTGACTTTTTTTGAGGGATAAATATTGACCACAACATTAACAAGGATTTCTGATCTCTTTCAATAGTGTCACGCTATCCTTTATGTCCACTTTGGAGAGTAGACGGGGCTACAATTTTAATCTGCAGATTAATACCTCCAACAGTGTGGCACTCCCTCAGCACTGACCCTCTGACAGTGTGGCGCTCCCTCAGCACTGACCCTCTGACAGTGTGGCACTCCCTCAGCACTGACCCTCTGACAGTGTGGCGCTCCCTCAGCACTGACCCTCTGACAGTGTGGCGCTCCCTCAGCACTGACCCCCTGACGGTTCAGCCCTCCCTCAGCACTGACCCCCTGACGGTTCAGCCCTCCCTCAGCACTGACCCCCTGACGGTTCAGCCCTCCCTCAGCACTGACCCCCTGACGGTTCAGCCCTCCCTCAGCACTGACCCCCTGACGGTTCAGCCCTCCCTCAGCACTGACCCCCTGACGGTTCAGCCCTCCCTCAGCACTGACCCCCTGACGGTTCAGCCCTCCCTCAGCACTGACCCCCTGACGGTTCAGCCCTCCCTCAGCACTGACCCCCTGACGGTTCAGCCCTCCCTCAGCACTGACCCCCTGACGGTTCAGCCCTCCCTCAGCACTGACCCCCTGACGGTTCAGCCCTCCCTCAGCACTGACCCCCTGACGGTTCAGCCCTCCCTCAGCACTGACCCCCTGACGGTTCAGCCCTCCCTCAGCACTGACCCCCTGACGGTTCAGCCCTCCCTCAGCACTGACCCCCTGACGGTTCAGCCCTCCCTCAGCACTGACCCCCTGACGGTTCAGCCCTCCCTCAGCACTGACCCCCTGACGGTTCAGCCCTCCCTCAGCACTGACCCCCTGACGGTTCAGCCCTCCCTCAGCACTGACCCCCTGACGGTTCAGCCCTCCCTCAGCACTGACCCCCTGACGGTTCAGCCCTCCCTCAGCACTGACCCCCTGACGGTTCAGCCCTCCCTCAGCACTGACCCCCTGACGGTTCAGCCCTCCCTCAGCACTGACCCCCTGACGGTTCAGCCCTCCCTCAGCACTGACCCCCTGACGGTTCAGCCCTCCCTCAGCACTCTCAGCTTTGCAATATTCCATTCCTTGTTAGACCAACATATCCGTGCTTGATTCTCAGCTGTGTCTGGTCAAAGAGTGATTTCACGTCAATAATTCTCAAGAACTGTTTTAATTGTGTTGTGGATTGCAGATTGCACCCCACGCTAGGGTCTGGGAGGACATTAGTTTGGTCATGTTGATTGCTGGTAAGTATCCTTTTAAACTAAACCCGTAGACTTACAGAAATAACTATGGGAAATATGAAATAAATTAATTAAATATATAAGCACAAAAATAATGCTATTAACTTTAAGAATTACTGACTTGTAGAAGATATTCTAAAAATAACCATCAGTTAATTTATTTAGTCTTTTCACTTTGCATGAAATGTTTTGTTTTCCCTGTTTTTTTTAATTTCAGATTTTAAACAATTTTGATTTTATTTTTTATTTTTTCATTTTTTATGGGCTGTGAACAGGCTCCAGAGATAATCAGAATATTTACTGATGTGAGGATGCTTTAAAAGAAGAAGAAGAACATTGTGTTCTGTGAATTATTTTACTTCTAATTTATTCTCTTATTTTGGATTCTCAGTGCGTGGGGTTCAGTTGGTTATCTATCTTTTCCCCACCGCTCTCTCCTCCTCTTCTATCCCACTAATGAGGGAGAAAGCAAAAGGATTGAATGTTGATGGGGTTCAATGAAGAGAGGGGGAGAGGTGTGGACCAGTTGGGCCATATGGACTAAATGTTATACTTAAAAAAAATAGTGATGTAAACTCTCTGTCTGGTGCTGAGGACACCACCATTTAGTTATGACAGTTGTAGATTTTCAAGTGACTTTTATTCAGAATTACAATCAGTGTAAAAGGCCTTGTAAACTTGTATTTGGCCTTGAGTACGTGTTAACAGTTAGACTGAGTTGTTGGAAGTTCTATGTAATTTTGTATTCACGTTCCCTGTAAGATGTGTTGCTGTCACAAGGGGCATGCTCACTTGTATACTTGTTGCATTGCTCCTTCAACACAAGCCTCTGATTCCCACTGGTCTGTCTGAACTGCCCATCCAGAGTGGCCATCACTGAAGCTGTCATCTCAACATCGAACCCTCAGTTATCTCAGCCGCCTCTCAAGTTGTGAAAGAATCAGCCACATTGCTGTGATTTTGGATAGACATTGTCTCACATGATTTTGGGTCCTTTCTTCAGAGAGGGGACAGCATCAACATGATAAAGGGACCAGGGGTTATGGAGAAATGAGGATGAGAAAAATATCAACCATGATTGAATGGCAAAGCAGACTTGATGGGCTGAGTGGCCTAATTCTGCTCTTTTGGTCTTCTTATTCAAGCCTGATGCTTTTTGGGATAATTGCACCAGGTAACGATAAAGAAAGATAGCAAAGATACAAAGACTCGCGTTTATGTGGCATATTTCACATCTCAAGACATTCCAACATGTTTTACAATCTTATCAATATAGAAGCAGGGGGCAGCATGGTGGCACAGAGGTTAGCCCTCTGCCTCACAGTGCCCGGGACCAGGGTTTGATTCCTGGCTTGGGTCACTGTCTGTGTGGAGTTTGCATGTTCTCCCTGTGACTGTGTGTTGTTCGCTCCGGGTGCACCGGTTTTCTTCCGCACTCCAAAAGACGTGCTAGTTAGCTGCAATAGCCATGCTAAATTCTTCCTCTGTGTACCCGAACAGGTGCCGGAGTGTGGCAAACAGGAGAGTTTCATAGTAATTTAGTTGCAGTGTTAATGTAATCCTACTTATGACACCAATAAATAAACTTTAAACTTAAATGACTGCGGATGCTGGAACCTGAAACAGAAAATGCTGGTAAATCTCAGCAGATCGGACAGCATCTGTGGAGAGAGAATAGAGCCAATGTTTTGTGTTTGGATGACCCTTTGTCAGAGCTGTTGTGTTCTACACAACCTGTTGCAGGTATGGTCAGTGCTACTTTGAATCCTTTGCAGCTGCAGAAATAATGTAAATATTCAAGCTGTGAGGCTCAGGATTAACTGATCAATTATCTCCATGAGGTTCTCCCCAGCCACGGAACGACAAGACTTCTCCACACATTTACTTCTCCCACAAGCAGGTCGAGGACTTGGGAAGTGATTGGCTGTGAAGTGAATTGAAGATGTGATGAATGAGTGCAGATCTAATGCTCGTGACTCTCTCTCATCTCTTTAATCACATTCAGATGTTATGTGGGCTTTGAACACCCTTGTGGACACCTCGCGTGTCAGATCCGATGTGTGATTAATATTGGGCTGAGATATTATAGCCTGCTGGGCATCTCTGGATCATTTAGTCAGTATTGTGCAGGCTGGTGAAAAAGTTTTGAGGATTTAAATCCATAATACAAATTTGGTTGGGGAATGCGTGTCAGATGGGACTGCTTTTTCATTTTTGGGGCTAAGAACTGGGACGTGCGAAGCTCCTGGTCTAATTGTGAAAGCTACATGATGAGGGTTTCAAATAGTTTCACTATTTCTCTCCACAGGTGCTGCCTGACCTGCTGAGTATTTCCAGCATTTTTTAATCATTCAGATTTCCAGCATCTGCTGTATTTGGCACTGTGGTTAGCACTGCTGTCTCAGACCGCCAGGGGCTTGGGTTCAATCCCCTGCTTCGGTTGCTGTTTGTGTGGATTCTGCACATTCTCCACGTGTCTGGGTGGGTTTCCTCTGGGTGCTCTGGTTTCCTCCCACAGTCTGAAAGATGTGCTGGTTAGATGCACTGGCTGTGCTAAATTCTCCCTCAGTGTACCCGAACAGGGGCCGGAGTGTAGCGACTAGGGGCTTTTCACAGTAACTTTATTGCAGTGCTAATGTAAGCTTATTTGTGACACTGATAAATAAACTTTACTGCTGCTGTTGGAACAGTTTCAACTCTGTTCCTTTACAGACCCACAATGTGACCCAAAATGACCTGGAATTTCGAAAAGTGGCAACTGGCACAGGAGATGAGAGGTGCCACTGGAGCAGCTTTTTTGGGTGAAGTTTCCAAGGTTGAGATTGAAGTTTCTTCTGTCTGGCAGATGTAGAATTGTACATGTATTCCTTTGGAAACATGTTCACCTGGTGCTGCTGGGCAGTTTGCCACAATTGTTGGTGCAGTGTGGAGTTTTCCAGTGTGCTGCTAACTGGAACCTTTCTCGTTTCAATCCCTCAATCACTTCTTTTCTTTTAGATTTTTTCTCCAATGCTGGTTCTTCCACACCCTCCCCAGATAATCCTCCAATCCCAGTTTCACATCTCAACTAACTAGTCCCATCTGCTTGTTGATTGTGTCCCTGATTTATTATCTTTAACACCTTTCTGTGAATCACCATATTCTTTCATACTGTCCCTTCACCTTCCTAACTTCCCCAGTTGCTTCCCCTTCAATGTTTTTCCCACAACCCCTTACTAAGCTTATGCCCTTTTTTTGTCTGAGGATGAAGGAAGTGGAGTAAATGAATGATTCAAAAGGAAATTGACCTGAGTGTAATTTAACCAGAATAGAGCAGAGGAATGGGACTGATTGGACGGCTCTACAGAGAGCTGGTACCCACTTGATGGGCTGAATGGCTATTCACCTGTGCTGTAATCTCTAAAGAGTTTTACTGTGCTTCAGAGCACTTTCTTTCTGATGTGCAATGCTTCATCCTGATGTTGGTGCCAATGTTATTCTCAATCCTGTTACGCCAGGTCAGAAGAGACAACAGCACTTAGTATTTTTGGTTAGTTTATTTATTTATTTGTCACAAATAGGCTTACATTCACACTGCAACGAAGTGAAAATATCCTAGTTGCCACACTCCAGTGCCTGTTCGGGTACACTGAGAGGAGAATTCAGCATGGCCAGTGCATCTAACCCACATGTCTTTTGGACTGTGGGAGAAAACTGGAGCACCCGGAGGAAACGCAGGGCGAATGTGCAGGCTCAGCGCAGAACGTGACACAAGCCAGGAATCCCACCTGGGTCCGTGGCACTGTGAAGCAGCAGTGCGAACCACTGTGCCACCGTGCTGTCTAAACATGCACATATCTATAGAGACACATACCAAAAATGAGGGGAGTTAGAATCCACTAAAAAAGGTAGGAAAAGATACACTTAAGAATCATTTGAGTGTCATTGAAGAGCCAATGTAAACTTATCATCCAATTCAGGTTAGCTGGTTTCTTGGATATGGTCAGAGATAGAAGATGTTGCAGTTATTTCAAAATCTCCATTCGCTTGTACAGTTGGCTTCTTGAACTGGATGACACGCTTAATCCAGAAAATAGAGAACCCTCAGTTTCTATCCTCTGCTGAAGACTTTCTGGACACTGCCTGTGTCACTTGCAATCTCTCTCTAGTGGATGGACAACCTTGCCTGGAAATATTTCACCCGTTGTGTATTTCCAAAATGTTTTGGATGTCTCCCCCTGTGGCAGCAGTTGTTTCAAATCTAGAACTTTGCATTTTTAATGCATCTTCCTTAGACAGTTGCAAGTTCCCAGAGAACTATAGGTTATGGTGCATAAAGAGGCCATTCAGCCCATCGTGTCTGTGCCAGCCGAAAAGAGGAAAACAGCCACTCATTTTAATCCCACCTTTTGGCACCTGGTCTATAGCCTTGCAGCTTACAACACTTCAGATGCAGATCCAGGTACTTTTTCAATGAATTGAGCATTCTTCTTTCCCCACCATCAACTTGGGCAGTGAATTCCACATGCTCACCCCTTCCCCCCTCTGGGTGGAGGTTTTTCCTCGTGTCCCCTCTAATCATTCTACCAATCATCTTAAATCTATGTATTTGAGTTTTGATTGGTGTCTGGATTATAGAACATGTGTGTCTCTCTCTCTCTCTCTCTCTCCACACTCCCTTGAGGGTTTCTTACTTTTTGCCTTGGGTTACGGCCCTGTCCCCGTTAATTTTTCAAAGTTCTAGTCAGTTAAAAATTGAAACATTATAATTTCAAAAATATAGAGACACAGACTCGTAGCAGCATAGAAGCTCTTCATCTGGGTGGGTTGCAAGCCATTTATGTCATCTGCAGAAATGCGGTTTTTTTTGCCATTATCCCCAGAAATCTCAAATGTTTTACGAGTCTCCCTCTTGAACTGTGGTCACTCCATGACTGGTGGTGTGCGTTGATTTGGCGTTCTAAAACCATGCAGAGGGAAACGCGATATCTTGTGACTAGTTAGTGGAATCTGTTGATGAAATTACTATTTTCTATTTAATTCTTTTTGTTGCTAAATTTTGTGTGGTTTGTGACCTAAAAATAGGGAATTGGTGCCTGCTGGGCATGGTGTATCATTTCGAAAGCATCATTACCAGTAAATACTGGAGACCCGCGTATGCTATAGCAGTTCTCAAAAGTTGTTCAAAAACGGTATTGTACAGCTGGCAGCCAGATGTTCCAATAATGTGGATGTTCTGATGAGAAACAATAGATGGTTTGGTGGGTGGAGAAACCTGGTTGTAGATTATGCTTTTGCTGCTACAGAGCAAAAGTTTGACGGGAAACACATTGTCTTCAGCTCCTGTGCAGGAGAGTTTATTAAGACTTGTGGTATTGGGATTATATTGTGGCTCCTGAATTCTTTAGGAGTTATAACACTGACCAACCTTGACAGATGGAGGCCAGGGTTTTGCATCTCATCAACACTGATCCGTGCAAGTCTTGTGCCAGAAGGGGAGTGCTCCACCAGATACAACAACTTTACCAGGCATTCTTATACTTGTCCAGTTTTGTTTCTGCAGGGTGGAAGGGCTAGGCCTTAACTGTTAATGTAAATGATTCTGTGGTGGCTGCACTGAAAGGTCTGCCTTCAGTGCAACTTTGACAAAGGCGTGTAGTAGAATGGATTGTGCTGCTGCGCAGACCTTTGCGTTAATGGATAGGTGGTAATAAAAATATATAAAGTCAGTTGAGGTAAGATCAGTGGCCTTCTAAGGCATAGAGAGAGTCTGAGTTTGCATGTCTTTCATGACACCAATATAAGTTTCTTGTGTAAAGTATGTTGGGAGTGAGTGAGCAGTTCTGTGTTGTGTTACATTCTTGGGACATTATAGCAATTCTGAAAGGCTGAACAGCTACCTTGGATGAGAGAGTTTTCATCACACCTTCTATATAACAACAGTCTTCAAGTGAAAAGTTGGCTAATCGCAGGAACGTAGTCTGTAAGAATCAACTCATCCCTCAGGGAACTTTTGTTTTATTTGTTCATGGGACATGGACATTGCTGGCTGCCAGCATTTATTGCCCATCCCTGAGGGCATTTAAGAGTCAACCACTTTGCTATGGGTCTGGAATCACATGTAGGCCAGACCAGGTGAGGGGGACAAATTCCCTTCCCTAAAGTGAATCAGTTTAGGGAATTTTGCAATTGACAGTGGTTTCATGGTCACCATCAGACTTTTGGTTCCAGATATATTTTATTGAATTGACAGTTTTTATTCGGGGAACTGTTTCCCAGCTTCACCTCACTTGGTACTTTACCCCACAAAGTCTATTCTTTGAACCCTTGGGTCTTTGGCTTCCTCCAGTTCTGTCTGTGGCACATCCCTGGTTATCATCACTGCTGCATTGGTGAGCTTGCCTGAGCTGCTTACGGTGGGGAATTCTCTCTCTATCTCCACTGCTATTTCCTCTTGCAATGGGTAAAAATGGAACCTTTTCACGAGGTTATCAACAATCCAACTCTTTGAGATCCATAATCAATTCTCTGCGGGGATAGGGCAGAGCAGCAGAATGATCACCTTCTCCTCAAAACTACTCTCCTGTGGAAAAATCTGGCAGAAAATTGCCTTGTGCCTCTCTTCTCTTAATACTACATTGATTCACAGTGTTTACAGCACAGAAAACAATTAGCTTGCTTCAGAGCCTGTGGTTCATATGGACACTAAATTATCTGGCACATACACATGCAACATCTCATCGCTGAGACAATGTACTGAAGTTTATGTCTGGTATATTAACATTCATCTCAGTTGAGCAAGTTGTGCTCATTTGAGTGTGGCATGTTCATTCTCTTCACAATTCAACATGCTTAGTAGCAATGGCAATTATTAACCAAGCTCCAGCTAGTCTTTTGTCTGTGTGCAGCCATAGCCCCCTCATTGATAGAAGTCCGTATGTTGTATTTTACACTGTATGGCCTGGATTTTGCCTTCTGAACAACAGTGAGGCTGTCGGTGTTCAACATTGCAATGGAGCAAATCAAGAACAACTTCAGGAAGTTGCACGCACGCGTGCAGACAAGTGTGGGAATCGAGAAGTTGCTATCCATGTTACCGTCATCCTTCACAGGTTCTACTATAACGGTACCTGACTGCTGGACGTGGCATTCAAACACGTGAAGCATGTGAAGTTGTGGTTCTAGTCTCGTAAATGTACCAGGAAACAATAGGGCAAGCAGATGTAAATTAATTTTTATCCTTGTTTTATTATTGATATTAACATTACAACAAACAACTTCACAGACCCAGAAAAGTTAATTCTACAAGTGTGGGATCCCATTTCATCAGAACTTGCAATGTTGAAGATTTAAACAGTGTTTAAAAAGCTTTTTCTGACTCTTGAATTTTTGTTATTCTTTTATCACTCTTAATCTCATCTTTTTTTCAGTCACCTTATTTCACTTTCTGTACATGATCTAAATCTGATTTTATTTCCTGCTTTATACATCCTGGTTTAGACTTTGCATGCCTGTGAGGATTCTTCAATCTGAAGAGTCTTGCTATCCCATTGGCACATCATAAATCTCCTGTAGAAGGCGTATCAGACTGGCAATGATGGCACGTTGTTACCTGAAGCCTGGGCAGCTGGCTGCAAGGCGCAGAGTGAATTCTGCAGTTTTTGCCACTGATCGAGAGAAGTTTGGGGTGATGCATTTTGACAGGGAGAACATGGAGAATTAATGTGTGCTGGCGCAGACGGACCTGGGTACATGTACCTGGGGGTACAGGTGGATCATTGAAGGTGGCAGGCTAGGGTAACAGAGTACAGAAGGTTATGCTGAACTTATCCAAGAAACTAGATAGAAGTTAGTTGGGATATTGTGTACAAATCTGAGTCACGCTATAGGGATGTTATGGTTCAGGTCAGAAATTCCAAAGTGTTTTATGAAGCCCACCTGGATTTAAGTTTTGCATCTTGAATTTGGCTAAGATGAGCATGATGATATAGGTTTCATTTCAGTATGATTCAAATGATCAGATAGGGAGCTTTTATCGAACAAAGTTTATTTAAGAATATACTTAACATGCATGAAAAGAAAATTAGCAAGAACTTTTATCAATTACAAACAAAAAAACAACCACAATAATGTATAACCCTTAACGAATTTTTCTAAGATGTCCCAATCAAACCAATCCCATAAACAAAACCCTTCCACAGGCTTAACCGCACAGACTAATGCTCACGTGATACTGGAACCGAGTCCTTTAGTTGAATGCTGCAGTTTTGTTGATACACTCAGAACAGTTTGAAGTCAGAACAGCTTCCCAGAACACCAGGGAGAGACACTGGTCAAGCCACCAACAGCAGATTTTCTATTCCAGGAAGGCTTTCAGCTAATCAATAGAATTTCTCAAAACCAGGAAGAGAGAGAAGAGATACTTCTTTCCAGCTTGATGTCCCTTCTGCAGCTCGGAACTGAAAATAAAAGAGCTTCTGTCACCTGACCTGCAACCATAGTCATAAAACTAATTCCCAAAGTAAAAATAAACAACCCCCATTTAAACCTCTTAAGGAGCAATAAAAGGACTCCCACAGACAGCCTGGCAACAATGAGAGCTACAGAGAACATATTTTTAAAAAACCTCTCAATGGCACAGGAAGGATGTGAACACATTGGAGAGAGTGCAGAAGAGGTTTACCGGAATGGTTCCAGGGAAGAGAAACTTCAGCGATGGAATAGATTGGAGAGGTTGGGACTATTCACCTTGGAGAGAAGGTGGCCAAAAGGAGATTTGATCAAGATACTCAAAATTTTGAGGGGGCTGGACAGAGTAGATTGGGAAAAACTGTTCCTGTCCATAAAAGAATGAGAGGGCACGAATGTCAAATGATTTGCAAAAGAAACAAATGAGATGTCATAGAGGTCTTCAGCACAGAAAAAGGCCCTTCCACCCATCACCTGCACCAGTCAAAGACAACCCAACCATTCTAACCCCATCTTCCAGCAGTTGGCCCATAGCCTTGGCATTGTAGGGGGAATCAAAACTACTTAATTGTTTCTGCCTTCCCATCCTTTCAAGCAGTGAATTCCAGACTCCCACCATTGGGTGAAAAGGTTTTTCCTCACATCTCCTCTTAATCTCCTGCCCTTTACCTTAAATATCTGCCCTCTAGTGATTGACCCCTCCACCAAGGGCAATAGTTTCTTTATATCTACATCTCAATCATGCCCCTCTCAGTCTCCTCTGCTCCAAAGCAAACAACTCCAGTCTATCCAATCTTTCATAACTAAAACTCTCCAGCTAATGAGGGCAAGGATACCATTTATCTTAACCAACTTATCCACTTGTCCTGCCACCTTACGGAACCGGTGTCCACACACCAAGGTTCTTCTGATCCTCGGTGCTTCCCAGGGTCCTGCTGTTCATCTTGTATTCTCTTGCCTTTTTTGTCCTGCCCAATTGTATCACCTCACACTGAGCCAGATTGAATTCCATCTTCCACTGATCAGCCCATCTGACCTGCCAGTTTATATCCGTCTGTAATCTAAGGCTATCCTCTCACTATTTACCGCCCCCCACAATTTTTGTATCATCCACAAGCTTACTGATCAACCATCCTATATTCGAGTCTAAATCAGTGATATAAACAGCAAGGGCCCCAACACTGATCCCTGTGGAAGTGCAATGGGCACAGTCTTCCAATCAGAAAATCACTCCACCACCATCATCACCCTCTACTTTCTGCTACTCAGCCAATTCTGGATCCAACCTGACAAATTTCCTTGGTCCCGTGGGTGCTTACTTCCCATGTGGGACCTAATCAAAAACCTTGCTGAAGTCTAGGTAGACTACATCGAATACATTGCCCTCATCGACACACCTGGTCACCTCCTTGAAAAATTCAATCCAGTTGGTCAGACTTGACCTCCCCTTAACAAGACCACACAGACTGTTCCTGATTAATCCCAGCGTTGCCAAATGCAGATTAATCCTGTTTCTCAGAATTGCTTCCACTTGTTCCTTCACGCTGAGGTTAGACTGACTGGCCTGTGGTTTCCTGGTTTATCCCTTACTCCCTCCTTGAATAATGGTCTCACACTGGCTGCTCTCCAGTCCTCCGACACCTCTCCTGTGGCCAGAGAGGGATTGAAGATGATTACCAGTGCCTCTGCTGCGAGGGGGAAAAAAAACTTCTTTGCACATGAGTGGTTTGGGTCTGGGATGCACTGCCTGGGAGGGTGGTGGAGGCAGGTTCAATTGGGCCATTTGAGAGGGCTTTAGATGATTATTTGAATAGAATAATGTGCAGGGATACGGGGAAAAGACAGGGAAATGGCACTAAGTCATAGTCCTCATTTGGAGAGCTGGTGCGGATAGTGGGCCGAATGTAATGTTTCTGTGAAATAATTCTCCATTTGTAATGATGGAATATTTTTCTCAATATTGTGTCCTCTTCAGAGAGTTGGAAAGGTGTGAGATTTGTGTATGAACAAAATGAACACTGTGCAAATTACTAGTTCCTCTGAAACTTTCAATCTGCTCTCTTCTATCCCTATTTCACTTTCTCGTTAACTTTGCTAGCAATTAAATATTTCCCCCCTCAAGTAAAAGGGAAGGACTTATCGGCAAACTCCTGTCTTGTATTTGATAGGTCACTGGTGGCAGCTTACCCCCAGAACTTACTGTTTGGGGGAAAGATGGTTGGGAATCAATATTAAATATTCAGCCCACCAACCCTGCGTATACTCCACGTGACCCTGCTCCCACCCACTCACCCCTCACCTCACCCTCTACTTCTCATCCTTTCTCCCTCGTCTGCTTATCCAGCTTCTTTATAAAGACATTCATATGATTTACCTCAATCACACCACGAGTTCCACGTTCTCTCCCTCTGACTAAAGATGTTCTCCCTGAACTTCCTATTAGACTTATTATTTCCTATTCATCAGTCACAAATTACACTGTGACAAAAGGAAGCTCTTTTTTCCTTCCCCCGCTGCATTCAATTATCTTTATTCTTACAAATCTGATCACAGCCAATGCACCTCATACGGTGGCTTCCCTTCTCAGTCCCACGTCATTATTTCTCGTGTTCCCCCAAGGATCGATCCTCAGTTCCCCTCATCCAATTTTGCCCCTCAGCAGCATCTGAAAACACAGCATCAGTTTTCACATCTACTCTCATACCCAGCCCTACCTCACCTCTACCCCTCTCGATCGATCCACTGCCTTTAAGCTGTCACACCACTTATCTAACATTCACTCATGGATGAGCAGAGATTTCCTCTACCTAAAAACTGGGAAGACTGAAACCATCGGCTGTGATCCCTGTTCCAAATATCGTCTCCGTCCTTCTCCCTAGCAATTGTCTGAGGCTGAACTAAGTTTGGCAACATTTGATCCCAGGAAGAACCTTCTGACCATAGACATGCTATCACTAAGACCACTTCTCTCCAACACCATGACATGAGCTGACTCTGCCCCAAGTCATATGCTGTTGAAACCCTCATCCATTCCTTTTGTTACCTTGAGATTTGACTGTTCCGACACTCCTCCCATGTTCAGCATTCCATAAACATGAGATCACTCTTCTGACTGGGTCTTGAACCACACAATCCTGTCCACCTGTCACCTCAGTGTTTACTGATTCATGTTGACTTCTAGTTAATCAATTTCTTAGTTGCTAAATCCTCATCCTTGTTTTCAAATCCCTCTATGAGCTCACCCCTCCCTATATCTGTAACCTCCTCCAATCCTACAACCGACCGTGATCTCTGCACTCCTCAAATTCTGGCCTCTTCAGCATCCCTGATGTTATTTGCCACACTGTTGACCATGGGGTCTTGAACTGTCCCTTTGGACTGTTATTTTTGCTTGAGTTGCGTTGGGCTTTTATTCACATCTTTAATCAGACTTTTGCAGGATGGCAGGTGGGAATGTGGGAGGCGGGAAAGGAGAGACTGGGGGCTTTAGGCATGGAACAGAACAAGGACTGGCATCGTGGCTGGAGTCCTCATGTTCCACATGCTGAAGATAATGAAGTGGAAGATTTGCTGAGGAACTCTTCCACGAGGAGATCAAGGGGTCTGTAGAAAAAAAATTGTCTTTCACTTAAGCAATTCTTCCTTCTTTGATATCTCACCTTAATGAACAGAAAAACTTGCACAGAATTTTTAAACATTAGCTCCTTAGTCTGCAAGTTTATATTTCCAAACTATCTTTGTGGAAAAGCCAGGTAGATGGAAACTTGACTTGGTTCTTGCGGTTATTCAGTCATATCTGTTTTTTGGACAGGAGGGCTGGCTTGTGATAAAACTGATCATGTTGGAGTGGGTTTTACTTCAAATATTAGTGCTGGCATTCCTGTTTTAACAAACGCAGGAGAATTCCTACTTCCTTGGAAAATGTACATTTCAGATTTGAATGTTTGTTCAAACATGCTGCTAATTACAACTAAGGAAAGGTGTTCTTCTGGATGTCTTCAAGATGAGCCCTTCTGATAAAAGCAGACACCACAGAATGAGGCCACTCGACTTGTTGTATCCTGACGGGCTTTTTGAGAATCGGCCAATTGCCCCATGCCCACCACTCAAACCAACTTCCGATCCGTTAACTCTGTCCACACTTCCTGCATCCTCAACAAAGCAGTCAGCATAATTAAGGACCCCACGCACCCCGGACATTCTCTCTTCCACTTTGTTCTGTCGGGAAAAATATACCAAAGTATGAGGTCACGTACCAACCGACTCAAGAACAGCTTCTTTCCTGCTGTTGTCAGACTTTTGAATGCACCTACCTTGC
Organism: Carcharhinus amblyrhynchos; assembly: GCF_965287045.1. Classification (NCBI taxonomy): domain Eukaryota; kingdom Metazoa; phylum Chordata; class Chondrichthyes; order Carcharhiniformes; family Carcharhinidae; genus Carcharhinus; species Carcharhinus amblyrhynchos. The sequence continues at coordinate 1,181,054 of NC_137328.1, forward strand.
ATTAAGTCGATCTTTTTCTACAACCTAGCTATGACTGTAACACTACATTCTGCATACTGTTCTTTCCTTCTCTATGAATGGTATGCTTTGTATAGCGCACAAGAAACAATACTTTTCACTGTATCCCAATATATGTGACAATAATAAATCAAATCAAATGCCCTTTCGACTTCCAACTGATCCTTCTGATTGTGGGCTAACACCAAAGGGTTGGTTACTGTGTTGAAGGGAAGGCAGGAGGTTAGTTGTGGATTGTGTGCAGAAAATATAGAACTATGAAGCAACTAACAATGCTGCCCTGGACACTCTCGGATAATTTAGTCTGTCCCCTAACTCAGAGGGTGGTGAGCCTTTGGAATTCTCTACCCCAGAACGCTGTGGAATCTCGATCATTGAGTATGCACAAGGCAGAAGTTGATGGATTTCTGGATAATAATGATATTGGGGGCGGGGAGTGGTTGGGACAGGTTGGTGGGAAAGATGGCATAGAGGTAGATACTCGGTGTGAGCTAATTGAATAGTGGAGCAGTCTCTGAGGCAAATGGCTTACTAACTTTTTGTTAGTTGGTTAACTAACAGAAAGCAAAGAGTGGGAGTAAATGGGTGTTCTTCTGGTTGACAGTCAGTGACTAGTGGTGTGCCTTAAGGATCAGTGTTGCGACCACAATTGTTTACGATTTACATAGATGATTTGGTGTAACAAAATTCGTAGATGACACTAAGATGGATGGCAGAGCAAAGTGTGCAGAGGAAGTCTGCAAAGGGATTTAGATAATTTGAGTGAGTGGGCAAGGGTCTGGCAGATGGAGTACGAGGTTGGTAAATGTGAGGTCATCCATTTTGGTCGGAATAAAGCAAAATGGACTATTATTTAAATGGTAAAAAATTGCAGCATGCTGCTGTGCAGAGGGACCTGGATGTCCTTGTGCAGGAATCTCAAGGAGTTGGTTTGCAGGTGCAGCAGGTAATTATGAAGGCAAATGGAATTTTGTCCTTCATTGCTAGAGGGATAGACTTTAAAAACAGGGAGATTATATTGCAGCTGTATAAGGTGCTTGTGAGGCCACACCTGGAGTACTGTGTACTTACTTGAGAAAGGGATATACTGGCACTGGAGGGGGTGCAGAGGAGATTCACTAGGTTGATCCCGGATTTGAGAGGATTGGCTTATGAGGAGAGACTGAGTAGGCTGGGACTATACTCATTGGAATTCAGAAGGATGATGGGGGATCTTATCAAAACCTATAAGATTATGAAGGGAATAGATAAGATAGAAGCAGGAAAGTCATTTCCACTGGTGGGTGAAACTAGAACTAGGGGGCATAGCTTCAAAATAAGGGGGAAGCAGATTTCGGACTGAGTTGAGGAGGAACTTCTTCACCCAAAGGCTCGTGAATCTGTGGAATTCCCTGCCCAGTGAAGCAGTTGAGGCTCCCTCATTTAATGTTTTTAAGACAAGGATAGATACGTTTTTGAACAGTAAAGGAATTAAGTGTTAGGGTGAGTAGGCAGCCAAGTGGAGCTGAGTCCACAAAAAAATCAGCCATGATCTTACTGAATGGCGGGGCAGGATCAGGGGGCCAGATGGCCCACTCCTGCTCCTAGTTCTTATGTACTCCTGTTCATATATCTCCAATCACAAGTTTAATCCAGGAATTGGGGCAGTGCAGTGGTTAGCACTTCTGCCTCACAGTCTTGTGTTCAATTCCAACCTCAGGTGATTTGTGTGGAATTTGCACATTCTACCCGTCTCTGTGTGGGTTTCCTCCCGCATGCCAAAGATGTGCAGGTTAGGTGGATTGGCCATGGTAAATTGCCCTTTAGTGTCCCAAGATGTATATTAGATGGATTACCCTTGGTAAATACGCAGGGGTAATGGGAATAGGGTAGAGGGCCTGGGTAAGATGCTCTGTTGGAGAGTTGCTGTGATTTCGATGGACTGAATGGCCTCTTCTGCACTGGAGGGGTTCAGTAATTGTGCCCATTGGAACAGAAGATCTTTATGGCAATGTGCACATTGTTACGGAGCGTAAAATCATTGCACAATCATTTGATAACAGTCAGTAAGAAAATCCCACCCTCCCTCTTACCCCCTGGAACTTGAAACAAGGTTGATGGGACAAAATGTGTGTTAATAATAAACAGCTGGAATCCAGGATCTCTGGTCAAAAAATGTATGGGAAAGACATGCATGTGTACGTTTTGTCACTGTGCCCATGTATGTGGACATGTGTCTGTGCAGATGTTTCAATGTTTAAACACATCTCTATTTCTCATACTTCAAGAACAGCTTCTTCCCTGCTGCCATCAGACTTTTGAATGGGCCTACCTTGTATATTAAACTGATCTTTCTCTACACCCTAATTGTGACTGTAACTAAATTCTGCGCTCTTTCTTTCCTTCTGCATTCCCTGAACCCATATGTTTAGTTGTATAGCGCACAAGAAATAATACTTTTCACTGTATATTAATACATGTGACAAATTAAATCAAATCAAGCGCCTCATGTATTGAATTTTAATGAGATTTCAACTTTATATTTTGTTTGTTATTTATTTTGGTTCCACTCTTGCTAGTTTCTGAAGTTTTTACACACTGCTGGAGATTTCTTTGGAAGTCTCTCTGCCAATGGGCAGCTGTTGATGAACACAGGAGGATGAGAAATATTCACAGTTAGTAAGTGGCAGAATGCGGGGTGCCTGAAGAGTTAATGTAATAACTGGAAGGGAGCTTTGTACAGTAGTTCCGACAGTAGCTCTGTTCTGAAGTCTGGTCACCCTGAACTATTGCGACTCTAAAACTTCTGACTGCAGCAATGAAGTCTGTGTGTAAGTGACACATATATCACAATTCTGTCACAATCCTGAGGCAGGCCAGGGTTCAGTGAGAGGAGCTGAGTGCGGCTCCCGGGAGGTCAGGGGAAACGGGAGTGCTCCCTCTCCCTCTCTCTGTCTGTGTCTCGGTGTGAGTTGCTCTCTGGTCAGGAGAATACACAGTGTAGAAGCTCCTTGGCAGTGTTTAATGGCAGGGTGATGTAGTCTGTTGTGACTTACTGCATTCCATTCAGGTTAAACTAGGGAAATGGCATTGTGTTAAAATTCCTAGCCGCATGAATGTTTTATTGCCACAAGTGCGCTCAGTTCTCGAGGGACGGAGGGGAGGTGGGGGGGAAGACGGTTCAGGAACTGCCAGCAGAATACTTCCTTGGAAAATGTTACCATTGGTGCGAGAGGCTGATATGCTGTGACACTCACTTTAGGAGGATTGCTCGTTTCTTTAAATGTGGCTGTTGATAAAAGAAAGCTTCGCAGTTGAGACAGTTAACTATTGAAGGAAATCTGTCGATCCGCATGTAGAGGGGCTGGGAGGTGGGGAGAGAAGGAATGTGCCAGAGTGGAGTAAGAGTTGCCTGTTTTGTCAAAATGCCAGGAAACCTAAAGCTGTTTTTTGCAGTCTGCTCCAGGCCGCGTGTGATCTGTTAACTGTATACATCTGACTGGGAGGTCACTGCAGCTAATGGTACTGTATGTTACTGCAATATCCACCCCCCCCCCCCCCCGTAGCCTCCCCCTCCTCCCCAGCTCTCTGTCTCCTAGCTCCCCCCCCCCCCACTCTTTATTTAAAGAAGGCAATAAGATTGCAAAGTACAGGAGGAATTTGAAGAGCTTGTGTTAAATGAAACCCGTTCAATTATTTATCAGATTGCATTGTCGAATGAAATAGTGGGGCTTGTTTAAATGGAATAAAGGGGAGGGGGGGTGGTTGAATTTGAGTTGAATGGTGAAGGATTTGGGTTAGTTCGCAGCTGCAGATTGCAGGGAATCTGTTCTGAGTGAGGGTGGGCGAATGGATTATTTCAAGCCAGCATTAATTTTGTTTTGTGTTGTGATAATGAAGCTTCCTGTCGCTCAGTGTGGATTTAAACCTCAGTAACTTGCTTAAACTAGTGCTGTCTCAAATTGCAGCAATGTTTCCTGGCAGCTACCTGTCCTGCAGCAATGTTACCCCCTCTACTGCCGGGTCCTGAGCTTTTCCTGCCCCGCGGCGCGCAGCCTGCAGCTGAACTCTGGCCACCAGCTATTCGGCCACGGGAGGCGGCGCAGTTTGCTGGCGACAAGGAGAGGATTTTTTTTTTCTTAAACGTACCGTTTTCTAACCACAACACCCGACTAACGGGCAAATCCGATTATCCTGTTCAGTCACAAGACAAATATGATGGCTCACAGTTTACCCTGGAGAGGGACATTCCGGTTAGCGTTTCAACTCCAACATCTCTCCCCCTTTATCTTGCGAGGAGTGGCTGGAAATGAGAGTGAATTAGAGAGAATTTAGGCACAGACAGAGACATAAAGGACTGGAAAAAGGATTAGGTTCAGAGATTTTTTTAAAAAAGACAAAAACAAGATTTAAACAAAAATCTAATAACAATTTGCAACTTGTCGGAATGAGATCCCACTGTTTACATTGATATCTTTCTGGACCAGTGAAGTATACCAGCATTGCAGGAACATTCATCTCATTTTTTTTAAAAAGTGTAATGACCTGGTAACACTGGTGTGTACCAGCCCTAACTTTCTGGGATGAGTTTAGTAAGTTTTTGATGAGCAAATGCCTCTGTATCAATTTGTAATTCGTGTGGCGTCTCCCTCCTTCGCCGTAAAGTGCTGATGCTGTCCCCATTAAACCTGGCTGTTGAAATGAGAGTAGAAATGAACCCAGAATTGCCACCTTTGCTTGAAGACAGTAGCTCTGTCTCAGCAAGCTTGTTGCCTCATCAGCAACAGTGAGTCTGCAGACAAGGCGTTAGTACTGGATGGAGCTGGGTCGATTAGGGGAAGGTTATTTGGTTGTTGTAAGGAGAATGGACATTGGCTCACTGTGTGTTTGTGACTGCTTATCTTACCAGGGCTTCATGTTATTGCACCAGTCTCTTCATGCACATGTGTAAGATTGTAATGCAACAGAAGTTTCTTGTGTCTGTGGAATGGGCTGGTTATTGAAGCAGTAGCTAAATCCACCCCCACATTATTTCCACAAAAGCTTCACCTCACTGTACAAACCTAAAATGGTACAAGGGGATTGAGGCATTCATAGAATCCCTGAAGTGCAAAAAGAGGTCATTCGGCCCATCGTGCCTGTACTGACAATAATCCCACCCAGGCCCTATCTCCGTATCCTCATGTATTTACCCTGTTAGTCCCCTTGACAATTTAGCATGGCTAATCCACCTAATCCACACATCTTTGAAGTGTGGGAAGGAACGGGAGCATTCAGAGGAAACTCGTGCGCGCACAAAGAGAACGTGCAAACCCCACACAGTCACCCAAAGCTGGAATTGAACCCAGGTCCCTGCTGCTGTGAGGCAACAGTGTTAACCACTGTGCCATCGTGCCACCCATCAGGTCTGACACTCAAAGAATGCCCAAGAAGGAACCTGTCAAAGACGTGCCAGGCAACATGGGAGGCTGCTGACATTTATATAGTGCTTTTTGATGTAGTAAAACATCTTTCAAAGAGGCATTATCAAACTAAACGTAGCATGAAGCACAGGATGAGATGTTAAGGAAGAACACCAAATGTTTGGTGAAGGAGGAAGGTTCGTTTTGGGGAGAGTTGGGGGGTTTTTAGGGGAAATTCCAGAGTTTGGGGCCTAGGCAGCTGAAGGTACGCACGGCAATAGCAGAGTGACACAAATCCGCAAATGGCCAGAATTTGAGGAGTCCAGATATTTTTGAATAATTCATTTGGTGCCATGAGGAGAGTCTCCTCACTTTCCCCTCTTCCTTCCTTCCACTATCATCTCTCTTCCTTTTCTTGCTCTCCTCCAAGGGGCCCACGCTGAGAATCGCAGAGAGTTTATGATTGGCTGAGACATTTGCCTGTTCCCCCGACCAATTCTTTGGACCTTGTTTATGTTCTGAAAACTGGAAAAGTCGGAGTTTAGGCAATTGTGTTTTTTTCAAACATGCAATAAATGACTAGATCGCCTGATTTTGTATTATAATGTAGATTGCAGACATAGGGCCAGACTATTGCTGAATTTCGGAGATTTCCTGGAGCTTTAAAAATAACAAATAGGACCTGAATGCGGCAGTCCAGTGCCCATTTCCAGCAGATCCACTTTTTGCCAGTAGGGGGAAGTAGATGGGAGGTAATTCATACAAGAAGGAAACTCAAACTTAGCCGGGCTGTTTGAACTTGGTACTGAGCTCAAACAGACCCCATTTTGGCTGCTGCAAGGACCTTAACCCACAGCGTGGGAGTCACAAATTGATGGAGTAGATGTGAATGCTCTTGAAGGACAGGTAAGGTCTGTTTAACTGCCATGAATGGAAGTGTTCTTAAATCTCTTGTATTTTAAACTGTTTAAAATGTTAGAGCTGTCAGTGATTGTTTATAAAGAAAATCCTGGACTGCTTTGCCAGGCCAGCTGATGTTGTGTCTTTTCGAGCATTTTCAACAAAGTTCTTCGCCATTTTGCTCTGGGCTATTCATAATGAATGCTTGGCTGAGACTCAAACTATGTATCATGGAGGATGGGTGAAGGGTGCGAGTTAGCATGGAGGCTCTGAGGAGCAATGGAGGGTGGGTATGGAGTGAGCAGTAAAGGGGCTTAAATATTTTCAAACGGCTGATAGCAACTCCCAGAGAACTTAGGCAGGATTTCTAACCAGCCTCCTTTGGCATTTGCATGTCCCCATATCACCGTCCCCTGCAATGAGTTTATATATCTCACAATTCGGGACACTTTTCTGGCCAGAGTATTTCTTCTTAGTGTAATATTCGATGCAAATCCTTTGAGAATTTTATCTTTTTGAATGAGTTCAATGAGGTGACACTGCTGCTTTAAATTGGACTAAAGTGCAATGATTGTGCAGTTTTACAGATGCAAACAAATCTCTTTTTACTATCTCTGCCAGTGCACTGGGGCCTACTATAGTTATTATGTCTGTTAAGTATCTTTTATTGCCCATGTAGCCTTGATGTTATCAAGGGAAATATTTATGTGGTTCCATCTACCTTTCAGTTACCCCCGGCACTGTATAGTATAGAAGGAGACCATTCAGCCCATCATGCCAGTATCAGCACTTATCAATTTAGTCCCAATACCTGTTCTTTTTTGCCTGTAGCCCTTCATCTTTCTCCCCGTTATGCATTTATCCAATTGCCTTTCAAAAACTTCCATTTTAATTTGCTCCCACCACTCTTTCAGGCAGCACATTCCGGATCATAGCTATTCTCTGAGTTTTAGAAATAAAGGCATTCTGTTTGTCTCTCCTCCTGGCTCGTTTACCAGTTATCTTGAATTGGTGTCTGCTGGTTGCTGACCCTTTGCTGGTGGAAACAGTTTGTGACTTATCCTCTTGGCCGTCCCCCCTTTGGCCGCCCACATCAATGGTTGGTCCTTCCTTCCATCTCCACCCTCTCATCACCTGACCCTTTCTACAGAACCCTATTTTTCAAACAAGTATTTCAAACCTCTCCCCTCTCCTGTGGCTCCAGATCCAGCTTCTGTCTTTGGAGAGAATTGATTCCGTGTGCTATTCTGTATAATTGCTGTTATACAGTTGATAATCTGGCTGGAAATCACTTGGTGTTCCCTCATTACCACCAGGATCTGGACAATCTGGGAGCAGAAATCTGAAGCACAGTTTCTCCTTGTAGCATTACAAATCTTTATGCCTATCACATTGTTAACGAGGACCCTCCTGATTCTTGTTTGCGATGTTGTTATAAGGGTTGCTTCAAACCTGTATTAGAAACACGACTGTGACCAATTTTCAGGAGAGGGGGAAGTGCTTTTTTTTAAACAACCAAGAACATTTGTATTTGTTCAAAATATCTCAGACGAAATGATAGACTCCTGAAATTAAATTTCTACCAGGCGTTTATTAAGACCCATTAATGTCTGTCACATATAATCGCTTAACTTATTGTACCTTTTTTGGAGCATTTAAAAAAAATCATGTTGAGCCTTGCTCACAATGATGATGAAAAGGTTTATGGGGTCATAAACTTAATGACCAATTGACTGTGAAGCAGAACCTTCTTTATGAGCAACCTGCAAAATATGGCGTGCGCACTAGACCCTGTGGTCACAGTAATTGTTCCACAGACTATTATTGTTAAGGGGTCATTTGCCTTTTATTTTTTGATTGTCTGAATTCAAAGGCTATTAAAACATCAGCTGCTAAAAGGAGAGGGACTCCACTCATGTCACGTTATGACTGCTCCACATTAACGAGGCAGAATGTTGCTGATCAAGCCCTGTTGTCTTTAGGTTCGGGTTTGCAGCTCCATCAGTGTAGCAGTGCTGCTCACTCACTGCATTCCCATCACAGGCTCAGGTCTTGGGCAGTTGTTGCAATGGCGTTAAGTGTGTCAGCCATGGGTGAGTGAGTACTATGTTGTACGTTGAGAAGGCCTCCCCAAAGACAATCTGGGTTAAACATTTCAACGTTTATTGTTAACGCACAGCTTGGGCTCTGCTCTGGGTAAAGTTTATTTATTGGTGACAAGTGTGGCTTACATTAACACTGCAATGAAGTTACTGTGAAAATCCCCCTAGTCGCCACACTTTGGCGCCTGTTCAGGTCAACGCACCCTAACCAGTGTGTCCTTCAGACTATATGTACGCAGTTAGGAGCTAACTCCATGCTTGTTTCCACACAGGTCTCTGTCCAGTCCACAACTCTCTCTAATCTCTTGTGCCTCTTTACACCTCACTTTGCATGGGACATTTTCCCAGTCCCGCATTAACCCTTGCTGTGCCAGATACCTTTATACTGCAATATTCCCCACCTCAGCGATGTGAATCTATGTTTGCACTCCAGTGCTGTGCTGAGGAAAGACTGCAGTTGTTGTTTTTGTTTGGATGAGACTTGAAACCGAGGTTCATTCTGCTACTCACATCTGGATGTTAAAAGTTTTCTCGCACCGTTTTGAGTGAGCAGGTGTCCTGGCCAATCCCTCAATCACTGAAAACAGAGTTCTTATCACAGTCGTGAGTGAGGGTTTCTGTGTTCCTCTGCCAGGTGGGTTGTGGTGGCAGAGGCAGCCCACCACTGACCAGCAGCAGGATCTTCTGGTCCCATCATTGTCGATAGGGTTTGCTGTTGACTGCACCCCTGCTGCTGGAAAACCACCAGAGTGTTGGTGGGTCTGGAAGATCCTGCCGATATGGAATGGCCGGAGAATTCAGGCCTCTGATTGTGGAATCTTGCTGTGCTCACTTTGGTTTCTGTGTTTCCTACAAAACGACCGTAACGACGCATCCGAAGCACTGGTTGGCTGTAAAGTGCTTTGAGATTTCCTGAGTTGTGAAAGGAACGATAGAAATGAAAGTCTTTCTTTCTGGATGGAGAAATGCGATCAGCAGCAGGAAATGTACGGGTCAAGGGGGCACGGTGGTAAAATTCGAGCCAGGCACTCGGGACCGACATCAGGAAGCACACAAACGGGAGTGGAAATCCGGAACACTCTCCCAAAAAAGCTGGAAACCGATTGAACTGTGATTTAGATTTTTGTTGGCTGAGTTCTGAGGAATCCGGATCCTGATCTGACAGTTGGAGTTAGGGACAGATCGGTCACTGTTCTTATTGAGTGGTGGGATGGGTTTGAGAGCTGAGTGGCCTCGTCCTATTAGATTTTGATAACACTCGGTGTGGAGAGAAGAAAAGGTCCCACAGTGTGGGCCGTACTGCAATGTTGTGTTTAATTACCTTCACATCGAAGACTGGCCAGGAGAATCGCAGAATCGGAGATCTTACTCCAGCACACTCTTACCAGCAAAACCCAGGAAAGAAGTCCCCCCCACCCCCGCTGCTTTTTCATCTTCTTTCAACGCTTCAGCTTATTATAAAAATCTGAGAGACTGGGGGAGCATTTTGGGCCGGGAGTTCAGAATCATCTGGACGTTTTAGAGTCTGTTTGTTTTACAATTGATATTGAAAAAGTTGGGCATCTGGAAACAAGGTCTGGGTGTCCAGTGGTGAAAGTGTGTGGGGCGATTGAAGAAAGAGACGCAATCTCCAGGAATGTGTCCCACCAGAGATGTAGAATAGACTCATTGAATCTCTACAGTGCACAAAGAGGCCATTTGGCCCATCAAATCTCCACCAACTCTCTGATAGAGCATCCCACTCAGGCCCTATCTCCACAATCCCAAGTATTTACCCCACCATCCCCCTAATCTGCACACCTTGGACACTAAGGGGCAATTTAGCACGGCCAATACACCTAACCAGCACACCTTTGGACCGTGGGAGGAAACCCACACAGACATGGGGACAACATGCAAACTCCACGCAGTTAGTAATCAGAATAGATATGCATGATTCCGAAAGCTGGTTAACGTTTAATATTAACAAAGTAAGACTTGTGTTTGTCTGGTGCCTTTCACAACCTCCAGTGTCCCAAAGGGCCTCACAGCCAATGAAATATCTTCAGTGTGTAGTCACTGTCATAAATGTAGGCAACCAATATTCACATAGCGATCCCACCAGCAGCAGTGTGGCACACCAACTAGTCTCTTTTAGTAACCAGATCTCTGCAGATGATTCAGATTTATGTTAAAGTTCTTCTCCCCGTCATCCAAAGGACTCTTAAATCTGGCTTTGCGTCAAGCTGCTGCTACATTTGGATTTTGCAGCTTGCAATGTTTATTTTGCATCTTGCACAGAGAGAGATGATTGAGCTGTGCTGATGAGCATTTTATATAGTACATCTCAGGGGGTGATCTTGAAAGTGGATCCAGCTAGTGAACGCTGCGGGGAATAATCAAGGGTTTATATTGGGGAGTGTTTTACGTCGCACAGTGCAGAAGAGCAATGTTTTATAATGTGCTTCCATGAATGGCCAATACTCCACAATCCTATCTGCATTTGTAACAATCTGAAAAATGACTCCTGCTCCTTGGTAGTTTATTAAAAAGAAAGGGCAGACATCTCTCCAAGAACAGCCTTATTCTACATGTTGAGGGAGAGCAGCAGATTCGTATCCTGTTACACTCGAGCGAGGGTCCACTTTGACCTGGCTGGCTTTCAGAGGCAACCATTTGTCATTGAGAAAGAGGGCCTGTTTTAAATTGGAGGGAAAAAGAGACGTATGTTTCTACAGCATCTTTCATCACCACAGGACCTTCCAACGTGAACACCCTTCAAATATCAAAAACATGGCAGCTCATTTGTGCACAGCAAGCTCCCACAAAAAGCAGTGTGATCACTTGCTACAACGATGTTTATTGAGGGATGAATATTGACCAGGACTCGGGGGAGAACCCCCTACTCATCTTAAAAATACTGTCAGGGAATCCGCTAAACCCACCAGGAAAAAGCAGAGAGCAACTTGCTTTAAAAATCTCATCCAAATTTAGCATGTTGAGTGCGGCACTCCCTCAGGGCTGACCCCTTTGCAATGCAACATTCCCTCAGGACTGGTGTGGAGATGCCGGCGTTAGACTGGGGTGGGCACAGTAAAACACCAGGTTAAAGTCCAAAAAGTTTATTTGGTAGCACGAGCTTTCGGAGCGCTGCCCCTTCATCAGGTGAATCACTCGGAGCAGCGCTGTGGAGAGGTCAGTAACGCTGGGCTGTGTCAGAGATTTGTACCAATTTACTTTTCTGTTGTCTTGATGCCCAACTCTGACTGACTTGGGACAATTTTGAATCAACAGGAGGAATGTCTTTGAGAGAAATGGCAGTTCTCCAAGGAAGGACAGAGAACTTTGCGTTATTCATATGAATTTCCTACAAGGTTAAATCTTAATGGTGTTATTTGTTGAATTAATTCGAGGAAGCCATTATGGTAACATGCTCTCAGCCACTGAAGTCCTGGTGTAAATTTCCATAAAATTTAAATGAGGTGTTTCCTGTAATTAATGAACATTTACTGCTGCTCTTTGCTCTGAATTGTAATTAACTGTGATCACGCGTGTTTAGTGATGACAGTGCTTCTCTAATGGTTTGACAAGCTGGCGAGATTGTCAGGTTACAAAACAACTGACAGTACATGGTAGCGGTGTCAGGCTGTTTAAGTGAGGAAACTCGGATAGTGAGGCACGCAGGTCATTTGCATGGCTGACTGCACACAGCGAGTATCTTTACTTGTACATTTTATTTGTGCATTTTATTGAACAAACTCGATTTGTGTTTAGAGAGGATGTACCCCTTTCCAATTTGTCTTGACATCGAATCTTACAGCGTAGGAGAGGCCATTTGGCCCATCGAGTATGTGCTAGCTCATTTAAAGAACTATCCAACCAGTTCCATTCCTGCTGGTCTTTCCCAGTGGCTCTGCTAATGTCCTCAGCTCCGATATTTATCCTTTGGAAAGTTCCTATTGAATTTGTTGCTGCCTTTTAGGCAGCTTAGTAAAGGTCACAACAGCTCGCTATGTTTAAAAAGCATTTTTTCATCTCCCCCATCTGGTTTCTTTGTCAATCACTTTCTCTCTGGTAACCACTTGTTTCTTCACTTGAAACAATTTCTCCTTATTTACTCAATCATAACATTTCATAATTTTAAATCTTTCTATTGGACCCTCCCTTAACGTGTTGTGTTCTGCTCTGTGTGGCTCATAGTCGAGACCCCTCATCCTACAGTATGGATCGGATTTGTACATGACTGGCCCACATGTGTTGCACGGCCAACCACACGTGTCAAACCTGAATTGGTTCTTTCTATATTATAAGTGGGAGTGAAGAGAGATCAGATGGTCCAAGCGATCTCTTGCTGAGATGATGCAGAAGTGTTAAAAAATGAGTTCCAGTCCCACTGTGAGGACTTGAGCTTCCACTGACGCTCACGGTGCAGTACTGGAGAATGCTGCACAGTCAGAGGTGCTCACCTTTGGATGAGAACATAAATCAAGGTTCTTTCCGCCTTCCAAGATGGATACTAACAATCCCGCAGATTCTACTGGGACAAGAGTAGGCAGAATTCTCACTGCTTTCCTGTCAATAATTATTCTGAAGCCACCATCACTAAAAAGCAGATTATCTGGATTGTTATCCCACTGTTGTTTGTGGGAGCTTGCTGTGCGATCATTGGCTGCTGCGGTTTGTACATCACAATGGTGGCAACACTTCAAAAGTACTTTAATTTGTTAAACTTTTGGACTGTTGACAGAATGAATGACAATATTAGAAATGCACGTCTTTTAACATGTTTGTTCAGGAGGAGCCACAAAGTCTAATTGGAGCCTGCAGTCATTCAAACTCTGAATTTCTGAAGCATCTTTTCATGGCTTCAGAGCATTTAATAATATATATTCAACTAAACTCAAAGTATTCAACTGAACTCAGAAAGCAGTCAGATTGCAAACTGAAATCTGTATGATTTATTGTCTGGGAGCCTTTATGAAACATTTTACATTTTGTGAATCTTGATCTCCCAACACTTTTCCACTGTTCTGTATCAGCCTTTCAGAGACTGCGTCCTCCTGTAAGTACCCAAGATTAACACCTAACCTATAGGTTCATCAAAACTGGGTCTTTGAGTCTACTGCCAAGTCAAGGGAGGTGATTAGCATTGTCGCTAACTCCTGGATTACAATCCCAATTCACATTGCACCAAGACTACAGTGACTACATTGCAAGAATGAAATCACGACATCTTGCTTATTATACTCTCTCTACAAACATTGCTCCAGAATGTTCCTCGATTTCACACACAGGTGGTCGTACTGTCACTAATTGCTAATCCTACCCTAATCCACCTGAGAGTTTTCCTTCCATTCGCTTGGATGGTATTGCCGTTCCCTACTTGCTCAGCTGGTCTCTGAGTGGAAGTTGCTATTGTTTTGGGATGTTTTGTGATGTGGGTTAGTCACTGCTGGGAGCGAGAACAAGGCGAAGAGGGTCAGAATTCAGACTAACTAACACACTGGCAGTGCCAGAGTGACTGCCAACCATGTACCACTGCGATCGACTATTGATAATTCAAAACTCTAATAATTGAAAGGCTAAAAATGGGGAGAAAGTGTAAAAAGCTGGATTGTTTCTTGATCAAAAACTGATCTTCGTCTCCCTGTTGTTCAGCAGTGAAAGCTCACACACATGCACACGCATGGACACGTACACATGCACGCATGCATGGCTGTGCACACACATGGACATACGTGCGCACTTAGACGCCAACACACATGCGCACATGGACATGTGTGCGCACACGTGCATGGACACACGTGCACGCATGGACATGCGCACACATACACATGCATGCGCACGCATGGACACACACACGTGTGCGCGTATGGACTCACACCCATGCGCACACATGGGGACTCCCTCAGGGGCATGGAAGTCTCACAATTAGAGCACGAGTCTTCAATTACGAATTTTCCAGATTTGAAAGGTTTGAGTAGCAGCACAGGTTAAATAGAAGGGATTCTTGTCCATTTGGTGTGTCTCAGAAACAACAGCTTAGCAACTTAACTGATGTCAAGACCAAAAGTGCTGGGATTGGAAATCAGAAGTTGAGTTTGTGAGCAGGGAAATGCATGATAACACTTAGTCTTCAAGTTAACCTACCTCACTCTCAGAAACTGGTGAAGCTACTGTACGCTGCTTGTTTTAGACTTTATCATAGCTTCCCATCATTTGTGGGCTAATGGAATCTTACAGCACTTGGGGGGACGATTCAGCCCATTGTGCTTGTGCTCGCTTTTTGAAAGAATCGCTCTCCCCCTGCTCTTTCCCAATGGCCTTGCAAATTCTCTCCTCCAAATATTTATCTGATTTCCTTTTGCAGGTTACGACTGAATCTGCTTCCACCTCTCTTTAAGTCCGTGCTTTCTAGCTCATAACCACTTGGGTATAAAAAAATGATTGTGGTCATCTCCAACTTGTTTCTCATTGCTCCCTAATGGCTTACAAAACACTTGATCCCCTGTGGGTGAGACTGTCAGTAAAACAACTGTGGGCTTCTGGCCTGAGGTACAAGGCTCGAGGGGTGTCCCCACTCTCCTCACGTTGTTAGTCTCACCCGGGGGAATGTTGGGACAGAGTGCAAAAGGGAGAACATTTCTGCAAAGTTCCACATGCTGCCCAGCCTCGACTTAATTACAATGACCTGATTCCAGAGGATCACCAGATTGGGGAAAGGTTGTGTCTGCAGGTGAATTGTGAGCAATGGCTGCAGTTATCGTTTTATTCAAATGTTAATCTCAAACTCCATCCGTGCCAAAATTCGCAGCTCCCAACACACACACACACACACACACACACACACCCCAAAATCATTTCTCCTTGATTAGTAATGATAGCAAATCCTCGTTTTCACTTTGTATAACTGATAATATTCTTTTTGAAGGTAGTTAATTATTTTTAACAAGTGAGCGATATTTAGTCAGGGGCAGTGAATAACTCAGCGGTGTGACCCTTGTCCTGTGTAGGAGACAGTGTTGACTTCCTCACTTGCTATGTGGTTGCTCCAGGTTACTGGCTGGACCGGGAGAGCTGAGCAAATTCCATGCGCTTATCCATGATTTCACTTTTGAAATACAGCCTCCACGGACCATTCCGAAAGGAAAATGACTCTTTAAAAATGCAGTAGTCAATGTGTCCACAATGTGCATGTGTGACACATGTTCCTTTTGTCTTTTCATCTGCTGTAACAGCCAGACAGTTTCCTGCTGTTCTCATTCCAAGGATTGACAAATGATTGCCAGATGTGAGCTCTTTCCAGTGATTCTTCCTCTCTGTAAACCTATGGAGATGGGGTTATTTCATACTCCCTGTCCAGTTTATCTCCTTTCGCATCTGCCACAGTTTAAAGGCAATGGTCCCCGTATGTGGCCTTTCTCATCATCATGCTTTCCCTCTCTCTCGCTGGAGGAATGAAGTAACACTGACAAGCAACAAAGACCAGCTTCTGCATTCAATCAGTTAATCATTAACACATTGTAGTGGCTCAGTTACAAATAGTGAAGATATTGAATGTTCAGCCATTAGTGTCTCAGGTCATGAAATACAGTGACAATAAGAAGAGACCAAGATGAGAAGGAAGGAGGCTGACAAACTCTAGCTGCCATCATTTCCTGGCAATGTTTCTGAATTTTAATCCGAAGCTTTATTCCATGTGTTTTAATGAAAGGACTGGACACAGTCACTGATGATTTTCATGTTGCAGTTTGCTGGGGTTTTTAATTACTAACCAGAAATAACGATAAAACACAAACACTCACCACCGATTACAGAGTCAAAAAAAAACAACATTCTGCAAAGTAATGACAAAAAAAAGTTGGCAATAGTTTAGAGGATTGTTCAAACTCTGAGCCCAGGTGCAATCAGGCTGGGCGCAGGGGGTGCTGTTGTCAAGGGGAATTATCGAGAAATCCTGTACACTGTCAGAGGCTGGGAGGTGAACTTTAAAACTGAATTCCTCAGCAATCTCCTCCCACACTCCAGATACATACACTCCACACACACGCACACACGCTCATACACACGCACACGCGCACACATGCTCACACACTCTCACAATATATATAAACACACTCATTTACGCACATGCACATACACACACACACACACACACACACACACACACATGCAAACTATCATGTTGAAATCCTGCTCATACGCACACACACATACATATGTATGTTGTCACAGATGTATTGACATACCAAATACACTTGTACATATAACCATACATTGTGCAAGAACATATTTTTAAAAAAGCAATACGTTTACTCTTAAACATGGTTTGCACCTTAAAAATAAAAACTTTATACTTGCCATATACAAACACCCACATCCATGTACAAGGCTCTGCATTCACGCATACATTTACTCTCATAGTTGATGTTTGGAAGTTAGATTATAAGATTGAAATTGTTCTCCTTAAGCTAACAACTCATTCCATCTTTTACTGCTGATCTATTGTGAATGCTATTCAAGTTTTGATTAAGTAGATTTAAATGATGGAAATGCTGAACGCAGACTGGTTAAATGAAACGAATCCTGCGTTTCCTGTCTATCTGAAAAACAGTAACTTGGGGAATGAATAAACTCCAATAAAGATTTGCAAGAATGCGTGTGAAGGCAGGCAGCTTTCCTTTTTAATGAATGTATGTTTTTAACAGGAGCTTCTGCTCACATACTCACTGTGTTACTGCTTCCTGTTCCTCTCACAGTGGGCTACCCATGGAGACAACGCGCTGATAAGCAAAAGGGGGGAGTCACCCGGTCTGTGCACCGAGGGAATGTCCTTGAGAGAATGTCTTGTCACCAGCCATCAATGAAGAGACTGCTGCAGTGGTCTCTGAACATCTGGCAGCTCAGCACAGGAAGCCACAGAGTGGGGGGGTGTCATTAATTGTGATGAAATAATTTAAACCATCAGGAATAAATGAGGCCGTTAAGCTAAGTTCAGATTCCATTTGCAATGCACACATGTTTCAGCCTGCTTTGTGCAGAGCTTAAATTACAGTGCGACCTGTCAGAACACAAGAGTCATGTTCGTTGTGCAGAGATTTCTCTCTCTGTTCAGAGCTGCTCTTCCTTTGCAGTGTTGTTTATTATCCATTCTCTCTCTCCCGCCCTCCCTCTCCATTCCCTAAACATGAGTGCTGGGGAGGGGAGCTGGTTGGAGGCGCCTCTGTTATTCAGAAGCAGCCAGTCAGACTTATTGTCCATTCCTCTTTGATTAGCCCCTGTTGAAGATTGGGATCTCATGGCAAGTGGAGGGAAACAACTCATGTCCCTTTACCAAGAATCAGAACGTTAATCTCCAGGCCAGTAATTATCATTTAACCTCACATGATTCTGTCACTGGGAATGTTTCCATTCAGATAGAGAGCAGGAGTGATCGGGCGTAGGATTTGAGCAAACTTATCTTGCCCTCCATGGGTGCCAGAGTTACATTTCTGGTATTTTCTATAAATTCACAGCTCTCTCCAGTATTCTGCATTTAGAGCTTTCCCACTCTTTGCATATAACAACTGCACCTTTTTTTTTTGCAAAGTGTGTAATTATTATTTTCTGTATGTTTTGTGTCAGACCAACACCCAATCTCCCAGCGCAAAATATCTACAGCATGACGAGGCCAACTGCTTTGTGCTGGGATCTATGATCCTCATTCCTCCCATTCTGTCAGTGTATCCCACTCTACCCTTTTCCCTCCTGCCTTCATCCAGCTTGCCTATAAACGCAATTACGCTATTGGCATCAGCTATTCATTGTGGCAGCAGCTTTGACATTCTCACCACTAATTTCCCCTAAATTCCTTACTAGATTTATTAATGACCATCTTATATTGGTTGGGTGCCAGTTCTGGTCTCAGTTAGCGAGTGGAAGTATCTTCTCCCTATTTATCTACCTTTTCATTTAGCTAAAAGTCTATTTTCTAGAGAGAAGAACCCCAGCCTGGTCAGTCCTTTCCTGATGGTTACAACCTCTCAGTTCTGGTATCGTTCTGGTAAATTTCTTTTGCATCTTCCGCAGTGCCTCTCTATCCTTGTTATAATATGGAGACCAGAGTTATTCACAGTGCTCTATGTGGCCTAATCAAGGTTCCATCTAAGATCTCAGTGCGATATTTGGTATAAATAAAAAATAAACTCTGAACATCCAATGATTTCAAATCCCTTGCTAAAGCAGAGAAAGTGGATATCCCCTTTCCGTTCCACTTCCTTCCCACAAAATTTATTAAAGCAATTTAGAACCAGTTTTCAAAATGAGAACTCTTATCTGAAGAGAGTTTTTCTTCATGAATATTTTAGATAGTTCATAATGTTTTTCTCGGCTTAATAGCTTCCAGGACTTTGGCCCTGATCTCACCCTTTGACGGGTGTCTGGTGGACGGAGAGTGTTGTACAACCTGAGGCTCTGAAACCTGATGGACTGGCCTGATTTTGGATTTAATTAGTGATCTGCCCACATCAGTCGAACACGGATAGGCATCTCGGCAACGTAGAGCTCAAAATCGGGGTGGTTAACTTCTGAAATACTTGCTCGTGAATTGTGTGTGGTTCAGAGATTAGTTCAAACATGTTTGTGTTTGTGCAGTTCTCCTATCGCCAGTATCAGTGCAACACTTTTCAATATGGAGTCACTCACCGTTACTCAGCTAACAAATTCTTGTCAGGTTATTAATAAGTTCAGCCCACTCAGCAGAATTGTGGAATAATTTGAATGCAACCAAAAATCCATCATAAGATTTAACTGCACAGAAGGAGGCCATTCAGCCCATTGTGCCTGTGCTGACTCTTTGGAAGAGTTATCCTATCTTACTCCCTGTTCTTTTCCCAAAACCCTGCAAATTATCCTTTTCGAATGTTTACCCAATTGCCTTTTCAAGGTTGCTGTTAATTATTTTCCACACACTTTCATCCTGCATATTTCAGATCATAACTCACTGAGTGCAGAGTCCAGCTTATAGAAACACAGACTTTTACAGCACGGAAGGGAGCCGTTCAGCCTATTACGTCGGCACCAGCTCTTTGAACCAACCATTCACCTCGTGACATTCCCCCGCCTTCTCCGCTGCGTATTCTACCTTCCCAAACGATATTCCAATTCCCTCTTAAGAGCCTCGATTGGACCTGCCTCCGCCCCCCCACCTTGGGCAAACCCTAACCACTCACTGTGAAAGTGTTCCTCCTCTCGCCTCCATTGCTTCTTTTGCCCATTTGCTTAAATCTGTGTCCCCTCATTCTCAATCCTTCCAACTTTAGGGAGAGTTTCTCTCTGTCTGCTCTACCCAAATCCCTCATGACTTTAAATATTTCTATCAACTATCCTCTCAACCTTCTCCAAGAAAAACTGTCTCCAATCTATCAGTTGCGTGACTTTTTCTCTGCACCTTCCCTAATGCCTTCACATCCTTTAAAAACTGTGGCACCCAGAACTGAGCGTCATCTCCAGTTGAGGCTGAACTAGTGTTGTAGAATTCAGACATATCTCCTTACGGTTTGTTCCTCATCTCCCCTCCAGTATCAATCACCTTAAATCTGTGTTACTGATCCTCCTACCTCTACAAATCATTCTCATTTAATCCTTCAAACTTTTTATGATTTTAAGCATAAGACTATAAGATATAGAAGCAGAAGTAGGCCATTCAGCCCATCGAGTCTGCCCGCCATTCAATGAGATGATAATCCTCAGCTCCACTTTCCTGTTTTGTCCCCATAATCCTTGATTCTCTCACTGATTAAAAATCTTTCTATCTCTACCTTGAACATACTCAATGACCCAGCCTGTACCGCCCTCTGCAGTAAAGTATTCCACAGATTCACTACCCTCTGAGAAAAGAAATTCCTCCTCATCTCTGTCTTCATTGGGTGACCCCCTTACTCTGAGTTGATGCTGTCTGATCCTAGACTCTCCCACAAGGGGAAACAACTTCACAGCATCTTCCCTGTCAAGTCCCCTGAGAAATGTAGATATCTCAATAAGGTTGCCTCTCATTCCCCTAAACTCACATGAGTACAGGCCCAACCTACTCCATTCCTCCGCATAAGAAAAGACCTTCAAATCTCGGATCAACGTGGCGAACCTTTTCTGGAATGCCTTCATGCCGCTATATCTTTCCTTAGATAAAGGAACCAAAGCTATTCACAGTGTTACAGTTGTGGTCTAACTAGTACCTTGTGTAGTTTTAGCAAGACTTCCCTATTTTTATACTCCATTCCCTGTGAAATAAAGACCAACATTCCATTTGCCTTCCCTATTACTTGCTGAACCTGCATGCCAACTTTTTGTGTTTTATGCACAGTGACCCCCAGATCCCCCTGTGCTGCAGCTTTCTGCAGTCTTTCGCCATTTAGATAATATTAAGCTTCTTTATTCTTCCTAGCGAGGTGCTTAACTTCACACTTTTTGATATTATATTCCATCTGCCAAGTTTTTACCCACTCACCTATCCTATCTATTTTATATCACTCTGTAGACTCTGTGTCATCCTCACCAGTTGCCTTCCCATCAATTTTGTGTCATCTGCAAACTTGGGAGGAGTACATCCACTTTGTCCAAGTTATTAAGATATCCTATAAATAATTGTTGCCCCTGCACTCACCCTGTGGCACTCCACTAGTTACAAGTTGCCATGTTGAAAATGCCCCTCTTATCCAACTTGCTGTCTTCTGTCAGTTAGCTAGTCCTCAATCCATGCTAATATACTACCTCCCAACACCATGGCTTCATAGTAAGTAGCCTTTTGCATGGTGCTTTATCGAACCTTTTTGGAAATCCAAGTATATTTCACCTGGTTCCCCTTTATCCATCCTTATCATTACCACTTCAAAGAATTCTAATAGATTTATCGGACATGATTTCCCTTCATGAAGCCAAGCTGACTCTGTTAGATTATATGATGCATTTCTAAATGCTTTGCTATTGCATCCTTTACTTTAACATTTTCCCAAAAGCAGATAGCTAACTGACTGAGTGTTACCTCTTCTTGTCTCTCTCCCTTTCTGAGTAAAGGCAGTTCTCCAATCCACTGGGACTTTTCCAGAATTGAAGGATTCTTAGAAGATTACTACCAGTGCATTCACTATTTATGATATCCTGAGGTGCAACCCTTCAAGTCCACGGGACTTATTGGCCTTTAGCTCATTAGTTTCCCAAGAAACTTTTCTCCAGTGATAGTTGGATTTATTTCTTCTCCCACCACCCCTTCAATTAGTATTTTTTGGAATGTTGTTAGTACTTTCCACTTTTCACACTTGATATTAAACCTCCTGATAACTTTCACTGTACCTGGGAAAGTAATGCCTTCTATTTCATATTAACTGTGTTCCTTTTCCCTGGTGTGTAAGATCTCTGTTTCATCCCAATGTTTGAGAAGCTGGGACTACTCTTTCACGTCTAAATTTTACAAAAGTTCAAAACTATCTTCATTTTAACGCTGACGTCGGAACTCTTATCGTATCAGTTTTTAAAAAAAACCCAGTGCCCCGATTGTCTCTTGTAACTTGCCCTGTGCATCTTGGTGTGCAGTGTAATCGTCCTGTGAAATACCATTTGCTGTTCTTGCTCTCAACGCCTTGAAAGTCAGTGCAGAGAACAGCTTAGTCCTGAATATTAGCAACACTGCAACATTGAGCCCTTTTACTTTCTCACTAATTCACAACAAAAAGTTCCAGTAGTGTGCAGACAGCACAGGATAATGCGATTCAGTTTGGAACTAGGGTTGACAATGGCTAAAACTACATCTTCCAACCTCCTTCTGAAACCCCCTTGCAACACTCACCCCTCCCTTCCCCGAACTCTCTATTACCCCCTGACCCCAGCCCCCTCCTCTTCTCAACGCCCCAGGCTTTTCTTTTGCCACCCAGACCCCTTGTACATCCCCTTCGCAATGCTTACCCTCATGACCCCCACTTCCCATGTGTGGTTTTGAGTTGGGTAAAGTTCCTGCTGATTAGTTTAATTTTCCAATTAAGTTTTGGAAGCAAAAGGCTGGGTTACGGGCACCAGGTTTGTGTGCCCTGAGATTCAGAAGGTGATGGAATGATTTGATTGAGGTTTTTTGGGGATTTTGAATGAAATGGACAAAGGAAATGAGAAGTTTGTCCTGTTGGAGAGAGTGTCTTGGTGTAATTGGGTTTCTGGGGAATAGAACATAGAACACTACAGCACAAACAGGCCCTTCGGCCCACGAGTTGCGCCGATCACATCAACACCTACCAACCTACAGACCTATCTATAACCCTCAATCTCATTAAACCCCATATACTCATCCAGAAGTCTTTTAAAAGACCCCAGCGAGTTCGCCTCCACCACCACTGACGGCAGCCGATTCCACTCACTCACCACCCTCTGAGTGAAAAACTTACCCCTAACATCACTTCTGAACTTCCCTCCCTGCACCTTAAATCTGTGTCCTCTCGTAGCAACCATTTCAACCCAGGGAAATAGCCTCTGAGAATCCACCCTATCTATTCCTCTCAACATTTTGTAAACTTCTATCAGGTCGCCTCTCAACCTTCGTCTCTCCAGGGAAAAGAGTCCCAGCTCCCTCAACCTAACTTCATAAGGCATGCCTCCCAGTCCAGGCAACATCCTTGTAAATCTCCTCTGTACCCTCTCAATAGCTTCTACATCTTTCCTATAGTGAGGCGACCAGAACTGCGCACAATACTCTAAATGAGACCTGACAAGGGTCTTATAAAGTTGCAGCATTACCTCCCGACTCCTAAACTCAATCCCTCGATTAATGAAGGCCAGTACACCATACGCCTTCTTGACCACCTCTTCCACCTGCGAGGCCGATTTAAGAGTCCTGTGGACCCAGACCCCAAGATCCTTCTGCTCTTCAACACTACTCAGACTTCTGCCCTTGATAGTGTACTCGTTCATCCCGTTGGTTCTGCCAAAATGGACGACTACACATTTATCCGCGTTGAAGTCCATCTGCCACTTCTCCGCCCAGTCCTGCATCCTATTTATGTCCTGCTGCAACTTTTGCCATCCTTCCAGACCATCCACAACACCACCGACCTTCGTGTCATCAGCGAACTTACTTACCCATCCCTCCACTTCCTCATCCAGGTCATTTATGAAAATGACAAACAACAAGGGTCCCAGAACAGATCCTTGAGGCACTCCGCTGGTGACTGACCTCCATTCAGAAAAAGCCCCATCCACAACCACTCTCTGCCTTCTGCAGGCAAGCCAGTTCTGGATCCCCAAGGCCAAAGGCCCTTGGATCCCATGCCCTCTCACCTTCTCAAGAAGCCTTGCATGGGGGACCTTATCAAATGCCTTGCTGAAGTCCATGTACACTACGTCCACGGCACTTCCTTCGTCAATGTGTTCAGTCACATTATCGAAGAACTCAACTAGGCTTGTAAGGCACGACCTGCCCTTGACAAATCCATGCTGACTATTCCTGATCATGTCAAACCTCTCCAAATGTTCGTAAATCTTGTCCCTCAGAAGCCTCTCCATCAGCTTACCAACCACTGAGGTCAGACTCACCGGTCGGTAATTTCCCGGGCTATCTCTGTTCCCTTTCTTGAAAATAGGAACTACATCCGCAATCCTCCAATCCTCCGGAACCTCTCCCGTCTCCATTGACGACGCAAAGATCATCGCCAGGGGCTCTGCAATCTCTTCCCTCGCCTCCCAGAGTATCCTGGGGTACATCCCATCTGGTCCAGGCGACTTATCTACCTTGATAGAATTCAAAAGTTCCAACACATCCTCCTCCTTAATATTCACGTACTCAATCTTTTCCATCTGCTGCAAATCCGTAACAAAATCTCCCAGATCAGCTTCCACTGTGAATACTGAGGCGAAGTACTTGTTAAGCACCTCTGCCATTTCTTCTGGTTCCACACAAACCTTTCCCCCCCTCACCTTTTATAGGTCCTATCCCTTCTCTTATCCTTTTACCTTTCACATATTTATAGAAGGCCTTGGGATTCTCCTTAATCTTACCTGCCAAGGTCTTCTCATGACCCCTTCTGGCTCTCCTAATTTCCCTTTTAAGTTCCTTCCTACAGTCCTTATACTCCTCAAGATCTTTAACCTCTCCTAATTCCCTGAACCTCTTGTACACCTTCCTTTTCCTCCTGACTAGGTTCAACACAGCCTTTGTGCACCACGGTTCCCGCGACCTACCAAAACCCCCTTGTCTCATTGGAACGTTGTCATTCAGAGCTCCAGACACACATTCCTTGAATATCTGCCACCTTCCTTCGGTACTTTTCCCTAAGAACGCCTCCTTCCAGTTTATTTGTCCAAGTATCTTCCTGACTTCTTCGTATCTCCCCTTACTCCAGACAAACACCTTCCTAGCCTGCCTGATCCTATCTCGTTCCAATGCAATTGTGAAGGAGATAGAATTATGGTCACCATTTCCAACATGCTCTCCTACTGAAAGATCCATCACCTGCCCTGGTTCATTCGCCAGTACCAGGTCAAATACAGCCTCTCCCCTCATAGGCTTATCCACGTACTGTGTCAGGAAACCTTCCTGAACACACCTAACAAACTCCTCCCCATCCAAACCCCTTACCCTAGGGATATTCCAGTCGATGTTTGGGAAATTGAAGTCTCCCATCACGACAACTCTGTTATTAAAACATCTCTCCAGAATCTGTTTCCCTATTTGCACTTCAACTTCCCTGTCACTATTGGGCGGCCTATAGAATACACCCAGCAAAGTTTTCGACCCAAAAATAGTGGAATCGAATCCCACAGTGCCCTTCTGGGCAATCTCCCTGCACACGGTGATTCAAAGGGGTAAAGAGAAAGAAGTTTGCTTTCAGTGGATGTGCCTTAGCGAGAGTTAAAAGGAATGTTTCAGTAACTGAAGCTGAAGGTCAGTGACATTCACTCTAACCCTGTTCAAGCTCAGCTTTGTAGGTGCTCTTCGTTCTTGGAACTCTGCTGAAGAGAGTTTGATTTGAGGGTTTGTGTTGAGTTTATAAGAAGGGTTCACAATGCTGCACCCCCTCAGCTAAACCATGATTTGATTTATTATTGTCACATGTATTAACATACAGAGAAAAGTATTGTTTTTTGTGCGTTATGCAGACAAAGCATATTGTTCATAGAGAAGGAAACGAGAGAATGGGGAATATAGTGTTACAGTAATAGTGAGGGTGTAGAGGAAGATTGAAAGCAGAGAATGAGAGTAAAAAATAGAATTAGAGGGTGTGCTGGGCACAGTTGACAAGAATGCACCATGACTTGGAGAAAAAGCCATTTTGACATCTGGACAGGGTTCAGTTCCAGATCTGACCGGAGGAACAGTGTTGAGCAGAAAGGAGCCCATGAGGGAATGCATTGATCTAGAAGGGACAAAAACAATGGATTGGGACAGAAAGAATTGCAGAATGGTTCCTAGCGGCTTCTCCAATCAGAGATGGTGAGAAATTACTGGATAATGTGAGAAACTTGATAATGACTTGGGAGTTTTTTTTGCTTTTTTTTAAAATGAAGAAAGCAAGATGGATATTGACACTGCTGCAAAGAGTCAGGTCTTAATTCTGGAGATAACAAGATGTCTTGATGCTGAATTTTGAGAAAAATGTGATATTTGTAGAATCCCTACTGTGCAGAAGGAGTCCATTCTGCCCATCGAGCCTGCACCGACAACAATCCCACCCTCAGGGATGGCTAATCAACTTAATCAGCACATCTTTAGAGTGTGGGAGGAAATTGGAGCACCCGGAGGAAACCCACACAGACTTGGAATGTTTTGGAATTATAATAAGGAACGTATTGTACTGCCGTAGTGGCAGAGTCCATTCCCGTATCAGCTTACTGCAACAGAATCCTCAAATCTTGCCGTTCAGAAGGAAGCCATTCTGTCTGTGTTGGCCCTTTCTTGGAGCTTGCTCATTCCCACAGTCTTGCAAATTTCTTCAATCAAGTATTTATCCAATTCCCTTTTGGAATTTACAATTGAATCTGTGTCCATAATTCTTTACGTTCCAGACTTTCCCAATTTGCTGCATAAGAAAATACACCAGCGTTCAGGTCGTTGATATCTTGTCAAATGAGAGAGAATTACATGTTGCAGTCAGCCCCAGTTTGATGGAGCACTAACGCCTTGCACTGAGGATATGGTCTGTATATCCACACATTTCTAGCAAGTGAACTTGCACACCTGTTTATCAGGCTGTTTGCCCCTTTAACAGTAGACTGGCAGATTAAACCGCACCCCCCCCCTCCCCGGCTCATTCACGATGAAGTTCCCATCTTGTTAGATGATGAAAGTTAAAATTCATGCGTTCCGTGGTGGGCGCAGTCAAGAAGCCAAAATGAAATTGCAGGCAGCAGGTCGGGCTTCGAAGTTTCTGCTGAAATGCAGTCACATAATTGCAGTGTAAAATCTCCAAGAACCAGAGGGATAGGGCAGCCTCAGAATTATTTCTTTCAATTAAAAATAATTCCTTGATGTATGTATGAGGGCAAATTGATGTTAATATCACTGAAAATATTTGATCAGCAAAGTGGACTGTTTGGAATAAGGGGAAAAAAGTGAATTACTGCGGACGCTGGAATCTGAAACAAAAGCAGAAAATGATGGAAAAATTCAGCATGTCTGGCAGTGTCTGTGGAGAGAGAATAGAGCCAATGTTTTGGGTCTAAATGATCCAGATTGGAAATGTTGGTTCCGTTCTCTCTCTCTCTCCACAGATGCTGTCAGACCTGCTGAGATTTTCCAGCATTTTCTGTTTGTATTTGGAATGAGTGTATTGTGTCCTCCATCCTGTGACCACCTAATTTAAAATGCCTTTATAAACAAACTAGGTTAGCACTGCTGCCTCGCAGCGCCAGGTTCCATTCTGGCCTCTGTCTACGGAACATAGAACACTACAACACAAACAGGCCCTTCGGCCCACAAGTTGTGCTGATCATATCCCTACCTACCAGGCCTATCTATAACCCTCAATCCCATTAAATCCCATGTACTCATCCAGAAGTCTCTTAAAAGACCCCAATGAGTTCACCTCCACCACCACCGACGGCAGCCGATTCCACTCACTCACCACCCTCTGAGTGAAAAACTTACCCCTGACATCTCCTCTGTACCTGCTCCCCAGCACCTTAAACCTGTGTTCTCTTGTAGTGACCATTTCAGCCCTGGGAAATAGCCTCCAAGAATCCACCCTATCTATTCCTCTGAACATCTTATAAATCTCTATCAGATCGCCCTTCGTCTCTCCAAGGAGAAAAGATCGAGCTCACTCAACCTATCCTCATAAGGCAAGCCTCCCAATCCAGGCAACGTCCTTGTAAATCTCCTCTGCACCCTTTCAATAGTTTCCACATCTTTCCTGTAGTGAGGCGACCAGAACTGTGCACAGTACTCCAAATGGGGTCTGACTAGGAGTTTGCATGTTCTCCCCATGTCTGCGTGGGTTTCCTCCACGTGCTCCGGTTTCCTCCCAGAGATGTGCGAGTGAGGTGATTGGCCATGCTAAATTGCCCCTAGTGTCAGGCTTAACAGGATAAATATGTGGGGCTACGGGAATTGGGCCTGGGTGGGATTGTGGTCGGTGCAGACTCGATGGGCTGAATGGCCTGTATGATTTAGCAGTTTGATTGGTGGACATTCATCAGTTTCTGAGTAAATGTAAATAGTTTTTGATTTGAAGGCAGATTCTGAAAACCAGGCTGGTGGTTTTGGGGAAACGGGGTGCATTTTGAAGATTGGATTTCTGAACTCCTGACTTGGGGCTGTCGGGGGGGGTTTGAAGATGAACTGAGTCTTGAACCAATGTAAAAGATTGCCCAAATCACAAGTGTGATTGGTTTTGGTGCAACTCGCCTACACTTTCAATACCCTGATTGATTCACCAGACCTTCTGCTGCTAACAAGTAGAAACACCATCCTGTGAAGCATTATTCATCTGGGCAAAGTCAATAAGGGACGCAGCAAAGGATACAAATGGGTGATGGATAGAATTGGGTGTAAAATGCTGATCATGCAGTCAGTATCCGAAAGAGAATAAGCTGGGCATCATTACGAGGATGGCTGGGGAGAGCTCTGAGCTATTCCAGTTGCCTTGACCTGTGGCACCCACGTCAGTGAAGCTGAGGTTACACTGCATTACCCGCATGAACTTTTCTTGTGACCCTGTAACTCTCACTCACCTGCTGTGGAAGAGCCCTGTGTGATTGTATTTTTATGTACAGGCCCTGCGGGTCTGTGTCTCTGTGCGTACAGTCCCTGCGGGTCTGTGTCTCTGTGCGTACCGGCCCTGTGGGTCTGTGTCTCTGTGCGTGCAGGCCCTGCGGGTCTGTGTCTCTGTGCGTGCAGTCCCTGCGGGTCTGTGTCTCTGTGCGTGCAGTCCCTGCGGGTCTGTGTCTCTGTGCGTACAGTCCCTGCGGGTCTGTGTCTCTGTGCGTACAGTCCCTGCGGGTCTGTGTCTCTGTGCGTACAGTCCCTGCGGGTCTGTGTCTCTGTGCGTACAGTCCCTGCGGGTCTGTGTCTCTGTGCGTACAGTCCCTGCGGGTCTGTGTCTCTGTGCGTACAGTCCCTGCGGGTCTGTGTCTCTGTGCGTACAGTCCCTGCGGGTCTGTGTCTCTGTGCGTACAGTCCCTGCGGGTCTGTGTCTCTGTGCGTACGGGCCCTGCGGGTCTGTGGGTCTGTGTCTCTGTGCGTACGGGCCCTGCGGGTCTGCGTCTCTGTGTCTCTGTGCGTACGGGCCCTGCGGGTCTGCGTCTCTGTGGGTCTGTGTCTCTGTGCGTACGGGCCCTGCGGGTCTGCGTCTCTGTGGGTCTGTGTCTCTGTGCGTACGGGCCCTGCGGGACTGCGTCTCTGTGGGTCTGTGTCTCTGTGCGTACGGGCCCTGCGGGACTGCGTCTCTGTGCATACGGGCCCTGCGGGACTGTGTGTCTCTGTGCGTACGGGCCCTGCGGGACTGTGTGTCTCTGTGCGTACGGGCCCTGCGGGACTGTGTGTCTCTGTGCGTACGGGCCCTGCGGGACAATGTGCAACTTCATTTAAAGAGCCAACATAGGTTTATGATGGGTGAATGGCCTCCTTTTGTGAAATAAGGTTCTATCAATTGTACAAAATATGGATAAATTAGGCTGCAGCTGCATAACACTCAGGCCAGACCCTGACAGAGTGTTGTGTTTGGTTCTGGGCACTGAACCACAGGAAGGATACATTGGCCTTGGAATGGGTGCAGTGAACATTCACCAGAATTACACCAGTGCTAAAAGGTCAGATTATAAAGGACAAGTTGCAGAAATGAGGGTTGTAGTCCCCTGACTGTAGAAGATTAAAGGGTGATTTAATTAGTATGATTAAAGGATTCTGAAAGAGTATTTCCTCTGCTGCAGGAGTCCAGAATAAGGAGATAGAGCCTGAAGATTAAAGCTAGGCCACTCAGTGCGATTGCCAGAAGCACGTCTTCACACAGAGTAATCCAGAACTTTCTCCTGCAGAACTTTTTGACACTGGAGCTGTATTGGGAATGTCCATACTGAGATTCAGAGACTGTGTTGGGTAGGGGGATTGAAGGGTATGGAATCAAGGCAAGAATTAGAGTCAGGGTCAAATTAATGATGGAACAAGCTGGAGGGGCTGAATGGCCTCCTCCTGTTCACATGTTCGTATACACAGAGCCTGGCTCCACATTCAGCAAGCTTTGAATAGTTAGCGAGGGGAAGTGGGGGTATTGAAGGCTCCTGGGGCAAGAGGAGGGAAAGGAACTCAAAACATTAAACTTGGCTTCGATTTGTATGCTGTCCAGGAGCTCCTGAAACTCTGTTTGAAAACCATGGGACACTGAATGGAATTTTACTCTGTTTAAGGTGACTGAGTTTTATTGGAAACTGATTCCCGAGTTGGAATCTTGCTGTGACGTCCTTGTAAAATGGAGACTACAGGACCGTGAAAATTACAGTACGAGACAAATCTTCCTCATGGGTTTGTGTAATAGTGACCCATACTAATCTTGTAAATTGAGTTTGTGTCTATATATGCGCTGTTTGTGAACATGTCTCCCACTCACCTGATGAAGGGCAGTGCTGCAAAAGCTTGTGGCTTGTGCTACAAAATAAACCTGTTAGACTTTAACCTGACTTCTTTGTCTGTAATAGGACAGAGAGGATCCGTGTCTGCAGAATGAGATTGAACTTCTGACAGTGCGGCGCTCCCTCAGCGCTGACCCTCCGACGGTGCGGCGCTCCCTCAGCGCTGACCCTCCGACAGTGCGGCGCTCCCTCAGCGCTGACCCTCCGACGGTGCGGCGCTCCCTCAGCGCTGACCCTCCGACGGTGCGGCGCTCCCTCAGCGCTGACCCTCCGACGGTGCGGCGCTCCCTCAGCGCTGACCCTCCGACGGTGCGGCGCTCCCTCAGCGCTGACCCTCCGACGGTGCGGCGCTCCCTCAGCGCTGACCCTCCGACGGTGCGGCGCTCCCTCAGCGCTGACCCTCCGACGGTGCGGCGCTCCCTCAGCGCTGACCCTCCGACGGTGCGGCGCTCCCTCAGCGCTGCATTGGGAATATCTGCCTGGATTCTGTTACCCAGGCAGTAACCCTTGTGCACCCACTCTCTGGATGGTCTGGGGATGAGGTTTAGCTTGAAAGCGTCTGGAGAATTTGGCAGGTTAAAGTTTGAAAACCTAATTATCCTGATGAACAGGTGGGAAAAACGGACCCCAGAATTCTAGAATTCCTCCATGCTAGATTCACAGGGGGCTCATCTCTCCGAATATCTCCTTACGTGGCTGTGTCACATGTTGGTTCATTGACTAAAACACATCGGGATGTTTTAATGCATTTAAAACACGATATAAATACAATCGAAAGACAAAATGCTGCAAGTATTCAGCTGGTCTGATGGTATCTGTGGAGGGAGAAAGGGAGTTAATGTTTCAGGTTGGTGGTGGCCCCTTGTCAGGAATATAATGTTATAAAGCTGAGCCCATTGTGGCATCCGCTGCTTCACATGTTGGAGATATCAAACATGTAATTACAATCACATGTACAATGGCCTTTCCATATAGACTAGATTAACATGTATGCAGAACAAGACAGTGGATTAACCATCAGTCGCCTGCCTGGTGTGATGTTTGCCGGTGAAGTTTGTTCCTTTAAGGATTTCCTCTGGCCAGTTTGAGAATATGTTGGGAAAGTGAGTTCTGAGTCTGAGGAGGTTTAACACAAGGAGGTTTTGGATGGAGTCCGACTCAGCATCGTCAACCTGGAAGGTTCATTGCCTTTCTCTCCAACACTCGCTGCCTGACCTGCTGAGTGTTTTCTCTTTTTTATTTCTGATTTACAGCCCCTTTGGCTGCTGCTATATAAATGTGCAAGTTGTTAGTGCAGTCCCCTGTTGATTCTGTAATGAGGTACAGCATTAATCCAACCGTTGCAGGCACTGTACTCGCAGACAAACTTCCTTTCCCTCCATTGGGTTTTGTAAAATGCGGCGTTATCTTTGCCAGCATCAGATATTCTGGTTTTGTTAATGACCTTTTAAAAAAAACTTGCTGAAATTTTTTAGCAGTGAGAACAAGACACAAATCGAGGAACTTGTCACCTCCCAAACTTGGGTGGTTCATAATGCAACCTGATAGAATCAAGCAGCAGAGAAAGAGGTCATTCGACCCATTGGACCTGTGCTGGTTCTTGGAAGGAGCTCTTTGATTGGTCCCACTCCACCTGCCCTGCATGTTTTCCCAATCAAAGATCTTTCCAATTTCCACTTTGAAAGTTTTATGATTGAATCTGTGCCACTGCCCATTCCGGCAGCAGCTTGTGAATGATAACTCGCTGCAGTTTCTGAATAAAATTTCTTCCTGTAGATGGACTGAGCTAAAAACTCTAAATCTCCATGATTCACATTCTCCCCGCTACCTTATTGAAAATAGTGAGAAGAATTCCTGGTTACCTGTGTGATGGAACAAAACTGGAGCCTGCCCCCATCACCATCTACGGCTCCAGACTTCAACTTGTTTATAAAAGCGTATATTTCCCCAGCAACTTGGACTCTGAGTGAACAGTAACAAAACTGCAGTAACAACTTGCACATTCACTGTTCTATAATACAGAGATTTTGCTGCTCTCTTTATGATCCCTGTTCAAAGCAAGTAGCTAATAACCAGACAGCGTCCTTGGTCTTTATACTGCCATCCATTGTGATATTTTTGTCTTGTGTCACTGAAAGATGATCAGAATGTCATTCCTCAAGGAGTCTTGCTCTTGATAGTTTGAGGAACCTCTTAAATCTTTGTGTGGCTTCTTGAGCTGACTGTAGCAAGTTCATAGCGAGGCCCATAGTTTTTTTTGCCTTTGTGTGTTCAGTTTCTCCATAATCTCCACAGCGCTGTCTTCATGTGCCCCAGGGGTCGGTGCTGGGGCCTCAACTATTTACCATTTATAAAGATGATCTGGAGGAGGGAACCGAGTGTATGGTGTCGAAATTTGCTGATGACACCAAGATTGGTGGAATGGCAAATTGCGCGGAGGGTGTGGAGAGTCTGCAGAAGGATCTAGATAGGCTGGGCGAATGGGCCAGGAACTGGCAAATGGAATTTAATGTTGGCAAGCGCGAGGTGGTCCACTTTGGTAGGAATAATGGTAGGAAGGATTATTACTTACGTGGCGAAAAACTGCAGCAGGCGACGGTGCAGAGGGACCTCGAGGTCCTTGTGCATGAGTCGCAAAAACCCAGCCTGCAGGTGCAGCAGGTGGTCAGGAAGGCGAATGGGATGCTGGCCTTCATAGCGAGGGGGATTGAATATAAAAGTAGGGAGGTCTTGCTGCAGCTGTATAGGGCATTGGTGAGGCCGCA
This sequence comes from Carcharhinus amblyrhynchos, assembly GCF_965287045.1. Lineage (NCBI taxonomy): Eukaryota > Metazoa > Chordata > Chondrichthyes > Carcharhiniformes > Carcharhinidae > Carcharhinus > Carcharhinus amblyrhynchos. Next base: position 1,214,276 of record NC_137328.1, read on the forward strand.
GCTGGAGTACTGTGTGCAGTTTTGGTCGCTGTACTTACGCAAGGATACTTTGGCCTTGGAGGGAGTGCAGAGGAGGTTTACTAGGCTGATACCGGAGTTGAGGGGTTTGAGCTATGAGGAGAGGCTGAATAAACTAGGCTTGTACTCGTTGGAGTTTAGAAGAATGAGGGGAGATCTCATTGAGACATATAAGATGATGAATGGGATGGATAGGATAGAGGTGGAGAGACTCTTCCCGCTCAGAAAGGACAGTAGGACTAGAGGGCACAGCCTCAAGATAAAGGGGGGGCCGTTTAGAACGGAGTTGAGGAGGAACTTCTTAAGTCAAAGGGTGGTGAATCTCTGGAATTCTCTGCCCGTTGAAGTGGTGGAGGCTGCCTCGCTAAATATTTTTAAGACGCGGGTTGATGGGTTTTTGATAAGCGAGGGGATTAAGGGTTATGGGGAGAGGGCGGGAATGTGGAACTGAGCCACGACAGATCAGCCATGATCTTATTGAATGGCGGGGCAGGCTCGAAGGGCTAGATGGCCTACTCCTGCTCCTATTTCTTATGTTCTTATGTTCATCATTACAGGAACCAGGAGCCACTCGAGGATTGCTCTTGTGAATATCGCAGATTGGTGTCTTGTGGCAAGGGTCCCTGCCTGTGTTTCTTCTTGGGCAGACACTCAGGATTGAGGTTGACTTGTTTGCACTTTGGTTCCATTGGTTTAGAGATGGCTGATTAATACAGATGTTGCCACATGGGGGCGGGTGATGCTTGAAGGGTTGGGTAGGTGGGTGTTTGGAGGTTTGCACACTCCCTCTGACATCTTGACTGCAACTTTGCGTGTTCCTGTCACATTCTCTCAGTGTTTGGTGCCTTTCCAAATGGGCCTTCTCTGTATGGTCATTTACAAAGCCAGGGTCTCCTGTGAGTCAGCAGGGCAGATGCAACTGGAATCTTCCTAGATGCTTTGAGGACCTCCCTGAAGTGTTCCCGTTTGTCCTCCTGAGAATCTCCAACCCATGATTTAGGGGAGGCGATGGCCTGGTGGTCTTATCGCTAGACTATTAATCCAGAAACCCTGCTAATGTTCTGGAGACCAGGTTTGAATCTCACTGCAGCAGCTGGTGGAATTTGAATTCAATTTTAAAAAAATCTGGAATTAAGAATCTACTGATGACCATGAAACCATTGTCAATTGTTGGAAAAACCCATCTGATTCACAGATTTCCTTCCCTAAAGGACATTAGCCGTCTTTACCCGCTCTGGCCAATGTGTGACTCTGGAGCCACAGCAATGTGGTTGACTCTCAACTGCCTTTGGGCAACTTGGGCTGGGTAATAAATGCTGGTCAGCCAGTGATACGCATATCCTATGAATGAAAAAAATGAGTGTTCCGAGTAAAACGATTGCTACAGGACAGTCTGGGATTGGGGATGTGAGCAATACATCCCAGCCAGTGGAACAGCTGTTTGAATACCTGCTGCCCCTTGGTGTTCCTCGACCAGTCAGTACGCAGATCCAGGGCACGACACGGTCAAAATAAACTCAATGAAGTTTAACAACTGCATCTGTTGCAGGTGGGGTTTGAAACCGCTACAAAATGTTATGAAGCAGAGTCCATTGTGGCATCTGGTGCTGCACATTTCGGAGATATCAAGCATGTAATCACCACCACATGGACAATGGTTTTTCCACACAGACAAAATTAACATGTATGCAGAACAAGGCAGTGAATTAACCATCAGTTTCCTGCCTGGTGTGATGTGTGCTGGTTAAGTTAGTTTCTGGAAAGCTGCTTTTTTTTATTGGGATAGTTTTGGGAATGTGGAGTGATGTGTGCTCTGATTCATGGAGGGTGAACTTGGAGGATTCCGACTGATTGGCTACCAGGTTTTCCAGCTGCAGCGGAATATCTGAACTGGAACACTTGTTCAATGCTATTCTTACAGCGCCAGGGACCCGGGTTCGATTCCCGGCTTGGGTCACTGTCTGTGTGAAGTCTGCACGTTCTCCCTATGGGTTTCCTCCGGGTGCTCCGGTTTCCTCCCACACTCCAAAGATGTGGGTTAGGCCATGCTCAATCACCTCTTAGTTTGATGGAGATTAACAGGGTAAATGACGTGGGTTACGGGGATAGGGCCGGGGTGAGATTGTTGTCAGTGCAGGCTCGATGGGCTGAATGGCCTCCTTCTGAACTACAGGGATTCTATATCTTGGTGAAAGATCACAATATGAAATATAAAATCAGCAACAAAGAAGCCTGTTGCGGACGGTGGTGGAGTGTGGTGAAGTTAGGATTTTCACAGTAACTTCATTGCAGTGTTAATGTAAGCCTACTTGTGACTAATAAATAAACTTTAAATAAACTTTTTTAACTTTAATAACCATCTCTCCATGTGGCTGCGAGATCTTTTATATCCATCCCGTGGGGCCGTGACTTAACACCTCACCCCCATCTAACGATGAAAAGTTGATATTTGGCCGAATTACTTGGTTAAAGATGGCAGCAGTTCTCGCTATCCGGATAATTCCAGTCATTATTGTGGGAAGAGTGGGATGAAGGTTTGGGATTTCCCGTTCCATTCTGTTAGTGTCACCTTTCAAAGGAAGCCATTCCTTTTGTTTCTTTGTTCTTTTATCCATTGCCCTATTTCCCCGTCTTTTGACTTTCTGCTCAGCCTCACCTCCCAATGATAATTAAATGTTATTGTAACAAAAATTTTTTATCACAGAAGTCTGTAATTAATTACATATTTGCATTGGTTGAAACCATATTTTACAGACCACATCCTAGAAGGAACAGAAGTAGCACTGTTTCAGAAGTTAGTTTAAAGACTGAATTACACCTTCCAGCTCCCCATTCCACCCCACCCAGAACTGAAAAAACCCAGAAGAGCAGAAAGTGATTCATTGCAAACACCTCTCACCATCCCAGACCCTCCAGAATGTGCAGGGTTCTCAGCAGCCAGCTGTGTTGTGTGTGTGTGTGCGTGCGTGTGCGCATGCATCAGTCTGGGAGTGTGTGTGTGTGTGTGTGTGTGTGTGTACGCGTGCGCGTCAGTCTGGGAGTGTGTGTGTGTGCGTGCGCGCGTCAGTCTGGGAGTGTGTGTGTGTGCGTGCGCGCGTCAGTCTGAGTGTGTGTGTGTGCGTGCGCGCGTCAGTCTGAGTGTGTGTGTGTGTGCGTGCGCGCGTCAGGCTGAGTGTGTGTGTGTGCGTGCGCGCGTCAGGCTGAGTGTGTGTGTGTGCGTGCGCGCGTCAGGCTGAGTGTGTGTGTGTGCGTGCGCGCGTCAGGCTGAGTGTGTGTGTGTGCGTGCGCGCGTCAGTCTGGGAGTGTGTGTGTGTGCGCGCGCGCGTCAGTCTGGGAGTGTGTGTGTGTGCGCGCGCGCGTCAGTCTGGGAGTGTGTGTGTGTGCGCGTGCGCGTCAGGCTGAGTGTGTGTGCGTGCGCGCGCGCGTCAGGCTGAGTGTGTGTGCGTGCGCGCGCGCGTCAGGCTGAGTGTGTGTGCGCGCGTGTCAGGCTGAGTGTGTGTGTGTGTGTGTGCGCGCGTCAGTCTGGGAGTGTGTGTGTGTGTGTGCGCGCGTTAGTCTGGGGGTGTGTCTGTGTGTGCGCGCGTCAGTCAGGATAAGGCTTCTGTCATTCCAATCTCCTGCAACACTGACGATGTGCACAGGAAGGTGTGGGAGCTGTCAGGGGGATACTGTTTTTATAGAGCCTGGGGTGAGGGTTGAGTGGGGAGGAGAATCCAGTCTCAGTCGTAAACCTCGGTGTATGTGCAAGGTGTGTGTGTGTCAGTGTTAATGTGTTAGCAAACGTGTCGAGTGTTAACATTTGTGTCTGTCAGTGTATGTGTGGGAGTGTGTGTATGTGTATGAGGGATGGGTGTATGTGCATGTATAATATAGGGTAGATCTGTGTATGGGATGGGTGTGTGTACATGTGGTCAGAGTCTGTGTGTGCATGTGTGAGGTCAGAATGAGTGTATGTATGTCTTGTGGGGGGAGGAGTGTGCATGGGGTTGGGTGTGGTGGGTGCTGTGTGTGTGTGGGTGTATGGGGGTGGCGGGTGGTGTGTGTGTGTGTGTGGCGGGGGGTGCGTGGGTGTATGGGGGTGGCGGGTGGTGTGTGTGTGTGTGGCGGGGGGTGTATGGGGATGGCGGGTGCTGTGTGGGGGTGTATGGGGGTGGTGGGTGCTGTGTGTGTGGGTGTATGGGGGTGGCGGGTGCTGTGTGTGTGGGTGGCGGTGGCGGGTGCTGTGTGGGGGTGTACGGACTCAGATGAGGTTGGGAACTCTATGGGCTTGAGGTTTATTCAAAGTCTTCTGCAGGGTCATGTTGCGAATTGCTGATATTCGCGGTGAAATGGGCTGTACTTTCCTCTGTTTTACACTATTCGAGAATCAACTCCAGCAGGATATGTAGTCAAGAATGATGATTTCATTGTTTGTGGAGGCTGATTAGACTTGATGCAAAAATACTCTCTCGTGCTACAAGATACTTAGAAGTAATTTAATTTAAATTAATTTATGTTCCCGTTACAAGATGATTAATCACTGCTAATGCTTGGAGCATGCACATTTGAGGGTGAGACATATGCTATTGTTTTAACCACACCGTCATTCAGAACAGTTCAAAGGTATATGATTGATCTTTTGAATGTGATAATGGGCACTGAATAACTTGTTATAATTACCCTTTACCTGTGGCAAAGACGGAGAGAGAGAAATTAATCCCTGTTCCTTTTGTACTGATTGGCTTTGGGAGTTTTGTGTCACTTTTGGACACATGGAAAATGTGCTCCTGATGTCATTTCCTCTTCCAGCTCACATTCCAAGTCAGAAGTGTAGATCCACTTCAAAGGCAGTCAAGGTCCAGCCACATTCTCCCGCACTGCACAGAGTCTCGAGTGATTGAGGACTGGAAGCTGCACCACATGGGAGTAAGTGCTGCTGGATATTGTCATCAAACTGTACTGGTTGTGTTTTGTTGTCACTGTCAAATAATGATAATGCGAGGGATCCTCAACTTCACATCAACTCTGTCACGATGGGAAAAGTTATTTTTTACAAGCAAATTGGTATAGGTAATGTTCTTTAGAAAGTTACATACCCAATCCTAGTATTGCCCAGACTGTTTGCACTTCACAATGTCACCCACTGTACATGTGTATTGTAATAAGGGATTAATATGGTTCATAATGGGCACAGTTATGTATCAGTTCCCGTTAAGCTCCTCTCTCGCTTACCAATATTGGCTTTTTCCATTTGCTGTTGGGTCTTTTGAGAATATGAAGATTCTTTGCACCTGTTTCGAGCAGCATGCTGCCACACTCTGACTGGCTGAGCCCGCTGCCAGGACAGGACCACAGGTAAGTTTGACATTGATTTTGATGTAACCTTGCTGAGTTATGTCTCCACCAGCTCCCCCTCACTCTGCTGCTTTGCCCGGTGCATGGAATCCTTGCCAGCTCCCCTGGAGAAATCCATTCTGTGCCATTCCCTTGTTTGCTCTCCCTCACCCTATAAATTTATATCTTTCAAGTAGCCAAACAATTTCCTTTTTAAAATCATTAATTGTTTCCACGTCCACAACCCTTATAATTAGCGAGTTTCAGGACATTACTGTTCAGTATGTCTTCCTCCTGCGTCTTTTTTACCCCAAATTTTAAATCTGTGTCCCCTTTGTTCTTCCATCATCAGCTACTGAGTGTTTCTTTGTCTACCTTATCTAATAATGGTCATAATCTTGTACACCTCTTATCAAATCACCCCTCAATGTTCTCTTCTCCATGAAGAATAAAACCACTCTTTCCAACTTTGCTTTGTAACTAAAGATTCACCCATCCCAGGGACCATTCTGCTGAGTATTCTCACCACCTGAAACACTTTCACATCCTTCCTAAAGTGTGGTGATCAGACCCCAACCCAATTCTCGAGATGGATCCTAGCCAGAGATTTATAAAGATTCAGCGTAACATCCCTGATTTCCCAAGATCAGTGGGCTTTGCCAACTATTCTCTCTGGATATGTTTTGCCCCCTTCAAAGATAGATGCACATGCACTCCCAGGTCCATCTGTTCCAGCATCATCTTCAGAATCAGGTCATTAAGTCTATATTGCCTCTCCCCATTCCATCTCAAAGTGCTCAGTTCTCTGCAAAAGTGTTTGTTTGGTATAAGTGGTGTAGTTTAAGATTAGGAATACAGGAATAATGTATGGATACGATTTGTTTAGAAATCAATTTTAAATTTCTAACTAACATATGAAGATGTAATCATATTTGGGTGGCATAGGGGGTTAGCAGTGCTGCCCCTCAGCGCCAAGGACCTGGGTTCAATTCCAGCCTCGGGTCACTGTCTGTGTGGAGTTTGCACGTTCTCCCCATGTCTGCATGGGTTTCCTCCCACGGTCCAAAGATGTGCAGGTTAGGTTGTTTGCCCCTTAGTATCAGGGGGATTTGCAGGGTAAATACACGGGGTTATGGGGATAGGCCATGGTGGGATTGCTGTTGATGCAGACTCAATGGGCCAAATGGCCTCCTTCTGCACTGTGGAAATTCTGTGATTCTAAATAAAGAATTTATAGCTATCACATTAGCTATCTGATTGGAAGAATCATCACCTTCTAGTGTGGATGCTTGACACCTATTGGTCACCCAGTATCCAGTGATCAAAAACAAACTTAGCGAGTTTGGGTTGAGACTAGTTTCTTTCATTTCCTGAATTTTCATTTGAATTTCCTGTTGTAAACTGTACAAACTCATTGACTGATACTTTGGATGCAATTGTGGGGGGGAAGGGAGAGTGTGGTGTGGGTCTGGGTGAGGGGGTGGTGTGACGGTCTTTCTGTTGGGGGGTGGGGGAGAGTGGTTTTCCAATAACATTGGAATGACCGTTTGTAAAATGAAAGTTACCTTTGTTCTAGAGTCAGCATGGCTTCATGAAAGGGAAATCGTGTCTGACTAATTTATTGAAGTTTCTCAAGGAAATCTCAACCGGAACGGATGGAGGAGAACTGGTAGATGTGTTCTATTTGGACTTTCAGAAGGGCTTCAGAGGTTCCTCACAAAACGTTGAACCGTAAGAGCCCATGGTGTTGGAGGTAGTATATTGGCGTGGATAGAAAATTGGCTCATGTTCAAGAAACAGTGAGTAGGGATAAGGGGTTCTTTTTCAGGTTGGTGACCTTAACCAGTGGGGTCAGTGCTGGGACCGCAACTGTTTACAATATATATTAATGATTTGGAGGAAGGAAGCAAATGTCCCTGTAGCCAAATTTGCAGACAACACAAAAATAGATGGAAAGGCAAGTTGAGAGCGATATAAATAGTGTATGAAGAGATATTGATTGGTTAAGTAAGTGGGCAAAAAGTTGGCAAATGTATAATGTGGGAAAATGTGAAGTTGTTCATTTTGGAAGGAAGAATAAAAGAACAGAGTATTACTTAAATGGAGAAAAACTGCAGAAAACTGCAACACAAAAGGACTTGGGGATACTTTGCATGAAACATAGAAAGCTAGCACAGGTACAGCAGGTAATCAGGAAGGCTAATGGAATGTTGGCCCTTATTTCAAGGGGGTTGGAGTATAAGAGTAGAGAAGTCTTGCTGTAACTGTACAAGGTACAAGCGAGACCATACCTGGAACTGTGAGCAGTTTTGGTCCTTTTATTTAAGGAAAGATATTATTTCATTGGAGGCAGCTCAGAGAGGTTCTCTACGATAGTCCTGATATGGAAGGATTGTCTTGTGGGGAAAGGTTGGGGCTCTACTCATTGGAATTTAGAAGACTATGAGGTGATCTCATTGAAATGTTGCGGATTCTTACGAGGCTAGACAGGGTAAATGCTGAGAGGGTGTCTCCTTTTGTGGGAGAGTTTTGGACGAGAGGGCACAGCCTCAATAAAGGAACACCAATTTAAGACTGAAATGAAGAGGAATTTCTTGAGGGTTGAAAGCCTTTGGATCTCCTTGCCACAGAGAGCTGTGGGGGGCAGAGTGGCTGTGTATATTTAAGGCTGGGATAGATAGATTTTTGATCAGTAAGGGAATCGAGGGTTACGGGAAAAGGGCAGGAAAGTGAACATGAGGCAAGTTTGATAAGCCATGGTCCAATTGGATGGCGAAGCAGCTCAAGGGGCTGACTGGCTTATGGTCTTTCAGTTAGATTTGGACTTGGGGGAGAAAGGTAATTAATCTCAGGTTGTCACTTTTGATGGAAAAGAATCTCTGCAATAAAGAGATTTAAACATTGTGTGAGAAAGAAAGACACGTATTTATATAGCGCCTTTAAAGGCCTGAGGCCATCACAAAGCATTTTACAGCCAGTTTAGTACTTTGAAAATGTGGCCAATGTTATCATGCAACATTACATCCAATTCCCACACCACAAGATTCTTCAAACACAGAGATTTGGCCGGATGAGCTGCCTCTGAGTAGAGGGATAAATATGAACCTGGCCACCTGGGAGAGCCCCCATTCTCTCATTTAAATAATGCCATGGAATCTTGCCTGTGAATGTATATTAGTCTCTGTTTAACATCCCATTCAAAGGACTGCACCTCCAACAGTGCAGCACTCTCTCAGTACTGCACCAGTGCTGTCAGCCTACATGTTGTGCTCAAATCTCTGGAACGTGACTTGAACCCTGATGCTAGGGACAGGTACAATGTTTCATGTTAATGTACGTAATATAGACACTACTTTATATAACTCTATCATAGACTTTATATAACATTTTATCCAATTTATTTCTGATTTGCCCCAGCTGTTGGGGTAAATCGCTGCAATCTGATCCCTGTTTTCGAGTTTGCTCGGGTGGAATTCTTGAGGCTAATTTGCGATTGAAATCAGATTTCTTGCAGCAAAATGTTTATGTTTTTTAACGTGCCCAGGTGTTTTCATGAAGGAAAAATTAAAGTTCGGACAGGGCTGGGTGTTGGCGGATAATCGGAATGGAACTGAAGCAAGTGAAGCTGGCACCTCGGATAGGAGGAATCTGGGATAATCTCCAACCAACCCCATCTCCAGGATAGGTAGATTTTTGTTGGGGAAAGAAGTCGCAAAGAAGATAAGTGGAAAATTTAGCCAAGATTGACCTGAATGGTAGAGCAGATTTGAAGGGCTGAATGGCCACCAATTGTAAAGAAATCTTTTCATGGATTGTGGACGTTGCTGCCTCGGCCAGTATTTATTGCCCTTGAGAAGCTGGAGGTGAGTTGCCTTCTTGCTCTGCTGCAGCCTCTGAGATGTAGGTACACCCACAGTGCTGTTAGAGAGGGGGTGCCAGGATTTTGACCCAGCGACAGTGAAGTCCAGGTGTGACTTGAAGGGGAACTTGAAGGCGATGGTGTTCCCAAGTGTCTGCTGCCCTTGAACTTGCAGTGGTAGAGATCATGATTGGATTTGATTGATTATTGTCATGTGTATTGATGTACAATGAAAAGTATTGTTTCTTGCACGCTACACAGATAAAACATACTGAGTACACGGGGGAGAAGGAAGGAGAGGGTGCAGAATGTAGTGTTAAAGTCATAGCTAGGGTGTAGAGAAAGATCAGCTTAATGTAAGGCAGATAATGTAAGGCAGTCTGATTGCAGCAGGAACCAAAAGGGAAAACACTGGAAAATCTCAGCAGGTCTGGCAGCGTCTGTAAGGAGAGAAAATGAGCTGACGTTTTGAGTCCAGACGACCCTTTGTCAAAGCTTTAGTTTCAGATTCCAGCATCCGCAGTAATTTGTTTTTATCTGATGGCAGCAGGAGTTGGCTTTGGAAGGTCCTGCTGAGGAAGGTGTGGATCTGTGATCACCCTGACCACTTGATATCATTTCAAGTGGAGTATGAGACCCACTTTCCTCCTTTTGGGACCATCTCACTCCAGAGCTAATTTGGATGTGTTTTGACATCTTTTTATATTGCCCCTCCCCTTCCTGCACCACCAATTAACCTGCTATCCCCCCACACATCATCTCCCAATTGAGTTGCCAGCAAGATGAAAGAAATAGCAATAATAATTCCCTCTCTCAGTATATGTTGCTGCATGTATTCAGTGTGCACCTGTAAATCCTGGCATGTGGATGTGTGCAACTGGTAAATTAAAGGAAAAGGTGCTTACCTGGAGCCAAGCAGCAGTTGATCGCCCCGTATCCCTGCCAATTCTAACACTACCAGGTGAGGGTAAGGACATGGAATATGACTGTCTCAATGGCCACCCCCTTTGTTAATATCATTCTCGGAATGTGAACACAGAATGTTCTGTGTGAAAAGCATCATTTCTTGTGCTAACTGTGGCCAGCTCTTGCTGTGCCTGTTCCTCTGAAATCATCAGCAGCTTGTTTATCCTTTTGTTATAATTACAGCATGTTCCTTGCTCTTTGTCCCTCTGATCCCTTGTTGAAATAAAAAAAAGCCCAGTTCGATGGGAATGTGCGCTGTATTTAGTTTGTGTGATTTATTGAGTGACTAATGGCTCTAGGCTCTGACACTGAAATGTACCTCAGCACTTTGTTCCGTCCTCCTCTCTCACTCGCTGCCTACTCCTGCGAGCAGGAGACAGCAGGAGCAGCTGCTGGGAGCAGATCAGTTGAGAGCTGCCTTGGCTTGCCTGAAAACATGTCAGACTTTACAGGTTTGTTGTTTTACACTGAGGGTGCAGCCATCGTCTCAAAGTATTGATTCTTTTCTTGTACAAAGACAGAACCTGTCAGCTAAGCAGCCTGACCTCAGTAGAGCACAGACAACTATTCCCCACCCAGACAGAAGGACAAACCCCACAGGAGAAGTGCAGGCGAGATATATGCCGATGTCCATTTCACACAGAACACACAGCGAGCCCAATCTGGGCCCTCAGAGGAGGTCAACAGTGTCTCTGTGCCATGTCCACAGAAATGACAAGGCTTCACTTTTACAAGAATAACTCTTGGAATGAAAAAGAATGCTTGAGATTTTTTTTCCTCCTTTTTTGTTTCTGGCATTTGAAGGAGTGACGTGTTATGTAGCACCTTTCACAACCTCCCAGTGGCCCAAAGCACTCTGCAGAAAATACAGTTTGAAGTGTAGTCACTACAGTGACAGAGGAAATGTGGCAGCCAATTTGCACTTAGCAAGTTTCCACAAACAAAAAGAGCCTAAAAGCAAATTACTGCGGATGCTGGATTCTGAAACAAAAACAGAAAATGCTGGAGCATCTCAGAGCTCTGACGAAGGGTCATCCAGACTGGAAACTCTGTTCTCTCTCCACAGGTGTCTCCAAACCTGCTGAGATTTTCCAGCATTTTCTATTTTGATCCCACAGCAGCAACCTGATAATAACCAGGTTATCTGTACACAGGCTTTGGATTAGCATCTCAGGCAAAAGGCAGCGCTCCGGCAATGCGGCACTCCCTCAGTCCACCACTAGTGCATCGGCCTGGACTGGATAACCAGGTTTCTGGTGGAAAGACTTTAATATCTACCAACTGAGCCATGACTGACATCTTTAAAGGAATTTGTGTGGGGAGCAGAGTCTATCACCATTGCCCTGACCTGATCATCTTGACTTTGATCATCTCCCACTTTTCCAGAGACACTGGATGTTGCAATAAAAACACAACGTTTGACGTACTCAGTAGGTCTGGCAGCATCTGTCGAGTGAAAATATTGTGTTAAGGTTTCAGTCGTGACCAGAATCATAAAATTGTTACATAACAGAAGAGGCCATTCAGCCTGCCCTGTCTGTGATGCCTTTTCCCTCTCTCCCTGTAAAGTTATTTTCTTCAGTCATTATCTGATTCTTCCTCAAAAGCTACAATTGAATCTGCCTCCGCCACTCCCTCAGGCGGTGCATTTAGATCCTGAATACTCGATGTGTAGAATGTTTTGCTCATGTGGTTGTTGCTTCATTTGCCAATCACCTTTACACTGGTGACCTCCCCTTCATAATCTTTCTGCCAATCGAAACAGCTTCTCTCTTCCTGTTATGTCCCGAACCTTCAATTTGGAAAACTCTTGTCAAATCGTCACTGAATCTCCAAAAGTAGCCGGAGCTTCTCCAATCTCTCTTCGTAACTGAAGTTCTTCATCCCTGGAACCATTTTTGTAAACCTCTTCTGCACTCTCTCTGAAACCTTCATGTTCTTCCTCAAGTCACTTGGAATTGGACACAAGAGCTTGAATTAGTGTTTTATAAAGGTTCATCCTAACTTCATTATTTTTATGTTCCACACTTTTATTGATCAGGCTTCCATTTGCCTTATTAACTGCTCCTTCCAACTGCCCTATCGCCTCCAATGGTACACATGCATCCAGCTCCCTCTGCTCCTGCTCATTCTTGAGAATTGTACTCTTTAGTTTAAAATTGCCTTGACTTCTTCCTCCTACCAAAATGAGCCACTTCACACATCTCTGCATGGCATTGAATCTGACACTGGTGTGTCCATTCTGCCAGCCTCTCTGTCCTTTTGAGTGTCCCACATTATCTTCCTCAAAGCTCACAATGCTTCAAGTTTTGTGCAAACTTCAAATGTTGAAATTGTGCTGTGGGCACCCAAGTCTTGGTCTTTAATATATGTCAAGAAATATCGTGGTCTTAACACTGATGCCTCAGGAACCTCATTATGCACTGTTCCTTGTCTGGGAAACAGTAGTTCACCCCTATTCTGTGTTGCCTGTCACTTAGCCAGTTTCACATCCATATTGTTCCTGTCCCTTTTGTTCTAGGAATTAGAGTTTAGCTGACAAACCTGTTATGGCAGACTTTCTCAAAGTCCTTGTACTCCACATCAATCACATTATCCTCACCGAGCCTCCTTCAAACAGCCAGCACAGGCTCAGTGGGCCGAATGGACTCCAACTACCTGGTCAAAAAACCCGAACCAATGAAATGAACATGAACTGGCTTTAACAAACCTGTCCAAATTTTCCCAAGACCTTCTGTCAGAACTGGAATGATGAGAAGTCATTGAACGGAATTGCTGAGTATTTCCAGCAATTTTTATTCTTATTTTGCATTCCGAGCCTCTGCAGTATTTTTCTTTTTTATGAATCATGGACTCCCCCATCTGTAAAGAGAAGAGGAAATATTGTCCTCTGGGGTGAAGATTTCCCTCTGAAAAGCAGTTTTGATGAACCTTAACCTGTCTTTTCTCTTTTCAGATGCTGCTGGACTTTCTGTTTCTTTCTCTGCCCCATCATTTTTCATCTTTTCTCAAACATCGGCTCCTTGTAAACTCTGCACAATCGCCGGCTCCTTGGAGTCAATGTTTTCTGCTTTAGGCAGAGGTCACAAAGATATCAAGGTCTCTTTACTAAGGTGTGAAAATGAATCTTGACTGCCTGTTCCCATAGGGCACTCCTGTGTCTACAAATCAGCTTAAAAGTGCTCACCAGCAGCAACCTTTATCACACAGCACTTGAATATTTGAACATTGGTAAAGCTGCTTCACAGGATGGTCATGAAACAACATCTGGAAATATTCGAGGTGGCCTCAAGCTTGGTCAGTGCGGTGCGTTTAAAGGAGGAATGAAGAGGTTTAAAGGGAACTCCAGAGTTCAGAGCCCAGGCAGTCGAAAGGCTGCAATGGCCGAGCAAAGAAAACTGGGGAGGCTCAGGAGGCAGAGTTAGAGGAACGCAATGATCCCCAAGAGGCCTGGAGGAGAATGCAGGGATAGGGAGCAGTAAGCAATTTTAAAATGAGGATAAGAATTACCAGATCACTATATTGATATCCATGGAAGTAGCGAGATTGTCACAAGAGAATGAGCCTCACATTAGCACAGGGACTGTGTGACGTTGGAATATGGAAAATGTGTAATACTGGAACAAACAGTGAGGCAAGAGAAGACAAACTGAACTAAGAGCAGTTCAATAAGAGAGACAAAGGCAGATTTTTATCGTATTGCCCAAGTATAAAACTGGTAAATTACTAACCAACCTCCTGTTATAGAAACTGCCTGGTTCCAATGTCCATTGATTTCAGATTGAAGTTCGATTCTCTGTTCAGTAATAACCTGTTGGGGATTATTCCCCAATGTTCCAAAACATCACTAAACCACTGAGATTCACTAACCCGAATTCTGCACCAGACCTCTGTGGGAGGATTAGAGTTGTTTGTGTCAAGTTATCAACTTCTTGAGACCCAAGTCCCAGTTCACCGGCAGAAGCTAATAAAGACCAAAACTATATCAACATGACAAAAATGGACTCTTGCCCACTCCTGCCATTTTGAGAATGGTGAATGCTGGATTCCTGTTTGAAGGTAAATCGGCATGTGACCATTCCCCATTTCTGTGCCTCTATTCAACAATATGAGAAGTTAATTCAGATCTCAATCCTTCAGATAGCTGCAAGGCAATCAAATAAGAATAACTGGATTATACGGTGCAGTCAGAGTCCATTTGGCCCATCGTGCCTGTGCTAGCTGTTTGAACAACCTACTCAATTCATCTCAATCCCCAGTTGCTCTTTTCCCCATTGCCTTTCCAATCTTTCCTTTTTCAAGTATTTATATTCAGTTCCTTTATGAAGATTTCCATCAAATCCAGAAAGTGCATTACAAATCACAATAATTTGTTCTGTTTTTTTGAAAAAAATCTCCCCTTCTCATTCTTTTGGTGATTATCCTAAATCTGTTTCTTCTCTACACTGACCTTCTTGCGAGTGAAAACAGTTTCTCCTTACTTGCTCTATCAAAAACTCTTATAATTTTGAACACTTATCAACCCTCCCCTCTATTCTCTGTTTAAAGGAGAACAGCACCAGCTTCCCCGGTCTCTCCACATGGCTGAAATCCTGGATTCCTTCAGTTTGAATTTGGCTGTTTTACTCTGGGGTACAATCAGTTCCCTAACTCCTGCTTTTCCTTTATCCTTTTAAAGGAACAGGAACGCTGCCCAGTTCTTCAATGGTTCAAGGTACTTCAACTTTCTCACTCACATTTTCAGAGGTTTGTTTGTTTCTTGATGCTGATGAACAGGATTTGATCTTTGACAATTTTTTGATGAATTTCCTTGGCAGGGGTTGGAATGATGTATTGTCTCAGTACTCACTTAGTATTCAAGTCAGCCCTGAGCTTTTGCCTGTATGTGGAAAACCTGGCAGTCTTGGTGAGCTTGGCTTGGAGTTAATAGAGTTGCAATCCATTGTTGTGCTTTAGATACTTTGCTCGGTGTACATTTGCAATAACACTGGGCTTTGCCCTAGCTAAAAAACCTCTGTAAAGAGAGATCTTATAGAAACATATAAGATTTGGACGGCACAGTAACACAGTGGTTAGCACTATTGCTTCACAGCTCCAGGGACCTGGGTTTGATTCCCAGCTCGGGTCACTGTCTGTATGAAGTTTGCACATTCTCCATGTGTCTGTGTGGGTTTCCTCCAGGTGCTCCAGTTTCCTCCCACAGTCCAAAGATATGCGGGTTAGGTTGATTGGTCAGGCTAAAATTGGCCCTTGGTGTCCTGAGATGTGTAGGTTAGAAGGTTGAGTGAGTAAAAATCTATAGTGATAAGGGGGTAGGGCCTGAGTGGCTGGTACAGACTCGATGGGCCAAATGGCCTCTTTCTGGACTGTAGGGTTTCTATGATTCTATGATTTATGAAGGGAACAGATAAGATAGAAGCAGGAAGGTTGTTTCCACTGGCAGGTGAAACTAAAACTAGGGGGCATGGCCTCAAAATAAGGGGGAGCAGATTTAGGACTGAGTTGAGGAGGAACTTCTTCACACAAAGGGTTGTAAACTCCTTGTCCAGTGAATCAGTTGAGGCTCCCTCATTGCATGTTTTAAGGCAAGGTTAGATAAATATTTGAACAGTAAAGGAATTAAGGGTTTTGATGAGTGGGCGGGTAAGTGGAGCTGAGTCCATGAAAAGATCAGCCATGATCTTATTAAATGGCAGAGCAGGCTCGGGGGGGCCAGATGGTCGACTCCTGCTCCGAGTTCTTACATTATGTTCTAAATTAGAATAGCATACTCCCCATGTTTGGAACTATTCCGTTAACATCCATGTTTAGTAAACATTATGGGGAAGCTGTGTACGGATGACCATTGCACATCATTTATTTTATAATTAATTCCTGATTCGAAAGCCTGACGTGGATGTTGGATAGAGTTGATTTGGTAATCCTCCTGTTCAGAGATACAGGTTGAGAAGGCTGTTTGCCTTCGATCCAGTCACTCCTCGTAAGAGGCACAGGACGAATGCTAAAGGAGCTTGTTTAGATTTCCCTTGCCTTGAATAAAATGAAAAGGATGTGATCTCTTTAAGACATGAGATTTATAGACTGTGGACAATAGACCCACTTCCTTCAAAATTCTGAGTGCTGCTGTCGAGGGAATTGTGAATTGGAATTGTTCTATTGCCTGCTCGCTACGGGAGTTGTCTGCAGAGCCGTGCACAATTATATTTGCTTAATATTTTTCCTCAGTTCGGAGGGAGCCAGCTAATAAAGTACAGCCATGAGGGTGAGTTTTCTCCTTTATTGACACACCCAGGAAGTATGTGGTACCCTCCTGCTGACCACCTGTGGAAGTAGTGATAGCACCTATGGCAGTGCGTGTCTTGGCTCAGGAAGGATTGTGATGTCAAGTTGTTACTGTTGGGAAGGTTTGTGCCAAAATGTAAAGGAAGTTGCAGCAGGTCAGTCACTGTTTGTGCTTCTGGACTGTCACAGCAATGCCAATACCTCAGCTCTCCGGGTACAGAGGTTGTTCACTAACATTGTGGCAAGATCCCACACACCTGCATTCTGCCAGTCCTTGCTATGTTTACCATTGCTGGCTTCCCAGGAGTGCAAACTGAGCGTGCTAGTCACACATGTGCACGAATAGCTCCAGGTCGTGTTCTCTGAGCTCTGGCTGTTAATACTTCTTTCTTCAATACTAATACATCCAACATGATTGTACTTTCACACTCCAGAACAAAGGTCGAAATGTGACACCAGATTGCTTATACAGCCCAGAAGCAATAAATAAACATATCAATCATTATTCTAACAACACAACCCATAGAAATTGTGTGTTGAATGAATGAGAAAAGAACAGAGTTGAATTAATATCGGTGTTCAGTTCTAACTTTGAACAATAATTGAATTGTCTTCTGCTGTTAGATTAATCCTAGTTGTTGAATATTCCACGGATTTAGTTTTAATCTGGATATTTTGAGACTGTTGGTTCCTTTTACTGACTCTAAGTTACTGCAAAATTGTGTATCGTTGGGTGTTGTGTGAGATATTCAGGTGTAGCTGGTGTTCCCTCCCAGGGGTTGCCCTGTGAGATGTACTGTTCTGAGACTGTGTGCTGCAGTATACTGGAGTTAACTGTGAGACTGAGAGGTTGAGCCAGTGCAGAGACATGGGTCAAGTATTCATGACGAGGTGACTTTTAATTCCGGGTTGCTGAGGAAGGGGATTTGTTTGTTTTCAGACACGGTGAAAGGTTAACATTTGTAATTTTAACAATCCTCTCACTTTCAGCATTCTCACTGCCCATACTTACTACTGATTGGCAACTACTGATTTAACCGTTAACCCTGCGGTCAATTTTCACTTCCTACACCTGGTGTGAACAGAGGGGGCATCGACTGAGGAACCGGGTCCATCATTTCGCCCTCTCTTCTCCAGTAACACTTCATTATCCCCAGCAATAGGGACGCTGACATTTTGAAAGGGGCTTGCTACCCGGTGTCCAAAACATTGCCTGTTTCAGAGATGGACCCAGTTTTAATGTGGAAATCAAATTTAACCGGGATCTGATTCCAATTTTAAAAAAACACAATTGATTTTCTTCCTGCATCATTCCTGATCACAAGGTGTCCCAAAGCACTTACCGTCATTTTTGTAATATAGAAAACGTGGCAGAATTGTGAGCGGAGCAAGTGCCCACAAAGTCGGAATGACCGGATAACCCATCTGTTTGCTGTTAATTGAGGAATAAACATTAACCAGGACACTGGGAAGAACCTCTCTGTCCTCTCGTGTAATGTCATGAGATCTTTCACATCTACTTGGAAAGAACATAAGAACGTAAGAAATAGGAGCAGGAGTAGGCCATCTGGCCCCTCGAGCCTGCCCCGCCATTCAATAAGATCATGGCTGATCTGTCGTGGCTCCCACTCCTGAACTGGAGTGCCGAATGAACAAAACTTGACATTATCCAGTAACTTTCATAACACCTGGATGTCCCAAAGCGCTTTTTAGCCAATGAAGCATTTTTTTGAACTGTGGTCACTGTAAGAAACACAGCAGCCAGTTTAGTTTAGTTTATTTATTAGTGTCACAAGTAGGCTCACATTAACACTGCAATGAAGTTACTGTGATAAACACTCCTAGTCGCCTGTTCAGGTACACGGAGGGAACATTTAGCATGGCCAATGCACCTAACCAGAAAGTTTTTCGGACTGTGGGAGGAACCCGGAGGAAACCCACACAGACAAGGGGAGAACGTACAGACTCCACACAGACAGTGATCCAAGCCGGGAATTAAAGCTGGGTCCCTGGTGCTGTGAGGTAGCGGTGCTAACCACTGTGTCACCGTGCTGCTCACATTTACGCTCAGCAAGATCTCACAAACAGCAATGTGACAGCAACCAGACAATCTGTTTTTAATGGTTTTGCACAAGGATTATATATTGACCAGGAAGCCAGCGAGAATTCCTTTGTCCTTCTTTACATGCACCTTGAGAGGGTAGACAGGGCTTTATTTTACACCTCATCTGAAAGACAGCATCATCAACAATGCGGCACTCCCTCAGCACTGACCCTCTGACAGTGCGGCACTCCCTCGGTGCTGTAAGTTGTAATTGTGAACCTCTCCTTACAGCCTCACCGAGTAGCTTGTGCTGGTGGTGACCCTGGCGGAATCCTGGAGCCTGCTTTACTGCCTGTAGCTCACCTTCCAGATTAACGTTTCCGCTTAAAGTTGCATTGGTGGTATTCAGAAACCACTGAATAAGTTCAATGGTTAACTGCGTTCCATGGCTGGTATTATCCCCCTCACTGCCTGCCGAGATTGGCCAGTTTGCTTTGATGACTCAGTTGGTTCCATTGATTTAATTCACGTTCTGCCTCTCTGGTCAGGTTTTATCTCTCAGCCTGAGAATCTTCTCCATTCTTCCTCCTTCTCTGTACAACTCCCTGAAGTTTATTTTGAAAGCAATTAAATACTTGAGTTAAATTATTGACTGTCGTCAGAGGGGTGTCATAAAGTGACAACTGCTGATCTGACCTCCCTGGATTTAGAATAAGAATGTGTCCAAATACATTCCACTCTGAAAGTGGACCCTCTGCTACTTCACTGGTGAAATGTTGTATTTTGAAGGATTGGGGCTGCTTCAAACTTAATCCTTAAAACTGCACACTCTTTTTCCCAATGAACCCCCCTGCCACCTTGTAATCCAAGTGCCTTGCCTGAATCACTAAACGGGGCCACAGACATTACCATTCAACTATGGGATTTATCAACGCACTGCAATTCTTAATAATTGAAGGAACAGCAGAATTAAAGTGTACTCCCAGGCTTTGAAGGAAGAGAATGAACAATGCTGGAGATTTGCAAGGGTAATGTCGATATTAAAACTTATGGGTGATAAGTCGAGCGTAAAGTGGGTTGAGCTGCTGAAACAGTGGGGCAGGAACGCTAAATATGCGTGGAAATGGAACAAGATTGGAATTGTTAATAGTTTGTGTACCCACAGTAAATGGTTCACATCTTCTCCCAGTTGGTCCCATGTCCAAAGAGCCCAATTATCCTCGGTAACACTATAACAAGTCTAAATAAATATTATTTTGTAATGCCAGAGGGATATTCGCTTTGCTTGTCTTCATTATAAGCTACCTAAGGAACTAAAACCTGCTTAAAGCAGCAGTATTCTCCCTCGGTCTCTGTTCAAAGCCTATTTACATTGGCCTGTAACTGCTGACAGTGTTAAAATGCTTGGGCTGATTGTCGTTGGCAGTCACCAGGATTAAAGATACAGTAATGACCTTGCCATCAGGAGCGTTTCAATATACTGGCATCAAACTATCCATTCCCTCCATTGTGAAAGGACTCACTCTTTGGGTAGCTAGTGCACTGTCTGATTCTGCCGGCTGATTGGTTAGTTATGCAAATCTAATGCCATGAGGACTCTGGTTCCCATTTTAAGGGTCCCTTGCTCCATCTGTGTGTCCAATGCCAAGCTGTTTGAGTGTTAGACTTTAAAAGGGGATTCCAGCAAGACCGTCCAAAACCAACCCTGGAGCCATCTCCACATTATATGGAGGCAGAGGGAGTGAGGCAAATGGGCTCCCATTTGTTGTGCCTTATCTGTGGGTCTGTACACCACACACTGCACCTTCAGCACAGAAACGCGCACAAAATCCTTTGGAGGCCCAAATCAAATGCAGAAGCGAAAAGTGACCTTTGCTGGTTTGTTCTGACAGCCCCAAACCTACCCCTGAAATGGCTTCAGTTTCTTGTGTTCTGAGGCAGAGGAATTGGGGAACAGGCTGGTATCTTTTCCCCATCTGTCAGGGGCCAGAGGTAAGAATCGCTCCAAGTGTCTTTTAAATATCTCCACACCAACCCTCAAGCTATGTTAAATAATCAAAGAACTCAAGTCGTTTGAATATTTACGCTTGAATACAAAAGCAAAGATTTGTTTTCTGAATCTAATACTTGGAGATGGAGTAGCTAAAGAGATGAAGAACTTGAATTTATTAAACTTAATGTTTATTTATTAGTGTCACAAACAGGCTTGCATTAATACTGCAATGAGATTACTGCAAAAATCCCCTCATCGCCACACTCTGGCACTTGTTTGGGTACACTGAGGGAGAATTTAGCATGGCCAATGCACCTAACCGGCACATCTTTGGACTGTGAGAACGGGAGCACCCGGAGGAAACTCATGCAGACACTGGGAGAATGTGCAAACTCCACACAAACAATGACCTAAGCCGGGAATCGAAACTGGTCCCTGGCCCTGTGAGGCAGCATTGCTAATCACTGCGCCACCATGCCAGGCCCTGGTGCTGTGAGGCAGCAGTTCTAATCACTGTGAAGCATCTTTCATGTCCTTGACTGTTCCAAAGTGCTTTATAACAAATGGAATATTTTGAAATGAAGTCACTGTTTGTAATGTAGGAAAACACAGCAGCCACTTTGTGCACAGCCTTCCTCAATAAATGGAATGACATTGGAAGAGGAGCTAGCTGCTTCTTGAACTAGCTAAAGGTGTCCACATAGTGCCAAGGACTGGCATGGTGGCACAGTGATTAGTGCTGCTGCCACACAGCGCCAGGGACCCGGGTTCAATTCCCGGCTGCAAGAGGTGAAGCTGTTAGTATGAACAGAACAATGAAAGAGGTGTTACACCAGGGGCAAACTCACCCCAGGGGTGCATGGAATGGTCACTCTGTCACCTCAACAGGGGGTTCGAGATAATAAGCTTAATATTTGGGTTTCCAACCCGAGGAATGTGGAACTTTTGAGATCTCTAATCTCCTACAGATATGTAGATATGGCTTCTTTCATTTGTTAATTGGGGCAAAGTTAGCCTGGCATGAATCTAAAGACCAAAAGAGAAAGCGCTGGAAAATCTTAGGTGTGGCAGCATCTGTAAGACAAAGGGTCATTTGGACTGGAAACATCAGCACTTTTCCCTCCTTGCAGATGCTGCCAGATCTCCTAAGATTTTCCAGCATTTTCTTTTTTGGTTTCAGATTCCAGCATCCGCAGTAATTTGATTTTATGAATCTAAAGAGGTTTCCTCATTTTATTATTTTACTGATGATGGCTGGTAAGACCATAAAACATAGGAGCAGAGTTAGGCCACTCAGCCCATCGAGTCTGCTCCCATCATGGCTGATATTTTTCTCATTCCTATTCTCCTGCCTTTTTCCCTATAACCCCTGATCCCCTTATTAATCAAGAACCTTTCTGTCTCTGTCTGAAAGACACTCAATGGCCTGGCCTCCACAAATTTACCACTTCCTGGCTGACAAAATTCCTCCTCCTCTCTGTTTTAAAGGATTGTCCCTTTAGCCTGAGGTTGTGGCCTCTGGTTCTAGTTTTCCTACTAGTGGAAACATCCTCTCCACATCCACTCTATCCAAGCCTCACAGTATCCTCTAAGTCTGCATAAGATTCCTCCTCATCCTTCTAAACTGCAATGAGTGCAGACCCAGAGTCCTCAACCGATCCTCATAAGACAAGTTCTTCATTCCAGGGATCATTCTCCTGAACCTCAACTGGACCATTTCTGAGGCCAGCACATCTATCCTTAGATACAGGGCCCAAAACTGCTCTCAGTGCTCTGATGTTACAGAACAGGGTGGGAAACAGCGTCAGAAAGAAGCCTCCAGAAATCAGCATTTTGTATCATGCTAAGTGAAACCCGTGCGTAAAACAAGCAGGTTTGTTCCAGCGCTTGTTTTGAATTAACCCTTCAGATGGGTTAATGCTTTCGAGACAATGGGCATGATCTTCAACTTGCTGTGTGTGAAACTGGCTCTGAGAGTTTCTGCGAGTTTGATGACCCTCCCCTGGATTCTGTCACCTGCTGTCTGTAACAACCAGACTATTCACAACTGTAATATCATGCTGTATAGTATATCATTGCAGTATGTTAACATATAAGCTTATACTCCTATGCGACAACAATATTCATTTCCAAAGCGCCTTAACACCTAAGATGCATCCTTTCTTGCAAGAGGACTTCAATACAGGACTAGCAAAGTCTTGCTTCACTTATATTGGTTAGACTGTATCAGGAGCACTGTGTGCAATTTTGGTCCCCCTTACCTTAGGAAGGATATTATTGCCATAGATGGATTGCAACCAAGGTTTACTAGTCTTGTTCTTGGGATGGTGGGACTGTTTTATGAATAGAGATTGGGAAAACTGTAATCACTTGAGCTGCAAAGGACGAGATATGATTTCAATGAAACGTGCAAAATACATAAAGGAATAGACAGGGTAGAATGTGGGTAAGATGTTTCCCTTGATTGGGGAGTCTGGAACCAGGGGACACAGTTTTAAAGTAAAGGGGGAGCCACTTAGGACCAAGATGAGGTGAAATTTCTTAACATTGAAGGTTGTGAATGTTTGGAATTCTGTACTCCAGAGGACTGTGGAAACTCAGGCATTGAGAGTGTTTAAAGCAGAGTTAGTGTTGAAGTTGGATGGTCAGCCATGATTTCTTGCATGGTGGAGCAGGATTGAAGGGTTGAATGGCCCACTCCTCTTCCTATGATCCCATCCTTTAACAGAGTGTTTAACACTGAAACACATCAACAAATATTCGGGCGAGTGAGATGTTTTAAGGAGCTTTTTTTAAAAAAATGTTTGAAGAGCCTGCTGAAAGGGAGGAAAAGTTTAAGGAGGAATTTCCAGAGCTAGGGCAGGTGAAGGCATGGCCATCAATGAGGGAATGATGAAATGGGAGTACTGTGTGGAGGGGTGGTGGTAATGGAGCTAAGGAAAGATTTAATAGCGAGGGTGAGAAACTTAAAATGAAGAGTTGTCAGACCAGGAACTTGACCAAGTTCAAGGGTTGATGGGATTTAGTGTGAAGTAGAAAGTGAGTTCTGAATGAGCTCTAGTTGACTGAGAGTGGAAAATGGGAGACTGAGAGGGAGAGCTTTGAAATATTCCACTTTGGAAGCAACAGAGATGAGGATGAGGCAGGGTTGGAGACAGACAGTGGTACATGGGTGGAAATAGGACTCGATTGTGTGGTGAGATTGTGGATCGAAGCAAATTCCAGATGTTACCTTGTGCTGCTCCTTTCTCTGATGGCTGCCTTTGTATTCCATTAGGTGTTAGTGGTAACACCTTCCCCAAGGAATGTGCTAATGAACTCCAGGGAATAGAAAAACACTAACTGCACTAAATGCTCACTTAATGGATTGCACAGCGTAAACACATTCCAGGAGGTGTTTAAATTCAACCATACAATATCACACCCCTGATTGCTGCAATTTCTTTCACTTGAGCACGATAAAGCTGTTCAAAGTACTTGCAAGAGAGTAGAAAATATGCCTAACACTTGTGGAACATTTCTTGTAACCCCATACTCTCTGCAGTGCCAAACTCCCTGTCCACTCCAAAAAGACCCCCACACTCTCTGCAGTGCCGAACTCCCTGTCTGCTCCAAAAAATGCTGCTTTGGGGGGAAAAAGATGGAATTTTCCTCCTAAACTTTTGGGAGGAAGGAAACCTCCCTACTTTTCAAAGCAGGAAGCAAGGCGAGTAGATGGCTTTGGAATATATTTTCAAGGCTGTAACATGGGGGGGGTGGGGGGATGGGGGGGGGAGACGAGGAGTTGTGCTTTTGAAAAGAAACTATTGATCGGTAAATGCTTTCCCCTGAGAGATGTACAATGCTGATATTAGCCTTGGAAAAGTTCTAGATTCCCTAGACTTTGTAAAAACAAGATGGCTGCGTGTGTGTGCAGCAGTCGAGGGACAAGTGGCGAGACAAACAGAAAGACAAAAGAGCCCCTGACAAGGCAGCTGGAAGCTTTTCTGCTTGTGGTTTGTAGTACAGCTGGTTTCAAATGTGTCAGCCTTGTTCTGCCGAGATTGCCACAGTTCAATTGGCAGAATGTGAATGTCACAGCTGGTAATACTTACTGTATCTGCTGTAAAGTATGTGATTCATTAGCTGGAACCTTCTGGTTTTTGAGCCAAGCTGGTCGTGTTTTCATTAGGATGTGGTAAAATCAGGGTAGGGGGCGAAACATGTCCGGAAATCTGTAACTGTTTAATTGTGAACCACAATCAAGTTTTTTACAAAAATTGAAGCCTGTATAAATATTCGAGTTACTGTTGCTTGGATGCGACATCATTTTGCTGAGTTCCTCAGTAAGTCTTCTGGGCGTAAAAGTGGCTTGCTCCCTGACTGGTGACAACATGCAATCCTCAAGCCCAGAACTCCAATGCGTTTGCGGGGAAGCTGGATAAACGTGAGGGAGAAAGGAATGAGGGAAGTGTGGATGGAATGAGAGTGAAGTAGGAGAATCTGGAACACGCAGTGATTGGACCGTCATCATCACCCAAAAGGTTTCATCCACCACAATCTGTAATCTCATGGTCGTCATCCCTCACTCTCCCTCCAAGCCGATGAAGAGTGCAGGAGGGCATACCAGGGGCAGTGCCATTCGTACCTAAAAATTAGACATCAGCCTACAACACTGGACCACTTGTGTGCCAGACACTGGAAGCAGTGTATAAGAGTGCAAAGCAGTCCCAGAACAGATGGATCAGCCAAAGCTCTGCAGTTCTAGCACGTCCAGTTGTGAATGGTGGTGAGCAATTAAACAACTAACTGGAGAAGGAGGCTCCACAAAAATGCCCCATCAAATGGGCAATCCAACACATCAGTACAAAAGATAAGGCTGAAGTCTTTGCAATTATCTTCACCAGAAATGCCGAGTGAATGATCCTAGCTGCCCTCCCCCTCCGATGCCCCAGCATCACGGGTACCAGTCTTTCGCTAATTTGATTCACTCCACATGATATCCAGAAATGGCTGAAAGCACTGGATGCTGCAGGGCTCCAGGCTGTGGTGATAACTTGGCAATAGTACTGAAGACTTGTGTTCCAGGACTAGCTGTGTCGCTTCTCAAGTTATTTGAGTAAAGCTACAAAATCTATCTGATGTGGAATATTATCCAGTCTATCCCATCCACAAATGAAGTTAAATTTGGTGCATTTCTCAGTCAGTCTCCTCTCAATCATCAGCAAAGTGATGGAACTTGGTTGTCAACAGTGCCATCAAACAGCATTTAGCAATAATCTGCTCACTAAGGCCCAGTTTGGGATCTTCCAGGGTCGCTCAGCTCCTGATCCGTATCCAAACATGGACAAAAGAGCTGAACTCAAGGTAATTGTGATTGCCCTTGACATCAAGACAGCATTTCATCGAATAGAGCATCAAGGAGTTGGAGCAAAATTGGTGTTGGTGAGAATCAAGTGGAAAAGTTCCACTGGAAGATGGATGTCGTGTTTGGAAGTCAATCATCTCAGCTCCAGGGCATCACTGCAGGCGTTCCTCAGGGTAGTGCCCGAGACACAACCATCTACAGCTGCTTCATCAATGACCTGACCTTCCAAGAACAAAGAAAATTACAGCACAGGAACAGGCCCTCCGAGCCTGCACCCAACATGCTGCCCCAACTGAACTAAAACCCCCTACCCTTCTGGGGACCATACCCCTCCATTCCCATCCTATTCATGTATTTGTCTAGACATCCCTTAAAACTCACTGTGGTATCTGCTTCCACTGCCTCCCCTGGCAGCGAGTTCCAGGAGCCCATCACCCATCCATGATAAGGTCAGGAGTGGGATGTTCACTGATATGTTCAGTTCCATTTGGAACTTCTCAGACACTGAAGTGGTTCGTGTCCAAATGCAGTGAGACCGAGACAATATTCAGACGTGGGCTGATGACTGGCAAGTAAAATTGGCACCAGTTTGTTAGGCAGTGACCAGTTGTACAGGGTGTTAATGAGTCCTCACCTGGAACACTGGTTTGGTCCACTTAACTTAAATAGGACACAGTAACATTGGAGGCAGTCCAAAGGAGATTCACCAGGCTAATTCCTGGGATCAGAGGATTGTCTTATCAAGAAAGACTAGTCTGGGCCTGGTATTCCTTGGAGTTTAGAGTGAGGGATGATCTTATTCAAGCATATAAGATCCTGAGGGGGCTTGACAAGGTAGATGGTGAGATGTTTTCACTAGTCTTGAACAAGGGGACACAGCTACAAGATAAAGGGCCAGTCATTTAAAACTGAGGTGCGGAGAAATTCCTTCTCACAGACGGTGGTGAATCTCTGGAATTCTCCGTTCCAAAGGGTGGTGGAGGCTGGATCATTAGAAGTATTTAAAATGGAGGTGGATAAATATTTGATAGATCGAGGAATAGAGGGGTACGGGGAAATGGCACTGGAAAGGAACTGAGGCAGGGTTAGATCACATTGAATGGCGGAGCAGGCTTGAAGGGTCTGGTGGTCACTCCAGTTCTACTTTGTGTTCTTGTGTCCAATGAGAGACAATCGAACCATCCTCCCCATTACATTCAATGCATTATCATCACTGAATCCCCCACTATCAAAATCCATCGACCAACACCAAACTGAACTGGCCAGACGAGAACAAGTCACATACTTGGAATTCTGCAGACAGTAACTCAACTGTACCTGTCCACCATCAACAAGGCACAAGTCAGGAATGTGATGGAATGCTCTCCACTTGCCTGGATGGGTGCAGCT
The DNA here is from genome assembly GCF_965287045.1 of Carcharhinus amblyrhynchos. Classification (NCBI taxonomy): domain Eukaryota; kingdom Metazoa; phylum Chordata; class Chondrichthyes; order Carcharhiniformes; family Carcharhinidae; genus Carcharhinus; species Carcharhinus amblyrhynchos. Next base: position 1,241,487 of record NC_137328.1, read on the forward strand.
CCAACAATGCCCAAGAAACTCGACACCACCAAGCAGCCCACTTGATTGGCACCACATCCACAAACGTTCACTCCTGATGCATAGTGGCAGCAGTGTGTACTCACCTACAAGATGCAACTCACCAACGCTCCTTCAACAGCACCTTCCAACCTGTGACATTTACCACTTTAAAGGACAAGAGCAGCAGATACATGGAAACACTGCCACCTGCAAATCTCCCTCCAAATCTCACTATCCTAAACTTGGAAGGATATTGCCATTCCTTCACTGTCACTGGGTCAGAATCCTGGAACACTGGACTCACTGAAACCTTGTGTTTTATGTGGATTAATAATCATGTCTGCTGGTGACTCTCCGAGGGAGCTGCTGTTGCCAATCTCTGCTAGCTGGGAAATGTGATTCACCTCCTGATTTCCTCTTCCCCTCTCACTCACTCGTTCCCAGGAAGTGCAACGAATCCTTATACCGTGTGCTCAGCGGGGCTGCCCACCTGCCAGTCCCCCTCACTGCCCAACTCCAGCCCCCTCCCATGCCCCCACCTCCCGGTCCCCTCCTCACTCTCTCTCTCGGGCAGTATCAAGCAGGTTTGTTAATTTAGTTTTAATGTTTTTGTATGTTTGTGAATTTCACACGAAGCCACTTCACTCACCAATTGGAATTGATAAAACACTTTTTTGTCTTACTTTACATATTGAAGCTGACAGACCCCAGCAGGCCTGTGTGTTACCAAAGGGAATCTCATCTTTAAAGACCTGAGTCAAAACAGGGATCCTGTCGGCCTTGTAACAAAAATTAAAATTCTTTTGATGGTTGAACAAGTAATTGAGTTTCACAAAACAGCAGTGTCCGAGTTTGATCTCTGCTCCTTTTTTTTTAGTTAGATAATCTGAGACGAGATGACAGTTGGAACATTTGACTTCATCTTAAGGATCTGGCAGAGGAAATATATCGCGGTTCCCACACCTCTTGGGGATTCTCTCACCCTGGAGGTTCTGCGTCCAATCTTATCGGTCATATTTGTAGTGGAAAGTGAGCAGAAACTGGCAGTGCAGGCAGAGATTCCAAATCTCCACCCCCTCCACTTGTGCTGGGACAGTGACGACAGGCTCTGCCTTGATTCCCACTCAGTATCTGTTTGATATTTAAGACAATATATGTATTGATATCAATAAGATGACATCTCTTGTGTTAGTCCTTCTATTCCTGCAGAATGTGGAAAGATTGCAAAATATTCCAACCAAATGCAGAAGAAAATAATTGTTAGGGAACTGCAGTCATTGGTGATCTAGAATTAGCTAGTTCTCATCATCAACAACTGACTGGTCTCATTACTTGCTCAATACACTCACTCAATCTTCTTGATCTTGTGTTATACAATTTTCTATTCCTTTTAATTCCTTCATGGGACATGGCCATTGCTGGTTGGGCCAGTATTTATTGCCCATCCCGAATTGTGCTTGGAGGGCAGTTGAAAGTCAACCACATTGCTGTGGCTCTGGAGTCACATGTAGGCCAGACCGGGTAAGCATGGCAGATTTCCTTCCCTAAAGAATATCAGTGAATTGGATGGGTTTTTCCGACAATTGACAATGGTTTCATGGTCATCAGTAGATTCTTATTTCCAGATTTTTTAAATTAAATTCACCATCTGCCATGGCAGGATTTTGAAAAGAATTTCCAGACCATGAGCTGAGATTCTGGATTAATAGTCTAGTGACAATACCACTAGGCTATCACCTACTGGCTGAAGTATTCCTTCCTTGTATACACTTGTCCATCATGTGGCTCTTCATGTCATCTCCTAGTAGATGATCCCTCCGAGCTGTCTTTTTGATGAAGCTTGTGGTTATTTTAGCTCGTTGTGTTGCTGTCTGATAGTTGTTCCTGGGAAGCAGCTTAGAACTTGGTTGTCTTCTGAGGAAATGTTGGATGGGTTGGATTTGCATCCACTTGAGGAGTAGGAGCTAAGACCCTGAGAGGTATTGACAGGGTGGATGTGGAGAGGATGTCTCCCCTTGTTGGAGATTCTGGAACTAGGGGTCACTGCATCAAATGAGCAACCCCTTATTTTTAAATTGAGATGAGAAGAATTTTTTTTCACTGAGGGTTGAGAGTCTCTGCAACTTTCTCCCTCACTGGAAGCAGAGTCTTGGAATGTGTTTGAAGCTGAGCTAGATTCTAGATGAACTGTGGGGGTGAAAGGTTATTGGGGGTAGGGGGAATATGGAGTTTGAGATTCCAATCAAATCAGCCATGATCTTGTTGAAGAGTGGAGCAGGCTCGAGGGGCTGAGGAACTGCCTCCTCCTCCGAATTCATACATTCATAAAACGATTTGCATGAATCCAGAGGTAAAATGCTGCACGTCGGAAATTAAAGCAGAAAATGCTTAAAACATTCAGCAGGTCTGGTGGCATCCAGGGAGATGGGAAGTGCTATCAGCAGGAGTTTTACCAAGTTAGGAAAAATCTGGAAAAAATTACACTGGACAGGAATGTCGATGTGTCCCAGCTTTCTCCCACTTTTTACAGAGCCGGTTTGTGTGCGTGGACAGAATCCCCCAATTAAGGCTGTTTGTGAAGTGTTTAGCAGGTGTTGTTTGAAGGTAGCGGAATTTCAGTGCTGATGTGTGGGATTCCCGCGGTGACTGCGGGTGAATACCTCAGCGGGGCGAGTGCACGGAGGGATGTCATAGAAATAACCAGCAATCCGCGTGTTCAAGGTTCAAATGGGCAAAAGTAAGATCATCCTGAGGCAGAGAGGCCTGACGTGGGCTCCTGGGTATCTCCTGGAGACCGAGGATCTGATCAAGTGGTGGTGACACAGTGGCTGCCATTTCCTCCAGCTGTTTTAAGCCTCCATTTTGTTGTGCGCCCTAATGCAGGGCTAATGGTTGACTGGAATGAGTAGGTCCACAACACAAAGCTGCATATAATTCACCGATAACTGGCACTCAAGGCAAAAAGATCAGCTGATTCAGGGTATCATTTAAGAGGAATTGAATAAAGTTGCTGGAAAAATCCAGAGGGTTGGGAGCAGTTTCAAATTTGGCAAAGGAGATCCAGGAGATTGATCAAGAGGAGAAAATGGTGCACATGAATAAACTTCCAAGGAACAAGTCGGCTTTTGTGAGCTTATAAAAGGAAAAGGATTAGTGGAGACAAACTAAGTCACTAATGGCCCCAAAAGGGTGAATCTGTACCAGAGAACAAGAAAATGGCAAATAATTAAACAGCTACTTTAGTTGTGTCTTCACAAAGGAAGACACAAAACTTTCTAGAAATATTGGGAACCAGTGAGAGAGGAATTGAAGGAATTTAGTTTTACTAAAAAATAGTGCTGAAGAAATTAACAGGACTGAAAGGTAATAAATCCTCAGGGATTGACCATCCACATCCCAGAGTACTAAGAATGGTTGGCATGGAAACGGCAGATGGTTTAGTTGTCATTTTCTAAAGTTTTGTGGATTCTGGAACCAGCAGGTTGGAGGGTGAGAAATGTAACCCCACTATTTAAAAAAGGAGGGAGGAAACAACACAGAATTACAGCCTGGTTAGAATAACATCAGGAGTGGGGAAAATGCGAATCTATAATGAAAAATATAATAACAGGAATCTTAGAAAATACCGACAGGATTTGATAAAGACAACATGAATTAGTGAAAAGGAAACCCACAGGAGGCTTTTGAAAATATAACTAATAGAATGGATAAGGGAGAACCAGTAGATGTTGTGTATTTGGATTTTCAGAAGGTCTCTGATAAAGTCAATATAATAGTGTGTTGTACAAAATAAAAGTGCATAGGATTTGGGGTAATATATTGGCATGGCTTGAGAATTTGTTCAAGTGGTAGATGGTGACTAGTGGGGTCTCATATGGTTCAGGGCTTAGGCCCCAGCTATTCACAATATACATCAATGATTTAGATGCAGGAATCAGGTGTAATATTTCCATGTTTACTGAATACTCAAAACTCAGTAGGAGTGTGAGTGGTGACAAGAATGTAAAGAGACCTCAAGGTGAGTTTGACCAGTTGAGTGAGAGGGGCAAATACATGGCAGATACAGTACAATGTGGATAAGTGTGAAATTATCCACTTTGAGTGGAGAAACAGAATGGCAGAGGATAACTTAAATGATGATAAGATTGGGAAGTATTGATTTACAAAGGGACCTGGGTGTCCTCGTACACCAATTACTGAAAGCAAGCATGCAGGTACAGCAAGCAGTTAGAAAGGCAAATGGAATGTTGGCCTTCATTGTAAGAAGATTTGATTACAGGAGCAAGGATGCCTGACTGCAGTACAGGACCTTGGTGAGACCACACATGGAGTATTGTGTGCAGTTTTGGTCTCCTTATCTAAGAAAGAAAATATTTGCCAAAGAGGAAGTGCAGTGAGGGTTCACTGGACTGATTCCTGGGATGGCAGGATTGTTGTATGAAGATAGAATGGGTCGACTGGGCCTGAATTCACTGGAATTTAGAATAATGCGAAGGGATCTCAGTGAAATATATAAAATTCTGCTAGGGCTGGACAGACTGAATGCAGGGGTGTTGTGTTGTCTGGCCGCAGGGTAGGGTGAGGGTCTAGAACAAGAGGTCTCAGGATATGGGGGAGGATATTTAGCACTGAAGTAATGAGAAATTTTTTCACTCTGTATTGAACCTGTGGAATTCTCCACTACAGAATGTTGTGGAGACCAAGTTGCTGAATATATTTAAGAAGAAAATAGATTTCTAGACTTTGAAAGAGATGTACAGGGAGAGTGCAGAAGTATGGTGTTGAGATAGACAATGGGTGCTCTGGTTTCATCCCACAGTCTGAAGGACGTGCAGGTTAGGTGGATTAGCCATGGTAAATTTTGTGCCCTAAGATCAGATGAATTACCCATGGTAAATGTGAGGGGCTACAGGGATAGGGTAGGGAAGAGGGCCTGGGAAGATACTCTGTCAGAGTGTTGGTGCAGACTCGATGGGCCAAATGGTCTCCTGCACTGTAGGATTCTATGGCTCTATGAAGAGGAGAGAGGTATTGTTCTGCGATTTGGATTGGGGATGTTTGAGAAAATTGGGTTAAGTATTTTTGGGATGATTTCCCTTTGAGTTTAGTACCACAGCCTAGTTGCTGTTTTGAGTATTCAGGCGCTTGTGAAGAGAGCAGTAACATGTGGAATGATACTGAGCACAGTTACATAAAGGAGCTGGGTTAACACAAACTGGGTCTCCCAGATAACCTCATGACTGAATAACAATAATATCAGTGTCGATTGCTTCAAGAAAACACATCAATTGGCATTCAGAAATAACCAAATCAAAAGTATGTTTGATTTGTTTTAACTGTCAGTTATAAAGAGACACTACTGGGGAGCTACTAACTTTATAAAAATCACTTCCTGCTGTAAAACTGCCTATTCAGAACCAAGGGATCTTAACGCTACGCATTACATTATCAGCATAAAATTCAAACATTTGAGTATCAATTCTCAGAATACTCCCAAGTTGTTGTTTGTGACTGTTGGAAGTACTTCTATATAAATACAGGGAATCATGACGTGCCGGTATCCCAGTATTCTTTTCCTGAGAATTATTTCTCAATGTTCTTTTATCTTCTAAATGTTCTCAATTATCTTTTAAAAAGCATTTAGGTAGTTACATTGGTGCGATGGGTATAAAGGGATATGGGCCAAATATGGGCAATTGGGGTGAAAAGGCAGTGTGGCATGGACAAGTTGGGCCAAAGGGTTTTGTTTCCATGCTGTAAACCTCTCTGACTCTGTGTGCACAGATTCTGTTGACATTAGAGAAGAATTATGATGATTGTGATAATCTGATGGAAGGTTTTGATTTCTCTGTGTGCTGCACTGTAACCGATTAAGAAACTGCAGTATAAATTTACCGCTGTTACAACGCGCATTTATTATACTGCTTCCTGCTGCATGGAGGACTGTCCCAGAGAGATTTGCAAGCTTTCAATCGAGGGATGGGAAAGATTAAGGGGAGGGAACTAAATGCGAGATCATAGAGAGAGTTTATTTGGAGACTTCTGATCAAAGGTGGAGGTATTAAGATGAAGCGGAATATTTATGCTCTCCATTCCTCCAGTTTCAATTTTCAAAGCAGTGTATTTTTCAAGTCTGCAAGTTACCGCTCATAATTGACCTTTTTCAGTCTGCTAGTGGCAGTGAAAACCTTCTTGCTACTTTTATAATGTTGACGTCATTATGGATTCCTTTAACCTGCTCTATCCCGTGATGTCTGAGAACACGGTTTCTAACCTCTCTCTTCCTCATGCTGTTTCTCTCTTGTCTGTCGTCCTGCATTCTGATTATCGTTCTTTCTGTTCTTCTTGCTGGTAACGCCGGCATACCCACATCATGACTTCTTGCTGGTAACAGAGGGGTCTGGCATGTTGGCTGATAGATACCTGGAGACAAGCCACTCCCACAGACACCAGTCCTTTGATGTTGGGAGGAAGGACGTCGCAAAGGCTTGATCAGCCCAAGATTCCCAAAGTCTCGACCTGATATGCTGACTGTGTCAGTGCCAATAGGGCCACCTGATATTTATCAATTGTTTTATAACTGGATTGTTTGCAAGGCGCGACAGACTGATACTGAGAAGCAACCACAGAGTCCTGTGTAAGTCAATAATCGTGGGGCACTTAGGACATTATCATTGGTGTTGTTATAGCAGTATGGTAGCTTAATGATCATTTGCCAGCCTATAAATGACCAGATTTATTGAAACAATTACACAAGTTGCTTTAGTGGGATTTGAGCACAGGCCTCTTGAGTTTCAATAGGAATGGAATCGTGGTACTGTCATTGTTTTTTCTCATCTTGTTTCACTCTGTCAGACTCATCCTAGATTTTACCTGAGTAAAGCTTTGGAAATTTGTATTCTGGTTTATTAATCAGAGTAATTTGAATAAAGAGTGCAGCAGGATTTTCTCAAAGCTAAAAGAAGATATTCCACCAGTACAGCTAGCAATGCTCTGACAAACTGCACAATTAAACTTCCTATCTGGGCAAAACCATCGTAATAAAGCTCATCCTTTAGAGAGAGAGACAGATTCACGTAAACACTCATCTGGCAAGTTAAAATTCACAAGACAATCAGTGGATTTTTTTAATTTAAAAATATATGTTGTTTGAATCTTTTATTTCATTTGAACACTTAGTTTGATTATTTCAGATACTCAGGAAAGAAAGTTTGTGATGAATCTATTTCACGGTCGCCCCCGTCCCCCTGACACTCAGGGAAATTTAGCATAACCTGCACATTTTTGGACTGTGGGAGGAAACTGTAGCACCCAGAGGAAACCCACACAGACATGGGGAGAACATGCAGACTCTGTATAGACGGTGACTGAAGCTGGGAATCGAACCCAGAGGTCCTTGGTGCTGTGAAGCAGCAGTGCTAACCACTGGGCTACCGTGCCACCTGATGGGGACCCCCGTCACATCAATGTAAAAGACAAGTTGAAGCATTTACAATCAGCTTTGGGCAGATGTACTGAGTGGATGATCCATCTCAGCCTTCTCTTGAAGCCCCCAGCATCACAGATGTCAGTCTTTAGCCAATTTACCTCACTCCACATGATGACAAGGAATGGCTGAAGGCACTGGATGCTGTAAAGGCTTATGGGCCTTGGCAATAGTCTGGCAAAGCACTGAAGACTTGTGCTGTGGAACTAGCCACACCCTTAGCCAAGCTGTTTCAGTACAGCTGCAACCCTGGCACTACCTGACAATGTGAATAATTATCCAGCACTGACACACAGTGACAGCCGTGTGCACCATCCATACGAACACTGATATTCCTGTAGCAGCACCTTCCAAACCCACAACTGCAATCATCTGGAAAGGCGAGGGAAGCAGGTACGTGGGGATGTCACCCTCTTGCAAGCCACTTGGGAATACCTTACTGTTCCATCACTGTCACTGGATCAATATCCTGCAGTTCCTTCCCGACACCACATGGACTGCAGAGCTTCAAGAAGGTGGCTCACTAAGACCTCAAGGGCAACTAGAGATGGGCAATAAATCTTGGCCTTGGCAGTGACACCATGTTCCATGAAGGAGTGAAAGGAAAGGTTTAGGTGGAGCCATAGGCCCAGCTATTTGTGGTTGGCTGAAGCAGGTGAGACAATCTCCACCTTGGGAATGTTGCCATCCTGTGTGTCGGAATAGCTCTGTCCCATGTGCAGAGTCAAGAGCTCCTTCCTCTAGCTGGGCAGACGGGAAGGTTAGCACTCTTGTTGAGTTCAAACATATTCAGGGAAAATCACCACCATTGTCATTGAATTTATCAGTTCTCCGGTTAGTAAGATCATTGTGCAAACACTACGTGGATTTCCATTAACCAGCGTGTTTGTGTTCCTGTGTGTACATGCTGGCTATTCAAGCCAATCTCCAAGCTGATTGTTGTGTCGCAACAAGTCTCTTTTCTATCTGAACAGCATGACCTGTGACACCACAACTCTTGACAGTTTGCCTCTCCATGCTGCAGCCTGTACCTTTGTACTTTGCAAACTTGATAGAGTCCAGGATCATTCAACAGAAGTGGAAGCTTTTGACTTAAATGCTTTTTTTTAAAAACCTGGGTGATAAATTTGAAGGGTTGGGAAATGTTCAGCTCAGCAGCGAAACAAATATCGAATGCTAGACGCACACCTGAACATTGCTGCTTGTAGGAGAAAGTGCCTGAATGTTCAGACTCTGTCCCTGGCTGTCAGAAGGGAGTTGCTAAGCCATGCAGTTGGAGATACAAGAGAAGGTGAGTTAATGCAGGTCTGCAGTGTACGCTGCCGTCACCCAGTTGCTTCTGGTGGTTGCATCTGTTTCACAGGGTGTCCTGTGACTTTAAACCCTGTTCAGTTTAAATGCCAAGGTTAAAAGGCAAGGCTTGTAATAGAAAAGTACTTTCTGGTACAGTTGTGGTCTCTCTGCAGGAATTGGAATCTGTAATTTGGACACATACTGCTTAAATGAAATAACGGAACAGAACTGTTACTGGGGACAGCAATTTGGTTTGGCAGGTTACAGCTGCAGTAGGGAATTTAATAAGAAGTCTCAAAAGGACAATGTATAAAAACAGAGGATTTTTGATTCCACATCCAATAATTTATTGCTCTTGTGTTTTTTAACACACAGGCTATTTTTCTCCACTGAGAAGATTTTGAAGCCATATTATTAGGTATCCCCAATTAAAATAACTCTTCACCTAGGAAGAGCGTGACACCTTTGCTCTGTTGCCTGACATCCCTGCATTGTTTCAGTTAAGAGTTTAAAACACAAGGACCTCTCATAACAGTAACTTTTCCTTCTGCTAACCATTTGTTGTTTTTTTTTATATATGTATGTCAAGAAACTTTGTGTTAGTGAATTTAAAGGCTGCAACACATTACTTGAACAGACTATACATCTGTGAAACTTTTATGAAGCCAAAACGCTTGCCAGAAATAACTTGTGCAGCCTAGTTACACAGCACGCGGCCCTGTCCAAACTACTGACAATCCGGTGAAACCGAGTCCTTCCTCTCAACCACATAACAGTGCTTTTGTTCGGTCCCAACACTTATTTTTTTCTGTGCTTGCCTGGGTGCCTAGTTTTAAGAGAGTTGAGCAGAAATCATCTAATTAACGCTGTTAAACTGGAATTCCGGGGTCTGGCTTTTATATGCATCCATTTTTTTTTTCAGTGCTTCTGTTGTTTCGGTTTGTGGCTTCTTTTTTTTTGGGATGTTAATACAGAGACCACAGCGCTGTGCCTCCCTCGCAGACATTTTTTTGGACTTGAGAAATTCATTGCAGCGCTTAACTGAGAGAGTCACTCGGGAATTAGTTTTCAGTCAGTCAGTTGAACAAAAATGTGCAGCCTGGTGAAATTGGTGCAGTTGACAGGAAGGGCTTGTATGAAATGGGATACTGGATCTTGGAACTGTGAGTCACTGTGTGTTTCAAAAAAAAAGTCAGCTGAGAAGCATCTGGCTTATAACTGCATGCTGACCAGCGGTGTAAACCTAGAAACGAAGCTTGTGAAATCTCAGTCTCATTCAGCACAGCTTCACGGAGCTTGTGGACTGGTTCAGAACATAACAGGATAAGGGTTACAGAAATGTTTTGGATGACGAATAAGTGCTTTATAACTTCTGTCTGTGAACTTTACCAAACTATGGGACAACAAGCTATTTGTGCTCTGCCTTTGTTTCGGGATATATAATGGGATCCTTGAGCAAGACTTCTTTTGTTGAGGGTTCTCCTGTTTGTGCAGCGGGAGTGTAAAGAACATGTTCATCCTGGGAGGAATGTTAACCTCCTGTGAATGGGCTAATATTGCTCCCCAGTAACTCAGAGTCAATCACAATCTGCACAATATAATTTCTAAACTGTTGGCTCAGGATTAAAAATGCAGTTTGCCTAGGACTTGCTATTCTTCCATGAAAGTAACAATTGATAACAAAAGAACCTTTGCAAAGAATGTTTCCATGTTTGTGTTTCTTGCTTTTCCAGCATGTGAGCTGCATTCCCTCCAGACATACCAACTGCCTGTTCAATAAAGCTGAATTTTAAAACATTGCCCTGAAACATAAAATATATCTATAGAATACTATCATCACAGTGGTGATTGTCCCCTTAAGGACAACACAGCAGAAGAAAATCTCCTCGTTTGGTTGATTAATTAGAAACATAGAACATTACAGCACAGTACAGCCCCTTCAGCCCTCAATGTTATCCCAAGCTATGTCCAAACCTGAGATCAAGCTATCCCACTCCCTATCACTCTGATGTGCTCCATGTGCCTATCCAATAACCATTTGAAAGTTCCTGAAGTGTCTGACTCTGCTATCACAGCAGGCAGTGCATTCCACACTCCAACCACTCTCTGAGTAAAGAATCTACTTAAATTCTCAGTTAGGATTGAGAGTAGGTAATCACCCAGGGGATGGAGTTGTATCTGGGACAGAAGACATCTAGAAGACCTGTAGCGTCTGGGGCAGCCGAGAGTGCCAACCTCGATGAACAAATCCCCTTTGTACTCCTGACACAGTCTGCCTTCACTGTGGCACTTTCCTTCTATAAGACACTTCTTGGAAGTTAGCTCTTTAACCAAACTTTTGGGTACCTGTCGTAATATCTCTCTTTGTGGTTCCATGTGAAATATGTTTGATAATTGCTCCTGTGAAGCAGCTTGCCATGTTTTACTGCATTAACACTGCTGTGTATGTGCAAGTTATTGTTGATAGGAATCAGAGCAGGCCACACATGTTGAGATTGATTTTCAGTCGGTTGGATTATGTTGAGGGCTCGGAGTCCAAAACATCAGCCCCCGGCAGGATTTGGTCAAGAAAGTTTGAGCCGCCCTTGTTCCATTATCTGTGACCTCTGTCTGCCAACACCACCCCCCCCTTCCAAAAGCTGCTGGGAATGGTGTTGGGGGCAATGTGAGGGTCAGGAGCCAGGGAGCTAAGGCAGCATGGTGGGTGGCATTAGGTTCATGCTGGGGAAGGCATTTCCTCTGCTGGGGGCAGCCCAACAGTTCCCACCAGAGCTCCAATGAGTTACCCCCACCCCCTGCCAACCACCCTCCCCCAACCCCAAAGGAATGCCTCTGGCAAAGTGAAGAATGAAACTGATCTCTCCTCCATTCTGATTCTCTGAATCTAAGTTATGTCCGTTCAATCCACGGAGTCAGGAGAACGGGAGAGCACTTTGTTATCAGCAATACCTCAATCTCTTGAAGCACATGGAGGCTGAACCTTGCACATGACTCACACTCTCTTATAGTGTAGTCTACAACACACAGACACACAAACAATCTCCTGACAGTCTCGTCTGGTCTGGGGGAGGGAACAGTGGGTGGTGAGGGGTGGGTCAAAGGCTCTTTGCATCCCCAGTGAACCTATCAAAGTTTAATGCATCAACCAGTGTGCAGGCCTGGAGACGTGACTGACTTTCTGGGTAACTGCTTTACCACAATAATCTTTAGCAATAGATTGGCTGCAGTGCAAAAATCTTCACTTTGGTAATCACTGTTCTCCTCCCAACTTTAAACCATTTCATCACTCCTAAAAATTTCAGACTCTGAATTTTCATTGGTAATATTCCTTTGTTTTTTCTAAGTCAATAAAAGGTAAACAGTTCTTGCTCCAATCTGTATTATTATATTGCTATCACTGTGTACACACAGAGGGTCACTTCTTGTTCTTTGTCACAAATTGTTCTGGTTTATCATATCTTTTGTTTTAGAGTTCCCCTCACCCGCAGCCCTGCCTCACCTCCCAGAGAGAGAGACTGTAATCAAGTCTGAACTGTCTATGGTTTAGTCAATGGATTCAATCAATCTTTGTCATGCAATGGACTGGTCAGTGCTGAGGGAGTGCCGCACTGTCAGAGGGTCAGTGCTGAGGGAGTGCCGCACTGTCAGAGGGTCAGTGCTGAGGGAGTGCCGCACTGTCAGAGGGTCAGTGCTGAGGGAGTGCCGCATTGTTGATGATGCTGTCTTTCAGATGAGGTGTAAAATAAAGCCCTGTCTACCCTCTCAAGGTGCATGTAAAGAAGGACAAAGGAATTCTCGCTGGCTTCCTGGTCAATATATAATCCTTGTGCAAAACCATTAAAAACAGATTGTCTGGTTGCTGTCACATTGCTGTTTGTGAGATCTTGCTGTGTGTAAATGTGAGCAGCACGGTGACACAGTGGTTAGCACCGCTACCTCACAGCACCAGGGACCCAGCTTTAATTCCCAGCTTGGATCACTGTCTGTGTGGAGTCTGTACGTTCTCCCCTTGTCTGTGTGGGTTTCCTCCGGGTTCCTCCCACAGTCCGAAAAACTTTCTGGTTAGGTGCATTGGCCATGCTAAATGTTCCCTCCGTGTACCTGAACAGGCGACTAGGAGTGTTTATCACAGTAACTTCATTGCAGTGTTAATGTGAGCCTGCTTGTGACACTAATAAATAAACTAAACTAAACTGGCTGCTGTGTTTCTTACAGTGACCACAGTTCAAAAAAATGCTTCATTGGCTAAAAAGCGCTTTGGGACATCCAGGTGTTATGAAAGATACTGGATAATGTCAAGTTTTGTTCATTCGGCATTCCAGTTCAGGAGTGGGATTTGGACACTTCATATCTCTGACAGCCCAGATACCTTAAACAAGCTTCAAGTACAAGAATAAAAGACATCTGAATGCAGAGGCCTTTGTCATGTTTGGACTATTAGTGGATGCAATCTTCTCAACGGCTGCAATTGATTTTGGAGTCTGCTTCAATTTCTAAGTTAAGAGAGCAGTGGAAAGAGATTCAGAAACTATCAAAAGGGAATGAGATAAATAGTTGAAATGAACAAAAATGCCGAGCTGTAGGATAAGAGTGCAACCAATTGGATGTCTTTTTGAGAGGGCTGGTACAGTCAAGATGGGCTGAATGGGTTCCTTCTGTGCGCAGTGATTCAATAAAATCACCACCAAACTAATATTTTACTTTGAAAGGCCTTTGCCATTTTTGGCAAGCAAAGCAGAAACACCTCATTAGAAGCAAACTGCCTACTTAACAGTATTGCATTTATCATAGTAATGGGAATTCATCAAATGTATTATTGCTAAATTTGCAGTCAATAGTTTGCTAATGGCAACACCCTGAGGATTTTCCAGTGATCACTCATCTCCACCCCTGTCACCACGGGACTGCCGCTTTATCCAAAGAAATATCCCGAGTTCAACCACACCTGGAATTTACATTCCCCGATAGCAGCTAATAGGTGAAGCAATCCACCGACAGAGGAACTGGCTCCTTGGAAAAACCTTTAACCGACCTTTGTCTGTTTGGTTAAAGGAAAATACTGTGGAGACCGGAATATGAAACAAAAGCTCTGACCAAAGAGTCCCCCAGATTCTCAATGTTGGCTCTGTTCTCTCTCCATAGATTCTGTCAGACTTGCTGAGATTGTCCAGCATTTTCTATTCTTGTTTTGTCAGGATTAGGTGTGGAGGGTAGAATGGGTGGAAGTGACTTGGTTAGTGAAATGCATGTAACACATTCACCACAGTGGAATGGCATCCTTCAGCACTGTACTCATGACACTGCACCTTATATCTGCATTCTATCAGGGAAGGGGATTGCAAAACACCTTTTTTTTAAAAAAGAACAAATGCTGTGTTTTGTATAATACGAATGATTGTACGGCGAGGAGATAACTTTACTGTAAATTACCTGTTAAGTATTTGTTTATGTAGTATAACTTCATATCTTGATTTTTGATGACATTTGATGATATTTGGAGAAATTTGTGAAGAGTGAGGTTGAAATGCTGTCTGTGCTGTGGTGATCCACCATCTGTGAGAGGAATGCACAATCCCAGACAAAGGGTTGGCAGAGACTTTTCCCTGTCTGAATTCTAGTGCCTGAAGATACCCTTGAAACACCTGGCCAGTATCAGCAGGTGACTGGAGGAGAGAATCAGTCACTAGTGTTCAAACAACTTCTGAATGCTTTCAACATGACTCAGTCTCTGGCCTCTGAAGTCGAGGCAGAAGTCAGATCCATCAGGTTCCAATTTTACTGAGGCGAGAATGGAACAGAGGCAACATTGAGAGAGAATGATGCACCGTTCTGCAGCACACAGGCAACTCGAGGTGATTACCCCCTTAATTACTGCGCAAAAATGGCGGCGGGAGTGGGAGCAGTGTTGCTAGATTGGGACTACAGGCTGCGTGTGGGACTACAGGTTGTGTGTCACCTGCAATACAGTTGAACTTCAATATGTCAAAGTATTTATCGTGTTGCCTTGTGAGTGAAGGGACACCTGGAAGAGACTGACCAGGTTCATTGCCATTCTAATCTCGTGTTACAGACTGAACTCACTCTGTATTATTGACTTTTTTTTTATAAATTTCTAAATTTATTGACGGCAGTTTTTATAATGCAGAACATTTGGCAGCATGATTTAGTGCTGTGCTTTTTAACAGTATGTATCAAACAGAGTTCTAATGCTTACCAGATTATCAAAGGGAATGCTTGCTGCAGATTATAGGGAAATTCCATATATGTTAGAGCTCGAGTTGTCAGGTAATGGGTAAGAGATTGCAGACTCAAACGTTCCGGAGGTGAAATGAGCTGATTGTATCAAAATGCAATCCAGAATCATTGCTGAAAAGAATTCGGCAGTAACAAAAGGGAAGTGGATAGGTGAAAATCGGAAGGCTCGGAAGAAAGAGAGAGAGAGCAGATGAGAGGGACTAATTGGATAGATCGTTCAAAGAGCTAGCACATGCACAATGGGCCAAATAGCCTCCTCCCGTGCTGTATGATTGTGTGGTATGCAGCCAGGTAGATCTGGCTCTGTTTTCAGACCAATCTTCATGCCATGTACCCAGGGATAAAGCTGACTCGTCTAAACCTTTGGACAGTGTGTGGAGGAGATCTTTCAAGGAAGTCGCTGTGCCTTATGGGTAATTGACCACCTGACCTGTTTTGACAATGAAAATATCAGCTAATATTATTGACGTAGACTAATGAAGAGTAAGGTGGGCAATGAGTCATCATTCTCCTTGGGATTTCTAAATGCCTCTTCTGTAAGAATTCCCATTTTCCACTCTGTGCTTTATCTTGGCATTATTTGTTTATCAAAGGTCACAAGAGTTTGATTGTGTCAAAACACAGTTTCTGCAATGGCAATTATCGAATTATTGTTGCAGGAAAATCTCAAATTTCCAGGAAATCCTTGAGAATTTTTTCTGTTCAATTAATTAAGGAAAAAGAAAAGTGAAAGTAGTCTTGATTAGCACATTATATGAATACAACCTGGGCTGTAATATCAGCAGTGAGGTTCCAGCTTTAATGACTAGTGATCCTGATTGGCTGGGCTGTGGAGAATTGAAAATTCTGCCCACAGGCAGGAGGATGGACATGGTAACAATCCAAGACAAGTTGTGTGGAATTTGTTTGTGATGAATGTTTATGGAACATTTCACTAGGCAGCCTAAGAGGAAGGATTCCTAGGTGTCACTATGTTTAGTGATGTGAATTCACAATTTGGAAGGAGGGAAAGGGGGTGTTTTTGTCTGCAGATCCGAACTGGTAGGCTAGAACTTTCTGCTATCCAGAGAATCCCTACAGTGCAGAAGGAGGCCATTTGGCCCATTCAGTTTACACCAAAGCTCTGAAAGAGCATCCCCCGCCTTATTTCCTATAACCCCGTGTATTTACCATGGCCAATCCACCTAACTGGCACATCGGGAGTATGGAGTACTTGGAGGAAACCCACACAGACAGTGACCCAAGCCAGGAATCGAACCCAGGTCCTTGGTGCTGTGAGGCTGCAGTGCTAATCACTGTGCCCATCACATCTTCTGGCCTATCCCTTGTACCAAATTGCTTTGTTGTCATTTTGATGATTTTATTACCATTCACTTGTTAGCTATCTACAGCAAAGCATTTCAGCCTCTCCTACCCCTCGTGTGAAAACATTTCTTCTAGCTTCTCTCTTGTACCTTGTTAGTGATTGGCCAACCAGAACAAACAATTCTCATGTTCACTTTCTCAAGTCCTTTTGCAATTTGATCCTTTTTAGCCTCTTGACCCAATGAGAAATATCCTGTTTCATAACTCAGCTTCTAATTCCTGGCACACATCTGGTAAATTTTGCCACGTATCCTTCCATGATTTTCCTATCCTTCCGAGAATGGGATGCCCAGAACCGGACAGAGTATTCTTGGGCTCAGGTTGACTTACAGAAATCCATCATTACTTATTTTCCTTGGTATTCGATTAATATTCCTGTGTATTAACCTGAAGATTTTTATTTGCCTTTTTACAGCCATTTTTTACCCAACACTTTTCCAGATACTTCGATCATTAAAGATAGGTCTTGATCTCTTTATTCCTCTGCTCTTAGTTATTAACGCTACACTTGTTTTCAATATTATTTCCCCAAAATCTACTGCAGATTCCCTGCATTGAACTACCTCTGCAATTTCTCAGCCCATCTGCAATCTCTGAAGTGTCAACTGAGGCTCAGTGGGCTGTGCACTCCCCTCGAGGCAGAGGGTTGTGAGTTTGAGGCTCATGCCGGAGACTTGAGCACAAAACCAAGGCTGACTCTCTGGTGCGGTACTGAAGGAGTCCTGTGCTGTCAGAAGTGCAGTGTCTTGGCTGAGATATTAAACCAGCTCCTCACTGTTCCCTCGGGTAGACAGTACAGATCCAATGGCACTGTTTTGAAGAACACTGAGGCAAAATGTTATCCAACGTGTCCTGGGAATATTTATCCCTTTAACACCACGATGCTCTTAGCTCAATGTTACGAGCTGTGCGCACGTGATCACAACAGTGATTTCACTTCAAACAATACTTCATTGGCATTTTGGGGCATCCCAAGGTTGTAAAAGGTGCTATACAAATGCAAGGTTGTTTGTTTTTCCTTTCTCTTGGATTTATTTTCACAATTCTCTCTGCCTAGGCTTTGTATTCATTCACAGGATGTGCTAGGTCAGCACTTGTTACTCACCCCTTATTGGCCTTTGTAAGGTAGTGATGAGCTACCTTCTTCAACCACTGTAGTCCATATGGTGTAGGCACACCCACAGTGCTGTTAGGGCAGGAGGATTTTAGGTTAGGTTGGGTTAGGTTGATTGGCCATGTTAAACTGACCTTAGTGTCAGGGAGATTAGCAGGCTACATATCATAGAATCATAGAAACCCTACAGTGCAGAAAGACCAGCCCCAGCCCCAGATTTACCTGTTAATCCCTTTAACCTATGCATCTGAGGACACTAAGGGGCAATTTTTAGTGTGGCCAATCAATCTAACTTGTACATTTTTGGACTGTTGGAGGAAACCAGAGCACCCAGAGGAAACCCACACAGACATGAGGAGAATGTGCAAACTCCACACTGACAGTGACCCAGCTGGGAATTGAACCCAGGTCCCTGGAGCTGTGAAGCAGCAGTGCTAACCACTGTGCAATTGTGCCACCCAAAGAGATATTTCTGCCCAGTTATGAACCGGGGATGATGCAGGTGGTGATATGTGGGGTTACGGGAATAGAGGCTAGGTGGGATTGTGGTCGGTGCAGACTCGATGGGCCAAATGGCCTCCTGCACTGTCTGTTCAATGATTCTATGATTTTGACCCAGTGACAGTGAAGGAATGGCCGATATATTTTCAAGTCAGGATGGTGAGTGACTTGGAGGGGAACTTGCGGGTGGTGATGTTACCATGCATCTGCTGTCTTTGTCCCTCTAGCTGAGTGAGATTGTGGGTTTGGAAGGTGTTATTGAAGGAGCCTTGGTGAGTTCCTGCAGTGCATCTTGTAGTTGGTACACACAGCTGCTACTGTGCGTCAGTGGTGGAGTGAGTGAATGTTGAAGGTGGTGAATGGGATGCCACTAGGCTGTTTTGTCCTGGATGGTGTCGAGAATCTTGCTTGTCATTGGAACTGCACTCATGCAGTCAAGTGGAGAATATTCCATCACACTCCTGACTTTGTAGATGGCAGTCATGATGCGGACTCTCCACTCACCTAACAAAGGGGCAAACCCCGGAAGCTTGTGGGTTTACTACCAAATAAACTGATTGGACTTTAACCTGTAGTTGTAAGACTTCTTACTTTGTAGATGGCAAACAGGCTTTGGAAAGTCATGAGTTACTTTCCGGATTCATAGCTGCCGACCTGCATTATTTCTATGATGAGTACAGTTGAGTTTTTGGTCAATGGTAACCCCCAGGATGTTGATAGCGTGGGATGCAGCAATTGTAATACCACTGCATGTCAAAGGGTGATAGATGGATTTGTTTGTGATGAAGAATAGTGATGGCCATGACACCATCAGCACAACTTGATATCATTCCTCTTGCGCTCATATTCAAAATATACAAAACAGATAGTAAGAAAGTCGTATAAAAATACTCCAAAAGACATTAGCAATTATTAAAGATGTTGCTACAGGAGTTCTTATCCTAATTGTGTCGCCTCAGATGTTTGAAAGATCGACATACAAGGGTTAATGAAGTAAAACTTACAAACAATGTCGCGTTTGTTGAAGCAGTAATAAACTGAGGAAATATTTCTGTAAAGGTATGGTCTCCTTTTTGAATGTGAACATACCCTTTTGAATAGTGTGGGGATTGTGTTATATTGAGAGGTACAATCCGAGGACAGAGTTGTGGAATTCTGTTATTATTTAGGAAGAGCTGAACCGTGCGTGTTGTGTTTGAGGTGCTGTCAGCCAAATAACTGTTTTTGAGAAGGTATCACGGTCTCAGCTGTTGACTGAAACACTGAAGTTCCATTTAGCTGCTAACTGTCCTACAGAATAAATTTCTGTTTGGGTGTCGGTGAAAGTTTGCCGCGTTGGACACTTTCCGATGTTTCGGCTTTTCCTCCGGGTGGTGGGCAGAATGAGTGCCCACCATGCTGAGCGTGTCATGTTGCCGATTTTGGTTGGACTTTCCATCGGGAGATTTCAGGCCTTCGATCCGACAGGGCAGAGTGGGCAGAGACTGAGGACTGAGTTCCTCCGGGCTTTGGCTGCATGCTTCTGAGTAGCTGGTTTGGGAGGGGCATTGGCTGTTGGTCCAAAAACACACTGCCCCTCCTCTCTCAACATGAGGAGGAACCTAAAAGATCAGCAAAAAGTAGGTTTCAAATTGATGGAAGGGGGAAAAAAACCCCACAAAACACGTGAAACTTCTCAAAGTATTCCGGGTGTTCAGAACTAAATACTCAGAGATGCAGGCTTTCTGCACTCCAGTCAATACTGGCATTTGTGAACACTCTCTACACGAGCGAGATAGATTTCCTCTGATTAGACTGAACCCACAACCTACTCTGATCTTAACATTCAGTTCCACCATTCCTCGACCTTTGCTGATGTTTTAAGCGGGGAGTGTGAGGGAGATGGGAAAATATGCTAATCTATTCGACGTTTGGGAGAAGTAGTACAGTCCTGTTTGTGCAGGGGTTTGTGCGCAGCTGGCTGCAGTTTTCGTGATCTTTTGCAGTCCGCAGTGAATGGGATTGCACCTGGATCAGCTGCTTTAAAGAGAAGCCGTCTTTTAATCAACACTTTTTTTTTGGTTTAATTTTGCTGCAGAGTAATTGCTTCAGTTCAGTTTTGTGTTTGGCCAAATGACAGAGAAGGTCAGACCCCTCTGTGACTCACAAATGACACAATTTGGGAATTTCATAACAATTGTCTTTCAGGAATTCTGTAGCGCTTAGTTTTTTTTTACAAGAAATTTGCTCTAGAATGTAGAGGTGAAATCTGAGATTGCCTTTATCTGGATGGTGATAAATGAGTATATCAGAGAACACATATTTGAAACATGTGTTCTGAATTCTGTGAAGTGCAGCAAACTGTGACGAAAGTCGGACGAAATCTGACCGTGCTGTGAGATGGTGGAAGAGAGATGTTGTTTATGTTCAGTCTGTTTTTTCACCTTCCTCCTTGACTCAGATTCATTTCCCAAAGATATCATTGTGAGCACTTTGTTGGATCGAGGAAAAATAATCAACTGCCTGTCAAAAAAAAAATAAAAACAATGGAAGTTCTCTGAGAATGAACTGCGCTTTAAAAAAATTAATTTCAGGAAGCTTTGTTCTGTTGTAGAGCCAAGGAAATAGTCATTTGAAATGATCCCTCCCTCAGGGTCGTGTTGCAATGAAATGGAAAAAGACACTGAAGTACTGTTGGCTCTGGTAGAAGCAAAGTGTATTGAGTTGTCATAGTGTTTGTGCCGTGCCACTAGTATCTGAGGCTGATGAAGAGGAGGAGATGTCACAGAGTTTCCGAGGATGGGAGCAATGTGCAGAGGCCAGAGTTTCTCAAATGGTTAAGTCCACGAACAAAGTGTGTCTATGTGTGTGTGCATGTCAATGTGGGCACATGTGTGTCAGTGCAAGCATGCTTTTGTATGTCCGTGCAAGTGTGTATGTGTCCATGCATAAGCATGTGTGTCAGTGCGAGCATGTGTGTATGTGTCAGTGCAAGCAGGTGTGTGTGTGTGTGTGTGTCAGTGTGAGCATGTGTGTGTGTATGTGTCAGTGCGAGCATGTGTGTGTGTCAGTGTGAACGTGTGTGCGTGCGTGTCAGTGTGTGCAAGAGAAAGTATTGAGTATGTTATCTTATTGGACATGGTGTAATATTTTCTACTCCTACTGATGTCACCTAACTGTAATATATCAGCACAGTCTGTACAGACTCTGTTTAATTTGATTATGAAGTGGCTTTCTGGTGGATTTCAGCAACGCTGTGTCTGGGGTAAACATCAGTGTCTGTACCACAACTCCGTTCCCCACTGGAAGTCAGGCAATGGCATGCGATGAAATAGTTTGGGTCTGTGACCTCCAAGTCCATGTGTGCCACGCTGCGGGTTTCCCTGCTGTGATGGGATTGAACTTTTGGGATAACAGATGGCTGGATTTGGGAGCACAATCTCCGGGCAAATGATTGTTTGTAACTTAATTTGAATCTCGAGAGCACTGCTCTTTCCTGGGTATTGCTTTGTGTAATGTATACATCAGGGCCTCAGCTCCATTTGTGAAATCTGCACCTATTTAAATGCCAATATGAATAATAGGAACAAGATTTGTCAGTCCTGCAATGTGATGTGCACCAGTAATAAAAAACAAAACAGCACAGCACAGGAACAGACCCTTCAGTGCACCGAGCCTGCACCGATCACAGTGTCCTATCTAGATCAATCGCCTGTATTCCCTCAATTCCCCATCTGTTCATGTGTCTATCCAGATGAATCTTAAATGTCGCCAACGTATCTGCCTCAACCACCTTACTGGACAGTGCATTCCAGGCCCCGCCACCCTCTGTGTAATAAAAAAAACTTCCCCCCCCATACATCTCCACTGAACCTTTTCACCCCCTCTTGCCTTGAACTTGTGCCCCCTTGTAATTGTCATTTCTGCCCTGGGAAAATACTTCCACTGTTCACTTTATCTATAGTAAAAAGTCTGACAACACCAGCTAAAACCTGGTGTTGTCAGACTTTTTACTGTGTTTACCCCAGTCCAACGCCGGCACATTGACATCATCACTTTATCTATGCCCCTCATAACCTTATAAGCTTCTATCCTATACACGCTTGCACTGACACACAAATGCATGCTCTCACTGACACACATGTGCCCATGTTGACATGCACACACACACAGACACACTTTATTCGTGGACTTAACCATTTGAGAAACTCTTTGGTCTCTGCATACTGGTCCCATCCTTGGAAACTCTGTGACGTCTCCTCCTCTTCATCAGCCTCAGATACTAGTGGCACGGCACAAACACTATGACAACTCAGTATAATAAGGTCACCCCTCAGCCTCCGTCTTTCCAGGGAGAATAATCCCAATTTATTCAATCTCTCCTTGTAGCTACTATTCTCCATACCAGGCAACATCCTGGTAAACATTTTCTGTACTCCCTCCAAAGCCTCCACATCCTTCTGGTAGTGTGGTGGATAATGTATCAGTGCGGCTGATAATTACTATATTGTAACGTGATGTGCCAGATACTGGGGGATTTGTTTTTTAATCCAGTGTATATTATGAAGTTATTCCTGATCGGTAGTAAATTATTTAGATTTTGCACATTCAATTCCTGTTTTCCTGTTTTCCTGCTTTTTTTTTGCCTGAAGCTATGTCTCATTTTGGTCTTCATTCTGAGTCAGGAGGATGAGAGTTCCAAATCCTGCTCCAGGACTTGAGAAAATAATACAGGCGTGCAGTCCCAGTGCAATACTGAGGGAGTGCTGTTCTGTCAGAGTGTCAGTGCTGAGGGAGTGCTGCACTGTCAGAGGGTCAGTGCTGAGGGAGTGCTGCACTGTCAGAGGGTCAGTGCTGAGGGAGTGCTGCACTGTCAGAGGGTCAGTGCTGAGGGAGTGCTGCACTGTCTGAGAGTCAGTGCTGAGGGAGTGCCGCACTGTCTGAGAGACAGTGCTGAGGGAGTGTGCACTGTCAGAGGGCCAGTACTAAGGGAGTGCCGCACTGTCAGAGAGACAGTGCTGAGGGAGTGCCGCACTGTCAGAGAGACAGTGCTGAGGGAGTGCCGCACTGTCAGAGAGACAGTGCTGAGGGAGTGCCGCACTGTCAGAGAGACAGTGCTGAGGGAGTGCCGCACTGTCAGAAGGTCAGTACTGAGGGAGTGCCAGGGTTTGGATAGTGTAACTCAGGAGAACTGAAGAATGAGAGAGTACCAAATTTGACAAGGTGTGAGTGCAGTAAGGTGAACTTTGGAAGTTGCTGCAGTGGGAATCTTTCTGCTAAAGTTTTTTTCTCAAAGGATAATTTAGACCAACAGTCAGGTTCTGGCTTGGAACTCGAAAGCTGCAAACTCAATCAAGAAGCCTAATTGGCTCCTTGAACTGGCTGGCAATAACTGTTATCTTTCAATCAACTGAAAGTGAGTCGGTGTTAATCACCGGAGCAGAAAACTGAGTGAGCAATTGTGACTTGTGTGTGTGACTCACCGGCAATCGAGGAAAGTAGATGGGTTTTTGCTCCGTGTGTGGGCACAGAGTGCCACAGTTCCCAGGTGCCCCAAGCCCCGAGTGTCCCGAGTGCTACCTTGGGAATTTAGTGCAGAGGGGGAATGAAGTGCTGCCTTTTATATTTCTTTTGGTGTGTAGAAGCTCGTGAATGATTAAGGCTTTAATTTGGTCAACAGGTAGATGATGGGTGAGCTTTTAAGATTTTAACTCCCTGAAGAGTAGTTTAAACTAGTACTGAGAAGATGTAATTACTGAATTAAATTTGTAGCTTAACTCGTAAAATTACTTACTAGAGACAACAAAAGAGCAGGAGGAAGCCATTCAGTCTATCGAGTCTACTCCATGTTTAATCAGATCATGGCTTATCATCAACCTCACTGTCATTCCCCCTCGCTATCTCCCTATCCCTTGATGTTATTAGTCTCTAGAAATCTATCAATCTCTGTCCTGAATATGCTCAAAAACTGGCTTTCCACAGCTCTCTGGAGTCGAGATTTCCAAGTTCATGGAGAATTACAGAATATTTCACCTCCTGAGTGAAGAAATTCTTCCTCATCTCAGCCTTAAATGGCCTGTTCTCATTCTGATATTATGTTCCCTGCTTCTCGACTCACCAGCCAAGGGATACATCCCATCTACACCCACCCTGTCATGCCCAGTAAGAATTGTGTAAGTTTCAATGAACCTCTCATTCTTCAAAAGACTGGAGTATACATCATCCCAGGGATTGTGTACAGTGATATTTCTAAATCTAAATCTTCATTAAACACAATAAAGATGGTGGGTAGATGATGTGTTGCAGCTGTAGTATGTGGATTCTTATTGAATTGTGACGTTCAGAGGAGGTTTGACAGGACAGATTGTGGAAGGATGCTTTTCCTCACGGGGGAACCTAGAGCTAGGGGACACAGATTAAAAATAAAGGGTTTTCCACTTAGCACAGAGGTATGGATCTCATGTCTTAGAGAGTTGTTATCTTTGGAATTCTCTTCCCCAGTGATGAGTGGAAGCTGGGCCATTGAATATATTCTAGGGTGAGTTGGACAGATTTTATATCGCGTCAAAGGAACTGGCCAAAAAGTGGATGAAGTTGTAGTCAGATTCACCCCAGTCTTCTCCGATGGTGGAGCTGACTCCTGCTCTTCTTCCTTCAGAATGATTTCCAATGGCAGGAGGGTTGGTACAATCGCCAGATTTGCAGATTCCACTAAAATAGATGGGATGGTAAGTTGTGACGAGGAAATAAGAAATTGGCGAATGGACATGGAAAGGTGAGGTGAATAGGCCAAAATTTGACAGTTGGAATTTAACTTGGATAAATGTGAGGGAATCCAATTTTGTTGATGGAATAAAAAAGGCAGCTTATTATCTAAATGGAGAGAAAGTTCAAAATGCTTTGGTGCAGAGGAATCTGGGTGTCCTTATGCATGAATCGTGGAAAGTTTCTATGTAGGTACAGTAGGTAATAAGGAAAGCGAATGGAATTTATTGAGAATGGAGTAGAGATTAAAAGTAAGGTATTGCTGGTGTAGCTGTACAGAGCATTAGTGAGAGCACATCTGAAATACTGTGCACATCACCAGAGGCGAGATGAGAATTTTTTTTAACACTGAATTGTTGTGATGTAGGATGTGCTGCCTGATAGGGCGGTGGAAATAGATTTCAAAAGGTAATTGGATAAATACTTGGAAGGGGAGACCTTTTGCAATACTGCAGAGGAGTGACTGACACTCATTGAGCAAATGTTCCCTTTCTGTGCTGTATCTTTCTACAGTCAGAATCAAATCCGAGCACTCCACCCCTGCCAAATGATCATTTGGACAATTTATTTTGGATTCAGAAATCATAATGTAGAAAGGAGCATGTCACAGGAAATGATACAGTCAAAGTCAGCATTGTGATTACCACTGGAGTAACTGATGTCGGCTGTTTCACCAGGGAAAAACTGAAACTTTTTAGTCAGAAGTTGTTGCTCTGTAACATCATCATTCAGAAGTGTATATTCACTTCCTGCCTGTGACGATGGCTAACTATAACAAATGATCACATCGAGGCCCAGTTAGTTCTTCACCACAGTGACCCAATTTGTGTGTCTCTGAGGCATATATTTTGTTTTAGTGTTTTTCAGAAATGTGGGCCAAAGTTGCACTGTATTTTTGGTGGGTTTTCTGGCAGACTGTGTATTGGAAGTTTCCTGAGGAGTGACAGGCCTGCACATTAGAACTTGACCTTTTCCAAATGTCATACAGCAATTTGGCAGTCAGAGAACAAATAATAGGAAAGCTCTCATTTTCTTGTGTCTGCGAGGTGCACACTGTGTGGACACAAACTGTAATAACATACTATTTGTTATGTGTCCTGCTTAAGAGAGAAAAAAATAGATCCTGCCTCATCTTCTCCAAGTTACTTTTGACTTTTTTAGTTTCTATCCTGTTTCTACGATATACTTTCCTTTATTGAGGGCGATGATTGTGGGAGGATAGTCATGGGCAGTTCTGAAGAACCTGTTCATAAGATGCAATAATCAGTAAACGTGTTTAAAAAAAAAACACAAACTGTGTCCAATCTAAACGAAAATCAGCAGTAACCCAGCAAGAGAGGGTTCGCCAAGTGAGATGATGCAAGCAGACCAATAACTCAATCGCTCTTTACTAATGTTGAGCTGGTCCAAATAAATAACTAATTGAAGCAGTTTGCCTTTTGGAATGATAACGAGAGACAGCCTGTGCCAGAGTAGAGATCTCACAGAGGTCCAGTTAAGAGGTATATAATGTATGTTTTAGCTGCAGTTATTCATAGCAAAACAGTGGCAGAGATTGCTTTTTATTCATTCTCAGGATGTGGACATCGCTGGTTTCACCGGCATTTACTGCCAATCCCTAATTGCTGTTGAGAAGGTGGTGGTGAGCTGCCTTCTTCAACCACTTGGCACAAACCTTGTCTGTTAGAAATTCCTGTTTAAGCAAATGTACGTTGAAGTATACCTGTTTCTGCATCGTTAACAAGGGATTGGTGCAACGGTTTTGTTCTAAATACCTGCAGTCCATGTGATGTAGATGCACCCACAGTGCTGTCAGGGAGGGAGTGCCGGGGTTTTGATTCAGTGATAGTAAAGGTACAGCAATATCTTTCCAAGTCAGGATGGTGAGTGACTTGGAGGGGATTTTCCCGTGGTGTTGGTCCCATCTGTCTGCTGCTTTTGTCCGAATGGATATTAGAGGTTGCGGGTTTAGAAGGTGCTGTTGAAGGAACTTTGCTGAGTTGCTGCAGTGCATCTTGCAGAAGGTACACACATCTGCTGTGTGTCAGTGGTGGAGGGAGTAAATGTTTAAGGTGGTGTTTAGGGTGCCAATCAAGTGGGCTGGATGGTGTCAAGCTTCTTGAGTGTTGTTGGAGTTGCACTTATCCATGATGCTCTGTAGTACAGCATCCTGGATTCATGTTTGCACTCACAGAAATCTCAGGTATTCCTCCCTCAGTGGGAAGTGCTCTTGAATATACTCAGTGCTTGAACATCTGCAGGTCACAGATTCAGGATGTTTTCCAGAGAATTGAACACAAATTCTCAGTTGATATTCCAGTTCAGTACTGAGCGAGCACTGTGCTTTGGGAGTATCTATTAGGGTCCAGATCAGAATCCGAAATTTATAGTCAGAAGCCAGACTAGACCCCAACAATTTCTCTATTTTGACAAAAATGTGAGGAGAGGTTGCTTTATTCCAGGGATAATTCCACTGAGGAATTAGAAATCTTTTATAGCAATAAAAACTTCATTTAATGCAAGTCTAACTCTAACAAATAAAGTTGTTTAACTTTTTTAACAGTTCAGCAATAGTTAAAAAATGTAAGGAAACAATTTGTAACTTATCACTCTTTTGGTTCCAAATAAGCAGCATTCTCTTACAGACTTAAAATTCCACTTTAAATACAGTTAGCAACCAGAACGATATTTGCTATAATGAGTGCAGATAGTCTTGAAGCTGTCAGAGAGACTTGGTGGAGAGAGCAGCTTGCAGACCTCTGTCTTTAAATAAACCCCAGCCAGAGGGTTCCCGGACACGCGTCCTATGTTTGAACAGAGGGGAGTACAGTAGGATGAGAGAAGAATTGGCGAATGTGGACTGGGGGAGCACGTTGGAAGGTAGGCCTGCTGAGGAGCAGTGGAGGATCTTTAAGGAGATCTTTCTTGGTGCTCAGCAGAAATTTATTCCGATGGTCAAAAAGGACCGTAGGAGGAGAGGTAATAAGCCGTGGATAACGAAGGAGGTAAAGGAAAGTGTTAAATTAAAAGCGGAGGCGTTTAGAGTAGCTAAGAGTAGTGGGCGAGAAGAGGATTGGGAGAGGTTTAAATGTCAACAAAGATTGACAAAGAATTTGATAAAGAAGGGTAGGAGAAACTATGAAGCTGGGCTAGCGCTTAATATAAAAAAGGATAGCAAGAGTTTTTGTAAATATATAAAAAGGAAGAGGCTGGCTAGGGTGAACGTTGGACCCTTAGAGGATGAGAAGGGGGACTTAGTGGTAGGGGATGGGGAAATGGCTGAGGTCTTGAATAACTTTTTTGTTTCGGTCTTCACGGAGGAGGACGTGAATAATTTGCCGGGTGTTAGCGATGGAAAGGTGGTAGGACTGGAGGGTCTCAATGACATTACTGTTACTAGAGAGGTGGTGCTCGACAGACTGGAGGGGCTGATTGTGGACAAGTCCCCAGGACCGGATGGAATGCATCCGAGGGTTCTGAAAGAAATGGTGGAGGTGATAGTGGATGCCTTGGTGGTTATTTTCCAGACGTCGCTGGATTCCGGGGAAGTGCCGGAAGATTGGAAAACGGCTAATGTTACGCCGTTGTTTAAGAAGGGTGCCAGGCAAAAGGCGGGGAATTATAGGCCTGTTCGTTTAACGTCTGTTGTAGGTAAAATGTTAGAATCCGTCATCAAGGAGGAAATAGCGAGGCATCTTGAGGGGAATTGCTTGATAGAGCAGACGCAGCACGGTTTCGTTAAGGGGAAGTCGTGTCTGACAAATTTACTAGAGTTCTATGAGGATGTGTCTAGGGCGGTGGATAGAGGAGAGCCGGTGGATGTGGTCTGTCTTGATTTTCAGAAGGCGTTTGACAAGGTACCTCACAAGAGGTTATTGCAGAAGGTCAGGGGGCATGGAGTTGGGGGTAGGGTGTTAGCGTGGATAGAGGATTGGTTGTCAAATAGGAGGCAGAGAGTGGGGGTTAATGGGTGCTATTCGGATTGGTGGTTGGTGACTAGTGGAGTGCCCCAGGGGTCGGTGCTGGGGCCTCAGCTATTTACCATTTATATAGATGATCTGGAGGAGGGAACCGAGTGTATGGTGTCGAAATTTGCTGATGACACCAAGATTGGTGGAACGGCAAATTGCGCGGAGGGTGTGGAGAGTCTGCAGAAGGATCTAGATAGGCTGGGCGAATGGGCCAGGAACTGGCAAATGGAATTTAATGTTGGCAAGTGCGAGGTGGTCGGTAGGAATAATGGTAGGAAGGACTATTACTTACGTGGCGAAAAACTGCAGCAGGCGACGGTGCAGAGGGACCTCGGGGTCCTTGTGCATGAGTCGCAAAAACCCAGCTTGCAGGTACAGCAGGTGGTCAGGAAGGCGAATGGGATGCTGGCCTTCATAGCGAGGGGGATTGAATATAAAAGTAGGGAGGTCTTGCTGCGGCTGTATAGGGCATTGGTGAGGCCGCAGCTGGAGTACTGTATGCAGTTTTGGGCGCCGTACTTACGCAAGGATATTTTGGCCTTGGAGGGAGTGCAGAGGAGGTTTACTAGGCTGATGCCGGAGTTGAGGGGGTTGAGCTATGAGGAGAGGCTGAATAAACTAGGCTTGTACTCATTAGAGTTTAGAAGAATGAGGGGAGATCTCATTGAGACGTATAAGATGATGAATGGGATGGATAGGATAGAGGTGGAGAGGCTCTTCCCGCTCAGAAAGGACAGTAGGACTAGGGGGCACAGCCTCAAGATAAAGGGGGTGCGGTTTAGAACGGAGTTGAGGAGGAACTTCTTCACTCAAAGGGTGGTGAATCTCTGGAATTCTCTGCCCGTTGAGGTGGTGGAGGCTACCTCGCTAAATATTTTTAAGAAGCGGGTTGATGGGTTTTTGATAAGAGAGGGGATTAAGGGTTATGGGGAGAGGGCGGGAATGTGGAACTGAGCCACGACAGATCAGCCATGATCTTATTGAATGGCGGGGCAGGCTCGAAGGGCTAGATGGCCTACTCCTGCTCCTATTTCTTATGTTATGTCATCTTATGTTATGTTATGTTAAAATATTCCCCTTAACCATAATATAAATCAATTGCGCAAAATAACTAGGGAGCAGTGCATCATTGGAGCATGAATTGGCTTTTTGTGTGAGAATCTGCATGGCTGATGCAGTATAATGTCGATAAATGTCAGATTATCCACTTTGGTAGCAATACTATGAAGGTAGATTATTATTTGAATGGGTGATTATTATTTGAGAGAGATGGGTACTCAGCAAGACTTTGGTATCTTCTTGCATCAGTTGTTGAAATAAGTGCGCAGACAGTAAAGATGGTAAATGGTATGTTGGCCTTCATAGCGAGAGGATCTGAGTATAGGGGTAGGGATGTTTTCCTGCAATTGTATAGGGCATTGGTGAGGCCTCACCTGGAATATTGTGTGTACTTTTGGTGTCTTCATCTGAGGAAGGATGTTCCTGCTTAAAGAGGGGGTGCATTGAAGGTTTACCAGGCGGTTCCTGAGATGGCAGGTCTGTCTTAGGAAGAGAGACAAGATAGTTAAGATTATATTCACTGGAGTTTAGAAGAGTGAGAGAGGATTTCATCAAAACTTGTAAAATTCTAACTGGGTTAGACAGGATAGGTTCGGAAAGAGTGCCCCAAATGGTGGGGGGGAGCCCAAAAGCAGGGGTTGTAGTTTGAGGATAAGGGATAAACCTTCTAGAACTGAGGTGAGGGGAAATTTCTTCACCCAGAGGGTGGTGAATGTGTGGAATTCACTCCCACAGAAAGTAGTTGAGGCCAAAATGTTGTGTGATTTCAAGAAGAAATTAGATATAGGTCTTGGTGCTAAAGAAAGCAAGGGATATTGGGGGGGTGGAAGAGGGGATCAGGATGTTGAATTCGATGATCAGCCATGAATAATGGAGCTGGCTGAATGGCCTTCGTTTGCTTCTGTGTTTGCTGAGGGTGAGCTGCACCATTGGGGTGTCGGTACCAAGGGAGCACTGCACTGTCGTGGTCTTGCTGATCAAAGGGGCACTGCTCTGTTGGAGGGTTGGTACCGAGCGAGCGTGGCATTGTCAGAGGTGACACCTTTTGGATAAATTTCTAACTTCCACAACAGAGACTCCATTATTGTATTTCCTTTTGAAGAGAATAAAAATCCCACAGTCGCAGGCCAGAAGAAATGACACGTCTCGTTTCAGTGTGTCTGAGACACAATAAAAAATATACAGATCCCAGTCTTTCAGGGAAGATCAAGTTCCAGCGACACACTCCTTAAAGCTGTATGGGGAGACCAGACTAGACAGTCAATGACTAACTTGAAATATGTGGCAAGATGTGGGATAACAATCTTGTTT
Organism: Carcharhinus amblyrhynchos; assembly: GCF_965287045.1. Taxonomy (NCBI): domain Eukaryota; kingdom Metazoa; phylum Chordata; class Chondrichthyes; order Carcharhiniformes; family Carcharhinidae; genus Carcharhinus; species Carcharhinus amblyrhynchos. The sequence continues at coordinate 1,272,586 of NC_137328.1, forward strand.
GCTGTGGTGACAATATTCAGCTTTATCTATTCATACAGTGCCGACCAACCACAGGCATGCTGTGTGTCGTACAACAAGGGATTAGAGCAACTTCATATACGACGCGCCCAAAAGCTTTGACAAGGATGTGGTTAATTGCTTCAGCAAATGAAGTGTTGTACTCTTCTCTGTTCTTTCTAATTCCAGTAATTGTTTTCATTTTAATCTGATGAGGGGCTCAGGCGTTTGACAGCGCTCCGAACGCAGCTAACATGTAACTTTATTCAAAAGGTGCCAGAAGTTATAGACTAATAGACAGCGAGTTGCTAATTACCACAGCAATGTTGCCTAAGTAGCTTTTCAGCTGTCAATGCTGAGAGTGTAGCATGGAGCTGTGCTAATTATCAGAAGAACAGGACAATATCGTGTTTTTGAAATAAATAAACTCATCCCATCCATTGACACTCCGAATAATCTGTTCTGGAATTGGACCAGATATACTCAGGAAGTCAAGGAGTCGCTTGCTGGAATTCATCAATGTGATTGTCCCTCTGCAGAATAACATTCCTGTTAAATAGACCGAGTTCTCACAGAAATCTGCCCTATCTGTGCATCGACCGGAAGAGAGGATGGACCGGCATTTGTATATTTCAGGGATGACAGTGGAATGCTGATGTCACAGGGGAAAGAATCCAAATGCGAAGGCTCTGGGGACCCAGGTTCAAATCCCGTTATGGTGACTGGCAGAGTTTAAGCTCAATTATTGATGATAATATTGGACAATTATGGTCATCTTAGTAATGGTGACCATGACACTATCATTGGTGACCCAGATTGATTGTTGTGCTGTCAATGTCCTGACGAGAAGGAAACCTGCCATCCTTACCTGGTTTGGCCTGTGTGTGACTTCCGACACACAGCTACATGGTTGACTCTTAACTATCCTTTACAATAGCTGAGCAATCCACTCAGTTCAAGGGCAATTAAGGATGGGCAGCACATGCTGGCCCTACTAGTGGCACCCCACCCCATGATAGAATAAATTAGAAAACAATGAGGACAATTAATGGCAGTTAAGGGTATGCTGCCATTCTAATTGTAACGGGTGATGACCTTCCCCACACTTTGACCTCTCCAGGTTTACCTTGGCCCCAGTTGTGCTCCGTCAGCCTGGCCCCAGTGAGATCTCGAACTTACCTGAATATCTAGGTCCATTGCTGAATGCCCCCTCCTTTGCCTAACTGCAGTACCAGCTTTAACCAGTGCTCGTGGTGGTGCTGCTGTTGCTCTCATCAGTCAGCAACTTCAGGAGGTGGGATTTTTGGCCTGAATTTGATTGGAAGATTCTACCCCAAAATAATATAAGGAGATTGCCTGAAAAATTAAAGGTGAGGGAGCGGGGTGAATGGAGGTGTGTTCACACCTTACACTGGGACCCAGATTTAACTGTCCTCTGCATATAATCCGGCTCCAAGTCTCTGCAGTGGGACCTCCTGGCAGAAATGGAAACGCTGCCCACTCAACCACATCTCTAAGATGCTGAGCAGAGGGCAAGGTGCAATTACATTTCTGAAATAAATCTACAATCTCTGCCTTGTGGCTTTAATAAAATGTCTGTTGCACCAGTTAGAATGGCCAATTTCACCTTGCGCTGTGCCCAATGTGCAGAGCAGAATCTTGTGAACAGTTTATTATGCAAAGAGCAACCCATTCAAGCTGTCTGCTTGGGTTTTCGTCACTGCCGTAGGGCAGAGTTGTGTCAGGGCCTAATCATTTGCCATGTCTATCTTTGGCACAATCCTTCATAAAGTCCAGCAAGATCTGACTTATTATTGTCACATTAGCGTATAGTGAAAAGTATTGTTTCTTGTGCACTGTACAGACAAAACATACCATTCATAGAGTACATAGGGGAGAAGGATTTGATTTATTATTGTCACATATATTAGTGTATAGTGAAAAGTTTCTTGTGCACTATACAAAGCATACGGTTTGTAGAGACGGAGAGGAGAGATGTCTGAAATCTAGAAGATAGGAGACAATGGTGGGACATCTCAAAAAGAATCGATTGATGCAAGTTATTGATGCAGTGGCAAATATTGCAATTCCTACAAAGCCTTCCAGTAATCATCTACATACTGTTGGATGATGCTGTTAAATGCTGACCATCTCTAAACCTGTTTAAAACCTGGTCCACTATAAATTGAAAGATTTAATTCCTCACACTCCCTCAGGATGTTCCCAAAGCTCCTTACAGCCCACAAAATGTAAGAATTGTGACAGCCAGTATATGCTCAAAGTCATCTAAAAATGAGCAGATGATGTTGTTTAAAGGATAACAGTTGGGGAAGGATGCCAAGGTGAACTCTTCCTGTTCTTCTTCAAAACAGGGCCTTGATATCATTTGGGTTCATCTGAGAGTTCAGCCTCAGTTTAGCATCTCATCCAAAACACAGCACCTCTGACAGTACAGCACTCGCTCAGCACTGCAACTCCAGCAATGTGTCCCTCCAGCAACTAGAGCAGAGAATTATAAAGATCAGCTGATGTTCTTTCTCTGAGAGAGGAGTGAGGCTTACCTGATAGAGGTCTTTAAAATTGTGGAAGAGTTCAATCAGCTGTTGGTCGAAATGTTTCCATTTGTCGGGGGAACAAAACTCAGGATGACGTTTATAAGCTGGTCACAAATAAATCCAACCGGGAATTTGAGAGAAGCTTCTTGTTTGGGGCCAGAGTCACTGGGCACGGTGAATAGTTTAGATATATTTAAGGGAAAGCTGGAAAGACACAGTGAGGAGAAAGGAATAGAACAAAATGATGGTGGAATCAGGTGGGCAAATGGCAATCACCAGTAGGGACGGGTTGGGCCAAATGGCCTGTTTCTGTGCTGCAGGCTCCATGTAACGGGATGTCTGTATGTGATGATTCAGAATTCAAGGATTTTTCACGAGTTTGCTGTTTTGGCCTTCTCTCTGCGTCACATGCCAACAGATATGGACCTGTTAGAAATTCAGACCGACAATGAGCGATATTCCGTGTTAAGGATTTAGCAAATTATGGGCAATGTTCAAAATGATGGTGCATGGGCTGGTACAGAATGAGGGCAATTAACATAGCATTGACCAGAATTCCTGTCTGTATTAAATGTCGTGAAACAGACCTGGGCTAAAAGCTGGGGGCTTGTTGGGAAAGGTGAATCATTCTCAATTAATGCAATAATTCCAATCTACGGAACTGCAGCAGAACCAATTGGAAATTGGTCATTTTTGCCATTCTTTAAATACTTCTTCCAGGGAACAAACAATTCCATGGGGCCATGTGAATTTCGGTGTTTGCACATCTTAGTAGAAAGAGGAAAATCAAAAGCTTGTAAAATATATAAGTGTAACCAACAAAGAGACTGAATTCACTGCAGCACTTCCACTTGACAGAGGTGTAAAGTGCTTTGAGAATGAATAAATCAATATAAAATATGAATTTATGACCTTGTATAACATCAAAGCAAACACATACTATAACCCCGCTTAGATATGTAATGATGTTTAAATATTAATCCCAATTAACACATTCCCTGGATAAATCCAATAGGGATTTCAGGAGAAAGTTATTTACCCTAAGAGTGGAAAGGACCTGGAACTTACTCACACAGGGAATGGTTGAGGTGAATTGTAAAGATATATTTAAAGAGGAACTGAATAAACATGAGAAGTTACAGTTCAGGAAAAAGATTGGAGAGAGTGCAGAAAGGAGTCACAAGAACGGTTCCAGGGGTGAGGAAGTTTCATTCTGAAGATAGATTGGAAAAGTTGGGACTGTTTTCCTTGGGGAATTGAGGAGAGGGGATTTGGCAGATACACTCAAAATCATAAGGGGTTGGGATAGAGTAGATAGGGAGAAACTGTTCCTATTCAGGAGCATGCATGAGGGGGCACAGGTTTAAAGTTCTTGATAAAAGAAGCAAAAGCAACACAAAAACATTTTTCACACAGCGAGTGGTTCGGGTCTGGAACGCACTGTCTGAGAGTGTGGTGAAGGCAGATTCAATCAGGGCTTTCAGGAGAGAACCCGATTGTTATTTGTAAAAGAAGAATGTGTTGGGTTGTGGGGAGAAGGCAGGAGAATGGGACTAAGTAAATTACTTACTCTGAGAGCCAGTGCAGACATGATGAGCTGAATGGCCTCCTGCAGTGTCACGATTCTGAGACAGGGTTAATTGAGGGGTGGGAGGAGATTCTTGTGCAGCATAAAACTGGCACAGACTTGTTGGGCTGACAGGCCTCTTAGTGAGTTACAAATTCTATAATATCTCATCCTGGTGCTTGTTTCCAGTTTAAACATTCGGTCAAATAAATACGCAAGCAAAGAGAAAGTATTTTTTGTTGATGTTGAGGAGCTTGAGGATTTTTATTTCACCTTGTTGTATCTTTGAGGTAACGCAAAGGTGTAAAATTGCTGAAAAGTTTCATCCTCAACATCTGATAGCTGAATGGATAGAGCAGCTGGATTAGTCGGGTTGCCAAGGAGCTGCTGTAGAAGATATTGCAGTTCTACCGGAGAAAATTTTATTTTAGGAAAATGGCCTTTTAAATTTGTTGAACAGAGTAAAATATCCACATCTGAGGCTTTCGCTCCTTTAGCCGACTGTCCAAGTGGCTATGGTGACTGAGCAGTTTAATATCACTTCAATAAAAGAACAAAATAATCTCACCTTTCTTTCTGGAGAAAGAGATGTAAAGGAACTTCACTTTGTAGCTGTGCTAATGAACTGTACAGAAGACTAGGCCTAACTTCAGAGGTGAACAGCTTTGCACTCTTACTGCAGTCTGAGCTAGAAAACTACAGTAAACCTCAAAACTTTTCTCAAGTCTTTGTTATAGTTGTCTGTATGGAACCTGTAAAAAAAAAGAACAAAAATTATGGGTGACTTTAATCTTCTTGTTGATGGGGTCAGGTGGGTAAGTTGTTGGAAGGTATTCTGAGAGACAAGATCTACAGGCATTTAGAGATGCAAAGACTAATTAGGGACAGTCAGCTTGGCTTTGTGAGTGGAAAATCATGTCTCACAAATTTGATTGAGTTTTTTGAAAGGGTAACCAAGAATGTAGATGAGGGCAGTGCAGTTGATGTTGTCTACACGGACTTTAGCAAGGCCTTTGACAAGGTATCATATGGTAGGTTGTTGCATAAGGTTAAATCTCAGATTCAGAATGAGGTAGCCAAATGGATAAAAAATTGGCTTGATGACAGAAGTCAGAGGGTGGTTGTAGAGGATTGTTTTTCAAACTGGAGGCCTGTGACCAGCAGTGTACCTCAGGGGTTGATGCTGGGTCCATTGTTATTTGTCATTTATATTAATGATTTGGATAAGAATATAGGAGATATCGTTAGTAAGTTTGCAGATGACACCAAGATTGGTGCGTAATGGACGTTGAAGAAGGTTATCTTGGATTGCAATGGGCCTGTGGGCTGACGAATAGTAGATGGAGTTTAATTTAGATAAATGTGAGGTGATGCATTTTGATCGCTTGAACCAGGGCGGGACTTACTCAGTTAATGGTAGGGCGTAGGGGAGAGTTACAGAGCAGAGATTTAGAGGTACATGTTCATAGCTCCTTGAAAGTGGAGTCACAGGTGGACAGAATGGTGAAGAAGGCATTCGGCATGCTTGGTTTCATCGGTCAGAACATTGAATACAGGAGTTTGGGACGTTTTGTTGAAGTTGTACAAGACATTGGTAAGGCCACACTTGGAATACTGTGTACAGTTCTGGTCACCCTATTATAGAAAGGATATTGTTAAACTAGAAAGAGTACAGAAAAGCAATACTAGGATGCTGCCAGGACTTGATGGTTTGAGTTTTAAGAAGAGGCTGGACAGAGTGGGACTTTTTTCTCTGGAGCGTAGGAGGCTATGAGGTAACTTTATAGAAGTCTAAAAGAGGGCATAGGTTTAAGGTGAAAGGGGAGAACTAGAAAAGTAGAGGGGCAATTTTTTTCATTTACATGGTGGTGAGTGTTTGGAACAAGGTGGTGGCACAATTTTGTCTTTTTAAAAGGGTTTAGACAGTTAACATGGATAAGATGGGTATAGAGAGATATGGGCCAAATGCGAGCAATTAGGGCTAGCTTAGTGGTTAAAAAATGGGGTGGCATGGACAAGTTGGGCTGAAGGGCCTGTTTCCATGCTGTAAACCTTTATAACTCGATGGGTCAATCAAGTTGGAAAGGATGGCTATGACAACTAATTTAAAGACTGCATTAGAGAGAGTTTGCGAGAGCAATATGTGATGGAACCAACCAAGGAACAGGCTATCTTGGACCTGGTAATGGGTAATGAGGCAGGTTTAATGATCTCTGAGTAAAAGCTTGCCTAGGAAATAGTGATCATAACATGATAGAAGTTAATGTTCAGTTTGAGAGTGAAAAACATCAATGGGAAGCAACTGTATTTAACTTAAAGGGAATTACAATATTGAATTAGACAGGCTCATAGGAGAAACTGTAAGCAAGCAGTGGTAGGCATTTAAGGAGACAATTCATGACTCTCAGCAAAAATATATCACAGTAAGGAGGCAAGATTCTAAGAGAGGAATAGACCTCTCTGTAAACTGATCACCATTGTAAATGTTCAGTGGGTAAATAGTTTGTCAATCTCGAATCTCAGCACTCTCAGTGCTGACTGTATTCCTTTCTTGTTAACAGCATTGCAAGACTGACCTGATATTTTCCAAACTGCGCAGTTTATATTGCTTCATGATTGCATTGCCCTTATCCCTTCCAGTTCCTTTATCACATGTTAAAGGGACACTGCCTTTCTGTCAAAGTATTTTGGAAAATCTATTTTGCTCTGAGGCTGAAGAATGCAAGCCGAGATTTGTCACAATATTATCAGCTGCAAGACATGTGATTATGTTTTTCTTTGTGTCTTTGTGAAGGGGAATGTTTGTCAGAAACTTTTTCATCTGATCTCGGTGTTCCATTCTATTCCACAGAGTGGACAGCAGAAAAGCAGACCATCTGCTCTGTGCCTGCTCCCACCTCATCAAACTATTCATGTACTTGTATCAGCAGTGGCTTAGATAAAAGCAAAATACTGCGGATGCTGGAATCTGAATCGAAAACAGAAAATGCTGGAAAATCTCAGCAGGTCTGACAGCACCTGTGGAGAGAGAATAGAGCGAATATTTCAAATCCCTTTGTCTTCAGCACTGTTGAAGGCTCATCCCAACTCGAAACGTTGGCTCTATTCTCTCCCCACAGATGCTGTCAGACCGGCTGAGCTGTGTGGAGTCAGGAATAGGGAACGCATTAACAGTTCTCTGTTCACTCACAATGATTGTCTCCACACAAACACTGCCAGACCTGCTGAGATTTCCCAGCATCTTCTGTTCTTGTATGTGTTGTGACTTAGTTGGTTACATCCTCACCTCTGAATCACAAGGTTCTGGCTTCAGGAGTCACACCAGGATTTGAACACAAAAACCAAGGCTGTTTTCCCGAACAGTCAAAGGTAGCGCCACCACTTGTCTCATCAACATTATCAATTCTCTCAGGTGGGCGTATGGAAGGTATGGATGCTACTCCAAAGAAGAGCAGGCAGGTTCCCCCTGGAGGCCAAGCCAATATTTAAGCCTCAGACAACATCACAGAAATCGATAATCTGGTCATTATCGCAATGTTGTTCATAAACTCATAGAATTCTACAGTGCAGAAGGAGGCCATTCGGCCTGTCAAGCCTGCACCGTCTGCAATCCCACCCAGGCCCTGTCCCCATGACCCCGTGCATTTACCTGAGCTAGTCTCCCTGATACTGTGGGACAATTCAGCAAGGCCAATCCACTTAACACACACATCTTTGGAATGTGGAAGGAAACCAGAGCACCTGGAGGAAACCCACACAGACACGGGGAGAACGTGCAAACTCTACACTGACAGGGACCCAAGCTGGGAATTGAACCGGGGTCCCTGACGCTGTGAGGCAGCAGAGCTAACCACTGTGCTACCGTGCTGCCCTCATTCTGCATGTCTGGCAAACAGACATGCAGTAGATCGATGTCTAGCCAGGAAGTGAGACCAGGAATGGGTGGGTCATCTTACGAGATTAGGTTTGTATCCACTCGAGTTTAGAAGAGTAAGAAGCAACTCGATCAAAACTTTTTAAGATCCTCAGAGGGTGTTGACGGTGGATGTGGAGAAGATGTTTCCTCTTGGCCAAGAGTCATTGTTTAAAACTAAAGGGTCATTCACTCAATATGAGAAGAATGTTTTTCTCTAATGGTCTTGAGTCTGTGGAATTCTCTTCCTCAAAAAGCAGTGGAAGTAGAATTTATGAGTATGTTTGAGGCAAAACAAGACAGATTCTTGATTATCAAGGGGCTGAAACTATATTGGGGGTGGGGGGAATATCTCCATAATCTCACTCCAACAGCACCTTCCAAATACATGACCACTATCACCAAGAAGGATATCTGCAAAACACCACCACCTGCAAGATCCTGTCCAAGTCGCCCACTATCCTGACTTGGAAATATATCGCCATTCCTTCACTACCACTGCGTCACAATTCAGAAACTCCCCCACTAACAGCGTCGAGTGTACCAACACCACATGGACTGCAGCAACAGCTCACCACCTTCTCATGGGGCAATTTGGGATAAGCAACAAATGCTGGCTGAGCTAGCGATGCCCACATATCCTGAAAGAATTTTTTAAAAATCTCCAGTCCCACAACTCCTCGAGACCCTTGACCCCACACACAACACTAGTTTTAATCACTCCATCATACTGCCATCCCCTCACCCAGGAAGCAGTTTAATGAAGCCTCATCGCATTCGGTCCAATGCAAATTGTTCCTTGGAATGGAGACCGAAACTGTACAAAGTGCTCCAGGCGTGGTCTCACCAAAGCTCGATATAATTATTATAAGAGCTGCTTACTCTTGTTGTCCATCTGGTGATAAAGGCCCACCTAACATTTGCTTTCATCATTGCTTGCTCCATCCGCATGTTAATTTCCTGTGATTTGTACAGGGGGATACCCAGAAACCTCAAAATACAAACATTTCCCTACAACAACTTACATTTATATAGTGTCTTTACTGTATGGAAATGCCCAGGGTGCTTCACAGGACCATTATTAACCAAAATATGAAAACGGCGAGGAGATACTGGGTCAGGAGACCAAGAGTTTGGTCAAAGGAGTAAGTTTTAAGAAGTGTGTTAAAAGAGGAAAGTGAGATAAGAGGCTCAGAGGAGTCAGAGAGAATTCCAGAGCTTGAGACCAACTGAAGGCATAGCCACTAAGAGTGGAACAATTCTAATTGGGAATGTAGCAGAGACTATAGTTCGAGGAGTAAAGATTCCTCTACTGAGTGACTTCCCTACATTTCACTCCATCTGCTCTGTTCTCTCCCACTCACTCAAATTGCCTCACTCTTCTTGCAATTGGGTCTGTCCCCTCCTCACAGTTTAATTTCCATCCTAACTTTGGTTGTCAGCAGACTTGGACACCTGTCTTTTGAAGTTATTGTTGTGGGGATTATAAAACTTAATTCATTGTGAAGAGGAATTCTCAAATCGTTCTAGTCTATACCTTATTACATAACTTTGATTTCAAATTAGCACTGTCACATTTTACAGGGAGTGTCCTCTGAGGCTAACAAGTCTTGCAACATTTTCTTTTCAGTTGAATTGGTATAGGTTCCGGAGGGGAGATGAGAATGTTTTGGTGCTGCAGTGTGCTACCTGAACAGGTGGTAGAAGTCAATGCAAGCATAACTTTCAAAAGGAAATGTGTGGAGGGTCATAAAGAGAGCAGGGGACAAAGACACTGTCAAGATGGGCTGTATCACCTCTTTGTGTGCTGTCGTTCTAAAGTACTGATACTCCCACACTACCCTCACCTCCTTACGCTACAAGTCAGGTGATTCTTTGTTACAGCCCCATTGTTCTGTCTTCCAAACAGACACACCAGGATCTGTATACGCAGATACATCACTGGGCTTATCCTGTGCCCATTGTTGGGATATGTGTTCAGATGGGACGGCACATTGGTTAACACTGCTGTCTTACCACACCAGAGATCAAGGTTCAATTCCGGCCTTGGGTCACTGTCTGTGTGGAGTTTGCGCATTCTCCCCATGTCAGCGGGGATTTCCTCCAGGTACTCCGCTTTCCTCCCACATTCCAAAGACGTGCGGTTGGCTTGATTAGCCGTGCTAAATTGTCCCTTAGTGTCAGGTAGTCTAGCAGGGTAAATACGTGGGGTTATGTGGTTAAGGCCTGGGTGCAGTTGGTGTTGGTGCAGACTCTATGGGCCGAATGGCCTCGTTCTACCCTGTAGGGATTCTATAATTTAATTCTTGCAGTGACATGGAGGGAAACTAGGATAGAATCAAATCAAAATGGAAAGTGGATAGTGAATGCTTGACCCCTGCAAAAACACGTTCCTTCCCTGATGCCGGGGTGGGGGGAGGGGGGGGAGAGTGTGTACAATGGTGTTTGGGTGAGTAGTACAGCCCAAATTTCATTCTATAATCCACTCGGTAAAGAAAACAGAGACAATGTTCTGAGTGTGTTGGCAAATATATCCATTTACTGTTGTGTTGTGTGGAAGCATCAGAATAAAATCGTTGTACCTGGACACCATAACATGTGACATGCAAGTAATTGAATAATTTGGCACAATTCTTCAGCTCTCACTGAGTTCCTTTGGTGCTGGTTTATTAGCTTTGTTTGATTGAATTTTCTCCAGTGTTTTTGATCTGTAAATGTGTGTGGAAAGTGATGCCTTATCACTGCCTTTATTGTTGTGGACATTCACTGACCAGCATTGGCTCCCAAGCTTGCATGTCGCAATGGTCAAATTCCAATCCTTATTTTTCCAAATTCCTCCCTGATCTCGCAGCCCCTCCCTCTCTGTAACCCACCCCCTCCCTCTCTGTAACCGCCCCCCCACTCCCTCTCTGTAGCCTCCTGTGCTCCCAAAGCTCTGTATTGGATCTGACCTCCCCAGCATCCTCGATTTTTATCACTCCACCGTTAGTGACCGTGCCCCGGGCTGCCTGAGCTTTAATATCTGGAATTCGCCCCATAAACCTCTCCACTCTTGTTTCCTTCCTTCCAGAAGCTCCTTGAAACTTAGCTGTGCGATCTCACCGCTCCTTATCCGCCCTTGTGTGGTTCAGAGTGACCTTCTCCCAGGTGTCACTCCCATGGAGCTCCTTGGTGTTCAAGATGCCTGTTGCTGATGATATGCAGTTTGACTTTGGGTGTGGCAGGTTTTGACCTGGGGCAACTCAATTAAAAACAGAGTTCAAAATCTCCCTGAGATCTCCAAAATCTGAAGAGAGGATATGTTTCCATTGTGATATATTTAACAATCAGTTAGTCTGCAGCTTCTGAGTACATTACGTTTCATTATCATTGCCAGGTGTGTAACCCAGTGCCTTTATTTGACTCTGAAAAATCTCAGCAGATCTGACAGTTCCTGTGGAGAGAGAACTGAGCCAACGTTTCGAGTCTGGATGACCCTTCACCAGAGTTCTTGAGATTTTCCAGCATTTTTTGTTTTTGTAGATTCCAGCATCCGCAGTATTTTTGCTTTTACCTTTATTTTACTCTCTCGTGTGCTGGGTTCCTTGTGTTTACCTTTATTAGCCAGAGTTTTAATGCCAGTGGGACCAGTCTCGGTGTTTATTTGATTATTTTTCTGTAAATGAGCGAGACTGCTGTAAACGTGTGAAGCGGTGGCACTGCCTCACACTTCCCACGACAACCAATGTGTGGAAATCATTCGCTAATTCTATGTTTAAAAACCCACATCAAAAAGCAGTTTGGTTACTCTGACTGACTTTCATTACAAAAAGTGAGACTCTTGTAATTAGTAGTCAGCTGCAGGTTCCTGCAGGCTTCCTTCTTTTCTATTTATAAGGCAGGAAAGATTTGATGCTCATTAAAATATTTTATTGTACAACTGGAAGCTATAATTTGCTTTACACCCCCTAATGTTTTTATTTGTATTTACCCTGGGTTTGAAGGTTTTGCCTGGGACAGGTGGGTGCATGTTCAACACTCACACGAAAGCTGCTGTATAAAGTCTCCATCCTTGCAGCTCTTCTGGAAACTCGCTGCTGTGAGGATGTAAGAAGCCCTCACTTCATTGCCACTTCAGACGTTTTTTTTTGGTTAAAATCAAATGTGTTATTCTTAAGCAAAGTAATTGCCAACGACATTGAAGGACTTGAAACATTTGTAAACAGGGTGTTTGGGCTGCTTGTAATGCAGTCAGAATATGCTGATGATCACGCACAAGTAAGAACAGTTTTGATCATTTGTGTTTGCGTGTGTGTGTGTGTGTGTGTGTATATCGGTGTGTGCCCATACATGTGCGTGTGTATATGTGTGTGTGCATGCCAGCCTGCCTGTGAGTCAGCATGTGTGTGTTAGAGAGGAGAGCGTGTGTTTGTCTGTCTCCCCGACAGACAGACAGAGAGAGAGAGTGTGTGTGTGTGTGTGTGTATGTGTGCCTGCTTGTCTGCCTGTGAGTCAGCATGTGTCTGAGTCTGTCAGAGGAAGAGTGTGTGTGTATTAGAGTGTGAGTGAGTGAGTGTGTGTGTGTACTAGAGAGAGTGTGTGTGTGTTTGTGTGTATTAGAGTGTGAGTGAGTGAGTGAGTGAGTGAGTGAGTGTGTGTGTGTACTAGAGAGTGAGTGTGTGTGTGCGTGTACTAGAGAGTGAGTGTGTGTGTGCGTGTACTAGAGAGAGAGTGAGTGTGTGTGTGCGTGTACTAGAGAGAGAGTGAGTGTGTGTGTGCGTGTACTAGAGAGAGAGTGAGTGTGTGTGTGCGTGTACTAGAGAGAGAGTGAGTGTGTGTGTGCGTGTACTAGAGAGAGAGTGAGTGTGTGTGTGCGTGTACTAGAGAGAGAGTGAGAGTGTGTGTGCGTGTACTAGAGAGAGAGTGAGAGTGTGTGTGCGTGTACTAGAGAGAGAGTGAGAGTGTGTGTGCGTGTACTAGAGAGAGAGTGAGAGTGTGTGTGCGTGTACTAGAGAGAGAGTGAGAGTGTGTGTGCGTGTACTAGAGAGAGAGTGAGAGTGTGTGTGCGTGTACTAGAGAGAGAGTGAGAGTGTGTGTGCGTGTACTAGAGAGAGAGTGAGAGTGTGTGTGCGTGTACTAGAGAGAGAGTGAGAGTGTGTGTGCGTGTACTAGAGAGAGAGTGAGAGTGTGTGTGCGTGTACTAGAGAGAGAGTGAGAGTGTGTGTGCGTGTACTAGAGAGAGAGTGAGAGTGTGTGTGCGTGTACTAGAGAGAGAGTGAGAGTGTGTGTGCGTGTACTAGAGAGAGAGTGAGAGTGTGTGTGCGTGTACTAGAGAGAGAGTGAGAGTGTGTTTGCCTTCTGTCTGTCAGGAAGAGAGAGTATGACGATATGAGAGTCATCGGGGAGAGAAAGTGAGAAAGAGTGTGTGTATGTGTGTGTGTGTCTGTCTGTCTGTGTCTGTTGTCGGGGGGGTGGTGAGAGAGTGTGTGTGTGTGTGTTTGTCCGTGTCTGTTTGTCAGGACACGTGTGCACCTCTTCTCTCTCCCATGCTTTCAATTGTGACTTTAGCTAAATGAGGAGAGATTAAAAACGGAGTGTGTATTCATTCATTGATCAGTTATTAGCAACTGGCTGTGTCCATTTTTCTAATTATACTCCAAACTGCATAACTCTCTGGAAAGTAATTTGTGCAGATGTTAAATGTTACATCTTGTAAAGCATCAAGTGTTGTGAGGAGGGACGGACTTCAGATCCGGGGCCTGCTCAGTTACAGGAGAATTATTCATAGCCTGAGCCTTGTTAATACAAGGGACTGTTCTGGTGTAGAAGCTGCAGTTAGTATTCAGTACAGACAGCACAGAGCAATATTCAAAACCAGATTTTTAATTATGTCCTGCTGATAATTTTTGTGAATTTGCCTTACAGTCTCACGATGTGTCTCTTTATGTGTAAGAGAAATCTTCAGAGAATGGCAATAATTGTTTTAATGAGCTATTAAATTTTTTTTAGTACTTTCCTCAGCTATTAAAAAGCTTGGCCAGTCACCCCACAATTACAGTAAATGATTTTATCTTAATGTATTATTGATTCATCCGTGTATTTGTACAGTGCTTTTATTCCTATCAATCCACAAGCATACAGGCATGATGCAGAGAAATACCATTAACAGGGAACACACACTCACTGTGAAAAGCACAGTTGGTACCAGGTATATCTGCAGACACGGACACGATTTCTGCTCCTGTCTTTCTTGCTTCCTTGTGTGGAATTAGACGTGATTTTGTTTCCTAGCTCCTTCCATTCTTTATTCTTTTCATCATTATTTGGAGGTTAAACCTGATCTTTTTGCAATGTAACAGACCGGATATTGGAGTGCATAAGTTGATAAAGTTTAGGGAACAAGTTGCACGATTGGATCTGGAAATGACCCCCCTGTTCGATCCAACTTTCAGTTTATGGAAGGGAAAATATTTCCAGAAGGAGCAAATAGATTCCCTAATGGTCTGTTCAAAAGATTTGTGATGTTGTGAATTGTTTTCAATTCTCTCTGTAATGCTGATTGTATCACTGGCTGTACACTGATTGGGAACTGTCCTGTAGTTACTTGGCAGATTCTGAAATGTTTGATGCAGAATTGCGATGGTTTCAGATTTAGCTGCTCAAACGCTGAAATGAACTATCTCCCGATCCTGACTTGAAGGCACACACAGCTGAATTATTACTGACAAACTTATAACCTTTTTTTAAAACTGTTGCAATAAAATGTACCATAAAGTTACTATGCAAAACAAATTAGAATATGTAGGCTTTGACTTTGGCCCATTTTGATACGGTTTCATTTAACCGCACTCCTTTCTGCTAGTTAAATGTTCCACTTCAGTATGGTGCAGCTATGAATATGCAACCCCAGCACCCTCTCTGGACCCTTTCACTGCACACCCTCCTACCCTCTTTGTATCCCATCCTACCCCTCTCCTCTCAAATGCTCACCTCAACCTACTTTCTACCCCCTTGCTCCCTCTGCACAACCCCTGCCGCTTGTCCCCCCCACCTTGCAGTGTATTTTAATGGTCAAACTATGAAATAACATCCAATTGGCGGAACAGTGTATTTTTGACAATTACAGGGCAATATCACATAAAAACCTGACTGACTGATTGACCCTCCAATATCACAGAGAATATGGAAGTACAATTGTACATAAAAATACTGTTTGCTGCAGATACAATTGAATGATAGTGCCTGGGGTATACAACCAGACACACAGATCTGAGCCAAAAATTAGTTTATGCAAACCAAAAAAAGGATTTAATTCCAAAGCAAACATATATTGTGTTGAAAATATTCAGTGAGTTGAAGCACTTTCGTTGATATTGTAAGATTTCCTTTCAAATGGTGAGTGAATAGATTTAAGGTTGAATATTCTGTGGGTTACGCTGAATATCTTAGAAGTTATCAGGGAAAGTTGGCTGTAGAAATCTTGAAGCTATTTTCCACTGTTTTTGTCAATAATATCAACAGTTTTGAGTCAGAGTTTATAGATTTCAGTGAAATATCTTTTAACATCATTCTCTCAATAAAGCAGTAAAAATTCATTCCTGCACTGAGCTTGTTCATTGCAAATTGGCTGATAAGAGGCTAAACCTCCTTGTAGTGATCTCAATTATGAGCAAAACATTCCTCATCAGTAGAGTTTTGAAACTGAAGGAGCGATGCATTGTTTGTTTGTGTGTTCTGCAGTTCCGCACGGAATCTTACAGCACAGAATGAAGCCATTCAGCCCATCGTTGCGGTGTTGGCTTTCAGTAAGAGTTATCCAATTTTCCCACTCCCCTGCCCTTTTCCCACTGCCCTGTAAGATTTTCCCTTTCTGAGTCTTTATCCAATCCCCTTTTGAAAGTTGGAATTGAAGTTTCTTCTGCTGCCCTTTGAGATTATGACAATTTGCTGAAATATTTCCCCAGTTTTTCCTGAGAAGTAAACTAATTCTTACATCGGGGAAGCAATGTATCTTTGCAGGGATCAACCATTGGCTATCCACTTCCCATTTCTATTTAATTCTATCCCATTTTCCCTCCATATCCTTCTCCTTGTGTCACTAAATAATCGAATCATAAATTTCCTACAGTGCAGAAGGAGGCCATTCAGCCCATCACTCCTGCACCAACAATAATCCCACCCAGGCCCTATCCTGTAACCCCACATATCTACTCTGCTAAACCCCCCCTGCCACTCAGGGGCAATTTAGCATGGCCAATCCACCTATCCCTCACATCTTCAGAGTGTGGGAGGAACACCTAGAGGAAGCCCCTGTAGATAGGGGGAGAATGTGTCAGCTCCACACAGACAGTGACCCAAGGTCGATTGAACTGAGTCCCTGGTGCTGTGAGGCAGCAGTGCCAACCACTGTGCCACCGTGTCTATCCGCAGTTGAAGTCGGAGTAAATTAACCAGCCCCGCCCTGCCCCGCAGTTAGGCATATGGGAATTAGGAGCAGATATACACAATCCAGCTCTTCCAGCCTGCTCCGCCATTCAATCCGATCATGGCTGATCTCTCCCTGGTCTCAGACCCACTTCCCCACCTGTTCCCCTTATCCCTTTTATTGGAAATATATCCATCTGATTGGTGATCATCTTGGCTTGTGCTCTGATTGGTAGAAAGGCTGGAGATAAATGCTGTGCAGATTAAAATAGTGGAGGAGGGGGGACTATCCTGGCATTGCTGGTCACTGTCCACAGAAACTAGCCAGAGACTGACCAGGTCACTCCTCGAGTGCGGTCCAAAGCACAGCAGCAAGAAGTGTGTGTGTGTGTGTGTGTGTGTGTGTGTGTGAGAATCAGTGTTTCACCCCCTTGTCCCTTGGATCAGCCTGGAGAGATGGTGACTGTTATTTATTTCAATAAGTGATTTAGCAGAATCTTTGCTGCTTTAATTACTGCATCCATTTCTTGCAGTCATTAGTGTTAGATACTGCACCATAAAGGGGACAGGTACCTGTAATTAGTCAGCTAGTACACCAGAGGGGGATGTTATGACCATCTCTAACCCCAGACAGAGTGGCTTCAAATTATTATTTTTGAAGTTTTGAATCAACAATCCATCTGCTCCTTGGGAATTCAGATGTGTGTCTTCTGGGTAATGGGTATAATTTTCTTCCCGTTCCCATGGTCCTCCAGCAGGGACACAAGAACCTCTGGACTCCCCCATGGTCAAGTATGATTCTAAAAAGATAACCTGTTCCCCCCCTTCTGAATCGCAAGAGTTCCAAACAGTGACTTCAGCTGAGAAATGTAAAAGGCACCCAACCGTCAGATGGAACTGTGGCTGAAGCTCAGAGATCTTCACTGAGAGCTCTCAACTGCTGGAGACTTGGAGCCTCTGCAGGAGGGGAAACTTTAGGTGTTTTCACATTTGAGGCAGTATGTTGTCTCACTGTCACTTTGTGAAAGTGATTCTTGGTTCACTTCCTTCACCAGTGGACCTTGTGAAGTGGATTAGACGTGGGACTTCATAGAATCATAGAAACCCTACAGTGCAGAAGAGGCTATTTGGCCCAGTGAGTCTGCATCAACAACAATCCCACCCCAGGCCTAGCCCCACAACCCCACTAATCCCTTTAATCTACACATCCCAGGACACTGAGGGGCAATGGCCAATCAACCTTACCTGCACATCTCTGAACTGTGGGAGGAAACCGGAGCACCTGGAGGAAACCCACATGGACACGGACAGAATGTGCAAACTCCACACAGACAGTGACCCAAGCCAGGAATCAAACCCAAATCCCCAGCAGTGTTAATCACTGCACCACTAAATTGTGTGGGGTTATGGGGATAGGGTGGAGTTCAATGCTCTGTCAGAGTCTGTGCAGACTAGATGGGCTGAATGGCCCCTGTAGGGATTCTATGAATTGGATTTGGCAGCTCCATATCTGACTGGAGTTTGCTGGGTCACAGTCCCAGCTGGGTACTGGGCTGAACAATACTGGGAACTGGTACAGACTAGAGTTTCAAAGTATTTACAACATCAGGCCTTTCTGCCCAACTACCTTCTGCTACTTTTTATTCTCCAGGCAGGTCTTTTCCCTTCACCCTTTATCTCATCAGCCTGACTTTTCAAAGTTTGTGTAGAATGTAGCTTTCACAAAATTGGTCCTGTCTTGGAAATATCTTCCATAACCCAATATTTAACCCACTTATATTGCAATGTATTCATCTTAATGATAAGCTTCTTTCTATTGGACTGGGTGAGGTTCGAAACTTTGCTCTTGAATTTGGTACATTTATCAGTGAATGTTTTTAAGCATTTTGAATGTTGTAAAGTCTGGATTTGGGCATCTGACAGAGTGCTGATAGATCTTGACATTTTCACAGCTCTCTGCCCTGGACAGTGTAATATGATAATGGATTTACTTTCTTACTCGATGCTAATGAAGATGCTTCAGACAGATTAGGTGGCACCAAGGAAGTGGAAGGGTGGAAAGTCCACTCGTGATAGGTTAGGTTGAGTTGTGCCTGGAGCTGGGATGTGCATTGCTGCAACACTGGGTTTGATGGACTGTGATATACAGGATGGTTTACAGACAGATTGTCTGCACAGTTCAAACTGCCGGACTTTATCCAAAATCCATTCATGTACTGAGCGTTGTCGTTGTTCATAGTTGAAGGATGTTTGACACATGTTTTACTGTGTTACTCAGCTGCATTTCCCACATGATGGGGAACAGGAGCTGTGACTCCTAATCTCCTGGGGTCTCCAGCTGTGACTTTCTCCTGTTTCAGTCAGTCTAGCATCCTGCACAGTCAACCAGCAACCGTACAGCTGAATGTTCAAGAAATGTTCCAGTGTTGGGTTGCAGGGTTCCACTCTGGTGAGGTAAAGTAGGAATGAACGGGTCACTTTTGGGTTTGTAAGCTGTAACGAGTGGAGTGTTGCGATGCTGGGGTTCAACTGTTTACAATCTATGTGAATGACTTTGATGAGGGGGCTGAGAGTAAAATATATCCAAGTTGGCGCCCAATACAAAGCCTGCTGGGAAAGTAAATGTGAGGAGGAGACAAAATGATATTGACGGGTGAACTAATTGGCCAAGGAAGTGACATTGGAATATAATGGAGGAAGCATAAAATCATGATCTTGAATGGGACAGCAGGCTCAAGGGGCCAAATGGCCTACTGCTCCTAACTCTTAAACTCTTATCCATTTTGGTAGGATTAACAGATAAACGGAATGTGTTTTGAAGCATCTAAAACTAGCCAATGTTGAGATTCTGTGGGATCCGGGGATCCCTGAATCTGAATCACAGGAAATAACATTGAGACCCAGCAAGTAATTAGGAAAGTGAATGGCATCTTTTCATTTGAGAGATTTGGAGAATAAGACGAAGGAAGTCTTGGGTTTTGGTGAAACCACAGCGTGGGTATGGTGAACAGATAACCAAAGAAAAGATATACTTGCTGTGGACAGACTGTAAATAGGTTAATTCAATTGAGTCTTGGGTTAAGAGGGTTGTCCTATGTGCAGAAGTTGAGCAGAATGGGCCTGGATCCTCCGAAATTAGTCGAATGAGAGATGCTCCTATTAAAGTGTGTAAAATTCGGAGGGGGTTGACTGAGGCAGTTGTTGGGAAGTTGTTTCCTCTGGTTGGAGAGTCAACTAACATTACATTCTGCACCCTCTCCTTTCCTTCTCCCCTATTTACTCTATAAGCGTTTTCAGTATAGTGTGCAAGAAATATTACTTTTCACTGTACCCCAATACATGTGACAATAATAAATCAAATCAAAAACTAGGGACCATAATCTCTGGATATGGGGTCAGCCATTTAGGTATTGAGATGAGGAGAAATGTTTTCTCCTGAGGGTTGTGAATCTTTGGAACTCTCTAACCTGGAGAGCTAAGGGTGCTTGGTTGATGAATACAAAAGGCCCACTCATGTTCCTGTTACTTGTGCTCTTCTGAAAAGTTGGCCTTGCAACATAACTTTGGCCTTAATCGTAAATGAATTCAATTCTCTCTGACCAAAAGGGTTTAACAATTCTCACGGTGTGATTTCCCACTGGAGCTGCCATGTTCCTCATGATTGAGGGAGGAGCCTCTGGGGGGAAGTATGTTTCTTTGTGAGAAGATTCTCAGATGAAGATGGTTCTAGAAATGACTTTGCATCCTCTTGGGATCAAAAGATCTACAATCCTGATGGGATAACAAAAGTCGGACACATTTTGGGCGATGTTGGTATGATGAAACGTGACCTTGGGAAAATATTGCGACTCAGTTGACAGCTGCCTTTTTCTTTCCTCCTTGTAGGCCATTCGCTGCACACTGGTAAATTGTACGTGTGAATGTTTCCAGCCCGGAAAGATCAGCTTACGGACCTGTGACCAGTGTAAGCATGGCTGGGTGGCACATGGTGAGTCAAATCAAGCACTTCCACCAGATATTTAGCGTGACAGCAGAATTAATGGAATTTGCTTTGCCGAAACTGTCAATTCGGCCCGACTGGTCCATGCTAGTGTTTATAAAACAGTAAAAACAACATGTATTTACCTTGCACTTTTAACCTAATGAAATATCCCAGGGAGCACGGTCGAACAGATTTTGACCCTGGGCCTAGGCAGGAGACATACGGGACAGGTGACTGAAAGCTTACTGAAAGAGGGAAGTGTTAAAGAGCATTGAGGGAGAGAAAGATAAAAAGATAGCTAGATTTCGGGAGAGAATTTGGAAAGCGAGGATCCCGATTGTTGAAGGTGCAGCCACTGATGGTGGAGCGATTTAAAATGGGATGTGCTCAGGAGGCCGGAGTTAAACGGATGCGGAGATATGGAACAATTGTGAGGCCGGAGGAAGTTACACAGATGGAGGAGGGTCAAGGCAATGGAGGCATTTGGAAGCAGTGTTCCCATTAGCCTGCTCCCACTCCTCTTCATCCCGTTCTCTCCCTATAATAAACCAGCTTCCCCCAACTGCACCAACACTCTGTTTCAAATAACCCATGTGGCTGTGTTTTCCACATTCTCACCACTCTCAGTGTAAATAAGTATCTCCTGAATTCTCTATTGGAATATTTTATAGAAGTGACCCCTTGTTTTGTCTCAACACAACTGGAAACGTCTCCTCCATATCTGGCCTATCAAATTCCTTCATAATTATAAATACTTAATCAAATCACCCTTCAATCTAACTCTTCAAAAGACATTGCTGATGTGGATATTTCATTTGGATTGTGTGTAATGCAGAGTGAAAGCACATGGGGTCCAAATTATTGACTCATTTCAAGAGAAGCTGGATATATTTCTGGTTGGGTGAAGGGTTGGGGTAGGGTTGGCTGAGCTGATCCAGGACTCTATGGGATGCAGTGGTTTCAGTTTTCTGGTGCAGGGTCCAGTTAGTGAGATGTGAAAGTCCGCGATCATGCTGGATTTTTGTTGATCCTTAGGCACTGGGGAATATTTGTGCCGAGGTTTGGTTGTACGGATGGGGTAGGATTTAAAATAGAGCAAAACTGATAGATTCACCAAACTTTTCCTGATCCTTGTTTTGTCACATTGTTGATAATGAGCCTTGAAGAACATTTTAAATCCTGCTGTGTTATCCTCCCAATTCCTGATTGCAGATTTGGAGCTGTCTCTTTATCCCCAGCCCAATATTTGCCCGGTGGAGCTCTCTGTACTCCACTGCAAAGCAAATTCATTTGATCAAAAACTAGGTTTTCCATTTTACAACGTTTCCATTTTCTCCATTTTTTTTTCTATTTATGCATCCTCTTTAATTGTCATTATTTTGATATCCCGAGGACACTAATTCAAGGTAACAAACAAACTCTTAGCATCAAGCTCAGGAGTCGATCTCTGATCGGTGAGGACTGCAGAAGGGCAACAGGAGCAACATTGTATACCGAGGAGTGAACATCTGATCTGTTGAAGCTACAACAGGACTACTTGCACACTGAACTGTGGATGCAGTAAGAGAGAGACGGAGCAAAATGATTTCACAGCCAATGGCTCAGATCTGAGCTCTGCAGTTCTGAACGGTGATGGACAACTGAACAACTCACTGGAGGAGGAGGCCCCACAAATATCTCCATCCTCAATGATGGGGGATCCATCACATCAGAGTAAAAGATGAGGTTAAAGCATCCACTCAGCCAGAGGTGCCGAGTGAAGGATACACCTCCGCCTCCTCCAAAGATCTCCAGCATCACAACATCAATCTTCAGCCAATTCGATCCACTCCACGCGATATCAAAAAATGGCTGAAGGTAACGGATGTCGCAAAGGCCCTAATGACATTCTGGCAACAGTACTGAATTCTTATGCTCCAGAACTAGCTGTGCCTTTAGCCAAAGCTGTTCCAGTTACAACACTGGCATTTATCCAGCAGTGTGGAAAACTGCCCAGGTATGTGCTGTACTCAAGAAACAGGACAATTTTCACAATAACTTCATTGCAGTATTAATGTAAGCCCTAGTTGTAACACTAATAAATAAAAATCCAACCCAGCCAATTACCGGCCCATCAATCCACTCTGTCATCAGTAAAACGATGGAATGTGTTATCAACAGTGCTATCAAGTGGCACTTACAAAGCAATAACCTGCTCATGGATATATACTTCAGTTTCCATAGGGCCACTCAGCTCCTGACCTCATTACAGCTCTGTGAACCAAAGAGCTGAACTTGAGCTGAGAATGACTGTCCTTGCATCAAGGCAGAATGTGAGTGTAGCATCAAGGAGCCCCGGTAGGGCTGTGAGGGGGAAAGGCTCGTCGCTGGCTGGTCAAAGTCAATTATCTCAATCTAGGGGCATCACTGTAGGAGTCCCTCAGGGTAGTGATCTAAGTCCAACCATCTTCAGCTGCTTCATCAATGACCTTCTCTCCGTTATAAGGTCAGAGGTGATGTACAATGTTCCACACCATTCGCAACTGAAGCAGATCATGTCCAAATGCAACAGACCTGGACAACATTCAGGTTTGGGTTGATGCATAAGGGCCAGGCAATGTCCCTGATAAACAAGAGAGAATCTAACCATCTCCTCCTGTCATTCAATGGCACTGCATCAATATCCTGGTTGTTGCCAATCATGAGAAGCTTAACCAGACCAGCTAGAAGAGCGGGTCAGAAGCTGAATATTTGATGCCGAGCTTACAAGCTTAATGCGCAAAGATTTTTCTCTATTTACGAGGTATAATTCCAATTGCCAAGACGAATGAAGCTCTGGTAACACAGAAAGCTCTACACCATCCAGGAGAAAGCAGCATGTTACCATTTTAAGCTTTTATTCCCTCCACCACTGGTACAGAGTAACTGAGGTGTGTGCTGTCTACAGTATGCACTGCACTAACTCACCAAAACTTCTTCAACAGCACCTTCCAACCTATAATCTCTACCACCTAGAACAGGACTAGGCAGGGTACATTCAGAAAGAGTGTTCCCGATGGTGGGGGTGTCTAGAACTAGGGGTCATAGTTTAAGGATAAGGGATAAATCTTTTAGGATTCTGATGAGGAGATATTTCTTCACCCAGAATATTTTATGGTGAGTATTTTAATATTAACATCACAAGTAGGCTTGCATTAACACTGCAATGAAGGTAGCGTGAAAGTCCCCTAGTCGCCACGTTTTGGCACCTGTTCAGGTACACTGGGGGGCAATTTAGCATGGACAGTGCACCTAACCAGCACATCTTTCAGACTGTGGGAGGAAACCAGAGGAAACCCACACAGATACGGAGAACATGCAGACTCTGCACAGACAGTGACCCAAATCGGGAATTGAACTCGGGTCCCTGGCGCTGTGAGGCAGCAGCACGAACCACTGTGCCACCAAATGTGTGGAATTCATTACCACAGAAAGTGGTTGAGGCCAAAATATTGTGCGATTTCAAGAAGGAATTAAATATAGCTCTTATGGTTAAAGGGATTAAGGGAGATGGGGGGAATGGTGGGTTCAGGATATTAAATTTGATGATCAGCCATGATCAAAATGAATAGCAGAGCAGGTTCGAAGGGCTGAATGGCCTATTCCTATTTCCTATGTTGCTATTGTTAAAAGGACAGGATTAGCAGATGCTTGGGAATGCCATAACCCTGACTTGGAAATATATCACCATTCATTAACTGCCATTAGATCAGAATCCTGGAGCTCCCCCTGCTAACAGCACTGTGGGTGTACCTACACTTCATAGACATCAACAGTGAGAGATGGCGGCTCAGCACTGCCTTCTCGAGGGAAATTGGGAATGGACAGCAGCTGCTGGTGTAGCCAGTGATGCCCACATCCCCAGGGAGGAATGAAAGTTGGCTGAAGAGGGGAAGCTGCGAATTGTTTTGACTGGGTGAATTTGTGATCTGGATTGCGATGATAGGCCGATAGAAACAGACCCTGTAATAACTTCCAAAAAGAACTGGATAAAAAGGAGCACAGAAAGATTTACGGCTCGGGGGAGACCATTTGACCCATTCTATTGGCGTTGGAAGAGAAAAACGGTCTCCACTGTAAACCCACTTCAATGGAAAAGATTTGCAAAGTGATGGCGAAGGGGCTTGGGAGTTGAATTCATTTTAATAACTTCCTTCTGTACACTACAATTCCCTGATTCTTATCTGTAGTTAGAAAATTGCTTTGATAGAAGGGGTTCCAAAGTGGACTGTTTTATTTCAGAAACGTGTGGAGGTGTGAAACGGGCTACTGATAATTTTGTTAGGATCTTTTATATCGGTGGCCCTGTTGATGTCCTGACATGAGGGTAGGACACAGGATTGAAATGCCGGAACTGCGTCTGTTTCTGGGGTCGTGCTGGATAAAGAATTCACAAAGTGCAATCTCTGAATAGTGTTTGGAGCTCCACAGTGACATGCAATGGCCAATGGCAAAGCAAATCCAACCTGATTTAAACTGACTGCTGATTGGTACAAGGACAGTTTTGTATAATTAAGTTATTTGTTGCTGTAATGAAATTGGCTGAACTGATTCTGTCACTTCCCAGTGAAAGAATGGAACTAACAGGTTTCCTTCCAGCTGGGGAGGCTATGGTCCAGTAGTATTATCACCAGATTATTAATCCAGAAACTCAGCAATGTTCTGAGGACCCGGGTTCGAATCCCGCAATTGCAGATGGTGGAATTTGAATTTAATAAAACAAATCTGGGATTAAGAATCTACTGATGACCATGAAACCATTGTCGATTGTTGGAAAAACCCATCTGGTTCGCTAACGTCCTTAAGGGAAAGAAATCTGCCATCCTTATCTGGTCTAGCCAACTGCCTTCTGAAATCACCTAGCAAATCATTCAGTCCAAGAGCACCCAGGGATGGACAGTAAATGCTGGAGTTGGACAGTCCAACGCCGGCATCTCCACATCAATAAATACTGGCCCGGATAATAATGCTCGTGTTCCATCAATCAATTAAGAAAAAGTTGCCAGCTCCAAACAAGTGGTGGCTTGAACCCTATTAACTTGAAAAGCTGCCTGAGCTGGCACCTTTCTGGCCTCAGGGTGTGTGTATGTTTGCTGTACTCTCTGATATTGAGTGTTAGATCATTAATGTGTAATTCCAATACATTATCCGCTGCACCTGGCTCTACCTCGCGCTGTGCAACATGTGATGGTGCTGCAACATTATCTGATATTCCATTGGTGACTACGCCATCAAGGAGATTTCCTGAAGGAATCGCAAAGCAGTCTTTTGAATTGCAGTGAATATTGTGTCAATGGCACAGAATCAGGCCATTCAGCCCAGCTGATCCATGCTAGTGTTTGTGCTCCACGCTATCCTCTTCTCACCTCCTTTTATCTCACCCTATCAGCACAGTCTTACCTTTCTCCTTTGTGTTTATCCAGCTTCCCCCTAAATATCTCCCCTTAACTGTCCATTTGATTCACCCCAGTTATTCCCTGTGATAGCGAGTTCCACATTCTCACCATTCTCTGGATATAAAGTTTCTCCTGAATTCCTGATGGAATTATTAGTGGTTATCTTCCATTGATGATTTCCCATGCAAGTGGAAACAACATCTTTACGTTTCAAACCTTTTCATAATTTTCAAGATTTCCATCAGCTCGCTGTATGGTCCTCTTTTTCTCTGGGAAGGAGCCCCATCTGAGAGAGCCTGATGGTTATAAACCTGCCAACTCTTGTATCAACCTTGTGAATAATTTCTGCACCTTCTCCTTGTCTTTTTGTAGTAAAGGGACCAGAATTATACAGAGTCCTCTGTGCTAATGGTATCTATGGATCTGCCTGACCTCCAGGAACTGTACACTCAACTTCATTTGGATCCTTGGTCTCTTCTGTTTTCCTTAGAGGCTCTCCGCGTTTCTACCCCTCACAACATAGTGATCTTTACTCAACAAGTTTCCAATCATTCATTGCATAAAGCTCATGGCTTCAGACTTATGGCCTCAAGATGTTTGTCACATACACAGCACACTGCACTTCCCACAGTGAGCACCCACAATAGATTTTGGGAGAAGCTCATAAGGAACATAAAAAAAACTTCATGGCGCTCAATGAAGAGTGGAAGGAGGAACATAAACACGAGAGGGGGAGAGAGAGAAATGGGAGGGGTAGAGAGAGAAAGATGGGGAGGGAGCAAGAGAGGGGAAGAGAGATAGAAGGGAGGGATTGGGGAGAAGAGAGCAAGGGGGCTAGAGTGAGAGAGACAGGGAGGAGGATGAAGCTAAGAGAAAGTGGGGACAGTCAGCCAGAGACAGAGGGAGTCTGTGTGTGAGAGAGAGAGAGGGAGGGTGGGATAGAGAGGAACGAGTGCAGCCCGCTGAAATATTTTTCATGTAATTGTCTGGCAACCCCACTGACAAGTACTTCTTCATTTTTATTATGCTCACATCTGGCAGAATGTGTGTCAGGCAACCCATCACAGAGAGCCTGTTCGAGGATCAGAGGAAACAAAAACAGGTGTCATATCTGCGGTCAAAACTCCAAAAGATTTGCAAGGGAGATCAGCCGACAATGACATTAATGCTGCTGCTTTTATCCCGAGATGTTGTTATCTTGAGGTGCTGACTGCTGCATGACTGCCTTAAAGCACAAGACAGGACACAGTGGAAACTCGATCGTTATTAAATAAAAAGAGCCCTGTGTGGAACTGGATTTGGTTCAAAGTTTGGAGCAAAAGTTGTAATTGGGAGCGTTTGCCTAGGGCTATAAAAACTCACAGTTATCTGAAGTCTTGTTGGAATAAGATAATAGGAAATGTAATAAAAATTTTCTTTTTTGTGAAATTTTAATTTCTTCTGTATACATGGATGGATGATGTGTACAGAACCACAAGTTCTTTCAACATGGTGAAGATAAAATGATTATACACAAACAGACAGTTCCATCACTTTGTATTCTGAATTAGGGCAATTTCCTGTTTTTATAATTGTGGTAATTGATGAATATTCTTCAAGATATTAAAGAATATTTAAATACGCTAGTTGGAAACATTGGTGGCTTATTAATGTAGAGCTAAGAGCATAAAAAATATGAACACCAGGAGGCCATTCAGCCCCTTGAACCTCTTCTGCTGTTTAACAGGATCATGACTGATCAAAACTTGGCATCAACTCCACCCATTGTCCTGTTTGTCCTCCATAACATTTGACTCCTTGGATCAAATATCTGTCTAAGTCAGCCTTGAGTGCGTTCAGTGACCTAGTGTCCACTGTTCCAGAGAATTCCAAAGACTCACGCCCCTCTAAGGGAAGTTCCTCCTTATTTATATCTTAAATGGAAGGCTTTTTATCCTCTCATTGGAGGTGGTCATTGCCTGGCATTTGTGTGGTGTGAATGTTGTTTGCCTCTTATCAGCCCAAGCCTGGACATTGCCCAGGTCGTACCTAATAAGCCGGTATCTCCACATCATGGCTACCATTGACACAGCAAAATGCCGGCTCCAAGTGGAGGAGATCTCCAAGAAGATCGTGCATATTGACAGACACCAAGTTTCTACAAAAGAAAGCAAACAAGTTGCCTAATACAGGCAGGGACAGCTTCATTACTCGAGGAGTTGTGAATGATACTTGCAGTATAAGGGTCTGGTAAATATAGGATTAATGTGGAACTGGGTACAGTACCATCCAAACAGTGATGTAAGACACACGAAATCTCACCTGAAGGTTTAGTGTTGGCCAGGGGTGTGTTAAGACCTAAGTTGGAGATACTTCCCTGTCTGTACCCTTCCTGTATAGTTGGCTAGCATTACAAGTAGTTAATAAAAACGTGCTGTTAGAATCCAGAAGGCGATGAAGACTTACTGAACAGACACGTTCTTCAATCATCAGCTTCCCAACAGTACTGACCATTGTGCAATCATTGGGAATATCCCTGTTTCTGACCTCACGATGGAGGGAAAGTTGTTAATGAAGCAGCTTATTTTCAAAGCTAGCAGCAGCTTCCAAAGTCCTGAAAGTTGTAACTTTTGATAAAAACAGAATATTCATATTTTTGTAAAATATTTTTCCTTCAGCAATGTTACAAGACAGTTCCGTTGTGTGTTACTTTGATGTGCTGCGTGATGTTACTTTTGACTCACTTGAATGGGGAACCAACAGTCCTCATGTGATTGTCAAGTGAGGAGATGATGTTTCCCCCGTGTGATCCTGCAAACGGGCAGAACAAGATTCCAGTCTTTCTAGCAGCAAGCAGTGGGGGGCACCTGTTGCTTGGTGATGAATCTTTATACTGGAGTTGTACACGACCTGGGATTGCTTTTTCTCAACCTAATTTCCTGAGCCCATTGGTTCTGATTTCCAGTCAAGCTTTGTTTGGCAGATCAACAATAAGAATCATTCTCTCTGTTTGCATTGGACCTCGCTGCTACTTTGCTAATATTTGTAGACCTGCTTCCTTCCTCTTCCATTGGCTGGATCGACTGATTATGAAAATGTTATTCACACGACCAAAGAGGCTCCTTTACCCAGTGATTGGACACTACAGCACTTTACATCCAGTTAATAACACGGCCAGTCACCTCTGTATTAAAGTTTATGCTGCTCCCTAACTCCTCCTCCACTTCATGTCACACTGTCAAATCCTCCTGTTTCTCCCTCGTGTACTATTCACCTCCATCACTGTATGTGGTAATGAATCCCACCTTCGCCCCATTCTGGGTGTAGAAGTTTTCTGAATATCTTGATCAGTTTATTAATGACTATCTTATAGCTTCTAATATAGGCCTTCCTGCAAATGGAAACATCTTTTTCATGTCTACACTTTTGAACTCTTTCATAATCTGAAAGATCTCTTATCAGGTCTCAAATTTTCTCTTCTCTAAAGAGAGGGACCCAGATGATAGTTATAATGTCGCAGTTCTGTTACCAATCACTCAAATCTTTTTTGCACCCTTTCAGGTATCTCCACATCCTCTTTGTTATAGGGTAATATATATATAAAGAACAAAGAACAACCCAGCACAGGAAACGGGCCCTTCGGCCCAACGAGCCCGTGCTGCCACATCACCCTACACCTATTCTACCCTGCGTGTCTATGAATGGAACCCCTAACTTAGCCAGATTCAGGGGAGAATAGTGTCAATTTGGTAAAACCAATCAGCCTAAGAGCACATCTTTGGGGTGTGGGAGGAAATCGGAGCGCCCGGAGGAAACCCACGCAACCACAGGGAGAATGCACAAACTCCCACAGACACTGACCCAAATCCATGTATCTGCACAGCTAGCAGTGCTAGTCACCGAGCTGTTGTGGCGCCCGTCTACCGGTCCAGGATCAAGCACACACACCGACACGAAGTACTAGGCCACTCCCGGAACCTCCAAGAGCAGCCCATGCACGACCCACTGTGTGCATGCCCCTCGTTTGACAACGAGGTGGACCTCCACCTGCGGAATAAAAAGACAAAAACGTTAATTTACAAATCTGCATTTCCGGTCTCCCGAGGTTCCGACCTTATTTAATAGCCCCTACTATAACCCTCCATCCTCGTTTCGCTCATGTGTCTGTCCAACTGAACCTTAAACGAGTCCAACATTCCTGCCTCCACCACCCTACTCGGTAGCGCGTTCCATACCCCCACAACTCTCTGTGTAAAGAACCTTCCTCTCACGTCCAAATTATACCTCTCCCCCCTCGCCCTTAAATCATGACCTCTCGTGTTTGTACCCAGTCTAGGGAGCAGTCTCTCACTATTAACTCTATCTATTCCCTTCAGTATCTTATATACCTCTATCATGTCCCCCCTCAATCTCCGTCTTTCCAAGGAGAAAAGTCCCAGTTTCTCCAACCTTTCCTCGTAACCCAGCCCCTCCATGCCAGGTAACATCCTGGTAAACCTCCTCTGCACCCTTTCCAGAGTCTCCACGTCCTTCCGGTAGTAAGGTGACCAGAACTGGACGCAGTACTCCAAATGCGGTCTAACCAACGTTCTGTACAACTGAAGCATTAGACGGCAGCTTTTATACTCTATACCCCTTCCTATAAAGGCTAACATTCTATAAGCCTTCCTAACAACCTTCTCCACTTGTGTCGCAACCTTCATGGATTTGTGAACCTGCACTCCCAGGTCCCTCTGTATTTCTATACTCCTGTCTACCTTTTATCACATAGCTCCTCTCTGCATTATTCCTTCCAAAATGCATCACCTCGCATTTGTCAGGATTAAATTCCATCTGCCACCTATCTGCCCAATGCACTAACCTATCTATCTCCTGTTGTATCACTTGACATTCCACTTCAGTACCTGCCAACCCTGCCATCTTGGTGTCATCAGCAAACTTGCTGATCACACCACCTACGCTCTCTTCCAAGTCATTTATGTATACTACAAAGAGGTATACTACAAAGAGGTATACTACAAATATGTGCATGGTTTCTGTATAAATTGGGTATTAAATTCAGCGAACATTTTATTAACAGTGCTGGAACCATCAGCAACTCTGATGAAATGAAACGCTGGAAAAATCCAACAGGTCTAGCAGTATCTGTGGTTTGTGAAACTAGGTTAATGTTTTGAGTCTGGATGATATTTTAGAGCTGAAGAAAGAGAAATGTCACAGAGTCATAGAGATTTACAGCATGGAAACAAGCCCTTCTGTCCAACTCGTCCATGCCACCCCTTTTTTTAAAATCACTAAGCTAGTTCTAATTGCCCACATTTGGCCCATATCCCTCAATACCCATTTTACCCATGTAGCTGTTTAAACACTTTTTAAAATTGTACCTACCTCTACTACTGCCTCTGGCAGCTTGTTCCAGACACTCATCACCCTCTGTGTGAAAAAATTGCCCCTCTGGACCCTTTTCTACCTCTCACCTTTCACCTTAAACCCTTTAGTTTGACTCCCCTACCTTTGGGAAAAGATATTGACTATCCAGCTGATCTGTGTGATGGATTTTTTACTATTTCGGGAGTGGGGAAAGTAGAAGGTTAGGGATCAGTGGAGCTTTGAAATGGCCCACTTCAGGAAGGTCAGGGTCATGCTTGGAGTCTAAGTGACTCTGCAAACTCTAGCAGGATGCCACCGCCAAACACATCTCCTCCCTCGCCTCCCCATTCAGCATTCTGGAGGGACCATTCTTTCTGTGACAGCCTGGTCCACTCCTCCATCAACCCCCACTCCTCATCCTGTTCCCATGGCACCTTCCCTTGGAATTACAATTCCCGCCTCTTTCCCTCATCCCTCCTCAACTGCCTAAGAGTCTAAACTTTCAGGTGAGATAAAATTTCATTTGGACCTCCTTCAATTTAGTCCACTGTAATCATATATTGTTTAATCCCATTGCCCCACAGGGCCATCTGTCATTTGTTCTCAGGGATCACTTTCACGGAGCACTGACCCTTGTTCTGTTAGTAACATATTCTGCTACTGACCTTTTTTCCACTATTTGCACCTTCTTTAGTCTTTAACATAACCATTAACACTCCCTTTATCTTGTGCCCGTGACACCTTTGTCGATCTCTCCTGAGCTCCCACCTATCAGTGACCTCGCTCCACCCTCCCTAAGCAAAGTCCCACATTCTCCACTCTCTAACCCTGAAGAAGGATCATACGGACTTGAAGCATTGACTGCGTTCCTGCCTCCACAGATGTTCCAGTCCTGCTGGGTTTTTCCAGTATTTTGTGTTTCTATTTCAAGAATTCCAGAATCGATCGAATGAAAGGGTGGAAGTTAATTTGCGGCAACTGGTTAATTTTATTTGCAGTCTGTGGTTTCTCTCGTGTCTTTCACAGCCACAGGACTTGCAGTAAGTGAGGTAATCATTTCACAGTGTGGTCTCTGTTGTTGTGTGCAGCAAGTTCCCACTGAACTCACTGCACTGAGCAGCTCATTTGTCTTTCTGGTGTAAGTTGAGGGGTAAATATTGGCCGAGGGCTACAGAGAACTCCTCAGCTCTGCTTCGCAATTGTGGTCTGGAATTTTTCACATCCACATGAGAGAGCAGTGTTCTCTCTCTCTCTGCATTTGCTCTTTAAGCATCTCGACATCTCTTTGCTCCTGAAGTCCCTCTTTTAGCTGCCCAAATATCCCCAGAGTTGCTCAATGTCAAATCTTGTTTTAAAAAGCTCCTCTGAAGGGGCATTAATTGCCCCATTAAGGCACACCCATGGCAATGGCTGCTCCTGCGGCATTGGCACCACTGCCCTCAGTGACCCCCAGTCTGATAACCCTGGCACTTATAGAACCCACTTGCCTTATCCCATGGAGACATGGTAATTACCGTATCTATTACCATCTTGCAGGTACAACCTCAACTGGTCCCAGTACTCTGCTGCTTCTCTGATTGGACCATCCCCCTCCAGGCTCTGAGCCTGCCAATGTGATGCCAGTTACCTCAGAGATTTCCAGACTAGGAGGAGGCCATTTGATTTGATTATTGTCACAAGTAGTATTATGCAGTGAAAAATATTGTTTCTTGTGCACTATGCAGATGAAGCATACCATTCATAGAGTACATATGGGAGAAGGGAAGGAGAGGGTGCAGAATATAGTCTTGCAGTCACAGTTCAGATGTAGAGAAAAATCAGTTTAACATAAAGTAGGTCCATTCGAAAGTCTATGGTAGCAGGGAAGAAGCTACTCTTGAGTCGGTTGGTATGTGACCTCGGACTTTTCCCGATGGAAGAAGTTGGAAGAGAAAATGTCCGAGGTGGAGTCTTTAATTATGTTGGCTGTTTTGATGAGGCAGCGGGAAGTGTAGACAGAGTCAATGGATGGGAGGCTGGTTTGCGTGAAGGATTGGGCTACATTCACAATCTTTTGTAGTTCCTTGTGGTCTTGGTCAGAGCAGGAGCCCATACCAAGCTGTGATACAACCAGAAGGAAAGCTTTCTATGGTGTATCTATAAAGGTTGGTGAGAGTTGTAGTGGATGTGCTGATTTTCCTTGACCTCCCGAGAAAGTAGAAACATTGGTGTTCTTTCTTAACTAACTGTCTGTAGAGCAGGTCCATCGCCCTGCTCGATCCCCAGTCCTGCAGTTCTATTTGCCTCTGAGTGGGTAACTATAGAGCTATTGGCAAATGTGAAACAGCAGCTCAGCCACTCAGATGTGGCTGAATGATAATCAAGCAAGAAGTGGGAAGCAAGGAAAATCCATTCAAACCATAGAAAGCGATGGAGTCTCTTGGTTAGTATTGGTCTGTTGTGATGCTAGAAATGTACATTCATTTCACCAGATGTGTGAGAAATAATTGACACAATATCACAAACAAGTTCATTGTTCAGAGTGACATTTAATTTTTAAGTAGTTATCGGGACAAAAGGAGGTCCTGGAATGTGTTCCTCCATTCCATTAAATCATGGCTTTTCCATAAATTTAATTTCAATTACCCATCTTCATTCTGTAATCTCCTTACCCAACCCCAACCTATTGCTCTCAGTCTTGGAATTTTCAGTTGAGCTCCAGCCTCAGTAGTTTTTTTGTGGGAGATATTTTTACTCCCCTGTTGTGTGGTAATTCTTCTTGATCCATTTCTCTAATGTATCCTCGATATAATTCTACTTGCATTTTCAAAGAGACAACACAGGTACATGGGCTGAATGGCCTCCTGTATGATTCCTTAAGCAATCAGAGTAATTTGTGATTTCCTTTTCTGCAGCGTTGGACAAGCTCAGCACCCAACACCTCTACCATCCAACACAGGTGGAGATTGTCCAATCCAATGTGGTGTTTGACATTAGCAGCCTGATGTTATATGGGACACAGGCGGTTCCTGTGCGCCTCAAGATCCTTCTCGACCGTCTCTTCAGTGTACTGAAACAGGAGGAGGTGCTTCAGATCCTTCACGGCCTGGGCTGGACTCTCCGAGACTATGTCCGCGGATACATTCTTCAGGTAGGAACTAGCATAACGTGTGGCAGAGAGCGCCACTCAAAGCACCTGGTGAGCATGACCACCCTCGCTCTGTTCACTAGCCTCTGTTCTGAGGTAATATTGTAGAGTAAGGAATGTCATTGCCTCATTAAGCTGACATGTTACTGTTCACAGCCTCTTCTGTGGCAGCCAATAACTGGGGACAGCTGCCTGAGAGGTTGAAGAGAAATAGCTTTAATGCCAAACATAATTTGCTCACCATATTGAGCTACTCCGTGGCTGCTTTTCATGTCCCTTCTTGTGGGGATGTCTCAGTGTTGCTACTCACTGGACTGGGATCCACCATCCTCTGAATCCCAACCAGGAATGGGCTCCATCATTCCCTGGCAAAACAATCAACAGGAGCAGGGAGTGAAGTCAGGAGAGACTCATCATGTTGAGGGTTCCTGCCTCCAGGTCTTTACTAGGTGCCTGACATCCGGTCAGACGAGGAGTACCTGCGAATCCCAACCAACCAAGGGCATCATGTGGGGATTTCCTGTGGTCTAGGCAGGGGTCAAGGTTGGAATCCAAACGATTCAATTTTCTTTTAATTGAAATATCTCTTCTTTTCTCTTTACCAAGAGAATGTTTGAGGAAGGGAGTTAACTTTCTCTTTTGGGAGGATTTTGATTCACTCTCCAACTGGCTTGAATCCACTGAACCTTCCAGTTCAGAGAGTGATGTGGGCAAGAGAGCAGCCTCCGCGAGCCAGTGCCAAGCTCATGAAAGGATCCAGCAATCTTTTAGCAGGGTCTGACACTCAGATATAACCTCCTCTAGATTTCTGAGTCCATCATTTCTAAATTGATGGCAGTAAAAGTTGATTGACCGATTGACCAATTGCCCCACTTCCTGGAAAAATGAACACATCTTAGCTGAAAATTTCAATACAGTTAGTGCCACCTCCATATCCTTTTTGAAAGATTTTCAGGAGAATTGGTTGCTCAGTGTAGCCATTCCACGATAATTTGCTTTGTCACATGGAGTTTGGCTTTGGTGAATCTGTTTTGGTCACGGGTAGATCTTGCTGGGTAAATAAAACTCCAGATGCTGTTAGTGAAATGTAACCCACTGCAACTAATTCTCAGTTCTGTCTGTTTCTGCATTTGTCCAATAACCAACACTCAGCATGAACTTACTTTCTTTGACGTAATGTCTCCCCGCTCCCTGCATTGTGTTTATTTCATTATTGGGTTTAGACAATAATGTAAATTTAGCTGCTATGTCACATCGATGAATGAAAGACAGAAATGAATTGGAATTAAACTGCAATGTATCGTTGACATATTCCGAAAGTGGCTGCACTGTCAGGAACTCCATACTTACAAACTGGAATGGAAACCCATGGGCCAACAGGAACTTCCAGGATGGTGGAAAAAATACACCGGGAACCCTTGAGTTTAGAAGTGGTGATCTTCATGTCAATTATCATGTTTCAGAAAACCAATCCAATTCATCACAAGTGTTTTGAATGATTTATGTTTGAATTTCCGTTTTTGACCACCAAGGAAGCTGCGTCTCACACTCATGGTCAGATGTCTCTGGGTTTTGGAAATTAAGAGCTCATTTCACATGTAGACAGTTCTCACTTTATATCCTTCAAGTATGTGTAAACTGAAAGCCGGTTTGATCGCTAACTGGAAGGAAGCAGTTAGACTTCAGGCCTGAGATAGACTCTCAGGGTGGGATTTTTCAGTCACGCTTGCCCCGAAACTGGATAATCCCACCCAAGGTCAACAGACCTGTGCATTGTCCATGTCCCGCCTGCTCCGATTCTGTGGCAGGTAGGATGGGAAAAATCCCCCCTCTGGGTCAGTTCGGACTTTCACACTGAACTGATTGGTGCAAATATAATTTGCTTTCATACTGTCACACATCTCAGTTACAAGCCTGTTATGGCCAAGGATTAATAATCTTGTGATTATCTGTTAGGATATCAGCTATCTAATTAGCAATCGTTTTTACTGAGTTAAGAGATTCCCGTGGAGACAGATCATTTTAATAAAAGATAAATTCCTATTACAGTCTTCAAAGGAAATATCCATTGCCATTCCTACCTTCAGTGGGTCCATGTCTCATGATTTTGCCGGTTTATAAAGTTGAGTGATGGACGAAAGGCACTTGTTTCAGTTTTTGGAGAACTTCCAGTCTGACTACGAGCGCAAGGTCCATTCTGGCCATTTCTCCTTCAGGCTCACCAGGGCGCACACAGTCTTTAGATTGCCTCATGATGCATCTCTTCAACCAGAGACCATCCTCCCTCCCAGGTTCAGCTTGGTAACTTGTAAAGGTTCCAGAGCCTTCTCCACTCTGCTGACCACACCAGCACCAGCCCCCTGCCTCTCTCTCTCTCTCTCTGTCCAAAGACTGAGAGGACAGAGTGAGGATGGTCCAGGTGCGGGCGAGGCAGCAGTTAGTAGAGCTAGCTCGAGGGGCCAAATGGCCAGCTCTTAATTTAGTTGTTCCTACAAATTTACAGCACAGAAACAGGCCATTTGGCCTGACTGTTCCATGCTGGTGTTTCTGCCCCACACAAGCCTCCTTCTCCCCTACCTCGACTTAGCTTTTTACACCTCCCTCCCTGCCTTCCCCTGTTTCCTCCCTCCCTCTCCGCTCCCTCCCTCCCTACCTGGCCCCCTCCCCCCTCCCTCCTACCCACCCCCTCCCTCCCTCCCTCCTTCCCCCTCCCTTCCCCCCCTCCTTCCCTCCCTCCTTCCCTCCTACCCACCCCCTTCCTCCCTCCCTCCCTACCCACCCCCTCCCTCCCTCATCCAGATTCCTCTTCAACATATCAATCCCTGTGGGAATGAGTTCCACATTCTCACAATTCTTGGGGGTTTAATAAGTTTATCCTGAATTCCCGACTGGATTTATTAGTAATTATCTTACATTCTGATGCTGCTCTGTCTCAACAAGTGGAAACATCTTTCTGTCTTCCCCATCGGACTCTTTCAAAACTTTACAGACTTGGATCAGGTCACCCGTCAGCCTTTGCTTTTCTGCAGATTGGAGCCCCACCCGGCCTCTTCACTCTTTCCTGTGGGATACAATCTTCAACTCTGGAATCATCCTTTTAGATAAGAACATAAGAAATAGGAGCAGGAGTAGGCCATCCAGCCCTTCGAGCCTGCCCCGCCATTCAATAAGATCATGGCTGATCTGTCGTGGCTCAGTTCCACATTCCCGCCCTCTCCCCATAACCCTTAATCCCCTCGCTTATCAAAAACCCATCAACCCTCGTCTTAAAAATATTGAGCGAGGCAGCCTCCACCACTTCAATGGGCAGAGAATTCCAGAGATTCACCACCCTTTGAGTGAAGAAGTTCCTCCTCAACTCCATTCTAAACCACCCCCGCTTTATCTTGAGGCTGTGCCCCCTAGTCCTACTGTCCTTTCTGAGCGGGAAGAGCCTCTCCACCTCTATCCTATCCATCCCATTCATCATCTTATACGTCTCAATGAGATCTCCCCTCATTCTTCTAAACTCTAACGAGTACAAGCCTAGTTTATTCAGCCTCTCCTCATAGCTCAACCCCCTCAACTCCGGAATCAGCCTAGTAAACCTCCTCTGCACTCCCTCCAAGGCCAAAGTATCCTTGTGTAAGTGCGGCGACCAAAACTGCACACAGTACTCCAGCTGCGGCCTCACCAGTGCCCTGTACAGCTGCAGCAAGACCTCCCTACTTTTATATTCTATCCCCCTCGCTATGAAGGCCAGCATCCCATTCGCCTTCCTGACCACCTGCTGCACCTGCAAGCTGGGTTTCTGCGACTCATGCACAAGGACCCCGAGGTCCCTCTGCACTGTCGCCTGCTGCAGTTTTTCGCCCCGTAAGTAATAGTCCTTCCTACCATTATTCCTACCAAAGATCTTTCCTACACCGTCTCCAGTGTATCGCTGTATGTTTTAGGTGTCTGGTTTGTTTTGTTTCTGTGCAGCGATCTTCCTCCTTTCCCTGGAATTACTCAGTCCCAGCTGAAGGTGAAGAACTCTCCAGGGTTGGATTGTCCATTTAATTACAGCCAATATTTTGGGAGCCGCCATCTTTCTGCCACCTGCAGTCATTAAAACATTTCTCCTATTTTCTCCTTTGCCGGGACATTGAAAATAACTGGGTTCAAACCCCTGCTTAAATAGGGGAGAGAGGAATTTCTGACAAATGTGTTAAGCATTTTGATGGTGAAATGAGAGTGGATCTTTGAAAAGCACTGGAACTGGTACAAGTTTTGGAAATGAGGCCTCCCTGATTTGAGAACAGCCCCTATAGTATCGCGATCGCCTGCTCTCTATTCATGTTCTCAAACCTTCAGGTGTTAACTATTCACTCCTGTCCAAGTCATTCTAACCCAGTATTGTCTATCTAACTCGCTCGTTATGTGTCATCTGCACCTCACTGGCCATGTCATTCTCTGTATAAAGTGAATAATCTTAGCTAGTTCCCTGTAGCACAGTGAAATGAACCTACATCACTTTTCCAAATCATGCGGTTTGATTCTGGGAGCTGTTTCTTCTCTTCCATGTAGTTCCCATGGGCAAAAAAGGGAAGCAAGGTTGATAGCGGTGTCAGAAATGTTAGAATTGTGCTGAGTATCACAGTTTCAATATGATTGTGTCATCCATATCTCCGTGACAAGAAATCCAAAAATAATGTGGCAGAAGGCCCAGGAAGGTAAACTCTGCTCTTGCTATTACATTCCCAACACATGGAGCTCATGAATCCAGAGGTATCTTCCTTTCAATCTATTGTTTGTAATGGAAGGCAAAGGCCATGGATGCCATTGTAATCCTCTTGACCTCTCTGTCAGTGTCCTGGACGCTGTTGTAATCTGAAGAATTGAGGATTCAGGAAGCTCCATCCCTAATGAATGAGTAGCGTTTGTCTGAAGTCTGTATCATTCCAGATCACTTTGATTCTGGATCTGTTCCAACGTCTATTGTGAAGAAACTAGTTTCTCCTTTCTTGCTGCTTTTGGTGTTGATGGTTGTCGGCAGCTCAAAGCCAATGGCCACACACAGTTCCGAATGGCTCCTCGTATAAACATCCGTCTACCCCTTTAATCAATCCAAACTTTCCGCATATTAACTTCCAGTTCTTATTTTAACTGTTGCGATTCTTTTGCCTCCAAATGACTGCTATCTGAGTGAACTCTGGAACACATTTTCCACACCAGTGAATCAGTGTCAGCATCAAAACTCCAGGTCAGGTCCAGCAGGTTGGACTGTGGAAGGAATTGCCCCCACTTTGTCTAAATCCCATCCCTCCCTTTTCCCACATCAGCCACCCAAAGACAGATATCTCCCAGGTCTCCAGAGGAACAGGGTTTCTCCCAGTGGGATTTGGTCTTTTATTTCAAAAAAGAGACTTGGACAGAGTGTCTGATGTTGGTTGATTCACCCCTGCTCATTTTCACTTCTGATTAATTCTGTTTTGTCCCATATATATATATACATCAAACTTTGTCAATCAGTTACAGAGTATGCTGAACTTAAGAATTGCCTCAGACCCTGCTCCCTGACACTATAGCAAGACTATCTCACTATTACAGGGATAAGCATGATGTGGAGTTGCCGGCGTTGGACTGGGGTAAGCATAGTAAGTAGTCTCATAACTTTAGGCTACCAAATAAACCGGTGGACTTTAACCAGGCATTGTGAGATTATTTACTATTAGAGGGGAGTTGGGACTGTCCTTTGATTCATAAACCATGAGGATGTGTGTGCCTATCCACAGTGGCTCAGTCAGTAGAAAGCAGTATTAACTGGGGAAGTGGATTGGTTGTCTCTGGTCTTTTCTGGGACTGTGGTAGAGCATTGTGATTGAACTCGGTGGCTTCAGGCTCAGGAGTGGATAACATCGGCCAATTGTCCCACTCCTAATGAATATCCAGCTGAAAAAGGGAAGGTGAGGATGTGGGCTGGGGAGGGGGGGTGGGAGTGGCGGTGAGGGTGAGGGAGCTACCGCTCCAACATTCAACACGCTGCTTGTTGCAGGATTAAACCTGGTATTGTCCGACTTCTTACTGATGTGGGATTGCCAGGAGCTGGGGCTGAGGCTGTGGGACAGCAGCTTAACAATGAATCCTAGCCATTTGGATCTGAGAAAGAAGATGGGATAAAATATTTCCATGTACCCGGAGAGACGGTAGATAGATCTTTGTTGGTGAGATAGTTGAGGAGTTTTGTGTTTCCCATAGTCAGCAGTTACCCCTGAATGTTATGACATTAAGCATAAAGTCCCACGGATACTTTTTAAAAATAAAATTAACATTCATCCTGTACTAATTGGCAGCAAAGAAACCAAGGCAACCAGGAGGCAGTTGTAAAGATTTGGTTCCCAAGTACACTGACTGGAAACAAAGACTATAATCTTATCTTCAAATATTAGTTAGTGTTAATTTGATAAGCACAAGGAGTTGCATTGATTTTCCCCAATTAACAGGCGATCCTGACAGACTGACTACATTTTACAGTGTGGGATGTTAACTGGCGGCAGTAACTAGACCAAGAGACATCACCCTGGTACCTGGCTGCAGTGGGCAGTTAGCATGTTCAGAACTGATAGGTTCCCCCCTGCAGTAGGTTGGCCATTGCAGTCAGCAGGTAGGAGTTCACACCCATCACCCAGTCACTCAAGACGAGATTTTCCCACTCGTAAAAGAAAACAAACAGATCAACACAATAAAATTCACAGATTGTCTCAAATGGAGTGAAAATCAGAAGGTTTCTCAAACTGCCAGGAAATTCACTCCAACAGATTATC
The DNA here is from genome assembly GCF_965287045.1 of Carcharhinus amblyrhynchos. NCBI lineage: Eukaryota > Metazoa > Chordata > Chondrichthyes > Carcharhiniformes > Carcharhinidae > Carcharhinus > Carcharhinus amblyrhynchos. The sequence continues at coordinate 1,313,678 of NC_137328.1, forward strand.
ACCCACTGGGTCAACACACATATTTACCACATGGTGCTCCTCCCAACATCTTCCCTACGTGACATTCTCTCTCTGTCTGTCTGTCTGCCTGCCTGCCTGCCTGCCTCTGCCTCTCTCTCTCTGCCTCTCTCTCTCTGCCTCTCTCTCTCTGCCTCTCTCTCTCTGCCTTTCTCTCTCTGCCTCTCTCTCTCTGCCTCTCTCTCTCTGCCTCTCTCTCTCTGCCTCTCTCTCTCTGCCTCTGCCCCTCTCTTTCTCTTTCTCTCTCTCTGCCTCTCTCTCTCTCTCTGCCCCTCTCTTTCTTTCTCTCTCTCTCTTTCTTTCTCTCTCTCTCTTTCTTTCTCTCTCTCTCTTTCTTTCTCTCTCTCTCTTTCTCTCTCTCTGCCTCTTTCTCTCTCTCTCTCTCTCTCTGCCTCTCTGAGTCTGCCTGTCTCTCCCTCTGCCTCTGTCCTACGTTGCCTCCAACTGCGGAAGAAATTTCTCTCTATCCAGGCCATCGATTCCTTTTTCAAAACTCTGAAAAACCTCAGTCATAACCAACAGCAGTCAGTGTCGGGGCAGGAAGTGACCAAAACTGGGCCAAAATCACCAGCAATTTCAAAGAAATCAGAGCTGGGGGTTCTGAGCCTGTGATCAGTTTATTGGTGTCTAATCACTCGCAGTTATCCAATATTCTCCCTGAACCTAGCTCCGATATCTAGCATGCTGTGTATTTTTGATTGGGTTTAGGCAGAATGTCAGGAAACCAATGAGAAACAGCACTGAAAATATAGGATGATTAACATTTTGTGGCTTATTTAGGGAATGCTGTTAATAGAGATTTTCTGCATTGTAATCCCCGTTCAACTAAAACATAACATGTCGCAGGATATAACAGTTTAAAATCTGTGATTAAGACAGTACTCCGACCGTGTAATAGGTCAAATGCAATTCATTACCCAGTCCATTCCTTTCTCATTTCAAAATATTTTCATCAATTAAAGGTACCTTTTCCCCATTTCATTCTATTATTCCAGGAATTAATACTATTTTGCAAAAATAAACAATTGCCAGAAGTTCCGACGAGACAAATCCCTGGCTATAATTAGATTCTAATGCAGCTTCTTGTGACCAAGTACAGAACACTGTTGTCAGTTCTCAATGTTGAAGTTGAAAGTTTATTTATTAGTGTGAGAAGTAGGCTTACATTAACACTGTAATGAAGTTACTGTGGAAAATCCCCTAGTCACCAAACTCTGGTGCCTGTTCGGGTACACTGAAGGAGAATTTAGCAGTGTACCGAACCAGCACGTCTTTCAGACTGTGGGAGGAAACTGGTGCACCTGGAGGAAACCCATGCAGACATGGGGAGAACGTGCAGACTCCTCACAGCCAGTGACCCAAGCCAGGAATTGAATCTGGGTTCCTGGTGCTGTGAAGCAGTGGTGCTAACCACTGCTGCCATCTTGGCTATAGACAGGGAATCATAGCATCATACCACTCAGTAGGAGGCCATCCAGTCCAATCTGCCCATGATAACTCTTTGAGACAACGATCCATTAGTCTCACCCCCTCTGCTTTTTCCCCATGATCCTGCGACTGCCCGTTTTTAATTATTTAGCCAGTTTTATTTTAGTTTGCTTCCACCACTCTTTCAGGCAGCACATTTCCAGATCAAACTTTCTCCTGTTTTTGAAAAAAAGGTTCTCCTCAATTTTCCACTGCTTCTTTCGGCATTATATTCAATTCGGGCTTCTCTGGTTAATATCCTCCTTCCACTGCAAATAGTTTCTCTCTATTTACTCCAATGAGAATACTCAGTGACTGTGCTGAGGGAGTGCCGCACTGTCAGAGGGTCAGTGCTGAGGGAGTGCCGCACTGTCAGAGGGTCAGCGCTGAGGGAGTGCCGCACTGTCAGAGGGTCAGCGCTGAGGGAGTGCCGCACTGTCAGAGGGTCAGTGCTGAGGGAGTGCCGCACTGTCAGAGGGTCAGCGCTGAGGGAGTGCCGCACTGTCAGAGGGTCAGCGCTGAGGGAGTGCCGCACTGTCAGAGGGTCAGCGCTGAGGGAGTGCCGCGCTGTCGGAGGGTCGGCGCTGAGGGAGCGCCGCACTGTCGGAGGGTCGGCGCTGAGGGAGCGCCGCGCTGTCGGAGGGTCGGCGCTGAGGGAGCGCCGCGCTGTCGGAGGGTCGGCGCTGAGGGAGCGCCGTGCTGTCGGAGGGTCAGTTTTATGGATGAGATGCTAAAGGAAAGCCAAGTCTGTGCTCTGTGATGGGTATAAAATTTCCTGCAGCACAATTTGGGGAAGGGCAGGGAGATTTTCCACGTTTGCCCTGAGGCGAATGTTTATCCATCATTTAATAACTAGCAGGAGATTATTTTCTCCTGATCGAATCACTATCTGTGACTTTGTGCACAAATTCGTTGCCCTGTTTCCTTGATTACAACATGCCGACTTTTGTAAATCTGCTTCCTTGCTGTGGAAGACATTACAGATGTGCATGTGTATCTGATACATCTGGATTAGCAGCTGTAAGAGCTTCACCATCATGGCAAGTTTAAAAATGATGTTGGTAAAACTGACCTAAAATAATCTGCTGGAATTAGTGACACTGCATGAACAATTGGCCATGACAATGCATCAACCCACACTTTTACAGTAATACAACACATGTTGCTTCTGGGAAGGAACTCCAGCCACCAGCACGTCACAAAGAATGAAGGGAGCTGTAATCAATGCCTGCTGCTTTGTTGAATATTCTGAATTGTAGATTTCATTGTATTCGATATAAAACTTATCCATTCTTTTCTGAAGATCCAACAATTGAAATATAAAGTTAACTATCTGCGTCACCAAGGATCAGTGTTGAGAGCAGGTCTTTCTGCAGCGATCTGTGATTTTTAAATCAAACGCCCATTTTTAGTTGAGCTCTTGCCATTGTAGTGTGTGCTGCACACTTGAAAAAAAGTTACAAATATTCTTATCACCCAGAGACATTAATATGAAACAGATGGAACTTTGCTTCATTAATCTCTCTCATGCAGGAGATTTTGTATTACAGCACTCGAATTTGACTTCAGCTGTCACCCGTGTACACACTACAAACACAGAGCATACACGTGCCAACATTTCATCATGTACACATGCATGCACACACACTTGGCATATACACACACATACTACATACATACAGTGTGAACACACTCCACGTGCACATATTCCGGGAACTGTCTCACATGCACGCACATCACACTGTGAATGCACTTTCACACATACACATTCATTGACAGCATGCGTGTACTCGCACTCTCACAAGCACACACTTGCACAGACACAAGCACGCACTTGTGCACACACATGCACTTGCCCAGACACACACACTCGCACCCACACACTCTCACAGGCACACACACACGCACTCAGACACACATATACAGGCACGCACACAGATACACACACAATTGCACTCACACAGACACACGCCTGTTCACGTGTACTGGCCAAAAATATCAGGCTCAAGGAATATTTTGTTGACCCTGAGGGACATCCTGATTGGGAGAACTTTCCTCTGTATTTTGGCCTGATACACTGTCCATGGACATTGCAGCTGAGAGCGAGCCTTCACTCTCGAGTCCCTGCTCCAAGATTTAGTTGACATTTACCTGCGCTTAAGTAAATGTGTGGAAACCAGTTTCAATTATTTAAACCAGTGTGTCCAATAGGAATCTCTGGAATCAGACTATTCCAGATTAGAACGTCCCTCACAAAGACATTCACTTCCAAACATTGTCAGATATCTCCCAGGTTCCAAAATGCTTCAGAGCACCCTGAGAATGTGGGATCTTTCTTTCTTTCTTGCAGATAAGTTTTTACTTTCATCATCTTTGCTGCAGAGTTCCAAAATGTCACGGATAAAAACAACCGCTGGAAAATGTCAGCAGATCAGGCAGTGTGTGTGAAAGAGAAACCCAGTTCAATGTTTCCAGTCCAGTGTCTCCTCTTCACAACTGTAAAACATTCACCCGGTTTCTCTCTCCACAGATGCTGCCGGACCTGCTGAGTTTTTATTACAGATTTCCGCAGTTTCTTGTTTTTCTTTCAGCAGTGACAGTGTGACTTGAGGAGATTTGATTTCTGTAGCTCACTCTGCTCCCAGCCCTCCCTAGTTAGCAGTGGAACATTGCACTTTGGCGATAGGCAGTTATTGTTACAGGAACAATCCTCGGTTTGAATGCTGGAGTTTGTGGCGTGCATGTAATGTTTAGCAGTAGGTACAGCTGTTAACTATTCACTGATAAATAATTTTTTTTTATTTCAACCTGTCTCTCAGGTAGCTTACCTGTCACCATTAATAACTCATCTCTGGGCTCCCCAGTGACTGGAAGCATCAATTGTCATTCGCTGCTCTGTTCTCGATGCTGAACTCTGCAGTCCCACAGTCACTGAGCCACTCTTGCCAGCTGTATCTTTCTGAACTTGCTGCCCTTTCTGAACTGTAATTGCTTTGTATCAGAACTCCACTGTCCTGCTCCTAATGTAGCTAATATAGCTTGGCATAGAGTGAGAGTAGCTTACATTCCAGCCACTCAAGTCTCATTAGCATATTGGGTTGGTGCCAGATTTCTGATCTTTGCTTGGGTGCTCAAGCGGTTTAGTGTGAACCCTGAACCGATGTGAAATCTCCTTCCTCTGAAACTCTTTCAGTGATGTTCACATTGCTGCTTCAGACATGATTAAAGGTGCTTTTTAGATGTCGCGCGATTAAGGGCAGAACTTTGCCTTTAGGCTTTGGCATGCTGTGCGTCCAGAGAGTCTTTTTATGCACGTGTTGAAACTGGTATAAAAGCCACTCTTGACACTTAAGCCATCTGTTTAGAACTTGTTTTGTTTGATGTGAACATTAGTCCTTAAACTGTGACAGTCGCAAGGTTTTAGAAAGCCCCTCACAGCCTGGAATGAACACCTTTTGATGGTGAGCAGTAGTTTACCTGTACATTGTCTCAAAGTGTGACACTGATATTGAGACTCCTATAAATTATTCAGATTGCAGAGTGAACCAGCTCTATTATATACCTTTCAGATGAAGCATATTCACAGTTGCCTCATGTGAAAAACCCAATGAGTAAAACTCCACTTTCTCGGAATTATGTATTAGTTATAAGAAAAAAAGCTTCTTTTAAAAGGAGCATTTTTCTGAATTGTAAATGTTGACACACTGATTTCACTAACACTGCAGTCACCCATTTCCAAAATGCCCAGATCCCGTTGTCTTACTGCATGGACTGTGCCTTATGGATCATCAATATAAGGCAGTCACTGATACATCCAATCGGGAATGCTGGGGAGTATTGAGAATGTGGAATTCTCTTCCACAGAGAGTGGTTGAGGTGAATCGTATGGATAGCTGGATAAACACATGCGGGAGAAAGGAATAGAAGAATATTTTGGTGGGGGTGGGAGGACGTTTGAGTGGAGCAGAAACTCTGGCACTCAGCAGATGGGCTGAATGGACCCCTTTTTGTGTTTGGTAATCTGCTCTCAGTCTAGCTCTACATACAGGACTAAAACACTGGAAACCCAGAAGTTTAATATTGTATAATACATATAACTCGCTTGGATGGAATCTTCCAGCAGGAAGGGAGGCCAGTTGAGCTTTCTGCATCCCAAACGAAGATAATTGCTGCAACTGTAAACCGTGTGGCAAAGCAGACGTTCACGGCTCGACAACCCATTATAGTTCAATATGCATAAACTGTGTTAAAATCAGCTCAGAGGAATCGTCATCAGCTGGACACAGCTGTACGATGGGCGGCACAGTGGGTTAGCACTGCTGCCTCACAGCACCAGGGACCCGGGTTCGATTCCCGGCGTGGGTCACTGCCTGTGTGGAGTCTGCACATTTTCCCCATGTCTGCGTGGGTTTCCTCAAGGCGCTTCGGTTTCCTCCCACAGCCTGAAAGACGTGTTGGTTAGATGCATGGACCCGAACAGGCACCAGAGTGTGGCAACTGGGGGAATTTCACAGTAACTTCATTGCAGTGTTACTTGTGACTAATAAATAAACTTTAAAAGAAAGAATAACAAAGACTCCGTTAAAAATACTTCCTGCAAACAAGAACTGAGAGTTTGAAAGATTTTAGAATAAATACATACCACATAAAGTTCAATAAAAATGTAGAGGAATCACAGAATGGTGCAGCTGATGAACTGTTGTTCTGGATGATGGAAGTGTTGGGATGGATCTCTGCAGGAGCCAGCTGATCAAAATCACCGGAGGTCATACTGGGTGGGAGGGGACATCAGGGGGTCACACACATGGACTGGGTGCTGCTCCAAACCAGCTTTCCCGAGTAGCTGTCAAGGGTGATTTGTTGATGGGAGATGCCTGGTTTGAGGAGACCAACATTTTTGGGCAAAATTAAAGCAAAAACAGGCAAATGACTGGCTCAGGATAAAGGGTTAGTCATTTCAGGCCAAAATGAAGAAAAACATCTTTGTTCAAAGGGTTGGGAGTCTTTGAAATTCTCTGTGTCAGAGACTTGTGAATGTTCCAATGGGTTTATCCAAGGCTGAGATGGATAGATTTTTGGATACTGAAGGGGGGTTAAGGATGTTGGGATAGCCCGGGAAGGTGGGGTTGAGAGAGAAGATTAACCATGATTCTATTGAGTGGCAGAATGGACAAGGACCAGATTGCCTCTTCCAGCTTCTTTCCCTTGTGTGGAAAGTCAATGATTGTGCAAGTTTTTTTAGGGTGGCTGTATTACCTGAGGACCCACAGTGCTAACTTAACCCTACATTGAGTCCTGTGCACTACCAGACTCTCAAACTGTTTTTAAATACCCAGCCTATCTCTCTTCTCGACATGATTTGTGAGTGCATGGCCCATTGATCTAAAGCTATTTTTAGATTTGTGCGTTTTAATAATTGTTATTTTTAACTAACTGTGTGTTTTGGAGTGTTAAATAATTGGAAGAAGCATTCTCTTCCCTCACATCCCAACTGCCTATAAGCAGTAAACCAGATGACAACGTTACACGGAGCCACAAGTATGTGACAACTTATTCCCAACCACATCTGAACAGTGTTGTGATATTTTTGTAAAGTTTTGCTTGATATTATTGCTTCTGAATTGATGGGTTTTGGCTGTTGGAAGGTGGTGGTGTCCAGTTCTGTAACAAGACCTGACCCAGATGTAACGAAAGAGCAGCTTGTTTCGGCCACTTTGGGATGACTGCCTTATTTTCCTTTTCTGAGGGGAAAACAAAAGTTAATCATTTGCAAAGTGTGAAGAACATGAGAGAATCTGATTTGTGCCAGTGAAAAGCCCTTTCAGACCCTCATGTGTTTCGAGCCACAGCTTAACGGGGAACAAAAGCAAAGAGAAATCGAGAACAGACGCCAATGTTTCTTCGCTGTTACGTGTCTGGCGAGCAGATGGAAAACCAATCGTGGCGGTGGGGGGGGGATGCTGGGAGGACTGAGGCCGTGGCAGGCAACATGTGGACTCTGGGTCTGAGTGACATTTTCACTAATGTTCTGTCCTTGTCGAACATCCTGCTTGCTTTGCTCGAAGGGATGTGCTCTTCCTGACTGGCACTGCTTCCAAGCTGAGCTGCAGTGACTGTTCCCCCTCAGGGAGCTGTGTGAGAGCTCGCAGGGCTGCGCAACACAGTTATTTATTGAAATATCTGACATCTGCATGCAACGCAATGCCCAAACATCTTAACCGTTAGTTGGGAATCTGTAGGAGATGTAGAAAGAATTGCATTTATGTAGCACCTTATCTCAACTTCCAAGACTCCCAAAACATTCCATGGCCAATGAAATACTTTTGAAGTGCAGTCACTGTTAGAATTTAGGAAGCGGGGCACCCAATTTGTGCAAAGTAAGATCCCACAAATGGCAATGTCATGATGACCGAATAAGTTATCTTTGTATTTGGATTGAGAGAGAAACATTGGCCAAGGCACCCAGGAGAACTCCCCCTGCTCCCCTTTGAAATGGTGGCCTGCTGCAGCCACGGGCGAAAGCAGTCGGGGCTTCAATTCGCGTTTAATCAGAAATGCAGCACCTCCGAGAGTGCAGCACTCCCTCGGTGCTGATCACTGGGTACTGAGCAAGGCATTGTTAGCAGGCTCTGAGTTAGTACAAAGCTATCGCAGTTAACAGAGGCTGAGATGTTGAGTGGCAGATGTGTCTCAGCGGGGAATCGGGGATTACTGTTGGTCATTAACTCCATGTCAGAAAGAGAGGGTCCATGATGTGGACATGCTGGTGTTGGACTGGGGTAAACACAGTAAGAAGTCTCGCAACACCAGGTTAAAGTCCAACAGGTTTATTTGGTAGCAAAAGCCACGAGCTTTCGGAGTGTTCACTGCTCCTTTGTCCTGCTCCTACTCACCTGACGAAGGAGCAGCGAGCGCTCCGAAAGCTAGTGGCTTTTGCTACTAAATAAACCTGTTGGACTTTAACCTGGTGTTGTGAGACTTCTTACTGAGAAAGAGAGGGAACAGAGAGTGGAGTTCTGCTCCAGACACGGTGCCAGGCTGAAGCTGGACCCCTCCAGACAGGAGGCTGTCTTGTCAGACCGGTCAGTTCACCAAGAAGTGTGCATGCCCATCAGTTATCTCCGAGGCGGCCCTGTTTAGATCCTTATCCACGTTCCCTGGAACTGAACTCTCTGTGACCTTGCCCTCCAGTAAGTTGGCACACAAACTGTCCTCTCTCCCTGGCCTGGCTGCAGCCCATCATACCCAGTGATTTGCCTCACATTGATGCTGTCTCTGCACTGGTATTTAAAGTATTTGCTGTGTCGGTGTTGAACTGGTCGCTGTGTCAGGTTCAGTGACGGGGCTTCTCCTGCTGCCTGGAGTAACTCTTGACCTTTCTGCTGAGGTGCCAGTGGCCGGACAGGTGACCGTTCCCCTATGTCCGAAAACAGAAAATCAGCAGGAGAGAGTTGGGGTGAGGGCACGGGGTTGGGATTGGTCCCCAGGCACACCGTCAACAACCAGGTGGCAGGGTGGGGGTGAGGTGGGATTTGAGAGAGTGCATGAGACAGGGACCAATAGAACGTTCGCAGTGATGTCGGATACAATAGTTACTGCTGGCCCAATGACACAGAAATCTGCTTCCTACAGAAGGTTCAGGAGATGTAGGTGTGTCTGTCCCTTCCACCTCTCTACTGCTCTCTCCTAGTGTAACCCACCTGGTCCTGCAAGAGGAAGGGAGGAGTGTCAGTGAGTGTAGTCAATGGGTTCGGGTGATGTGTCACCACAGAGGAACAGCTGGCAATGTGTGGGGAGGGTGTGTGAGGTGGGGATTAGGTTGGCAGTGTGCGGGGAGGGTGTGTGAGGTGGGGATTAGGTTGGCAGTGTGCGGGGAGGGTGTGTGAGGTGGGGATTAGGTTGGCAGTGTGCGGGGAGGGTGTGTGAGGTGGGGATTAGGTTGGCAGTGTGTGGGGAGGGTGTGTGAGGTGGGGATTAGGTTGGCAGTGTGCGGGGAGGGTGTGTGAGGTGGGGATTAGGCTGGCAGTGTGCGGGGAGGGTGTGTGAGGTGGGGATTAGGTTGGCAGTGTGCGGGGAGTGTGTGTGAGGTGGGGATTAGGTTGGCAGTGTGCGGGGAGTGTGTGTGAGGTGGGGATTAGGTTGGCAGTGTGCGGGGAGTGTGTGTGAGGTGGGGATTAGGTTGGCAGTGTGCGGGGAGGGTGTGTGAGGTGGGGATTAGGCTGGCAGTGTGCGGGGAGGGTGTGTGAGGTGGGGATTAGGTTGGCAGTGTGCGGGGAGGGTGTGTGAGGTGGGGATTAGGTTGGCAGTGTGCGGGGAGGGTGTGTGAGGTGGGGATTAGGTTGGCAGTGTGCGGGGAGGGTGTGTGAGGTGGGGATTAGGCTGGCAGTGTGCGGGGAGTGTGTGTGAGGTGGGGATTAGGTTGGCAGTGTGCGGGGAGAGTGTGTGAGGTGGGGATTAGGTTGGCAGTGTGCGGGGAGGGTGTGTGAGGTGGGGATTAGGTTGGCAGTGTGTGGGGAGGGTGTGTGAGGTGGGGATTAGGTTGGCAGTGTGTGGGGAGGGTGTGAGGGTGAAGTGAAGTCTCAGAATATCAGGCTTGAGTCCTGATTGCTGGTGTCTCCTGGGGGTTTGGGTATTGGGCAGTGTGACAGCTTGGTGGTGTCATGTTGGAAATGTCCTGTGAAGATGCAGTCAGTGAGGTTGGACCACCCGCATGAGGTCATTGAATGTTTTGCTATCCCACAGTAAGGCCCTGTAGACCAGTCACCTGGATGTGACCTCCCTGGCCACCTCACTCCCACCCATTCACAGGAACTGCCTGGAGGACCGGGGAACAGGGCCTCTCTCCCCCTTTGGCCCACGGGCTAACCCTCTAGCGCTGCAACAGAAAAGCTGCAGACCCTCTCGGACCCTCTCTCTGACCTGTTACTGCATCAACTTTCTACTGCACCCCCACAAAAACTTTCACAAAGAATCCCACCAGATGTCCCAGCCTGAATGTACCTGCCCTGTAAGAGGGTAAGTTACCTTGATGAAGTGCAGAGTAGCTGTGATTGGTGCTGGTCAGACAGGTACCTGCTGTCCAGCTGAACCTGTCCCCAAACAGCTGTGTGTTTAACATTGGGTTAAACACCACAATATCCACGTCAGCAAGTGCCACAAAGTCTGGGTGCTGCCTACAACATCACTGTCAGGCAGGGGTTAATCTCACCTTCAGATTCCTGCACCCACGAATGGACTGAATCAAATTTTGTACTGAGCGTATCTACACCGAACCCCAGTGACTGCCCAGAGTGTAACCTGTGATTAACACTGAATTCTCGTACAGATCAATGGTGCAGGGAGGCAGGATAGAATCAGAGCAAAATCAGACTCCAATTTCTTCCACATACCCCAATGTTGGAGTTTCAGGAGTTGTAGATATACCCACTCTGGGTGGATGTAATCTAACGGGGCAGACAGTAATCCCACAAGACTGGGTGGGGGTGGAGAATCAGCCCTGTCTGTTCCACAACGCCCCTACTCGCCACTGCCTTCAAGACAGCAACAATACGAGGTACATTACCAACGTTCACCCCATCCTAACTCTTGGTAACTCTTGCCTTCCGCCTCACGCACCTTTCCTTCCCTCTTCCTTCACTTTCCCTCTCTGCTCCCTCCCTCCCTCTACACCTCCTAGAGCTACTCACTATTGTCCAGTCTCCGACTATGAGACAGGCTAAGTGATGTCCCATTTGCCCTCTGTACCCCCCCTGGAGCTGAGGTCAGCGGTGAGAAACCTGGAATTCGCCCCCATCCTCGCTTGGACCCCGAGAGTATTTAGCCAGCGGGGTGTGCAGAGGACATGTGCGGTTTTGCTGGATTTAGTCTGGAGTTGACGGGCTGGTGTAAAACTGTGTCCAGTTCCCCAGACATTGTGTTAATGATCAAAGCTGGGAGACAACAGGGAAAGCAGATGCTGCACCTCAGGGGAGGAGGGAGGCAGTCTGGTCTCTGCTTGAGGGATGATGAGCTGCTGGATGGTGAGAATGGAAGAGGGCAAGGCTGGAAAATAACTATTGACAGTTAAAAGAGAAACAGCGATGTAGTGAAGGGAGGACAGCGGTAATTTGTGTGGCGTAACTGGGTTCCTGGGCAGTGGGTCTGGAGTAGATTACTGACTTGGCACAGAAGTTAAACCATAACTGCACTTAGTCAGTCAATATCTGCTCCCTCAGTTAAAACACAGCAGCTTCTCACCAACTGCGAACCACATTGTTCTCTGCTGTGTCCAAAAGGCTGCTTGAATTTATACAGCAGAATACTTTGCTCATTTACTTTTCTAACCACCACCAACCGCACCCCCCCCACCACACACACACACACACACACACACACACACACACACACACACACACACAGACACACACTTTCTGATTTTACCTCAAAATCTGAATGTTAGTTACCCCAGCCTTTTGACTTTCTCCCCCCCCACCTCACCCTCTGTCTTACCAACTGTCTCCCTCCTAACCCCCTTCTCTCTGGGCGGCATGATGGCACAGTGGGTTAGCACTGCTGCCTCACAGCACCAGGGACCCGGGTTCAATTCCCGGCTTTGGTCACTGCCTGTGTGGAGTCTGCACATTCTCCCCGTGTCTGTGTGGGTTTTCTCCGGGTGCTCCGGTTTCCTCCCACAGTCCAAAGATGTGTGGGTTAGGTGGATTGGCCGTGTTAAATTCTCCCTCAATGTACCTGAACTGGCGCTGGAATGTGGGAACTAGGGGATTTTCACAGTAACTTCATTGCAGTGTTAATGTAGACCTACTTGTGACATTAATAAATGAACAAACTCTTCCTCTCCTCTCTTTTTTTTTAACTCTTTCATGGGATCTGGACTTCGCTGGCTGGCCAGCATTTATTGCCCATCCCTAATTGCCCTTGAGAAAGTGGTGTGAGCTGCCTTCTTAAATCACTGCAGTGCCTGAGGTGTAGGTAAATCCACAGTGCTGTTAGAGAGTTCCAGGATGTTGATTCAGTGACAGTGAAGGAACAGCTGATACATTTCCAAGTCAGGATGGTGAATGATTTGACCGTAAGACCATAAGAAACAGGAGCAGAATTAGGCCATTTGACCCATTGACTCTGCTTCGCCATTCAGCCATGGCTGATATGATTCTCATCCCCATTCTTCTGCCTTCTCCCTGTAATCCTTGATCCCCTTATTGATCAAGAACCCATCTATCTCTGTCTTAAAGACACTCAATGACCTGTCCTCCATAGCCCTTTGTGGCAATGAGCTCCACACATTCACCACCCTCTGGCTGAAAAAAATCCTCCTTATCTCAGTTTTCAAGGAGCGTCCCTTTACTCTGAGGTTGTGCCCTCGAGTTCTGTTCTCTCCCATTCATGGAAACATCCTCTCCATGTCCACTCTATCCAGGGCTCTGTATTCTGTAAGTTTCAATTAGATTCCTCCTTATCCTTCTAAACTCCATTGAGTCGAGCAACTTGCATATTGTGGTGTTCCCATGTTTCTGCTGTCCTTGTCCTTCGATGTGGAAGCAGTCATGGGTTTGGGAGGTGATGCCTAAGCAGCTTTAGTGAGTTGCTGCAGTACATCTTGTAGATGATATACATGGCTGCCACTGTGTATCCTGATAGTTAAGTCAGTTCAAAAAGGCATCTAGGAAGAAATTCCTCATAATGTAAATAAACCAATAGCTCCCTCTCTCTCCTCTCTTTCTTCAACTTCTCTCTCCCACCCCCTTGCTCCCTCCCTCCTGCCCTCTGTTGAATTGAGTTAATCAACTCAAAGCATCTGTGTTAGTGACTCGACCTCCTGGAGGGTTATCCAATTGATAATGGTTGGTGAACAGTAGACTCATAGTCAGAGGGGTTTACAACATAGAAACAGGCCCTTCGGCCCAACTTGTCCATGCTGTCTGCATTTGGCCCATATCTCTTTATACCCAACTTGCCCATGTAACTGTCTAAATGCTTTTTAAAAGACAAAATTGTTCCCGCCTCTACTACTGCCTCTGGCAGCTTGTTCCAGACACTCTCACTGCCTCCGTGAAAAAATTGCCCCTCTGGATGCTTATGTATCTCTCCCCTCTCACCTTAAACCTATGCCCTCTAGTTTTAGACTCCCCTACCTTTGGGAAAAGATATTGACTATCTTGCTGATCTGTGCCCCTCATTATTTTATAGACTCTATAAGATTACCCCTCAGTCTCCTACGCTCCAGGGAAACAAGTCTCAGTCTATCCAGCCTCTCCTTATAACTCAATCCGTTAAGTCAAGGTGGCATCCTCAAAAATCTTTTCTGCACTCTTTCTAGTTTAACAATATCCTTTCTATAATAGGGTGACCAGAACTGCACACAGTATCCCAAGTGTGGCCTTACCAATATCTTGTACAACTTCAACAAGATATTCCAACTCCTGTTTTCAATGTTCTGACCAATGAAGCCAAACACATCGAATGCTTTCTTCACCACTCTGTCCACCTGTGACTCCATTTCAAGGAGCTATGAACCTGTACCCCTAGATCTCTTTGTTCTGTAACCCTCTGCAATGCCCTACCATTAACTGAGTAAGTCCTACGCTGGTTCAAACTACCAAAATGCATCACCTCACATTTATCTAAATTAGCTCCATCTGCCATTCGTCAGCCCACTGATCCAATTGATCAAGATCGCGTAGCAATTGGAGATAACTTTCTTCACTGTCCATTACGCCACCAATCTTGGTGTCATCTGCAAACTTACTAACCAGGCCTCCTATATTCTCATCCAAATCATTAACCTTTGCCCTGTGGCACAATAATGTTGATGAGGTTGATGATTGGATGAACTTTGACCCAATTCAGACTGCTGTCTATTCCAGAAACAAGAATCGAGTGTTCAAAGCCCAAATCTGAAGCAGTTCAGTGCTCTTTCTAAACATGAATCTATCTTCCTGACACAAACTGTCAAAACTGAATTGCTAAGTTTTTATTCAGCCGATGTGGAAAAAAAGTCATTGTTACAACTTGTATTTATTCCAGATCGCACTGTTAGTTTATGCGACACACAAACATTCCTGGTTCCCTTTACTCCATCATTAGTGGCCCAGTATACAGCCCGCCAGATCCTAACTCGGAAATTCCCGCTCGGAACTTCTCCATCCTTATCTCTCTTTTCAGACTCTCTGTAAAACTACCTCTTCAACCAACATAATGTCTGCTTGTTCTAATATCTCCTTACGCCGCTCCGAGACAAATTCTGTTTGATAACCTGCTGCAGTTTATGAGAATCTGCGGAACATTCCAGACTTCATCCTGTCAGCTCAAGGATTATCCTGGAATCTGCAGGAATTATAGGTCATCCCGCTGCATGCTCTTGGGAACAAACCTGGGAGAGACATCGTCAGGGTGTTGGGACAAACATTGTACTCTCTTTTGTTTCTAGTTAATTTATTAGTTATCAAAATATTGGAAATTTGGAGAAGGCTGACTGGACGGGGCAGCAGTGGGGTCAGAGGTCATGTGATGAACCCCTCCCCTCTCCTCCAGGGATGTATCCAATCAGAAGTGCTGACTTTTGACTTCTAATAGATCAGATAATACGAGAGACAAGCGGAGTTTGAGATGTGGATTGGTTATGAATGGTGCCATCACGCTACAACTAAGCAAGAATCAATACTGCTCGTGACCTGATTGCCTCAGCAGATTAGTGAACCTTTAAGGAGCTGCTCACTTATGAAAGCCCCCTCTCTGATTCCCTTCCTGAGGACGGTTCTCCATCAACTGTCGACATTTAATTCAGAGTTATTTGAAACAGTTGGCCACAATTTAAATAAATTCTATCTTGTCCATTGCAAATAAAGTTGATTTCTGTTGATCGATCTGTTGCCTCTGATCATCAGAAATAAACTTTATTTGCAATGGGCAAGATAGAATTGCAGCAAAATACTTAATCTAAGGAGATTTCCTACTCTACAGTATGTCCCAATTTCTGCTTAGTTGTCATGTCTCAGATAATCAAGTTCCTTCCACTAAATCCAGAACACAAATCTGTCCTGTACTTTTCCAAAACAGTTTTGAATAGAGTGATAGAAGATTGGAGCAGGAGGAGGCCATTCAGCCCTTCGAGTCTGCTCTGCCATTCACCATGATCATGGCTGACTGTCCAGCTCAATAGCCTCATCCTGCTTTCTCCCCATAACCTTTGATCCCATTTGCCTCGCGGGCTGTATCTACCGCCTCTTGAACACATTCAATATTTTTGATGCTTCCGATCTACGAGTTACCTTTTTGCTCCGATTCACATTTTCTAAATGATCAACTGACGGCTAGAGAACTTTCTGAAAAATGCGCCTTTTACTGTTTAAAACAAACTCATCCTCGGTTTAATTCTTCCTTTCAACATCACTGTTGCCAGCCTTTCTTGCTGTGTCTTTGCACACCTGAAAACACCTCTCGATAAGTGGCTGTACTTCCCCGCCCAATGTTCAAACCCTTCCCAAAATTTTGGAAGGAGTGACAGTGGGCGGTAGGGGAAGACGGATGGACGGTTTGTGGCTCACCCGTGGCGTGATGGGAAGTTACCCATTCACTATCACCGCTTCTGGTGATGTCAACACTCGCTCTCTCCTTAGTTATTGTTGTGACTCCTTTCCCCCAGTCTTCCTGCTCCTGTGCTTTGACCTCCTGTTTAGTATTGATATTTGTGACATGTTTTTCTGTGTCTCAGGAACAGAGAGTTGCTGCCTGCCAAAATCGGAATTCTGTTTGTTTATTCACTAATAAACAACTCTTCATACTGTAAAATCGCACAAGTAAGTCAGACATCAAAGTGAAGATCCGCAATCAAATGCTGTACATAAACATGTTGTTGTCTTCTATTCAAGCATCTTCAATAGAAGCACTTTCTAACGCAGAGGGTGCTGGGTGTCTAGAATTCGCTGCTTGAGTTGGTGCTGGAGGCAGAGACCCGAAATTCATTTAAAAAGTTCCTGGATCTGCACCTTGAGAGCTGTAACTTATGAGGCTGTGGGCTGGGCGCAGGAAGGTGGGATTAGAAAGAGCATTTGGTTGTCCTCAGGCTGACATGGACAAGACGGGCTGAATGGCCTCCTCCTGTGCTGTAATTTGTCTATGGATCGATGTAATAAATTGCTCCAAGATTCTTCACGGGGTCAGAAAACAGAATATGACGTAAGGTAAAAATAAAGTTTATTTATTACTGTCACAAATAGGCTTACATTAACACTGCAATAAAGTTACTGTGAAAATCCTCTTGTTGTCACACTCGGGCACCTGTTCGAGTACACTGAAGGAGAATTTAGCATGGCCAATGCACCTAACCTGTGGGAGGAAACCGGTGCACCCGGGGGAACCCACGCAGACACAGCGACAATGTGCAGACTCCATACAGACTGTGACCCAAGCCGGGAATCGAACCCAGGTCCCTGGAGCTGTGAGGCAGCAGTGCTAACCACTGTGCCACCATGCACCTAGGAGATATTAACCCAAAACTTCCAATCTGGGTTGGGTCCCCTGTGTTCGACACAGATCAGAAATTAAACTACTGACTTATCTGGATATGTTGAATAGTCTCACTTCCAACCACAATGCACAAGAACCCCCTCAGTGCAGGAATCCCCGTGGGGCGTAGCAAGGAGAATCTGTGCAGAACCCTCACCCCCAGCACCAGCTCCTGTGAGGGAGGTTTACTGTGTACTGTGAATGTTAGTGGATGGGTAGTGGATGGGTAAGTGAATGTGCAGAGTGGGTGGACGTGGGTGAGCTAAGTGTGGCAGGTGGGCGAAGTGGGAAGGTGGCAAATGGGTGGGGCGGGTGATGTGGATAGACGGGTGAGAGTTGGGGGTAGTCATGTTGGTTCAGGAGGTGAAGAGGGGCAGTTGTGTGGTAGGGGCTAGTCAGGTTGGATGAAGAAGTTGGTGTGGAGGTGGGGGAGATGTGGGGGAGGTCAGTGCGAGTGATTTGTGCCTAAGGGGTGCAGTGTATCATTACTCAGAAGTTAGAGTGGGATTTTTCTATCTAATATTTCCCAGGTAACTATCCAGGTGAATAAGGTGGAATTGCCCCAAGTCTTCCATTCTAGCTCCGTGTCACAGATGTTTTTGGAGGCTTGAGGGGAGCAGGGGGATTTACCATTGGAACTTCAAATTTCCTGGGCAGTTCCCGTGGATTGTGTAGGGTCTCGATGCGCATCTTTGGAGGTATGTCTGGTCTCTGGGAGCAGCCTATCTTGGTGAGTTGGTCAGGTGACAAAAGCTTGGTCAGCAATGGAGATTTTTGGGACATTGTAAAGGAGCGAGGTGGAGAGGTTTCTTATGAGCAGGCGTTAAATAGATTGGGTCTGCACCTATTGAAGATTAGAAGAATGAGAGGCGACCTGTTGAGGCGTATCGGATTCTCAGGGGGTTTGACAGGGTCTATGCTAAAAGGTTAGGGCAGAGAATGGAAGCAGGTGAGAGCAAATCCACCAACTGGACAGCAGTGGAGAGGGTGTTGGAGGAGGTTGGTGTCACTGTGTAAAAGGTGACAGGCAGCTGGAGAAGGATGAGGACAGAATGTTTACCTTTGTTACAGTCATACACGATGTCAGCTGTGATTTTGATGAGTTGTTGCGACACTGTTGGAAGGGTTGGAATTGGAGGGATTAGGATGTGAGGCTCCAGGGAAGATAGGACAGGATTTGGGATACAGTGGCATGTTCAAGAACTCTGATTGGGAAAGTGAGGATGGAGAGGGGGTGAGGTCCCAAGGACTGGAAAGGTGGCTTTTCTGAGAAAAGAATGAAGATCACAGATTTGAAGAAACCACAGATGAGCAATAATTTAAGTCCCAGTCAATGTATTTAATATTTTTTAAATTTCAAACTAGCCATAATCTATTAGCCTATTTTGAGTTAGAATTACGGTCAAAGTGTAACAGTGAATAGCTAGTTCAGCAATAAATCCTGGGGATAATTTTACTGTAAGCCTCCCAGTCACAGTGAAGAAATGGTGATATTGTGACTTGGTGGGTGGTGGTCTTCCCATGTGTGTTTACTGCCCTTGTCCTTCTGCTGATGGAGGTCACGGGTTTGGAAGGTGCTGTCTGAGGAACCATATTGAGTTGATGTTATGCACAGCTGCCAGTATGCGGCGGTGGTGGAGGGAGTGAATGTTTCGGTGCTGAATGGGGTGCCAATCAAGTGGGCTGTTTTGTCTTGGATGGTGTGGAGTTCCGAGTATTATTGGAGCCGCACTCATCCAGGCAAATGAAGGACGTTCCATCATACCCCTGACTTGTGACTTGTAGATGGTGGACAGGCTTTGGGGAGTCAGGAGGTGAATTACTCGCTGCAGGATTTCCAGCCTCTGACCTGCTGCTGTAGCCACAGTGTTTAAATGGCTGGTCCAGTTCAGTTTCTGGTCAGTGGTACAATGTTGACAATATTGGCCTTTGCAATGGGAATGCTGTTGAACCTGAAGGGGAGATGGTTCGATTCTCCCTTGTTGGACATGGTCATTGTTTGGTACTTGTGTTATTTTCTACACATTAGCCAAAGGTTGAATGTTGTCCAGTTCTTGTTGCACGGGGGCACAGACTGCCTCGGGATCTGAAGATTGCGAATGAAGCTGCAATTTGGGGAAAGAGAATTGAGTGAACTTTTGAAGTATAATGTAAAAGACCAAAGCACCCTTATCTTCGAACCTGTTTTGTGTTATCTTTCCCAAATGCTGCCTCCACGTGAGGAGAGAAGAAAATGTTTCATGTGTTACTTAACCTCATCTGGTTATGATTTGAGAACATCAAGCCAGATTTTGAGAAGTTGTACCTTAGTCTGGGCACTTAGCTCTCCTGAGACACATCAAAGAGCCTGTGCTCTGGATCAACCTGATTGCTTCTGACCACATCATCAGCAGCCAGCACTCTCGCTGCCTCTCTCACACACACTCCGGTGTATGATCAGACTCAGCTGGCCTGACACTTTGCCTTTCTCTGTGTGTAAGATCTTTAGCAGGAGTGACACTGAACAGGCAGCTGGAGGGACCAAGCAGCTCAGGATCTTTACATGCAGCTCATTACAAAGTGCCAGCTAGGCAGTGCAGAGCGCACAGCCCTGGGTCTTGCCTTTCAGCACGGCTTTCATTAGCAGCGAGCTTTGACGAGAGCCCAGCAAATGCTGTCATTGATCCTCTCAGTGAGGGAGATATGTGCAGTATTCAGGTCACGCCCTGTAAGGCTTTGATGCGGCTCCATTTCAGTGTGCTGACAGGCGCATTCTGCCGATTCACGCAGGCTGACATAATTCCCTCTGCGATCAGATCTTTGCTCTCTGCTGCTAACTACACCAATTTCCCACTGGGTCACTCTTCTCTGGAAATATTAACACTTGTTTACTGGCCTTGTTGGCAGAAGGAATCTGTAAATAGAGTCTCCACAACATTTATAGAAGGGACCTGTTTATTCCGTTTAGATACCCTCGATCTTAACGCTTCAGGCACTGAGTTCCTTTCTGGAACCTTCCTTATTTCACCTGTTGTGACTTTATCAATAAACCAGCCAATTTTCAGCTATTGCTGATTATTCCTTGGCTGTTCCCATCTCTCGAAATGGAACCATGTAAACCTGTCATATACATAAGACACAAAGTGCACTGTCTCTTTCCCTCATTCACTCTGTGTGTGTGTGTCTCTCTCTCTCTGTCTCTCTCACTACAACTCGTGCTCGCTCAGGCCCTCCGGCGCTCGCTCAGGCCCTCCGGCGCGCGCTCAGGCCCTCCGGCGCTCGCTCAGGCCCTCCGGCGCGCGCTCAGGCCCTCCGGCGCGCGCTCAGGCCCTCCGGCGCGCGCTCAGGCCCTCCGGCGCGCGCTCACACGTGCTCGCTCTCTCAATCATACGTTTTCAGCTGTGTTTTTATTAACACAACCCTCAGTTTTATAAATGCAGGGGTAATAGTGGTAAACTGCATTCAGTAACCCTTTAATGGGACTAAAGGAGAGAGCTCTAGACCATTGAAACAAGTTTACTGGAACACAATCTTTGAACAGAATAACACACACATCACTATATGTTTGTGTGTGTGCGCGTGTCTCTGCACACACGTGTGTGATGAAAGACAATCCGTTTTAATTGATGACACTTCTCTAAGGATTAATAAACAGTACAATGAAGCTTGCGAAGGTATCTTTTTACTGTTAGACTTATTAAGAGGAAATAATTCTCCTTGTGGCGGTGCTGATCTGAGTGTTAATTAGGGGAAAAGTTAACATTCTGAGATGTTTTTAATTATTGAATTTTCTTCCTCTCGAAGCTTTTGAGAGGAAGTTATTTGTATTTAATTTGAGGTGGGGTTTGCTCCGAGGAAAAGTCACATTTCTCAATCCTATTCCTGTTGCCGCAGAAGGTCCAGAGAAAAGCTCAAGTGAAACCTCACGCCATTCCTTACATCAGTTTAATATCCCCCAACAGCGGCCTGTATATCAGCATCATGAAGGCTTCCCCGTGCATCCGTTCACCAAGTACTTCCCTAGAAAGATTTCCCAAGTGTAAATGGATCCAATTTAGCTATCTCACAAAGATGCAGCATTTATAGAGTGTTTTAATCAGATATATTGTAACTTATCCATCAGTCTGGAATTTATGAAAGATATCCACTCAGAATGGAAACGAGTGTGCGTTTGGTGGGTGGGTGTGAATTCAGACTGCGTTATTGATCCACTGAAACTAAAGTCTGCCTGATGCTCAATTATCGCCCTCTGCGACTGAACTGGTTTGAACTCCAAAGTTTATAAAAATCAAGGTGATGTTTGAGGCTGTTTAGCTCCAAGCGTTTAAACTGCCATCCCGGAGGGTGGGATCACAAACCTCAGCTCCAGTCACACTCCAAAGTGTCTAGCATCCTTGGGAAAAGAAATATTTCAGAGTCTGTGTGAAATGTAGCAGCACAAAGTGTGGAGCAGATAAGAACATAACATAAGAAATAGGAGCAGGAGTAGGCCATCCAGCCCTTCGAGCCTGCCCCGCCATTCAATAAGATCATGGCTGATCTGTCGTGGCTCAGTTCCACTTTCCCGCCCTCTCCCCATAACCCTTAATCCCCTCTCTTATCAAGAACCCATCAACCCGCTGCTTAAAAATATTTAGCGAGGCAGCCTCCACCACTTCAACGGGCAGAGAATTCCAGAGATTCACCACCCTTTGAGTGAAGAAGTTCCTACTCAACTCCGTTCTAAACCGCCTCCCCTTTATCTTGAGGCTGTGCCCCCTAGTCCTACTGTCATTTTTGAGCGGGAAGAGTCTCTCCACCTCTATCCTATCCATCCCATTCATCATCTTATACGTCTCAATGAGATCTCCCCTCATTCTTCTAAACTCTAACGAGTACAAGCCTAGTTTATTCAGCCTCTCCTCATAGCTCAATCCCCTCAACTCCGGTATCAGCCTAGTAAACCTCCTCTGCACTCCCTCCAAGGCCAAAATATCCTTGCGCAGGTGCGGCGCCCAAAACTGCACACAGTACTCCAGCTGCGGCCTCACCAGTGCCCTGTACAGCTGCAGCAAGACCTCCCTACTTTTATATTCAATCCCCCTCGCTATGAAGGCCAGCATCCCATTCGCCTTCCTGACCACCTGCTGCACCTGCAAGCTGGGTTTTTGCGACTCATGCACAAGGACCCCGAGGTCCTTCTGCACCGTCGCCTGCTGCAGTTTTTCGCCCCGTAAGTAATAGTCCTTCCTACCATTCTTCCTACCAAAGTGGACCACCTCACACTTGCCAACATTAAATTCCATTTGCCATTTCCTGGCCCATTCGCCCAGCCTATCTAGATCCTTCTGTAGACTCTCCACACCCTCCGCACAACCCTGGAGGTTAGAATCCCTTTCTGGATTGGTAATGTCATAGAAGGAAAAGCAACCCACCCCTGCCAGCGACCACCCCCCCCCTTCACTCCCACCCCCTCTTCCCTACGTGTCCCCCGACACTGGTACTTGATGAAGCAGCTGTAGACAGTTGGGCCGAGGACACGTCCCTGAGGGACTCCTGAGGATGTCCTGGAGCTGAGCTGACCAACTACTGCGACCAACTTCCTTTGTGCCAGGTATGACTCCAGCCAGCAGAGAGTTTCCCCCTGATTCCCACTGACTCCAGTTTTATTTGGGCTCCTTGATGCCACACTGGGTTAAATGCTGCTTTGATGTTAAAAGGCAATCACTCTCACCTCAACCCTGGCATTCAGCTCTTTTGTTTATATCTGAAACATGGGCTGTAATCAGGAGCTGAGTGACCCTGACAGAACCCAGACTGAGAGTCTGTGAGCAGGTTATTGCTGAGTAAGTGCTGTTTGATAGCGTTGTCGATGACCCCTTCCATCACTTTACTGATGATTGAGAGGAGGCTGGTGGGACAGTAATTGGCTGGGTTGGATTTGTCCTGATTTCTGTGTTTAGAGGATATGTGGGCAATTTACCACATTGCTGGATAGAACATAAGAACGTGAAACCTCAGAGCAGGAATAGGCCATTCAGCCCCTCGAGCTGTCCCACCATTCAATATCATTAGGGCTGATCTTGCCTCAGTTTCATCTCCACTTTCCTGCCCATTCTCCATAACCTTTCAACCCCATTGTTAATTAAAAATCTGTCTCTCTCTTCCTCAAATTTACTCAAAGTCTGGCATCCATCGCACCCCGGGGTGGTGAATTCAATAGATTCATGACCCTTTGAGGAAAGTAGCTGTGCTGAGACAGTTTAGCTTTGGGTGCAGTTGGTCCTGGAACATCAGTCTGTGGTACTATCACTGGAATATTGTTGAGGTCCCTAACCTTTGTAGAACTCGATGCCTTCATCCAGTTCATCATGTGGAGTGAATCAGATTGGCTGAAGACTGGCAGCTGTGATGCTGGGAACCCCTGGACGAGGCTGAGATGGATCATCCACCTGAAACTACTGTGTGGATTTAATTTTTTTTGTACAGGATGCAAGTGTCGCTGTCTACCAACATTTATTACCCATCCCTGGTAACTCTTGAGAAGGTGGTTGTGAGCTGCCGTCTTGCATTGCTGCAGCCCCAGAGATGTAGGTACATCCACAATGCTGTTAGGGAGGGAATTGCAGGATTCTGACCCACTGAGAGTGAAGGAACGGTGATATATTTCCAGGTCAGGATGGAGAATCTTCAGGGGGTGGAGTTCGGAAGGTGCCTGAGTTCCTGCGGTGCATCTTATAGGTGTTACACACTGCTGTGCGCAGGTGGCGGTGGGATTGAATGTTTGTGGAAGGGGTAGTAATTAAACAGGCTGCTTTACTCTGATGGTGTTAAACTTCTAAAGTGTTGTTGGAACTGCACTCATCCAAGCAAGTGAAGAGCACCCCATTACACTCCTGACCTTGTGCCTTATAGATGGTGGACAGGCTTTGGGAGTCAGGAGGTGAGTTACATGCTGCCAGTGAGGGATTCAGTGTTGGTGAGCATTGAATGTCAAGGGGAGATGTTTGAATCTCTGTTGTTGGACATGGTCATTGCCTGGCACTTGTGTGGTACAAATAGAATTTGCCACTCTACACGACATTGGTAAGGCCACATTTGGAATACTGTGTGTAATTCTGGTCACTCTATTATAGAAAGGATATTACTAAATTAGAAAGAGTGCAGAAAAGATTTACTAGGATGCTACCGGGACTTGATGGATTGAGTTGGAAGGAGAGGTTAGATAGACTGAGACTTTTTCTCTGGAACATAGGAGGCTGAGGGATGACCTTATAGAGGTCTATAAAATAACGAGGGGCATAGACAAGGTAGATAGTCAATATCTTTTCCCAAAGGTAGGGGAGTCTAAAACTAGAGGGTGTAGGTTTAAGGTGAGAGGGGAGAGATACAAAAGGACCCAGAGGGGCAATTTTTTCACACAGAGGGTGGTGAGTGTCTGGAACAAGCTGCCAGAAGTAGTAGTAGAGGCGGGTAGAATTTTGTCTTTTAAAAAGCATTTAGATAGTTAGATGGGTACGATGGGTATAGAGGGATATGGGCCAAATATGGGCAATTGGGATTAGCTTAGGGGGTTTTAAAAAGAAGGGCGGCATGGACTAGTTGGGCCGAAGGGCCTGTTTCCATGCTGTAAATCTCTATGATTCTATGAATTGTCAGCCCAAGCTTGAATGTTGTCCAGGTCTTGCTGCGTTTGGACATGGACTGTTGCAGTACCTGTGGAGTCGTGAATGATGCTGAACATTGTACAGTCATCAATGAACATCCCCACTTCTAACCTTCCGGTGGAGGGAAGGTCATTGATGAAGCAGCTGAAGATTGTTGGGCCTGGGACACTAACCCTGAGGAAGTGCTGCAGCAATGCCTTGGAGCTGAGGTGACTGACCCCCAACCACGACAACCATCATGGAGCAGGGCTTCAGTCCAGTGCTCTGCACTGATGGGCTGGGTTCCCCATCACTGAGGATGGGGATATTTGTGGAGCCTCTTCCTCCAGTGAATTGTTTAATCATCCATCACCAAGCCTGGCTGGATGTGGCAGGGGTGCGGAGCCGAGATCTAATCGGTTGATTGTGGAATTGTTTTGCTCTGTCCGTTAATTGCTACATTCGCTGTATGACGCACAAGTAATCCTGTGTTCACCAGGTTCACACCTCCTTCCTGGGTACGCCTGCTGCTGCTGCTGTTGGCCTGTTTGCCTGTACTCTTCATTAGCTGCCACATTTCCTGTATTGCGACAGTGACTATGCTGCAGTTAGTATTCATTGGCTTTGGTGGAGGGGATGGTGCTTTAGAAATGCAGGCCTTTGGTTCCTTCTCCCACAGAGTCTTGTCGTTACTTGAATAATGAGGATTTGGTGAAAGATTTCCCGTGAATAATACTCGAGATGTCCCTGAGAAGGAGAAGAGCTGCAGTTATTTCTGAAGCTGACAATTGGAATGGGCTGTTACTGAGATCATTCCATTTTAAGAAGTGATCTGACTCTGGGTGAATCTACGATTCCCGATGGCCATTGTATCCCTCTTGTTTTGGCAGCAGTGCGATGTATGTGCTGCCTGAGGCTATTGTTCCCAGTGGACTGGGCGGCTGCAGAAAAATACTTGATGTTGTCCCACGTGTGTTTGTTTGATGTTGGTCGGCACTCCGTTATATGGTCAGCATTGCACCGTTGCAAAATCCCACCGCAGCGTTCAGTGTCACAGGGAGTTGGACAGCTAAACGCAGTGGAATGTCTTGGTTCCCTCTCTGGCAGCTCGCTGTCTGTTTCACACTCCAGCTCTTTCCCATCTGCTAAGTGTTCAGGTTAATAAACGAAACCCCACAATCCAACCCAGCATCATTTAGCATCCAACAGCACTTGCAATTCATCCAGCCTGTGCTTTCTTTTAGAAGTCTGTTCCACTGCCGCAAAGTGTTTACAGATGTGGGAAAGGACAGCTGTCAGTTATTTCCATTATTACTTGAATCTTTATGCAGGCAGCAGTTTCCCTATACAGTCCTTCAAAGTTCAGAACTGCTGAAAGCTATTAAAACATTGCCATTGGTAATAACTCACTATTTAGTTACTTTGATAGAGTTCTTTCTTTCCTGTAGTGTTTTCAGATAGAGTGAGGCCGTCATTATTTGACTTGGTTCGAGACCATCACAAGATTACCGTGTCTCTTTGCCCGTCTAAGGTTTGCCAAGCTAGCATTTTCTGTGGAGCGTTGCAGAGGGACACTGCGCCGATAATGTTCCCGTACCAGGCGTGTCAGGTCATTTAATTATCACAGTGGCTTCTTCCATGTTGACAGACTGCCAGAACTTGTACTGGTGCCAAACTCTTGGCCCTTATCTCATAGCCATCAATGCTGCATGTTGGAACATGGTTTTGTTTGGAATTATTTACCACTTCTATAAACAAAGTTGAAAGGCAAACGTTCGTCTTAGGGACTTGGATAACACTGGGCTCATGACTTAGAAACCACAATTCGCGTGTCGTGGTCGGAAACTGCTCCCTTGCATCAAGCAGCCCATTAAGCTCTGTGGCAGATGTTTGTAGCTTTGGGCTTGATTGTTTTTGTTACAAAAAGCGATCTTGATCTTTCTCCTTTTTAGATTTGGCAGAAACCGATTTAACTTTGAGTCCTGCACACTCTTGGTGCGGAGCTGTCTATAGGTGTGTACAGACCCAGAACGTCATTCTTACCTGAAGGGTGGCCAATCTGGGTGAAGAGGTTAAATCGGTAACTGGTAATAAATAACTCGATGACTCCTCATCTGCAGGGACACAACATGCAGAGTTCCCTGTGATCAAAGTGCATGTATCCAAAACAGAAAATGCTGGAAAATCTCAACAGGTCTGACAGCATTTGTGGAGAGAGAATAGAGCCAATGTTTGGAGTCTGGATGACCCTTCCTCAGAGCTCAGACATTTGGACGAAAACATAGTTTTTGGGAGGAAAGAAAGCTTATTACTGAAGTGTGACTCTTGGTAGAGATCTCACATACGGTGCCCACACAATTCACCATTTGGAACTTTATCTTACTCCCTCATTTGAAAACACTGGCATTCTGCCCTGTTCAATTCTGGATTAAATTGTTGTTAACTTGGAGCTAACCTTCCTGTTCTGCTCAACTCAGTGAAAAAACAGATGCACCGAGAAAGCGATGCAATCACACAGCGCGGAAGAAGCCCTTCAGCCCATCGAGTCTGCATCGACACATTAGAAACACCTGAAGTCCCATCTAATCCCATCTGCCAGCACGTGGCCCTTAGCCCTGAATGTTATGCTGTGCCAAGTGCTCATCCAGGTATTTTTTTAAAGGATGTGAGACATCCCGCCTCCACCATCCTCCCAGGCAGCGCATTCCAGACCCTCACCACCCTCGGGGTTTCCTCACATCCCCCCCCTAAACCTCCTGCCCCTCACCTTGAACCTGTGTCCCCTCGTGACTGACCTTTCAATGATGAGGCACAGCTGCTCCTTATCCACTCTGTCCATGTCTCTCACCTTGTACCCAATGTGAAGAGGAAATACTGTAGGTCTCTTCACCAATCATTTACATTGGTCTGAAATTTTGTATTCGTTTAGAGTAAATAGACTTTCAACCACCCGAACTGGGACCTATCAAAAAGCCACAGGAAGGTGGGACTCTGTGATGATTGGTAATGTTCCAACTATGTCAGAGGTTGTGGGCTTTAAACAAGAAGAAAGGATCTAGAGCAGGATTCTCCGGCCGTTCACACCAGCGGGTTCTCGGGTCCCACCGCGGTGAACGGAATTTTGGCTGAGTGCCAAATTTGCCATCTTTGCTGGCAGCAGCGGCAGGAGGTGAATGGCTGGAGAATTCCAGCCATGGTTTGCACATGGACAACAACAAGCTTTATTCAAAGAGCTTCTGCCTGTACCCAGAACAAACTGAAACTACAGCCTGTGTAACACCCCAATGACATCGCCATCAAACCATGTGACTGGCTCTTAAAGCAATCATGCAACCAATTAAGTATATAACAACTAATGACAGGAATCTTGGGGAGGAGCAGTTCAAGGTCATGTGATGGCTTAGAATTTGTCCAGCCAGAGCTGGCAACCCCATAGAGACCCCCAATTACTGAAAACTGGTAAACAGAGTAAAAGTAGGTGATGCACAAGATCAGTAAAACTGAGAGTCCTTAAACGATTATTTCGAACTAATTGACCCAGTAGACTTTAGGAAATTAATTCCAACTCAGTGAAAACCCAAGGCTCCTGTCTGCCTCGGTCAAGTCTTAACCTTTTGGCAAGAGTCAGTGATGTCATCCTGAGCATAAGCACAGGTTAAATCAGCAGGTGTAACCGGTGACAGCAAGCCAGCTTCACACAGAAGAAACCCACAGCACAGAACATGCATCCTGTGGGACATTGCTGGCAGTGCCTGAACTGCTGAAGAACAAGTGATGGCTGAAGTCTGACTTCCCCAACCACTGAGCACCTTGGGGGGGGGGGGGAGGTTAACCTCGGATCCCAGCTTTCCCAGCTCTCACTCACTCTGCTGCAGCCTGTGCTGTGAACTCCTGGGGAGCCCAGTGCTCCCAGTCAGGAATCAGTTCAAACCCAGCCATAGTTAAATGTGATTCTGAAAGCAGGATAACCTCCCTCTTTTACACCTTGGTCGTTTCACCTCTCACATCTTTGATGAGCGGCACGGTAGCACAGTGATTAGCACTGCTGCTTCACAGCTCCAGGGTCCTGCGTTCGATTCCCGGCTCGGGTCACTGTCTGTGTGGAGTTTGCACATTCTCCTCGTGTCTGTGTGGGTTTCCTCCCACAGTCCAAAGATCTGCGGGTTAGGTTGATTGGCCGTGCTAAGAAATTGCCCCTTAGTGTCCAGAGATGTGTAGGTTAGAGGGATTGGTGGGTAAATGTGTAGAGATTGGGATTGTGGTCAGTGCAGACTCGATGGGCTGAAGGGCCTGTTTCTGCACTGTAGGGTTCTATGATTTTCTGTGGTCTAACATTCCTTCTGATTGGGCAAAATCCCCTCATGTGACCCGCCAGGCTTTTGTTACAGGTCTGCTGATTGGTCGAGTTCCAGACACCATTTGCAATTTAAAAGGAATTCATTTCTTTAACGTGATGTCTGGTTCTCAGTGATGGACGTGGGATGGAGTGTGAGGGGGTGGGTGAAAGAGGGAGGGGGCTTAGCGGAGCAGCTGGAGAAAACCCCCAGGATGGTGAACAGCCCGGACAAAGTGGGCTCAAAAACAGAATCTCAGCAGGTCTGACAGTAGTTGTGGGGAGAGAATAAAGCGAATGATTCAAGTCCAGATAATTCTTCATCAGAGCTCAAAGTGGGACGGTGGGTCAGCTAAAGCTGTCTCTATGGGCAGCACTGCTGCCTCAAGCGCCAGGGATCTGAGTTCGATTCCAGCCTTGGGTCACTGTCTGCGTGGAGTCTGCACATTCTCCCCATCTCTGTGTAGGTTTCCTCGGGTGCTCCGGCTTCCTCCCACAATCCGAAGACGTGCAAGTTGGGTTGATTGGCTGTGCTAAATTGCTGTTAGTATAAGGGACACTAACGGGGTAGTATGTGGGGTTATGGGGATAGAGCCTATATGGGATTGTGGCTGCTGCAGGCTCGATGGGCCGAATGGCCTCCTTCTGCACTGTAGAGATTCGATGATAAAGCATCAAAGAGAGTCTAACAGGAAGTGAGAAAGTTGTCCCAGTGTAGAAATCACAAACCCGAAAGATGCTGGAAATGCAAAGGCGATCAGTCAATAACTGCACAATATCATTAGAACAGTACAGTACAGTCCAGGCCCTTCGGCCCTCAATGTTGTGCCGAGCTACATCACTGGTATCTTTCTGTCTGTGTAAGGTGTTGGATGTTCAACAAGTCAAATCCACTGGCAGTGAGACCACACCATGCAAAGAGACCAATCAGAGAGGGGCAGGTGTTGTATCTGAAGTGGTTGCCAGTTGTTGTTGTTTCCGATGTTTGGTGCCTGTTGCTATGCTGCCGTAGATACTGATCGTCATGGTGATGCATGTTGGTCCCCAGGTGATGTCAATGTTTTCCTCTCTCATTGGTTAGTATCCCCCAGGTCTGACAATCATTGTTTAAAGCCTTCAATTCCACATGCCAGAATCGGTGAAGCAGAGTTCTGGATAGCCTGCTGGTCTCCTGGCTCCTCTGACCTCACCGTACGCAAAGGCCTTGGGTACGTTTATCTTCCATCCTGTGAACGTACCCAAGTCCAGCAATGTCACTTCCAGTTGCCGAGGGCCAACATTCCTGGGAGGTTAGTCTTTGAGCGGATTGCCACATTCAGGATTTTGCCCTTCCGTGAAATTCCCAGGCTATGCCTCAAGCAACAAAGATGCAAGTTGTTGAGTATCTTTTAGTAGCTGCAAGCTGTCCATATTTCATCTCCATTCAACAAGGAGCTGAGAGTGAGGGCATTGCCAACCAGCTTCTTGATCAAAGAGTCAGCTTGACATTACCTCATGCATGGTTTGAGAGTTGGTCAAAGGTAGTCGCTGCTTCCAAATGTGTATACTGAGTTTGGATCAAGAGACAGATTGTCAGCCACCCGTGGTAGCAAAATTTGTCACCCACTTTCAGCAGGCTGTTTTAGTGTTATCAGGCTGGAGATGTGATGCGCTGTCCCATGACCAGTGTCTCTGATGTTTCCGATCAACAGGTTACAAGTGTGGGAGAGACAGTCCATGGGTCTGTTAGTTGAGAACTTGTGGGTGATGACTGCTGAACCATCTGCACTTTTTAATGCATCAGCGATTGTATCTGAGGCCAGTTACTGCACAAGAGCATTAACCAACCTTCTCCCTTCACAAATGCTCTTTAAAAATTCTATCTGGTGCTTATGTTAAAGGGCGTTATTAAAGAGACCCTCTTGATTGAGAGTTTGGGTGTAACAGCAATGAGCTGCTGTAACAGACGCACTCAGGTGGGTGACTGCAGACTCTTATGTTGGAATTCAACATCCTGAATTGCCTCATTCATCAACTACAATGACTATTACCCTCTGTTCATTCTGAACTTCCTCATCCACATCACGGAACATTGGCATTGCTGTGGGTTAAAAAGATATGGCACAGGCTTTTAGAGTACTGTACTCTGTGGACAGCGAAGATGGCGATACATAAAAGTGTTTGGATGCTGCACACGCTTATCTACAATATGTCTGTGTTGTCAGATACAATTAACATGCTGCCTTCTGTATTTCTGTGCAGTAGAATGAACTCTACAATCCTGACCCATTCTCTAGTGACCCCCAATAATCCAACAGTGGCATCTTCAAGTTTATCACATGTTATGAGTATGTTTTGCCGTAAGTATAAAAACAATGGGGACAAAGTCATAGGTATTTGTCCCAAAAGAAAGTTCTCCCCCTTGTATATTCTATTTCCCAATGCAGCCTGTAAAATGCAGTTTCCATTATCCAGCTGCCTTCACATCTGACACCTTATTTGCTAGACTTCTGTTGACTGTTCTAGGGATGCAGGAATGATCGACAAGTGTGATAATTTATTGCCGTTTGTTGGTTCCCTTGGCTCGGTGATGGCGAGATTTCTCCTGGAATCACAGCAGTTATTGTGCTTGTGATGTTCCTGTTGTGAATTCCAACACTGAGTGTCCAGTTTGGAATGACATTTGTCATGGCGGGGAACTTGGAGATGATGGTGTTCCAATAACGTCCTTTCTAATGCAATGCTCCTTCAACTCTCGAAGTATCTAACCTTCTCTCAGGTCTTGAGCCTCAGGATGTGAAATTCTCAGCTATTCAATGAGTGACAGATTGGCACAATCAACCACCTCTTTTCCATATTTGGCAGTTAGCTGTCCTTATCAAAAACGTGCTGATCTTACTTTAAGATAGGAATGTTAGTAGAATCTTATTGTAAAATCCAGATTTCATCAGAACATTAATGCTACTGATAGATAAAAGCCAAGATCCATCCAGTTTACCTTCTAGCCTCCTGGTTGGTGCATAGAAATCTTCCAATGCTGTAGGACTGCATTCGGCCCCAGGAATCTGCACTAACAATCCCATCTAAGCCTTATCCCCCATAACCCTACATATTTACACCACTAATCCCTCTAACCTATCCTGGGACATTAAGTGGTAATATGTGTTAGATGCGCTAACCCGCACATCTTTGGACTGTGGGAGGAAGCTGGAGCACCCAAAGGGAACCCACACAGACATGGGGAGAATGCACAAATTCCACGCAGGCAGTGACCCAAGCCAGGAATCAAACATAAGTCACTGGAGATATGAGGCAGCAGTGCTAACCACTGTGCCACCGTGCTGCCCCATGGTATGGTATGGTATGATGATAATTGGCATAGCAACAGACCCAGGCATGAGGTGAAGGGAACACCCAGCATTGGAGAACTTTGAAAATCTGACATCCAAAATCTCCTGGTCTCCGGAGCACACTTCACATTTCAAATTACTGAGATACTCGAGCCAGAATATTATTCCCCAAAATGCTGCTCAAACTCCAAAGCTGGATTAACAATATTTTTGAATTTTCCACTGGTAAAGTCAGTTATCAGCTGCTTCAGACACAGGAAGGTATTATTATCTGAGCATCAGAACTGGTGCAGTAATAACTTTCTCAGCAACTCTCTATCTTTGCAAACCCGTCATTCTGTGATTTTTGTTGGTGAATCATTAATTACACCAAAGAAAATTGACCAATCTCCCTTCTTATTGGTTAAGAAGATGCCTGGTCCTTTGCACATCCATCTGGTACATCCCCTCACTGATCGTTCCAGAGGGTTGAGTCTTACTCACAGGCAAATGGCCATTTGATGCAACAAAGATTAGGAAAGTGAGATGTTTATACCAAATTTTAAGAATTGGAGATGTAACAGGTGAGATTAGAATTGAAGGAGAAAAAGTTGACTTGATACAGTGCCGATCATTCCCTCAGATGTCCTAAAGCATTTCCCAACTGGAGAAGTCATTTTGAAGTGTGGTCACTGGGGTAATGTGGGAAACACAGCACACAGTTTGCCAGTTCTCTCAATCAGCAGATCAGCTCCAGTGAGGTTGGTTGAGGCAGGAGTGTTGGCCCAGGGTATTGAGGAGAACTGTCCAAATCCTCCTCAAAATAACATCATGGGAAGACAGGCAAGGCATCAGTTTAACACCTCATCTGGAAGAGATCACCTTCAACTGTGCAGCACTCACTCAGAGCTGCACCGCAATGTCCACCTGCAAATATACTGAAATCTCCTGCGTGGACAGCTGAAAACTGTCAGTGCCACTGATGATGGTTGCTGGTTGGTGCTAATCATAGAACCCCTACAACCATTCAGCCCATCGAGCCTGCACCAACAACAAACCCACCCAGACCCTAACCCTGTAACTGCATACGTTTACCCCACCAATCCCCTGACACTAAGAGGCAATTTAGCATGTCTAATCTACCTAACTCGCACATCTTTGGAATGTAGGAAAAAAAAGCCAGAGCACCCGGAGGAAATGCACAGAGCCACTGGGAGAATGTGCAAACTCCACAGTCAAGCAAGGCTGGAATTGAACTGGGGTCCCTGGTGCTGTGAGGCAGCAGTGCTAACCACTGTGTGATGTCTGTCTAATATAGGGAGGTGGATCAGTTGAATCAAATAAGCCAGCTGATATCTAGATTCTTCAAAATTGTTCTTAACTATAACAAAGAGGAATCCTTACAGTGTAAGGCAGTGACTGAGCCCACAGTCGGCATGCTAATGTACTTTGCTCTCATTGTGTTGGTATGCTTTAGCTCACTCAGAAATATCTATTACTGCACATTTATAAATCACAGTAAATAAACATTGACATCCCCATTCCAGGTTGTGACCCTTGGCCTCTTGGATTTGATACTCCCAGATAAGGGTGCCTGGATTCTGGTCATTAAAAGCTAAAGAGCTACAACCTCTGGTGATTATAGCGAGGCTGCTGTATGTCACGGTGGTTTGTGACCCCTCACGGCTACCAGAGGGAGGAAGGGTCATCATCATTTCTCTTGCCTTGGATCTGAACTCTGAACCACAGGAATAAATAAGAGTGTTTTCAAATATCGGAGCTGCAATGCCAGTGATTTCTCCTTACCCTCTCATCATCCAGTCTTTGTTTGACACTACCTGTCTCTTTCTCCCCCCTCTCCCTGCACGTCTTTAACAATGGAGATGAGTGTCCTTTACAAAACCAGCTGGAAATATTTGATGACAGTTGTCTTTATTATCTGTGAACTATTTTATTTCCTTACGTTGGAAATAGATAAGGCAGGACCACTTTTTCCTAAATCCATGTAACAAACTGAATATAATATTCCAGTACAACCTACAGCCAGACTTGAAGTTGAAAGACTTTGAAATACATGTCAGTAAATCTGATTAGAATATTGTAAAGTGGATGACTCATCTCTTTTACTAATCCATTGAAGTTCCTTCTTAAAATACCAAGTTAATTTCTGGAGAAATTATATAAAGTAAGAAATGAAATGGCTGGAATATGTTCTGGCATTCTGCGACAGTTTGGCTTTGAAAGACTTTCTTTACACTCCAGTTAAGCTGACAGAAAGGGGATCTTGTCTTTTTAAAGTCAGCGTGCATAACACCAATTGTCGTGACATCTGGAAGGCTTGTTTTATCTGCAAGCACAGTTATAGACAAATGAAAGCAGACAGATGTAAGACTGGTGTGGCATATTCGCCTGGAGCACTTATTCGCTGTACATCTTACAGTGTGTCAGAAAGAGGCAGCGTTTACAGAATGAAAACGTTCTGTCACATCTGCACACTAACTGCCGAGTTGGCTGTTTAACCCTGTGAGGCAGAAAGAGAGAGGCACCGACTCCTCCAACATTACACTTAGCACTGGCTCCGCTGTTAGTGAATGATAGTGATTAGGTGTGTCTTGATGTGGAGCTGAATACTGGTTCACTCCGTGCTGACTTTCCAGTCTTGAGATGTGCCAAATAGATACACAGATCCAGGGTGAGGGGCAGGAATCCTGGGCTGGGGGCTACACTCACAGACTGATCATTAACCTTCAGCAAACTGACCGTGACCACATTGGAGAGAGTCTGGAATGGGAACAGGTGTAAAACAAAATCATGTAAGCTTTCTATTTTATTAAAGATATTAAATAGTGCCTTTTTGTTCTGCAGTTTCCCAAATTAAATTGGAATATATTTAACACTTATTTTGATGATTTTTGAATTCAGTGTCATGTTTCCATGGCTTAAGCTATCTGTAATCATAACGTCACTGGCTTTAAGGTCTGATCACATCATTGTAACTGCCAACACTGGGCTGGGTGGTGGACTGACAGGCAGGCAGATAAATCCGTTCTGAATTTAGAAAGAAGAGGTCTTAACCCCCTTTATCCTTTTCCAGCATTCAGGTAGATCATGGTTGATTGTATCTTAACTCCATCATCCTGCTGTGGCTCACTAACCCTCAATACCCTCACACAACAAATACTTGGCAATCTCCATTTTGACCTGAGCAGTTTCTGAAGGGCAGTGAGTTGCTGAGTTCCACTAATCTGTGTGAGGAAATGCTTCCTGACGTTACCCCTGAATGGTCTGGCTTACAGTTTCAGGTCCTACCCCTTTGTTCTGGACTCCCCACACCAGCTGAAATCAATACTCACTCACTCTCTCTCTCTCTCTGTCTCCCATCAACTCCTTCAATCATCTTAAACACCACCATCTTCTCATTCAGAGAAATCTGACAATTGATGCACAAGACTATTGGATTAGGTAAATAAGCTTAAACAACTTAAGAATTAAGAAAGCGACAATGCCAGATCCAGTGCGATCTTTACGAATGTTGAAGGAAAATGAGTTACCACGGGGGTGGGATCTCGAGCCCAGACACGCACTGTGCAAGAATCACCGGCAGGACACAAAACCCAGAGAAAACCGCAGACGGTGAAAATGCGGGGCTGATTCTAATGGGTTTTGATGTAATTCTGTCGTTCCTGCACCACGTGATCCCCCTCACGGTATATTCAGACCTCGCTGTGTGACGTCACGTCAGCCAGGTTTCTGACAGGTTTTTAAAAAAACGTAAGCTTGTTGTAGGGATTCCTCTGGGAGAGCAGAGGTGAGTACAGCCCCCGGGGCCCTGGCAGTGCCAACCTGTGCAGGGGGCGATGCTTGGGGGGCGCATCCTAGTGGGATCCCCATGCGGGCGGGGGGGGGGGGGAGTTCATTCAGTGTGGTGGCGAGGGAGGAGGAAGTGAGCGCACTGAAGGGAAATGGGGATTCCGACGGTGATTGTGAGGAGTAAGAGGGTGAGGTGGGGCGGGGGAGAGGTGTTCTGTTTTTAAGTTTATTTATTAGTGTCATGAGTAGGCTTACATTAACACTGTAATGAAGTTACTGTGAAAATCCCCCAGGCACCACACTCCGGCGCCTGTTCGGGTACACTGAGGGGAGAATTTAGCATGGCCAATGCACCTAACCAGCACATCTTTCAGATCATGGGAGGAAACCAGAGAAAACTCACGCAGACACGGGGAAAAGGTGCGAACTGCACACAGTCACCCAAGCCGGGACTCAAACCCAGGTCCCTGGCGCTGTGAGGCAGCAGTGTGACTTGGAAAAGCACCAGTGTAACTCCATAACTCTCGATAGTTAATATCTTTTCTCAAAGGTAGGGGAGTCTAAAACTAGAGGGCATAAGTTTAAGGTGAGGGGGAGAGATACTAAAGGGTCCAGAGGGGCAATTTTTTTCACACAGAGGGTGGTGAGAGTCTGGAATGGGCTGCCAGAGGTCGTAATAGAGGCGGGTACAATTCTGTCTTTTAAAAAGCATTTAGGCAATACATGGGTAAGATGGGTATCGAGGGATGTGGGCCAAACACGGGCAATTGGGACTAGCTTAGTGGTTAAAAACAAAGGGGTGGCATGGACGAGTTGTGCTGAAGGGTCTGTTTCCATGCTGTAAACCTCCATCACTCCAACCAAACAGATTGCAAGATTTGCTTTTGAGTTGGGGTTAAGGAGAGAGTAAAATGGACATCACTCGAAAACAAGTTCAGGGACTGAGATCCTCGCGTAGGTTGCAATGCAGGTGGCACGTCAAATTCATGCTGCCTCTTCATTTTTATCATCATTGTCCTCAGTCAGTGTGAACCGCACTGTCCAGTAGTTGAAGGAACCAACAAATAGTATATTGAATGGCCAGCACAGTTAAAAGTAGCCTGCATTATTTAAAGGAAGCTCGCACATGTTAAAAGGCAGGTGCAGTGTGTCTGGAGGACTTGCTGGGAGTCACGGGTGAAGCTAATTTGACCTTAGTGCCATTCTCCCGCCTTCTCCCCGAACCCTGGCATCTTGATTTTATTCAAATAATCATCTAAAGCCCTCTCAAATGCCCCTATTGAATCTGCCTCCACCACACTTCCAGGCAGCGCATCCCAGACTGAAACCATTTGTTGTGTTAACAGGTTTTTTCCCATGCAAATTACTTTCAATCTGTGCTCTTTTTTGTTGTTGACCGTTTTCCAAGCGGGAACAGTTTCTCCCGATCTGCTCTGTGTAGCCTCCTCATGATTTTGAATATCTCTACCAAATCTCCTGCCACCTTCTATGATCTATGCACAGATACACCCACGTCCCTCTGCTCCTGCTCCCCTTTAAGAATTTTATTCTTTATTTCATCCTCTGTCTCCATGTTCTTCCTACCAAAATGCATCAACTCACACTTCTCCACACTGAACTTCATATCCATCCACTCCACCAACTTATCTATGTCCTTTTGAAGTTCTGCACTGTCCTCCTCACTGTTTACAATATTTCCAAGTTTTATGTCATCCACAAGCTGTGAAATTCTCCCCTGTGCAGTATAATGGAGATCATTATTATATCTCAGGGAAAGCGAGGGTCCCAATACTGACCCGGGGGGAATTCCACTACAAACCTTCCTCCAGCTTAAAAAATATCCATTGACCATGAGCCTCTGCTACTTGTTATTCAACCAATTTTGTATCCACATTGTTACTGAGAAATAGAGAAAGACAGAAAAGAGGAAATCATTATTTTAACAACTCCAACACTGGTTAAATTCTGTATGATTAAAACTCCACACTTTTAGGATAATGGCTTCAGTGTCGGGCAGGTTGTTTTGCAATAATTGAGACTTATCACAAGATTAGCAATGCAAGTGGACCTAAATGCACCAGCCCTAACTTTCTCTGGCTTATTTCGGGCGCCTCAGTGGTTAGCACTGCTGCCTCACAGTGCCAGGGACCTGGGTTCGGTTCCCGGCTTGGGTCACTGTCTGTGTGGAGTTTGCACGTTCTCCCTGTATCTGCATGGGTTTCCTCCAGTTTCCTCCCATCATCTGAAAGATGTGCTGGTTAGGGTGCATTGACCCGAACAGGCGCCGGAATGTGGCGACTTGGGGAATTTCACAGTAATTTCATTGCAGTATTAATGTAACCTTTACTTGTGACTAATAAATAAACTTAGTTAGTTAGTAACTAGCAGATAACTGCCACAAGTTCACACCCTGTATGGATTTTAGTGGTGGTTAAGCTGGTGAGGTTTTGTTACAATGCGCATCATGGAGGAATGGGAAACTCTATCTGAAACCTCTGGATTTCCCTGTTTCACTGTTCATGTGTGGCCTCTGAATTTTACTGTTCAATTTACTCTCTAATATCTGTGAGCACTGAGAGCCTCCTGTTACTCTCAATACAAAGTTCAGGCCCATCAGTTTCTCAGAAATGTATCCCTCTAGTACTTTGATGGAAATAGAGGAGATTATTTCAAATAAATGCATCAAGTTTTAGTATCTCACAGAACAGAACTGTGGAAATTTAATAATGTTAAATGTAAAAATATTACACATAGGTGAAAGAAATGTGGGACATAACTATATATTAAAAGAAGCAAAATTAGCAAAGGGAAATGGGGGAAAAAGCCTAAGACCGTGAGTAGCATAATAGTCTGAACAGCAGTTCTGCTAAATCCTTCACTAAACCACACTTAGTGGGGTTAGTTATTTGTGTATTGGTGAGAAGTTTGGGATAAACCTGAAAAATTGATCTCAAATGTGAAGGGAATTAATTACAAAAAAAATGTTGGTGAAAGTTAAGCTTTGCTGTGAGTGAAGGGGGAACTCGATGGGGTTTCCTCAGTGAAGTATATAAAATATTAAATACTATCGATAAACAAATCCAGATTGCTATTTCAAACTCTGCCACTAGACTCGGACCAGATGATATGAATGGAAATGAGAAGAAACAACATTTTTAACAGGGATCCAGGCAAGCTTCATTAAATATTTGGCATAGTAAGTAAGACCACAAGATAGGAGCAGAATTAAGCCATTCAGCCCATCGAGTCTGCTCTGCCATTCAATCATGGCCGATGTGTTTCTCAACCCATTCTCTGACCTTTTCCCCGTAACCTTTGATCCCCTTACTAATCAAGAACCTAATTCTCTGTGTCTCAAATACACTCAGTGATGCTATATAACAGGGGTGAAAATACTGGGGACTTTGAGTACAATTCAGTGTTGTGACGAGAGAGTTAATGAAGTGGGACAGGATTCATGGGATAAATGGTTTTTTTTCTCAGCCTAAACTATTCCTGTATTCTCATTCTCAGCTTTTCAACTGTTTA
This sequence comes from Carcharhinus amblyrhynchos, assembly GCF_965287045.1. Classification (NCBI taxonomy): domain Eukaryota; kingdom Metazoa; phylum Chordata; class Chondrichthyes; order Carcharhiniformes; family Carcharhinidae; genus Carcharhinus; species Carcharhinus amblyrhynchos. The sequence goes on from NC_137328.1 coordinate 1,353,250, forward strand.
GCCTGAGCTGAAATTCTTTTGGGTCAAGCCCAGTCCATAGTCAGAAAGGAGAATTTGAAATGTTTGTAGGGTGTTTACATTGAGTGTTTACTGAGCTTTTAATAATTTCAAAAGCAGCTCATACATTCATTGCTTTATTTCCTCCTGTACTTTGGAAACATCATATTGGAACTTCAGCAAATCTTAATCGGCAGGAGATCCAACAGTTTGGACTGATATTCAGAATGAAGTTTGCAAAAATGCGTTGTAGCTTTAATGTGTCTTAGCTTGCTGCAGTCTCTGACGAGTGATAGGATGATGAATTCTCCCACTCCCCACTGCTGCTAAGAATCGTACGTTTTCTATGTTTGTACTGGAATTTTCAGTTTTGAGTGCTGTTGAATTGCACAAGTTTAGCCAGAATGGTCTCTTCAATTATACAGCCTCAGTTTTAAACATCTCTCAATCTTGTTATAGTATCGGGATAAGATTTGATCGAATGACCACGAAACCCTGATTTTTGATATTAACTGGTATGTGCTAAGTGGCTGGGGGTGGTGGGGATGATGCTTGGAGGTGAGAGGACTAAAGGGATGGGAGGGGATGTCTGGGTGGGTAATACTCGGAGTTTCTTATGGGTGTGTGTCCCCAACCACAAGGAGCCTTTTTAAAAGATATAAATTAAAAACTAACCCGGGTCTCTTCAGGTTTGCCTCATGTCTGAGGCTGCCGTGATTAGCAGAGAAAATTCACACCAGAACCCAAATCTGTTACAAATCCCGGTTTTAAATAATCCCAGGCCTAAAGCACACTTGGAATATTGCAGCAGGTTCCCCACTGCCATTTTAGGCACCTACCCCTGCCTTAATCCACAGGCTAAATGTTTAGGGATAACAATGTGTACCCCCCAAAGTCACGCGATTCAGGTGTCACCAGCAGCTTGTCAGGGTCACTGAGACAAGGACAACGGTGTCTTTCAAATACTTGAGCTACCTTGACAACATCTCGGCTAATGGTAATATGTATAAACATCAGGAGCTGAGTAATAACCTTCAGTGAAACGTGATCTGAAAGACCCAAATAAAATCATATTTTATTGGCACGAAATGAGAAAGTTCACTTCAAAAATCAAGAGTGCCTGTAGTTAAATAATCTGAAGATGGTTGAACTCTTTTGTTAACCTGTACTGTTCAACAACATTGAGAAATGACTAAATGGATAAAACATGGAGCACTTTATACATTCCAATTAACGGAGTAATTGCTGCCTTGGAGAATATTCCTGCCTCTGAGCCAGTGTGAAATTCCACCCCAACATGATGACACTTCTTGTTCAAATTCATTGTATTTAAAAAGAAGTTCTTATGAGTTTAGCACTGGGAGAGGATGATGTCTTTCACCCTTTTTACAAAAGATATTAAAGCTTTAATTCTTCAATGCCGTATGAAGGTTAATTACAGCATTTTAATAGCATATTTAAAATGATATACTCTTTGGTAAATGTTATTGGAAAGCACGCTACAGATGAAATGTGGCACAGGATAAAGAGAGCCATCAGATTTGTTGTGGAAGTAGATGAGACTAGTAAACTGGTGGAATCAAACTCACCGACTACTGTATGTGGCTGTCAGGCATTGACTGTTCCATATCTGACTTTCTGTGGTCATTCTAATGGTTTATTGACCAGAGTGTGGATTTATGATTAAGGCAACACTCTGGGCAGACTGTGTGCAGTGAAATCCTTCAAATGGTTGACAGTGAGTTATAAATTATTTGACTGGATAATAAATATTTATAACCTACCTTAGAAGAGATGGATTTAAGGTTCACTTTTTTTACTTTAACATAGTATGATGCTCTTTGCACTTGCTAAGACTTTCCGCTCTTCTCATGTGTAACAATGGTTATTACATCAGAAATACTCCGTTAATGACAGGTCGCACTCTCCAGTACTAGGGCCTGAATCTTGCGGTCGCAGTAATGGCGAATGCTGAGACGTTAATCCCTGTTGAGGGCACAACGACACCGCAACTTCCAGGGAGCAACTGCAGGGATCCAGAAGTTGTTTGCCTGAATGTCCAGCACTAACACCTGTCTTTAAGATGGATTTCTTTTAGGGCTTCACTTAGGAGTCTGTTCAGGAGGACCACAGCTATTTAAATCAACAGGTAAACACTCCCATCTCCTCACTGGCACCTTTCACAGTCCCTCATGCCACACTGTCCACATGCAACCCCCTGCATACTGCCCCCAGCACCCAGCATAAGCACCCCCCCCTCCATCCCAGGATCCCTCAGAGGAGGGTGAGGAAGTGACAATATTACAGCAGCTTGTCCAGGTTAGACCGGCAATGCCCTTGGCCATCGTTCATTCAGGGGAAGATGGCAAGATTGTAGAGTCCATTATTAAAGATGAGATGACGGAGTACTTGTAAGTGCATGATAAAGGAGGACTGAGTCAGCACTGCTTTGTCAAGGGGAGGCCGTGTCTGACAAATCTGTTAGAGTTCTTTGAGGAAGTAACAAGGAAGTTAGATAAAGGAGAATCAGTGGACATGATTTATTTAGATTTCCAGAAGGCCTTTGATAAGGTGCCGCATAGGAGACTGTTCAATAAGTTAAGAGCCTGTGGTGTTAAGGGTAAGATCCTGGCAGAAGTTAGAGAGTGGGGATAAAGGGGTCTTTTTCAAGATGGCAGCCAGTGACGAGGGGTGTGCCTCAGATGTTGCTGCTGGGATCACAACTTTTCACAATACACATTAACAATTTGGAAGAAGGAACTGCAGCTAAATTTGCAGATGATACAAAGATATGTAGAGGAGCAGGTGGTACTGAGGAAGCAAGGGGACTGCAGAAGGACTTGGACAGGCTAGGAGGGTGGGCAAAGAACTGGCAGAGGGAATACAATGTGGAGAAGTGTGAGGTTATGCACTTTGGAAGGAGGAATGGAGGCATAGACTATTTTCTAAATAGGGAAATGCTTAGGAAATCAGAAGCACAAAGCGACTTGGGAATCCTTGTTCAAGACTCTTTTAAGGTTAACATGCAGGTTCTGTCGGCAGTTAGGAAGGCAAATGCAATGTTAGCATCCATGTTGAGAGGGTTAGAATACAAGAGCAGGGATGTACTTCTAAGGCTGTATAAGGTTCTGGTCAGACCCCATTGTGAGCAGTTCTGGGCCCTGTATTTAAGGTATCCTGTGTTGGCCTTGGAAAGAGTCCAGAGGAGGTTCCCAAGAATGATCCCTGGAATGAAGAGCTTGTCGTATGAGGAACAGTTGAGGACTCTGGGTCTGTACTCGATGGAGTTTAGAAGGATGAGGGGGGATCTTATTGAAACTTACAGGACACTGCAAGACCTGGATAGAGTGACATGGAGAGGATGTTTCCACTAGTAGGAAAAACTAGCACCCTTCAGATTAATGGGACAATCTTTTAAAACAGAGATGAGAAGCAATTTCTTCAGCCAGAGAGTGGGGAATCTGTGGTACTCTTTGCTGCAGAAGGCTGTGGAGGGCCAGGTCATTGAGTGTCTTTAAGACAGGGTTAGGTTGGTCCTTGGTTAATAAGGAGATCAGGGGTTATGGGGAAAAGGCAGGAAAATGGGGATGAGAAAAATATGAGCCATGATGGAATGGCAGAGCAGACTTGATGGGCCGAATGGCCTAATTCTGCTCCTATGTCTTATGGTCTTGTGGGTTCTCCAGTGAGGAGTAAAACCTGAAAGCGAATGAGACACTGGGAAGGTGGGTTTGCCGTGTTGTGGGGGGGGGCAATGGGGGTGCGGTCAGCATTTGGGGAGCAGTGAGGACAGGGTCAGCATTGAGGGAGGGTCAGTGTTGGGCGAGGGGCAATGTTGGGCCGACGGGGAGTTCACTTTTGGGACGATCCTACCTGGGCTGCTTCCTACAGTAAAGGGCAATCGGTGCTGCAGTCCTAACCTGACGCTAAGACCTCCTTCTACATTAAGGGACAATGCAGTCGTTGCTCACTCCCTGTTTCCAACAGCAAGCTGGTCGACTGCTCCCCTGCTGGGAGTTAATTGGATAATTGATGTGAGATTGCGATGGGAATGAGAGCTGGAGTGGGAAGGTCTGTCTTCCACTTGTGGTTCCAGCTCCCCTGGAATCCCAGCCAGTGAATTTGACCATATTGCCTGGACACAGCTTTATCACAACATAATCCTATCATTCTTATTGTTCTGACACAGGGCACCATGAGCAGCCAGGCATATATACCCAGAATGAGTTCAGTTCTCATACTCTCTAATCTCTGGACACTGTATTTATAATCTTCCATTCCTATCCTGTGTGAGATTAATTGAAGCACCAGAAGCCATAATGCCTCACAGTTGAGTCAGCGCCACCTGGGAAGCTTGGTGAACTTTGAATGAGGACAGCTCACCACTGACGACGTGTCAGTTTTACAAAGAGTGCAGTTTTTGAATGCATCAGGACTCTGAGACCTTCTGCTGTGGAGTATTGGACCGCAGGATTAATACCCAAAACGGTCTTGATGAATAAACACCAGATATCTGTGCCTTCGAGGCAAACACCGAGAAGAGATGAGGCAATTTCCCAGGCGGAGGATGTGGAGGAGGCAAATCATTGGAGATTGAGTTACCGAGCTGTGCCAGCTTCGCAACATCTGCTGGCAATGGGCATTAGTTCACAGGCCTGGGAGCAGAGTCTCGAGCTAACTTCCCAAGTTGAAAGCAGAGAGTAAATGTCCTTTCCCGGTGCCCACACGTGTCACGGTGCGAGCAACGAGTCACTTTGTGCAGAGTCTGGTCCCCTGCTGACCATCAGCCCACTGTGATGGTTTGCCCTGTGTCAGCTCTGTGCCAGCACTGGTACAGACTTCTGTCCCGTTCGCCCTCACAGAGACTCTTGGATCCTGGAATTCCAGGAACAAAATAAATGCCACAAACAAGATGTGGCCCAACCTGACACTCATACATTTATTGAACCCAGTGCAGACCCTTCTAAAATTGGACAGACACATGTCCCCACAAAGCTGGTCATTACCAATACTGGTTGTAACCTGGTTCTGGAGATGACTGGTCTTCATCCTCCTACATGTAGGTACACCCACAATGCTGTTAGGGAGGGAGTTCTGGGATTTTGACCCAGTGACAGTGAAGGAATGGTGATATATTTCCAAGTCAGAATGGTGAGTGGCTTGGAGGGGAGGCTCGAGGTGGTGGGGTTCCCAGGTATCTGCTGATCCTGTCCTTGCTGGTGTCATTTGGCCTATACCCGAGCAGGGAAATTTAGTCACGTCTGCCTGAAGATACAGAGGTACCTGACCGTTCAGAACAGAGAAACTTTGATTCATTTCTCCCCCAACCCACCAGCACCACCGTGGGATCCACTGATTCCCTCACCCTCCCCACAGGATCCACTAACTCTCTCACCGTCCCCTACAGAATCCACTCCACTGACTCTCTCACCTCACCGCCCCCCTCAAACCCCTACTGAATCCACTGACTCTCTCACACACACACCACCCCCTCCGTAGAATCCACTGACTTTTACAAACACAACTGCGGGGAGTTCCTAATGGGAACCTCATTGGGACGATAAAGAAAACGACATCCTATTGGCACAAGGATCATGAGAACAAACAAAAACAAAAAGCATTGGGAAGAAACTGGAGATATTCGCAAAATTATTGAAAGAACATTTGGGCAAAGTCCTTTAAACGTATAGAGTTCAGCCCCTGACGGAGTGATGGTATTTGGATAGGATTTGAAGCAATATGGTTGGAAATGATTCAAACGGTATAATTATCTCACTTGTATTATTGTAACGTTTAAATTCTGAGTGGTGGGTTGCTTCCTGACCCCGTGATCTTGGACACTGCTACTGGTACTGGTATTGTCTACTTGTCGCCATGGTACTGTGCAGTGATACTTCATTAACAAAGTCACAAAGAACAGGAACAACATGATGACCCGTCTCACTGTGTCCATCTATGGCCTCCCCTTTATAATGTAAATCCTTTTGTAAAAACCTGCACCATTTCATTTCTAATGTATTTTGCTGTGAGCAGATAGATAATCTGTGCTATTCCCTCAGATTGGCCCTATTGTTAAAGAATTCTGTGTCCATTTCAATTTTAAAGCTTCCTCCTTTGATAGGGGAAAGGAGTAAGGGTCATAGCTGGGAGTGTTTGCTTTCTGGTTGTTATTAATCTGTGCAGTGTTAAATAGCTGATGTCTCAGGAGGTAGATACACCATGTGGGAGCGATGTCACACAACCCAGACACAATCCAAGGTCGAATCCTGCCCTGTATTGAGATGGATGATCTCAGGGAGGTCAATAGTGGGGTCACGACCATTGCTGTAGTGTGACTGAATTAGAGAGCAAATGTCAACAAGATTGGCAGATCTTCTCCATATCCAATGCCCCCCAACCCCCGGCAAGTATGCTAGACATTGAGGGGGTGACATGATGATCGTAATGTATTTGGATTTCAAAAAAAAATTCAGTAAGGTGCCGCATAAAAGGTTATCACACAAAATAAGCACTCATGGTGCTAGGGGTAATATATTAGTTTGGATAGAGGATTGATTAACCAGCAGGAAAGGGAGTCTGGATAAATGGACAATTTTCAGGATGACAAACTGGAGTGAAGTGCTATGGGAATCATTGTTGGGATCCTGACTGTTTATAACCTTTACCGACGACTTGGGTGAAGGGACAGAATGCATTGTCAACGGATCTGTTGTTGATATAGAGTTAGGCAGGAAAGATAATTGTGAGGATGATACAAAGAAACAGCAAAAGGAAATTGATTGGATAAGTGAGTTGGCAAAAATCCAGCAGATGGAGTATAGTGTGGGCAAATGTAAAGTTTTTCAATTTGGTGGGAAGAACAGAAAACTGGAATATTATCTAAATGGAGATGATTTCAGAATGCTGCAGTACGGAGGGATCAGAGTGTCCTTGTACATGAATCACAAGAAGTTAGTTTGCAGATGCAGCAAATAATTAGGAAAGCAAGTAGAAAGTTGGTGCTTATTGCGAAAGGGATAGAATATTAAAAGTAGCCAAGTCCTGCTACAGCTGCACAGTGCATTGGTGAGGTCTCAGCTAGAATATCACATTTTGAGCACTTACTTAAGAATGGGCATACTTACAGAAGCAATTCACGAAAGGTTGACTAGGCTGATTGCTGGGATGAAGGAGTTGTTTTATTAGCAAAGGTTGAGCCAAGGCTTATTGGAGTTCAGAAGATTGAGAAATAATTTCATTGAAACATAGATCCTGAGGGAGTTCCACAAGATCAGTGCTGAGAGGATGGTTCCCCTCGTGGGGAATCTGGAACTCAGGGCCACACTTATAAAAATAAGAAGTGTTACCTTTCAGGAAGAAATGAGGAAGAATTTCTTCTTTGGGGATTATTAGTCTTTGTAATTCTCGGAGATCAGTGGAGACTGCATCATTGAATATGTTTGAGGCTCAGTTGGACAAGTTTTTGATTGATAAGGAAAGTGGAGGTAAGGCCGCAGTTGGATCAGCCATGATCTTATCGAATGGTGAGGCAGACTCCTGCTGCCAAATGGCCCCTCCTTCAATTTCTTATCTTGATGTGTTTTGGGGTAATGCAGCTGCCACGGTGCAGCAGCTTTCTGTTTCTCACCAGCCTGGGGGTCACACTTGAAGAAATGAGAGTGTGCTGGAGATGTTTAGTTCCCAGCAAAAAATCTGCTGAAGTTTGGTTCCTCGAGTTTCAAACCCGTGCTCAGGAAAAATAACACGAGGACGCTGTGACTTTAAGTGACGGACAAGAGTTGAGCAGGTGTGGTGTTTCTCAGGAATTGAACTGTCTCTAAATTGAACCTCTCATTTTTCTGTTGGTGGCAGAGTGAAAATGTGTGTGTGTGTGTGTGTCTTTTATAAACTTTTGGAACATTATCGTACAATTAACCTGGGATTTCTGAATCGTGTTCATTTTACACAGCATCCTCTAATAGCTGCTACTGTGAATCCTCTCCAAGTGCTTTCTATATTCACAGCTGAGAGCCCCGAGCAGGAGTACCTTTTTTGTGAGTGGAGATGTGTTTTGTGCATCAGAGGGTGAGGGAGGGAGGGCAATTTCTGCTTTACATGCTGCTAATGCTGGAATGGAGATGGGAGCCTGTAATCACAGATGTACAGGCAAATGGCCATTTGTACCTGCGTGTATCAAAAATGCCCTCATCAAATGGATGGTCCCAGCTTTAATTGCATGAGTTTGCAGCTGGTTTAGATGTACCGGGACCACTGGAGACTTGAGGCCCCGTTGTATCTTTGCATGACTTTTCACTTAAAACCACCATTTGCGCTTCATTGGGTCCATCATCCAGTTTTTTTCTTCCCCTGTCCTTGTGTTTTGTTCTCGGAGGTGTATTTCTTCCTCCATTGAACATGTTTCTTCAGTGCTACCTGATTAAAGGAGACTGCTTGCTTCCATACCTTTTGCTTTTATCTTTAAAATGACTCACACCATGTTTACACAACTATCAGGCTTGAAGAAAACAGTCCATAAACGGGGGATCAGCCTTGCATAGAACATGCCGTCCCCAGACATACCATTCAACCCAAAGGTTTTGTGCTAGTATTTATGCTTTGTGTAATCCTCCCCTCACCCCCACCCCTCTTCATCCTGCCTTATCACCATTTCCTTCTGTTCCTCTCTCCCCCATGTTTATTCAGCTTCCCCCCTCAAATGTCAACACGCACTTCCCCTCAACCACTCCTTATGGGACTTTCACATTCTCACCACTTCCTTTTTCCTGAATTCCCGGTTGGATTTATTAGTGGTTTTCTTGTCTTCTCTGGTTAAAAGGTCAGAGTTGATCCTCACTTGCCCTGCCTGTGAACTGGGGAAGAGAGCAGGATTCACCACAGCCGCTAATCTTCTCAAAATCTACTTGCCAAAAAGAAGAATAAGTAAAAAAGCTGAAAGTAAATGGCCAGCCAGATTCCAGGAGTCAGCATGTCCTGGAGCCCATCACAATCAGTTAATGCCAGCCCACTGCAGCAATCCCATCCTGCCAGTGCTGTGTCCCCTCACTCTCTGAAACATCTGCTTCAGCTTCTTCCTTTTGTCAATCCAAGCTAACGTGATCTGCTGCACAGATTGTGGTGTTGCTCTGCATTAATCACAATCCAAATCAGCTCATGCACATTGTTTCATTTCTGTTTCCTTTGCAGGTTTAATTAAGATGAAAATAATGATGTACATGCATGTGTGCGTGCCTGCATGTGTGTGCGCCTGCATGTGTGTGCGCCCGCATGTGTGTGCGCCCGCATGTGTGTGCGCCCGCATGTGTGTGCGCCCGCATGTGTGTGCGCCCGCATGTGTGTGCGCCCGCATGTGTGTGCGCCCGCATGTGTGTGCGCCCGCATGTGTGTGCGCCCGCATGTGTGTGCGCCCGCATGTGTGTGCGCCTGCATGCCTGTCATGTTTGTGAGACAGCATATGATTTGATGCACTGGTCTCCAGGATATTCCAGCTCCTCCCTCCCAGCGGGATATTCTTGCCCCCGCCACACCTCCCCCCTCAAGTTAGCAGCAATTTAAATGGCCCTCTGCTGGAGGGGGCCACACTGTGTGGCCTGTGGGTATGTGCTCACATATGTGCGGGTGTGTGCACACCTGGGCCTACCTATCTGTCTGGGAAGAGTATTTCTTAAAACATCATCAGATAATTATTTTTCGCTCTGTTCCCACTTCAGCAGTTTCTAATGTATCATGATGACGCAGGTATTGTTAATGGCTCCCTTTCCAAGGGAAAGGATGGAAAAGGGTTTGGAAGGTGCTGATAAAGGAACCTTGATGAGTTCCTGCAGTGCATCTTGGAAGTGGTACACCCGGTTACCGTTGTGTGTGGGTGGTAAATGGGAAACCAGTCAAATGGGATGCTTTGTCTTGTAAAGTGTTGAGCTTCTTGATTGCTGTTGGAGCTGCAATCATCCAGGCAGGTGGAGAATATTCCATCACGTTCCAGATTTGTGCAGTAAGGCTGGTGGACAGGCTTTGGGGAGTCAGGAAGTAGGTTACTTGCGATAGAATTCCAAGCCCCTGACTTGCTTTTGTAGTCACAGGATTCAAATGGCTGTTCCAGTTCAATTTCTGGTTAATGGTAACCCCCAGGATGTTCATACTGAGGGAATGCAGTGATGGTAATGCTATTGGATGTCAAAGAGATGGTTGGATGCTCTCTTGTTGTTGATGGACTTTGCCTGGCACATGTGTGGGCAGAATGTTACTTGCCACTTATCAGCCCAAGCCTGAATGTCACCCACATTCATACCGCTCCTCTCTGCCTCTGGGTTGCTCATTTTAAATCAGTGTCTTGTCGCTTTTTGAATCCAGTGCCACATGAAACAAGATTATCTGATTGTTATCACACTGCAACTAGCTGTGCCCAAATTGGCTGTTGCATTTCATAAGTTAGGACAGTGACCGCACTGCAAAACCTGTTCCACTGGCTCCATAATGCTTTGGGATGTCCTGCAGTTGTGAAAGGGTTTTAAAAATGCAAGTCCTTCCGAGTCAAATTGTTTGCTTATAGCCACCAGATTCACATCGACATCTATGCAAGACTAAATTGGATATAATTTGTCATTTACAAACTCAGTTGTGAAAAGTCTATTTTCCCCGATTCCCAAACTTAAGGAGTGCCTTTGAAGTCTGTCCAAGATGCAGACCGTTTAATTTTTAGAAGCATGTTACATGATTCTTCGAGTTACCTAATGGCTCTATCGCACTCTCACACACTGCTGGCTTTGTTCTTCCTCATTATCTCTGCAGAAATGTGAAAATCTGCTATTTATTTATGAAGTAAAATGCATTTTGACTGCTTCACAAAAGAGCCACAAGATTTGCGTTGTCTGTATAATTAGAGTTTCACATGGGAAGAATCTTACAGAAGAGAAACTTGTACTTCATACAACTCAAAAGGAAGTCAAGAACTTGCCATTTTTATTGGGGAATTCATTCCGCACTCTGGTTAGGGGTTTTAAAAATAAGGGTAGCATGGACAAGTTGGGCTGAAGGGCCTGTTTCCATGCTGGAAACCTCTATGACTCTATGTATTGTGGGCATTAGCATTATTTTCCTGGGTAGTTTGATTCTCTATCACATTTCTGTTTATTAAACCCTGGGACTCAAATACTGAGAAATGAAATGTTTCCACTGCACACTCAACTATCGCTATTCCCAATTGCAAAATAAAGCCCCTGTTACTGTCCCAATAAGACACTTTAACCCCATAAATTGTAAAGGCCTTTATGTGTAGTCTGTTCTGAGAAATGAATTCTCCAATAGTGCAATGCTCCATATTGTTCTCTGATAGTACAGCAGTACCACAGTTCTAATCCTCCGACAGTGCGGCACTCCCTCAGCACTGACCCTCTGACAGTGCGGCACTCCCTCAGCGCTGACCCTCTGACAGTGCGGCACTCCCTCAGCGCTGACCCTCTGACAGTGCGGCACTGCCTCAGCGCTGTCCCTCCGACAGTGCGGCACTCCCTCAGCGCTGACGCTCCGACAGTGCGGCACTCCCTCAGCGCTGACCCTCCGACAGTGCGGCACTCCCTCAGCGCTGACCCTCCAACAGTGCGGCACTGCCTCAGCGCTGACCCTCCGACAGTGCGGCACTCCCTCAGCGCTGACCCTCCGACAGTGCGGCACTCCCTCAGCGCTGACCCTCTGACAGTGCGGCACTGCCTCAGCGCTGACCCTCTGACAGTGCGGCACTCCCTCAGCGCTGACCCTCTGACAGTGCGGCACTCCCTCAGTACTGACCCTCTGACAGTGCGGCACTCCCTCAGTACTGAACTGGGGATATATTTCTATATTCTTCACAAACAGTGGGGAGAGGATGAGTAATTCTCCCTCCCAGCAAATTGCTGAAAGCTCATTGCCTTCTTACAGTTTTACTGTTGAAAGTCAGAGTTGGTTTACAGTAATCTGATTAGTATTTCCTCACTGCAGAGTTTATCTTAAATACCTTTAGCATCACAAACCAAGACAATGTTTCTTGTACATCAGCTAAACCAAATTCATGTGACTAAATTCAAGGACTGGTTTGAAAACATCCTCAGGAAAGCAACTGACTGTTCATGTGCCCCAAGATTAAAGAACCTTATTTCTTCAATGGGGCCATTTTCCCCACATAAACGATCAATGTTGTTTCATTTCCAATTTGGTATTGCTTCAATCTGCAGTTCAATGGATTACCATCACGTCACTAACCTTCGCCTCGGTATTATACCCTGATGTGTCTACAGTGAACGCTCTGCCTTTCCAGTGACTCTGTGTTGTGATCACCAACATCTCATTAAAGTTTGAGCTAATACCTGGAGGCAAAGAGATCAAATTTGTGAATCCTAAATTCAAAGGAATTGGAAAGATTTGTATTTTAACGCCAGCCTTTTGTGAGGACAGGAAGTTGTAACCAATTCAACAAGGGGGGGGTTCTGTCAGCATTTCTTCCCTTGCTAAATAGCATGGACACATCTTTTTAGGAATTTTCTAAAACAGGTGTTGTCTCGTGAATGTGCAGAGAAGACCCTTGTGCCTTCAAAGGGTCTCTGGCTAAAAATAGTCAATGGGGAGTGAGCCACAGCTTCAGATCTTAAGATTACTCTGCAACTGCCAACAAGAGGCAATTTTGAAAATGATAGCCTGACGACAGAACCAGAGGAAGTAGGAAAACTTTCCTCAACTCTCTGCAGACACTTAGTCCTGAATTTTCCCCTCCTGTTTCTCTGAAATGTCACACTGAGCTTCATGTATAATCTGTACTGACTGTGGTCTGGTAAGTGAGAGATCAGCCATGATCTGATTGAATGGTGGAACAGACAAAGGGCTGAATTTGCCAATTACTGCCCCTAATTCCTACGTTCCTATATAACCCAGGCAGGTGTACTGTACACTCCAAACCTAGCAAACAGCAATGTGATTAATGAGCTGTTCACCAGGTTTTGGTTCCTTTTTTGGCAGTGGCAGCTAAAGATGATTGTTGACCAGTGATCAGGATTGAACTTCCTGTTTAACAGTGAATTCTGACCCATGATCTTTTACCAGGAAAGCCAATTAAAAATAGTCTTGTAAATGTGTACAAAATCAATACAAAATTGGAATCACGGAATCTTACAACACAAGAGGAGGTCAATGCAACTTGTTGTGTCTGTGCTGTCTCTTTGAAAGAGCTCTTCAATTAGTTCTGCTCTGGATAAATAGACTTTGAATATCTCTGTCAAGTATTTACCCAGTTCCCTTCAAAACGGTCAGTACTGAGGGAGTGCCGCACTGTCAGAGGGACAGTACTGAGGGAGTGCCGCACTGTCAGAGGGACAGTACTGAGGGAGTGCCGCACTGTCAGAGGGACAGTACTGAGGGAGTGCCGCACTGTCAGAGGGACAGTACTGAGGGAGTGCTGAGGGAATGCCGCACTGTCAGAGGGTCAGTGCCGAGGGAGTGCCGCACTGTCAGAGGGTCAGTGCCGAGGGAGTGCCGCACTGTCAGAGGGTCAGTGCCGAGGGAGTGCCGCACTGTCAGAGGGTCAGTGCCGAGGGAGTGCCGCACTGTCATAGGGTCAGTGCCGAGGGAGTGCCGCACTGTCAGAGGGTCAGTGCCGAGGGAGTGCCGCACTGTCAGAGGGTCAGTGCCGAGGGAGTGCCGCACTGTCATAGGGTCAGTGCTGAGGGAGTGCCGCACTGTCAGAGGTGCCATCTTCAAGTTGCAGCATTAAATTGAGGCTCTGTTTGCTCTGAAATGGATGAAGAAGGTGTCCGGGGCATTGTTTCAAAGAAGAGGGAAGTCCTGCCCAATATCATCCCTCGGTTGACATCTTATCTGGCTGTTATCACATTGGAATGGTGTTGGGAGAGTTTGCTATGGAACTTCCCACGTTACAAACAGTGACTACACCTTCAATCTTTATTGGTTGTAATAGGAATTTGGGACACATTGCGAATGTGAAATACTTTCTTCATGTTTCTATTTCAATCAAACCCCGGTATTCATTTTAATTCTCCGTCCCTTTAACCCGGGAGTTGCTGCGCTGGGCAGTTGAGCTTTTGCTGTGTCAGGTACTCAGCGTCACTATCAAACACTGTAAACCATCACCCCACAAAAACTATCATCTTCCTCCTGCTGATTTACACTGGGATACGATGGTTAAAGCAGATATCTAACCAATGCTGCAAATAGCCACATTTCCACACATGTGGATTAAGTGGAATTTCATCTGTTTGTTGCCTTCCCTCCAGCAATGATGGCCCTGCACATTACTGAGATCATCAACAAGTCAGAATGTCCATGCTTGACTTTGTCTCATTTGGTGATCTCAGTGAAAAATGCAACGTTATTAAGTGGAGCGTCTCCGTATTGGTATGTTCCTTTTGAGCAGGTATAAGTTTTCTTCTCCCTCAGGTTAGTCATTTGCTGTAACATAGCAGAGAGCAGTGGACATGTGATTCATCTCCAAACTATACTGTGGCCAATTGTTTCGTGACTGTTTCAGTGATAAGTCAGCACACTGTCAGAGTTCAGCAACAACAGAGAAACTCCGATCACAGGATGCAGCAAACATGGAATAAATCAATCATTCCTCCTTCTCCCCTCAGGTGTACACAGGAATGGTACGGGAATTGGAATTTAAAGTATATTCATCTTGTCCAGCCTCAAGAGAAAAGACAACCCTCCAACTCATTCAAAACTGTGTTCATTTTTAAATCTCAGATTAATCGGGTAATTACAAAGAAAAGTCCAGCACAGGAACAGGCCCTCCTGCCCCCCAAGCCCACACTGATCATGATGTCCTAACTAAACTAACAAAAACTTTCTGCCCTTGATCCATATTCCTCTATTCCCTCCTCATTCACGTACCCATCCAGATGCCTCCAAAATGTTGCTAATGTGCCTGTTTCCACCACCTCTGGTAGCACATTCCAGGCACCCACCCCTCTCTATGGGGAAAACATCTCCCCTAAACTTTACCCTCCATTGACCACTAACATCTAGAAGGACAACAACAGCAGATACCTGGGAACACCACCGCCTGGAGGTTCCCCTCCAATTCACTAACCATCCTGACTTGGAAATATATCACTGTTCCTTCATTGTGGCTGGGTCAAAATCCTGGAACCCCTTCCCTAATGTACCTGCACCACATGGATTATAGTGTTTCAAGAAGTCAGCTTACCATCATCTTCTCAAGGGCGACTAGGGATTTGCAGTAAATCCAGGTCAAGCCAGTGATGCATCCCATAATTTATTGGAAAGAAGCAATATGCGCTCACACAATAGCATGTACACTTGTACATGCACATATGTGTACACACATACACACAATACAGATACATACCTGCGCACAAGTTTCTTAATGTTACAAGAATTGATTTGTAATCAGTTGAAGTAGCCTACTCTTATATTCTATAAGTTATGAATATAAACACACACAGCAACAAACACACATATGCACATGAACACACTCACTGGTGGACACATGCATTACATACACTCACACGCACGTGCAGACTCAGGCACACTCGTCATTACACACACACTCAAACCCATACTGTCTCATGCAGGCCATTATATACACTCCCACATACTGTCTCAGAAAGACACTCACAAACACATCTCTCTCTCTCTGTCTCGCGCACAAGGACTTGGTCGTATTCATACTCACACAAAAATGTATATACTGACCTGGGCAAACACATATACAAACCTCTTGCGCACACCGTTATAAACGCAAATACCTTAATGTTACAAAAATGAGTTGTAATAAGCTGACATGAATTTTTCACAGATTGGTTGACATATTTTTCATCTTGTTTATTTCTGTTATTTCCAAGCTCGCTCACAGCTGATCCGAGAGCAGCAGTGAAAGCTGTGGTCAGTTGCTGCAGGTTGTTTCATTTCTGCACCTTGCTGTTAGTATGTTCGTATTTTCCATTAAGTGTTAAATTCACTTTGCATTTAGCAATTTGCTGTGATATGCACATTTACTGTGACATGTTCTCCTTCCTCTATTCCTCTGTCTAATCAATTTAGCTCAAATACAAGTATGCTGGAGATAATATTAATGGAGGGAATCTGCTGCTTGACTTGATGCTAAGTGATGCCATTTACCCAATTGTATGAGTTAGAGCACCAGTCAAAATTGTGTGACACAAAGTTGAAGATTTGTGGAGGTAATATTTTGTTCATTCCATCCTTTCAGCAACGCCTTCCAGATCACAACTCTCGTGTTTAAAAAGAAGTCACATCTCCTCTGGTTCCTGATCCTCCTTCCTGTCGAAACAACTTCTCCCCATTCCACCTCTGAAAACCTTCACAATTTTCAAAATTTCTATAAAATCTCCCAGACCCTTCGAGAACAATCTTCTCCCCTCTTACCACCTATCAGAGTTCCTTAACCCCAAGTGCCATCTGCTCCGTATCCCGTGTCCTCAATGTGCCCAGAGTTGAACACGCTACCCAAGCTGAGGCCCACACAGTGATTTGTAAAGCTTTGACATTGATATGTGCATTTTTAAACTGAGGTCCAATACAACATCATTGTTACATATTATGTAAACCTAATAATGAGGCTGGTGCTGCAAAATAGAGGCAGGTTCAGAACAAACAGAACAAGAAACATTGTGACGTCTGACTGTCATCCCATAGTGAAAGGAGTTGTTTTAAAGTGGTGCCAAAATTAAGCTAGCGTTTAAACGTGTGAAATGCCTCTGTGGTATTCTGATTTCATATTGCAGTTCCCCCAGATAGACCAATTTCAGGAGTAATTAGGACTATTTCCAGTTTTTGAAATATATTACATTTTAGCGAGATAAATAATCTCAAGATTCTCCTTACAAATCCGTCTTTTTTTTAAACAATGTGCAGTTTTAAATCTCTCCATTGTGTTGCCCCTTTCTTGTGTAACCCCCCTCCAGCCCCACAATCCTCTCTCGATGGCACAGTGGTTAGCACTGCTGCCTCTCAGCGCCGGGGACCCAGGTTCAATTCCGGCCTTAGATGACTGCAATCTGCACATGCGCTCTGAGCCTGTGTGGGTTTCCTCTGGGTCCTTCCTATGTGGGTACCTCCCACAGCCCAAAGATGTGCAGGTTTGGTGGATTAGCCATGGGAAATGTGTGGAGTTAGAGGGATCGAGCTTGGAAGAGGGCCTGGGTGAGATACCCTGTTGGAGAGTCGGTGCAGACTTGATAGGCTGAATGGCCTCTCCTGCCCTTTAGGAATTCCATGGTTGTATGATCTCTGCACTCCTCCAATCCTGGCCTCTTGTGCATCACTGATTTTCATCACTCCATTACTGACGGCCATGCTTTCAGGCCCTAAGTTCTGGAATCACCTCCCTGGCTCTCTGCCACACTCCCCCCCCCGGCTTTCTGCCACACTCCCCCCCACAGGGTGACATTGACACTACTTTGTCACTGTCCTAATATCATCTTATGCAGTGTTTGGTTAGATTGTGTTTGATAATCACACCTTGGAGATGTTTTAGCACAATAATGACGGTGCGTAAATGTACACTGCTGTTATGAGTTAATGTAGACCTGATGGCGCACGTATAATCAAAGCTCAAACCAGAGTCATGGAGGTTTACAGCACAGACAAAAAGGCCCTTTTGCCCATCGCATCTTCGCCAGTCAAAGACAAACCGCCCGATTATTCTAACCTCATTTTTCAGTCCGTGTCACCAGCCTCCATCAGAGGAATTACTGCAGATGCTGGGAGTTCAGAAATAAAAACAGAAAATGTTGGGAACGTTCAGCAGGCTCGGCAGAATCTGTGGGGAGAGGGTGGTTTGGGGTGACATTTCAGTTTGATGGCCCTTCATCAGAAGCAGGGGAAGCTAACCTCGTTTCACTCTCTGAAGAAGTGTCTGATCTGCTGAGTGCTTGCAGCATGTTCTGTTTCTGTTACAGGTTGTTCTGACATTTCTTTTCTCCATTCTCAAATGAAAACGAGCCTGCATTCTAGTTTTCTGTCACGATTTTGGAAAATTAATCAAATGCTCGTTTGGTTCCTCACTCCGGTTTGGGTTTTCGAAGGGGACCTGTTGTACGCAGGCTGACTTATTCATGATATTGTCTTTTGCCCTCGTAAACCTGTTTCACCAAATGGTGTTCCTTAATATTAGGAGCAGACAACAAAGCTCACAGACTCAGCAGCTCATTCTGAGATAAATAACTGGAGCAAAAGTGAGACAAACACAATTCTCATCTTCAGCATGTTAATCAGCCACGTTTATTCTATGTAGTGGAGATGGTAGCGGTAAAGTGTATTTGTTAAGTTGCACCAAAACGTGGAAACGACCTGCAGCATAATGCAAAAAGAAATAAAACCTGCATTCTGTCAAAGGTAACTAGAAATTCTTTCTGCCTCTGCATACGTTCCTTATCCATTGTTTAGAGTCACAGGACTTTCATTTGCAGTGTTTGGCCAAGGTTTAGTTCTGACCTTCTGCCTGCAGCAATCATCGGTCAGCACCTTTAAGAGTAGCTCACTCAAAAGTGAAAAGTCCTCTTGTACAGCAGGATCTGTAATGGAAAATGAACTGGATAATAACAACTATTTGAGCAATTTAGCCCTTTCAGAAAGCATTCAAGTGGCTTCTCCCAGTTGCATGTGGGCACATTATAACTTGCACTCCTCTGCCAGAGAGTGACTGGGACATTAAGCAATCCATATTTATTATATCTCTCCGTTTTTCTAATCTTGTAATTTGTTATGAAAGATGTATTAATTAGATCTAACATTCTGCGCACTGGAAAGTGGTCTCTTGCAGAATATTCTTATTACATTACTGATGTGAGAGAGGATCCAGTTGTATCTAAACTCTGGCTGGCTGTTTCTTCCTCGCTCAGTTATCTGGCGATGCTGCAGGAATTATAATTGGAAGAGTCAAGGGTGCTAATGAAAGTTTGTTCTCCTACAATAACTCTGTGCAACTCATGTTTGTGTACGTGGATCAACAGCCCAAACGCAGTGGAGGAACAAGCTGGTCCCATCCTTAATCATCCTGCACATTTTTTACACAATCCTTGTATCAGTCTTTGTAAATGTCAAACCTTTATTGCAAAGTGGTGTCATTCCTGCAGGGTGAGCCACTGCGACTGTGCTGAGATTACCAAAGGCAAACATTGTACTGGTAGCACTGAAGTACATTCCCAACACTCCTTTCCAAACTAAATATCACTGCTTGCTTTGCGAAGCTTTGAAGAGTCTATTCTGAAGAGAGGGGAAACATTTGTTTGGCAAACATTATTTTTTTTTGCCTTTTGCTTCTTTCAGCCTCAGGACCTGTTCCCAGTTTCTTGTCATTCACGGCTCATCCACTTAAAGGTAAATCAGAGGGGGGGGTCCCCGTTAACTTCCCCTGAACAATGTTCGTGAGATAGATCTTATAATCATAGGGCATTTAACAGCGTCTGCCTCTCACCTGAAATCACAATTTACATATAACCATAGAATTCCTACAGTGCAGAATGAGGCCATTTGGCCCTTTGAGCCTGTACCGAATCTGAAAAAACATCTTACCGAGGCCCTCTCCTGACCCAACACCAGAACCCTGTGCATTTACCTTGGCTAATCCCCCTAACCTGCACATCTTGGGACACTCAGTGGCAATTTAGTAGGGCCAGTCCATCTAACCTGCAAATCTTTGGACTGTGGGTGGAAACCAGAACACCTGGAGGCCACCCAGGCAGACATGGGGAGAATGTGCAGACTCCACACAGACGGTGACCCAAGCTCAGAATCGAACCCAGGACCCTGGTGCTGTGAGGCAGCCATGCTAACCACTGTGCCACCATATACAAACAGCAGTGAGCACTATTAACCTTGCCGTTACCTTGGCAGCAAAATGTGGCCCATAATCTCTGCCCATTGTCTCCCTCTGCCAGCTGGCAAATGGAAGCTGGCCCAATCCATTCTTTGATTGAGCTCAGTCTGATGGCTGATTTGGGTGGCGCCGTATCAGTTTAACAATCTCCTCAGGACCACCTTGTAGAACTGAGGAGCCGCTGATTACTGAGGAAACAACAGTTAAACTTTCAAAACACAAATCTGAATCTGAACAAAGTTCTGACTGAACATTCATCCTCCGCAATCTTATGTGAATGAAGTGGGGGAAAAAAACTGCTGTGTTGTTTTTATTTAGGTTCCATAATAAAAATCAGCATCTCAGCTTTTTATTCCATTACAGGATATTGAAAGTCACACAGCTGGTCTGTCAGACTGAAACTTTGCTGATTTTAATCTCTCCACTGGCATCCATACCTTCATCTCTAAGCTGTGGAATTCCTTCCTTAGATGTATTTGTCTCTCTATCCCTCCCTCCCTCTCTCTCTCACACTCTGTCTCTCTCTCTCTCTCTCTCTCACACTCACTAAGACGCTACTTAAAACATATCACTTTTGCCAATTCCTACATATTACCTTTGCAATGCACACTGGTGTTGTAACGCTGTGACAGCTGTGTCTGCAAACAGTGTCAGTAATTTTGTTTTTTCTGGTATTGTGGGGAATATTAGATGTGATAACATCACAAACTATTTATTTCCACTCTTTGAACCGTGGAAATGACAGTCCTGGACAGTGCGACTCCTCACAGTTCTGGAACCCGGGTCAGCATGAAGTTTCCTCTTTTGGGGAACAGTACAGGCATCGATCAATGGGCCAAATGGCCTGTCTTCATGCTGGAACATTCATCAACCTTGTTCTCAGTGACTGAGCAACCCCAATCCTATAGCCTCGCTGAATGAACCACTCAACTGGAGGCCATTCTGGGCGATCGTGTGGTGTAATCTCTTAATCTGCTAGTACGTGGCGTCAGACTTGGCAGGTCGCTGGTTACAGGAGTGTTTGATCTTGTGCAAGAATCTTCATAGCTTCCCTTCAGCTCGAGTCAGTACAGGTCAAGAGGCAGCTCCTCTTATTTCAATTGTTTTATATTTACTTAAAAAGATAGACAGCTACACACCTCCTGTTATAAATCACTCATCTCTTCCTGCCATGCACTGTCTTCACATTGAGTGGAATGTTCCCAGATTTCTGATTTCCTGAAGATCCAGAAGGCCATTCTTCCCATAGGATCTCTGCTGGTACTTTACTAGAGCAATCTAAACTTAATTTCCCATCTCACTCTCTCCTCAAATCCAAAGGATTTTATCTCTGCTTCAAACAGAGATCCTGCGAGGATGCAGTGGTAATTTTTCTCAGCCGCTCTCTGTGGGTGAGTATTCAATGCTCCACCAACTCTCTGAGCAAAGAAATTTCTCCCAAACTCCCTCTCCATCCTGCTGAAGATGTGAATCTTCAGTTAATAAAAAGAAAGATTTGCATTTTTTTTTCCCATCCACAGGATATTCCAAAGCAATTTACAGCCAAAGAAATATTTGTGAAGTGTAGTCACTGTTGCATTTTTGGGAAAAGTGGCAATTATTCAGCACTCGTCAAACTCCACAAGCAGCAAGGTGAGAGTGACCAAATAATCAGGGCTAGGGATGGCAAAGGTTAAATGTTGGCCAGGATCACATTCCTGCTCATACAAATGGTGCCATGGAACCAATCATATTCACCTGAGACCACACAAGGGCCTCAGTTTAATGTCTGAACCTCAAGTGGAGCAGCACTCCCTCAGCACTGACCCTCTGACAGTGCGGCGCTCCCTCAGCACTGACCCTCTGACAGTGCGGCACTCCCTCAGCACTGACCCTCTGACGGTGCGACACTCCCTCAGCACTGACCCTCTGACGGCGCGGCACTCCCTCAGTACTGACCCTCTGACAGTGCGACACTCCCTCAGCACTGACCCTCTGACAGTGCGGCACTCCCTCAGTACTGACCCTCTGACGGCGCGGCACTCCCTCAGCATTGACCCTCTTACAGTGTGGCGCTCCCTCAGCACTGACCCTCTGACAGTGTGGTGCTCCCTCGGCGCTACATGAGACATACGGCCTGGATTTGGTCCTGAAGCCTCTGGTTTGAACCCAGTGTGTTTCTGACAGGGATGTGAATGTGCTCCTTACTGAGCCGCAGCTGACAGTTGTGACACGATGCAGGTGTTATCGAAATTTCTCATTACATTTCACTCTTGTCCCTAGTTTCAGATTTTGTGACTTCTGCCTGCACTTGCAGACTCAACACCACTGCATCGTTCTGATTTAAAGCAACTACTAGGAAGCCCATGAGCAGATTCAAATTGGACTTGCCTTCTGGTTCTCCTGCCCTCTGCTACCTTGTATGAAATAATTATTATGACAATTGTGAATAGACAAAATTATTTTGATAGTTTATTTGGCTGCATAGGAAAATGGGAACTGCTGAGCTTATGGTCGAAGTAGAGTGCTCTCGTTTGTCTGTCTGTGTGTGTCTCTTTGGCTTTGTGTGTGTCTGTCTGTCTGCCTAGGTATGTCTGTGTGCGTGTGTCTATGTGTGTGTGTGTGTCTCTTTGGCTGTGTTTGTGTGTCTGTCTACGTGTGTGTGTGTGTGTGTGTGTGTGTGTGTGTGTGTGTGTGTGTGTGTGTGTGTGTGTGTGTGTGTCTGAATATTGTGAGTATTTTTGTATGATCCAGGCAACAGATAGTGGCAGAAGTGAAGCACAGACGTTATTTTCCCTTGTGTTATCGACTGGAGAGTGTTTTGTAAATGTTAAAATGTTCGTACACCATGCATTTTGAATGTACAAATACTTGTTGTTTGAAGATAAAATAAAGGAACTTTTGCATAGTAAAAGCAGAACATTGATTGTTGGCCTGATGTTATGGCACCATCTACTCCCCAGTAGACAGGAGGGGAGTGGTTAAAGGGATTTACTGCTATTCAACTACAGAATGAGATGGGTGTTAGGAATAAAAATGTTACAATTGCAAATGGAGAGTTTAGTTAAGGTGTGTTGCTTTGGACAGATGCAGCCTGACTCTGTGGCAATTTCTCATCCGACTTACTAACACGAGCTTAGCAATTTGCCAAAGTTCAGACAGGTAGAGGTTAAGGCATCAAAATTGTCTGTTTGAAAGCTGCAAAGGTTACTTGGTGCTGGAGGGGGGGGGGGGGGGGGGGTCAACCAGCTAATAATCACCATGGATGTGGAAGATATTACACTCACCATAAAGTGTTCCTGAGTTCATTCGCAATATCAGAATTCACAAACCCCATTGCTGAAGGTGAATGGTGGCAGCTTTAATGTACCCACACAGCCCCGTGTGCTAATTATTGCATGTTCATGACTGCCTAAATATAATGTTTTAGATTTGATTGAGAATGAAATTCATCCTTTTCAAACAAATCCCATGACCAGTGCCCCGGAATACTCAGCACAAGCCAACAAAAACGGTGCATTCAGTCGGTCCGTTTCAGAAAGAGTTTCGCTGTAAATGGAATTAGAATTATTGAGCACAGGAGGAGGCCAGTTGACCCATTGAGCCTGTTCTAGCTCTTTGTCAAATAATCTAACTGATCCCACTCCCCCGGTCTTTTGCTTTGTAAACGTTTCTTATCAAACGTTTATCCAATTCCCTTTGGAAAGTTACTGCTTCCTTTGTACTGCCTCTTGCTCTTCCGTCCGTCCATCCTTCCATCATCTCTTCTCTTCTCTTCCTTTTGTCTCTTGTCTCTGCCTCACCCTTCCTGTTTCCAAAGTTTCAAACAGAAGATGAGAATGGAAAGATAATGACATTTAATTTATGAAACCAGTACGCAAAGGAGAGAAGTGGATTTTTTTTTAACATGAGCATCACTGAAGATTGACCAGAAATTGTGCAAAGTTTTTAATTCTATACATTTCTGTCCATGTGTTTAAGTGTGGGCAGCACTGCTGCATCACAGCAGCAGGGACCCAAGTTTGATTCCCGGATTGGGTCACTATCTTGCACTGCTGTTCTCCCACGTGTCTGCGTGGATTTCCTCCAGATGCTCTGGTTTCCTCCACAGTCTGAAGATGTGCTGGTTAGGTGGATTGGCCAAGCTGAATTCTCCCTCAGTGTACCTGAACAAGTGCCAGAGTGTGACAACTAGGGGATTTTCACAGTAACTTCGTTGCAGTGTTAATGGAAGCCTACTTGTGACTAATAAAGATTCTTTACTTTTACTTTACTATATTTATAGAGTCGTAGAGGTTTACAGCATAGAAACAGGTCCTTTAGCCCAACTTGTCCATATTGCCCAGTTTTTACCATTAAGCTAATCCCAATTGCCTACATTTGGCCCATATCCCTCTATACCAATTTTACCCATGTAACTATCTAAATGCTTTTTAAAAGACAAAATTGTACCCGCCTCTACTACTACCTCTGGCAGTTTGTTCCAGACACTCACCACCCCCGTGTGAAAAAATTGCCCCTCTGGACCCTTTTGTATCTCTCCCCACTCACCTTAAACCTATGCCCTCTAGTTTTAGACTCCCCTACCTTTGGGAAAAGATATTGACTATCTAGCTGATCTGTGCCCCTCATTATTTTTTAGACCTCTATAACATCATCCCTAGGCTGCCACCTCCTCCAGGGAAACAACTTCCAGCCTCTCCAGCCTCTCCTTATTACTCAAGCCATCAAGTCCTGGGAGCATCCTAGTAAATCTTTTCTGCAGTCTTTCTAGTTTAATAATATCCTTTCTATAATAGGGTCACCAGAACCATACAAGAAGATAGATGAGGGCAGTGCTGTTGATCTTGTGTAAATGGACTTTAGCAAGGCCTTTGACAATGTACTGCATGTTAGATTGTTGCATAAGGATATATCTCATGGGATCCAGGGTGAGGTAGCCAAATGGATACAAAACTGGCTTGATGACAGAGGCCAGACGGTGGTTGTAGAAGGTTGTTTTCAAACTAGAGGCCTGTGACCAACGGTGTGCTTCAGGGATCGTGCTGAAGAATGGCATGAACAAGTTGGGTCAGGGGGCCTGTTTCCATGCTACAAACATCTATGATTCTCAACGCTAGCCCTTCCTTTTCGGTCTCTACACAGTCAGCTGCAATGCTGCTAATAGCCTTGCACTTTGTTGGCATTATGTCAATAACGGGGACAATTAGATTAAGTAGATATCCTATTACCTCATTCTTTCGCAGTACACAGCAGAATAACATGTTGTCTTCACTGCATAAATGTTGGTCAGTAATTGTACAGTCTAATGAACAAATATCTCCCCAGGATAAATCAAGTCAAATGGCTTTAGCACGTGGAAACCTCCTCCACTTAAAATCAAAATGTTCAGACTGTTTAAAATGTTACGTTCTTTTTAAGGAATCTGTTTGTCTAACTCTGAGTGTAATTGGTTAACTAAGTTTATTCACTGATTATTGAGAATGAGGATACTCTCCTGTACCCTGAACCTTGTATTCTTTCTTTCAGCCATACTTGTGAGGGTAAAGATTTATTGAATGGTGAAATGTAAGATGACTTTACTCAGCTGTTTGTCAGGAATTCTCTTCCCTCCTTTTCAAATTACTCCATGACTTTGGCCTTTTGCTGTCTCTGTAATCCCTTCCTGCCCTACAACTCTGGGATCTGCGTGCTCATCCAATTCTGTCCTCTCGAGCACCCCTGATTTTCATTGCTTCCCTTGTTGTGCCTGTGCCCTCAGCTGCCAGACCCCTGATTTCTAGAATTCCTTCCCTAAACCTCTCTGTCTTTCTCTGCTTATTTTAAGGGGCTTCGCAAACCTCTCCTTTGGGCCAGGTTTTTTGGCCACCTGCCCCTAATATCTCCTTCTGCAACTCGGAATGAAAGGCTGTTGTTTGACAACACTCCTGTGAAACACCTTGGAGTGTTTTACCACATGAGAGGTGCTATATAAATGCAAATTGTTGCTCTGAAATCAGTGAACGGACAAGTGTGGGGGTGAGTTCATGTTACGGCAGGCAGGAGAGGAAGGAACAAATCTTATTTATTTTATATAACTTTAAATTTTGTGCTAGCTTGTGATAATAAAATTAATTCATGTGAGTATGGAGTGGTGATAATTATGTTTTTCCTGTTTAAGGATTGGGTGAAAATGTTTTGCTTGTTCATTAATGGAACATTGAGAGTACAAATCAGGATTGTCACAACTTTTGTGAAATATTTTGTTTTAGCCATCCCAGTAAGAATTCTTTCTGGATTGCGACTGTTTGGAATGTTCCTTGAGGTGAATTTTAAAGGGTAGATTACCTGTTCTGTATCTGCAGTGGATTTTCCTGTTTCTGTGTTTCTAGGGGAATTCAGGAAAACTCGATCCCTTGAGCACCAGTCAGACTGGGGAAGGTTCCTCATCACTGGTACAGACTTGTGCAATCCACCTGCACACTTCATTCGAGTATTGCTGCCAATTCATTGAGGCTTCAAACTATAGGCTAGAAATTTGAGTTAGATAGTTACATGAATGCCAATAGCAGTCAGTAACCTGTTCACACCCCAACCATGACTTGAAACATGCAGGGTCTAAAACTGGCTACCAATCTGTCATTGAAATGTAGGCTCGGTGGATTAGCCATCATAGGTATGTTGGGTTATGGTGTTAGGACTGAGGTGAGGGCCTAAATAAGATATTCTGCCAGAGAGTTGGTGCAGACTCGATGGGCCAAATAGCCTCCTACTGCATTGTAGAGATTCTACATTTTTCTTCATTGCAGACGATAAATGTTATACAAGCTCAACACCATCCAGGACAAAGCAGCCCACTTGATTGCCACCTCTTCCACAAACATTCACACCCTCTGCTACTGATGCACTGCAGTAACTCACCAAGGCTCCTTAGGCAGAGTCTTCCAAACCCAGGAACACTACCACCTGGAAGGACAAGAGCAGATAGCTGGGAACACCACCGCCTGCAAGTTTCCCTCCAAGGCACTCACCATCCTGACTTGGAAATATATTAGCCTTTCCTTCACTGTCACTGGGTCAAAATCCTGGAACTCTCTCCCTAACACATGTATCTACACTTCAGGGTCTGTGGTGGCTCACCCTCACCACCACCACCACCACCTCAAGGGCAACCAGGGATGGGCAATAAATGCTAGCCAAGCCAGCGACACCCACATCCCGTTAATGGATTTGAAAAAACACCCCTGATGCTTTACTTTTAAACTAATACCGTTCGAGATGCCCCCTCCAGACCCTGCTGCAAGTTTTTGAATGACACAATCTGATTTGAGTTGCTGTGTGTTGATTTTTTGAGAATTTAAATGTGAGCTACTTCTGAAACTTTCAACTTCCCTGCACCGTTTCTGTTGTAATAATTCCAATGACGGAACAGGGCATCACCCAATCTCAGCATCTGTTCCAGAATGCCGGGATGTTTTGGAGATTAGAGAGGTGTTAAAGTTAAAATTTATTTATTCGTCACAAGCAGGCTTACATTAACACTGCAATGAAGTTACTGTGAAATTCCCCTGGTCACCACGCTGCAGTGCCTGTTTGGGTCAACGCAGCTAACCAGCACATCTTTCGGAACGTGGGAGGAAACTCACACAAACCTGGGGAGAATGTGCAAACCCCACACTGACAATGATCCAAGCCAGGAATCGAACCTGGGTCCCTGGTGCTGAGAAGCAGCAGTGCTAACCACTGTGCTACCGTGCCACCTGGGGTTATTAGGGTTAAAGAGCAAGAGATTGCAACATTAACTTGAAATTGGATGAGACGATGTGCAAAGGAAGCATTCTAACGGCAAGCATAAGTCCCAACCCTTCGCACTGCAGTTCTCCCTTATTGAGCCATTTGCATCAAGAGAATTGATCTGTGTAGTTGCACTGATTTGAAAGTGATTTTGAAAGTAGGCTTAATCTTCCTCCAATTATTTTAATTTCACTAAACCTAAATATTAGTGCAAAAAATTTTTCATTTTAAATGGTGAAGTGGAAATTGAGTAGAGCAATGGGATTAGAGTTCTGATGCGATAGAGACTCGCTTAAACCAATGGATTACTGTTCTGATAACTGCAATGATTTATTTCTTCCCACGATCACTGTTCCTCACTTCATTTACAGATTGTTTTGTGTGTAAAATAACAGTGCTGTTTCTCCACTGAACCGGAAAAACACTTTAGTAACTTCTCACTGAAAGCTTAGACTTTCAATGTTTTGGGACATTGCAAGGTAGAGAAAGGCTGGGAGGAAGTGTCAGTGCCCCCCTTGTTCACATTGCCCAAGGAGGAGAGAATGGCCACTGTCATAATGGCAACGAGATGCTAGTTCCCAGTGATTGTCTCAGGAACACTGCTAGCAAGGAGCTGGGGAACAGATTGCCAGGGTACGAGCATTGCCAATCTCAGTGAAACCTGGAAAAGTGGGGAAGAGCGATTGGAGACAAACTCGGAAGAATACTGTAATATCCTATGTTCAGAGTTTTAACCAAAGAGATAAGAGATGTGGTTTGCAAATGTACATTCAAAACAACAACAGAATTATTGAGGAGCTGTTGTCTGTTTG
This sequence comes from Carcharhinus amblyrhynchos, assembly GCF_965287045.1. Classification (NCBI taxonomy): domain Eukaryota; kingdom Metazoa; phylum Chordata; class Chondrichthyes; order Carcharhiniformes; family Carcharhinidae; genus Carcharhinus; species Carcharhinus amblyrhynchos. The sequence goes on from NC_137328.1 coordinate 1,381,654, forward strand.
GAGTAGAAAATGAAACTAAGTCAGGAGCCTGGGAAACACCACAATGACATCACCATTAAGTCATGTGAATGGCTCTTAAAGCAATCATGCAACCACTTAAATATATAACAAGCCCCATATCATAGAAAATCAATGTTTAGTGGATTAATATTAAGGATTTAGAAACTTTGAATAAACTTAACTAATGCTGAGAATCAACTAAAATCCTGGGGCAGTATATCAGCCCAACTGGTGCCTACGTAACAGGTAAACAATTCTTCATAATTTTCTCCAAACATCCACTGGTCTGTGCTCTCTGCAGGCTAACCAGTTCTGTATTTTACAGAGCCCAGCCATACACCTACCCGTTGAACCTTCAGCCAATCTCAAAGCAGTATTCTTTATCACCCACACATCCCAAGATTTGAAAGCAATTTGCTGGCAGCCTGCAGCTTGATGCCTCCTGCACCTTAAATGTTTCATTCCTGGGAGAGGGCTCAGACGGAAATGCAAATGCTCCAGTTTGCAGGCTTTTTTTTGTGAGCAGAATTATTTCTCTGTGAGATGTAGCTCATTGTGCAGTGTCGAATATTTCAGTGTTAATGTCCTGAAATGGGAAACAGAGTAAACCCTGAGCCCGTATCTGCTTGAAATAAACGTGTCTCGTGATTTTAATATTACTGCGGTCACCAAACAAGCTCTCAGTTCTTTATTTGTGTTACATGTGGGGGAAAATTACTGCGGTCATAATCTAGCGGGGAGCGGCTCACCAGGTATGTTGATGAAGCTGAGCTCCCATGTTCATTAGCAGAACTGTTTCTGACTTAATCTGGTCAGTATGTGTTAGCAAGCAGGAGCAGAGGTTAAGGAGCCCAGGCTGGTGGGGGAAAACACTCATACCTGGCATTGGTTACATTGTTAAACATGGTGACTATTTTCTGAATTTCCAACTTGCCCCTCCCTGCCCCCTGTTTTATTTTTGAAAAGACAGAATGTGTGATTCCTGGCTCCTCCGGATCCGTGTATGATATTTCTATCTGATTCCAGGAGGTGATGCCTTCCTTTCAAGTGGACATTGCAGTCAATTACCGAGCAGATGTCTAGCAGTAGATGCACTGACTGCACACAGGACAGGCAGTGAGCTGAATCTCAGCAGGTCTGAGCCTGGAGGGTACCCCTCACTTCAAATTGATCTGTCCCTTCAAGTGATATTCTTGACATTGAACTTTCAGCTTATCTTCACACTATCGATGTGCAGAGAGACAGCATTGTAAAAGAAAGCCTCCCTCTCTCCTCCTGTCTTTCCCTTTAGTTATGCATAGTAAGCAATATTTCAGACCATTTAAAAAAAACTCTTGTGAAAATCCCCTGCCAAATATTTCTAAAGGGTTTTGATAGTAATCCTATAAGACTTACAACTTTTAGGGGATTTGCAATTCATTCTTTGGGGTATTATAAGATTCAAGTAGGTATCAGAATTTAATAGGATTCTTTAGGATTTTGGAAAGGGGTGGTTTTAGTACGTGGGAGATCTTGTACAGAAATTGAAACTTCTTTAATTGTGGCCTTAAGAGAAACCTTCCCCGTACACTGAGCTGCATTGCTCACAGGTTGTTGAAATGTGAGTCATTCAGTGGTTTGAGTTAAGATGCTAACAGCCACCAGTGCAGCAATGGAAAAAAAAAATAAGCACAGTGGCACAGTACTGCTGCCTGAGTGTCAGGGACCCTGGTTCAATTCCGGCCTTGGGTGGTGTTTGCACACTCTCCCAGTGTCTGCGTGGGTTTCTTCCAGGTGTTCCAGTTCCTCCCACAGCCCAAAGATGTGCCGGTTAGGTAGATTAGCCGAGCTAAATTGCCCTTAGGCTGATTAGCAGGGTAAGTACGTGGAATTTTTATTGGTGCAGATATGACGGGCCAAGTGGCCTCCTTCTGCACTGTAGAGATTCTGTGCTTCTAAAGAAAATTATTGCTTCTTTTTTCCTACAGTTTTTACATGCAACTATGTCCTTTTAATGTACCCCATCTGTTGACATTTCTGTTATGCCCCAGTTTGGAGTATGATTCTGAACAGAATGCACTAGTCTGCAGTTGGTGTGCTTCCTGTGAGGACATGGTCATTACATCCCTTCTCTGCTGTAGTCCCTTTCTATCAATTGTTATCCTTGGAATTGAGACTACAGAGTTCTTCTGAGTGGAGATAACTGCAGTTCTTTATCTTTAGATGCAGGTTATTTGTATCTGTAATGCAAAGAATAAAGAGACTGAACGCTCGGGTTTTATGTGAAATACAATCTTTTCATGTCTGTATCAGCAAGCATAATTATTTGCAACAGACAAAACATGTACTCAGCAAATTGATTATTGGTACAGGGATCATTTTGTATTTTGTATCTATGACAGCTGAGTCAGTATCTCCTGTGTTCGAGCTGGCAGACTCAAACTACAACAGGACCAAAGTGTCTGGTAACTGCCTCTCCTTATTCACTCTATGATTTTGTGGCGTTGTATAGGATCTGGATAGAATCATAGAAGATAGGAGCAGGAGGATATGAACTAGGTTACACTGTCATGATAACCGCAAGCCCACTGAGAATTCTAAGATCCTCAAAGTTCAGAAAGGTATGGACAACGATATAAGTTTTGAGGATGTGGTGCTGTAAGTCCTGTGGGCAGCAAGTCAATGAATGATCTTCTCTTGTATTATTGATACTGTACATGGGAGTCATGGTATCAACTGATGTAATGAATCTCAAACACTTGAGACAGAGTGGGCTGAGGAATGGAGATAGAATATCTCAGATCTCCACTCAAAGGAACTCTGTAGTCTCAATTCCAAGGATAACAATTGATAGAAAGGGACTACAGCAGAGTAGGGATGTAATGACCATGTCCTCACAGGAAGCCACTGGCTACAGATTAGTGCATTCTGTTCAGAATCATACTCCAAACTGGGGCATAACAGAAATAAGATAGTGAGAATATTTAACTGTGATTATGTTGTAGGAAAGGTCTCCCAGATAGTCCCAGATGGTACTGAGAAATGCAAGGCAGTTCTTCAATGTGTTTGTGGAACTCAGATCTATAACTTAGTTCACAGCCCTACAGCCCTGAGTGCGCCCAACTGCAAATCATTTAATGAGCTTGTGGATTTAGCGAAGGCCCAACTGTCAGATATATCCCAGAGATTGAAATTGAGTTTGAGGGTGAGAGCCCCAGGCCAATCGATGGAGACATACATTGGTAAACTGAAGCAATTAGCAAAGTTTAATGATTTTTGGGGCCACCCTAAATGATATGTTGCACGATAGGTTAGTCTGTGGCATGAACAATGACACTATTCAATGTGGATTGTTTGCAGAGGTCAACATAAATTTTAAACAGGTAATGGGAATAACGCTGGCCATGGAAAACACTGAAAAAGTTGCCAAGGGCTGCAGAGCGCACAAAATGGTACCACTCACCAGTTTGGGCAAAAACTTTCAGTCGTGACATCAAAACTGCCAAAGCAGCCGCAGAGTGGAAAACAATTTCAGCCACAACCAAACAAAACAGTACAGAATAGCCAATCTGTAATGTTTAAAGTGGAATGTTACTGATGTGGATGTAACCACGCTCCTGAATCATGTCGGTTTAAGAAGGCCAAGTGTTTTTATTGTTACGAAAGAGGACATTTGATAAAGCAATGCAGAACTAAGTCAGGATCGCTGCATAATCAATCAACCGAGATGTTAACATGTATACAGTGTGGAAGTGTTCAGTACAGTGTGGTATAGTGGTATTGTCACAGGACTAGTAGTCCAGAGACTCACAGTAAAGCTCTGGTTTGAATCCCACCGTGGCAGATGTTGAAATTTGAATTCAATAAATTCTGAAATGAAAAGTCCACTGATGACACTCGATTGTTGTAAAAACCCATCTGGTTCACTCATGCCCCTTGGGGAAGGAAATCTGCTGTTCTTATCCTGTCTGGCCAGGTGTGACTCCAGACCCACGGTAATATGGTTGACTCTTAGATTCCCACTGAAATAGCCAAATGAGACACTCAGTTCAATTGGAGATGTGCAACAAATGCTGACTTACATCCCATGAATGAATAAAAGGAGTCACCGCAGGATGGAGTATGATGTGCCCGTCACAGGTTTGTTGCGTTGGATTATTTTCATGGTAGGATAATAACTAATAGAATTGACATCTTTGCGTGTAGATAGGTGGGCAAGTGGATCTCACTACTGCAGGGAGTTTTACAGCAAAAGGGTATGGGATATATTTAAGGAAAAGTTGAATAAGCAAATCTGGGGAAAAGGAATAGAAGGAATGCTAATAAAGTGAGAGGAGGGAGGAGGATTATGTGGAACAGACGCACTAGCACAGAGCAGTTGGGCCGAATGTTTCAGCACCGTTTCTGTGCTGAAAATTCCACATTATTTCTACTTAAGTTGAATGAAAGAAATGTGCAAAAGGCAAACATATTTCTTGAAGAAGGAAGTTGAAGTCTGCCTGGCTCTTTGATGGTGATTGGAACACATCGAGGATCAGAGCTACTCCTTGTGTTGCTGTGGGCAGAGTTTCAGCAGCTGAGGGAGACGGGGAGAAGGATGGTGTGGGATGTCCTGCTGATGCAGGCTTCTGCACGGGGCTGTGTTTTTTTCAGAGCCAGTCCATTGGCACAGTGTGTGTCTCCATCACAGAATCCTTAATCATCTTGAAAATCTTGCACACAAAATTGAGTTTGAATGTTGCGAAATCAGGTCTGTGACTAAGAATCCGATCTGATTTCTGCTGTACAGCTGTCAAGTAATTTGACCAAATTTAATTGCGTTATTATCTTGGGGATTGTGACAAGGCTGGGATGCATGGATGTTACATATGTTTAAATTGCTAATCATTTTAGAATTTGGACCACGGATCTTGGAACAAAAGGATACAATTCCTTTAATTTGGAAAAGACAGCAGCAAGGACAAGTCTGACTTTAATTAGATAATGTAAGATGATGAGAGTTGATTGGTTTTATTGTTATAAATGTAACGTGGCTTGTTTCTTTATCCTCCTTTGTGCTGAGGATAAAATACAGACATTTACATTTCTGGGATTTTGAGCTCTATCTCTCCTTGCTTCTTGGTGGATTCTGTTGCTGGTCACAAGGGGAAGTGTGCTGGCTTCATAGATTTGATTCTGCTCACTGTTACTCTAACATGATTCTCTCTTTGGCAATCACTCGTTAACGAGTGTGACTCTCCATCTAGGAAACTCCATGCACTGGCCATGGATTCTATCATGAGTCCAGTCCGAGACACACATCTTCGACCGCACACTTGGCAGGTGTTTCTGGGAGATGGGTTTGGTCCTTGGATTCTAGATTACTGGGATTCCTTTCCCAGGCTCCTTTTCAAAATCTCCCCTTGCTCAAAGAATTGTGTCCCTTCCATCAGGAGGTTCCTCTAGGTAAATCTCTTCTGAGTAAAGGTGTCCCAGGCACTGACGTCTCTGTTGAATCCCTTGGGGTAAGCATTCAGGGTGTCTTTGAAACACTTTCTCCGTCCTTTCATTGTTCCAGAGCCTTCCTTGAGCTGGGTGAAGAAGATTTGCTTTGGCACTCGGGACTCTGACATCCTAAGCACATGCCTGTCCAACGCAATGGGTTTTGGATAATCGTGGCCTCGATGCTGGTTCTTTTGACTCCTTCAATGGTGCTGATATTAGTAAGCCTGTCCTCCCAGCTGATGTGGAGAATCCGTCCCAGACAGCATTGATGGTATCTCTTCATGGCCTCGAGGAGGCGTCTGTACTGAGCCCAGGATCCTGAGCTCTACAGGAGGGTTGGGAGGATGACTGCTTTGCACACGAAGATCTTGGTGTCAGCACAAATGTCACGGTCTTCGACAATTCTCATCTGTAAGGGTCTGAAGGCACCTCGTGAATTGGGTACGATGTTAAACCTCCACGTTGATGTCAGCCTGAGATGAGAGATGGCTCCCCAGGAAGTGGGGGTTGTGGGGGGGGGTTTCCTCCATTGACCTTGATGGAGCGAGGGACAGAATTTTGCCCTGGGGCAGGTTGGTAAAGGACTCGAGCCTTTTTGAAGTTGAGACCAATCCTTTGTACTGCTACTGCAAAGATATCAGGCAAGGTTTGGAGATTCCTTTCCCAGAGCGCAAAGATGATGATGTCATCCACATACTGAACTTCCACGAATGATGTCCGTCTCGTTTTCTTCTTGGATTTCAGCCGTTTGAGGTTGAAACGTTTTCTGTCCATCCTGTAGATGATGCCCACTCAACTGGGAGGCTTGTTCTTGACAAGGTGAAGGATGGCGGTGATGAAGATGGAGAAAAGGTTGGGAATGAGGACACATCTCTCCTTGACTCCTGTCTTGATCTCAAAGGTTTCTGTCTGGTTCAGTGAGGACTGCTGCTGACACCTTGTCGTGGGGAGTCGGAGGATGTTGATGAATTTTGCTGGACAGCTGGTCTTTGAAGGATCTTCCATAGCACTTCCCGATGGACTGAGTCAAAAGCCTTGGTCAGAGCAATGAAGGCCGTGTGGAGTGGTCAATGTCGCTCCTGTATTTCTCTAGAAGTTATTGAGCAGTGAAAATCATGTCCACTGTTTCACGGTTTGTTCAGAAGCCACCTGGGCTTTCAGGAAGGATTAGTTCAGAGCCTGGGAGATGGCAGCTGGTGAGGATTCGGACAATAACCCTCCCAGCGGTGGGCGAACAGGGAGAATCCTCAGTAGTTCCCACAGTTCTCTTTCCTCCGTTCTTCAAGATGGTGGTGATGACAGTATCCCTGAGGACGGCAGGAATTTCTTCTCTGTCCCAGATTTTCAGGAACAGCTGGTGGAGATGATGGGTGACCTTTTCTCCTCCAAGTTTGAAAATCTCTGTTGGAATCCCGTCCACTCCTGTACCTTTTCCAATCTTCACATGGTTAATGGTGGTCTCGTCTTCATTCATGCTTGGTGGGAATCCATGATACTCTTTGGAGAGTCGGGGGATTTCCTCAAATACATCCTCATCCTTATTGTGTCACATTGAAGGTTGATGCTCTTTGTCTCTCAGAAGAGTTCCTTTCCAGTCCACACTGGTTTGAGGCCTAGTGTGTTGGGTCCATATATTACCATGATGGTGCTGAAGAATCCCAGGGTGTTGTGATTGCTGGCGAGCAGTTGCAGTCTTGGTCTTATAGTTGATGGATTTTCAACAGCTTGAGATGGTGGCTGTCTTCAGTATTTCCCGGTTCTCCTCCACTCCATTAGAATGGAGATTTTGGTGAAGAGATTGTTGGAAGGTCACCAGCATCCTTGGCTCTTGAAGCCGCTCAGTGTTGGTCTTTGTTCTGAGCTGTTTCTTCATTCTCTGCTGCTGCTGGAGTTTAGACATGGAGGAATGGATGAGCCTGTGATCTGTCCAGCAGTCGTCTGCACTGGTCATCACCTTGATGTTGAGGGCATCCTTTCAGATGATGGTGAAGTCGATCATGTGCCAGTGATTTAATCAAGGATGTCTCCAGGAAGTTGTGAACTTGTCTTTTTGTTGAAACAGTGTGTTTGTGATCACAAGCTGGTGTTCTGAGCATCTGGTGAGCAGGAGAACACTGTTGGAGTTGCAATTCCCAACTCCTTTCTTCCAGATGGTTCCTTTCCAGAGTTGGGACTCCTCTCCTACTCTGGTGTTCAAATCCCCCAGGAGGATGATCTTCCATTCCTTGAGAGTGTTGGGGAGTATGGTGTCCAGGGTGGAGCAGAAACCTTCTTTCTCATCATTTGTTTTAAGGGTTGGGGTGTCGGCTCTCACAACTGTTGCCTACTGGTTCTTGGTAAGTGGTAGACAGAGGGTCACGGGGTGTTTGTTGTTGAGGACAGGGAATTCTGAGAGTTGGTTAATGAGTTTGTTCTTGATGGTGAATCCAATTCCATGTGTGCTGGGCTGATCCTTGGGTTTTCCTCTCCGGAAGAAGATGTAGCCATCACCATCTTCCCTCAGTCACCCTTCACCTCCTCTTCAGGGTTCTAAAGGACAACAATATCAATGTTAGGGTTCGTGGGTAACAAGTTTGAATTAATACCCTGTGCTTAAAGATGGGCTCGCACAGTTTGGAGAAGCTTTTGAAACTGCCCTGAGAATTATTCCTTGGCTTCTGGACAGTGTCCTGCAGCTGGAACTCCATTGACAGACTTCAAAAGAGAAATTATTGGGGGTGGGAACGGGGAGAATGTGTTTATTTAGATGCATTCTGTTTTCACATTGACACATTGATAGGCAGGAAACATTGGCTGAAGCCTCGATTCCCTTTATCCCAGCAACTGTTCGAGTGTTTAAAAACCCAGGATTCATCTCCCTTTGTGAACTCGGTATTTAGCTGATATTGTTCCCTTTGCACAAAGTTATTAAAAGGACTCGACTTAGATATTTGTTTTCATGGCAGCAATAAAATAATGAAAAAAAGAGTTGATCCAGAATTAAGTCTCTTTATGACAGTTAAGCTTAGTATCTTCAGAAAAATAAAAGCATGATTTTCGTTTCCCTTTTTGTCAAAAACCCAGTTTAGAACAAAAACTCCACACCAGCCCTGATGTATTGTCTGTAAGGTCCACAACGTTTCAGGTTGGAGAACCTCACAACCTGCCCACAGTTAGAATGGTTCCCGCACCCTTCAGCTGGAGCCTGTTTTTGATCACTGTGACCTGCAGGGAGCGATAAAGGTGCAACAACGACCACAGGATATCTGGGATTGAGTGAGCAACCAGACCAGCAGTCCACCTCCTTAACCAATGAGATTTAAGGATTGAGAAAGAAACAACGAAACGATTAAAAAAGAGAGCAAATTATAGTCAAGGGAGAGAAAGAAAGAGAAATAAAAAGAGGAGAAGAAAGAAACTGAAAAGAAATGTAAAAAAAAATTAAATATAAAATTTTAAAACATTATTAATCACAGGAATGTGACCCCACAGTTTAAAACATTCTCCTTCTGGGTCAGCGAGATTGAGTGATATTGCAGCAAAAAGCCTTCTCTTTGGAAGGGTCCTGTTGGTCCAGCCGGCTGTTTGATGGGTAAACGGTGCCAAAATGCAGAAATTTCCTGACACGTGCGAATGAGGGCTGCTGTTTCCAAGAGATTAAGGGTGATGGAATGACACAAAATCATCCAGAAATGTTTAACAATTCGCAACTTGTGGGTAATATCCCCCTTGCCCTCTGTCTCTGGACAATTCGCACGTTAATAACAGCAGGGATCAGTGGACTCACCATCATTTTCCCAGCAAATTCAAGTTGGTTAAAATGTTTGTTCAGTTGAACCCCCCTCCACGCCCCCCCAACCCAGACCACAGAATGGGTGCTGCACCATTAAACATGAAGCAATGGAACGGCTTCTGTGATTCGCCGTTTAATTTTCAATGTTCCGAAATAGACGCTGAAATATTAAAACATTTCCATTTTATTGTTTATCTTGAGGATGTGGATGTGAGAGTGTGTATATGTATGTTGCTTAGTATGGCTATCTATGTGTATCTTTGTGCACGTGTATACATTATGATATAGATTTTATGTATACATGTGCACATGTATATGTGTGTGCATGTATGTATGTGTGTTTATACATATAAATAAAAATATCTATATAAGTGTGTACGCATATATAGTTATGGTGACTTGTGCTGCCCAAGTGTTTGGGCAAATTCCGCGCAAAGTACTGATGTGATTGTGCTAATTGTCGGTAGGCTGGAGCAATTGTTGTCTGTTTTGTTTTATCAACAGTAGTATTTAAGTGATGACACACAGTAATTTGTTCATCCTGCTGTCAGTGTATAAATACATCTGTACAAGATTCATTTACAGTGACGAAAATGGCAGTTGCATAACACAGACACTGCGCAGAGCACCTAACTACCAGATAAAGTGGACCCAGTGACTTATGCAGTAATTATGGGATAATTGTCATTAACCTTGCAAAACAGTAGTTTACCCATATTGTTTAAAAGGCTCCAGGATGCGTAATGACAAGGTAATCTGTCAGAGCGCTGAGGGAAATATTAATGAGATTTGTGGAGGACTGTATGAAAATCTGCAGGAACTCACTGCATTACGTTAATGGAGCGATGCAAACACACTTTCATCAGGGCTTCTAATGACATATTTGGCTGGCTCGGAAAACCTCCTGCCATTGTAGGCAATTGAGATAGTTAACAAATTAAGGCTTTGGGGATGAGATGTACTAAACATTAATCCCATTGACTAGAATATGACATTTCAAACAAACTTGGATCATTTAGAGACTCTTTTAAGTTGTTACCATGAAATTGCCTGGAGTCTGAAAGAGATGCTCTTTGGAATCCTATTTGGAATAGATGAAGAATTCGCTGTTTGTGCACCTAGCAGGGTGGCACAGTGGCACAATGGTTAGCAATTCCGCTGTATGAAGTTTGCACATTCTCCCCGTGAGTTTCCTCCGGGTGCTCCAGTTTCCTCCCACTCTTCAGAGATGTGCAGGTTAGGTGGACTGGCCATAGAAATTGCCCTTTTAGTGTCCCAAGATGTGTAAATGACATAGATTAGCCATGGGAATGGTGTAGAGTTATGGGAATAGGGCCCGGGAGAGGGCCTGAGTAAGATGCTCTGTCAGAGAGTCAATGCAGACTCGATGGGCTGAATGACCTCCTTTGGCACTGTAAAGATTCTATGATCTACCTATTAAAACTCTCTCAATATCCTACAGACCTCTAGCAGGTCAGCCCTTGTTCTAGAGAAGGGTGCCCCAGTTTGTGTGGTCTTATTCCGATCACTGCTCTGATAGATGGATGTTGGTGCAGTCAGATTAATGCTGATTTGCTTGTTAAAGTTGTGCCATTACCAAGCAAGGGTGCAGTACAAAGTTCCTGGTATTCAGAGGGCTGTGAAAACAGATGTCGACTCAAATTATAGAAAATACAGGTTACTTCCCTAGAGTCAGGAAGTTTACAGCATGGAAACAGGCCCTTCGGCCCAACTTGTCCATGCCGCCCTTTTTTTAAACCCCTAAGCTAATCCCAATTGCCCGCATTTGGCCCATATCCCTCTACACCCATTGTACCCATGTAACTATCTAAATGCTTTTTAAAAGACAAAATTGTACCCGCCTCTACACTACCTCTGGCAGCTTGTTCCAGACACTCACCATCCTCTGTGTGAAGAAATTGCCTCTCTAGACCCTTTTGTATCTCTCCCCTCTCACCTTAAACCTATGCTCTCTAGTTTTAGACTCTCCTACCTTTGGGAAAAGATATTGACTATCTAGCTGATCTTTGCCCCTCGTTATTTTATAGACCTCTATAAAATCACCCCTCAGCCTCCTATGCTGCAGAGAAACAAATCCCAGTGTATGCAGCTTCTCTTTATAACTCAATCCATCAAGTCCCAGTAGCATCCTAGTAAATCTTTTGTGCACTCTTTCTAGTTTTATAATATCCTTTCTATAATAGGGTGATCAGAATTGCACACAATATTCCAAGTGTGGCCTCACCAATGTCTTGTAGAACTTCAACAAGACATTCCAACTCCTGTATTCAATGTTCTGACCGATGAAACCAAGCATGCTGAATGCCTTCCTCACCACTCTGTCCAGCTGTGACTCCACTTTCAAGGAGCTATGAACATGTACCCCTAGATCTCTTTGTTCCGTAACTCTCCCCAGTGCCCTACCATTAACTGAGTAAGTCCTGCCCTGGTTCAATCGACCAAAATGCACCACCTCACATTTGTGTAAATTAAACTCCATCTGCCATTCGTCAGTCCACTGGCTTCTGAAGAAAAAAGCAATGTCCCATAAATTGATATGCAGTAGCCAGCAATCTATTAATAGCTAAACATAATGCGCAATGTAAATTTTATTTTAATATTGATTCTGTATATTTCTTTCATTCCCTCTGGGGTGCTTTTAGTTGAAGCATTTAGCTGTATATATGCTCAATTTCTCTTTGCAACTCATTGTGTTGGATTGTAACATTTTATTTTAATCTGTTGCGTCTCAGCTCATGGCCAATAAGCTGAGATGATTTATTCCCTTCCCTACATTTATTGTGTCTGTTCGTATTCTTTGAGGTCAGGATGGTTGGTTGTTACAGCACAATAACGAGTCACTTGGCAAGTCAAGTCAGTTTTGCCGACATGAATTACCATCTAATCTTGTTCACCTGCTCATTATCCATACCCTGGAAATATTCCTCTCTTATTAACAACTGTTTAATTCCCTTTTAGAATCACTCTGCTTTAACAATGTCTTGTTGCAGGCAGTTCTATGTTCTCAGCGCTTTCATGCTGAAGGATTTATTTTCTAATTTCTCTTTAGTCATTTTTCTCATCATTGTCAGAATCTTCTCTCTTGTGACTGCCTCACCAACCAGTAACTTTCAGTCCTCCCATCACATCACCCCTTAACCTTCTCTGGACACACACCACAGAAGAAATAGGAGCAAGAGTGGGCTTTCAGCCACTCGACACTACTCGATCACTATACTCCATCATGGCTGATTTGATTGTGATCTTAGCTCCACTTTCCCTTTTCTAGAACATGAGGCCATGGTTTCAGGATAAGGGGCTGGCAGATTTAGAACAGAAATGAGGAGGAATTACTTCACTCAAAGGGCAGTGAATCTGTGGAGTTCTCCACCCCAGAGTGCAGTGGACACCAGACTACTAAACAAATTTAAGGAGATAGATTTTTAATTAATAGCAGGATGAAAGATTACGGGGAGTGAGCAGGAGGATGGTGAGGCCAAGATGACTTCAGCAATGGTAGTATTGAATGGCAGAGCAGGTTGCAAGGGCTGAATGGCCTCGCCCTGCTTCTATTTCTCATGCTCTTGGGTTCCTTTCTGTCTCTCGTCACTCTTGACTCAATAATCACTTCACTATTGGTGGACATGGCTTCAAGTGCTAAATTCTGGACTTCTTTTCCTAATTCCTCCTCTCTTTTTCCCTCTTCCTCTCTCTCCCCCTCCCCCTCCCTCTCTCTCACTCTTCCCCCACCCCCCCATCTGTCTTCATTTAAGATTCTCCTTAAAACCCATCTCTTTAACCAAGCCTATCCCAATACCTTTTTACATGTGTCAGTGCCAAATGTTGGCTGATAACGCTACTATGAAGCACCTGTTAAAGGCACTATATAAATGCAAGCTGTTACTGTCACATTTAATGGTGCATGTATCAACAAACCAAGATATCCCTGCTCCTCTATGCTCTTTAAGTAGCTGTGATCTACCTTTACTGTTACTTCAACAATGTATTAATTAACAATTTTCTACATTAAACTGTGTTGCCATAGAGAAAGCACTTTTTGGCTGTAATGACATTGTTAATGTCAGTTGCCTGGGGTCAAATCCTAAGCTATTTCTCCCTTAGTTCCTCAGGATTCCTGGATAGAGACTGCTGTCTCATTTCATAAAGGACCAAGGGTCAGTATTGGGTGTGTCTCAGATCTCCCGCTCCCAGTTTGTGCGAGCCAGAATCCACTCCGAGGCTCAAATCTATCAGCAAGCCTCTGTTTGACAATATTTTCTTCCAGTTCTGCTCAAACTTGCTGCAGTTGATTGATTTTAATTTTCCATCATTCAATCCTGTCGCTCCCTCCTGTGGGGCTCACTGGGGTAATTAGTGTTACAGGGAGAGTATGATTTGGAACTGTTTGGTGGGGTTGATCCCTCTGAAGTTAGATTTTGGAGCTTTGCTGGGGGTTGGGATAAGTTTAACGTTTTTATTCATGTAACGGATAAATACTTTTCTTTTCCTAATGTATCATTTTGACATATGTTTTGTGTTAAAGTTGTTGCCAAGTCCTGGGGCAATGATAATGACAGATATTCCAGTGCTTTTTGGTTGTTGAGTTTGCAGTTCAATACCTAATACCCCTACCCTTCCCCTACCGCTCCCTCAACCACCTCTCTCCACCTATTCTGCTCGCACACTCCCCCTCCCTTCCCTTATCCATCTCCTTTACCCTTCTACCACTCCCGCCAACCCCCCCTCCCCGCAATGGCTCATTGTCCTCGACCTCCCTCCTCTGCCTCCCTGACTCCAGCAGGCTGTGCTGCCCCCCTCAACTCTCCACTGAAAGTCAGGAAGCAGGAAATTCCCATCTCTCCGCTAAGTGCGTGAGACCTCTCTATCAACCCCTCGCTCTGAAGCTTGCACACTGTGACCACGTTGGGAGGACAAATCAAACCGCTCGTGGTACTCAAACCCCGCCCAACCACCCCCCCCCCTCCAACCAAACGGAGACATCCAATCTCTGAATACAAACCAGTCATGGGAACTGATGTAAAATGCAAGACATCTGCAAAAATAACAAGGAGCAAAGTGTGGTTAGTTTGGTTACCGCAAACCATGTCCATGCTTTTCGTTGCAGTTTTTAATGCGACCAATCGATGATTTTCTCAAATCTGTATCGTGATTTTTACAACCCAAGCCATGCCAGATTCTGATTCTGGATCAAAGACAGAGAGCACAAAGAAACACTCAGAAGGTCAGCAGGTGCGTGTGAGGGGAGAAACAGAGACAGTGCAAAGAATTTAATGAGGGTGGCAAAGAGTTTGATGTCAGTCACCAAAACTGGTGGCACCCCCTCCACCACCCTGACTCGACACAAATCCTGAGGAGATTTTGGTCCCTGCCCAGTATTGGGAACCTTGCCTATAGGGCTGAGGGGATGAGGTGAGTAATATTTAATGACAGCACTTTCCTCAGTGGGACTGCAGCTCCCACCCTGAAAACTGCCAGCAAATCAGAGACCAGCAGCTCCTGGTGCAGATGTGCCACCTGGAGCAATGGTTGCTGCCGGTTTTATATCAGCGACTTCACCAAGAGTCCTCAGCGGATCCCTGAAGAAAAGTAAGTGAAGATAGGATGAGGGAAAGGACAGAGTGATTCTTTCTCATTGGGTATCAGGCACTGAGTATCGGTCAGTGAAACGCTCGCCTCAGGAGGCTGCAAGAAAGCCCAGCAGAGTTTTCTTTGCATCGTCCCGATGCGGTGCCTCCCCTGCCCAGCTTGAATACCAGAGGGTGAGGCCCTTAGGTGGGTATTCATCGCCTGCTTAAGGGTCTCAATTGGTGTCTGGATGGGAAGGCCACCCCTCAAGATTTCCCACCTAACCCCCAAGAGAGGGGAAGGGAGGAGAGGTGGCTGGAACTCCCTCTTGCCCAATCACGTGACTTCCCCCCGACTCCAGGGGGCATTAAATCCCATCCCGCCTTTCGGCTCAGAAGGTCATATCTCAGGGAGTGGGCGGGCTTGTCACATGGTGGATTGGTGGACAGTCCATCACTAGAAAAAGCGTGAGAGATGTCAACAAAGGGGAGAGTTGATGACGGATCCTCTGAAGGTAAAACTAATGTCCTTTCGGGAAGGAAATCTGCCATCCTTACTGAGTCTGGCCTACATGTGAATACGGATCTGCAGCAATGTGGCTGACTCACAACAGCCCTCTGAAATGGCTGAGCGAGACATTCAATTCAAGGGCAACTAGGGATGGGCAATAAATGCTGGCCCAGCCAGCGACGTCCATGTCCCACAAATAAATAAAACAAATGAGGGGATTAATCCGAACCTTCCCTTTATGGATGCTTTAAAGCAGGAATCACTGCAATTGATTGGAGAGTGAGAGAGCAGGGATGATGAATTTATTCTGGTCTGGCTAGCTCAGAGGTGCTGTGACCAGTTGTAACTGCCTAATTGCTGAAATTACCTGCTTCATGATTTATTTTTTGATGTCAATATAATTTGATGGATTTTAATAGCGACAGAGTTAGTCCTTCCGGTGTATTACCGCCCTGTGCTCCACTTGTCCAGGCAGCACTGAGGATTCCAGACAAAGACAATCTGGTTACCAATCCCAGCTCTGTCTCCGATCCCTGTATAACACTCGGAGAAAGAGTCACTACAATATGTATTCCATAAGCAAAGGAATTCTGAAAACTCACAAGTGACAAAGACACACAGTGATTTATTAAAAGATCTTTCTCAGAAATGGAATAACTTCCATATATGAATAATAAATCACATAACGAAGCATTGCGAATGAGATGTTGAATAAATTATGCAAATAATGAAACAGCTGATTTTATCACACGATGCTGTGGCAAAATTATTGTGCAGCTTTTACATACGTACTTTTTAAAATGAAATCAGTAACAGTTTTTAATGAGTTTGCTTTATAAAGGACAATCAAAGGTTGACTCTGACTTTGGTTAGTTTCAAAGTTAAGTTTGAGTTATCACCTTGGTTAACATTGTCAGCCTCGTGAAATCACTTTGATTTAATTATTAAGGTTAGAAAGGAAAGCTAATAGTGAGGATAGACATCCACATGAACTGGACATGCAAGGGTCAAATGTGTTCCTCGAGCAACCTTAAACCATGAACAGGAATGTGAGTGAATGCCTGTTATGTACAATGGGCCAGAATAGACTCTGCAGTGGGGAGTATAACAAGGCAACTGGCACATTATTAAATATGAAGCATCAAAATTATTAATTTAAATAATTTGCAAATCGAGATACAGTCAGGAATTTTCTGGGAAGATCAAATCGACTCCCGCCAACATGATGGGACTTGAGACTTTGCACCATATTGCAAAACTCTGATCCCCAGTGAAACTTCCACACGATGTTCGAAGCAGTCTTAAGGGATGTTCACCAGACCACACATGATGCCGTAGAATACACAACATGTTTGGTTTCTCGAATGTGTGTGGTATATTTCTGTGAGTGTAAATCACAATGCCACTGCCCATTTCACACTGCGAATTCTCCTAAACATTAAACCCTGCCTACAGAGCTGAGAGTGTTTAATTGTGATTGTTAATTGCTCATGAAGCTGGAAGCTAAGGGCTCCTCTGCTCCAAACTGTTTTGCTGAGTAGGTGTTGAAGTAAATTTGAATCCGTCATCCGCAATTCACCACAAGTGGAAATGATATTGAGGGACTTGAGACAACAGAGGGGCAATCTGGGAAGAGGAGAAGGAAAATAAATATCATTTCTAGCCACATGGGATACTCACAAACCCATAATGGGAATTAATGGAATTGTACTTTCTTCTCTCAACTCTCTTTTTTGAGAGACGAAAGCTTGTCAGTGTTTTTCTACCTGTGTTTCTGACTTTAAAACAACATTTTGACAGCATGTCCCGCTTTCCATTCTAGCGATCACCTTTGTTATGTAAATGAGAGACTGTGGCAGTAATCATTAGCAAATATACGCCCTCTGTTTCCTAAGTGGCTGCTTCATCCTCCAAAGAGGAGAGGCAATTTAAGTAAGAATGTACAAGTGGGTGTATGCTGACCAGATTTCAGGGTCTGGTGCTTAATGATGTTGCTGCGCTTCTAATGACGGCGAGAGAATGTAGGTGCAAATTAAATCAATCCTCGCTAAGTTTCCGCAGTATTTCTGGGAAGGAGGACCCAATCTCCAGTCACTGTGAAGTGAGCTCACCCTTGAGGTTGCTGAAGAACGCAGTGCTGGACAGAAACCTTTAGGGACACTTTCTGGCACTTTTTGTAATCAAAATAACATCATTACCTCTCCCATGAATCTCCTTCACCCCTGGGGTTCATCTGTACATCTCCCATATCTGATTGGCTGCCTTTGCAAGCCTGATTACCCTAAATGCTTTGATGATGTGAACTCCACGGATTTTATGCAGAATAATTGTCAGTACACCACCCAGCCTTTCCTTCATTTCACGCACTTTCGAAAGCTGAGCTTTGCATCAATTAACCCTTAAGACGTAGGAGCAGAGTTAGGCCACACGGCCCATCGAGTCTGCTCCGCCATTCAATCATGGCTGATATTTTTCTCATCCCCGTTCTCCTGCCTTTTCCCCATAACCCCTGACCCCCCTATTAATTGATTGTTCCCACCTCAATTACTTTCATGAACATTGGTCATTTGCCTCATTCATTCATAGGACGCGGATATTGTTTGTTGCCTCCTAACTGCCCTTGAAGGTGATGGGGGAGGTGAACCATCTTCCGAAATACAACTGATTGCTTTGCTGGGCTATTTCAAGAGCAGTGAAGGGTTAACCCCATTGCTGTGGGTCTGGAGTTGCACATGAGCCAGGACAGATAATGGTGACAGATTTCCTTCTGTGAAGGATGTGAATAAATTGGGTGGGTTTTACTGACAATCTAGTAGCTTTGTGGTCACTATTGCTAAGTCTAGCTTTTCATTTCTGCTCGATTTAATTAATTGAATTTAAATCCCACTGCTGCAATTTTGGGGTTTAAGTCTTTTGTCCAATCCTCAAGAGCATAGCCACCGTTTTCCCATACTTGCCTGGCTTACAAGATGGGCTTTACCCTTCACTTGGGTATTTGCTGTGTATCAGCCAGTGTCTCTGGGCTGCACTCTTTCCTCTGAGTCAGAGGTCATGGGTTCAGCTGCTCCTCCAGGATTTGATTGGCGTACCTATGCCAGCAATCCGGTACAGAACTGAGGCAATGATACAAACTCAGGCCTTGTCTGAATATAAAATATCCCACCACAGGGGAGTTCTCCTCGTGTCCTGGCCAACATTCATCTCACAGCCACAGCCTCAAAAAAGATGATTGCTTCATTTATTTGGTGGCTTTTTTGTGGGAACTTGCTGTGCGTACATTGACTGCTGTGTTTAAAATAGTGACTACGCTGCAAAATAAAAAAGTGCTTTATTGGCTGTAGAGTGGTTTTGTTTTGCACTGAAGCCACAAAGGATGTTATATGAATACAAGAATCATGATGTTGGGCAAATGGAGTCGCTCCAATAGTTAAAACTCTTCACCGTTGTACAGAACACTCCAACTTGGAGCCTGTTTTCTAGAAACACACTTCAAGCTGCTCAGTGACGGGTGACTTTGTTATCATCTACATTCCTATATAAAGGAGCAAGGGGGGAGCCAGGGAGAGGGTTTGGCCCACTGAAGGGAGGGAGTCTATGTGTGGAGCCAGAGAAAATGGGGGGGGTATTACATGAGTACTTTGCGTCAGTATCCACCAAAGAGAGAGACTTGGTGGATGAAGAGCCTGGGAAAGGGTGTGTAGTTAGTTTGAATCATGTTGAGACCAAAAAGGAGGAGGTATTGGGGTTCTTGAGAAACATTAAGGTAGACATGTCCCTAGGGCCTGATGGGATATACCCCAGAATACTGAGAAAGGCAAGGGAGGAAATTTCTGAGGCCTTGAGAGAAATCTTCTTATCCTCACTGGCTACAGGGGAGCTCCCAGAGGATTGGAAAATAGCCAATGTTGTTTCTTTGTTTAAGAAGGGTAGCAAGAATAATCCAGGTAATTACAGGTCAGTGAGTCTTACATCAATGGTAGGGAAATTATTGGAGAGGATTCTTAGAGACAGGATTTATTTCCACTTGGAAATAACTGAAGGTATTAGTGAGAGGCAATGAAGGGGAGATCATGTCTTACTAACTTGATTTCAAGTAAGTGATGAAGATGATTGTTGAGGGTAGGGCAGTGGATGTCGTCTACATGGACTTCAGTAAGGCCTTTGACAAGGTCCCTCATGGCAGACTGGTGCAGAAGGTGAAGTTGCATTGGATCAGAGGTGAGTTGGCAAGGTGGATACAAAACTGGCTCGGTCAAAGAAAACAGATGGTAGCAATGGAAGGGTGCGTTTCTGAATGGAGGACCGAGACAAGTGGTGTTCCTTAGGGATCTGTGCTGGGACTTTTGCTGTTTGTAATATATATAAATGATTTGGAGGAAAATGTAACTGGTAGATTAGTAAGTTTGTGGACAACACAAAGATTTGGTGGATTTGCGGGTAGCGATGTGGACCATCACAGGATACAGCAGGACATAGATCGATTGGAGACTTGGGCGGAGAGAGATGACAGATGGAGTTTAATCCAGCCAAATATGAGGTAATGCATTTTGGAAGATCTAATACAGATAGGAAATATACAGTAAATGGCAGAACCCTTCAGAGTATTGATAGGCAGGGGGATCTGGGTATATACTGACACACAGGTCACTGAAAGTGGCAATGCAGGTGGAGAAGGTAGTCAAGAAGGCATACGGCATGCTTGCCTTCATCGGCTGGGGCATTGAGTTTAAAAATTAGCAAGTCTTGCTTTATAGAACCTTAGTGAGGCTGCACTTGGAATATAGTGTTCAGTTCTGGTCATCACACTACCAGAAGAATGTGGAGGCTTTGGAGAGGATACAGAAAAGATTTACCAGGATGTTGCCTGGTATGGAGGGCACTAGCTATGAGGAGAGGTTGGAGAAACTTGGTTTGTTCTCACTAGAACGACGGAGGTTGAGGGGAGACCTGATAGAAGTCTACAAGATTATGAGAGGCATGGACAGAGTGGATAGTCAGAAGCTTTTTCCCAGGGTGGAAGAGTCAATTACTCGGGGGCACAGGTTTAAGGTGTGAGGGGTAAGGTTTAAAGGGGATGTGCGAGGCAGATTTTTTACACAGAGGGTGGTGGTGCCTGGAACTTGTTGCTGGGGGAGGGAGTGGAAGCAGATACAATAGTGGGTTTTAAGGGGCGCCTTGACGAGTACATGAATAGGATGGGAACAGAGGGACATGGTCCCCGGAAGGGTAGGGGCTTTTAGTGCAGTTGGGTAGCATGCTCGGTGCAGGCTTGGAGGGGCTGAAGGGCCTGTTCCTGTGCTGTAATTTTCTTTGCTCTTTATTCTGGACCATCCAACTTCCCAATGGTGGCAACAACCAAGGCATCATCTTGTGGAAACTTCCATTGATTATCTGCAAGGCTGATCTGGGGGATTTGTTGTCTGCTACAGAAGAGAATTTCACTGCGGGGGGGGCAGTTTTCCTGTCCTGCCCACCACAGGAATCGCAGCAGGGGAGGGAGGTGGACCATGTCACAGTCCATTGTCCTCGGGCGGGATTTTCCGGTTTTGAGTGAGCGTGGCTGGAAAATCCCATCCATTGTCTTTCCAAATAATTCTTCATTTACCTTCCTGAAAATACTTTGGCAGCGAATCCTGCCAGACAACCAAAGCCTGTCCGGAGACTCCATACTGTCCCCATTAAACCCCATCCTTCCTTTTTGGAATCCAGGAACATACTGTGCTGCAGGAATAATGTTCAAAATACCTTAACATAAAGCCCAGCGCACCACGATAACACTGAGAATACTTAGAACAGCTACCGAAACAGGCTATTTGACCCGAAAGATCCGTATTTACACCCCACACGAACCTCCTCCCACCCGACTTCATCTCACCCCATCAACATCTCCTTCGATTCCTTTATTCCCTCATTTGTTTATCTCGCTTTTCCTGAAAGGCATCAAAGCTATTCATTTCAGCCGTTCCAAATAGCAGCAAACCCCAGTCTTCTCCCTGCAATTAACTCGGCCATTTAGAAAATAGATAGCTCTGTATATCTGGATGTGTATGTTTGTGACCTATGCTCAGACTATATGACACTGGGAAAACATTTCAGTCTATAACTTAACCAAAAGCTGACCCCTAACCTAAAGAGTTGGAGCCATTAGCTCTGTAAAATGAATGCAGTGAGGGCTAAGAATGTAATACACACACACCAATCTATTTACTGGTATCTCGCCCCCTCTCTCCTTATATGTGTGTGTTAGTGTTGAGTAGGATTGGGTCAGTACATTCAAAAGCTGCCCTGCACTTGGAAATGTGGCAGGAAATTGCTTCAAGATGATTTTTTTTTGAGAACAATGTGTAGAAATTGAAAGCAGTTTTTGATTCTGAGCCATGCCGAGTATTACTGGATAGTGTGGACACCACTCCTCGGAGGAGCAGCTTCTTCTGGAGATTTATGCGAGCTTTTCTCTCGTGCTGGTTCTCACCAGCCTCAGATCAGCACAGAGGCTTGTGGATAATCACAACAAGATGCTGCATCTTGGCTTGCAGCTTTGCATTAAAGCACCCTTCAGGTTGATGCATCGCGTCCAGAAGAGAAGTTTGTAAATGCTGTATGAATTTAGAAGGGAGGGAAATGCCTAAAGTAGTGATCAAAGCTAACTTCATCCCTCTTTACCGCGCCCCAGTCCCCCCAACCAGCGATCAGATTCCGACCATCAATAATTCATAACACAGTCCTGCAAAACTGTAACCATTACAATATTACCGAAGAGATCTTCAAGCTGGATCCCTCTGTCCTTGTAAACCACAGCCTCATTCCTACTATCGTTTACTGCTCTTAAAGCCCTTGAGCATCTCAAACCTGTGCCTAGCTTTCCCAGGAAGTCATACTTGAATCCTCCAATCATGCTTTTGCCACAGTAACAAATTGACTCTTAGTAAGGTCACAAATTACATTGTGGGCAGAATTTTACTGTCCCGCCCGACACAGGAATGGTAGTGGGTGCCACACAGACTACGCAAAGGTCCACTGACCTCAGGCAGGATTTTTCGACTTTGGGGCGAGCGCGGCTGGAGAATCCCGCCCTGTGTGTCACTGTGACAGAGGTGAAGTATCTCTCCCTGTCCATCTCGCCCTGTTTGCTGTCTTTGACATGGTCAACCCCAGCGTCCCACTCCAGTACCCCTCCCCTGGGTGTGGCTGCACTCAGCTGGTTTTTATCTGTTTAAGTGGAACCAGAGAATCATCCACTTTACTGCTGCACTATTGCCTCTGGTGTACCCCAGGGATCTGAGACCCCCCTCCTATTTCTTATCCACATGCTGCCCCTCGGTGACATCATTCCAAAACCCAATGTTAGTTATCTTCTGTACACTGATGACACCCAGCTCTGCCCCGCCTCCTCATCCCCTGTGTTATTTATCACCATAATGGAGTTTTCTAAAAACTCCTGCTTGTTTAGAGAACAAGTATAGTTTCATCATTTCCCCCCCGACCACAGTCCCACCCAGGCCCTATCTCCCACAGCACAATGCATTTACACTAGTTAGTCCCCCTGACACTAGGGGCAATTTAGCATGGCCAATCCACCCAACCCACGCATCATTGGACTGTGGGAGGAAACCGGAGCACCCGGAGGAAACCCACACAGATACGGGGAGAATGTGCAAACTCCACACAGACAGTGACCCGAGCCGGGAATCGAATCCGTCTCCCTGGCGCTGTGAGGCAGCAGTGCTAACCACTGTGTCACTTGACAGAATAAAGGGCACAGTCTCTGAATTGAATGTTTTAGCATCATGATGATTATTTATTCAGCCAAAGTGTAAATTGTTAGAACAAGGAACTGAATTGAAAGAGTAAGTGATAGTCTGACATAAGATGAGGTAATATTGACTTGTTAGTTATTGTGTTTTTTTAAGATCTTTTGGCTTTAATAGAATGCAATGCTAATATCGTTTTCCGTCATGTAACTGTTAATGAATCAATAAAGTGCCTGACAGACACCACACATCCCTAGAAATATTAGTGGGTCCATGCTTATTATTATTGATTTAATGCATGGGGGAGTCTGGAAGATCAGAGTTTATCAGGAACGAGCTTTCAACTGAATGCTGATCCCTAACTGATCTGAATTTGCCTAGTTTATCTCCTCTGCCATCAAAAGCCAAACTTGCCTTTCTCAGATCAACACTGAAATAGATCACATTGGAAAATCCAACTGTTGAGTAAGAAATTCAAACCGCGATTTAGAAGGAATGATTGATCCAGAGATGAAACATTCCTATTGTACCGAGCTGTGCTTTTTACTTTCTTCCCCTTTACTGATTAACGCTTAAAAAAAAATTGTTTTTGGAATGCTGGACCAGTATCATATGTTCAAATATTTCTCCAGAATAAAACAGTACAACAACGTCAATACAAAGCCCAACACATGAATCTGAAAACGCTGAAAGGTTTTTTGATGTACATTTACGAACAAAGATTCCAGTAACCATTGGTTCTAGATCACTCTCTCCTTCCCTTTTGTGAAAATGTGATGGGTAAAAAAGAAATGTAGCTGTGCACAGCCAACTTTTTAGTGTTTGCTTTTCATTCCAGAGGACAGTTCCCAGTAGTTTGGTTTGCGGCTGTGGTTCCGAGCTCTGTTTTAAACTGAGACAGAGCTAGAGTTATTTGTGTCCTATTCAGGGGTCACATTAGTCATAGCAGCTTTCGAAACCAGTCTCTAATCACCCGGTGCTTTGCTGAATGTGACACCTATCTTGGGACAGTCATGAAAGCCGCCATGCTGAGTTTATTTGGAAGGAGATATATGGAGCCTTTGTTACTTTTGTTTGTTCTGTTACCAGGAAGATTTAACATGACACATTTTATTAAGCCAGTTAATATTTTTATTGTGGCTGTGCTGTCGATCTTTGCTTCACGCATTCTGATATATGGCAAAGAGAAAAGCCCTGTTCCTCACGTTGTTCCCCCTCATCTGTCCTCAAATTCGTAAAGATTCGAGTGAAGCTTCCTGATTTACTCTGAGTCTGCACAGCAAGTGTTCCCCTATTAATAAGCAATGTATACTGAACATTTGCATAAAAAAGATCATTGTCTTTGTAATAGCAGAATCTAAGGTGGTTCATTCCGCAGAGTCCCAGTGGTTTTCACTCTGTTTGCTTTGACATTATTAAACTCTGTCTGTTTCACTAATAGTGAACCTAATTACCACATTTGCATGGCAGGAAAGTTTGCTCTGTGGGTTGAATGGGATTAACAATCTTTGCATGTTGCTCCTGGGGCTCTGCTGCATCAGTGGGACAGTTGTAGCGTCTTCGCAATAAGACTGCTGTAATTATGCGGAATCAATAAGTTTTTTTTTGTGTTTGTCTCTGTTGTTTCTTTGATTTGCCCTAAAGGATGCCGCAGGCAAGGTGCTGGACCGCTGGGCCATCATGTCTCGAGAAGAGGAGATCATTACCCTCCAGCAGTTCCTGAGATTCGGAGAAACCAAATCCATCGTGGAGCTGATGGCCATTCAGGAGAAGGAGGGACAGGCTGTGGCTGTGCCCACTTCCAAAGCAGATTCCGATATCAGGACTTTTATCGAGAGCAACAACCGGACTCGCAGCCCCAGTCTCCTGGCTCACCTGGAGAACAGCAACCCCTCCAGTATCCACCACTTTGAAAACATCCCCAATAGCCTCGCATTCCTTCTTCCATTCCAATACATAAATCCCGTCTCTGCTCCTTTGCTTGGCCTTCCCCCCAATGGGGTCATGCTTGAGCAGAGCCTGAGGTTGAGGGAACCCAACCTGCCCATTCAGAACGAACGTGTGGAGAGCAGTGAGTCCGAAGTTTCCGTTTCGCCTTTCCGGAACGACCAGGTGAGCAGCAGGAATGCCCTCAGCAGCATCATCAACATTGAACCCAAAACTGAGCAGAACAGGTTGTCCCCGATTCACACTCCAGCTGCTGCGCCGAGTGAGGCGGTCAAATCCGACCACTCGAAAGTTAGTCTTCTGAGTTCCAAAATTCAGAGGATGAAAAGAATTGGACTGACTCCGAGAAAGGGCCGAGTGGTCTGCAATGCCTGTGGTAAAACTTTCTATGACAAAGGTACCCTCAAGATCCACTACAACGCGGTGCATCTGAAGATTAAGCACAGGTGTACCATCGAGGGCTGTAATATGGTCTTCAGTTCTCTGAGAAGCCGCAATCGTCACAGTGCCAATCCCAATCCACGCCTGCACATGCCAATGCTGAGGAACAACAGGGACAAGGACCTGATCCGGGCCACATCTGGAGCTGCCACTCCAGTCATATCCAGCATCAAATCAAGTTTAAGCCTAACGTCTCCCGGGCGACCCTCTCTGGGCTTCAACTCCTCCGTTGACCCAGTTCTTCAGAATCCACTGGTATTCCCTCCGCTAAAGTCAGTGGAATCCGTCCCTCCGTTTTACAGGAATTTATTGACGCCCGGGGAGATGGTGAGTCCTCCGACCTCACTGCCGACCAGTCCTATCGTCCCCACGCTCGATCAGCCTTGTGTCCCTGAGCCACATCCGTCCGTGTCTCAGGAACTGGCGGCCGACCTCGCCCCCAAGAAAAAGTCCCGCAAGTCAAGCATGCCCGTGAAGATTGAAAAGGAGGTGATTGACACGGCCGATGGGTTTGATGAAGATGATCAGGTCAATGAAAACCATGACAATGACGGCATGCACGACGAGGAAATGGACAATGTCAATTGTCACAAAGAAATGAGTCCCAACATTCACATGCTTGGCAGCAGGAAAGCAGATGAGGAGAGGAGCGTTGGTGGGTTTGAGGATAAGCAAATGGGGAGCATTACTTCCGAGGAACAAGAGCATGACCGAGACTTTGAGGATGAATCTGAAGGTTCTGAGTCTAAAATGTGTGACAATCCCACAGAAAATGATGAGCAGGTACACCGAGAGGTTTTTGATAAGGAGGAGATCCCTGGCAGCAAACTTGAAGACAAGGACTCTGTTTCCCCTCATCCGCAGACGATTAAAATCAAGGAAGAGTTCACTGACCCCACCTATGACATGTTTTACAGCATCAGCCCGTACGGGTTGTACAATGGTGGAGGAGGAAGCATTGCTGCCCTTCAAGAAGGCTTCTCCCCATCGATGGGATACAGCAGCCCCCAAAAATACTCGCCAGAAAGTGAACTCTGCTCCAGCCCCGATCCTAAGATCTGTTACGTCTGCAAGAAGAGCTTTAAAAGTTCGTACAGCGTGAAGTTACACTACAAGAATGTCCACCTGAAGGAGATGCATGTTTGCACAGTAGAAGGTTGCAATGCAGCATTCCCATCTCGCAGGAGTAGAGACAGGTACTTCCATTTGTCTGATGTATTGTTGAATCTGTTTGATTTTATATCTGCTCTTTAGCTGAATGCCAATTATTTAAAAAGTTGTGTTTTCCTTCAGAGGTTTGTTTTGGTCTTTAATTTATCTTTATAAATTAATAATAGTTAAATATAATGTGTTTGAAAAAAGCCATTGAGGAGGAAACTCTTTGATGCGATGCAGACCTGTGGTGACGTTCTTTGATCTACTTCCCTGTGAAACGATACTTGTCTGGCATCCGCCGTGTGGTGTGTGCTCAGTCAACACTGAGACATTTTATCAGGAGGTGGAGGGTGAGTCAGCACAGCAGCTGAACCAAACACCCCGAATACTGCAACCCCAAAATCAGAACTGGAAATGTTGGAAAACACTCAATGGGTCAAGCAGCATCCGTGGAGAGAGAGAGAAATATTTCAGGTTGGTGACCTTCATCAGAACTGTGAGAGGTTTGAGATTAAACAGTTTATAAGTAAGGGCAGCGAGAGGGAGGGAGATTCATAGATCTCCCATCAGATCCGTACAGTGCAGAAGGAGGCCATTTGGCCCACCAAGTCTACATTGGCTCTGACAGAGCATCTTAGCCAGGCCCACTCTACCCACCCCTCCCGACCCTATCCCCGTAACCTCGCGAATTTGCCGCACTAATCCCGGAATGCTCACAGCTTGGAACACTAAGGGGCAATTTAGCACAGCCAATTCACCTAACTTCCACATCTTTGGACACCAAGGAACAATTTGGCACGGCCAATCCACCGAACCTACACATGTTTGGAGTGTGGGAAGAAACCAGAGTCCCCGGGAGAAACCCCTGCAAACACGGAGGGAACCGTGCAGACTCTGCACAGACAGTCACGCGAGGCTGGAATTGAACCCGGGGCCCTGACGCTATGAGGCAGCAGTGCTGACCCACTGTGCCATTGTGCTGCCCCTGACAAAAGGACTAATTTTTCTAGTTATCCACAGAACTGCCATAGGTCACACACATCTCCCCCCCCACCCCCACCCACCCCCGCCCCAATTCCCCAACCCTTCCTGGGATGAACAAGAAGGGAGACAAACAACACTGCGGAAACTGGTCAGTTGTTGAACCCGTGACTGGGACGTGTTTCGTGAGGAGGTTTAACAAGAAGTAAAACAACTGCAAAGTGAGATGAAACTTCAAGAATAAAATAAATATATTTTCATTAACAGCAGATATGTTAGGGTATCAGATACACCAGGCACCTCATGTTATATATCTGGTTAAAATGTGACAAGATAAATCAGCACTCAATATTTGCAATCATTGCTTCTGCCTTTCGTGGTTCTGTCTAGATTGGCCCTGGAAACTCCATGTGCTTATGTTGTTTTCAGTTTTCCACTGCCAGACCTGTTCCCCACATCAAATTTGCCCGTCCAGTACTAATGTGGGACAGGAGGTGGCTATTCAGGCCTACAAGCCTGTCCTGCCATACAGTTAGATCATAACTAATCTATACTCTAACTCTGTCAATCCACCTTGGCTCCTTCTTCCCCTGTAGCCAACAGAAATCTCAGCTGTGGAATTTTCAATGAGCCCCCGGCATCAGTGTTATTTCTGGGAGAGAATGTTCCAGATTTCCATTATCCTTTGTGTGAAGAACAGCTTCCTAACATCCCTCCTGACAACCTGGCTCGAATTTTAACATTATATACCTCCCTGCTCTCAACTCCAATCCCACATCCTCCCAGACCATGAGGAATCTGGGCTGCAAACCACAGAATAACCATACAATCCCTACAGTGCAGAAGGAGACCATTCAGCCCATCGAGCCTGCACTGGCAACAATTCCACCAAGGCCCTATCTCCATATTCCCCCTGCTAATTTACTCTGACACGAACAGTCAATCAATCTAACCTCCATAACTTTGGAAGCCTTCAAAGGCTAACATATCCTTCCTGACCAAACTCAGATTCTCAACCTGCCACAGATGGATTTGAACTCAAGCTTCTCTGGATTTTTACTCGAGCTTCTGGGTTACGAGTCCGGTCGCATAAATGACTGAAGCACTGTACCTTCAATGTTAAAAAGGGGAAAGACATTGAGGTACCACATGTAGGTGAGGTAAAACACTGGTGGGTAATGAATTCAGTTTCTGATCTCTGTTGAAAATGGGAAAATATCAGGAAAAGATCAAGCAAATTCCTGCAGGAAGGAGAGAGGAAATTACTGTCAGCAAATCTCCCGAGAACTCTTAAGACATCTCCCTGAGACTAGCTTCGGGTGACATTGGCAACAGCACCTGCATTTCTGTAGCATCTTTAACAGAGTAAATTGCCCCAAGGTCTTTCACGGGAGTGGTTATCCACGTTTAGCTCCAAAGCTGCACCAGGATAAATTGGCCATGATGTGGAGATGCCGGTGTTAGACTGGGGTGCGCACAGTAAGAAGTCTCAACACCAAATTAAAGCCCAAAAGGGGATGGTCTAGTGGTATTATTGCTAGCCTATTAGTCCAGGTACTCAGTGAATGTTCCGGGAATCCGGGTTCAAATCCTGCCATGGCAGATGGTGGAATCTGAATTCAATAAAATAAATCTGGAATTAAAAATCTACTGATGACCATGAAACCATTGTCGATTGTCGGAAAAACCCATCTGATTCACTAGTGTCCTTTTAAGGAAGGAAATCTGCTGTCCTTACCTGGTCTGGTCTACATGTGACTCCAGAGCCACAGTGATGTGCCCTTGGGCAACTAGGGATGGGTAATAAATGTTAGCCCAGCCAGCAACACCCACATCCCATGAATGAATTTTTAAAAAACAGGTTTATTTGGAATCGCGAGCTGTCAGAGTGCAGTTCCTTCATCAGGTGAGTCTCTCGTGATTCCAAATAAATCTGTTGGACTTTAACCTGGTGTTGTGAGACTTTTTACTGGGATAAATTAGGACAGTCGATCAAAAACTTGGCAAGAGAGGGGCTTCTAGAAAGAGAAGAGGTCTTAGAGGCTTGTGCCATGGGCAATTGAAGATGTATGATAGAGCAATTAAAATGGAAGATGCTCAAGAGAGTGGAAAAGAGGAACACGGATACCTCAGAGGATTATAGGGCCAGAGGAGATTACAGAGATAGGGAGGGAAAAAGATCAAAGAGGGGTTTGTAGACAAAGATGAGAATTTCAAACTCAAGGGTTTGTTGGGCCAGGAGCCAGTGTAAGTTAATGAGCATGGAACGGATGGATCATAAGGACTGGCAGTATATCAGCTGATAAAGGGTTAGGGTTAGATAGATGCTGAAGGCACGTCTCTCTGTTGTTTAGATTGACAATATTATTTTGTGGAACTCTCACACTTTGTAAATTTATTGGGTATATCTGCTCGAGGAAAGAATTGACAGCACCGGGCATTAAAATTCTCTTCAAAGCTGCAAGGAGGGAGAAATCAGCTAAGATTTCTTGTTCCACATTATTGCCCATGGAGTTAGGAGACGGCACCTGCCAGTGGTCATTATTAAGGCCCATCAGTGAACAGATACTGGGGGAATGAGAAGGGAGAATCCGGCACTGTTAATATGGATGGCTGTTGGTTTCTAATGATTGGATGGATTCCATGTGTTCTCCGTAACCAACCCGCCCCACACACTGGACTCTCCTAACCCAGACAGTGGGGGCATGGGTGCGGGGGGTGGGGTGTGGATGGTGGTGTTGGTCATATTGTTGACAGCAGATTCATCTTTAAAGAAGCTGAGACAAAGTGGCTGTGACTTTGTCCTTAATCTGAAACCTCCTGTCTAAAACTCTGCTAAAAAAATGCAAATGCTTGTTTGAGTTAGAGTTGATTGACATCATGGATCCAAGAACCTCAACTCTCCCAAACTACAACAATCTCAGGCTCACGTGTTCCATTCCTGAAAGCCCATTGATGAGGGAGAGGACCTGAGCCAATTTCTACTCAATGTAACATTTCTTTGTAGAGTGAAACGTTACAGCATTGTCCTCCTAACGCAACCGTAGCACAGTTTCACTCAGTGCCTCTTTATATCAGTTCACGCAAAACCCCAACTAACACACTCCACTTGAATAGTGTACAAGACAATTGATCCAGACCTGAACTGTGGGCGGAAAGTTTACCAGATGAAACTGTGGTGGCAATGAAGATCTAACTCATTAAAGGATAGGATAGGATATTAAATATTCCTGAATACAAGTTGTTTATGAATAGAAGTGATGGAAGGCAAGGAGGATGGGTGGAGTAAAGATTAAGGAGAATATGATAGTGCTGGATAGAGAAGATATACTGGATGGGTCAAGGCTGTATTTGGTTAGAGATAAGGAATAATTGAGTTACCATTCCACTATTGGACACATTCAGTCAACTACCAACTGATGAAAAAGACATGTTGATATAATGGCTAGCACTGCTGTCTCAAAACTCCAACAACCCAAATTCAACTCCAGCCTTGGTTGACTGTGTGGGAGTTTGCGCATTCTCTCCGTGTCTGCGTGGGTTTCCCCTGGTTGCTCCAGTTTCCTCCCACAGTCCAGAGATGTGTGGATTAGGGGGATTGGCCATGCTAAATTAGCCCTTAAATCAGTAGATTAGTTGGTTAAAAATTTGGGATTGCAGGATTAGGATCTGGGTAAAATGCCCTGTCAGAGACTCAGTACAGACTTGATGGGCTGAATGGCCTCCTTTAGAGATTCTAAACACAAACTGATTTGTGAGAACATTACAGAGAGTTGCAAGGTACTATGGCGTAGTTATAATGAGGGTTAACGTAAACTGAGATGGAACGTAGTAAAGGGCATATCTTGATTAGTGTGTTTGGGGTGTAATGAGGAAGAAGGCATTGCTGGATTGAGTTCTGGGGATGAGATGGATTAAATGTCAGTGGAGAACATTTAGGGAACAATGATCATCCCGGAATGTTTATCTGTTTAAAAAAACACAGAACTATCTAGAGAAGAAATGTTTAATTGAAGTATGGCCCAATTACACTGGGTGGAGATGGGATCCACACCGAGTAAATTGGAATCAAAGACAAGTCTTTCAGACAATGGGTACTGTCCATTTTGTGATTCAATGTTCCTTGGAGATGGGGAATGGGTGAAATAGTCTTTGTTGAACAGCTGTGATGGTACAGGAGGTGAGTTTGCAAATTTGAAGTACATTGGGTCATAATTCCATGAGTAGCTGGTGTAAGGTATCTCAGTCCCAAGACCCCGGCACCCAAATGCAGCAGTAAAATCTTTAATCCAGCAAGATATAGGGACAAGCGGGGGGATTTGAACATCTACAGGGTCAGTAATCCCAGGATAAGTACAATCCAGAAAGACAAAGGCACCCATCTGGTGCACCCTGGCACACCAACACACACACCCAGACACACCGACACACACACCCAGACACACCCAGACACACCGACACACACACCCAGACACACCCAGACACACCGACACACACACCCAGACACACCAACACACACACCCAGACACACCAACACACACACCCAGACACACCCAGACACACCGACACACACACCCAGACACACCGACACACACACCCAGACACACCAACTCACACACTCTGATACACCAACACACACACACCCTGACACACCAACACACACACCCTGACACACGCGCGCGCGCACACACACACACACACCAACCCCCCCCCTGTCTCTCTCATGGACACACACACACCCTCTCTCTCACACATGCATACCCTCTCTCTCACACACACGCACACTCTTACACACATGCACACCCTCTCACACACGCACACTCTCTCTCTCACACACGCGCACTCTCTCTCACACACACGCACATCCTCTCACGCACGCACACACTCACTCACACTCTCTCTCTCATACATACACACACTCTCATGCTGTCACACACGCACACGCATTCACACACCTGCATGTTCATACACACATTCACACACATGCTCTCTCTCTCGCATACACCCCCGCCCCCAGTGTAGAGCATATCTGTGCAGGCATGTACAGTGCGCATTCACAAATTTCAAAAACACACACAGATGCAAACACAATCTGGCACGCACACACGCTCACGCTCACACTCACACTCACACAGATGCAATGACACCAATTGCCACATATGTGCTGACTGTGTGTGCACACAAACCCAAATGCGCGCGCACACACACACACACACACACACACACACACACACACACACACACACACACACACACACACACACACAGATACTTTGCAATGATATCCTTTCCAAGCTGATTCTATTTTACACAGTCAGTATATTTTAATCACCTGAACTGTTTGTCACTGTGACCTGTATCCTTCTGTTTACACCTGTAGCTGGGCTGTAGGGGATGAGATTTCCATCTCCTGTCTGAAATACAGAACACAAAATTAATTTACTACAATAATTAAAACCTGGACAGCCTGTTGCAGACAAACTGTTCCTCACTCCCGGCTCTCTGCCACACTCACTGAGAAAGTGCTGCTCCAGGAATGATCAGAACACAATCCTAATCAGAAATCCCTCACAGTCCCAACTTTCACATCCAGACTGGGCTCCAAATTAAATCATTGTTTAAAAATCCTGAATATGTAAAAGTAACTTAATGTGGTTATTTTGCTGAATCACAAAGTAATTGCAGGGTGTTGATGAGTTATCATTACCCCTTTTGTGACCTCTCCTCCTGTTTCAATCAATCCACTCAGCACCAATAGTTGGAGACTAACACAGCCTGTCACAGAGTGAGGCCCAGCAGGATCCAGGACTTTCACAGAACCCCTACAGAGCAGGAGGAGGCCAGTTGGCCCATCGAGCCTGCACTGACAACAATCCCACCCAGACCCTATTCCCGTAACCCCACATATTTACCCTGCTAATCCCCCCGACACTTAATGGGCAATTTGGCACAGCCAATCCACCTAACCCTCACATCTTGGACTGAGGGAGGAAGCCGGAGTACCTGGAGGAAACCCATGCAGACATGGGGAGAATGTGCAAACTCCACACAGACGGTCACGCGAGGCCAGAATTGAACCCAGGTCCCTGGTGCTGTGAGGCAGCAGTGCGAACCACCATGCCATCCTGTAGCTATTAGCGGCCTGACCTGTAAAGGCCATTGAGCTAAATGTGCCTTACATTTAGCTAAAAACACTGAATGTCTTGTCCATTTTTTTTCCAGATTGTCAGGACTTATTAGGGAATTCCAAACCACAGAAATTTTCCACCTCTTCCACAAACATTCCATCCCCCCCCCACCACTGACACACAGCGACAGCCATGTCTATCATCTACAAGATGCTGAGGGAGCGCCGCACTGTCAGAGGGTCAGTGCTGAGGGAGTGCCGCACTGTCAGAGGGTCAGTGCTGAGGGAGTGCCGCGCTGTCAGAGGGTCAGTACTGAGGGAGCACCGCACTGTCAGAGGGTCAGTGTTGAGGGAGTGCCGCGCTGTCAGAGGGTCAGTGCTGAGGGAGCGCCGCACTGTCAGAGGGTCAGTGCTGAGGGAGTGCTGCACTGTCAGAGGGTCAGTGCTGAGGGAGTGCCGCGCTGTCAGAGGGTCAGTACTGAGGGAGCACCGCACTGTCAGAGGGTCAGTGCTGAGGGAGTGCTGCACTGTCAGAGGGTCAGTGCTGAGGGAGCGCCGCACTGTCAGAGGGTCAGTGCTGAGGGAGCGCCGCACTGTCAGAGGGTCAGTGCTGAGGGAGCGCCGCACTGTCAGAGGGTCAGTGCTGAGGGAGTGCCGCACTGTCAGAGGGTCAGTGCTGAGGGAGCGCCGCACTGTCAGAGGGTCAGTGCTGAGGGAGTGCCGCACTGTCAGAGGGTCAGTACGAATGAATGCTGGATTGTTAGTTGATGCCATCTTTCAGATGAAGTGATAAATGATCCACTTTCTTGTGAATGTATAAAACCCCTGGCACCTTTTGAAAGGATAGTTGGGGAAATCAGTGTCCTGCCCAATATTAATGCCCCAATTGTCACCCAAAGAATAGATTATCTGATCATGATGATGCTGCTGTGTGTGGGATCTTGCTGTGTGCAAACTGACTTGCTTCTTTGAATAATTATGCAGAATGACAGATGCAACATTGCCTTTTATCAGGAGGCAGCTGAATGAGTCAAGCAGATTGGCTGATACCGGGTCTTCCTGTTTGCTCTCTCAGAAGTTTCCATTGTGTTATTCTGAAGGAAAGCAGCGGAATTCCCCACAACATCCAGGGCAAGCAGCAGCACTGGAACAGGCTATTTGGTCATGATGTTGCTCTTGGTGGGAGCTTGCTGTGCAGAGGTCAGCTGCTGCATTTCTTACATTACAGAAAGCAATGCATCTCAAAGTATTTCATTGGCTGTAAAATACTTTGGGTATTATAAGTTTGTGAAAGGCACTATATAAATGCAGGCACCTGCCTGTAATTTGAATGGTTGTTCGTGTAGCCAAGCTTGGGCTCCATGTGGGAAGTGAAAGAAACTGCTTTTGATAAACAGCACTGAGTGTCAGGGAAAGTAGATCAAGGATCCAGCACCCAATCCTAACGCCTGTTTCCCCAGAATGGACATGCAGGAGGTAGGTGTGAGGCGCCTTGCTCCGTCTGACACATCAGCACCAAATCACAACCCTGGGGCAGCGGAGACGGGGACAGTGTTCTTTATCACACACGGTAAGTGGGCTCATGGTTGTGTCCAATAGCTGCTGGATACAGTGGTGAATTCCAGAGCATGATAAAGGCTTCTTTCTGACAGGAGAGGACACCCAGCTATGTCGTGAATCTAAAACTGAAAGGTTGCAAACCATAAAGTATAACATCTTCCGCAAGCAATTCTCACCCCGACAAACTCGGCATGAAGCATTATAGCTCATGGTAAAATTGTAAAACTTGCAATGTCCATACCTCAAGACTGCAGCATTTAATTTATTTGAGACCAGGAAGTTCTTCTAATGCACAGTTATATTCTGTCATCCCGTTTAACATGTAGGTTAGATAATATTTTTAAAATGCATTCTCGGCAAGGCTAGCATTTATTGCCCATCCCTAATTGCCCTTGAGAAGGTGGTGGTGAGCTGCTTTCTGGAACCACTGCAGTCCATGTGGTGTAGGTACACCCACAGTGCTGTTAGGGAGGGAGTTCCAGGATTTTGACCCAGCCGCAGTGAAGGAACGGCCGATATGTTTTCAGGTTGGGGGAGGAACTTGCCGGTGATCCCAGGTACTTACTGCTCTTTTCTTTCCGGGTGGTGCAGGCTGTAGGGCTGGAAGTTGAGATCTTCCATGGTTAAACCTTGCAGGATTTTCCTGTGGGACATCAGGCCAGGGTGAGAGATGAAAGCAAGTCCTGAACAGCAGTCTCGCCCCACCCCCTCCCCTGCCGAGCCTGGACAGGTTCACCTGCCTGAGGCAATGGCAGGTCCCTCTCTGAAGAAGCTTCTGGAACTCCTTGCTGACTCTAGCCTCTTTCAGAGCCAGAGGAATTTCCCAAGGTAATAATCAGCTACAAGCAAGGGATGTTTGAGAATGCAAAGAAAGTCTGTTATAATCGAAGGAAAAGTAAAGCTGAATCCAAAAAAATGAAATGTACTTAAATGAAATACAATAAAAAGAAAATCCTTCCATAAGATCCAAAGGAAAGCAGGAGGTTCGTGCAGATTGTGAAATGTTGGTGTCTCCAGTTTACCGACTCTCGGAGGTTGTGTATCCCCAATGCAAAGCAACAGAATGATCAAAGCAGAGACACATCCCACCCCCACAACCTGAGTTTTTCTCAATCCTTACTGCAGTAGAACAAACATTGTGAATCCTGCAATCATGCCTGTGTTGACTCTGTGTCAGCAAGACTTCTCCAACACCTCTGTTCTCCCGCACCTCTTCTCTCTGCACTTCCTACAACTAATATATTACTTGTGTCCTGCAGATCACAGGAGTTCTTTTGGGTGTTCAGATGTTATGCCATCCACTGCTCATTTATCCCAACTTGGAATTCCTCACTCCAGTTTGCTCCCTACTTCAAGGAATAATGGGTTCATATCGCTGTCTCCCCTGAAAAAGCAACTGAGTGATGCATTAATTCTTCCCCTCTCAATTAACCCAACTCATTGTTACTGAAACAACCCAAACTTCAATTGCAGAGAAACACAGAAACATCAAAAATAGGAGCAGGAGGAGGCCGTTCAGCCCTTCGAGACTGCTCCACCATTCATTGTGATCGTGCTGATCAGCAATTGTCTGTTCCCACCTCTTTCCTGCTCTCCCCCCCCCCCCCATATCTTTTGATTCCTTTCACCCCTACAGCTACATCCAGCTGCTTCTTGAAAACAGACAATATTTCAGCTTCAACTACTTTCTGTAGGAGAGGATTTCACAGGCTTACCATCTGGATGAAGATATTTCTCTTCTCAATCCTAAATGGTTTACCCCATACCGTTAAGACTGTGACCCCTGGGTCTAGGCTCCCCTACCATCAGGAACATTCTTCCTGCATTTACCCTGTCTAGTCCTGTTAGAATTGAATAAGTTTCTATGAGATCCTCCTCATTTTTCTGAACTCCAGTGAGTTTAATCCTCATACATCAGTCCCAACTTCCCAGGAATCAGCCTGGTAAACTTTTGCTGCACTCCCTCTATAGCAAGAACATCCTTCCTCAGATAAGGAGACCAAAACTGCACACAATATCCCAGGAGTCTGAAACCCTCTCCCCCAACACCATCTCTTCAGCCAGGTATGGATTCATCTGATATTTCCTGGCCTCACCAAAGCTCTGCATAATTACATCAAAAATCCCTGTTCCTGTACTCAAATCCTCTCACAATGAAGGCCAACATGCCATTTGCCTTCTTTACCGCCTGCTGCACCTGTATGATTACCTTCAGTGACTGGTGCACAAGGACACCCAGATCCCTCTGCACACTCCCCTCTCCCAACTTCCAGCCATTCAGATAATAATCTGCCGTCCTGTTTTTGCGACCAAAGTGGATAACCTCACACTTACCAAATTATATGCATTTGTCGTGTTTCCCCACTCTCAACTTGTCCAAATCTTGCTGAAGTTTCTCTGTATCCTCCTCGCAGCTCACCCTCCCACCCAGCTTTGTGTCATTTGCAAATTTGGCGATTGCATTTAGTTCCCTCACTGATTATTAATATAGATGGTGAATAGCTGGGGTCCCAACACTAATCCCTGAGGTACCCCACGAGTGATTGTCTGCCAATTTGGAAAAAAAAATCATTTATTCCTATTCTTTGCTTCCTGTCTGCCGACCAGTTTTCTACCCATCCGAATTTACTCCTCCTAATCCCATGCATTTTATTTATAGACACTAATCTCTTACATGGGACTTTGTCAAAAGCCTTCTGAAAGTCCAAATAAATCATATCCACCAACTCCCCTATCAACCCTACCAGTTACATCATCAGAAGATTGCAGTAGATTTGTCAGACATGATCTCTCTTTCACAAATCCATGCTGACTGAGTCCAATTCTGCCACTATTTACCAAGTGCTCTGCAATAAAACCTTTGAAACATTCTCTCATGTTATGATCGTTCATTTCCATGGAGTCTCGCGCAACCTGATTGCCAATTATTCCTTTGTCATTACACAATATCCAGACTAGAACGGCCTGCTCTCTATTTGGTTCCTCAATGTATTGGTCCAGAAAACCATCCCTTATACACTTCAGGAATTCCTCCTCCGTGGTATTCAGATTAATTTGATTTGCCCAATCTATATGCAGACTGAAATCACCCATAATTACAAATATTCTTTTATTGCACGTGTCTCTAATTTCCTGTTTAATGCCATTCCCACCATCACCACTATGGTTTGGAGTTCTGTATAGAATCTCCATTATCATTTTTTACCTGATAGTGTTTCTCAATTTTGCCCATGTAGATTCCACAACATCAGAGTTAATAATTTTCTTCACTATTGCTTTAATTTCCTCATTAACAGCAATGCAACTTCACCACATTTTCCTTTTTGTCTGTCCTTCCTAAATATTGAATATCCCTGAATTTCATTTCCCACCCCAGTCATCCTACAGCCATGTCCGATAATCCTGAGTATATCATACCTACTTACCTCTATCTGTGCAATTAATTCATCCACTTTATTGCAGTTCCAAGCATTAAGGCACAAAGCCTTACAGTGTGTCTTTTTAACATCACTGGTCCTGTTTCCATTATTTTTCACTGTGGCCCTGTTTGATTCTTGCCTTTTGCTTTTCTTATTCTCCTTTCTCACTTTTGTTCTTATCCTTGTTTCCCCTCCTCTGACTCCTTGCATAGGTTCCTATCTCTCGAGTTTAAACCTTCTCTAACCATTTTCATAAAAACCCTCCCTAGCACATTAGTCCCAGTCCTGCCCTGGTGTAAATCATCCAGTTTGTACTACTCCCAACACCCCCAGAACTGGTCCCAATATCCCAGGAATCTGAAACCCTCACTCCCCACACCATCTGTTCAGCCAGGTACAGATTCATCTGATATATCCTGCTATTTCTACTCTGATTAGCACATGGCACTGACAGTAATCCTGAGATCACTACCTCTGAGTTACTACTTCTCAACTTTCTTTCCAAGTCCTTATATCCTGTTTTTAGAATCTCAATGCTTTTAAACCTATATTGTTTGTACTAATGTCTACCAAGACAACTGGCTGTTCATCCGTCCCCTCCAGAGCGTGCTGTACCCATTCCCAGACATCCTTGACCTGAGCACCAGGGAGGCAACACACCATCCTGGCGCCTTGAGGAGTTACGGACATGATCCTGTGTGATTTGTACAGCCAGCATAATGTGCCAATTCCCACACACACAACTCCATTTCCTTCCACTGTACAAACTGTTGCAGATGATCATTTAGAATGAGTTTCTTTGGACATACAAAGTCCATTCTGGAAGGCTGTAGAACAGAAGGAAGAACATTGAACTCAGGATGAAAATCTCTCAATTTTCCACAAAGGTCTTGCTCAATCACTTAAAAATCCTTACATCTTCGCATCACACCACACAATAACTAAAACCACTACACACACACTTCTATCCAAAATCTCGTAGTTCTACATGATGTTGTTGTTTGGGCTGTGTCAGGTGCGGCTCAGTGGCTGGGATTCTTGCCTCTGAGTCAGAGCGGCAGGAATGCAACCACAGCCCAGGGACCTGAGCACAAAAATTGACTTTGACACTCCAGTGTAAAACTGAGGGTGTGCTGTACTGTTGGGTGAGACATTAAGCCAATCTGCCCTCTCAGGGGGTAGGTGAAGATCAGCTGAAGAGTTATGGCCAAAGAGTCCTGGCCAACTGCAACCTCTCAACCAATACATGAAGCAGATTGCTGTGCCGCATTTCCGACATTAGCACAGTAACTATATTTCCACCATCCTGCATTGTCTGTAAAGCATGTTGGAATGCCCCGAGGATGTGAAAGGTGCTATATTAATGCAATTTTGTTCTTTATCCAAGACCAGTGTAGTGGTGATTGTAGTGCACCATTTAAGACTCAGATTGCTGGGGCTTTGGGTTGAATCCATATTATCATCAAAAGAAATCTACAGCCTCTTTCATTGCTTTATTGTTTAGGAACAGATAGGTTCGGAACATTGAAAATATCATTCCTCCTTTGTTTTCTTTAAAGTGGGGTAGGAGGGACTGGGATTTTGGAGTTGCCAGCAATTGTGATGTTAGACTTTTGCACATTTGGTGAAAGAGACTACAATTCCTCCTTAAAACACGTCAGAATTCCCTGTCAGGCATATCATATTACCAACCATCTATGTTAAATATACCTATGTAGGTAGATACAGAAGTTAATTTATAGTTCCCTTTGGCAGAGTTTTAATGCTGATATATCCCAAAGGCGGTAACATATCCGGCCATTCCTCATTGACTTTTCCTGGCATGATTTCACTATGATTAGTTCAGTGATTGTCTCTGGCACTTCCTAAGGCTTTGATGTGCCACAGATGCTGTCTCTACAGAAGAAAGTGGTCGACCCACTTCTATCAGCCAATTTAATGACAGGTCCCTGTTAAAGGCTGAGATATGCGCAGACCTGTCAGTTTGAGATCGAAGATGCTCTACCTCCCTGTTCCTAAGCAGATTGGCACAAGAGAAGCATCAATGTCAAACCACATAAATGCCTTCTTTGTTCTTGCACAGAATTTGATGGACCAAATCACTTCCTGTTCATTCCTGTTGCATGGAATACCAACAGCGGCAAACACATTCCTTTCTCCAGCCTGCTTTACCTACTTTCCCTTTACTCCTATTTCACAGTATTCCAAACCACAGCTCATTCACTCTGAACATCAAGCTGTGTCCAATGCTCCTCCTTGGGTTAAATTCTCCACCTGTTCCCACTATGTTGTGTAAAACTCCTAAACGACTTGCTATTATTACAATCCCGCAATCCCATTGCATCAAATTCCGATACATCAAACTCTACCTCTATAGAATCCCTACAGTGCAGAAAGAGGCCATTCAGCCCATTGAGTCCACACTGACCACAATCCCTCCCAGGCCCTACTCTGGTAGCCACGCACATTTACCCTGCTAATCCCCTGACACTAGGGGCAATTTTAGCATGAGCAAACCACCTAACCTGCACATCTTTGGACTGTGGGAGGAAACCAGAGCACCCGGAGGAAACCCATGCAGACACGGGGAGAATGTGCAGTCTCCACACAGACACTGACCCGAGACCGAAATTGAACCCGGGTCCCTGGCGCTATGAGGCAGCAGTGCTAACCACTGTGCTGCCCCAAATGCTGATCTAAAGAATGGTGAATTAACAGAAATCTTCAAATATATGAAGAGAATTGGCCAACTCTGATTAGATTCAGAATGCCAAGTTTGTCAGAATATTCCATTACAAAATGTATCCAACGGTCCTGTGTCAACTTGGCCCCATTGTAAAAATGTCCATGTTGAGCTGTAAAACATAAATTGTTGTTCTTGTTTAAATTAAGCTGCCAGATGATGGATGAATTGGACTCTGATCACTATTTTCACTTAGTCCTATCGAAACACAGTCCTGATTCATTTCTGATCGTACTAATTTTGCAATAATTGAGATTCAACTTCAGTAGTTAAACACCAGAGATGATTTCTTCAGATTTTTTACTCGTGTGTTTGAAGCATATAATCTGGTTTTTTAAAAATCAATTATTTAATTTGACTATATATTTTCCTTTATGATTTTATATCAATCAATAAAGTAAGACAATCAAGTAAGTTTTTTTCGCGAGGATTGAATGTGGAAATGGTTCGAGAGGAGTGTCGGAGAGTAATGCACAGCCAGTTATTTTTCTGCCTCTGTAATTAAATAATTCTAGCCCTTGTGCAGTTTACCAAACATGGAAAGATAAAATGAGAGAGTCAGGTACAGGTTGCAGCTCTACAACACCTAGAGAGTTGGTGGTAAATCTGTTACAGGGAATTTGTTCCCACATTTTTGTGCTCATCATCTGTTCCTGCTTCCATGAGGAGCTGTGGCTTACAGCTCCCGCAGCATCTGCAGAGACAGCGGGGGGTTGAAGCAACGCTCAAACTTGGAGCCTGAACCATTGCCTTGATGAGAAGTGATGGGATTCTCGCACCTTACAAGCTCTGCTACTTTCCACGAAAAGTGGCCTTTGTTCAAATCCTGGGACTCAAGTGGCCTCTTCATCGGACCAAAATAAGAGTGATTAAAATTTAACATCCCGTAACTGTGGATTCTGATGTTGACCGCATCTAGTTTTGTCCCTGTAGAAATGAAGGCCAGGCCTTGCAGTGACTCAGGGCTCATAAAAGAACCATCTAGAAAAGAGGCAGCGTACTCTGGCTGGAGGTGTGTAGTGGTAATTTATTATTAATGAGGCTGATATTGCAGGGATATAAAGATTGCATGAGTAGGGGCGGCAGGTAGTGGCTTTGGGGGCTGGTAGGGGGAGGAGTGGGTTTGCTGATACA
Organism: Carcharhinus amblyrhynchos; assembly: GCF_965287045.1. NCBI lineage: Eukaryota > Metazoa > Chordata > Chondrichthyes > Carcharhiniformes > Carcharhinidae > Carcharhinus > Carcharhinus amblyrhynchos. The sequence continues at coordinate 1,424,243 of NC_137328.1, forward strand.
GAAATATAAAAGCTCAGAGGCCGTGTAACTACAAAAGTGAACCATCTAATTCTGTGGCCTCTTATCTCTCAGTGGCCACTAGCAGAGCTTGCCTGGGTCAGGGACCTTTCAGTAATTGTGTGTTACAGTCTTAAAAGATAATTTGTGCTGTCAGTCCAAATTCAATGAATACCAGTGAGCACTTTGTTGAATTTTTTTGTTGAGATGATTGCTTTTAACAGTCTCATTTATTACTTGGGCTTGACATTAGCACAAAACATCTTTCATTTTGTTTTCTGTGGATTGTATAGTCACTCAAATAATAGATTAACAAAGTACTCTAATTTGTGGCCATGTATGATGTGACCGTAAGGATAGTGTGATAGTTGCCGTGTACCGTGGCTGGTAATATTTTCATCCACAATGTATTCAGTCATAGAATGGGGAAGATGGTCATTCAGCCCATTGTGTCCATGTCAGCTCTTTGAGAAATGTCCAGCTCATCTTTTCCCTATAGCCGTGCAAATCTGTCCCCCTCAACCATTCCTTACTGTGAGTTCCTGATCCTGCTTGTAGTTCCAAGGAAAAATGGTGAGTGTGACTTTGGTGGAGGAAATTAAAGCGTTGACCAGCTCAGTACGCTCTCCGCAAAGATTCCCAGAGAACGTAGGGATTAGGGGGCAGCTTCTCCACTCAGGAATGATATGTGACCCAAGAAAAAAAGAAAGAAAATATAAAATGAGGTTCCAGTTCCTGAAAGGATGGTGGACAACAGGTTCATTAATAACATTAAAAATGCAAACTGGATAAATACAAGGGCATACGTTTTGCAGGATTCTGGTGAAAGGACATTGGAAGTGGAACCAATAGAATTCTTCGCTAAAGGACATTCGTGAACCAGATAGGTTTCCACACATGTTAGTTTCATGGCCTGCATTCCTGCCACTATCTTTCAATTCCCAATTTTATAAATTGGATTTGAAGCCATGTCCCACCGAGAACTAGCCTCTGGATTAAGTTTATTTATTAGTGCCACAAGTGGGCTTACATTCACATTGCAATGAAGTTACTGTGAAAATCCCCTAGTTGCCACAGTCCGACACCTGTTCAGGTACACTGAGGGAGAATTTAGTGTGGCCAATTCACCTAACCAACACCTCTTTGGAGTGTGGGAGGAAACTGGAGAACTGGAGTAAACCCACACGGATATGGGGAGAATGTGCAAACTCCACACAGACAGTGACCCAAGCCAGGAATCAAACCTGGATCCCTGGTGCTTTGAGGCAGCAGTGCTAACCACTCTGCCACTCCATTAGTTCAGTGACAGTATGGTGCTCTGCCACCATCTCCTCATGTTACGACATTAAAAATTAGTTTGAACTAAATTTCACAAGTAGAATTTCACACACTTGTGATCATTTTAAAAAGGGTGGTTTATGAGCCATCCTGCTCGTTCACCCGTGAACGCAAACTTTTTTTCCCTCTGCCTGTGCTTTGTAACACTAAGCACTTAAAAGCATAGAAAGCTGAAGAAACATTTTTATTTCTGAAATCAATTAATAATGGTAGAGAGATGAATTCTACATGGAAACAATTCAGCGATGCATAAAGGCTTTTATTTTCCAAGTTTGAATGGTTTTGATGGAGATTGAACATGCCAAAAAAAGTTATTACCTCAAAGTAACAGTAATGGTTAAAGACAAGGCCTAACCATAACCTAGTTATATCTGGACCTTGAAACCCTGTTACGTTTACCAACCATTCTAAATCTGCAGTCAAAACTTGTCTCATTACGTCCTTGTGCTAAATTAAGCTTGTTGAGAGATGACTCTGGGCCTTGCTTTGCGCAGTTAGCTGAATTGGTCTCCCTTTCATTCACCAATGGTGTCACTCGTTAGAGTCAAGTTGACAGACTGAAGTCCAATAGTCAGTCATTGGGAAAATCTTGTCACAAACAACAGGAGTACGCTGTGAAGGGTGACTTTATACAGACATATAAGATCCTGAGGGGGTTTGACAGGGTAGATGGTGAGATGTTTTCACTAGTGGGAGAGTCTTGAACAAGGGGACACAGCTACAAGATAAAGGACTGGTGAGTTAAAAATGAGTTGCGTAGAAATTTCTTCTCACAAAGGGAGGCGCGTCTCTGGAATTCTCTGTTCCAAAGGGTGGTAGAGGCTGGATCATTATTTAAGAAGTATTTAAAGTGGAGGTGGATAAATATTTGAGAGATTGAGCTATGGAGGGCGGTGGGGAAATGGCACAGAGAAGGCGTTGAGGCCATGATAGATCAGCCAGGATGGTATTGAACAGTGGGGCTGCTTGAAGGGTCTGGTGGCCTCCTCCTGCTTCTATTTCTTGTGTGGGTTAGAAAAGGTGTTGTCAGAATGGAGAGGTCCAGACCCATACTTGTATCTGAAGGTTTCTGCTCTTGGATGTGCTAAAGCTGAGCAACCCTGACATGGAGTTTCCTCTTGGTATTTCCAGTGTGACCCCCTCAAACATTGGCCCAATCAGTGTGTGAGGTTTGTGGAATATCCAGCACAACTTGAATTTCAGTGATATTTTATCCGTGTTTAATGAACACGGAGCCTGAAGTCTCCCATCTTTGCAACAGAATCCGGACGTTTAGTCTGTGCTGGGTTTTTTCAGATTGCACAGATTAAGCGGGAATATTTGGCGCAAGAACACCAATGGTGGCATTTGATGTTTTTTCTTTAAATTGACTAAAGGAATGACATTGTGCCCCAGTCTAACGCAAGTCATACAGTACAGAAGAGGCCCTTCAGCCCATCGACTCTGCACTGACAAATCTACACTAAATCTACACCTGCATGTTAGCTTTCATTGACTGATGAACCCAGGTCCCTTCAGACATCAACACTTCCCAACCTCTCCCTTTCTGCTTTTTCTACCAAAGTGAATAACTTGACTCTTATTCCATCAGCCAGGTTCTCGTCCAGTTGCTTAGTTTGTCCAAGGCCCCTTGAAGCCTCCTTGTATCTTCCTCGCAACTCACATTCCAACCAAGTTTCGTCTTAACAGCAACTTTAGAAATATATTACAGGAAACCTTTTCAAACTGAGTGCAATCTGAGGCAGAATGGTCGCTGGTGTCCCAAGTGGACACCGTTCCCCACGTCCTGCTCCCACTGAGCTGTGAGCAGCAAGAGTTTGATGATAGTTTCTAATCTCTCTCACTGGTCAGTTGTGATAAAAAATCTTCTGTCTTTTCCAATGTCATCAATAATGTTTTGGATTGAAAGACAGATCTTATGGGATTTGAATAAAATATTAAGAGACAGGTTCCTTTATTTAAAAATACTCCACCTCACAGTCAGAATGACATGAAAAACACTGCATCCTCAAACACAAAAACTGCAATTTAAAACATGTCTCAAATAAAGAAAGATTTGCCTTTCTATAGCACCTTTTCTGTCCTCAGGATTTCTAGAGGTGTTTCACAGCCAATAAGAGTACCTTTTGTATTGACAGGTCTTTGTGGGAAATTAAAACATGAGTTTGTGCACAGCAAGATCCCACAAGCGGTGATGTAGTTGTAACTAAACAGCCATTTCTTCAGTGATTTTTGTTGCGGGATAAATATTCAACAGGAGAACAGTGTTCTTTAAAATGATGCAATCGAACCTGAGGGGTGGATGGGACCTTGGTACACATTTCATCCAAAAGCAACAGAAGGAACCTCTGACAGTGCGGCACTCCCTCAGCACTGACCCTCTGACAGTGCGGCGCTCCCTCAGCACTGACCCTCTGACAGTGCGGCGCTCCATCAGCACTGACCCTCTGACAGTGCGGCGCTCCATCAGCACTGACCCTCTGACAGTGCGGCACTCCCTCAGCACTGACCCTCTGACAGTGCGGTGCTCCCTCAGCACTGACCCTCTGACAGTGCGGCACTACCCTCAGCACTGACCCTCTGACAGTGCGGCGCTCCCTCAGCACTGACCCTCTGACAGTGCGGCGCTCCCTCAGCACTGACCCTCTGACAGTGCGGCGCTCCCTCAGCACTGACCCTCTGACAGTGCGGCGCTCCCTCAGCACTGACCCTCTGACAGTGCGGCGCTCCCTCAGCACTGACCCTCTGACAGTGTGGCGCTCCCTCAGCACTGACCCTCTGACAGTGCGGCACTCCTTCAGCACTGATCCTCTGACACTGCAGCACTCCCCCAGTACTGGTGCAGTACACGCTGCTACCTGTTGTAATAGGAAATCCCTGGTTAAATATTTGGTCTGAATTCAGAGTGTGGGGCCTAATTGCTGATTATCATCATCTGAAATTAAGTTTCACACTGTAGGGATTCTATAAAAAGTAAATGTTGGTGAAGTCTTAAAGCTTCCCAGAAACTGCAGAGGAGTTTGAAAATTCCCCTTTAAGCCTCCAGTTGGTGTTGAACAGTAAAAGATGATTTATTTACCTTTAAACAGAACTCAGAATGCTCAGCTACAAACCGTTTACAGCCATTCAGCTGCTTGGTGGAGGCGAGAGTTCAGGCCAAGTCCTCTCTCCCAAAATGTGATACATCCTCATTAGTAACACACGTAGTTCAACTCTTCATCAGCTCCTGAACAATCCTCTGGGTGGTTGTTCCTAGTGTGAGCTTTCACTTTAATACCAGGATGGGTTCTGGGGCTATTGATTGGTCACTGTTATGCTCATCTGACCAGTTTGTCTATATTGTCCTGGAATCTCAGGCATTCTCCTCGCTATTTACCGCATCATAAATTTTCATGTCATCTGCAAACTTCCTTACCATGTCCCTAACATTCACATCTTGATCACTAATGTACATTACAAAAGCAAGGGACCCAGCACCAATCCCTCCAGAACACCACTGGACGCAGGTTTCCAGTCACTAAAACAACCTTCGACCATCACCCTCTGCTTTCTATCATTGAGAAGTCTCACATCACCAGGTTAAGTCCAACAGGTTTATTTGGAATCACAAGCTTTTGGAGCGCTGCTCCTTATCAGGATTCACCTGATGAAGGAGCAGCGCTCTGAAAGCTCACGGTTCCACAAATAAACCTGTTGGGATTTAACCTGGTGATGTGAGACTTCTTACTGTGCCCACCCTAGTCCAATGCTGGCATCTCCACATCATGGGAATCCATGCAGACTACATCAACTGCATGGCCCTCATCTACACACCTGGTCACCTTTGTGAAAAATTCAAACAAATTTGTTTGGACCCTTCTATGGAACTGAAGAGGGCTAGAAATGGAATGAGTGGGTGGGGCAGAATGGACGGTCAGAGATAGATTGGAGCCAAGGAGAGATTGACAAAGATGTCATGGACGTAAGACAAAGTGGGTGTGAATGGTACCATTAGCACTGAAGAATAGTGGCCTTAAGATCAAGTAGCAGAATGTGTTAATAAGAGAATAAAGATCAGTGCTCAGTGGGAGCAAAACTGAAAAGCACAGGACAGGGTGGCTACGTGGGGGAGGGTTGTGTTGTATTGGGGCAAGCAAGGGAACCAAAACACTTCGAAACGAAAGGGGGCTGAAAACGGGGGTGAAACGTTCACAGTGTAAAGTTGTTGAATTCAGTGTTGAGTCCTGAGATCTGGAACATGCCTAACTGGAAGATGAGATGCTGTTCCTCCAGTTTGTGTTGGGCTTCAGATTGCTGGAGCAATGCAGCAGGCCAAGGACGGACATGTGGGCATGAGAGCAAGATGCTGAATTGAAATGGCAAGCATCAGGAAGGTTGGGGCTCATGCTTGGTATTGCACAAAGTGATCACCCAGTCTGCCTTTAGTCTCCTCAGTGTAGAGGAGACAGCATTGAGAGCAGCGAACGCAGTAGACCAAGTTGAAGAAGGAACAAGAGAAACGCTACCACACCTGAAAGGAGTGTTTGGGGCCTGGAACAGTGAGGAGGTATAGGGACAGGTGTTGCATCTTCTGCAGTTGCATTGGATTCTTTTTGTGATTTGTGATCTGTGAATATTCTGCCATTTAAACCCCAGGGTCGCTGATAAAGACTAGGCAGGTGTTTGGGATTGTGGAGAGCTGCTTTGTACTTGCATGTGAGGACCATAGTTCCCACCCTGGAGAATTTTCATCGGAAGAAATCCCTTTTTACAGAACGTACAGCACAGAAACAGGCCATTTGGCCCACCACTCCATGCTCGTCTTTATGGCCCACAGAAGTCTCCTCCCACCCCCTCCACATCTCACCTAATCAGCGTAGCTTCACGTGTTTACTCAGCTTCCCCTTCAACCTACCTGTACGATTCTTCTCGACCACTCCCTGTGCCAGAGAGTTCGACACTCTCACCAGATAAAGAAGTTTCTTCTGAATTCCTTGTAGGATTTATTATTATTTATTGCAGAATGAAATAATGAATCCCTGCACATATTACAAGAATGAACAATTATTAGCTGAAATGTAACAAATAGATAACAGCAGCTCATTGCATTAGTTTCCCCTGCCTGCAACTTAGGCATGATGAATGATAATTTAATATAATTGAACAGTAATAATTACTTAAATACACTTTGTTTGACATGTTCAAATTTTATACAAGTGTTCATTGGTCCCCATGCCGACTTGCAAGTTAATCGTAATAGTGCTTGATAAGATATTAAATAGCGCTGTTTCTGATCGAGAAGAGCTTATCTAAAAATTGCAAGAGATTCCAATGCTTTGCGCATTCCGCCTGCCTCATTTCAATACAGGGATGTAACCCACTGATAACTAGATCATTCTATTTCCAACACAGATGAATCCTTCCCCCATGTGAATGTCCCTCAATTTTCCGACATTCTTACATTCAGCAATTTTCCTGCCATTCCTTTTAATAAAAACAGACATATTCTGGTTTTTGCTGCTGTTTCTTTGCAAATACCTCTGAGTATAACTGTGCAGTGTCGCTACAAAGAGACAAACAGATAAAAATAGACTGCAAAAGAAACCTGTATGATTGTCACGTTTTTGCTCAGATGAGCGTAGATATGTTCTGAGAGATTAACCATCTGCTAAATTCTCTGGTAAATAAGCAGGTTACAGCAGTCATGTGGAAGAAAGATTATTAAATGTAATGCGACAGTTAAATTAAATGTGAAAACTAGTGTTAAAGTAGCGATGACGTACATTTATATAGTGCCTTTAGCTTAGCAAGCTGTCCCAATGTGCCCCACATGAACACCCTCGAACAGAATCTGACCCTGAGCTGCTTAGGGTGATATTAGAACAGGTGAATAAAAACTTAGTCAAAGACGGAGATCTTAAAGGTGGAGAGTGAGGCAAAGGGGCTTAAGGAAGGAATTCCAGAGCTTAGGGCCCAGGCAGCTGAAGACATGGCCACCAAATTTGGAATGATTAAAATTGGGGATGTGTGAACAGCTGGAATTGGAGAGGTGTGTTGATGTTGGAGGACTGTAGGTTTGGAGGAGGTCACAGAGATGGGGAGAGAGCAGAGAGTGAGCAATGTGTTAAGCGTTCTCACTGCCATATATAAAGCACTTTTTGCCGGGGTGTAGTATGACACCTGCAGCAACAATTGCAGGACAGGTGCTTACTGGCTTTGCAAGTAATTGTGAGTGTCTGAAAACCTCTCACTGAGAGGGGCTAGCACTCCTTTAAGTAATGTTCGATTTCTGAATGGGGTCACGATAAACACCACATCCATGAAAGGGTTAAAGCAGGAAGGTGGCCGGGGGGTGGGGGTGGGGGGGGGGGGGGGGCACAGTTTAAAAAAGTCCACATCCATTGTTGGTTGCAGCAGATAAAATATTTAATGAGGGATTATTGCTGAGTGATTTGCATACATTCCTGGATGACCTCAGTAGAAGAATTCTGTATGAAAGTGAGGTAAATGATAGCATGTTTATTGTAGATGTTGCCAATTGCTGCAATATGATAAACTACTGGAGACACACTTATCAGTAATCATCGAGATTATTAGCGTCATTAATCATAATTCCCCAAAAATGTGGCAGCAGCCAACTTTGACCATCGCTGTTTGGTGCGGTGGTCATTAGAAACTTGGCTAATAGACTGTCGTGCTCTAGAGAATGACAGTTTGCATTGACAATGTGAGGTTAATTATATTTGAGCTGCTGATTTCTCCTCTCCTCGGAATAGTCTGAGCACTTTGCCAATCCCAAGAGTTCTTTACTGTTAAAATGGTAAAAGTATTTTATTGAAATTTTTTTCTCCATTGGTTGGGATCACAGAGATATGAAACGTCAGAGTGGGACTCACATTAATACTGATAACTCGCAGAGAGATTATGGATTCTCTCCTTAGCTCTTTCTCTGCTCTTTACAGAACAAATTAACAATTTAAGATTGTTTAGTATTTCGTTTACAAAGTTAACTTTTCGGTATTAGTATAATGAGCAATTAAATCAGTCCATTTTAATCTGTGTGGGTTTTGTACAGAAATAATCCAAACGCACTGGCCACCTTGAGTGTTAGAAATCTACAATCTCTCTCTGCTGATTCCTGGTTACCATTCTGAGAAGTAATTCAAAGGCCACAGAGAGTGAAACAAGCCAGAGAGACCCTTCAGCCCGACCACACCTGCTAGACCACACATTCCAATAGAACGTGAATTCCCCCCTCTTATTCACATTGAGACCAGTACAAGTACCACTTCCAACTGGAAGAATAATGATTTCCTCTGGTTGCCCCTCACAGAAAAAATAGGCCAGTGAAATATCCATTGAATCCATCAGAGAGGGTGAGAATTGTGTTAAATCCAGGGAATGCCGAGTAGGTACAGACTCACTCCTGGAGGTTATTCTAGCACAGAAACTTGATCACGTGGGAAATCTTAAAGTAGCTTAAAGAGGGAATTACAAATTAGCACTGCACTTCCCATTCTCATACCCCCAAACAGACAATGCTCCAATCAGATAAGGTTCACTAATTGCAAGACCATTGGGGCCCTTACTCCAAGCAAACTTGTTGTTTTATTCAATTATGGGACCTGGGCATCGCTGGCTGGCCAGCATTTATTGCCCATCCCTAATTGCCTTTGTTCAAAGGGCAGTTGAGAATTAACCACATTGCTGTGGCTGTGGAGTTACGAGTAGGCCAGACCGGGTAAGGTCAGCAGATTTCCTTCCGTAAAGGACATTGGTGAACCAGATGGGTTCACTTTCTGATTGAAGCACTGTACACATTTCCACTCTATTACTAATGGGATATAGAGTCATTGCTGGTGATGCAAAAAAAGATTTACTTGAATGATACCGGAACTGAGGTTAGAATCTTACTAAACATAAGAATAGGTCACCAGGTCCTTCAAGCTGCCCCATCATTCATTACGATCATGGCTGATTTACACCAGCCTCAGATCCTTTCCAGTGCTATTTCCCCATACCCCTCTATTCCTCGATCTATCAAATATTTATCCACCTCCACTTTAAATACTTCTAATGATACAGTTTATGGAAGTGCTGGGGTGCATCTTTGGACATGTTTGTTGATGGATTTGGAAAGACAGCATTGCTGCATCCTGACAGGGGGAAGGGCAGCAGAGGAATTTGGTGATCTGTCCACATGGAGGCAATGCCTGAGTTTGCTAATGATACAAAACTAGGTAGAAATGAAAGTTGTTAGGAAGATATGGAGAGGTTGCAGAGAGATACAGACAGGTACAGCTAGCAATTTGGAAAGCTAGTGGCATGTTGGTCTTTAATTCTGGGGGATTGCAGCACACGAGTAAATATATCTTACTGCTGTTGTGCAGGACATTGATACGATCACATCTGGAATACTTTGTGCAGTTTTGATTTAAGGAAGGATATATTTGCATTGGAGATAGTACAGCGAAAGTTCACTAGATTGCTTCCTGGATTAAAGAGTTGCCCTATGATGGGGGACTGAACAAATGGGGCCTATACTCTCTGGAGCTTGGAAGAATGAGAGACAATCTCATTGAAACTTGCAAGATTCTGAAGGCGCTCGACAGGATAGATACTGAGAGGCTGTTTCCCCAGGCTGGGTGACCAGGAACCTGGGGGCACAGGCTCCAGTTAACAGTCAGATCATTTAGGAGTGAGATGAGAAATTATTTCACATAAAGGGTTGTGAATCTTTGGAATTCTGTGCACCAGAAGGGTGTGAATGCTCCAGTGTTGAATATATTTAAAGCTAGGGTCAATGGGATTTTAGCATCTGAAGGTATCAAGGATATTGGGGAGCAAGCTGGAAAGTGAAGTTGAAGCCCAAGATTAGCCATGATTGTGTTGAATGGTGTAGCAGGCTCGATGGGCCGAATGGTCTTGATGCTGCCCTCTCTTACACTCCTCTCTTGACTTTCATTTGCACAGCTGGTGGGAGAGAATGAGGTGAGGTGGTTAATATCTGTCATTTCACAATGTCAACCAGAGCCAAAATGATAGGCAGAGGGATCTGGGTGTACAGATTCACAGGTCACTGAAAGTGGCAATGCAGGTGGAGAAGGTAGTCAAGAAGTCAAACGGCATGCTTGCCTTCATCGGCTGGGGTATTGAGCTGAAAAATTGGCAAGTCGTGTTGCAGCTTTATAGAACCTTAGTTAAGCCACACTTGGAATATAGTGTTCAATTCTGTCGCCGCACTGCAGGAAGGATGTGGAGGCTTTGGAGAGGGTACAGAAAAGATTTACCAGGATGTTGCCTGGTATGGAGGGCATTAGCTAAGAGGAGAGGTTGGAGAAATTTGGCTTGTTCTCACTAGAACAATGGAGGTTGAGGGGAGACCTGATAGAAGTCTACAAGATTATGAGAGGCACGGACAGAGTGGATAGTCAGAAGCTTTTTCACAGGGTGGAAGAGTCAATCACTTGGGGGGCACAGGTTTAAGGTGCGAGGAGCAAGTTTTAAAGGAGATGTACAAGGCAGATTTTTTACACAGAGAGTAGTGGGTTCCTAGAACTTGTTGCCGGGGGAGATAGTGGAAGCAGATACGCTAGTGAGTTTTAAGGGGCATCTTGACAAGTACATGAATAGGATGGGATTAGAGAGATATGGTCCCCGGAAGCATAGGGGTTTTAGTTCAGTCGGGCAGCATGGTCAGTGCAGGCTTGGGAGGGCCTGTCCCTGTGCTGTAATTTACTTTGTTCTTTGTACCCTCTAAACCAATACTTCAGAGGGTGTCATAAACCAAAAGATGCACCTCCAGCCCTTTCACTGTAATACTAAGATTAGTGTCCTGATTTTTACTCAGCCTAGTCGAGCGGTTAAATCAGAGAGATTGACTTACTGATCCCTTCCTGTGGGAAACTTGGTGACAGTCATTTTTACTGTGGAATAAGTATGATGCTGTTGTGAATCGTTCCTTGAGCTGTGTTTTTTTTTAAATATACCTGTTTCCCCTCGCTTTAGGCTGGTTTTTACTTTTATGACACATCTTGCGATTCTCAGGAGGGATAGGGTAAATGTTGCTGTAATGACATTCCGGGGAACTCCAAGCTTGTATGTTTGAATGTAAATGTTTCCTCAGTTCAAAGGCCATGCAAATAGGAGATTCCTTGTTCAAAAGTACCTGATTACGAGTTGCCACCGTTCTTCTCCATTCTGGCTTGTTTATCTCTGCTGCAACTGATCTCCAGCGAGCATTTGTGAAATCTCCCCTAAACTCTGCCAACTGGTCAGCAACTCCTAAAAACGCTTACATTTCCAAAAATTAAATGCCACTCTGACTCTGAGATTTTATGGGCACATTCTATTCTATACTTTTTCATTTCACTACCTAGAAATCCCACCAGATGCTAGTTTTGTTTAGAATCATGCGTCACCGGAGACCATACAGCCCATCGTGTCTGTACTGACTCTTTGAAGAAGCTACCAATTAGTTCCATTCCACTCTGCTCTTTTCCTTCTTGCCCTTTAAGCTTTGCCTTTTCAAGTATTTTATCCAGTTCTCTTTTGAAAGTTATTATTGACTCTGCTTCCACTGCCCTTTCAGGCAGCACCTTCCAGATCACAACTCCTTGCATTGAATAACTTCTCATCACTCGAGATCCAGCAATGCTCTGGGAACCTGGATTCAAATCCCACCACCACAGAAATTTAAATTCAGTAAAAATCTGGAATTAAAAGTTTAGTGATGACCATGAAACCATTGTCAGAAAATCCCATCTGGTTCATTAATGTCCTTTAGTGAAAGGAATCTGCTGTCCTTCCCTGGTCTGACTCACATGTGGCTCCAAACCCACTCAATGTGGTTGCCTCTTAAATGTTCTTTGGGCAACTAGGGATGGGCAATAAATACTGGTCCAGCCAGTGGTGGCATGAACAAAAAAAACCACTTGTCCTGGTTGTTATGTCAACCACCTCGGATTTGTGTCCCTCTGGTTACCGACCCAACTGCCACTGGAAACCGTTTCTTCTTCTTTACTCTATCAAAACTGTGCATGATTTTAACCACCTATATTAAATTTCTCCTTAAACCTCTCTGCTCCAACAACAACAATCCCAGTTCTCTGAGTGACTGAATTCCTCCTCCTGTGCATACAGATTTGCACCATTCCATTAGTTTAACATTGTCAACCTCACCCAGATCTCTGAATGGGGAATAACGTCTGTGGTAGGTAAAATGTTAGAATCCGTCATTAAGGAGGAAATTGCGAGGCATCTTGAAGGGAATTGCTTGATAGGGCGGACACAGCACGGTTTCGTTAAAGGGAAGTCGTGTCTGACAAATTTACTGGAGTTCTATGAGGATGTGTCTAGGGCGGTGGATAGAGGAGAGCCGGTGGATGTGGTCTTTCTGGATTTTCAGAAGGCGTTTGACAAGGTACCTCACAAGAGGTTATTGCAGAAGGTCGGGGGACATGGAGTTGGGGGTAGGGTGTTAGCGTGGATAGAGGATTGGTTGTCAAATAGGAGGCAGAGAGTGGGGGTCAACGGGTGCTATTCGGATTGGCGGATGGTGACTAGTGGAGTGCCCCAGGGGTCGGTGCTGGGGCCTCAGCTTTTTACCATTTATATAGATGATCTGGAGGAGGGAACTGAGTGTAGGGTGTCGAAATTTGCTGATGACACCAAGATTGGGGGAACGGCAAATTGTGCGGAGGGTGTGGAGAGTCTGCAGAAGGATCTAGATAGGCTGGGCGAATGGGCCAGGAAATGGCAAATGGAATTTAATGTTAGCAAGTGTGAGGTGGTCCACTTTGGTAGGAATAATGGCAGGAAGGACTATTACTTACGTGGAGAAAAACTGCAGCAGGCGACGGTGCAGAGGGACCTCGGGGTCCTTGTGCATGAGTCGCAAAAACCCAGCTTGCAGGTGCAGCAGGTGGTCAGGAAGGCGAATGGGATGCTGGCCTTCATAGCGAGGGGGATTGAATATAAAAGCAGGGAGGTCTTGCTGCAGCTGTATAGGGCATTGGTGAGGCCGCAGCTGGAGTACGGTGTGCAGTTTTGGGCGCCGCACCTGCGCAAAGATATTTTGGCCTTGGAGGGAGTGCAGAGGAGGTTTACTAGGCTGATACTGGAGTTGAGGGGGTTGAGCTATGAGGAGAGGCTGAATAAACTAGGCTTGTACTCGTTAGAGTTTAGAAGAATGAGTGGAGATCTCATTGAGACATATAAGATGATGAATGGGATGGATAGGATAGAGGTGGAGAGGCTCTTCCCGCTCAAAAAAGACAGTAGGACTAGGGGGCACAGCCTCAAGATAAAGGGGAGGCGGTTTAGAACGGAGTTGAGGAGGAACTTCTTCACTCAAAGGGTGGTGAATCTCTGGAATTCTCTGCCCGTTGAAGTGGTGGAGGCTGCCTCGCCAAATATTTTTAAGACGCGGGTTGATGGGTTTTTGATAAGAGAGGGGATTAAGGGTTATGGGGAGAGGGCGGGAAAGTGGAACTGAGCCACGACAGATCAGCCATGATCTTATTGAATGGTGGGGCAGGCTCGAAGGGCTAGATGGCCTACTCCTGCTCCTATTTCTTATGTTCTTATGTTCTTATGTTCTATAATTTCACCTCTATCTGAACTCTCTCTGTTTATACAAAGGAAGATTTGTTTCTTCTTAAAATGTAATTCACGGCCGTGATGAGAATGAAATCGAATGTTTTCTTCTCCCCACCCTTAGAATTCCCAAACGTGAAACCAATCATGATGACTTTTTAAATCTGTCCAATCACTTTCAGTGGCAAAACGATTTAAAAATGGGATAGAATTGAAAAGTAGAAAGTTAGTTAGACTTGGATAGAAACTTTATTGTGGGGTTTGTGAACAGCTATGATCTCCACATTATAGTAAAGTCACAGAAGAACCAGAGAGAGTCCAAATAAGATTTATTAGGCTGATGCCAGGACAGAGAATGTTACCATCTGGAAAGATTGCACTGTCTAGAGGTCTTTCCCTGGAAAAATGTAGATGATGGATGACCTGACACTGATCTTTAAGATTTTGAAAGCTTTTGATGGGTTGGATGCCAAGAAGGTAGTTCTACAGTTTTTATTTATAGACGGGTTAGGTCTGTCCAGTCAGATCTCTGGTCTGGCTAAGCCCTATTATGCTGATTTTAATTTGGTTGGAATGTCAAGGAAGGGTGGTTGTTAGAGATGGTCATTGCCTGGTACTGAGTTGGCATGGTGTTACTTGTCACTTATCAGCCTAATCCTGAATATTGCCCAGGACTTGCAGGTTTAGAGTGCTGTAGTGTCTGAGGGGTCGTGAATGCAGCTCAACACTGTGTAAGCATCAGTGAACACTCCCACTCCTGACCTCTTGTTGGAGGTAAGGTCATTAGTAAAGCAGCTGAACATTGCAGGGCTCGGACGCTTGAGGAACTCCTACAGCGAGGCGTTGAGGCTGAAATGACTAGCTTTCAATAACCACAGCTATTGCCATTGTGCCAGGTACAACTTCAACCAGAGGAGGGTTTCCTGATTATCACTGCCTTCAATTTTACTCGGGTTTGTTGCTGCCAGATTGAGTCAAATGTTGCCTTAACATCTGGGACGGTCACTCTCACCTCAGCTTCAGAACTCAGCCTGCTCGGTCAGCAGAGTCATAAAATCAGAGTCATACACTAAAGAAGAGGCCCTTCGGCCCATTGATTCTACACTGATAAAACTACACTAAACCTACAGTGATCGCACTTTCCAGCACTTGGCCCATAGTCTCGAATGTTACGAGTTTTTAAATGTTCACCCAGGTACTTTGTAAAGGTTGTGAGGTTACCCACCTTTACTACTTCCCCAGGCAGTGTGTTCCAGACTCCCACCACCCTCTGGGTAAAATAATGTTTCCTCAAATCCCCTCAAAACCTCCTGCCCTTCGCCGTAAAATTGTGCCTCCTCGTTACTGACCCTTCAATTAAGGGGAACAGAAGTTTCCTATCCACCCTGTCCCTGCCATTTATCATCTTATACACCTCGATCAGGTCCTCCCTCAGCCTTCTCTGCTCAAAAGAAACAAGCTGAGCCTTCCAACCTCTCTTCATAACCTAATACTCCATCTTGGGCAACATCCTGGTGAATTTACTCTGCATCCTCTTCAATTCAGTCACATCCTTCCTATAGTATTTGATTTATTATTGTCACATGTACTAGTATACAGTGAAAAGTATTGTTTCTTGCGTGCTACACAGATACTGTTCATAGAGAAGGAATGGAGTACAGAATGTAGTGTTACAGTCATGGCTAGGGTGGAGAGAAAGATCAACTTAATGCGAGGTAGGTCCATTCTAAAGTCTGATGGAAGCAGAGAAGAAGCTGCTCTGGAGTCGGTTGGTACGTGACTCAGACTTTCGTATCTTTTTGCCAATGCAAGAAAGCGGGAGAGAGAATGTCCAGGGTGTGTGGAGTCCTTAATTATGCTGGCTGCTTTTCTTAGGCAGCGAGAGGTTTAGACAAAATCAATGGATGGGAGGCTGGTTTGCGTGATGGATTGGGCTACATTCACAATGTTTTGTAGCTCCTTGCTTTCTTGGGCAGAGCAGGAGCCCAGACCAAGTTGTGATACAACCAGAAAGAATGCTTTCTATGGTGCGTCTGTAAAAGTTGGTGAGAGCCTTAGCGGACATGCCGAACAAACATTTTGTTTTATTCAATTGTGGGACCTGGGTGTCATTGGCTGGCCAGCATTTATTGCCCATCCCTAGTTGCCTTTGTAGAGAAGACAGTTAAGAGTCGAGCACATTGCTGTGGCTCTGGAGTCACCTGTGTGCCATCCCGGGTAAGGACAGCAGATTTCCCTCCCTAAAGGACACTAGCGAACCAGATGGGTTTTTCTGACAATCGACAATGGTTTCATGGTCATCAGTAGATTCTTAATTCCATTTTTTTTTATTGAATTCAGATTCCAGCAGCTGCAGTTGAGGTCATTGGGGGAGGGGGGGTGATGTGTGCAGACAGGGGATGCGGAGGAGGGTGATATGAAGGAACAAACATAATGAAAATACACAAAAGTAGCTGCGCTGAAATCCAGATTCAGACCTGGATGTGCTTGTTTTCTAACCTGCGCATGTTTGATTTAGTCAGTTGCACCAAGTGACATTGTGCTGACTCTGGTTAGCTCGGGAATTGGCAATTTCATTGTGCCCTGGATTTTTTTAAATGGAAAATTGAAGCATATAAATAGCAAATCACATTACCTGCAGCAGATACAGGCACTGATGAGGTATGTTCCAGGAGTACTGAGCGATAAAATTAGAGATTCCTCAGTCTCTTTCATACTATTTACGTGAAATATTAAATTGTAAGATGGATCTCTGAGAGACGTTATTGGAAAAGGATTATTTGTATTCGTGTGGAAGATGTGAAACGATACCTAAAACTTGTCTGGAGAAAATGACAGGCTTTGGACAGAGGTGTGCTTGTCTCCTCACTACTGTTGGTTGCTCATTCTTAACAGTTAATTGCACCTGCAATTCCCTTACCTTTTTGAGAGTTAATGTGTGCAGTGCATCCAGGAACATATCAGTGCCAAGCTATCTGTTTGAGGACAGCAAAGCTAATTAATGTGCAAGTCAAGGTCAAAAGCAATCAACCCACAGAAGACCGGAAGTCTGCGATCTACCTGAATGGCAAAATTGATTCATAATCTACTTGCCTGCCTTATGGGAAATAACTGTTCTCATTGGGGGCCATTGAATCCCATTCTGAATAGTAAAAGGGATGCTGTCCATATTAAATTTCAACTGATTTGCTTCAGTTGTATGCTTCCCCTTTTTTTTGCTGATATTGGACTCTATAGATTAATGGAATAATATGAAGGTCTCAGTCAGAATGTTGTGAAGAGGATTCTAAGATGTACAACATTTTATTACTTTCAGTGTTACTTAAAACATTGTCTAAGTCAGATGATGCATCTCTGGTTACTCATGGTTTGCTTTTAGCTTCAGTATAGTTACAAACCTCGCAAATAAATTTGATTACTAGTTTAAACCTGAATAATATGCCTCACAGGTACAAGTTAGCTCAGTTGGTGTGCATTGCTCCCCTGAACCAGCTGTGATACAACTGGGACCTACTTCTTCTCCTGTCCTGTTGTGATATTTTGGTGCTCAGAGGTATGATTGGCAACCCTTGGGCAGCAAGGATACTCCATGAAGAGAAAGATGAAGAGAAAGGAGGTTTTGCTGCAGCTGTATAGGGCATTGGTGAGGCCGCAGCTGGAGTACTGTGTGCAGTTTTGGTCGCCGTACTTACGCAAGGATATTTTGGCCTTGGAGGGAGTGCAGAGGAGGTTTACTAGGCTGATACCAGAGTTGAGGGGGTTGAGCTATGAGGAGAGGCTGAATAAACTAGGCTTGTACTCGTTAGAGTTTAGAAGAATGAGGGGAGATCTCATTGAGACGTATAAGATGATGAATGGGATGGATAGGATAGAGGCGGAGAGGCTCTTCCCGCTCAGAAAAGACAGTAGGACTAGGGGGCACAGCCTCAAGGTAAAGGGGGGGCGGTTTAGAACGGAGTTGAGGAGGAACTTCTTCACTCAAAGGGTGGTGAATCTCTGGAATTCTCTGCCCGTTGAAGTGGTGGAGGTTGCCTCACTAAATATTTTTAAGACGCGGGTTGATGGGTTTTTGATAAGCGAGGGGATTAAGGGTTATGGGGAGAGGGCGGGAATGTGGAACTGAGCCACGACAGATCAGCCATGATCTTATTGAATGGCGGGGCAGGCTCGAAGGGCTGGATGGCCTACTCCTGCTCCTATTTCTTATGTTCTTATGCTGTGATAGCGTGGTCATGCTAAAACATTCACGGTTAGCCCTGTAGCATGCACTTCCCATTTTGCATTAGGGTGCACGTTTCAGAGCAGATACATGGATCTGCTACAGAACCCGCATTTTTCATAAAGCAATTTTTAAAAAATCAGCGTTATGCCCAAAATCTATCTGTTTAATGTGTTAGATATTTCTGCTAGCTATTACTATGAGTATAATTTGATGGGGTCCTATAAGAGATGTTCCTTTAAGAGTTACACATTAATATCATTACTAATAAAGACATTATTACAAGTTCCTCTTTCAGTATTGCTGAAGGAAGTAAAAAGATCACCTTGTAATATCTCTTACCCTATCTTAAAACTTGATTTTTGTTTACCTGATTTCTTTTGTGACTTATCTCACACATTCATTAAGACGTAGGTTACCTTTGTAAACCAGTGGGCCAGCTTGTCACAATGTAGAATCATGTCACAATGATTAACCTTCCAGAGGTAAGTGCAATTGTACCTGTGCAAAACTTTCCTGTGCTCCTCCAAAGACCCCCACCCCCACTGACAGTCAAAGAGAGAGAGAGAGAGTGTGTGTGTCAGTTTTGCTTGCTGCCACGTACAGGCCAGGTGGGGCTGCCTGGTTACAGTGAGGGGAATGGTGTAAGCAGAGCAATTCTCCACGAATTGAGAAAAGTAGTCTAATTCTGATAAATGGTCGACCCCAATACATCCTACCTGTTATTATAACAGACATGCAGTATCTGTGCAGTAAATTAGTTAAACCCCACAAGGGTTTAGCAGTAGCTTATCTGGAAGTGAATAATTTGACTGGTAAGGGAGCAGTGTACGTGACCGGCATGAATGATTTGTTTCACATTAAAGCAGCTTTAATTGACTGTTGTCTTCCTCAAATTAGAGGAATGTATATTGTCCCTCTGCTGGAAGAAAAGATACTGGTTCCCAAATTCTTCCTCACCAACCTGTACTGAGAATTAAATAGCAAGATAAATAAACAGAAAGATAAATAAAGTAGGATTGCATTTTGTTATTACAAAAACCACTAGAATATATATTTTCACTATAATCTATAATAGTAGCAAAACACAGCGTCTATACAATACATATAGTGATGTGGTCGACAATGACTACAATTTGTAGAAGGCACAGTGATTGTGTAATCTCTACAATTGATAATGGTAATTGCTACATATTGTGACTAAGCTGTACATCTGTAATTTCAGTGTAATGTTCAGTCTGTCATTGTTGGTTAATATATAATGCTTTAATGTACAGTTACTGCAGTTTCTGTGTGATATATAGTGCCTGTTCCCTTTGATTAATCACAATCAGAATACTTATTGTAGAGGCAATAATGCAATCTGCCTTCACTCTCCCTTTGCCCTTTTTAGCCGAATGTTGTTTCTTTTCTCATGCACTCTAATATCAAATTCCCCCATCCCTCCGTCCTCCATCCCTCCGTCCTCCATCCCTCCGTCCTCCATCCCTCCGTCCTCCATCCCTCCGTCCTCCATCCCTCCGTCCTCCATTCCCTCCATCCTCCATTCCCTCCGTCCTCCATCCCCTCCGTCCTCCATTCCCTCTGTCCTCCATCCCCTCCGTCCTCCATCCCCTCCGTCCTCCAACCCTCCCGCCTCCATCCCTCCCCTCCACCATCCCCTCTCCAACTCTCCCTCCAACCCTCCCTCCTCCAACCCTCCCTCCTCCAACCTTCTCTCCTCCATCCCTCTCTCCTCCATCCCTCCCTCCTCCATTTCTCCCTCCTTCATCCACTCCCCCTCCATCCCACTCCCTTGCCAACTCTCCCCTCTCCCCACTCCACTCCATCCCTCCCTCCATTGCCCCCCCACCCCCCCTTAAACAATTTGTTTGAACATTTGTATTGAGAAATGATATCTAACGTGAATATTGTTCTAGTCTTGGATGAATAAATGTGTTTTGGGATTTGTTTCAGTTGTGAATCAGCAGGTGCTTCAGGACACAGCCTCATTAAATTTCCATTCCTAGCTTCCCAATCTTGCTTATTTCTTAATTTCCTTCCTGTCTGATTGATCCTTTAATGTATTCAGTTGGAAACTGTTTTGCAAAGACCAGGAAAAAGTGTCCATACGTTATTTAGTTATGACAGTAAAACCTTTAGGAAGCTTTTAGGAAAATTGAAAATTCCAAACTTTAAATCCTCAGATTTAAGCAAAGAAATTAATATAAATACGTTTCCTGTTGTTAGCCTGGTGACTTAATGAGCAGTGATGACACAATGTTTGAATATAATAGGATTTCACACCAAGATATTAAAATCTCATGAATCACCATTCAAAATAATGCTTGAAAGCATCTTTTGGTTTATTTAGAGAATGTTCTAGACTGGAGAATGTTTGGTGACTCCGTGCATTTGCTAATTCTGCTTAATGATAATTACCTTTGGGAAGGCCCAGGAAGTGGATTCTTGCAGTTTTCATATCGTAGAGACACAGTTACTATGAAAAGAGTGAAGATCGTTTGGTACCTAAACAATTCCACATTGAAATTAGAACAGAAGTTGAACCTGTTCCATTTTAACTACCTGAGTTGTTACAAGGCAGAATGGCCACAGCCATGTTACAGAACTTGCTTCTATTAAGTTTCTAATCATGGTTCTCCTTTATTTGATGTGAGATGTCTCGTCTTGCACGCTGTATGTCAGCTGAAATCTATTCTCACGTTTGGAAATGCAAGGTTCATGGTTTCGCTTGAATCTGGCAAACATTTGACACTGGGACAGAATTTTACAGTTGAATTCAGCCTTGCTCCTGACATATTTTAAGATTCTATACAGTGGATCCAGTTTTAAGATTTTTTCATGTAGACAAAGTCTCAATTGTAGAAGGATTTTACCAGCAATCCAAAGCATCTAATGTTTCATTCAAATATCTGGTGTTCCTCCCATTAATCTGTATGTAGTATTCCTGATGGGACTAACAAACATAAGGAAGCTGAGGTTCCAAACCTAACTGTCAAAGTGCAGTATAATTCAGCCTTATAAATAAGGTGGCTACGAGAACAGGCCGGAGCTTGAGAGCTCTGAGGTGAGTAACTCATCCTCTGACTCCCCAAAGCCTATCCACTATATACAAGGCACAAATCTGGAGCTGCCTGCATGAGTACAGTTCCAATGGCTTTCAAGAAGCTCAGTACTGTCCAGGATAAAGTAGCCCACCTGACTGATACCCCATCCACTTCCTTAAACAGTCATTTCCTTTGCCATTGACGCACAGTGCTAGTAATGTGCCTCATCCATAAAGTGCACTGTAGGAACTCATCAGTGCTCCTGCCACAGCATCTCACAAACCCATGACCTTTACTGCCTGGAAGGACAAGGGCAGCAGATGCATAGAAACACCACCACCTCCGAATCACATACCGAGACTTGGAAATATCTTTGCCATTCCTTCACTGTCACTGGGTCAAAATTCTGGAACACCCTTCCTAACTGCAGTGTGGGTGTACATACATCAAATGGACTGCAGCAGCTGAAGAAGGCAGCTCACCACCATCAGCTTGAGGGCAAGAGAGATTTAAAATAACAACCTAAATCACCCAATCTCGTGATCCAGCTCCTGATAGTCTTAATTTGTCAATCCAACTTGATAGTAATTTTTAAAGAAAGAATTAATGAGTTTATGGCTATCAAAGTGACCAATGTACAAACAGTTGCTAATCAAGAGGTTAAAAGCATTTCTATCAGTCATTCCCAGAATATGCACAAGTCAGTGGCAGAGTAAAGCTCCCACTTGTCTGCCTCTTGAATTTGGCTTCCTCCTGAACCAATGTGATATTTCTGCTGCTTACACCAGACGTTTTTGTGGTCCCTTGGAGCAAAATTTCTAACTTTGTATAATTTGTGCTTAATTATGGGTAGTTTTATAATGTGGTCTCATGGGCTAAAACTCAACAAATCTTTGGTACTGTGTTTGTTTGTGGGGAGTGGAGGAAGGAAGGTTGTTGCACTTGGTGAGCACTGCTGTACTTTCCAGAGAAAATGGTTTGAGGCTATTTCATTGGGAAGACAAGACTTTGATCTCTCATTCTGGACTCGATTCCAACACAGATTGTGGTGTTTCTTAATCCATAAAGTCAATGCACTAGCCAGTCCTGAACTCAAGTTTGTTAAATCAGTCCAGTGTTCTATGATTTAATTTTCACTGGCTGGTATTGCAACTGAATAAATGAATAAAACTATTAGATCTTGTACAACTGCATGAATAATAGTAAAAGATGAACCAGTGACTCATCTTGGCGAGGAAGGCGCAGAAGATGAATTTACGCTGATGTATTGCTTCAATGTTTTAAAATAAATGTCGGGAAACTGTTTTTTTCAAAATTGCAGATCCCATTCACATTTTCTTTTATTGATCTATCTCCAGTAACTAGTTTAAAAACATCAATGTACACCTTCCCCATTCATTGTGTAGTCAGGAGTCCAATTTGATGTGAACCAAGCAAAGGATTTGATGATTTCATGAATGGGGTCGATTCTTTATCTTTCTGGGGAGAGCATGTGCTCACAGTCCATATTTAGGATGAAGAAAAAGAAATGAGGGGTAATGATTTTGAATGTTCCCCTGTGTCTCTGTGCAACGAAATGGGATTATTACAACGTGTTGTAGGAAAGAGGTCTGTATTCAAGCCCTTAGCTAATTGCAACAAGATCAAGGCAATAAATTAACTTCAAAATTATTTTACAGAATTTCCCCATATTTTTGGAGGCCAGCTCCCCTGGAGAGCACCTTGGCTTTTGAAAGTTGGTGTGAGCCCTGATATTGTTGATGTATGGGGAGGGGGAGGCCGATTTGTTTCGTAACATGTGTTAACTTGTTAAGTATCCATTTATCAGCTATAACGTTACTGATGATGAAAGCACTGGTTTCCTGGTTTGTTATGTGACTGAAGGCGTAACTAATTTTTCTTTCTTTTTTTTTATTTAACCCATTTCTCAGGCATCTCATACACAGAATACCGCACAGGTATAAAACCATTTACTAATCTTACACGTAGTTGTAGCTGATTGTGAAATTGTAAAGTACTGAATGAAATACTTGCAAGTACACACCAATATAGAATTGGTACAAGTGTGTTAAAATTGTACATAAAACATACTTCTGAACTTCAATGACAGACAAACTCTTAATAAGATACAAGTTTCCGAGGTGTTTTCTGACAATTGTCTGATGTTAAGATAATCAGCACATTAAGAATGCTAATTCATTGAGTAAAATACAGCTTCATATCAATTGATGTACGAAACTCGAGTAATGTTTGGGGGCTTTGCTATGGGAGCATTGATATTCCGCTGATTTGAAGGGAAGTCTATTATTAACAACAGTTTATTGAAGCTTCCCACATTTCCAGTCTCTCCCAACCCCAGTCTGATTTGTGCGCTGATATAATCGTCTTCTGTTCAGAGAAATTGTCTGAGCAGCTGCACAACCTGAAATTAAACTGATCTTTCTTTAAATGTCCCTGAACCACGGCCGCCGCCCACCCTCCCCCTCCCCCTCCCCCAACACTTTCCCCCCCGTCCCTCAATTATGTGTGTGTCAGTTTCAAATCAATTCCACAATTGCTAAATCAACCAAAAAGCCAGCTTGCACTTTGGATCAGATTACCAATCGCCAGTTGCTGGAGGAAATGTGCCCTGTTTTCCTTTAGTTTAAAAAAAAGGAAGAGTATTTGGGCTGTTAATGAGATAATGCTGGTGTACAGGTCTAAACTGGACAGGTTTTATTTTTGAAGAGCCAGTAGGGGCATGATGGGCAGAATGACCTCCCTCGGTCAAATCTTTAAAAAGAAATGGAAAGAAATGGATGAATACACAATTACAGCAATTTTAATATTGACCATAAGATAGCTGAAGGGAAAGCCAAGAACATCATTATCAAACGATTTGAATTGTTTGAGAAGTTCTGCTGATGTGGTAGTGAGTGTATCAAACCATCATCATCCTTTCATTGTCATCTCTCATTGCTTACTTATCATTCTAAACTCTGCTCCTTATATTCTCACACCTTCCTTCTCCTGTTATTTCTGCTCAGGACCTTGTTGTAATTATATAGTGCCTCTCATGACCACCGAATGACTCAATATGCTTCAATCCAACGGGATACATCACTGAGGCTTGTCACTGTGTGAAACATGTACCACAGGCAGCTATGTAAAAGCTGCTTTGAGTGAGAGAGCTGAGGGATAAATATTGAGTAGGACACCAGGGAGAATACCCCACTTTTCTTCAGAATAATGTTGTAGCATCTTTCATGTCCATCTGAGAACACAGTCAGGGCCTCCATTTACATCTCATCTGAATGACTGTACCACCAGCAGTGTAGCACTTCCTCAGTATCACACTGGGACTGTTAACCTGGATTGCACACTCAAATCTCTGGGGCAAGACTTGAACCCAGGACCTTCAGACTCTGAGGAGAGAGAGCTACCCACTGAGCTCAAACCTTCAGAAGGTGTTTGACTGACTTTGGATTTATGCTGATTTGGAGATCTGCAGAATTCATAAAGATGGCCATTGATAGAGTTCAAACCGTTCTTATACCAGCACTGGCAACAGCTCAGCACATTGTAAAATAATATTACTCACACACAAAAAATGTCATTATAGTTTGGTTATCCACCCCTACTATTTTCTGTTTTGCGACACTTTCTCACTCTCTCAGTCACAGTCACTCTCTCACTCTCACTCTCACTCTCACTCTCACTCTCACTCTCACTCACTCACACTCTCTCTCTCTCACTCTCTCACTCTCACTCTCACTCTCACTCACTCTCACTCTCACTCTCACTCTCACTCTCACTCTCACTCTCACTCTCACTCACACTCTCTCTCTCTCACTCTCACTCTCACTCTCACTCTCTCTCACTCTCTCACTCACTCTCACTCTCACTCTCACTCTCACTCTCACTCTCACTCTCACTCTCTCTCACTTTCACTCTCACTCTCTCTCACTCTCACTCTCACTCTCTCTCTCACTCTCTCTCTCACTCTCTCAGGGAGCCGAAAGAAAAGCGGCCGAGCACAAAGAAAAAGGGACATGTTCTCTCTCTGTCCCACCCCAAACATCTCTCTCTCTCACACGGGCTCACACACTCAATCACACACAAACACACTCTCTCACACACACACACACTCTCATGCACACACACTCTCTCACACACACACACACTTTCATGCATACACACGTTCATGCACACATGCTCTCGTGCACATACACTCTCTCTCACACTCACTCTCTCACATATCTGTCACACACACACTCTCTCATCCTGGCACTCGCCCAGGCACTCACTCACACACACTGTGCATGAGGAGATCTGATTGTTTTTCTTCCTCTAATTGAAAGGTTTTGAGGCAGAATGGAGTGAGTCTGATTGTTGTCCTGGTAAATCAACACTTGTGAGTTGAGCTTCTTGTTGCGGTTCTACTCTGGGACTGTTGTCACACTGGAGCTGCTGTAACTGAGGGGAGGTGTGGGGAGATGGGGCCAAACAAGTCACTCTCAGTGCAGTCAAGGGTCAACAGGCTTCTTAGAGCTCAGATCTGTCAAAGATGGTTACAAGAAAAAATGTGTTTCTCTGCCACACTGTTTTTGAGCTGAAATTCCAATCTTTGCAGATACAAAACTGCATTGAACAGGCCACAGAGTATAAAATCTCTCAACACCAGGTGTCTCATTGTTCAGAACACACACATGCTCGAAGCTCCATTGCGTTCCTGGTTTGGACAATGTACACGCATGTCTATCATCTGGGGCTGTCCTGGGGTGTTCTCAGCCAAAACCTGATCAAACATTCCACTGAAATGTCCATGCAGTGTCCTGCCAGAAAGAGAAATGGTCTTATTGTATATTGTGACAAGCTGGTGGTCCGTGTGTACAATGTTGCAGGGAGTGCAGACTGAAAAGCCCTCTTTCTCTCTCGTGTCAGACATTCTTTTGTGATTGTTACTAAGACACCTTTGTTACCAGACCTGGAAGGGGAGGTTGGAGATACAATTCCATCTTTTTTTTTGACTATATGTTCCTAGAAACAACTTCTTTTATGAACATGCCTTCTGCAAATAGCAGTTTTTTAGACATTTGTCCATTAGTAAATTGAAAACTCTTTTGAGCTCGAACTTGCTACATCCCTAACTAGCTGCTGCACCCAGCACTAATGCACTCTTCAGAGTTCATTTTGGTTATTACATTACACCTGCATCAATGGAGTGATTTGTTACAATATTCAGCAGCATCAAATTGAGTAAATGTCGATATAAATGGATTAGATGGAAGTAGCAGCAGTACTGACAAAGGACAGGGGGACATGTAGGAGCTGAGTCCCACACACTAATAACCTATCTCAGCACAGCAGACTGCCAGCCAGAGCTTAAAGACTGCCACAAGGTGTAATCTAATTCAAATATCATTTGGCATCTAACTAGCAAAGAGCTTTACAAAGCGTTTTCTCAATCCTGCCTTTAACTTTAGAAGTTCCTTCTAGAGGTGTCGTAAGATGATTTTTGTATCGATGCTACAATTGTCCTGCAGGTAATTACAATATTCCAACAATTTCCCAAGTTTGAGCTTGCACTTCCATCCATTAATCCCATCATTTCCCTTCTGGGCCTTTCAATGAATCCCTACCCTGCAGAAGGAGGCCATTCAGCCCATCGAGCTTGCACCGACAGCAATCCCACCCAGGCTCTACCCCCATAACCCCACACATTTAGCCTCCTAATCCTCCTGACACTAGGGTCAATTTAGCCAGGCCAGTCAACCTAACCTGCACATTTTTAGACTATGGGAGGAAACCGGAGCACCCAGAGGAAAATCACGCAGACACGGAAAGAAAGTGCAGATTCCACACAGACAATGACCCAAGGCTGGAATTGAACCCTGGTCCCTGGCGCTATGAGGTAGCAGTACTTACCACTGTGCCACCATGCCCCTTTGTATAGGTCTGAGAAAATCTGAATTCAGCTTCATGTTTTATCAAATCTGGGCTCCGTGGCAATATCCTTTCAAACCCAGGAAAGGCGTGCACACTGCTGATGATTCAGCTCCCTCTTTTTGGAGTTGACAGATTTGTGTTGTGTTTGGAATGTTTTTTCCCAGGACAGATGTGTGCCACATTTATCCTGACATGGGTAAACATGGCCAACATTAAACAGACATGAGGATATTGTTACACAGAACAAGACACAGCTGGAAGTGAGTTATACAACTGTAATTCAATCAGGCGACATCATAAGCAGATGAGGAAGACCAGTGTGCTTCACACAGATCACTGGAAGCTCAGCGTTTTCCTGTTCCCTCTACATTTGGTCCATAGTATTTTATGCAGCTTAATTTTCAAAATCTGATTAACTTGGAATACAATTGAGCTATTAATTTGTAAATTTTGTTGAATGAAGAATTTGCTGAGTTTAACTGAGAAAAGTTATGGAGTAAATGCTGCTAAGATCTTTGATTAGGTGACCAATGGGAAGCCATTACTTAAATGGGAGTCCCAATCATAAATGAACTGTTGAATGCTTCACTGCTTTATGTCTAATGCCCACATGTCCAGGTTAGCACTGCTGCCTCACAGCGCTAGGGGACCTGGATTCGATTCCTAGCTTGGGTCATTATCTGTATGGAGTCTGCATGTTCTCCCCATGTCTGGGTGGGTTTCCTCCGGGTGCTCCAGTTTCCTCCCACAGTCTGAAAGATCTGCAGGTTAGGTGCATTGGCTATATTAAATTCTCCCTCAGTGTACCCAAACAGGCGCTGGAGTGTGGCAACTAGGAAATTTTCATGTTAACTTCATTGCAGTGTTAAT
This sequence comes from Carcharhinus amblyrhynchos, assembly GCF_965287045.1. Taxonomy (NCBI): domain Eukaryota; kingdom Metazoa; phylum Chordata; class Chondrichthyes; order Carcharhiniformes; family Carcharhinidae; genus Carcharhinus; species Carcharhinus amblyrhynchos. The sequence goes on from NC_137328.1 coordinate 1,452,218, forward strand.
CTAAGCCTACCAATGACACTAATAAATAATCTTAAATTTAAATTCTGTACAGGATGTTATGAGTTCATTTTAAAATATAAACTGGTTGCATTCATTGATACCTGAGAATTATGGAACAATTTGACAGTTGTTGCATTGTACCTGACTGGTTGGAAAAGCAAACTAGACATTTGAAAAAACAAATCACGTCCTTTAATTATCAACCAACCCCCTCTCCCCAACCGCCTGCGCCAGTGAAAAACAAGCAGAAGTTAATAGTCTATAACAATAGGATGGAAGTTGATGATATTAAAAACATTTGAAAAGAATGATGGGTGAGAAGCCTAGGCTAGCCAAAGAACAACAAAGAACAGCACAGGTCCAGAAAGTCTGTTGTTTCTATATAGAGTCTGGACAGTTTGTTAAAATTCAGTTAAGGCTTTTGTAAAAATTCATCTACTTTCAAGTTAAATTTTCACACATTTGAATACCTTTTAACTTAACTAATCCATTTAGTTAGACAGAATAGCTATAACGTTGTCTTTTCCCTCCCCTTGTTTCTCACCAAACTCTGAAAATACTTCTTGTTCCGTTGTGCAGTGGATCTTTATTACACATTTCCTTCTTCACTGAATACTTTCTCGGGCTCATTAGCATCACTGTGTCCCTCCTGCAAGTGAATCTTGCATTCTGCCGTTAACTCAGAGCTCAACTGCTAACTCGGGGGTTGGTAAAGGAGACCACCCTTCATATGCAGCTTTGATATAAAATGTAATCTGAACAAGAATAGACTATTTACCCCCTCAAGCTTGCTCCGCCATTCGGTAAGATCATGGCTGACCTGATTGTGGTCTCAACTCCATTTTCCTGCCCATCCCCCATCACCCATGACTCCCTTGTCAATCATAAATCTGTGTAACTCTGTCTGGAATGTATTTAATAATCCGGCCTCCACTGCTTTACGGGGAAGAAACTTCCAGAGACTAACTACCCCCTGAGAGAAGAAATTCCTCTTCATCTCTGTCTTAATGGGAGACCCCTTATTTTTAAACTGTACTCCCTATTCCGAGATTCCCCCATGAGGGAAACATTCTCTCAGCAGCCACCCTGCAAATTTCCTCAAAATCCTGTATGTTTCAATAGGATCACCTTCATTCTTGCAAACTCCAATGAGTGTAGACCCAACCTGCTTATCCTTTCCTCACCAAACAACCCCTTCATCCCAGCAATGTGTCGAGTGAAGCTTCTCTAAACCAGCCTCCAAAACAAATATATCCCTCAAGGGAGGAGACCAAACTGGACACAGTATTCTAGATGGCCTTATACAGTTGTAGTAAGACTTCCTTATTTTACACGTCATTGTCCTTGCAATGAAGACCAACGTTCCATTTGACTTCCTAATCATTTGCTGTTCCTGCATGCTAAATTATTGTGATTCATGTACAAGGACACCCAGATCCCTCTGAACCGCAGCATTCTGCAGACTCTCTCCACTTCAATAATATTCTGCTTATACAGCCTCTCATTTTCCCATATTCTGCTTCATTTGCCAAATTTTTGACCATTCACTTCACCTGTTTATGCCGCTTTGCAGAATCTTTGTTTCCCACCAATCTCTGTATTGTCAGCAAATTTGGCTACAATAAACTTTGTGCCTTCATCCAAATCATTAATATGGATTTGAGATAGTTGACGACCCAACAATGATCCCTGTGGCCCTGCTGGTTAGTGTGCCAACCGCTCTGTTTCCTGTTAGTTTGTAAAACCTCAATCCAAATATCATGAGCTCGGATCTTATGTAGTAATTTTTATATGACGCTTACCAAATGCCTTTTAGAAATCCAAAACACTACTGGGGGGATTTTACCCCACTCATCCCAAAACCATAAAATCTCGCCTGAGGTCAACAGATATTCCTATGCTCCGCCCCTCGCCCACTCTGATTCCCGTGGTGGGCAAAGCGATAAAATTCTGGCCCACATCTACTGGTTCCCCTTTATCCACCCTGCTTGTTACATTCTTTAAATAAACTCTCAAAATCTGTCATGATTTACTTATCTTTTCTCTAAATGTTCTGCTACTATTCCTTAATAATGGATTCCAGCATTTTCCCAGTGAAAGATGTTGGGCTAATTGGCCTAATGTTTCCTGCTTTCTCTCTCCCTCCTTTCTTGAATCGTGATAATAGTAATAAGCTGATCTTTTTTCCGAATGGCAGGCAGTGATTAGTGAGGTACCATGGGGATCTGTGTGAGGACCCCACCTATTCACAATCGATGTTAATGATTTCAATGAGGGAGCAAAATGCAATGTCTCCAAATTTGCAGATAAGACAAAGTTGGGTGGAAGGGTGAGCTGTGAGGAGGATGCAGAAAGGCTTTAGTGGGATTTGGACAAGTTGAGGAGTGGGAAAATGCATGACAGATGCAGCATAACGTGGATAAATTCAAGGTTATCCATTTTGATAGCAAAAACAGGAAGGCAAATTATTATGAGAACAGCTATAAATTGAGTGAGGGAATGTACTTTTATTCAATCACGGGATGTGGGCATCACTTGCTGGATCAACGTTTATTGTCCATCCCTAATTGCCCTTGAGCTGACTGTCTTACCCAGCCACTTTCAGAGGGCATTTAAGAGTCAACAACATTGACTCTGGATCTGGAGGCCAAACCAGATAAGGAAGGCAGATTTCCTTCCTTAAAGGAAAAACCAGATGGGTTTTAATGGCAATCGACAATGGTTTCATGGTCATCATTACATTCTTAATTCATTCACTATCTGCCATGGTGGAATTTGAACCCCAGGGCAGTACGCTGGGTCCCTGGGTTACTAGTCCAGGGACAATACCACTGTAGCATCTCTTCCTCATAATGTTCAATGAGACCTGGGTGTCCTTGTACACCGATCACTGAAGGTAAGCATGCAGCTGCAGCAGGCAGTAAAGATGGCAAATGGTACATTGGTTTTCATAATGAGAGGATTTAAATACAGGAGTAGTGATGTCTTGCTGCAATTATATAGAGTCTTAATGAGGCCACACCTGGACTATTGTGTGCAGTTTTCGTCTCCTTATCTGAGGAAAAATGTTTTTGCGTTCGAGGGAGTATAGAGACGGTTTACCAGACTGATTCCTGGGATGGCAGGATTGATGTTTGAGGAGAGATTGAATCGCTTAGAATTACTTTCGCTGGAATTCAGAAGGGTCAGGGGGATCTCATAGAAACCTATAAAATTCTAACAGGAATAGACAGGTAGATGCAAGAAGCACATTCCTGATGGTGATGGAGTCCAGAACCAGGGACCATAGCATTAAGGATAAGCTTTTATGACAGAGACGAGGAGAAATCTTTTCACCCAGAGAGTGGTGAATCTGTGAAATTTGGAAAGTAGTTGAGACCAGAACATTATATGTTTTCAGAAGCATTAAATATAGCACTTGGAGTGAAAGGGATCAAAGGATTTGGGGATATAGGATCAGGCTATTGAGATAGATGATCAGCTGTGGTCATAATGAACGGCAGAACAGGTTCAAATGGATAAATGGCCTCCTCCTGCTCCTATTTTCTATGTTTCTATGGTGTTATGCTTTCAATTTTCCAATCTACTGGAATCTTTCCTGAACATAGGAAATTTTGGATGGTGATAACCAATTCACCCAGTACCTTGGCAACCATTTGTTTTAAAACTCGAGGATGCGGGCCAACAGGTGCAGGAGACCTGAAAACATTTATCCCATTAGTTTTCCAAGTACGTTTTCTCTAATCCTCATGATTGATTCCGATTCCTCCCTCCCTTTTGCCTCTTGCTTTCCTAGTTTTTTTAGGATGTTCTTGTGTCTTCTACATGAAAGTAGATACAAAATACTCATGCAAAGTCTCTGCTATTTCCTTATTTCCCATTCATTTCTCAGTCTCACCCTCTAAGGAACCAATGCTCACTTTAATTACACTTTTACTGTTTTTATATACGTTTCAATACCCTGACTGTTTTTATATTTCTTGCTAGTTTATTCTCATGTTCTAATTTCTCTATTATATTTTTAGTCATCTTTAGATAGTTTTCAAAATGTCACCATTCTTCTGGCCTACCATTAATCCTCACAGGATTACACTTTCCCTTTCAATTTGGTACCATCCTTAACTTTCTGAGTTAATCATATGTGATGCATTCTTCTTGTACAGTCATTCTTTCTCAATGCAATATATTTTTGTTGAGCACTGTGAAATATCTCCTGAAGTGTCTGCTATGATCTTTATACCTTTTAACCGTCCACTTTAGCCAACTCTGACTTCATACCCTTCTCATTGCCTTTATTTATGTTTATGATACTAGTTTCTGATTCATATTTCTCACCCTTGGAGAAATTTGAACATGTTATGATCACTGTTGCCTATTGGATTATTCACAATGAGGTCATTAACTAATCCTGTCAGGATTGGGGTGAAACATTAAGTTGTTTTATTTCTCCAACTATAACTGACCATACTAAACACATTTATGATCAGACTTATTTAAACAGTACAATTTGTCATTGCATTTTACAGAATAGTGAAGATACAATGCTTCCCCCCAGCGTGTGTTTCTTCAGCCAAATTAAATCTAATATCTTTCCTGCTCCTAATTGTTGAGATCTGGGGAAGATCCAATCATGCAGTGTTCTGCTTACATATCTGACTGTCTGAATCTATGCTCCCATCCCACTTTAATCGGATCAGAGGTAGATGTCATACACATCCTGCTGAACAATGTAATCAGGGACTTCAAGACATTGGGTGATTCTCAGTTATCTAGAGGGGCTCATAAACTTTTTTCAGTCTTTGATGAAATAACCTAAATACCTAACTGATTTGCATTTTAACCAACATTCAGTTCTGTCTTCTCAGTCAACTGTGCGATTATACCATGGAAACACAACATTTCCACTTAAATCCTTTCTATGGAAAATGGCCACTACACGCAAAAGATAACCACGTATTGAATCCATGATCAGACTACCTGTTTCAATCTGTTTGAGCTATTGCATAGTGCAGTGAAAATCCACTCTCCCTTTAACTATCCCTCCTTTCCTGAACTGAAATACCTCCCCTTCATTCACCAGCAATTCCGGGCAGCACTGGCTGTGATTGGCAACTCACTACATGGGGTACTTGTGGGGCCCAACCCGACAGTTAAACTTCACAATTGTGAGAGAGTTTTCAGCAGCAAATGATGTTCACCACACTTCTTAGGTTTGCTTCAATTTGCATTTTGGTGATTAAATAATTAATGAGTGGGTGAAGGTGAACAGTCATTGAGTTCTTTACGGTTACTTTTCATTGCCTTTTTATTGACAAGTTTTGATATCGAGTAACTTTTGTTACAGGTGAGAATCTAGCACTGCAATAGACATACAATGTACTGACCAGACACACTTCTTGCTCTTTACAGACACAGTGCCAACATAAACCTTCACCGTAAGCTCCTGACCAAAGAACTGGATGAAATGGGGTTGGATCCCGCTCCACCACTTGCCAAGGACCTCCGTGAAGAATTCTTGGCCAAGATCTATGGTGGACATCACGGAATAGGGCTGGACATGAGGGATGAAGCCAGTTCACCAGCAGGAACGGAAGATTCTCATACCAATGGCTACACGAGGGTGACGGCAGATGATTACATGGTGCTGGACCTCAGCACTACATCCAGTGTTCAGTCCAGCAGCAGCATCCACTCATCGCGGGAATCAGAGGCAGAGAGTGATGAGGGCATCCTGTTGGATGAGATCGATGGGGCCAGTGACAGTGGTGAATCCACTCACAGAGCAGAGGCCCAGTCCCAAGCTGCCGGTTCCAGTCATGAAGTTCTAGAAGCTTCCATACTGCAGGCGGCATCAACTAGCAATGGCGGAATCATGTGTATTATCTGCCATAAAATGTACAGCAACAAGGGGACTCTGAGGGTTCATTACAAGACAGTCCACCTCCGCGAAATGCACAAATGCAAGGTTCCTGGTTGCAACATGATGTTCTCCTCGCTGCGGAGCCGGAATCGGCACAGCCAGAACCCTAACCTACACAAAAATGTCCCCTTCACCTCCATAGATTAATGCAGGCCTCTACTCCAGGTGGCCCTGATCTGTGGAAACTGCCAGGCCTTTTTGACATCAGGTGCTTACTCTGCAGTTTTTGCCCTCTGAACCTGGGGTTTGGACATAAGGAGCAATTGTTTCAGCTCCGTAGATTGAAACCCCAGCTCTTATTGAAATGCTCATGCTTAATTCATCTCCAAAGAGACAATTTGAACTAACTGTGACTGTTGCCTGCAAAATAAAAAGTACCTTCTCGTTGTCATTGTGTACTTAACTACTTGTCAGCTTTTGAAAGAAACTTTGATTGAGCATGGTGGCTTATTTTGTAAATACTGTGCCCTTAAAAGGCCAATGATGTAAATCTATTATACTGTCATCCTGATAAGCCAAGGTCCTCCTTTTATAATATTTGTGGTTTGTGAAAATTTCCTCCAAAATCAGCAACATGGAACTTATAAAGTAAGATTCACACTTCTCTTTTAATTTGTCACGCAACTGTCAGATTTGGGCTAAATGTATCTGTTGTGTGTGCAGATTTGGGCATGTGATGCCATTTTGTAACCTTGTCCTTTCTTTTCATAAGAGGACACAACCTTGTGATTGGAGTCAAGCCATTCAGGGCTGATGTCAGGAAGCACTTCTTCACACAAAGGGGAGTGAAAAATCTGGAACATTCTCTCCCAAAAAAACCTGTTGCGGCTGTGGGGGTGGGAGTCAATATCAAAACTAAGAGTGGATGGATTGTCATTGGGTGAGGATTTTGGCATTCCGGAACCAAGGTGGGTGGATAGAGTTGAGGTGTTGATGAACCATGATGTATTGAATGGCTGGACAGACTCAAGGGGTTCCCTCTGTTCCAGAGTGTAAAATCAGTAGCTTTTTCCTGTTGTCACTGCGTCACTATTTATAACTAGAACAGCTAGCCTGGCCTTTTCAGTATTTAATACTATATTGTGTTTCATCAACAGTTCTGTGGCCCTTCCCCAAAATGATAGACATATTCCATCAAAGGATCACCTGAAGATGAGGATATATTACTGCCTATCTCTAACCCCCTGCACCCTGTTGCTGCCTCCAGCCCGATTACCCTCCAGGTTCTGTATTACAATCCTCTTGTGTATTTTCACATTGGTAGCATTCCTTTTAGCTGCCTAGGCACTAAGCTCTAGAATTCCTCCCATATATCTCTCCCACTCTTACACACTCTCTCTCTTTCTTTCCATTTAATATACTCACTAAAACCTATCTCTTTGACTAAACCTTTGATCACCCATGCTAATATCTCCATACATACTTCAGTGTTAAATTTCAATCTGATAATATTCCTGTGGTGTACTTTGGGAAGTTTTGTCATGCTAAAGGTGTTATATAAACACAATTTGTTGTTGTTATGCCTCCACTCTATGCAAAGAGCCAGGATTAGGAACAGTTTCTTGTCAGGAATAGCATGAGGTGTTAGTAAGTACTCCCACTCTTTGCTTCATGGAATGGCTGAGATTGCAAGGATAGTCCTGCTAGATGTATGGCCAATGTTCAATCTGGCCAGTTTAAAATGAATAGGCCTCTCCACATTTAGTTGTGCTTGTCTCTTTTCAATCATAATGTTATCAATTGTGTTGGGCATTTTGCTTTGCACAGGATATAAGGACATGATGAAATAGACAATCACAAAGACACCTGATACTTTTAATATTCATTGATCAGTATTCAAGGGTTCACATGCTTAAGGCAAGTGCAAGGAACACATGTACCAGGTCCAATACACCCCGATTATACACCATGAAATCTTGCATTTTGTAAGATGTCAGTCACTAACACGTTCTGACCAGAGTGGTTTCTTTGTAGGGACGTGCATTAAACCACCTGAAGCAGCCAGTGATAGAGTTCTGAATGTTGGTAGTTTTATACCTCTGGTTCATAGTCTCTCATTTTAGAAATGTTTCTCTTTGGCCCAACACAAACCATTATCCGCTGCATTATTCTGAATAACTCATTCACACTAAAAAGTAAATCACAAAATAGAAAGGATTCTGAATTCTATTTGGATTTAGCTCTAGGCGAATACGTGAATGTCAAACTGGAGCGGAGCTCAGGATCCCATACCAGAGATATCACCAAGGTTAGCTAATTGGAACATAGGATGTAGTTTTTAAGTAAAGGAAAGGTCATTAGTCCAACAAGTTTTCCCCTCTTTAATATCCTCTAACTCTGCCTCCCTCACATCTTACCGAATCTCCTGGACCCTCCCGAATACCGTAGTTTCTCCTCACTGCATAATTGCTCTGTTGTTTTGAATCCACTTCTCAATTCAACAGTCCGCAGCCTGACTGTCACTCTTGTGTCCCTGATACCCAATCGTTGCAGGTAAATTTACTTTAATTTTTCAAAGCAAGTTTTATTACTTAGAGCTAGAAGTAAAGGCACCAATTTGGCCAGAACAGTCTTAATCCAGTTTAACGGAGTACATATTCAAAGGGACAGCATACTGAGAGTAACTGGTGTTTGTGTGTGGGGGGGAGGGGGGGGCTACTACAGAAACCTCTACCGGCTAACTTCAGAGGAATACTTTCTTAAATTACCTCTAAATATCGCAAAATAAGGCCTTTGGCTCATCAGTATCACATGGTTGTTAGTTTTTTTTCGTCCTTGTGTAGAATCTCGCTGGGAGAAGGATTCTGAAGGTGAGGAGGGTGTGAAAGTAATGATTTGTTCTCGGGGCAGTTTGGTTTATACTGGGTTTGAAAAGTTGTTTCTTTTTCTCTTCCCTTCGTAACTTTCGCTAATATTTTTCCAATAAGGTGAAACACGGCTTGTTTAGTTACTTGCTAGAAATAATGTCATGGAACCGCTGGCATGCTTTCAGTGCCCTCATAGTGTATCTGTAGTACCTGCATCCCAGTCACGCACTTTTCCAACCCCCACAAGGTGAAATGGGTCATTTAAACACGATTCTCTCTCTTAGCCGCCGACCTCACCCCCACCATGGGAGGTCCATTTAGATCCAAAAGGCAGCCCCCTCCGTGACCACATTTTAAATGCTTTGCACGGGTACGGAAGGGACCGTAAGCTCTTTACAGGCAATCCTTTTTTTATTGTTAAGATACGAATATTCGTCCAAAAACCAAATCAACGGGGTGGGTTGTACACCTGGGAACCTACCAAGCCTTGAAGAGTTGGCAGAGCCCAGTGTTGTTGCACACACACACACAGTTGGATAACAGAGCTTTGAGTGATGTGGATGTAGTTAGGGTTGTTCTCCAGATCGCATTGTTTTGGTCACACCAGGACAGCTCCAAGAGCTGCTTTTGTGGCCACGTCTTATGGAGCTTCATGTTCCAATGAGTGGCACTCAACAGAAAGAGTGTTCCTAATCATTCCTTAATGACGGAGCCAGAATGAAACGCTTTTCAATGGAGTTTATTGGTGTTACAATTGAAGCGTGTTGCAGGTTGTGTGAACATGCAAATGTTCTGAACGCGAGTATGAAAAGGGGAAGATAAATTTGATATTAGGAAACATGGGAAGAGTATTCTGAGCATCGAAACACTGATTTCAAACTGGAGAAAGAGCCTGAACAGGGAGCCGTTCTCAATTCAGAATATTTTAACTTTTTCAATCGATGCAGATTCAATCTATTGATCTGATTGGTTGGGACAAATAGCAACAACCTCAGAAAGAAAGCCAGTTGTTGGTGAGGGAGGAACTGAGACATTACACCTTCCCTCCCACCGAGAGCGGGCTGCCACCGAAACTGGCCCAGGTTCCCCCCAACAATGTTGGGGCTGTGAGCTGGGATTACTGCCACATTGCGGGGGGAAGGGGGGGGGTGGTGTCAGAACCGACTCCTCAGAAAGTTAACGACTATAGTCTTAGTGAATAGCATGCGATCTTAGTCTTAAAATCAGTAAGTTTGTTCTGGTCTGTCTCGCGCAGGAGAGAGAGAGAGAACTTGTTGGAGATTTTGTTTTTTTTTAATTATTGAAGAGTGGGAGAGGAAGAAACATTTTCTACAGGAATGAAATGGAAACTTTAAGGAAAAGGCAACACCGCTGGACGCAGTCACAGAGTTGCTGATTGAGAAATTGTGTTGACAGAGGGGACCAGACATGAAGAATAATATCAGTCATTGTTCTTATTTTTTTTACACATTTAGTGCTTAATATTCTCCGGAAAGGAGATTTCCCTCCTCATCACCCTCCCTCCAAATAAATATTCATTTTGTTGGATGTCCTTTTGGCCGCATTAGTTAGCGCACAGTGTTGTATGAAGACTAGTCGGATGTTTCCGTGTGTGTGAGAGAGAGGGAATCATTGACCGGTGCATTTGACCCGGTCGAGGTGAAAATGAGTAACATTAATGTACATCTTAAACACTTACTCTATCCGCGGTTTGGTTACTTTTCGAAGGTTGTTCGGCCCTGTTACCATGTACTTAAAACAAATTCAGATCTCACATCTGTGCCTGAACTGGACGGGGTTTTTTTTGTATTATATATAAAACTGCTTGTGCGTTTTATAAACATGGTTTAATTTGCACTTGCATAAACAACTTCCACTTGGATCAGAGTGGATTGTTGCATTTACTATCTTACGTTTTCATCAGCTGTTCCCTTCGGTATTGTGGCCGAGTTTTTAAATTTAGAATCTTCGACAATCTGATAGTTTTTTTTATTTAAAAAAAACACACAACTGCGATAAGGAGGAAGAGGTGAATATCTGAAAATGTGAACAAGTGAGTGGTAAACCAAGCAGCAATCTGGGCCTGGAACATTGAGGTATTTAGTATTTCCTGTCATTTAACCCCAATTCTAATTATTCACATGTCACTTTATCACCGTGAAAGATGTGAATGTTGATGGCAAGATTCTGACACATTCTGGCATCTTCCCCCCCCCTCCTCCCCTCCCCTCAGCTCTTCTACATACTCACTCAGGCAGCCCTGCAGGGACACAGACTAATAGTGTACACTTAAGTTCAGCATGCGGCCATCAAGTACAAGAGGATGTGTAATTGCCTGTTTATCGTATGTGAAGGGAAAATTGAGTACAGGATCTCAGCCTGTCCCTGAAGCTTACTGATGCATGCATCTGCAATGCGGTGAGCGATCGGAGGTCCCAGTTCGAAGTTTGGGAGGCTGCCTCTCTGCAGCACAGGGGCTGCCAGAAGCGCTTTTGGCTGATAGTAGACAGACAGTAACAAGATGACTTGTTAGGCAAAGGCTCCGTAGAGAAATGCTGCGGCTGACAGCCCCTGTCTGCCTTCACAGCTGTAGTGGATTGGAGTTCAGAATGATGGGGGTGCTCTGGCCAGCGATGTTCGTTGTGGACTGTCCAGGTTTGGCTGGTTGTGCTACACCCTAAACCGCAACTACCCCAAACAATGGGTTAGAAATGTGTCCCTGTGTGCTAACATGAGGTTTAAACATCTGAACTTCACGGACAACATTGCAAATATATTTTGTTTAAAAAAAAGGGTGGAGGAGGGGGAATGAATAGGGACTGAAACTGAAATGACAACTACTTGGGACTGCGACATGTAAAACAATCTCTCTCCTGTAGTCACATTTCAGAACCTGCCCATTATCCAACACCAAGCCTGGTAATGTCACACTCCTACATCAGACACTTCCTTACAACTCCGCACTGCAGGTCCGGCAGTGACTTTCCGCATCTGGATTGATAGAAGGGAAGCTGTTCTTCCTGCGGTGAGACCACCAGCTTCTCACTGTCATCCCAAACAGCAGATTGCTGAGGCCGGAACATAAATGGCGGGAAGGAGTTACTAATATCAACCCCACCTTATCCCCTTAGTGCGGGGTCCCCAGCCTCGATTTCATTCCAGCTAAATCATCACACCTTGGAAACGACTTTCCATTGAGGGATAAACAAACTCTCCTAAACGGCAGACTTCACTCAGCACCTACACTTTGTTTCAGTATGTTTAAAAACATATACTCTGGGATGCAGTTGAGTTTTTCCTGGATGGCAACTCTCTCCCAAACACAAAACACCAAACCTCCTCTAAGATGTTTTCTTTTGCTGAAAATGAACTTTATAAAACGACTCCTAATAACTTATAAAACTGTATTCGACACGTTGTAGTATTAAGTGTTTCTCACATATTATACAGCTATAAATCTAGTACCATTATTTTTAGGCAAATAGTTATGTCTGTATTTTCGAGATAATGCTTCCCCAGACTGATGTCTCACAGATGGACCTGGGTAATTACAACACACCTTCAAGTTTGTTTTCTCCCCAAACCACATAATCTTGGTCACCGACAGGTTGATGTTGAAGAAAGACCGTTTCCATTATTGGCTGCAATTTTAAGAATTGTTACTGATTTTTAAAAACTAAAATAAAATTCCAAGGGTCCTATTGCTTCTTTTCCAGGAACTTTTCATGGTAATTCTCTCTTGTTTAATGATGTTTCAGTTTGTTTGCTCTGTTGTATGTGAAAGTTGATGCACTGCTTCTAATGCTTGAGTAGTCACGGTATGCTCTACAAAGTATGGCTGTACCTGGGGAATTGAAAAACCTGCTTCACTTTGATCTAATAATCATGACATTGGTAGTTTCATAAATACTGTATGTACTGAAGAACAAAAGTTTTTTTTTCCATTTAGTAGTTTGGAGAAAAGTCCTTTTTATTTGAAATTGTTTTCCTTGTACTTTCTGTATTATATACTGTCTCCGGTTTTTTGCATAAAATGCATAAGGGTTTGGGATGTAAATGGAATTTTATTCATATTTTGTCCAAATACCTCTTGTAATTTGTATCAGAATTCTTGTACAATTTTTATATTAAAGATTTATCAGTCACTGACATACATGTCCCCGTCTTTTATTTTTTGAAAAAGACAACAAAAAGATGGAAATTTCCTGAGCGTAACTGTCTCCCATCTGACCAGAAGCCCTGAACATATTTCATATCTTGACTTCTCCTCAGAACAGATGCTTCACTGATGTCTGTCTACACATGTTTCCGATACCTGGGCTGTAGACTGATTCCCGAACTAAGATCAGACTTGATGGAGACCAACAGGCACCTTATTTAAAGGGACATTCGCTAAATGTAGATAGAGATTGTCCTGATCCCTTCCTGTTGCTGCTTCTGAATATATCATTCCCAGCTCCAGGCCAAAGAGTGACTCTCCGTGTGAGAGGCCTATTTCCATAAGGCCAGTGTGACCATTTGGCAAGATAGCAAGGGAAAGAGAGGAAAAACAGCGACAGTACATTTGCAAATGTTCTGGAACATTTGCTTAAATGATAATGGCGGAAGTTAAATCATTAAAGTCATTAACTATTAAAACAAAAGTCAATACCCAACACTAATCCAAAACATACAGAAATTCTCGAGGTTTTGCTGGCGTTTTGACCAGTTTATAATCGGGTTACAGCCTTGCTGATAGTGTGATATCATCACATGGGTTTACTGAGTCCTTTCGCCGAATAAGAAGGGAAATTCCACAAATTGGCTTCCAAAGTTGTAACATTAGAAAGCGGCAGTGATAAATTCACACTTTGTGATCAATTATCACTAAAAAAAAGGCAATCCCAAAATATCAGTAAAAATTCCTGAATGCCTCGTAATAAAAACCAAATTAGACATTTCGGTCACCATAAATGGGCAGAAGCATGGAATATAATCTTCATTACACTGGCAAAAAAAATCCCAACAGGGTTAAAAGCAGTGTTTTGATGGAGTCATTGTGCACTCGCTGATCCAATAAACTCTAATGAAACAGGAGTATAAAAATCTACACTGTCAAACTTGTTCGCTCAGAAGCAAAACCGAAACCAAACTTTAATCAGTATGATTCCTGACGGGAAGTTTGCTTCTAATTCTGATTTCGCACGAGAGTAATTAAACCACCGCAAAACAAAACCCGAAGCAAGTTTTTTTTATTAGGAACATTAGTGAAAGAACTGGAGCAGTGGAACATTAGTGCAGTGACAGGGAATGGCCATTCCTGTCTCAGACACTCTGGCTCAGCTCGGTCCCATTTCGGGAACTTTGTAGAATCAGGAAACACAATGTTAATATTTCTATAAACATTATACAGACAAAACCTCCACTCACTAGGATTCTGTGATTCTTACAATTTTATAACACTCTGAGTACCTCTCAGCAACTTTTGGATTGTTTAATTCTTTGGGGGAGGGGGAACTCATCAAGACTAGTTCTCCGCACCAAGGTGCTGCCAGGAATATGATCAGTTCGATGTGAGGCGGTTTAAATAGGACACGTTTCAATATTGCACGGATTAGTTCCCCTTTGGCAGCGGAAGAGAAATAGTGCTGATCTTTCTAGCTGTTTAAAGAACATTAGTTGTTGAGCGTGTGATGTGGAAGAGCTTTTTGATGAGCAGATGGGAATATTGAGCGTGTTCTCACAGGATAACGGTGTGTTGTCAGCAATATGCGGCTCCCTGCCCATCCCACCCAGATTCCGGGAGATTATCCTTTCATTTGTAAATGGTGGCTGGACCGATTTCAATGAAATATCGAAGCATCACCGATTCCAGTATCAATACCGAGCACCCGCTTCCCTCAAATAAAAATTCCAAGCATTGAAAGCGTGGACTCTCTGGGCCTCACTGAAACTATACCCAGGGATTATCCCGTCCCTTTTAAATTGCCCTGTTACCCCTCACTCTGTTCCTTCTATTGTCCGCCATCAGCCCTCTGTTTTAAATGTTCCATTCCTTCCCCAATCGATTGGGCTGTATTTCTCTGCATTTAATGCCTACTGCAATCTTTTATTCTCTGATTCCTTTCTCCCTCTCATATCAACTTCCAGGCTGAGACTCGGTTTGCTGGGGTGTGCAGGAATCTCCCCGCGTCTTGGTTCTGGCATTAAAATTGAGCTAAAATAAGCCAAAACAAAGTGAATAAAATGCAGTGTTTACATATTAGACCGTCTTCCGGATGTTGGTGGGTCGCATCAACTACATTCAATTAAAAACTGCAGTAACCCAGCGACATATAA
Organism: Carcharhinus amblyrhynchos; assembly: GCF_965287045.1. Taxonomy (NCBI): domain Eukaryota; kingdom Metazoa; phylum Chordata; class Chondrichthyes; order Carcharhiniformes; family Carcharhinidae; genus Carcharhinus; species Carcharhinus amblyrhynchos. The sequence goes on from NC_137328.1 coordinate 1,467,263, forward strand.
TTATTTAATTTCACAAATTTCAATCAAATAATGTGAACTGAAAATATTTGGGCTGGTTTGAAAGACGTGCCATTTTTGAGTAAAGCGAAATGTAATCACATTTGCTGCTTGTGTTTTGATTAATCTGACCTTTGGAAACTTGAATAAGAAATGATTGAGAGGAAGTGGGTGTTTTGCAAACAGGTATTTGTCTCTTCAACTTTCTGCTCACCTGCATGACCTTAAAACCAGGTCAGGTTCGAGCTGCTCCTCTCCACGGGACACTGAGGGATAGACAACAGCTGTCTGGAAATGACACTCTCTTCTCAGCAATTACTCACAGTTCTCCAGCTGTGAATGGCAATTAAAGGAAGTGGCTGGGCCCAGACCAACATTTCCAAAGGTGTTGTGAGATGCTCCAAGTCAGGTCCTGGGAGAGAAAGTGTTCAGCGTTTTGAGAATATGAGTCCCAATGTAAAGTTAGCCTTTCCTCTTTCCAACTTTGCTGTAATCACCAATTCTATCCAACATTTGAAAATCTTTATATTTTTTTAATATATCATAGCCTCAAAACAATATCGAAGACTCCAATTTTTCAAGTGTTCTGGGGACTATCCTGCTTCCAACTTACAACGATGCACTGTATCATTATTTTTTCATTTCTTTGTTTGCCATATGTCAATGGACAAATATCTGTGTATTTATACACACACCAGCTCACATGCAAACTGATACACACCAACACACATACACCCTCTCACACACACATACACACACACCAGCTCACATGCAAACTGATACACACCAACACACATACACACCAACACACATATCTTTCACTCATACCCAGGCACACCAACACACCCTCTCTCTTTCTCTCTCTCTCACACACACACACCAACACACATCCACTCTCTCTCACACACATCCAGACACACCAATACACACACACACTTTCTCTCTCTCTCTCATACACACACACAAACATCAACACATATACATTCACATACTGACACTCACACACACCCAAAAACAGCAACACTCACACACACATACACACACACACACATACATATACTCACACACAAATCGACACACACAGTCACTCTCACACACATTGCAATACACTCTCTCTCACACATGCCCGCACACACACATACACTGCCACACACACACGCATTCAGGCACAACACATGCACCAGCTCACATGCAAACTGACACACACCAATACACACACACAGACATACCAATACACATACACTCTCACACACACATAGAAACATTAACACACATATATTCACATACAGACACTCACATACATACCCAGAAAAAGCAATGCACAGACGCACACACACACATACACCCACACTGACACACACATACACATATGCCCAGGCACAACAACAAACACACTCACAGACACACACACACATAGGAACTGATATACACAAATTCACACACACACACTGAGACACACTGAGATACTTTCACACACACATGTTCTGTAGCAATAAAATATTTTTGGAAATATAATTCAAACACAACAACAATCAACTCAAGTCTCTTCCAAGATTCCTAGTTTAAATACAGCTCCCTCATGCTGACTGTTAATTAGTGCGCAAGGGAGGGATTGGTTATTATTGCTTGGTAGACTTAGGGAATCCAATGTTTATTGTTTAATTATCACTTTGTAATTGCACTTGGTACTATAAATTCAGACATTTTTGGAACCTTCTCCCTGTATGGGATACTCAGATTGCAGTTGTAAACTTCCAGCGTCAGTTTTTGTTTTAAAGTTTGACAGATGCAGATGCCTAATGGCCCAATAATGGCCCCAACAAGCCTTTTGATTGGGTGTTAGAGCTTGCTGCTCCTGATGTAAGACAGTGATAGCAGTGGGTGCTTTGTTAACTCCAGGTGAATGTCCAAGGTGGGTCAGCATCATTCAGCAGAGTCAAAAGCAAAAAAACACCCAAATGACCCAATGGGTCCATGTTGGACTCCACTCCCAACATGAGCTACTTCCCAGCCTTATTTCATCACGCCATCATCATATCTGTCTATTCCTTTATCCTGCATGTGTTTATCCAGATTCTCTTAAATGTATCTTTACTATTCACCTCAAACTCTCCCTGTGGTAATGAGTGCCACATTCTCACCACTTCTTCTAAATTCCATGTTGGATTTATTATTGGCTATCTTATAGTCAATCTTTTTGGCAAAATAATTAAACTAAACAAATTAACTGAGGGACAAATTAAAAGGGGCAGCCCCCAAAAAGAAGGGAACCACCCGAAACAAAAGACAAAGTAGAAAGGAAACTTAAAACATTAAGCTAAAATGTTATTAAAGGGGTTGATAATTCACCCCAGCCCCTGCAGTGAGTGTGAGGCGATTCACTTCGGTAAGAGTAATAGGGGTACAGAATATAGGACTAACGGAAGGACTCTTGGTAGTGTTGACGAGCAGAGAGATCTCGGTGTACATGTGCATAGATCCCTGAAAGTTGGCACCCAGGTTGATAAGGTTGTTAAGGCGGCGTACGGTGTGTTAGCTTTTATTGGTAGAGGGATTGAATTTCAGAGCCGTGAGGTCATGTTGCAACTGTACAAAACTCTGGTGCAGCCGCACTTGGAGTATTGCGTACAGTTCTGGTCGCCGCATTATAAGAAGGATGTGGAGGCATTGGAAAGGGTGCAGAGGAGGTTTACCAGGATTTTGCCTGGTATGGTGGGAAGGTCTTATGAGGAAAGGCTGAGGGACTTGAGGTTGTTTTCGTTAGAAAGAAGAAGGTTGAGAGGTGACCTAATTGAGGCATACAAGATGATCAGAAGGTTAGATAGGGTGGATAGTGAGATCCTTTTCCCTCGGATGGCGATGGCTAACAAGAGGGGACATAGCTTTAAATTAAGGGGTGGTAATTATAGGATGGATGTCAGAGGTAGGTTCTTTACTCCGAGGGTAGTAAGGGTGTGGAATGCCCTGCCTGCAGCAGTTGTGGACTCGCCAACTTTAAGGGCGTTCAAATGGTCAGTGGATAGGCATATGGATAACATTGGAATAGTTTAAGTTAGAGGGTAATTAGACTGGTTCCACTGGTCGGCGCAACATCGAGGGCCGAAGGGCTGGTACTGCGCTGGAATGTTCTATGTTCTTTGTTTTAAGGCATCAACAGCACCCTCAGACACAGCATACTCTCTCTCCAGTGACACACAGCTGCAAATGTAGCTGCGTTAGAGGGGCAGACAGTCGGGTCGGATGACCCCCTCAGTTACATAGAACATAGAACACTTACTTTACTCGCTGCCTGGGCCTGTTTATAGCAAATTTAGCCAGGCCCAGGAGCAGGTTCATGAGGAGGTCCACTGTCTTTCCCGCCCCCCCACTTCTGCACTGGGTGTCAGTAAATCAGGAGTGTGGGATTGAAGTGCAAACAAAGCATCAATAAAAGGTTTTTGAGATGAATAAAAAGGGAATGCAGTCTACAACAATTAACATAGATATGGTCCATAGAGGCTATCTTATAGACATGACCCTCAATTAGGTTTCCCCACCAGTGGATGCACCTTCCCTAATTATACTTAATTTCACAACAAGACCAACCCACCAGCCTCATTTTCACCTCATCTTATTTGTGAAAGTTGCTGAGGCAAAGGGAGAGAAGTTTTAAACTCAGCACAGCACAGCAGAAAGGTTAACCTGCCAGGATATCTTTGCTTTCAATTAGACAGGGGTCAAGGTTGTCAATCAGCCAAAGCTCCAACTGTGCCCTTACCATCATCTTTGAAGCTGAAGAGAAGGTGCAGGGCAAAAAAAACCAAATAACTGAACAATCGCGACAGTGGGCCCGAAACCACAGCACACTGACAATAAACTGTGCTTAGGAGAACAAGTGAAGGAGACATTTAAGTATTTATGTTGCCCAATTAGATGGGGAAATCCACATCATGGCCCTGGCACTGAGTGTGTCCTCCTCTCGCACTCACACATCCCCTCTCTCCATCTCCCTGTCATGTATCAGACCCAGAGGGACTGTAATCCAGGTTAATGATAGGCTTTCTAGTGACATGACTTCAAAATCCTCTGTGTCTCATTGGAGAAGTCCAGCTCTATTCCCTCCTGACACTTGTAACTTCCCAGCACAACACACGGTGGGGCGGGGGGGGTGGGGGGAGGGGGGGGGGGGGGGGGGGGGGGGTGGGGGGAGGGGGTTGGGGGGGGTGGGGGGAGGGGGGTGGGGGGAGGGGGGTGGGGGGGGTGGGGGGGGGCAATGTTAACAGAACTTGGAGCTCAGTCAGAAAGCTGATGTCCACCTCTCCAGTTGCACAGACCAGGTTTCCCTCCAGATTATGAGCTTTATTAAAGAAACACAGTGAACGGGTGTGACTGACTCGGGCAGGACAGAGGCTCTTAGAGTTGGCAACAGGCTCCCCTGAGATCAGGGTGCCAGCTTTAAAGGGTCCTCTGATCAGAAATAAAAATAAACTCTTCCCCGCCACGGAGATATTGCGGCTCTTCCCACTATCCCAACAATCATTGGCAGCACTTCTACCCTTCAGTGACCGCAGTCCCCTCCCTCCACCACATACAAATGAACCTCCCCCTTAGGGCACCCACTAGGACCTGACCCCGGCCCTGTCCCTGGCACAGGTTGGCTAGCAGTGCCAACCTGTGCCAGGACGTTGTGCCAGGGGGCATTGACTGGCCATGTCCCCCTCCCCGAGGGAGCTGTACATACTTCCGCAGCCTGGAGGGATCCTCTTGATTTGTTGACATCTGACCAAATCAGATGTCAGGTCAGCAAGGTGTGAATATTTGATTTGATTTGATTTATTAATGTCACAATTACTAGTATACAGTGAAAAGTATTGTTTCTTGCGTGTTATACAGACAAAGCATACTGTTCACAGAGAAGAAAATGAGAGAGTGCAGAATGTAGTGTTACAGTCATAGCTATGGTATAGAGAAAGATCAACTTAATATAGAGTAGGTCCATTCAAAAAGTCGGATGGCAGCAGGAAAGAAGCTGTTCTTGAGTCAGTTGGTAGGTGCCCTGATAGAAGAAGGTGGAAGAGAGAATGTCCGGGGTGTGGGGGGCCCTTAATTATCCCGGCTGCTTTTCCCCGAGGCAGCGGGAAGTGTGGACAGAGTCAATGGATGGGAAGCTGGTTTGTGTGATGGATTGGGCTACATTCACAACAGTTTGTAGTTTTTTGTGGTTTTGGACAGCCATACCATAGTATCCAGAGAAGGGGGGGAGGGGGGCTGGACTCCTGTTGCCGGGGGTTAGATGACTAGATTCAAATGTATTAAAATGTACTAAAATCAGGTTCGCTCCAGTTTTAGTTGGGAATCTGATTATGTTGCCGGTGAGGGGATGGGGAAAATTGCAAATCATGATCTCACTGGTGAGATTTGCGATCTCCAGTTCACTCCAGATTTTGCGCCCTCACCGGCGATTCCACATACACTGGGTTCAATGTTCTGCCCAGTCCCTCACTAATCCTACACCATCAAAAACGCCCCAGCTGGAGGTTCTGTGCTGTTTCACTTAATGCTCATGAGGTGTGGGAAGATAGTCTCTTGTTCAGCTAGCATTAACTGAGAACATTAACTGAGAACTCCAAACTAGTGAAAACCTAGCAAGGAACTCAGTGAGATCACAATTTATACTCTCTGCATGCTTCTAGCGCTCACGTGTGCTGGTACAAGGGTAGAAGTGGCCAGAAGCATTGGGCTGTGACTTTTGGCTCTCTCAGCTGGCACCAGTGGCAGCTGTGGAGCCAAACGTGGCAGCCAATTTGCCTCACAGTGCCTGATAGTAAGAATGCACCACCCTACTCCACTCTCTGCCACATACAGTAACATCTATCTGTTAAATCCTTTACAATAACATGTTGTAGAGAGACAGCAGTGACCTGGGGAAATATTTGCCACTGTTGGGTGTTAGAAGAGGATAAATTATACTGGTTGTGCATCACTGGATTCTGACGGCAGAGCAGATGTTAAAAGTTTACGTAAAAAGTTGACACATATTGTCTTGTTTATCATTGCCTTCTCAACAGTTAGAAATGACAATTTTCTTGTGCTGTCACTCTTTCTCAGCCCTTCCTTTAGCACAGCTTCTGCTGGGAAAGGTACAATATTGGCATTGTACCTTTTTGTACATACCAGTCAGTCCATTAAACTGAGAACATTATGTAAACGTTCATGCATTTAGAGAAATTCTTGATTGATGTTGCATGAAAGGAACTGTTCACTTGACTTTGTAACCAATCGCATCCACTCGACATGAGAATGAGTGCACTGAACCTGACTACTGATTAGTCACAGGCGACTGGCTCGATTTGCCTACCCTGCTAAAGAATACTGATAAGGCTGCAGTGGGAGGGGGAGCTGGGGGCCTTGTACACTGTCGATCTGCACAAGACTTATCGTGTTCTTTACCTCAAAATTGATTTGCTGGAGAAACATTGCAGATCTGAGGTGACCTTTGAATGAAGTGTCTCTGGAAGCACTTTTGACAATTCCCAAGCCCAGAACCGTTTCTGACACGTCGGTGAAAGCCGAGCAATATTCCCATAAACTCTGTCCCAAAAGTGAAGCAAACACCTGAACCCTGATCCTCAATGATAAAGAAGGTGTTCAAACAACACAACTGAAGAATTGTGACCCTCCCTTTCACCTTTCGTTTGTTACCTCATAAATCCCACACAGGAAGAGATAGTGGCTGAAGTTTCTATTGACTTCCTCAGGTCGTGTTTAATTACACGGTGATTTGCATTCTCCGCCAACACTCTGTTTCCAGTTAAGTATCAGCTTCAATTTAGTTGATCAGTTTCTGCAGATGCTCAGAACCATCGCATTGCTATCATCAAAGTAAACAGGTGACTTTTTAATCTGACCTTTGCTAAAATGGCAACCCTCACAAGCCTGACAGGCCTGTCACACATCTTTAATCTGCCTTCTGCTGAAATATTTGATTTATATGTTGCTATGCAAAATACTGCTTGGAGCCTGTTAGTTTAATAATTGTTGTGGGGGAAGATTCCCTCTGTGTGTTTTGTGCAGTAGAACCAGCGGCTCATTTAAAGAGAGCAATCTGATGATTCTGGTGATGCATTGTGCACAGAGCTGATCATTCCTTACTATAGTTGTGTTGAATTTTTTTAAAAAGGCCAGCCCTAAAGCAGCATTTAAATAAAGGCATTGCGATGTTCGAGTGCTGCAGTCAGTCCACAATGCACAATCTATGTTAATTCAGATTTGTCTTTCCAGTAATCTGCTCAATCTACACAGGCAGCCTTAAACTAGAATTGTTCCCTTAAAAGAAAAGCACATAAAAAGCTCCAGTGCTTTATACTGAGTCAAAGCCACAATTATGCTTCAGTCCAGTGCTTAAGTCGAGTTTTGTGTTCATTTAACCCAAATGATTTTTTTCCCCGTTCACTAGCCTATTCTGAACTGCCCACAAAACAGAGGGCAATAAATCTTAGTCAAGAAATCACTGTGTGGGGTGAATAACTGGCATTGACGCTGATTCCCTACAAAAACTCATTTCTGGTAACGTGAGACCAGCTGAGGATGGTCATGTCAACTTATTAGACTTTTTACTTTCCAGTATTGATCCTGTTCTACACCAGTGCAGGCCATACTGCTGGCTAATGCTATTGACTAACTATCAGACTTCCCCCAGAAGTGTAGAGGTTTGCAGCTCTTTCGGAACCACAGAAACCCATCAATGGACAATGATAGAGAGGCTGAAAAGCTGCAAGCACAGCACTGAGTATTGCCATTCAGAGACAAAAACATTCAAACCAGGACTGTCTTCATGACCGTTGTTTTAAATTTAGATTGGTATATGATTGGAGTACAATATAGTTATTACTTATATCTTTTTATCAATTGTCAATGGACAGTGAATGATAATTGGTCATTTGGTAACTACTCTTTTCTCTTAATTATTCCTAAAGCTCTATAATATCAGTGTTAATATCAATTAATATCAATAAATAATTCACCCCAAATTTGAATAATATCAGTGCTACAATATGTGTCCTAGAAGCAGGAATTGGCTATTCGGCCCTCGAGCCCACTCCGCCATTCAGTTTGATCATCAAATTCAATATCCTGAACCTGCTTCCCCCCACATTCCTTGATCCCTTTAGCCCCAAGAGCTATATCTAATGTCCTGTTTGGAACATAGGAAGAGGAGGAGATTTCCCGTCCCTTGAGTCAGTGACATTCTTTGTGGATGTTCTACATCCTGACTGCATTCACCGGCCTTGGGCTCACATATTCCTTAATACAAAAAAACCATCAATTTCAAATTTAAAATGATTACAAACAACAACTTCTATTTATACAGTGCCTTTAATGAAATGAAGAACTCCCCCAGGAGCACTATAGGTGTGACACCCAGCCAGTTCAGGAGATTGAGGTCATACAGCCAAAAGGCTGATCATGGGTAGGTTTTGAGAAGTATCTGAGTGGACGAGGTGTAGGGTGGGAATTCCAGATCTTGGGACTTAGACAACTGAGGGAATGGCCACTAACTTTGAGCGATTTTAGCTGAGAATGCTATTACAGTTATGAAGTCTATAATAGTGTATTCTGGGACAGTACATTAAATTGAAGGTAAAATGAAGAAGTGTGCCACGTGACCTGTCCTGACGTCTGCCTGACATTAAATTTAGATGGTTTGATTGTTAGAGGTTAAAGGTGAAAGTTAGTTACAATTGGAGGAAATGACAGAGTTGTGTGTGCTAACAGTGGGTAGACTGTGGCCAACGTCACCAGCCAAAGCTGCAAATCCCCTAATGGCCACTAAATCCCACAAGAGGCCCAAAAGGGGTTCGCGCCGGTAGGATTTCAGTTTGACACCCACCCCCACCACCCCACCCCCACAACCTCCCCCTGCTGATAACACGGTAAAGTTCATCCTTAGGAAAAACACAAGTCTGATCAGCATAAATTATAATGCGTTTGAATCTCATTATTGGGCTTAACTCCACCCTCACTATATCGCCACAGGCAGCCAATGTGACACCATGCTGGCGCCAATCACTACTAAAACCAGTTGTGATGACCATGCTGGAGGCACACAGGGACCTATAGCCCTGGAAGGTGAGGAACATGGCCCTGCACGGTCTCCTGTTGGGATGTTGGCATTGCCCAGTCTGACAGTGCCACTTTGATGCAGCCAGGGTGGCACTGAGAGGATGGTACTGCCAGAGGCAGACCCTCTGGGGAGTTCTATTGGTAGTTCCCCATATGTGTGGTGGGGTGGCACACCCCGAGGGTGTCTGTGAGGGTGGGAGAGCGTGGCCTGTGAGGGGACTGCCCTGATGTTTATATGGTGGTGGTTGCTTGGAGCTTGTGAAATGGTTGGGGAGGAGGGAATGGAATACCCAAGGTGGGGAGCGGAGTCGGTGTCTGTGGGGAGGGGTGTGGGTGGCGGAATTTAATTCCAGCACAGATTGAGGTGCCCTTTAGAAGGTGGTGCCCCGATCCCTGTGGAGCTGGTTTTCTCAGCTCTGTGAGAAGGTGGGATGACTGCCCCAGGTGAGAGAGGTGGTGGTGAGGGTGGGGGCTGTGTGTCAGCAGCGTACACGTGAAAACTAACACCGTGCCACAAGGTGATGTGGCTGAGGGGTGGGATGTAACTGAGAAATAGGTGGGAGGCACCAGAGGTAACGGTATGGGAGCAGAAAAAGAAGCAAGTGGTTCTCCGGCTCTGATTAGTTGATAAGAGTGGAAGCAGGAGAGAGCCGTCCCACCCATCATGTTAATCGAGCCGGCATCTGCTGCTTTGTGTGTGAGAGTTTCACACTTTGCATGAAAAGGTGCCTCTTCACGCTCGAAAGACCAGATTCTGGTTTTAATCCCTTTGTCCTAGGCTTCCCCATCAGCGAGAAAAGTTTCTCTCTGATCTACCTGTCAATTCCTTTCAAAATCTTGAAAACGTTGATCAAATCAGCCCTACCCTTCTATCTTCTGAGAATGTGAGCCTCATTGATGCAATCTCTCGTTATAATCTAACCCTTTAAACAAATATGATGTGAAACCTGCCTCTTCTTCTCTCCTACTCAACTGCATTCAGACACATTTCACAGATTTGGAAATGAAATAACTAGCTGCTTATTTCAGTGACATGTCTCCATTAGTAAAAGGATCACCAAATCTTTTCCTAAGGCAAGACCTTGATTTTTTTTTTGTGAAACCATGTTACTTAAATCTCAGGGCTATCGGGAAAAATAATTTTACCCAAAATAAAATGTTCAAAGCACGTTAGCTGAGGAGACGGGCTGTAGAACCTGAGCTTAAGCTTCAATTTTGATTTTTATTTATGATTTAATTCAATCAGTGAGTTTCCCTGCTGCCTTCCTGAGTTCATAAAATGGTTCAAGCTTCAAAATAAAAGAAAAGCTTGTATTGCTATCAGACCTTTAACAACTTTAGGACTCCCTGACACTTTACAGCAAAGGACTTTTTGAAGTTACTATCGCAATATCAGGAACACAAGAATCAAACACAGCAGCACCCCAAACCAGCAAAAACCAGACAGTCTGTCACTGGCTCACAGGGAACAATGCAACAACTGAAAGAAGGAAATGAGAAATGTGCAACTAACATCATGTATAAAAATTTCAGTCACCAAAATACTTCAATGCAGTCAATAGGAAACTTTTCAAAATAGATGTGATGGCATTTAACAGCACGTTCTCTCAGCCAGAGAGATTTGTCTTTCATTCATTCCTGGGACACAGGAGTGGCTGGCTGGGCAGCTGACAGTCAATCACATTGCTGTGGCTCTGGAGTCACACACGTAGGCCAGACCAGGTAAGGACCTAGATTTCCTTCCCCAAAAGGCATTAATGAACAGATGGGCTTTTACAACAATGGTTTCATAGTCATCATTAGACATTTAAATCCAGATTTTTTTTTTATTGAATTCAAATTCCACCATCTATTCTGGCAGGATTGTGAGCCCAGGTCCCCAGAACATTAGCTGAGTTCCTGGATTGATAATCAGCGATAATCTCACTAGACCATCACCACCCAGCCTCATGGCAGGAGCTGAAATGTCGCATTAAAACAAACAATAGTTTAGGAGTCGGGAGATAATGCTGCAGCTTTATAGGACCCTGGTCAGATCCCACTTGTAGTACTGCACTCAGTTCTGGGCGCCTCATTACAAGAAAGATGTGGAAGCTATTGAAAGGGTGCAGAGGAGACTTACAAGGATATTACCTGGATTGGGTGGCATGCCTTATAAGGATCGGTTGAGAGAGCACGGTCTTTTCTCCTTGGAGAGACAAAGGATGAGGGGTGACCTGATAGAGGTGTATAAGATGTTGAGAGGTATTGATCGAGTGGATTCTAAGAGGCTTTTTCCCAGGACTGAAATGGCTGCCACAAGAGGACACAGGTTTAGGGTGCTGGGGAGTAGGTACAGAGGAGATGTCAGGGGTAAATCTTTCACTCAGAGGGCGGTGGGTGAGTGGAATCGGCTGCCGTCGGTGGTGGTGGAGGCAAATTCATTGGGATCTTTTAAGAGACTTCTGAATGAGTACATGGGACTTCATAGGATTGAGAGTTATAGGTAAGCCTAGTAGGTAGAGATGATTGGCGCAACTTGTGGGCCGAAGGGCCTGTTTGTGCTGTAGTGATCTATGTTCTATGATAGTGAAGTGAATTGAATATGTCAAAATTGAATTTAATAGGTTGTTTATCGACAAGCGTATTAGAATTTACTCACCCAGGGGAGTTATAATGGAGCTTAGATACAAATCAGCCACGCTCTTACTGAATGGTACAACAGGTTCGATGGGCCGAATGGCTATTTTCTGCTCCTATGTTTTGACTCATTAATTTTCCAGTTTTTGATCCTAAATTCCAGACATCATCCACTTCAAATCCAAGAAGCCTTGTTTTCAGTCTCTGTCAGGCGTTAAAGAGAATCTATTGTTATCCGGGTATCCATATTGGGCTGTGCCTCAGGCGCTCCATCAGGTGAGACCAGCTAACCGTGCAGTTTAATGGATCGAGAGTGTAGCAACTGCAGGTCCAACATTCAAAGGCCTTGGATCGAGCTGATTTCAGGCAACTTCTTTTTGGGCACCTAGCCATCATGAAGTTATAGAGAAAATTATGCAAGTTCTAGGCATTTCATGGGAGGATTAGGAAACAAGACTTGACACAGTTCACGCCAGCCAAATCCCTGTTCACTGCAGTGGGATGGGAAAATCCCACTGGCATGAACAGCTGTAAGGTTCCAGCTGTATGTTTTAAGCATTGTCTTAAAGAGGGAGAGGGAGAAAGTGAGACTCAATGGGCCTGATTTTACCATTCCGACTCTAAGTGCTGAACCTGGGCACAATTCAGATCCGACTTGGAAATCTGGTCTCAGGTGCCCCCCCATACGCACTCAGCCTGGAATAAAAAATCATGACTCTGAATCACACTGTGGGAGGGCTTATTGCGCCTGAAAAGATCGGAGCTCCAAACTGCACATACGCAGTGTGAAAAAAGTTTGAAAAACGCACCCCTGTCACATTGCTTCTGAACCACAGTGGCCCAGGGGCAAAAAGTGGGAGCAATGGCTCCCACAACATAACTGTCCCCCTTATCCACTCACCCACCCCCGCTACCCAGACTGATCATGACCCTCTACCCCCTTTTCCCCCCCATCGATCACCCACAGAGTGGCAGCCGTCTCCCCCCATCCCCTGCCGCACCACCAGAGTTCCAGCTTACTCGCCTCTCTCCCTGCCCCTCCCCCAAGAATGATCGGGCTTCCCCCCAACCCCCCTCCCACCCCCCCCGAGAATGATCGGGCCTCCCCCCTAAACCCCAGGGAATGATCAGACCTCCCCCCCCCTCACCCCCCAGGGGACTTCCACATCCCCTGCTCCACAGAGAATGATCGGGTCTCCCTCCTTCCTCCCCCCCCAAACACCAGAGATACATCTGACCTGCCTCCGCCCCCCCTGCAACTCCCGGCTCTCACGCCAGAGAACGATCGGGTGTCCCTCTCCACCCCCCCTCGCCACAGAATACTCTGGCCCCCGCCTCCCTCTCCACCATTGATCTGAGTCAGGGAGCCGCTGGAAGCTCTGAAACTACCTCTCCAGAAGCTGGAGCGCCTGAAACAGACCTTTGCCGAGCATTCCTGTTTTGCGCTGAATCTGGGCAGGCGAATGCGTTGGTAAAAGGGGAAATGATGGTAAAGTTGGGGGGGGGGGCAGCTCACTAATTTAGTTTAAATGCAATGATTTAGGTGCGATTTGGATTGTGGCCATTTTCGGACCTTGGTAAAGTGGGCATCTACACGGACACGGGCACAGATCGCGTTAACGGCCTCACGCCCAACTTTACCAAGTTTTCGCGCCCGCACAATGGTAAAATCAGGCCCAGTGTGTGTGATGAGAGAGAGAAAGAGAGACAGGGAAGGAATTCCAAAGCTTTAGAATTTGAAAGGCTGAAGCTATGGGTGCCAGTGACAGAGTGATGAAAATCGGAGATGTGCGTAAAGACAGAATTGGAGGAACACAGAGATCATGAAGCGTTGTGCGGTGGAAGGAATTTACAGAGGTGTTTACATTCTCAATACTGATAAGAGCTTTGTGGATTTGAAAGGTAGGATTTTGGGGTATGATTGGGTTAACAGTCTGGTGCAGCACTGAGCCACCAATCCTGCATTACTGAACAGGTGATCTGTCAGTTGAGACATTTAACCAGTGACCCAGAGTCCCCCAAGTGACACCACCTACAAAACTATTCAATGACCATTCAAGTCATGGCTGTTTGTGAGGTATTGCCTCCACAAAAATCACTGCATTCTGAAAGTCGGTCACTATGTAAAATGTTTTCAATGTGAACCGCACTATCTGAAGCTGAGGATGATTATTACTATCTCCGTGACGATGAATGGCACTGTTGTTGGAAGAGATCTAGGTGCTGTCCCCAAAGGTGACAGCTTTTATCAGGAAATGATGCATCCTGAGTTAGCAAAAAGAAAATCCCAACCTTTGAGGTTCAATTCTCACTGTAACGATGGATGAGATCAAACAACTCCACCCCTCAATAACTTGACATGAGCTAAAGTCTTTCTCCAATCAGTATGGTCCTTTCTTGAGCTGCGTGTTGCCATGTTCATACTGCTTCCAGGCAAATCAGAGCATCTTGAAGCTGCAATCATTATATTTTCCACAAAAGGGGTGATTTGCAGGACTGTTGAGCTGAGTTGCAAAGTATTTGATTTCCCTTGTTTTCCTGAGCCCATCATTGGGAAGTGAATGCCAGCCCTGCGGAAAGTTGAGTCTTGGAGTAGACTAGGCAACTGATACATCACATCATTCTTTACCACATTGGCCTTCCAACCACACCTGACAGGACCAATACTGGATGGCCACATCATCACTAAAGCAGGTCTGACAGTCATTCATCTCATGATTATGAGCTGAAGTTTTGTTCAGGGCAAAATAAGAGACTAAACAAACAAGTTGGAAAACAGATAAATAATCTGCCTTGCTAAATTCACTGCACTCAATATATTAAATAATTAAGGCACAAACATATTTTTAAAAATTGTACTCCTGTATAAACACTGGGATCGATGTCCCAACAAGAATATTTACCTGTGCAGCAGAAAGATTCTTTTATACCTTAATTTTTGACTATATAACTGATTGGATTCATCATCTACTCTGCACCCAGGCACAAAGAGCACATTTTCCCAACTAGATTGTCTTCTATTAATATAACACTCTCCTCCATTGAATAGGAGCAAATGAATTAACTCCTTCTGGAAAATGATCAGAGAAGAAGTCAGGCAACATAGTCCTGACCTAAAATTGTTTACTGTTTATGGAATCATTGATAACAGCACATAGACATTGAATGCAGAAATAAACAGCAGATAGGTTTGATGGACAAAATAAATAATAACAGTTACACAGCAAATGATTATAAATTTGTTTATTATAAATTTGCAGTTGCAATCAATGTCTCAGGTTGGTATAAATGAGTGAGATTAATTTAGACACCTTTGACATTAGACAATCAGGCATGTTTGTGATTCACAATATTTTCCTGACCCTTTTGGACCATGTGCTTGTTTGGATGAACTGGCTACCTCATCTTGCTCTGGGAGAATGGGATCGGTATTTGGAGATGTCAGAGAGATGAACCTCAGTTTGTTGAGGCAATATCAATTCCTCCTGCAACCTTAGTCCCTAGGATGTTTCCCCAAGTTCACTGGATCAGCTAACTGAAATCTCACCTTCACTGGACTGAGAGAAATTTGTGCATCTAATTTATGCACTTACACCTACCTGCCTGACCCCTTTGTTGTTTTCTGAGAGGTTAGAACATCAGCCTGTGCCAGGAGGTACTTACAGCAAATTACTCACTGAAAGGGAGGATGTTTATAATCTTTTTCTCTCTGTGGTTGATGTGCTTTTCAATTTTATAGTCATCTTTTACTAGAAATATCAGAACTAGACTTAAACTAAGATTAAACACTGAAAACTGACAATTGAGACTGAACTTTAAAAATCATCATCTTATACATGCTTAATTTAAAAAAATCCTGTCTTATTCTTCTGGTCAATTTGAGAGACGCATTTATTAGGTGAGTTTAGTCTTTGTGTTGTCAGTCATCTAGTTATGTTTTAACTGTTGATGACCTTCATCTCAAAGAAACACCAGAATTTACATTCATTAGGACCCAGGAGGATTCACAGCCAAAATCTCCTAGGAACCTTTTACTCAACTAATCCTTGCATAATGGTTTGCCCTAAGATGAAGGCATCAACTTTTCCCCGGATAGTTGCCATTTATTTGCATGATCTTTTTAAAATGTGTATAAATCATGGAATGGAACGGAATCCCTTACCGTTCCCAAAAGTTTAAAAAAGATGTTTGAAAATTAGAATTAGCCTTCAAGAATTGTGGTCAGGATATACAATTGGAATTGTAGCTAAACCTTCTCTAGCACCCAGTTAATAGAAGGAAGGAATGTCCTTTCAGTTGCTGAGTCTGCCTGTTCCAAATACCAGTAATGCTTAATTCAGATAAACAACAGGAGTTCTTCCTCGCCCTCATTCTCCTCACTTTCTAAGGTGCCAGCACATCAGTGTGGACAATACAAGTTTGATCAGAATCTAGACTATCTCACACCTGATTAATACACAATCTTTCAGCTTCACAAAATCGCTCTCCAGGTCAGCAACCTTGAAAAACTAGTTGAGCTTCGCTGTCTGTATCAAATCAATACTCTAGTTGGGAATGGACCCCCGTTCCTTTAACCAGTTAAACGTGAGGATTTGGCCAACAGCTGATGGTTCTTGGTATTCAGGCTGATCAGACATTATATACCCTTAGATCATCTGGAAATGCTTTCAGGAATCAATACTCAAAAACGCTCTTTAATCTCGTTCATTCTCCTCATATGGGCACAATTTCAAATGAACCTCCTGCTCCCTGACTATTCTATCTAAGTACCATATGGAAGTCTCCACAGAATCAGAGCCTGGACACCAGAGAAACCACGTCTTAAGGAGGAAGAATCATACATTTTACCATTTCACTGCTCACACTTTGATTTGGAAGCTTGCAAAGGAAATGTAATGAGTGCTTTATCAGTAAGTGACTGTGCCAGGCAGTTCAATCAACCCTCTTCCTACTAATTATGATGATTTGCTAATAATTCAGAAGCTCTTATGAGTCCATCTATGGCATCCTCTTTAAAATGTTATATCAAATTGGATTAGTGAAATTATTCCATACAGAGTTATCAACTAATTCAACTGTGCCCTCACTTATGATTATAGTACTCTACAATGAACTGCAGCATTCCAGAACATACAACCATCAAATACTCTATAATAACAATAAGACCTCTTCTATTTATATGGCATCTTAATGTACCAAAATATTCCTAGGCGTCTCACAGTATTATTAAATAAAATTTGACAGCAAACCATACAATGTAATATTAGGACAAGTAACCAGAAGGCTGGTCAACAAGCACCTTAAAGGATGAAAGAGAGGTGAAGAGTTTAAGAGAGGGAATTCCAGTGTTTAAAATTTCGTTAGCTGAAGTCCATAAGTGAAGGTGATTAAAATAGGGAATGCTCAAGAGGTCAGAATTGGAGGAGTGCAGAGTGCTGTACAGCTGGAGGATATCACAGAGATAAGGAGTAGCGAGACCACGGAGGAATTTGAAAATGGTAATGGGAATTTTAACATCAAGGAGTTGCTGGCCCAGAAGCCAATGTAAGTCACCAAGCACAGAGCCAATGGATAAGCATAGAACATAGAACATAGAACATTACAGCGCAGAACAGGCCCTTCGGCCCACGATGTTGCGCCGACCAGCTTTTTAAAAAAAAACACTAACCCACTAATCTAAACCAATCCCAGGTCATGCTTTGCTTGTTTTTGGACAATTTTGATGATGTTGATGGTGGGGAAATGGGGGAGGCTGGCAGAAATGCATTGGAATAGCCAAATTTATAGATAATAAAGACCTGAACGTGAGTTTCAGTAGCAGATGGGGTGAGGCAGGGACAGAATGACGCAACGGTTCTGACACAGAATTCGATGAGTTTGGTGATTGTGTGGAAATGTGGTCGGACACTCACCTCCGCATCAATTTTCTCATTTGTTGAGGGGATGTGGGCTTCGTTGAGGAGGCCAACATTTATTATTCAACCCAAATTGCCTTTCAGAAGGAGGTGCTGAGCTGCCTTCTTGAACCGCTGCAGCCCACGTGTTGTAGGTACAACACAGTAAGAAGTCTCACAACACCAGGTTAAAGTCCAACAGGTTTATTTGGTAGCAAAAGCCACTTTTGCTACCAAATAAACCTGTTGGACTTTAACCTGGTGTTGTGAGACTTCTTACTGTGTTTACCCCAGTCCAACGCCAGCATCTCCACATCTTGTAGGCGCATCCACAGGGCTAGTAGGGAAGGAACAGTATTTTGACCCAGTGACAATGAAGTAATTGCAATATAATTCTAAGTCAGGATGGTGTGTGACTTGGGGAACTTGCTTGGGTGGTGTTTCCAAGCTTCTGCTGCCCTTGTCCTTCTAGATGGTAGTGATCATGCGTTTGTAAGGTGCTGTTGAAGAAAGCTCGGCAAATTGCTGCAGTGCAACTTGTAGGTGGTACACACTGCTGCCATTGTGCATTGACGGTGGCAATGTGACTGTTTAGGGTGGTGAACGGGGTGTCAATTAAGTGGACTGATTTGGCCTGGATGGAATTGTGTGTTGTTGTTGATAGGAATTGCACACATCCAGGCAAGTGGAGAATATTCCATCATGTTGCTGACCTGTTTCTTGCAGATCATAAACAGGCTTTGGGGAGTCAGATAAATTACTCTGCAGTATTCCCAGTTTCTGACCTGCTCTTGTAGCCACTGTATTTATACGACAGGCTCAGTTCAGCTTCTGGTCAATGTTGATAGTGTGGATTCAGCAATGGTAATGCTATTGAAAGCCAAGTAGAAGTGGTTTGACTCTCTCTAAAGTTCTTGAACAATGTTGATGCCTCCCATATCCATTCCCATCTTTCTTGGAACTCAGTGTTTGAATCCTTCCAGAAAGCTTTTCATTCCTGCCATAGAAATGAAATGGTCCATAGTGAAGTGACAAAGGAAATCTCATGTGATTGTGACAGTAGTAAGCAATAGTTTTATCTATGAAGGAATGAAGTTTGGGGTTGTGCTAGGAGAATAGGATTTGGGAGGGTAGAGTACCTGAAAGGGGATAAATGAAATGAGGTATAACAACAAAATACTACAATACATTATAATACTCTACAATACACTAGAATATGCTACAATACAGTACTCCAGAATATAAATTCTTCCATTAGCTCTGACTTGATATTGTCCTTGAGTTTGCTGTATTTCTTTGTCTTTACAAGTGGGGTCACTTAAACTTTTGATGCTAGTTTGGAACCGAGGATCTCTCATTGGCTACTCACTGTACCGAAATGAAAAGGAGAATGAGGCAAGGGATTGGAAGAGCTGCTTATCTGCAATTGCCGATTTACACTACCAACAAATATTAAAATGTCCTTCAGAGAATTCACAATTTTGGTCCATGCCATTAATCTTATTGAATGGTGGGGCAGGCTCGAAGGGCTAGATGGCCTACTCCTGCTCCTATTTCTTACGCCCTTATGTTATGTTCTTAATTTGAGGCTATAATAGAAAGCTGGGTGCTAGTCCTAGAATCATAAAATTATACAGTGCAGAAGAGATCCATTGACCCATCGAGTCTGCACTGACATGCATGAAACACCTGAACTCCCATCTAATCCCATCTCCCAGCACTTGGCCCATAGCCTATCATAATAAACACCGGCTCATACGGGAGAGAGAAACTGAAGGACGGCCACCACCAAAGGTTCAGAAATTGAATGCGTGTTTCCAGATCCAGGAATAAGGTGTGCTACAGGATGCCCCAAACATTACAAAATACAACATCAAACATTTCTAAATAGCACATCCAGAAATATCTGGTAAAGAAAATAAGTCAATAAATTACTAAGCGTACACTCAGTTTTGATTGTTCCAGTGCTTTCTTTAGGACTTATACATTGGAATTTCCACTCCTGGCTTTGTGTCAGAGCTTTTGCTTTGTTTCAAGCCCTCCTGAATACCTTTATAGTGGGATGCATCTGTGCAAAGTGTGTTCCATATGTTATAGGTTTCTCTATAAACCTTGATATGATCAAAACCAGATAACACCTGCTCTTCACAAAGAGCAAGCAGAGAAACTGGCAAAAAGACTGAAAAACAGTCAACTAATGGATGAAAGCTAGTAATCATTTATTAATTTCCATTCTTATTTTTCTTATTTTGCAAAAAATGGCAGTTTTGTTATTTTCAGGTAAGTTGAAACTTGTTTTGTTCAGTTTTGTTAATGCACTTTCAAACTCAACGGTTGCCCAGTAACGGCTGTTAGCTGGTTTTTATCTGCAGTTCTGTTTTGTTGGCTGACAGAATATTGACACAATGCTCACATTGTCATATTGACTTGAAGGTGGATTCTGTCCCAGAGATCCTTGGCACAGATTTGGAACAGGCCATAGTTTTACTGGAAGCAAATAGCTCAGACATACTCTGGACTTGATGAAATGTTCCTGCTGATGAAGTGAATTGTCAGCTGATTCCAGATATCTAGTAGTTTGGTTGTTAGGGTTGAGGCTGAATGGCAGCTTGGATGTGTTCAAACCCAATCTGTGTGGCATCTACATTGATAGCAACATACCACCAGATCTACATGGTGACTTACACCTAATCCACCCAAATCTTGAGTGTTATTAGTTAGTTGACTTTGACAAAAAGACCAACCATCCTTGTTGACCTTTCACCTTAGATGTTCAGTGACCTTTGCAAAAGAACACCCTCTGCAAAATCAGAAATAATTCACAAGCATTTGGTAAACTAATCAGCTCAAAATCTGGCATTGCCAACTTCCTTCTTGCATCTCTGGGTCCAAAAATAAACCAGAGACTGCCAATCTGAAAGTTCAAGTACATAGATAGGTTTGGATTACTCAACCCTCTCCTTTCAAAGAGCCATGGAATGTACAGCACAGAGGAGGCCATTCAGCCCAGTGTGCCTGTACTAGGTTTTTGAAAGAACTATCCAATTAGACCCATGGCACCCCCATCCTTTACACTGCAAATGTCTCCTTTCCAAACCCCATTTGAAATTTCCTTTTGAATCTGCTTTCTCTGTCCTTTCTAACAGTGCTTTCCAAATCACAACCACTCTCTGTTTGGAAAAGAATTCTCCTTATCTTCTCCCTTGATGTTTGGACAGAATAGATTGGACAAGACTGTTCTCATTGTTGGGAGGTTCAGGAATAGAGGATGCTTATTTGAAGTGAAAGTTAAAAAAAATCAAAGGCCACATGAGGAGAAACCTTTTTACACAGCGAGTGTTTAGGATATGGAATGCATTGTCTAAGAGTTTGATGACGGAAGTTTCAATTGTGGCTTTCAAATGAGAATGGGATAAACACCTAAAAGGAAAATGTTTCCTCCTTTGGGAAAGGGACTAGTTAAATAGCTGTTGCAGAGAGCTGGCACTAGCTTGATGGACTGAATGGCCTCCTGATATACCATAACCATTTTTTAATTCTATGTTGTTTCACCAATTACCCTGAATCTGTGGTTTCAAAGGTTACAGCCATTTCTCCATTCTTCATGACTTTGAAAAAATCACCTCTTAGATTTCTCTGTTTGAAGGAGAACTATCTCAGCCTCTCTCCAGTCTCTCCACATAACTGATATCATTCAAGTAAATCTCCTCTGCAGTCCCTCCAAGACTCTGACATCTTTCCTCAGGTATGGGGCCAGAACTGGACATAACATACTGACTGGAGGCTAACAAGTGATTTAGAAGAGATTAGCAAATCTTGCTTTTGTGCTCCATGCTTTGGTTCATAAAGCCAAGAAATCCGTAAACCTTTTCAACAGCCTGCTCAACCTGTCCTTCCATTTTCTAATTCTCTGTCAATACACCTTGATTCTTTCCGTTCGTGCACCCCTTTAAACTTATACCATTTAACTCATATTGCCTCTGCTCACTCTCGCTACAAAAAAGAATCACTTCGCACTCCCCTGAATTTAATTGCAGCTTTCTTGGACCTGCCCATTTCACCAGTTATGTCCTCCTGAATTGTGTTACCACCCTCTCCCTCACTCTCGTCTCCCAGATATGCGATCTACAAACTTTTACATTTTTCAAACTTTCCCGTCCAGTATTGGCCCTCGAATTCTCCTGCGATAAGTGATATAATAGATAGAACACAGAGCGCTGCCTTCCACATTTTAGTCTCCAGAAAGATCATGATAATATCATGGTGGCTGTAGCACTGGGGAATGTTGGATTCTGAACCACAGTTTGAGTTCCAACCTCAATGACCCAGGTTCCATCGATTGTATCAACGGAAAGGAAACAAATAAAAGCAGAAATGCTGGAATACTCAGCAGGCCTGGCAGCTTCTGTGGAAAATGAGAGATTTGTGCTTGTACAGCATTTTTCACAACCCTCAGATGTCTGAATACACTTTACAGCCATTGAAGTGCCGTACCTTTGATGTCATTGTTGTAATGTAGGAAATGTAGCAGCTAATTGGTGCGCAACAAGCGCCCACAGACATCAACGTGATAATGACTGGATAGTTGGCTTTCTTGTGCTGCTGGTTGAGGGAGAAACATAACTCTTTCAGGTTAATACCTTTTGTCAAAAGGGTTGAAAGGTTTCTTTAAGCATTCCTGGGATGTGAGCATCACTTGGCCATGCTAAAAATTGCCCTTAGTGTCCTGAGATGCGTAGGTTAGAGGGGTTAGTCAGTAAATATATAGGGATATGGGGGTAGGGCCTGAGTGGGATTGTGGTCGGTGCAGACTTGATGGGCCAAATGGCCTCTTTCTGCACTGTTGGGTTTCTATGATTTCAGATCAACACTTATTACCCATCCCTTATTGCCCCTTGAGAATGTGGTGGCGAGCCACCTTCTGGAATTGTTGCTGTTCATGTGGTGTAGATACACCCAGCATGTGGAAGGTCCAGGATTTTGACCCAGCAACAGTGAGGAAACGATGATATATTTCCAAGTCAGGATGAAACACCTTGATCCTCTCTCAGACTCTGCCTAACCCATTTGTTAGACTTAGAAAACTTTCTAGGTAACTTTATGTTTCTTTGCAAAGTAGCAGACTTGCTGTTACAACCTCCCTTATTGTTTTAGGCTTCCTTACCTTCAACATTACCCTTGTCTCAAAAACCAAAGCATTCTATGGAGCACTAAGCAGAATTTACCTGCTCTTACCAATCCAATTCTCAACTCTGCTCCTGGGTAGGTACTGCTTCTGAGCTGTGCTAATGAATTGTTTGATCTGGAAGTCTACATGCTGGTGGGGAAAACATCACATCTGATCTTAATATTAAAGGGTATAAATATTATTATGTTATAATGTTATTATATTATGTTATATTAAAGGATGATAACTCATTCTGAAATACTAATTATAGTTCAGGATGCAGATGAGCCAGCTGTATATATACACACATGAGATGTAACCTCACTTCATCCTGTGTTTACAAACTTTTATGATTTGTTGACTTTTCCCACAAAAAATACTTTGGGGGCAATTTTGAGCCTGCAATCTCTGTCTGCGGGAATGGCAGTGCAAGCTCAAAATTCGGAAAGTGCAATTCAAGCCAGCGAGTTTCTGATTTCCGATCTTCATGGCCCCTCGCTGGGGGGGTGGGGGGGTTTGTGTAAAACAAGCTGTGGGACCTTGGAAAGCTCATTTTTAATACATTAGCATGTCCTTAGTGAGCACTCCCTCTGCAATCGCCCCCTCACCGAAAATCCAGCGGGTGCCATTGTGGCATCACATCAACACTGCTTACAACAGATTCGCCTGGACGTGTCTGTCGCTCCTTTTCCACAGAGGCTGGGACCACTTTGCAAAGTCCTAGCAAGAAACAGCAACAGCGCTTTGTTGAGATCACCAGGATTGCATGAACGTTGTAAATATCTGGTGAGTTTATTCATGTGTTGGTGTGAGAAATACTCAGAGCTGTGTAAGCACTCTTTCTCAAGTCCGTCATTTTCCCCTTTTGTTTTTATAAATGGATCAGTTTGAGTTGTCCAAACTGTAATATCCACTTCAGTGGTTATTTGCTTTTGTTACCATGAGCATCTGACTGTTGACCAAATGTCAAGTGGTTCGTGCCCTGTTGCTAAACAGTTTAATTGGCATAATTACATCCAGTGTTCTACTGAATAGTTTAACCTGGTGCCAGTGATAATTTAAGAATCAAATAAAAAGGTAGAAAATGGACATTTGAGTTTGTTCGGTAATTGCAGGTAGATTTACCAGCCAGACCTCCTGACAAACACGTGTCAAAAGGTTCAAACCTGACAGCAAACTATAATATTCATAAAAGCTGGAACAGTAAAAATGCATATCAAAAAGATAGAATGAATCCCCAGCCTTGCATTTTGGATCTAAAACTCTTGCTGTAAAGATAAAAAGAAGATTGATCCAAAAAGTGAGTTTTAAAAACATGGTATTGGGATTTAGAGTATGTATTAAAAATGTAAAGATAGAGTTGTTTGGTATTATCTCCTTATACAGTCATTTTCAATAGCAATATATTATAAATACCTTATTGGGAGCCCCCACCTTTTGGCATAAAAGACTTTCCTTCATCTGGTTCTTTGTACTGAGTGAATGCTTGGTTTAAATTAATGCTCCATTATATCTGGCTGACTAATATATTGTTTTATCCAGCAGTGTGGAATCATGTATTTGTTTAACAGTGCTGTGAGCGTGTAACCATGGTTGGACTGCCCATGGCATGTTTGTGGGATGCAGGGAAGCATGGCCAGGAATTTTAGGATGGTAAGGTTTCTCTTCCTGTCATCTGAAGAGTCAGCAGAGAACTCATACCCACCAATAATATCTGCCCCACGGCCACTTAACACTTCAACACATGCTAATCATCTGGAGGTGGGACTTCCTATCTTTCATTCTAGGTGTCCAGATCACCAATAACGTGCCCTGGTCTCCACACCGATGCTATAGTTAAGAAAGCTCAACAACGCCCCTACTTTCGCAGGAGGTTAAGGAAATACAGCATGTTTACTGCAACTCTCAACACCCCCCCTGCCAACTACCAAAAAAGCTCATTGGTGGGGCCTACATCTTTGTGCAGATGTACACTCCAATCAATACACAGGACGTCTCCACAGAAGACCACAAACTGCAGTGAAACATCTGTGATATAGTCAGCTGCTATTCAGTAACTGGAAACAAAGAGATGGTGCTGAAGGTGACTTCTTCAAATAATAATTCCCACTGCTCCATTTTAAATCTATAGAATTATACAATGGTAATAGTATGAAAGAGGCCATTCAGCCTGATAAACCCATGATGGATCTTTACAGGAATAATGCTGTCAATTCCCTCCACCCCCACTTTCCCCTTCTTGCCATTGCTCTGCAATTACTACTCAAACACCTCCTGACTTTGAACACCTCTATCAAATACCCTCTCAACCTTTTCTAAACAGCCCCAGACTCTAACTTAACCGCGTAACTGAAGTCCCCAGACCATTTTTGTCATTAATTCTGCATCCTTTCCAATGCCCCGACATCTTCTAAAAGCGCAGTGCCCACAATTGAACAGGATACTCCAGTTGAGCTTGAACCAGTGTTTTCTAAAGCTTCAACTTAACGAGCTTTCTCTTGTACTCTATGCCTCTGTTTATAAAGTCATGATGTGGAGATGCCAGTGTTGGACTGGGGTAAACACAGTAAAAAGTCTCACAACACCAGGTTAAAGTCCAATAGGTTTATTTGGAATCACCAGCTTTCGGAGCTCCGCTTCTTCATCAGGTGAATGGAAACACCAGCTCAAAGTGGAGATTCACCTGATGAAGGGGCAGCGCTCTGAAAGCTCGTGATTCCAAATAAACCTCTTGGACTTTACCTTGGTATTGTGAAGCTGCTTACTGACTTTCAAGATTGTGATCAATAGATTCTTAATCATAGATAAAGCAGGAAAGTGGACTTAGTGAGTGTCAGATCAGCCATGGTCTAATTAAATGACGGAGCAGGCTTGAAGAGCTGAATAACCTCCTCCTGCTCCTCTTTCTTATGGTCCTCCTGGTACAACATCCAGGTGTTCCATCAGGACCCACTTCAAAACAGTTAGAAATTTACAAAGAACGATGATGATATTTTTCACCCATTTTGATTGATGTTTTTATGTGAGAGACAAAAGCAGAGCTAGAATTATTTATGTATCGTTTCATAAATCCAGAAAACTTTGTATGCACAGGTACTGTACAGTCGGTGAGCAATGTGTGAACCCTTGGTGCTTTTACAACTAATTTAAAACCTTAAGCTTTTCTCGGTTGTTGGTTGGGGAGCCTCCTGTTAATCAACCTTCTTTAAGCAGAAAAGAATTGGTGTGATAAACAGTCTGGGGTCTGACAGTCTGTTGCTCTGTTGGCAGTTTCTCTTTCCATTTCACTTCTGTGAATACAGCGATGAGGTCCACACATTTCATACAGCTACACTGCCCTCGTTAAATGGTACTGTGCAAATGATTAAAATTTGCACAGCCTGGATTCCATTTACATTTGCACTTATGGGTCTCAGGTTTGTTTTGAATCACAACTCTTGTCAGGCAGCTACAGAGCGACATCAGGAGAAGTCCTGGGAATGTCTCTGACTCAGATAAGCCCTCACACCCCTTGGCTAATGGAATATCTAAGGCATGAGACAGATAGCTCACTCTAACAAAAATAAACAAACATTAGACAGGTGGTTGTTCCTG
Organism: Carcharhinus amblyrhynchos; assembly: GCF_965287045.1. Lineage (NCBI taxonomy): Eukaryota > Metazoa > Chordata > Chondrichthyes > Carcharhiniformes > Carcharhinidae > Carcharhinus > Carcharhinus amblyrhynchos. Next base: position 1,493,636 of record NC_137328.1, read on the forward strand.
GTGTCATGAGTCACAGAGTTTTATAGCACTAAAAGAGACCTTTTGGCCCATTGTGTCTGTGCTAACCATCAAGCGCCTATCTATTCTAATCCCATTTTTCAGCCCCCGGTCTGTAGCTATCTGCTCAATGGATTTTCAAGTGCTCACCTAACAACTTCTTCAACATTGTGAGAGTTCTTGCCTCCACCACCCTTTCGGGCAGTGAGTTCCAGATTTCCACCACCATTTGTGGAAAAGAAAACATTTTCCACAAATTCCCTCTAAATTCCCTTTTTACTGATCCTCTTCCTAAGGGCAAAGGATTCTTCCCCTTTCACCTATTTCTGTTGCTTACAATTTTGTACATCTCAGTGTACAAAGTTCTTGATGGAAAAAGACTTTGTCCAACTCTTTGTTTGTTTTGAAACACAAGGTCCAATGATGGAAACAATGCTGATCTTACAGTATCATTGTGATATAACAATCCCTTTCCAAGGTGAGACTTGCACATGCAGACAATGGGCAGTCATTTCAGAGAGATGTTCTTAAGCTTTCTTGACCAGCAATCTCAGCCACTGTGTCAGCAGAACTTCCATCAGCGAAGTTGAGAGGTGGAATTCTGCAATCTCGTTCGCCCACCGCCACTGCCAGTGGGAACAGAGAATCGAGCACTCAGCCCAAACTCCATTCACTCCAGCGGGACTGGAGAATCCCAACCATGGCCAAGGTCAGGGATTTCTGGCAGAGGTTTCTAGACAGACTGGATAAAATATAACCCATTGCAGAAAGGTCAACAACTAGAGGGCACATTTTGAATGTGAAAGAACCAAAGGCAAGATGAGGAGAACTGTTTTTAGTGAGTAGTTAGGACTGGGAATACACTGCCTGAGAGTGTGGTGGAGGCAAGCTCAATTGTGATCTTTAAAGGGAAGCTGGATCATCATCTAAAGAGAAACCTTGTCAAGGCTGTCCTGAGAGGACAGGGGAATGCCACTAACTGAGCAGCTCTTGCAGGGGGCCAGTACAGACACAAGAGCTGAATGGCCTCATTTTGTGCTGTAACCATTATATGATTTTAAGATTCAATGAAGTAAGGGCAGAACAGCAACAGCCCTGAGGGTTCAGAGTCAGTTTGGTCGAATGTTGGTGCTACTTAGAAAGATTCTATGTGGAATTTTTCGGCTGTTCCTGCTGGCGGGATTCTCTGATCCCGCTGCAGTGAATGGAGATTTGGCTAAATTCTCCATCCTCGCTCGCAGAGGCGGGTGGGGGAGAGGGGAGTGGCCAGAGTATTCCCACCTCAACTCTTTGTTTTAAAGAGTTTGAAACGATTTCTGTCTCGGTGTGAGTGCTGTGTTGTTAAGATCACCTCCCTTCTACCAATCAGATTGCAGAACCAGAGACCACCAGCCCCTGAATCAAACAGGGATCACATCCACGGAAAGTCTCAATCAACCAATGACCTCCCAGACCCAAGAATCAATCAAACAAGAGGACATGTCACCAGGTATCCATCAGAGACAAAAACTACTTTGAAAATGTCGATCCATTCTACAGAACAAACACTCTGTGCTGCATTCGGTCCTGATTAATTACACTATATACATGGTATCAAGACATTTAAACCTTCTTAAAGTAAAAATAAATTGAAATAAATCCAATCAAACTGATTCATTTTGTACTGTATAACAAAAGACTTGATTTCATTTCACTAATTTCTGAATTTCAGGACATTTTAAAACAATTTCAGATGATAAAGTATTTTTGAAATCTGGCCATTACTGGAATGTTGAGATTAAACAGCTAATTTGTACACAGTAAGATCCACCAATTGGCAATGTGACAATAACCAAATAATCTGTTTCAATGATGTTTGTTCAGGGACAATTATTAGCCAGGAAACTGAGGAGAACTCTGATGCTCTTCTTAGAAATAGTGCTACGCATGAGAGGGCAGAAAAGAGGCGTCAGTTTATCATTTCATCTGATGGTAAGCACCTTGAACTGTGCGGCGCTCCCTCAGCACTGACCCTCTGACAGTGCGGCACTCCCTCAGCCCTGACCCTCTGACAGTGCGGCACTCCCTCAGCACTGACCCTCTGACAGTGCGGCACTCCCTCAGCACTGACCCTCTGACAGTGCGGCACTCCCTCAGCACTGACCCTCTGACAGTGCGGCACTCCCTTAGTACTGACCCTCTGACAGTGCGGCACTCCCTCAGCACTGACCCTCTGACAGTGCGGCACTCCCTCAGCACTGACCCTCTGACAGTGCGGCACTCCCTTAGTACTGACCCTCTGACAGTGCGGCACTCTCTCAGCACTGACCCTCTGACAGTGCGGCACTCCCTCAGCACTGACCCTCTGACAGTGCGGCACTCCCTTAGTACTGACCCTCTGACAGTGCGGCACTCCCTCAGCACTGACCCTCTGACAGTGCGGCACTCCCTCAGCACTGACCCTCTGACAGTGCGGCACTCCCTCAGTACTGACCCTCTGACAGTGCGGCACTCCCTCAGCACTGACCCTCTGACAGTGTGGCACTCCCTCAGCACTGACCCTCTGACAGTGTGGCACTCCCTCAGCACTGACCCTCTGACAGTGCGGCACTCCCTCAGTACTGACCCTCTGACAGTGCGGCACTCCCTCAGTACTGACCCTGTGACAGTGCGGCACTCCCTCAGTACTGACCCTCTGACAGTGCGGCACTCCCTCAGTACTGACCCTCTGACAGTGCAGCACTCCCTCAGTACTGACCCTCTGACAGTGCGGCACTCCCTCAGCACTGACCCTCTGACAGTGCAGCGCTCCCTCAGCACTGACCCTCTGACAGTGCGGCACTCCCTCAGCCCTGACCCTCTGACAGTGCGGCACTCCCTCAGCACTGACCCTCTGACAGTGCGGCACTCCCTCAGCACTGACCCTCTGACAGTGCGGCACTCCCTCAGCACTGACCCTCTGACAGTGCGGCACTCCCTCAGCACTGACCCTCTGACAGTGCGGCACTCCCTCAGTACTGACCCTCTGACAGTGCGGCACTCCCTCAGCACTGACCCTCTGACAGTGCGGCACTCCCTCAGCACTGACCCTCTGACAGTGCGGCACTCCCTCAGCACTGACCCTCTGACAGTGCGGCACTCCCTCAGCACTGACCCTCTGACAGTGCGGCACTCCCTCAGCACTGACCCTCTGACAGTGCGGCACTCCCTCAGCACTGACCCTCTGACAGTGCGGCACTCCCTCAGTACTGACCCTCTGACAGTGCGGCATTCCCTCAGCACTGACCCTCTGACAGTGTGGCACTCCCTCAGTACTGACCCTCTGACAGTGCGGCACTCCCTCAGTACTGACCCTGTGACAGTGCGGCACTCCCTCAGTACTGACCCTCTGACAGTGCGGCACTCCCTCAGTACTGACCCTCTGACAGTGCAGCACTCCCTCAGTACTGACCCTCTGACAGTGCGGCACTCCCTCAGCACTGACCCTCTGACAGTGCAGCGCTCCCTCAGCACTGACCCTCTGACAGTGTGGCACTCCCTCAGCCCTGACCCTCTGACAGTGCAGCACTCCCTCAGCACTGACCCTCTGACAGTGCGGCACTCCCTCAGCACTGACCCTCTGACAGTGCGGCACTCCCTCAGCACTGACCCTCTGACAGTGCGGCACTCCCTCAGCACTGACCCTCTGACAGTGCGGCACTCCCTTAGTACTGACCCTCTGACAGTGCGGCACTCCCTCAGCACTGACCCTCTGACAGTGCGGCACTCCCTCAGCACTGACCCTCTGACAGTGCGGCACTCCCTCAGTACTGACCCTCTGACAGTGCGGCATTCCCTCAGCACTGACCCTCTGACAGTGTGGCACTCCCTCAGCACTGACCCTCTGACAGTGTGGCACTCCCTCAGCACTGACCCTCTGACAGTGCAGCACTCCCTCAGTACTGACCCTCTGACAGTGCGGCACTCTCTCAGTACTGACCCTCTGACAGTGTGGCACTCCCTCAGTACTGACCCTCTAACAGTGCAGCACTCCCTCAGTGCACATGTCATTGGGACTTTAACCCCTCCCCGCTCCCCACCCTGTCCTGATCTATTGTCTGAGGAACAAGAGTGAGATAAATTGAATCTTAATAAGTTGCAGACTGAACACTGTGTTGAACTCTCATAAATAAATTACACAAAACTTGGCTCATCAGTAGAAATGGTTCTGGAAAGGATGGTGTAGTCTTAATTTCAGAGGATTAGAGTTTGAAGAAACCTGAACTCTTCAGCCAGCTACAGAGAATGAGAGGAATCACCACAGGGTAATGGAAGATACAAAACGGAATAGAAAGGGTTAATGCAGAGAACTGTTGCAAGTGACACATTTATTTTTAAATGAGTAGACAAGAGAACAGGAAAACAATCTGGAAATCTGAAATAAAAAACAGAAAATGCTGGAAATTAAAAATCCTAATAGGTCAGGCAGAATCTGCAAATAGAAATAGACAGGTTATAACATTTAGAATGTGGATCTGAGACAAGGTGTAAATAAACTCAAGCTGGTAAAAGGGGAGGTTGAGACCAATGTTGGGAATACATCTTCATGTAAACAATGATTAACTCTGGGACTGATCTCCCAGGAAAGGTGATGGAATCAATCAAGAGTCATTAGACATTGTGCTGCCAATATTTATAGGTTTCTATGGAAACATCGCTAGGTAGCTTTCCTTGGTGTATTTTTGTCTTGTGATCTGTGTGCATGTTCCTCAGATACTGGATTCCAACTGCAACGATTCTCCGCAATCTGCAACATAGTCACCAGACTTCACTCACAAACTCCTGCAATTGGACAATTTCTTTCCTGGTCCCTTGGGGTTTTAAACATCTGAAAAAAAATGAGTATGTCACATGTCAACATGTGACTGGCTAATGTAGATATCCTCAAGCAAATTGGATTGGTTATCCTCAAGTATCAACCAAACATGATCTTGCATTTCCCCACAGCAAGAGCGAAGAACCTTCCTGTCAACAACAACTTACTTTCATTTATATAGCATCCTCAAGACCTCCAATATTACAGGAAATTTGGAAGCTTGGTGCCAATGATTACAGGGAGGAGGAACTAGACTAGGCCTACAAGAGCACAGGATAGGTCTGGAAGGGATTGCAGACAGCAGGGTCGTGTGAGACTCTGGAGAGATTTGTAGACTGGGGTATTGATGCAATAATGAGCAGGGTCCAGAGGAAGTCAATGGAGATGATAGGCCAGAGGGGTGGGAACACTAGCAGCAGATTCTGCAAGGGTTAGATTTGAATGTAACGCTTAGGAAGGAAACTTACAGGGTGGAATTTAATGGCCTCACTCGTCCCAAAGCTGTAAAATCCTGCCCAAGGTCAACAGACCTTTTGTGGTCTGCCTCTTGCTTACTCCAATTCCCTTGCTGAGTAGGATGATAAAATTCCAGCCACAATGCCTGTGTTAACGAATGTTTTTATTATAATGACATAGACTCAGAACTTAAATACCAGGAACTCTTTATTACGGGTATGCACAGTACACAGTCAAATCCTAGACTGCTTAACCAGGTCCCCTACTGGGAGGAGCTAATCCCCCAGGGGTCATCTAACCCATACTCTTAAAAAGGCAGTACGCACTCCGAAACCCTAACATACATATATCTCAGTGTGGAATTGACAAGACCATAATGGAGGGGTTTGGGGGGTCATAGAGGTGAAACAGGTTTGGAGACAGAAGTAATTTCAGAAACCGGAGTTGGCAGTCTTGTCAATGAACATAAATCTGAGGTTTGAAGCAAAATCCAGCTTCCTCAGAGGCATAGCTCGTTCTCCAGGATCTCCAAAGTTTATTTGTTAGTCACAAGTGAGGCTTTCATTCACACTGCAATGAGGTTACTGTGAGATTCCCTTAGTCACCACACTCTGGTGCCTGTTTGGGTCAACACACCTAACCAGCACATCTTTTAGACCGTGGGAGGAAACCAGAGCACCCAAAGGAAACCTACGCAGACACGGGGAGAACGTGCAGACTCCACACAGACAGTGATTCAAGCCAGGAATCAAACCCGGGTCCCTGGTGCTGTGAGATTAATCACTGTGCTACCATGATCATTAGGATACAGGATGAGTTTTATAAAAAGTGCTGAACAGCAGAGTTGTCAGTGTCACCAGGTTTGAGTTTGGGAAAGCTGTGACTGAGTCCAGGCTTGAGTTAATTCACATCTCTTTAACCTGTGATTATCCCTTTCTCCACTCGCACTATCTGTCCCTGTAGAGACTTGATTACCTGTAAAGACTCGCATTCCAATCATTATCTTGCAATTGTGTCTTTGTCTATATACACCGTGATTGTGAACCCAACTCTCCGCTCACCTGATAAAGGAGCAGTGCTCCAAAAGCTCATGATTCCAAATAAACCTGTTGGACTTTAACCTGGTGTTGTGAGACTTCTTAATGTACCCATCCCAGTCCAACACCGGCATCTCCACATCAGACAGACAGCGATGCCATGAGGTGGAGACTGGAATTGAATCTGAATAGTGGGAGTGTAGATATAAATGCTAGAAGAGAAATAGATGAAGAACATAAGGCCACCAAGGATGGAGCATTGGAACACATGTGAGGTAGCTGTGCTAGTAAAAGTGGAGTCTTATAGGATCAATCCCATGATCAGGATGTCAGCTATTAAGAAGGATAAAATTATCTCTATGAAATATCACAGGGAATTAGAATGGATAATGGGCTGTGATCACTGTCATATACTAATAATTTTGACAATATTTTATTTTTTAATAGAACGGGAGCATCATTAGCAAGACTAGTATTTATTTCACATCTCTAATTTCTCTTGGGGATATAGTAGCGAGCCACCTTTTTGCATACAACTGAACGTCTCACTGAGCCATTTCAGAGTGCAGTTACCAGATGCCTGGATTTTGGAAATGCAATCCTGCTGCATGACTATAGGCTTGCCATAGTCATGTGACCCTGCCATGATTTGACCTCTAGAGGCAGACATCTTGAGGTCACAGAAGCACACACTAATGAAGATTGTTGTCCTTATACTTGCAGTTTAGTGTCAGAGTGACGCAAATATAGAGTTTTTGAAAGCTGCCAAATGAGCAGAAGAAACACTGAGAACTCAGGGATACAGAAATATTCAAAAACTGCAAAATAAAGCTGTTGAAAAGAGCAAAGGAAAACAGGTGAAGGCTGCAAGAGACAAAAGAAGAGCACACACAGGTTGCAAGTGAGATTGTTGGCTGCCGGAAAGGGAGGAAAGATCAGACAAAGGATGAATTACCAAGTGAGTAACATTGGTTGTAGTAAACTTTCCAGTCCATCTTCAGTAACATTGGATGGTGATTCACATCAAAAACTAACAGTGTTTCCACTTGCAATGGCAAAACTATGAAATGGCAAGAGAATTAATTAATAAGCATGAACCAATAAGAATAGCCACACTGTTGACAATGCTGGGGAGATCGGCTACTAAGTGTATAATGCACTAAATCTAACAGATTTAGAAAAAAGGCAAAGAAAAAGTATGGCAGAGATTTTGAAAGACTGGCCATACATTTTGAATTCTGAATGAATGTTATATATGATCAATATGTAGTCAATATTGGAGCTCAGGGAAAATGAGAATATCAGACAGTACTTCATGGAGCTAATGCAGCTAGCAGAATCATGTGAGTTTGGACAGCTAAAAGAAGATTCGATTAAAGGTAGATTGGCCCTCCATTATGAGAGACCTCATGGTGAGAGAGAAAGTCTACTGAAAGATGAGAAACAGAGGTCAAAGAAAATTATAAATGTGTTGAAATGCTGAAGTAGTGAAACATAAAAGAAATAGTCGAGAGCTTCAAGTTTTTAGGTGTCCAGATCACCAACAACCTGTTCTGGCTCCCCCATGCCAACACTATAGTTAAGAAAGCCCCCCACTGCCTCTACATTCTCAGAAGACTAAGGAAATTTGGAATGCCCACTGCAACTCTCACTAACCTTTACGGATAAACCATTTAAAGCATTTTTTCTGGTTGTATCACAGCTTGATATGGCTCCTGCACTGCCCAAGACTGCAAGACATTACGAAGAATTGTCAATGAAGCCAGTCCTTCACTTAAATCAGCCTTCCAACCGTTGACTCTGTCTACACTTCCCACTGCCTCAGGAAGGCAACCAGCATATTTAAGGATGTCACACATCCTGGACATTCTCCCTTTCACCTTCTTCCATCAGGAAAAAGATACAGAAGTCTGAGGACATGTACCAACTGACTCAAGAACATTCCTTCCCTGCTAGCATGAGACTTTTGAATGAACCTATCTTGCATTAAGTTGACTTTTCTTTACACCCTAGCTATGACTGTAATTGTATTCTGCACTCTCTCATTTCCTTCTCTATGAACGGTAAAAGGGGATGCTATCTCTTTATATGAAAAAGGTGATGTTTGGGTTTTGAAAATGCAATCTTGTACAGTGTGGCTAACTGGCTTGCCATAGTCACATGAATCTATGAGGCAGACAACTTCAGGTTAATTGAATAAAGCCTCTCTCAGAAACACACGCTAATAAGGACTGCTGTCCTTGTACTTGCAACATGAGTCAACCGCACTGCTGTTCATCTGGTATCACGCATAGGCCAGTATGTTTAAGGGTAGTGGAATTCCTCCTCTAAAGGATATTAAGAATTCAAATCTGGCAGTTCTAGTCATTACTATAGAAACCAGCTTTCTTTTCCACACTTTATTTTATTAGTACCTTTGAGCTGGCAGATGCAGCATTGAAATGGTTTACTACAAAGTTGTCATTATGAATCTACTTCCTTCCTCACAAGTATTTCAGATCATAGCATCTCGTTGTGTAGAAAGTATTTCCTTATCGTTCTCTTTGGTTTATTTACCAATGACCTTAAATCTGTGTCTTTCTGGTTACCAGATCTCCTACCCGTGTTTTTCTGAATCTATCCTTTCAAACCCCCGAATGGCTTTAAAATAATTCTCAGTAAAGTTAATGCAATTGATTTGATTTTCTAAGTTTTATTGAACAGGTAAAAGGATTGGAAAATGCTATTGGTGGGAACAAACAGGTGTGCATGTATGGCAGAATTTAGCACAACACTCAACCTATCACATTCCTACTTTGTGAAGTTTGCATACACATTGATAGCTTTTCCTGAAGTGTGGACATTTCCATCGTCCTGTTCGGATACAGAGACACAAGCCCTCGAGGGTTAATGAAGCTGTTAGCAGCCGAACAGAACACAAAACATTTGTCGCTGGCCTTGTAGCCTTGAGCTAGTCACATCAGAGTGATGCTGTATTGATCCCAGTATCTATTTCAGAGCAGGGGTGAGTGGGTGAACCTGATAGCCTAGTAACAAGGTCGGTGAGTCCAGATAGAGTGGGTTATAGTGGGAAAATTAAGCAAAAAGCTCTGTGACACATGACACAATTACATTGCTGACATCTTATGCTTCACAAGGGATGCATTAAATTTATACACTGAAAATATTGTGGAAATGTAAGATGTCCTATCAGTTTTATGGCACGACCATCATAGATTAGGTTCAATCAGTTGATATATGTGTCCTTAAATCCATTGTAATGTTTACCATTTAGCATTTAGTTAAACTTTTCTTCAATGTTGTAATATGTCTTTGGATTGTCTAAGAGGGAACAGTAAACATGACTTAAACACTCGGTGTGACTTGAGCATTGTTTAGGCTTTTATTTCAACATTAACGACAGGTAAAATAAACTAGAGAATAAGAGTCAGAATGGATTTAGTGGAAAATATTTTAACTGGGAAAATTGCACAACGTAGAAGACAAGGTGAATAAGGTAGATTGTGGGACTCACTTTTATCCTGCTTCCAGCTTCTGAAAAAGAAAAATCCTACGTGAGGTCGCAGGAACCCAGGGCAGGAAAACAATGCCTAGGATTAGATCTTTCTACTTTTCATGTCATCAAAGCAGAAAAAGCTAGAAAATACTCCACAGGCCAGGCAGCTCCTACAGGGAGAGGAACAGTGGGAGGGATATCCCGGTGACACATGGCCCAGGAATGGAAATTCCTGCCTGAGCTCAACAGACCTTTAAATGATCCCAGCGAATTTACTGTCTTAACCTGCTACGATTCCTGTGATGGGCGGGACAGGAAACTTTGGACCAGAGTTTTGACCTTATTTTTACCATTGTGATTGGAAGGGCTGTGCGGACTTGAATCTGGAGTGTTTTAGATCCGACTTTTAGACCCGTTCTCAGTCACCCCCATACACACTCTGCCTGAAAAAATAGCAGCGATTCCGAATTGTGCTGCCAAAGACCGTGGGTGGGGTTTAACGCTCCCGAAACCCTACAGCTCCGATCACTGCCTCTAACTGCGCATGCGCAGAAAAGAAAATGATAGAGTGTGGCTCCCCTGCCACATCCCTCCCAGGCCGAATAATGCCTCCCCCTGGCCCCCACAGGTAATGTGTCCTCCCCCACCCCCCCCCACCAACAACGTTATTGACTGCCTTATTTCACCCCCCCCAACCTAGACTGATCATAGGCCCCTCCCTCTACCAATCTCAAGCTGAGTGATCCACCCTCCCACTTCCTCCCCACCGATCTCGAGCAGAGTGGCAGCGGAACCCCCTTCTCCTCCTCTGATCTCAGGCAAAGTGACAGCGGACCCACCTCCCCCCTGCCCCTGCACACACACACACCCTCCCCACCGATCTCAAGCAGAGACCAATCGGACGCTCAGCACTTGCCTCCTCACTAACCCTCACTGATGGAGTACCCAAATCGATCTTATCAGGAGCATGTCTGTTTGGCGCTGATTGGTGAATGCGATGGTAAAGTTGGGCGTGCAGCCCATGAAGTCGATTGAAACACATGCAAATATATTTAAATGACCGTCGCGCCCATTTTGGGCACAGTCCTGGTCACAGCCATTTTTGGGTTTTGGTAAAGGGGGGAACTGGTGCAGAATCGGGTGTGGGATCACGCTGCTCAGCTCACACCCACCTTTACCAAGTTCCCGTGCCTGAAAACGGGCGCAACGCGATGGTAGAATCGGGCCTGTGTTTCAGGCTGACACCCTGTTAGTCTGACTGCCAAGAGCTTCAACAGATTTTAAGAAGGAACAGAAGCAGGGAACGTGGGAGAGAGGTGAGGGCAAAAGGGAAGGTCCGTGAGAGGACGTTGTCATTTACCACGAGCCTTCAATACCTTTGTAACGGTGTTCAGGAACCGACTGCTACGTTTTGAAATGGGTTTGAATAATTAACCGCAGATTAAGAGTTTGACAGACCAAACACACCTGGATGTATTTTTACAGAATAACTATTAAAAACTAAACATTAATCAAATCAGTAAAATGAACAGGGGTGTCATTAGGCAAGCAACAAATAATAACACCAAACATCTATAAATATAAGTGGCAAATAAGTTCATCATGAAAATTTGAATGGGAAAACAGGTGGAGAGAAACAAATTATTAGGGATTGGCTCACTGAGAAAAACACATTTGTGGCAAATTGATATAGAAATGAGACCCATACTGATCTGAATTCAACCCAATCTCTCACTTCCTTCAAAGAGTGTACAGAGGCTCAGTGCTGAGGGAGTGCGTTATTTTGATAAAGCCCTTGACATTCTCTGTGTTCACCTGGGCCAATATTTATCCCTCAACCAACATCTCTGAAGAGTAAGTTATACAGTCAGCTGTTTTGGGGACCTTTCTACGTGCAAATTGGCTGTCTCTTTCTCAGATAATATCAATAACTATAATTCAGCTGTACCCACTCAGCTATCCCACTGCTTTAGAATTTCCTCAGATTGTGTGAGGCATTACAGAAATGCAAAAACATGCAAGATTTACTCTAATCATTTAAATAATTGCAAAGTTGGAATGGAGGATCTGTGTGGGGAGCTATGTTCCTGAAGGGAACTGTATGTTCTTTGTTTGAAGTAAGTTCACTATAATCAGGAATTAATCAGCTATTTTCTACAACCATTTATTCACGATCATTTTCCAATGGTAACTTTGATTCTCTATCCTGTTTTGTAATTTGCCTTCTTTTAATCTGTTGCAAGCTGTTACATATCAGGTCCCTAATCAATTTCTAACCATCAATCCGTTTTACGATGGTTTCTGACCAGACTACCTTCATTACCCTTCCCAAAAATCAAATTCAACAGTGAGACCGATTTTTAAATAATTCTTTTTATCCTGAATGAGATGTTGGCTTTCTGGTTAGCGCAGTGTCCTTTCTCGATAGAAGTAAAATGAGTAAAATATAAGCGTCACAAAGAAGACAAATGTACACTTTAGTCTCGAACACAAGTAGTTGAAATCTGCTCAACAACTCTCTTTGGTCCCTTGATGGTTTCAAAAGCTTCAGAGATGCTGGTGGGGAGGAAATCTGGATTACATCGCATTAAATATTGAGAGGCTCAGCCGGTTGTTGAGTGCAAATGTGAACTACCTGCATTGTTTCTAGTTAGAAGCATTAAGGGTGGAGATGTGGAGACAGGCTAAAAATATAAGGGCAGATGACCAATTGACACGTGGTTGTGTGTTATCAAAATCATACAATGGCACAAGTTAGCAGAGGGGAGCGATCAAGCAGGCATAAATCGATACAACAGAGCTTCAGTTTTAAGATTTCCTGTTATTTCCTGAAGTTAAGCCATTTGCCAATTTTTGGAAACTAGAGCCACTTCTCACTCTTCATATCTTACCACCCCAGAGGAATTTAGAGATGGATTCAATCACAGTCTGTACATCTGGAAGCCTAGATAATAATCATCTAGAGTGAATGAAGTACGTACAGTAAAGTGATCTCTTAAGGTCACCAGTTCTGCCTGAAGAATCAATGTCCATCATGACATTATTTTTGAGAATATGAGAACATAAAAAAAATCGGAGCAGGAGTAGACCATTCGGTCCATCAAGCCTGCTCCATCATTCAATAAGATCATTGGCTGATCAAATCTTGAACTCAATTCCACTTACTTGCCTCAACCCACCCAAAACAATTGAATAGTTTAACCAACGTACATTAGCTGTGATGTGGTTCATGGAGACACTTTATGGATTAAAATGGCAATAAAAGCTTTTGAAATTCAGGCCAATAGACTTGAGATAGAAAGGAAGTACTCTAAAGGCTGGGAAAAAGCAGTGAAAGCAAAATAAATTAGAATCTGGGAAGGGAAAATACAGGGTAATACTTCTCTTGGGGTATAAATTGCAAAGCCATTTTAGTCCATCAGTGAGTCATAGAGGAGAGCGAAGAATAGGAAAATAAAAATTGAACCTGAAATTTCAAGAGATGGCCACCATTGCTGGAGGTTGTTAGGGACCCTGTACACCATCCCATTGAGATTTCTTGTCTTTATCATTTCTCATCTCTACCCAAACTGCTTCTACATCCTGGTTTCCTGAACATTAATTCATCCCTCTCTGATTTGCTCTGACCACCATTAATTAACAGAGCCATCCCTCCTGCTTTTCCTGACTTCTGGTTCTTCCTGAATGTCATTTACACTTCAGTATTCAGGTCCCTGTCCATGTCTTCCTGTATCCATGTCTCTGTAATGACTATCAGATTATAATTATTGATTTCTCTGTGCTGTTGGATCTGACCCCACCCAGGCAGGTGGACAATATTCTGTCACATCCTTTCCCCACTGTCAGGTAGATGGAAGATTTCCCACGCCTGTTATTTGAAGAATGGGTTCTTCAACGCTATGGATTTTTGTTGGAATCCCAATCATACAATTCCTTGCTATCTGTTTTCCCTACATCTAAAGGCACGCTCCTAACTTTCAGTATACACCTTGGGAAATTAAATTAAGCTATTATAAGAAAGGATTCATTGATGAGCTTTGAAAGACATGACACTTCTTTTTATTCTCTTAGATGGGTAGAATGGTGGCACAGTGGTTAGCACCACTGCCTCATAGTGCCAGGGTCCTGGGTTCAATTCCAGTATTGGGAGACTGTGTGGAGTTTGCACATTCTCCCTGTTTTTGCATGGGCTTCCTTCCTGAAACCTTAGCGCAGCGGGCTGGGAGAAATCCGCAGTGGGAGATTCACAGGATTCACAAACTGAATTCCCCAAGCCCGCTGGCATCTCGCACCCCACCAGAGTATTTCACTCCAGTGGGGATTACAGTAGGCCTGCCTCTAGTGGCCTGACCCCATTGGAGTGAAAGGGGGGAAGTTGAGGCCCCCCCCCCAGGGATTCACGCAGCAGGGGGAGGGGGGTGGTGCCCCCTGGGCATTTGCACCCTGGCATTGTCAGCCTGTGTCCCCTGGCACTGCCCATGGGGCAAAATGCCAATGCCCAGGAGGAACCTTGGCACTGCCCATCAGGCATGGGGCAGTATCAAGGAGCAGGGCATATGGGGATGGGCTTAGAGGGAGGGACCTGATGGGGAAAGGCCTGGGGCCAGAGGGAGGGGGGTGATCGGTGGAGATGGGGGGTGTTGTGCTGCCACTCTCTAGTCAGGGAGCTGTTTGGGGTGGCACAGTAGCACAGTGGTTAGTACTGCTGCTTCACAGCACCAGGGACCTAGGTTCGATTCCCGACTTGGGTCACTGTCGATGTGGAGTTTGCACATTCTCCCCGTGTCTGCGTAGGTTTCCTCCCACATTCTGAAAGGCGTGCTGGTTAGGTGCATTGGCCTGAACAGGCACCGGAGTGTGGCGACTCGGGGAATTTCACAGTAACTTCATTGCAGTGTTAATGTAAGCTTTACCAATGACCAATAAATAGATAAGTAAATAAGGATTGATGGGGGAAAGAGGGAGGCTGGTGATCGGGGTGGGGTGTGGTGGGAGGAGGGGGGTCGGTACCATGGGCAGGGTGTGTAACTGTCAGGGGGTATCGGTAGGGGGGGACTGGAGATTGGTGTGGGGGGGGGTGCGTTTCAGGGCTGGGGTCAGAAAAGGCCAGCGATCGGGCCGTGGGGGGGCAGAGAGCTGGCATTGCGGGGGCCACACGGGGCTGGCCAGCAATTGGGAAACCATCAGTGCAGGGCTATTGTGCATGTGCTGATCTCGGCACTGACAGATCGATACATGTGCAGTGGGCCCTGTCGGTGGGCTGATTTCAGCCTCTCCAGTGGGAATAGGCTCCACTCCCTGAAATGTAATGATATTCACACTGGTGGCTTCTGCAGTACACAGAGTGTAGGAGATTCTTTGATCTCCCATTGAAAAAACCAATGTGAATTATTTCAATTTTCACGTGAATTCGACACTTTTTGAATTTTTTTTTGGGAGAACTCTGGCCTACATCCTTACTTTTATATTCTATACTTTGGCCAATGAAGGAGGGCATTCCATATGTCTTCTTTACAAACTTGTATACTTGAACTGCTGCCTTTAGGGACCTATTTATTGGTCATTAGTAAAGCTTACATTAACACTGCAATGAAGTTCCTGTGAAATTCCCCTAGTCACCACACTCCGGTGCCTGTTCAGGCCAATGCACCCTAACCAGCATATCTTGATTGTACATCAGGATCTCTCACTTCAACTGCCCTTCTTCACATATTCCCATTTATTGTGTGTTCCCTTTAACTATTCAAGCTCCCTAAATGCATCACCTCACATTTCTCTACGTTAAAATCCATCTGCCATTTACCGCCCACTACACCAACCCATCAAAGTCAAGTTGTAAACTATTGCTATCCTCTACACTACCCCACTATTTGGCTAATCTTTGTGTCATCTACAAATTTCCCAATCATGTCCCCCACATTCGTGTCCAAATCATTAATATATAAAACAGAGTAGGAATCCCAATACTGAGTTTTGTGGCAATTGCTTGAAGCAACTTCCTATTTGCAAGGGCATCCATCAGACAATACTCTTTATTTCCTGTTACGAAGCCATCTTTTGATCCGGTTTGCCACATTATCCTGTATCTATTGGGCTTTTACTTTTTGACCAATCTGCCATGTGGGACCTTGTCAACAGCCTTGCTAAAATCCATGTACGCAACATCCACCGCACTACCCTCATCAGCCCTTCTTACCACTTCCTCAATGAAGTCAATAAAATTTGTGGGGCGGAATTTCCTTTAACAAATCCTTGAACAAAAAAAGGGTCTTATGAGAAATTAATTTGACCATCTTGAGCTAAATTGTGATGACACCATCCCCAATTGTCCAGTGTAGCTGAAAATTTTAACCAGTGAAATTCCTGCTTTGATTTTTGATTAACTGATCGCAATTGTGACACAGATATGCATCACGGGTTATGAAGGGAAAATCGGCAGAGCGACTGTTACCTGAAGCACAAAGCCAGCCCCATGTCTACCTACTGTGTTGTGCACTTTACACACCACAAGTGACCAATAAACAGTGAAGCAGCAATGATTGATAAAACTGTCAGGCTTACAAGGGCGAATTGAAGCATTTTCAACCCCAGTGTAGGGTTTCACCCACCGGCATCAGCTGGGAATTTAGGTACAATTGTCAATGGGCCTTACAGGATGTTCTAGTTAATTTAATGGATAGAATATTTGCCAAGTTCCATTAGTCTTTACATCCAAAAATCAATGGCATTCCCAGCAGAAAAAAGCTCTGTGCTGAGAAATCAGGTTGATATACTTTATCCAATATCTTCTTCCTCTCTTTGCCTCTTATACATCAAAGGCTCCTGTGTAATGTAACTTTTTTTTGACCATTATCTCTGGTACATCCTCTTGGTAATTAGAGAATGACCTTGCAGAGCCCATGATTATACATTCTTTTTATAACTTGGTCCATCCATGACTTCCAAAATCCAATAAAAGAAAGTTGGAATGAATCCATGGTTGAATAATGAGCACAGTAAGAAGTCTCACAACATCAGGTTAAAGTCCAACAGGTTTATTTGGTAGCAAAAGCTTTCAGAGCACTGCCCCTTTGTAAGGTGAATGAGGAGTTGTGTTCATAAACAGGCCATATAAAGACACAAACTCAATTTACAAAATAATGGTTGGAATGTGAATCTTTACAGCTATTGAAGTCTTAAAGGTGCAGACAATGTGAATGGAGAGAGCGTTAAGCACAGGGTTAAAAAAAGAAGTGTATTGCCTCCAAACAGGACACTTAGTGAGATTTTGCAAGCCCAGGCAAGTCGTGGGGGTTACAGATAGTGTGACATGAACCCAAGATCCCTGTTGAGGCCGTCCTCGTGTGTGGAACTTGGCTATCAGTTTCTGCTCAGCGACTCTGCGCTGTCGTGTGTCGTGAAGGCCGCCTTGGAGAACACTTACCCAAAGGTCAGAGGCCAAATGCCTGTGACCACTGAAGTGTTTGCCAACAGAAAGGGAACAGTCTTACCTGATGATTGTCGCGTGATGTTCATTCATCCGTTGTCATAGTGTCTGCATGGTCTCCCCAATGTACCAAGCCTCGGGACATCCTTTCCTGCAGTGTATCAGGTAGACAACGTTGGCTGAGTTGCAAGAGTATGTACCGTGTACCTTGTGGATGGTTTTGTCACGTGAGTTCATGGTATCCATGTCGATGATCCGGCATGTCTTGCAGAGGTTGCTATGGCAGGGTTGTGTGGTGTTGTGGTCACTTGTTCTCCTGAAGGCTGGGTAGTTTGCTGCGGACAATGGTCTGTTTGAGGTTGTGTGGTTGTCTGAAGGCAAGAAGTGGGGGTTTGGGGATGGCCTTGGAGAGGTGTTCATCTTCATGAATGATATGTTGAAGGCTCCAGAGAAGATGTTGCAGCTTCTCCACTCCGGGGAAGTACTGGACGATGAAGGGTACTCTGTCCACATCATGGATAATGGGCAAGCAGAGTAAACACTCTATCCAACACTCTGTCTAGCAAGCAGAATTCTCCAGTCATCGGAACTCCTGATGTTCTCCTAACATGTTGTCATGTTACCATCCAAAGGCAATGATAATGTTATCCGGAATATGTGCTGTTAAAGATTCTGAGTAAAAATAATGTTATTCTTCCTGAGGTTTGGTACATTAGTTCATGCTCTAAGTATTGTGCTGTACTCCATTGGTAAATGGAATCACCATTAACCAGCATTTTTGATTAACTGGCAACCATCCATCCCTTTCCCACCCTGGACAATAAAGATTTTTATTTTCTGGATCTCTGATGGATTTTGTTCTGACCCTGGACTGAATTCTCCGACCCTCTGGTTATTTTATGTTAGGTAGTTGACTGATTTGCTTCTCAAATGAGATTTTAAAACTTTTTTGACCTGAACACAGTTTGCCCTTGAAAAAAAATGAAAGCTGTAAAAGAATACTTATTGTACTTCCAAGATGCCTCACCTTGGCTTGTTGTATTTGGATTATGTAGGGTGTTGACAGGAGGTCCTTGGTGTTTTCTTGCTGCTTTGTTGGTTAGTTGCCAACAAACTTTCCTGTTGTGTGTTGGGGGCATCCATGTTGTGTTTGTCTGGAAAGAAATGTTCCAATTTGAGTCTCAGTTCAGACCAAAGCAAGCAGTGACTCATCAAAGCTCAGGATTACATTAGACATTTTTACCATTAGTCATCAAGAATATTGTGGGGCAAAGCTTAGAAAGCCACACTGGAGGAAATGAAAATACATGGGTGGCAGGTGGCACAGTAGTTAGCATTGGTACCTCACAGCACCAGGGATGTGGGTAAAATTCCAGTCCCGGGTAACTGTTTGTGTGGACTTTGCACATTCTCCTCCTGTCTGCATGAATTTCCTCCGGGGGCTCCGGTTTCCCTCCATGGTCCAAAGATGTGCAGGTTATGTGGATTAGCCACGGTAAATTGGCCCTTGGTATCCCTGGCTGTCTATGTTAGAGATTGTGGGTAAAAGCTCTGTCAGAGCATCCATGCAAATCTGATGGGCTGAATGGGCGGTTCTGCACTGTAGAGATTCTGTTATTTGATGATTTCTTCAGCAGGGCCAGGATCTCATGGCCCCAGCCATGGGGTGGGATGCTTTAAGTTTCCCGAAGTAAAGAGCAGCTTAAATGCCCCAGCAGGGGGAGACACTGGGCAGGAATGTAAGATCCTGGCCCATGGTTTTTAGTTTTGTTCTTTTGTTCATGTGTTGCTGTACAAAACAAATGTTTCCTGACTGTGCAGGGACGGAGGATATTTCCTCCTTTACAACAGTCCCTACGTTTTAACTGCATTTCATTGGCTGTGAAGCCCTTTAGGACCTCCTGAAGCTGTGAAAGGTGCTATCTAAATGCAGGGGGATTTTTCTGGTCTCGCCCGACCTGAGACTGGGAATTCCTGCCCGAGGACATTGGAACTTTAAACGGTCCGTTACATTGTCCATCCCGCCTGTGACGATTCCTGTGGTGGACAGGACAGGAAAACTTCCCCACAAGCGATTATTTTTATATGGCTGCAAAATGCAGGCAGTGAGGTTAGAGGCAGTGCGGCTGTAAATAGAAACTCACCGTGAGTTTAGCAGAGATTCTGCTGTGTGAGAATGGGAGGATTTCAGGTGATGTTAATAGTTTAAGGATGTACCATAAACTTACCTCCCAAAATCATTACTTTCACATTTTAAAGTAACACATTACGATTGGTAATTATTAACAGTATTTAAGGCCAAAATATAGGAGCCAATTTTCACCCTCAGCCCCGAGCCATTCATCACCCATTCCTTTAAAAATATCAATTTCAATGGGACGGAAATCAGTCTTTGTGAAATTTGAGTGATTCACAAAGAAGGAAAGACTTGCATTTCTGTAGCACCTTTCACAACCTCACAGTGTCTTAAAGTGTTTTACAGCCAATTAAGTCATTTTGATGTATAGTCACTCTGATGTTATAGGAAACGCTGTAGCCAATTTGCACTCAGAAAAATCCTACAAATAACAATGAAATAAATGACCAGATGATCTATCTCAAAGTTGTTAATGAGGGATAAATATTGACTGGGACACAAGTTAGAATTTCCCTACCCTTCTTCGAAATAGTGACATGGATCTGTTGTAGCCACCTGAGAGAGTTGTTGTTTCACGTCTCACCTAGCAGTGCGGCGCCCCCTCGGTGCCAGCCCCCTGACAGTGCGGCGCCCCCTTGGCGCCGGCCCCCTGACAGTGCGACGCCCCCTTGGCGCTGGCCCTGAGAGAATCAGTCTGGACTTTGTGTATGTTATTCTATCCGTCCAATCTGCACCTCGGAAGGAAATCGAATATCTTCATGATTTCTGAGCAGAGTTCATGGATCATGGAACCTGTGGATACTATTACATCCCTGACCTGCCAATCCTAGTGTGTAACTATGACTATGAAATCTATAAATAAAACAAAATCTCCAAGTAATGCACCTTCCTGATGCATTTATTCATACACCTCTATTTTGGGTTGTTATTAGCTGTCCCTCGCAATGAGGTCTTTTCAGGATCTTTCCTTTAAGTTTGGGTCTTGTTCCTTGAATCATCTTTTTAATCTGGAGACTGGCTGGTAATTATTCTGGCTTTTGATCAAAGCATGTATACTATGGGTTTCACTGGTTTCTGAAACTGTTGCTCAACTCCTTATTCCCTTTATCAATAATCTTGATCCTTAATTCCTGCTTTCATTTTCAGTGCTGACATCTAATAAGGAGCTTCCTGGGATTCGGACTAACTCACTTCAAGAACAGTTTCAGCTGATGCTCAGATTATAATGAGGCCCACATATCTGTGCCTGCCTATAGTTCATCGGGATATTGAACCTGACAACGTGTTATACACAACATTCAGTTGTTTCAAAGTTTTATATCGAAAGGATTCAAATGTGTTCTGCCTTAAGCCAGATCCCAAGACACGTGTGATTCTTGTGTCGTTCACCATGGAACAGTGGCTAAGGGCATATCATGTAACCTTGCTTAAGGGCTTTATTTTACACAGACTTTTACAGCACAGTAACAGGCCGTTCAGCCCAACTGGTCTGTGCTGTTCCCCATGAGCCGCCTCCAACCCTGCCTTATCTCACCCTATCAACATACTTTTCTGTCCCTTTCTCCCTCATGTTTACAAATCTTGCCCTTAAATATACCTACAATGTTCACCCAACCGTTCTCTGTGGGAGTGAGTTCCACATTCTCATCACTCTGGGTAAAGACATTTCTCCTGAATTCCCTAAAGCTTTTATTAATGACTACTGTATATTGGTAGCCCCCAGTTTCAGACTCTTACCCAATGTTTGCACTTGGCAAAATGTGCCAATTCTAATCCCATCTCCCATCTGCACTTTGAATCAAAGAGCAATACTCTCCCCCAATCCTCTTACTTGTCACTCAATGTGGGTTAATCGCAGCTACAAGTAATCGTAAAGTGGTTTACCAGGAAGAATTACAAGATTACTACACGGTCGAGTGCTTGGGGATCAGCACACCAGCAAATCGAGAAAGACACAATTTTTTCTCGCAAATCTCTCCGTTTCCTTCTAATTTGTAACAGGCATTTGTGCTGATTTCACTTCTGAATGGCCTAGATTAAATCTCAGGGATATGCCCTTTAGTTCTGGATTCCCCCCAGCAGGGAAGAAGGTTCTCTGGGTCTATCCCATCAATTACTTTATTATATTTTGTGCCTCAATTAGGCCACCTCTCGTCATTCGGTACTCAAGCAGTGAAGGCCACATTGACGTAACTAACCTGTCCTCAATTTAACCCTGTTAACTCCAGTACAGTTCTGATCAAGCTGTGATGTACACTTACAAAAGTGAACATGTCCTTCCTGTGAACTGAATTCAGTGCTACGGATGGATCTGATTAGAGTTTTATAAAACTGTAAAATAACTACCCCTCGTTGATATTCCAAACTTCTTCAGGTACTCTTGCAACATTTAAGAAGCATCTGGACAAGCACTTAAATCGCTAAGACATAGAAAGCTATTGTCCAGTGAGGGATTAGCGTAGGTTAGTATTTGATGGTCAGCATAGATGTGTTGGGCCAAAGGGCCTGTGTCTGTGCTGAGAAATATTCTATGAGGAAATATCCCCATTCCGTTAACCTTTTTGTATGTAATTTGAAGTTGTGCACTAGGTTTTATTGTGATGTGTATATCAGAACTGAAATCTCTTTGCCCCTCCACAGTTTCTGACCTGTTACCGAGAAGGAAACACTCCACTTTATCTCTTAGACTCAAAATATTACATAATTTTGAAAATCTTGGCAAATCCCCTTAAAGTTTATTTATTAGTGTCACAAGTCGGCTTACATTAACACTGCAATGAAGTTGCTGTGAAAATCACCTGGTTAACACACTCTGGTGCCTGTTCGGGTTACACTGAGTAAGAATTTAGCATGGCTGATGCACCCAACCAGCACGTCTTTCAGACTGTGGAAGAAGCCAGAGCACCTGGAGGAAACCCACGCAGACACGGGGAGAATGTGCAGACTCAACACAGATAGTGACCCAAGCTGGGAATTGAACCCGGGTCCCTGGCGCTGTGAGGCAAATCTCCTTACAACCTTCTCTATTCTCGCACAATGAATTTCATTCTCCACTGTCTCATCATGAGTAAAAAATGGAAAAACAGAATATTTGTAAAAGGTTGGGAGACAGGTAAATGTTGGAATGCCGAGAGATTGGTTGTCCTTGTAATGAAATGTTAAAAATTAACATGCAGCTAATTAACAAGCAATTGGAAAGGCAAATAATACATTGGCTTTTATTTCAAAGGTTTTTTTCTATAAATGTAAAGAAGTCTTGCTGCAATTGTGTAGGGCTTTGGGAGACCACATCTGAATCATTGTATACAGATTGGATCTCCTCACCTAAGGAAGGATATACTTACCTTCGAACAAGTGTGACAAAACTTTACCCAATTGATTCCAACTGAAGTGAGTTCTCCAATGATTAGATATAAAATAGAATGGGTTTATATTCTCTGGAACCAAAAGAGAAAATGCTGAGAAATCTTAGCAGGTCTGGCAGCATCTGAAAGGAGAGGAAAGAGTAGACGTTTTGAATCCAGATGACTCTGTCAAAGCTAAAAGGCATAGAAAATGGGAGATATTTGTACTGTCGGGGAAGGGAATGAAAGACGAGTCATAGCCACAAAAACTCGGGGAAAGGCTGCTAATGGCAGTCCATAGAGAGGATAGAAGGTGTGATTGGCCAAACGGCAGAGAAGCTGAAATCAGAGAGTAAATGTGACAGATGATAATGTGGGAGGAGCCGGGGGGGGGATGGGTGGGTGGGAGAGAGGTAAAACTGAACAGAAGTGGAAGCAAAGAGGAAGAAAATGTAAGGAAAAGGGGATAAAATAGGAGGAAGGAGTAGGGGGGAAGAAAAATAAAGAAAGTCAATAAAAAAAGGTAGAGAACGGTTAAAAATAAAATGAAATGAAAACAAAGGAGTCAAAGTGGGGTAGAACTAATCATTGGAAGTAGTTGAATTTGATGTTAAGACGGGAAGGCTGTAAAGTGCCGAGCTGGAAGATGAGATGCTGTTCCTCCAGTTTGTGTTGAGCTTCACTGGAACATTGCAGCAGGCCAAGGACAGACACGTGGGCATGGGAGCAGGATCGTGTTAAAATGGCAAACAACTGGAAGGTTAGGGTCCTGACTGCGCACAGACTGAAGGTGCTCAGCAAAGTGATCACCCAGTCTACGTTTGGTCTCTCTGATATAGAGGAGACCACATTGGGAGCAGCGAATGCAATACGCCAAACTGAAAGAGGTGCAAGTGAAACACTGTTTAACCTGGAACGAGTATTTGGACCTTGGATGGTGAGCATGGAAGAGATAAAGGGGCAATTGCATGGGAAGGAGCCATGGGTAACAGAAGAGGTGTTGGGTATAGTGGAGAAGTGGACTAGGTTATCCCGGAGGGAATGGTCTCTCCGGAACACTGACAGAGGGAGCGAAGGGAGGGTGTGTTTAGTGGTGGCATCACTCTGGAGTTGGCAAAAATGGCGGAGGATTATACTTTGCATGTGGAGGCTGGTGGAGTGAAATGTGAGAACAAGGGGAACTCCAGCCTTGTTCAGGGAGGGGGTGAGGGTTGTGGTGCGGGAGATGGGCTGTATGCTGTTGAGGACCCTGTCAGCAACTGTAGATGGGAATCCATGGTTGAGGAAGAAGGAGCACATATTAGAAGCACCACTTTGGAAAATGGCATCATCAGAACAAATGCAATGGAGGCGAAGGAGCTGAGAGAAAGGGTTGGAGTCCTTACAGCATGCGGGGTGTGTCCAGATAGCTGTGGGAGTCAGTGGGCTTGTAGTGGACATTGGTAGATAGTCTATTGCTGGAAATGGAGACAGAAAGGTAAGGGAAGGGAAGTGTCTGAGATGAACCAGATGAAGGCGATAGAGGGGTGGAAACTGGAAGTGAAGTTGAATTTTTTGAGGTCCGGATGAGAGCATGAAGCAGCACCAAAATAGTCATCGATGTTCCGGTAAAGGAGTTGTGGAAGGGGACCTGGGTAGGCCTGGAACAAGGAATGTTCTACTCCATAAAAAGACAAGTGTAGATCAGACCCATACGGGTACCTATTGCTACTCCTGGAGTTTCTCTGGAGTTCTATATTCTCTGGAATTTAGAAGAATGAGAGGG
Organism: Carcharhinus amblyrhynchos; assembly: GCF_965287045.1. Taxonomy (NCBI): domain Eukaryota; kingdom Metazoa; phylum Chordata; class Chondrichthyes; order Carcharhiniformes; family Carcharhinidae; genus Carcharhinus; species Carcharhinus amblyrhynchos. Next base: position 1,518,128 of record NC_137328.1, read on the forward strand.
GACCTCATTGAAACTTACTGCGTTTTTTGAGGTTTTGATAGATTGAGAGGTTGTTTTCCTCTGGTTGGAGACCAGGGCTCATAGGCTCAGGTTAAAGGGTTGTCCATTTTGGAGCATCATGAGGAGGAATTACTTTGCTCAGAGCTTTGTCAATTTTTGGGATTTTTCTCCTCCAGGGACAATAGATGTTCAGTCAATATTCAAGGCTGAGATCAGCAGTGGTTTGGATACTAATGGAATCAAGGGATATGGGGAAATGGTAAGAAAATAGATCAGTCAGGACCTTGCTGAATGACAGAGCAGACTTGAGGGGTTAAATGATCCACTCCAGCCCTTCTTTCTTATCCTGGGCATATTTCCAAATTCTCTTCATGGACTTGCCATTATTCCTAAATCTGGGTCTCTGAGACAGGATGCAATATTCTAATTACAATCTAACTGATGACCAGTACAGCTTCCACAGTCGTTTTGTATTCTTTGGTCATCTTTACAAAACCTTCCAATTTACCAAGGTTAGTTTCATTTCATCTTTCTTTGAAAGTTGTCATGTTTCAGTCAAGTTTCTTTGACTCATCCTCCTCCGTTGGGATTTTTAAATATGTTTTGTCCTCCTATGCCCCCTACTTGCACCATCCAATTTCCTAAAATTAGTCCCAGTGCTGTCAGCATCATTGTTGGAAGAGAACATTGATGTCAAAAGCTGTTGCTCCCTTTGCGTTGCCATTTCTATCCTTTCACCCGAGTCAGTTTCTCAATGGCACACATTGTGCACAGTTTCACCCAGTTACTTTTGCACATTGCTATAATTTGTCTACAAACTCCTTACTCTATCTCCTACTCATTATTTGGCCATCTATAATATACTCCCAATTGAAATACAGTTCCCTTTCTAGTTTCTTGACTCTTTGCAAATAGATCTCTACATGATCTCACATAGGATCCTGAGGTTGTGAATTAAATCCTTTGATCAATACTCACATTCTGCCTGGCCTTTTATGCTGTATCCTTTTGGAATATTTTGTCACTGGGAATCTTTAACTCTCAGCCCTGCCCTAGCCTGAGCTACTCTAGCTTAATGTTGCTATGCCTTATCATTCATAACAACTTGTGCTCCTAATTCAACAGTTCCATTTAAAATACATGTTGCACCTTTGTGTACACGTAACTGGAGGCTACTTTTATTCAAGTTAATATTGACTTATTGTTTGTTCTTTAGATCCCTTAGTTTCTCTTCTTTCTTTCTCACATATTTTGTCCCTGTTTCTATTCTCTTTGCCATTTTCTTTCACTTTTTTCCCTTTCTTTGGTTCACTCTCTTCGTTCATGTTCTCTCTGTGTCTGTGTGGGTTTCCTCTGCGTGCTCTGGTTTCCTCCCACAGTCTGAAAGATGTGCTGGTTGGGTGCATTGGCCACGCTGAATTCTCCCTCAGTGTACCCGAACAGGCACCACAGTGTGGTGACTAGGGGAATTTTCACAGTAACTTCATTGCAGTGTTAATGTCAGCGTATTTGTGACACTAATAAATGAACTTTCAAAAAAACTCTGACATAAGACCGTTTACCCACCACAACCACTTGCATTTGTATAGTGCCTTTATATGTTGTAAAACATCCCAATTGCAATCACTGTTTCCCAAGAGCAATTCTTTACATGATGTCCTTCAAGATACTTTGAAACATGTGAGAAAGTGCTGCGTAAGTCTATGCTTATTGTATTTGAGCTCAACATTTCCAGTCTGTGTATTTCCCATATGATACTCCTGATAGGAAGATGTTAATGGAGTTCATGCTGTTTAATTTGGGAATTGTGTTTCTGTGAGCAATCCCTGGGATGTCAGTTTGCCCTGGGTGCTCATGCACAACAACAACAGTGAATCAACAGCTCACTGTACAAACAAGCTGCTGACTCTCCCTCTCATCCAACTGCATCACTGTCGGAAAGGAGTCTAAAGCCTGTTACCACTTAATGCACCGCAACGGGAGCAATGTGAGGGTTAACTCAGTCATGGAAGTGGACACCAGCATTCTCATCTTGTTCCGACCTCTCGGCAGGGTGCACAAGCAGATATACGGCCTAGCACTTTCATTGTACTTTGTTCTACTCTATCAGCATTTTTGTAAATCTGCAATTAGTCTTAAGAGCTTGTGTAAATGAGGCCTCCTGATAGATGAGGCATCTAGAGAGACATCAGATTTATTGTAACACTTTGTCTCCCTTTCTTTGTCCCATCCCTTGTATTGAAGATGCTGGGAGGGATTGAGTTGGAGGCTTACTTTATATTCTTCAGCATTAAAGTTGGGTGACAAAAATGTACCTGACTAATGTAATTGCACTAAAGTCTTCCAACCATACAGGCTCTGATGGCGGAGATATGAAAGGCTGTCTTAGTTAACATTTGATGATTATCAGAAGTTGGGACAAAGTGAATGTCCATTTGACAATCTGACAGTTAAACCTCCTCAAGAGGATCAAATTCTCCAGATGAGACAGATGTTATTAATTGCATGCTGTCCTGCACTCATCGCGAGAACATTTAATGAAAATAGAAATCATCACCAAAATGTTTATTTGCCTCCTTGACGCAGAATCCATTGTCAGGCAATTAATTTAAAACCTCTTCAACTCTGAGGGCCTCACAATATTTCTCGCTTTCTCTCAAGGTTGCTTGATGTTTAGTCAAAGTATGAGATGACTTGCAGAGAAATTGACAACGGTGTTCGACTTAAAATATACAGTCGATGCTAAGCTTTCCACGCAGACATCTTTAATCGAGAATTCCGGATTAGGGGGAAGAAGAAGCCAGAATCACAGCTGATCAAACACCCTCGAATCAGGAGTCAGGGATAGGAAAGCATCGTGGGTGGTTAGTTTGGAGGTGGCCATTGTATAATCTGTGTACTAGAACAATCGCATCCACTAGTAACTGGCAGGTTCCTGGCATTTTGCTCCAATAAACCATTTAACATGATGACTGATTGGATGAGTTTAGAGTAACAACCACATTGATAAGATGTGGATAGATTATTTTTTTCACCCCTTTCCCAGCTCACTTGCTGCTGAAACCCTCATTCATGTTTTTGATTTCTTGGGGTTTGATTATTGTACCTAGCCCACTCTCCCACATTCTCTGTTCTGTAAACATGAGGTTATAAGAACATAAGAAATAGGAGCAGGAGTAGGCCATCTAGCCCTTCGAGCCTGCCCCGCCATTCAATAAGATCATGGCTGATCTGAAGTGGATCAGTTCCACTTTCCCACTTTCTCCCCATAACCCTTAATTCCCCTGCCTATCAGAAACCTATCTACCTGTGACTTAAATATATTTAGCGAGGTAGCCTCCACCACTTCAACGGGCAGAGAATTCCAGAGATTCATCACCCTTTGAGTGAAGAAGTTCCTCCTCAACTCCGTTCTAAACTGCAACCCCCCCCCACCTTATTTTGAGGCTGTGCCCTCTAGTCCTGCTGTCCTTTCTAAGCGGGAAGAATCTCTCTATCTCTACCCTATCCATCCCCTTCATTATCTTATACGTCTCTATAAGATCTCGGGACTCTTGCGCTTGGATGTGTCGTGACTCACATTAAGCCCCATTCCCTACACCCCTGTGCTTTGTCACTTATCCTGGCTCCTAGTCGAGCAGCATCTTGATTTTAAAATGATTATCCTTGTTTATCCATGCACCCCCACCTCTGTAATCTCCCCCAGCTCCACAACATTTTATTATGTATCAGTACATTATCAGTACCCATCTAATTCTGGCCTCTTGTAATCCCCACTCGTTGTTGTCCCACCATTGATGATCATACCTTCAGCTGGCTAGACCCCAAGCTCTGGAATTCCCTCTTTCCACCTCTCCGCCTTTTATTTTCCTCCTTTAACTCCTTAAAACCTGTTCCTTTAACCAGATGTTTGGTGGTTTAAACTTATATTTCCTCAGTGACTTGGTGTCATATTTGGATTTAAAGTTAAAGTTTATTTATTAGTCACAAGTAGGCTTACATTAACACGGCAATGAAGTTACTGTGAAAATCCCCTATTTGTCACACTCTGGCACCTGTTTGGGTACACTGAGGGAGAATTTAACACGGCCAATTCCCCTAACCTGCACATCTTTAGACCATGGGAGGAAACTGGAGCACCCAGGGGAAACCTGCAGGCCCGGGGAGAATGTGCAAACTCCACACAGACAGTGACCCAAGCCGGGAATCGAACCTGTGTCCCAGGTGCAATGAGGCAGCAATGCTAACCAGTGTGCTACGATACCGCCCCCTTTGTGATTCTTTGTGAAGTTCATTGGGGTGTTTCGTTGTATTAAAAGTGCTTATAAACATAAACTTTTGCTGTTTGGTACAACTTTTGATTTAATTTCCCCAGATTTCTCAAGTCAAGCAGCAATGAATCATGTATTGTCTCTGTCAGACCAGCAGTCTAGCCGTGTTGTTGAATCTCTTGCTATCGATAGGTTTCAGGGTCTCTTTTTAAACTAGCCATTGAGGCCTAGTGTGACAAGGATATAAAAAATCCAGGCTTTTCCGTTAGCTCTGAGTGAGGTGCAGAGTGACCTGCCTCATGCCAATCTAACCTCCTGAGCCAGTCAGTGTTTGTGTTATTGCCAGCACATTTTCATAATCCACCAAAAGTGGAATAATCAGCCAGCGATACTCCATCAGAGTAAAACAAAAACTAATTTTAAATATTACGGCATTTGCATAACAGTTAGTAACAAAAAGAGAAGGCTCGCTGTCTGTCTGATAGGAAAAGTGTTGGCCCCAATTAGGCTGAAGGATTTTCATTTTTAAAATCTGGAACATTTCAGATGAAATATCATTTTCTCCAATGACAAGTTTAAAAAAATCTGATGTTGAATCTTACAGTTAGTCCTGTCCATATTTACTGGTCCGACATTCATTCTTGGTGGACTGGAATGAGCTCAGGGTTACAGAGGAACTATAAACCTCAAACAACAGCCAGTCATCGCTGGAGATTGCCAGGGAAAAAATAATATCCACAGCAAAGGGATCGTCAGCTCAGTTGCCATCCTCTCTTTCCTCCTACGTTTGTACCATAAAACATGTCCATGAACACACGTAAAAAAAATCTGGCGTTGGAAGTGAGCAGTGGTGTGAAAGTTGAAGCTGCTTTATAAGGAATTTTGGCATTGCTGAACAGACAAGAACAACAAAATTCACAAATACTGAAGGCAGAGTGAGGCATCCTGGGGACAGGGCTGAGGTAAAATCAATCTTACTGCTTTCCCTTTTTATTCGGGACTGAACTGCAGAAACTAATCACATATTATGGGCTCTGATACCGTGAAGGATTTCTGGATGCCTCAGCTGACACTTTGCGATTAACACAACATTTTGCATCGCAACATCAGGTAGTTTGTTCATTTTCTGTTGAGGCAAAATTTTGTCCAGGAAGAAATTAATTGTGTCCAATAGTTAAAGTGAACGTCTTATTAATCCAGCATACTACGCATTAGTGCAAAAGAGTGCCCACAGCAATTATCAGACATATTTATGAATAATTTCACTTGCCATCATTTTTGTGACACGAGCCTTTCGAGTGCCGATGTCAGTGACTGTTCCCTTATTATCCTGTAAGTGGTGTATAAAAATAAAATACTAAATTAAACAATATGGATCATTCTGTGTGGGAGGCCTATTAATTGTAATTGCTCTGTGAAATAGGTGACTCAGTTTAAGGAAATCTTATACATAAGCAGGCAAGTGCACTCACGTGCTACTGCTGTCAATTAAAGATACTGTGTAAGTTTTCCAACAGATAAATTATTGAGCTGCTAATTTTGCTTTTGTGCCCGGGAAATGCTCTAACTTTAAGATGACAGCTTTATCCATTAGGATGAAGCTAGTGACAAGAGTGGAGTTTCAGGCAGAAGGGCTGGTGAAAGGAGACTGCATTACCACCAGTAATATAGGGACACATCAACAGCTCAATCAATAGGCAGGAGTCAATTACAGAGGAAGCGCATGCTTAAGCAGCTTCTGATTATTAGGTTCACATTCAGTCCACCAAATGGACCTTATTGACAAGTCGCTATACAGCAGGGAGTGCCACTCTTTTGACAGACAGGAGAAATTCCACTGGGCAATAGAGGGACAAGGGGAGCGACAGAAGCTCAGAATTTGCCAGCTGTGTTAAAAAGAGAGACTGATGGACCAGAATCAAAGTGGAACAGTTTTATTAATTTCAACTGCTCAGTGATAAATCATTCATATAACTGATGCACTGTCAATACCAGTGCCTGTTTTCCCTCTCAGGTGATTGTGAAAACAGTCCCACAGCACTATTTCAAAGCAGGGCAGGGGAGTTCTCCCCAGTGTCCTGGCCAATCTTTATCCCTCAATCAGCATCACACACAGAAAAGAACAGATCACCCGGTCAGTCTCTTGTTGCATTTTTGGGATCTTGCTGTGCACAAAGCGGCTGCTGCGTTTTCTACTTTACAACAGTGGCTACACTTCAAAAAGTAATTCTGTGGCTATAAAGTGCTTCAGGGCACCCTGCGGTCATGTAGCAATGCAAGTCTTTCTTTAGAAGATTCCTGCATTACTAGTGCAAGTCTGTCAGAGCTGCTAATAACATTACAGAAATGTATTGATATTGGGAGCTCAGTACGTTGATTGATACCATCAGAAATATAAATGTTTCCACTCCTCCTCCAGCTTTGGAGCATCGCTGAGTTGCTGAAACCCTTATCCACACTTTCTGTCAATTTTAGACTTTACGGTACTCATCATTACCTCCATCCAACAATCTGTATAAACTTTCACTTGTTCTGAAATAGATCCACTTATACCAGCTTCTACACATGGTTCTGCTCACACGTCACCTTGTCAATCTACAATTACTTCCCAACACATTGAGTTTCAAATTCTTTGATCATTTATCGGTGGTTTTATCAACTCGCTTTCTGAAATCTCTTCCAACCTAACATCCCTTTCCAAATACTTCAGCTCAGATGTGTCCCCATACATTGTCTCAGAAATTTCAGTGCCTCTAGAATTCCTTCATTAATCCATCCGCATCTTTAAACAACTTCTTCAAATACATCTTTCATTTGAGCTTCCAATTGCCTTGCCTCTCCTGCTCCTCCATCATATCATGGCATTTTTTTTTCTGTCACCTAAAGGTAAATTTACACTTCTATTGCCTGATTCACAGACTCGGGGCATCACACACCCACAAAGTATGTTCACTGTTGTAATGTAGGAAACACAACTGCTAATTTGTGTACAGTAAGATCCCATAAATAGCAATAAGATAATGACCAGATAATCTGTCTTCAGTGATGTTGGTTGAGGGATAAGTACTGGGCCCCAGGGAGTTCTATTTCCTGCCACCTTCCTTCAATAGCAGCCAGCGGAGATTTTGCATTAACTTGAGAGAGCACACAGCCTTCATTCATTGTCTCATCTAAAAGACAGCACCTTCAACTCTGCAGCACATCCTCAGTCCTGCACTGGGAAGATCAGCCTGGATTTTGTACTCATGTCTCTGGTATGGGAATTGAACCCAGGTTGATACCAGAGATGAGGGGGGTTAGCTTATGAAGAGAGATTGAATAGATTGGGTCTGTACTCGTTGGAGTTTAGAAGGCTGAGGGGGGATCTTATTGAGACTTGCAAGATAATGAAGGGGATAGATAGGGTAGAGGCAGAGAGATTCTTCCCACTTAGAAAGGAAAGCAGAACTAGAGGGCACAGCCTCAAAATAAAGAGGGGGGGGGGGTGCAGTTTAGAACGGAGTTGAGGAGGAACTTCTTCATTCAAAGGGTGATGAATTCTCTGCCCATTGAAGTGGTGGAGGCTACCTCATTGAATATATTTAAGTCATGGGTAGATAGGTTTATGATAGACAAGGGAATTAAGGGTTATGGAGAGAAAGCGGGAAAGTGGAACTGATCCACTTCAGATCAGCCATGATCTTATTGAATGGTGGGGCAGGCTCGAAGGGCTAGATGGCCTACTCCTGCTCCTATTTCTTATGTTCTTATGTAGGACAGATTGCCAGCAGTTAAGTCACATCCTCCTCCTGATGTGAAGAAAGATGTTGCATTTGCAGCGCTGATATCATCTCATGTTTTAGAATGCCTTTTTCAAATAATTGTCAAATGTACAACAACTTTCTTATGAATCGAAATGAACATTTGTCTAGATACTCCTGTATATAATTCTCGCCGAGTTTCTACTGTACATCTTATCATGCAATTGATAAGATCTACAAATCCCACGTTATTCAAATTAGGACAGGGGAGGGCGAGATGAAATCAGTAACTACTGAACTTGTAGTTTCCAAAATTAAACAGAGAAGCATTCAGAGCTTAATTTCTGCATATTTTCTGTAAAACCCTCACAAATTACATGAAACTCACTCTAGTGATGCTGTGTCAGATATACTTTAAGAAAATCAATTTTCTTAAAAACAAAACACACAGCAGATGCTGGAACAAAAAAAAATCAATCTCTTTCAGATTATAACTTTTTTTTGTTACTTGGCTGCCAGAACCTCACTGGTAACTTGTAAAGAAAGGCTATTGCCAGAGGCTAAATCATCAGTATATTGATTTGATTATGTAAAAACTCTATAGAACCCATGCGGATCTAGTGGGATTGATAGAAAGGGAAAAAAAGCAATCTTTATATTGTTCCTGATAAAACCATCATTACGTTTCTTCACAGTGGAACAGTTTCTTTTATTTCTTCACTGATCTATATGATTTTTTTTCTGCTAAATCCACTAAAATGTAATTAACACTGCGCAGGATTCAGAACTCCCAGAGAGAGTAATATGGGATTCTTATCTTCTGAGCAGTTTCTGATTCAGAATACAGCAGTGATATAGTGGCACCCTCTCCTGGGCACCCTTATGCCCACTCATACTGTCGACCTTTGACATTACGTTACCCTGCCTCCGGCACACACCATTTCTTTTCTATTGGATGCAGAAGATTGGGATTAGAAAACAAGACAGTATATTCTGGAGAATACAATTTGCTTTTCATACTGAAAATTCCTTTCATTCTCATCTCTGTTGAATACTGTTTTCAGAGGGAGAGAGCGAGACAGAAACGACAGACAAGAATAAAAGAACAAATTATTACATGAAAATCTAATGATAAACTCTCGTTTTACTGTCAGTTACATTTATACATCGTTAACTCCTACAGGCTTCAGGATCCCCATTGTGTCATTAAAAGCTTTTGGCCAGAATTCTCCAGTCTTGCACACCCCATTGCTGCTACCAGCAAGAATGGAGAATTTGGCGCTCAGCCAAACATTTGTTCACATCAGCGGGACTGGACAATGCCAGCCATGTGCGAGGTTGGAGAATTCCAGCCTCATGTATATCAGCCCATTCGGATAACCACTACTGATTACGGTCAATATCCTTCAGGATCATCTTGTACGCTAGCCAGAAAAATACTGTAACCATCACAGGTGCTTTCCAATTACTAATCCAGACATAAAAACAACATAAAAATATGTCATTAGGTTTAGAAATAAGGGAATTAAGGAACTGAAGTACTTGCAGATTTTTTAAAGACCATAAAATTAACATCATCTGTAATCTTAGCTCAACTTTCCTGTAAGATTTACAGCCTATGAGGGTGATTCTCCAAAGCTACTCACTGTAGCTGGGATTCATAGAATCCCTATAGAACAGAAGGAGGCCATTCAGCCCATCGAGTCTGCCCACCAGAAAAAGATAAAATTTGTATTTCTGTCACTTCCTTCAGTTGTCTCAAAATGTTAGACCATAAGTTATAGGAGCAGAATTAGGCCATTCAGCCCATTGAGTCTGTTCTGCCATTCAAGAAAAGCTGATAAGTTTCTGAACTCCATTCTCCTGCTTTATCCCCATTACTTTTGATCCTCTTATCGATCAAGGACATATCTATCTCCGTCTTAAATACACTCAGTGGCCTGGCCTCCACAGCTTTCTGTGGCAATGAATTCCATAGACTCACCAAGTTCAGGCTGAAGACATTCCTCCTCATCTCGGTTCTAAAGGGGTTGTCCCTTTTACTCTGAAACTGTGCCCTCAGATCCTAGTCGGTCCTATTAATGGAAGCACCTTCTCCACATCCATCCTATCCAGGCCATTCAGTATTCTGTAAGTTTCAATAAGATACCCCCCCCACCCCCGGTAATCCTTCTAAACTCAATTGAGTACAAACCCAGAGTCCTCAAACAATCCTCATGGATCAAGCTTTTCGTTGTTACGGCCAATTAAGTACATCTGAAATGTCATCACTATTATAATATCGGAGGTAGTTTCTCCCTAACCTTCTCATCACCTCCTGTAATCAACCTAAACTCATCAATCAGATCATTCCTTAATTTTCTATCTGTTGGGGAACAGAAACCTAGCCCAATTCCATTGCGTTTTCACCAGTAATGGCAAGAGAACAAACAGGTTCAGTGAAACTAGATGCAATCAGATGGATTCAAAATAACTTGCAGCAGCTGATCCAAATGTTTAAATCACTAACCAAGCCTGGTGGATTAGCAACTTACATTTCCACATCTTGGGCCTAGCTTTAAATCTACCTCAGTCTGTGTCCTAAAGATCTCCTCAATCTTTTGTAAATGTCCTCTGGGAAATCAGTGCGAGAAGTCTCAATCTAATTCCTTGTGGGTATGGATCCATAGTGCAATATTGTCCCTAATTTGGCATTAATTAACAATCACACGGGGAGTAGCAATGAAGAAGGTTGCTGTGGGAACTGGAAATGTCACATTGATGCTGCAAGGGAGAGGTGTCCAATAGTTCGGGCAGTGAACCACATCTTTCTGACACTTATGATTAAATCACTTTTAAGGCAAGGAGAATCATGATTAAATGTTCAGTATAACTTCCAATCAGATCTGTATTTCTTGCAATTCCTGGACCACATAATCTGTGAATCCTGTTTCTCTCCCTCTCTCTTGTTACTCTCTCTCTCACTCTCTTATCTCTTTAGTTTAATTTATCTCTGTCTCTATCTTTGCCTCTGCCTTTCTTTAATCCTTGCTACCTAAATCCATTTGTCCCACTTTGGTATTGCTTTCTACCATTCAAACCTGGGTTCATTTGGCAGATGGGCCTCACTGTAACACATTGATCAGTGTCACACCTATCAACCTGTAACACCCAGCTCACAGCAGTGTGACACCTGATAGTCCATTTGTTTTTAATAACTGGACACGTCTTAGAAAACCAGTGAATAGGTCTCGTAGTGAATGATGGATTTGTGTTTCTACTTAGCTTGATGGGAAATGTTAGTAGCTGGTTAACAGTTCTGTTAATTGTAGCTCTCAGCTCTCACATACTTACTGCATCATTCAGTATTTTTTGTGTGGATTTTATGGGGGCTCAAGTATTTGCAAAACAAAGATAATGGATTAAGAACAAAGAAAAGTACGGCACAGGAACAGGCCATTCAGCCCTCCAAGCCCATGCTGACCATGATGCCCTAACTAAACTAAAGAAAACCTTTTGCCCTTACTTGGACATATCCCTGTGTTCCCTCACTATTCATGTACCCATTCAGATGCTTCTTAAATGTTGCTAATGTGTCTGTTTCCACCGCTTCCTCTGGCAATACTTTCCAGCACCCACCATTGTCTGCGTGAAAACCTTCCCCGCACATCTCCCTTAAACTTTCCCCTTCTCACCTTGAACCTGTAACCCTTATAATTGATACTTCCACCCTGGGGAAAAAGCCTATACATACCCTATCTAGGCTGCTCATAATTTTGTCGACCTCTATCAGGTCTCCCCTCAGCCTCCATCTTTCCAGTGAAAACATTCCGAGTTTAGGATCTGTGATTGTGTACAGTTCCCTGACCACGTTACAGCGAAGGATGTAGGAGTGCTGACAGTGGGGCAAAGAGAATTTACAGAGATGATACCAGAACTGCAAGATATTACTATCAGGAAATATTGAACAGGCTGGGGTTCTTTTCTCTAGAAAGGAGAAGACCAAGGGGGTCCTAAGAGAGGTCTTTTGGATTATAAAAGATTTGAGAGTGTAACAAAGAGACGTTTGCATAGACTCTGCCTATATCTCAAATAGTGAATCAAGAGTAAACACCAGGAGCAATGAAATTCTGCCAAAGATGCTCCGGATTCCTCCCACACTCCAAACATGTGCAGGTTAGGTGGATTAGCCATGCTAAATTCCCCTTCAGCGTCCCAAGATGTGTAGGTTAGATGGATTAGGTAAATGTGTGGAGTTACGAGGATTAAATGGGAGAAAGGGCCTGGATTCAGTCAACGGGAGTCGGTGCAGACTTAATGGGCTGAATGGCCTCCTTCTGCACTGTAAGGATTCTATTATGCTTTGCAAAACCACATAATTCCCACCCTTTGCAAGCATCATTTCATATAACTTGGAGGGAGGAGGGGACGGGGTGAGAAGGGAGGAGGAGGAGGAGTGGAGAGAGAGAAAGGTTGATATGGGAAAGAGAAGGAACGGTTAGGAGGAAGTGAATGCTAAGGAGAGGAGGGTAAGGATGGAGATGTGAGGAGGAGGGGGATGAATGGAAAAGAGGGAAAGGGGTTTGGGATGGAAGTGGAATAAGAGGAGAGGCAATAGAAGGGAGGGAGATGAAGGAGGAGAGAAGTGGGAATGGATAGAGAGACACCAGTTTTTGTATTTCTGGGAGCATTAGAATCCTTCCATTTTGCTATACTTGTATCTCTCAGCTTGCTGTATCACAGATAGGATGAGTGCAGCCTTGTTCTGTCAGAGGTGAGTCATGTTTCACTGCGGAGAAACATCTCATAATTGACTCTTCCAGTGTCTAAGCTCCTCGATGTGTGTCACACCTCTGTACTGGAGTTTAAGAACATTTAGTGCGAAGGCCCAATCGTTTAAAAAATCTCTTGCATTCTCAAAATTGCCCGGTTTGTTACTGGTGTCCAACAAGGTTGTGATATTTCAGCTCAAAAAACCACAGCTAGAAAACTGAAATTAAAGAAAATGAGTTTAAAACTTCAATCTGGCATTGTGTGGAATATTCACAGCAAGTGTTAACATATGGAGTAGAATTTCTCAGACACCGGTTTTGCAAAGTCATGTGGATTAACATTAAATATAGGCAACTGCACGAATACTTAAATAATTGCACAGGTTTCTCTGCATTGTGTGGCATCAGCTTTTGTTTCATTAAACACAAAGGGCGACATTACAATTTGGTTGTAGAATTCTGATGTAGAAATCACAAGTTCTTTTGTTTCTTCTGCCAGCTAGTTTCTGTGAAAAAGCAAGAAATTTTGATGACCTTTGTCTTGTCTTCGTAAATTTGCCTTGAGTGGAGCTGTGGTAAACGCAGAGCAAGCTGAGAGCTACCCTCATGGGACAGAACGACCCTGCATGTCAAACCCACAATCATCTGGTCAGGAAGCCACGACTAGGCTAATGCCTGTTTCCTAATAACCCTCATGCACATGATATCTGTACAACGCTGCAATATCAGTAGCAGATTTCACTCAGATTGGCGGCAGACACATAATAATGAATGTGACAATGATCTGAGTGAAATCTGGTACTGCTCTGTCTGTACCCTGTATCCTCAATAACAGAAGAACAATTGTGGCGAAATTATATCATCGACACCATCTTCCTGGCTGAGTTTTGTTTTACAAAAGTCATACCTGTTATACACGAGTAGGGAGTGATTTAATTGAGGTTTTTAAGTTAATGAATGAATTTTATAGAGTCAATAGAGAGAAAATATTTCTCTGAATAGAGAGGGGGCTGGGTTGGGTTGGGGTGGGGTGGGAGGGGGGGATGGCCCAAAACAAGGGAGCAGTGAACCCTTTAAGGGATAGCAGCATGACATCACTAGAAGGGAAGTGTATCATGTGATCCAGTCCTCAGTTTCACCTTGGCTTGAAGCAGGACACGGCGCACACAGCTCTGCTGTTGAGGTCTTCAGACTCCCTGGGTGGGACCTCCTGGCCAAAACCAGAAAACCCCACCTGAGGCCAACGGATCTGTGCGTGATCCGTGTCCCACCCGCTGTGATTCCCATGGCAGACAGGATGGGAAAAATTTTGCCCCCTATCTTTGTATAAATGTTACCACGTGCCTAGTCTTAATGAATGCACCACAATATGTTTGCACAAACCCTTATGAGTGTATGGTTCCTTTCTATCACTTTAAGAACACGACAAGCAGAACCTCAACATTCGAGCGAGACCAGCAGGGATGATATCAGGAAACACAAAGTGGATGAAAATCTGAAACTCTGCTCCCCAAAAAGGTAGGGAGACAATTCAACATTTCAAAACTGTGATTGATAGGTCTTGTTAGGCGAGGAATTAAGCATTTCAGAACCGAGGCAGTAACTGGAGTTGAGATATCGATCAACCGCAGTCTAATTGAATGGTGGAACAGGTTTGAGGAGCTGAATGTTATGTTTTGGTAAAGTGCTGTTTACTGGGGTATGAGGAAGAGAGAAATTCTCTTAGGAGGAGCTGAATACTGCCTGTAGACACTGAGGGAACAGAACCTGGGCCACTTCCCTTACTTTGGAAACCTACTGTCAACAAAGGCAACCTTCTGAGGAAAAGACTGTTTCCAGGACTTCAGACCTGGCACCAAGCTCCTACTCCACAGAGCTGTAATGATATCCTCCCGTCTCTGAAACTATGTCCAGCAAACATGTCAAACCCCTGGAGAAGTACCACCAGCCCTCCATTCACAGGATCCTGCAAATCCATTGGCGGGATAGATGCACCAATATCAATGTTCTTGCTCAGGTCAACACTCCCAATCCTGAAACGTTGATCATATTCGATCAGCTCCACTGGGCGTGGCCACATTGCCCACATTGTCAGACTCAAGACTCCTGAAACACGTGCTCTACTCGGAACTTTGACGTGGCACGTGAGCCCAGGAGGGCAGAGGAAAAGTTTCAAGGGCACCCTCAAAGTCTCTTGAGAAAGATCATCATCGCCATTGACATCTGGGAATCCCTGACCCATAACCGCCCAAATTAGGAAAAGGGAACCCAGGAACACTGAGAGAAATGTCAGGCCAAGTGTGGATAGCGAAAGGAGTGTGTGGCACTCCACCCACCCAGGCATCCCACACACCCACTCCCCCACCCACCCAGGCATCCCACATCCCCCCCCCCCCCCCCCCACCTCCCCCTCCCACCTGGGTACCCCACCCAACTGGGCACGGCACCCCACCCACCTACTCCCCCATCCACTCACTCCCCTAACCACCATCTATGATGCCATGTTTGTTGATAAGCACCAACTCCAGAACACCAGGGAAATTTCTACCTCAAAGTAGCACCAAACAATCTTTCCCATCCATCTGAGTGGAGAGATAGAGGCAGTGGTTTAACATTGTAGCAGAAAGATGGGCCCTCCAACTGTGCAGCACTAATTCAGCGGTACCCCGCCAGTGTAATAAATACCCTCTTGGTACTGACCCTCTGACAGTGATATTATCTCTCAGTGCCACACTGTACTGTCAGCGTTGATTTTTATGCCTATGCCATGGGGACAGGGCTTGAATCAAAAACTTTCTGACTTTGAAGCAGGAATATTACCCATGGAGACACAGCTGACACCTGGACTCTAATTTCCGTCTCCCAACGCAGGTGGGAATGGAGTTGGGAAAGTAAGAAATTTAGGTTTTTGCCACAAATGGAAATCTGCAGAGCCTTCCCAACCTCCTGTTATTTTTGTGTGGCCTTTTCATGGGTCGGGAAGGCTTTGAGTGTGAACTCCACTTGCACCTCTTCTGAGGTCAGAGTTATCTTTGTGAGGACTGTTGGAGCTTTGAATTTCCTTCCCCAAAGCTATTTCCATGTGCTGGTGTGGGTTTAGGAATTACTAATAAAACATCAACCTTAATTGAGAGATCGTGACCAGGGCGGGAGGACTGCTGAGGAGACTAGAACATTCTTGTAGATAAGTGTTAAATATTTTGATACTTTTTAATGTCATTATCAGGTGTTGCAATGTAGATGTGTTTTTCCTATGCAGTTGATCATAAGGATATGTCTTGCAATGGTTTGCCTGTTGACCACCATTGTGTAAGTGTTACATTCATTGCAGTATTTTTCTCACTAGAGAAAGTGACATAATGAATTCAAAAGTGCTTGGAAACTCTTATGTTTGGAACTGAGATTTGTATATCCAGCAACTTTTCACTTTGAAACTGGATGACCTTACTGCTGAATAGAAAAAATTCTAAGCATCTACTCTGCTCCCTTGATTGAAAAGCAGTCTATTTTGAAATGGAGTGCCATTTTCTGCTTTCAAAAAAAGGTGATCTGGTGTTTAATTTTCAGTGCACTGCTTTGTTCACATTTTCCAGAGTTTGTATTGATTATGAATGGCGGGCTGAATTCCAAAAAGTCCAGAATGACTGATCTCAACGAGAATGTTATGTTGACATTGTGATTCAAAAGGTTAAGCGGTTATTAAACAATTATCTGTGCTTGATGTTGCAGCTTGATATGTGTTTGTTTTTTTTAATGGATTGACCACTTGAGGGGTTTTACATATTTGAATAGGCATTATGGTTGACAGTTTTTTTTTCAGTATTAAGTGTCTTAATTGATTATGACAGCTTAATTCTTAAGGTGGTGAGGGTGGGTTCAGAAGTAGAGGGAGCTGGATGTATCTGTGCACCGATCATTGAAGGTGGCAGGACAGGTGGAGAATGCAGTTAATAAATAATATAGTATTCTGGTCTTTATTAATAGAGGCATAGAGTACAAAAGCAAAGAGGTTATGCTGAATTAATACGAGACATTAATTAGACCTCAGCTGGAATATTGTGCACAGTTCTGGGTGCCGCACTATAGGAAGGATGTGAACACATTGGAGAGAGCTCAGAAGAGGTGTACAAGGATGGTTCCAGAGGTGAGGATAGATTGGAGGGGTTGGAACTGGAGATAAGAAGGTTAAGAGGAGATTTGATAGAGATGCTCAAAATCATGAGGGGGCTGGACAGAGTAGGGAGGAAAAAACTATTCCTGCTCAAAAAACGAATGAGAATGAGAGGGCACAGATTTAAGTTGATTTGCAAAATCAGCAAATGTGATGTGAGAATTTTTTTTATCACACAGCGAGTGGTTGGGATCTGGAATGCACTGCCTGGAAATATGATGGAAGCAAATTCAATCGAGGATATTAGATGGCTATTTGAATAGAAACTATGTGCATGGGGAAAATGGGAATGGCACTAAATTGGGATACTCATTTGGAGAGCTGGTGCAGACACGGTGGGCAGAATGGTGTGGTGATAATTCTGTTATTCTATTAGATGCTGGATGACTGGCTCTGGAGGATATAGGGAGAATTGGCACAGGGATCTGAGGGGGGGTGGTGTGGGAATATAGGGGAGCAAGGGGGTATAAGAGGACATGGAGGGGCCATGGGGGCATAAAAGTGACTGAGTATATGGGAGAACGTGCACTCCAGTAAATATAAACGTCATGGCAATAATTATAATTTGACTGATTGTCTGAAGTGGTGGATTTTCAATTAGACCACCAAGAAGAAAGTTTTCCTCCTAAAATCTACCTATAAAAAACTTTCCTCCTCGGCCCCCACTTTTCTTTACGGTGCATAGAAGCGGATTGTTCCATATTTAAATAGGTCAAAGGGAATTGGCTAAACCCATTGCTTCAAACTCTTCTATTTCTGTATCAAATACTTATCACTATTAGACAGAAGGGATTGGCCTTTGCAGAGAAATAGTTGGAGTATTTTGGAGCTTGAATCAGTATTGTTCTCCTGCTGTTATTTCAGCTCTTCAAAGAACTGTTTCTTACCGTGCATTGTTCTCTAATTCTCCTTTTCTGGTTTGAATCAATAATGCAGGAGGTGCATTGATCTATCGCTAAGAGATATAAATTGTTTTTCCATGTTATATTGCATTGTAATCTCTTCTTAAATGTTCCTTCACAACATTCCAGTAATACACTGCAATGCAAATAGAATTTCTGGAAATATTAGAATATTCAGCAATGTTCTGACACTTGTCAACTTGATTATTGCATTACGATGTTGCATTGCATCAGATTATTTGACATGGGATATACAGCACAGAAACAGGCCATTCAGCCCATGCAATCCACGCTCGTGTTTGTATTTCACTTAATGTTTCCCCTTTTTCCTCATCTTCCCTTTTTTGAATGTTTTTGAGCTTCTACTTGATGCACCTACACAATTCTTAGAGATTTATAAAATAATGAGGGGCACAGAACAGCTAGATAGTCAATATCTTTTCCCAAAAGGGGAATCTAAAACTAGAGGGCACGTATTTAAGGTGAGAGGGGAGAGATACAAAAATGTCCAGAGGGGCAATTTTTTTACACAGAGGGTGGTGAGTGTCTGGAACAAGCTGCCAGAGGTAGTAGTAGAGGCGGGTATAATTTTGTCTTTTAAAAAGATTTAGATAGTTACATGGATACGATGGGTACAAAGAGATATGGGCCAAATGCAGCCAATTGGGACTAGCTTTGGGGTTTAGAAAAAGGGGCAGCATGGACAAGTTGGGCCAAAGGGCCTGTTTCCATGCTGTAAACCTCTATGACTTCAACCACTCCGTGCTAGCGAATTCCACCTTCTCAACACACTTCCAATAAAGACATGTTTTCTGAATTCCTTTTTGGATTTCTTGGTGAGCACCTTTATATTGATGGTTTCCAGTCATGCTCTTCCCCAGAAGAGGAAACATTCTTTCTACATCAAAACCTTTCATCTTTTTAAAGAGCTCTATGAGGTCACCCCTCAGCCTTACTTTTGCAAGAGAAAAAGAGACCCAGCCTGTCAATAATATCCTGATTTGTAGACCCACACATTTTTGATATCATCCTTGTCAATCTCTGCATTCACTCCAGTGCCCCTAATATAATGTGGTCGTCTGAGTGTAGTGTAACAAATGTTTAGCACTTCCTACTTCTCCATTCTCTCTCTCTCTGTCTCGCTGTCCTGGCACCATGGCCTAGGAGGGCCTTGACAACCACAGACATCCATGTGTTGCTCATGGTTATGCTGCCACCTTCTGCAGGTTCTGGCTGACTAGGAGGCTCTCCCACTCTTAGCACATTCCACAGGCATATAGGAAGAATTTTCAAGTTGATAACCAGTCCCTTTGTCCACAATTTAAATGTATCTTGCATGGCCATCAAGCCTTGAAGTGGGACTCAAACCCAGAACTTCTAACTCAGAGGTAGAGACACTTACACAGCATCACAAAACATTCTTTTTAATCCTATCTCTCTAGAAATAAAGCCTAGTGCTGGTTTCAACACTCATTTTTAAATTGAAATCTGCCAGTATAGAAAAGAAAACTACGAAATATATTTACCCTAAGCCTGTCGGTGGTCATAAAATGTGATCCGGTTGGGACTTAGAGTCTTGGTGGTGTAAAGGTTGTGAAATGTCAGAATAAGCAGTTACAGTTTGCTGGATCCACCTAGATTTGGCACTTTAATTCACTAACCATTATCACTTATCGCTGTATTAATCCCATGTTGGAAAAAATGTGGAATATCTAAAATACCTGGAGTCCTGTATTTTATCCACCAATAATTAAATTGTTAGCTTAATGATCTACTGAATATTAGCCCCATATTTTCAGAGGAATAAATCATTTTGTAAACAGAGACAGCAATACGTGGCATAATTTTCAATTTCCAAAAATAAGATCATGGTAAGAACTTTGAAACAATGAATTAATAGCTCATTTATTTGAGAATGTAAAATTGATATGACATAGATGTTCAAGTAAGTGATATTTAAGTCCTTAATGCTTTGATTTGAACTTTGGAATAGTGGCATAATATTAATGTTCAAACAACTTTTTTTCTTCTTTCTGTTCTTTCGTGGGATGTAGGTGTCGCTCATTAAGGCCAGTATTTATTATCCATTTCCGTTTGCCCTTAAGAAGGTGGTGATGAGCTGTTTTCATGAACCAGTGCAGTCTATGTGGTGTAGCTAGACACATGGTGCTATTAGGGAGGGAGGTCAAAGATTTTGACCCATTGGCAGTGAAGGAACAATGATATATTTTCACGTCAGGATGGTGAGGTTTGGAGGGGAACTTGCAGATGGTGGTTTCCCCATATATCTGTTGCTCTTATCCTTCTAAATGGTAGCTGTCATGTGTTTGGAAGGTGCTGTCAAAGGAGCCTTGGTGAGTTCCTGCAGTGCATCTTGTAGATGGTACACACAGCTGTCACTGTGTATTAGTGGTTGAGGGAGTGAATGTTTGCGGATGGGGTGCCAATCAAGTGGGCTGCTTTGTCCTGGATGGTGTCAGGCTTCTTGAGTGTTGCTGAAGTTGCACATGGAGTTTACATGTTCTCTCCGTGTCTGCGTGGGTTTCCATCAGGTGCTCTGGTTTCCTCCCACAGTTCATTGATGTGTAGATTAGGTGAATTGGCCATGATCAGTGTGCAGAGTTATGGGGATGAAGTGGGGGATTGGGCCTGGGTGGGATGCTTTTATGGATTAATAAGCTAAATGTGATGGAATCGACGAGGGAGCAAGCTATCTTAGATCTGGTGTTGTGTAATGAGGCAGGTAGAATTAGGGATCTCGTTGTGAGGGATCCTCTTGGGAAGAGTGATCATTGTATGGTTGAGTTTTTGATGCAGATGGAGGATGAGAAAGTAGGGTCCCGGACCTGTGTCCTCTGTTTGAACAGAGGGGAGTATGATAGGATGAGAGAGGAATTGGCAAATGTAGATTGGGGGCGCAGATTGGTCGGTAGGACTGCTGAGGAACAGTGGAGGATCTTTAAGGAGATCTTTTTTGGTACTCAGCAGAAATATATTCCAATGGTAAAGAAGGATTGTAGGAGAAGGGATAATCAGCCGTGGTTATTGAAGGAATTAAAGGAGAGTATTAAATTAAAAGCTGATGCGTTCAGAGTGGCATAAAAGTAGTGGGCGAGTAGAAGATTGGGAGATGTTTAAATATCAACAAAGATTGACGAAGAAGATGATAAAAAAAGGAAGGATAGACTATGAAGCTAAACTAGCACTAAATATAAAAAAGGATAGTAAGAGTTTTTATAAATGTATAAAGAGGAGGAGGTTGGCTAGAGTGAATGTTGGACCCTTAGAGGATGAGAGGGGGGATTTAGTGGTGGGAGATGAGGAAATGGCTAAGGCCTTAAATAAGTTTTTTGCCTCGGTCTTCACGGACGAAGACGGGAATAGTTTGCCGGATATTAAAGATAGGAGGATGGTAGGAGTTGAGGGCCTGAATGCGATCACAGTCACTAGAGAGGTAGTGCTTGATCGACTAGTGGGACTGATGGTGGACAAGTCCCCAGGACCGGATGGAATGCATCCCAGGGTTCTGAAGGAAATGGCAGAGGTGATAGTAGATGCCTTAGTGATTATTTTCCAAACCTCGCTGGATTCCGGGGAAGTGCCGGAAGATTGGAAAACGGCTAATGTTACACCGCTGTTTAAAAAGGGTAGCAGGCAAAAGGCAGGCAATTATAGGCCGGTTAGTTTAATGTCTGTTGTGGGAAAAATGCTTGAATCCGTCATCAAAGAAGAAATAGCGAGGCACCTTGAGAAAAATTGTTTGATAGAGCAGACGCAGCACGGATTCGTTAAGGGGAAGTCGTGTCTGATGAATTTATTGGAATTCTATGAGGATGTGACTAGTGCGGTAGACAGAGGGGAACCGGTGGATGTGGTGTTTCTCAATTTTCAGAAGGTGTTTGATAAGGTGCTGCACAAAAGGTTGCTTCAGAAGGTTAGGGGGCATGGAGTTGGGGGTAAGGTGTTAGCGTGGATAGAGGATTGGTTGTCTAATAGGAAGCAGAGAGTTGGTATCAATGGGTGCTATTCGGATTGGCGGTTGGTGACTAGTGGGGTGCCCCAGGGATCGGTGCTGGGGCCCCAGCTATTTACCATTTATATAGATGATCTGGAGGAGGGGGCTGAGTGTAGGGTGTCGAAATTTGCTGATGACACAAAGATAAGTGGAAAAGCAAATTGTGCGGAGGGTGTGGAAAGTCTGCAGAGGGATCTAGATAGGCTGAGCGAGTGGGCGAGGACCTGGCAGATGGAGTACAATGTTAGCAAGTGTGAGGTTATCCACTTTGGCAGGAATAATAGTAGGAGGGACTACTATTTAAAGGGCAAAAAGCTGCAGCATGCTACGGTGCAGAGGGACCTCGGGGTCCTTGTGCATGAGTCGCAAAAACCCAGCCTGCAGGTGCAGCAGGTGATCAGGAAGGCGAATGGGATGCTGGCCTTCATAGCGAGGGGGATTGAATATAAAAGCAGGGAGGTCTTGCTGCAACTGTATAGGGCACTGGTGAGGCCGCAGCTGGAGTACTGTGTGCAGTTTTGGTCGCCGCACTTGTGCAAGGATATTTTGGCCTTGGAGGGAGTGCAGAGGAGGTTCACTAGGCTGATACCGGAGATGAGGGGGTTGAACTATGAAGAGAGGCTGAATAGACTGGGTCTGTACTCGTTGGAGTTTAGAAGAATGAGGGGGGATCTCATTGAGACATATAAGATAATGAAGGGGATGGATAGGGTAGAGGTAGAGAGATTCTTCCTGCTCAGAAAGGACAGCAGGACTAGAGGGCACAGCCTCAAGATAAGGAGGGGTGGGGGGCAGTTTAGAATGGAGTTGAGGAGGAACTTCTTCACTCAAAGGGTGGTGAATCCCTGGAATTCTCTGCCCGTTGAAGTGGTGGAGGCTGCCTCACTAAATATATTTAAGACATGGGTAGATAGATTTTTGGTAGGCAAGGGGATTAAGGGTTATGGGGAGATGGTGGGAAAGTGGAACTGATCCACTTCAGATCAGCCATGATCTTATTGAGTGGCGGGGCAGGCTCGAAGGGCTAGATGGCCTACTCCTGCTCCTATTTCTTATGTTCTTAAATGGCCTCCTTTTGTATTGTAGGGATTCTGTGGATTCTTTTGATTCATGCAGGCAAGTGGAGAGTATTCCATCACACTCCTGACTTGTGTCTTGTCAATGGTGGACAGACTTTGCAGGGTCAGGATTTGAGTTCCTCGTTGTGGAGGTTCCTATCCTTGGACCTGATCTGGTAGCCAGAGGATTTATATGGCTAGTCCAGTTCAATTTCTGGTCAATCATAAGCCCACAATATTGATAATGGGGCATTCAGTGACGGTAATGCCATTGGATGTCAAGGGAAGATGATTAGATCCTCACTTGTTGGAGATGATCGTTGCCTGGCACTTGTGTGGTGTGAATGTTATTTGCCACGTATCAGCCCAAGCCTGGCTACTGTCCAAGCCTTGTTGCTTTTGGACATGGACTGCTTCAGTATCCGAGGACTCATGAATCATGGTGAATGTTGTGTAATCATTAGCGAACATCCCCACTTGTGACCTTATGATAGATGGAATGTCATTGATGAAGCAGCTGGTTGGGTCTAGGGCACTTTCCTGAGGGACTCCTGCAGTGATGGCCTGGACAGAGAGTGTTCACCCTGATTCCCATCGACTCCAGTTTTACCCGGGCTTCTTGATGCCACATTTGGTCAAATGGTGCCTTGATGTTAAGGGCAGTCACTCTCACCTCCCCTAAATCAATGAAATCACAACACTCTAGGTGTAGAACAAAGTTAAAATGTGACTGTCACATCTTTATCCATCACTGTGCCGCAATCAGTCTTCAGTACTGGATAATTAACTGCTAATTTTTAATTTAAAAAAATTGAACATGCCTGCTCTATCAACCAGGAACACTCTCTCTCTCTCTCTCTCTCTAAGCCACTTCCTGTTTGCAGTTCCCTTAGCTCAGCATACTGTCCCTTGCTCTCGCCAATCCCCATTCCCCAGTGCCAAGCCTGGGAAGTGTTAGGAGAGGGTTTGAAATTGTCTGATCCCTTGTTTTTAAATGATATTTCACGGTGGCACAGAGGTTAGCACTGCTGCCTCACAGGGAACACCAGGGACCTGGGTTCAATTCTGGCCTTGGGCAACTGTCTGCGTGGAGCTTGCACATTCTCCCTGTGTCAGCGTGGGATTCCTGCGGGTCTCTGGTTTCACCACACTCCAGGTTAGGTGGATTGGCCGTGCTAAATTGATCCTTAGTGTCAGGGAGATTAGCAGGATAAATACGTGGGGTTATGGGGATAGGACCTGGGTGGGATTGTTGATCGGCTGGGCTCAGTGGGCTGAATGGCCTCTTTCTGCACTGCAGGTATTCTATGATAATGAAAGTGTTAAAAGAAAAGTGGACAATAGAACCATCGCAGAAAACGGGTTCTGATTGTGACACCATTTCAGACGTCATTTGACAAGTCCTATAGAGTGAATGCAAGCGGGCTTTTTCCACTGAGGCTAGGGGAGAAAAGAAAGCAGAGGGCATGGGTTAAGGGGGGAAAGTTTAAAGGGAATATTAGAGAGGGCTTCTTCACACAGAGAGTGGTGGGAGTGTGGAATGAGCTGCCAGATGCAGTGGTGAAAGCAGGCTCACTTTTAACATTTAAGAAAAACTTGGACAGGTACGTGGATGAGAGGGGTGTGGGGGGCTAATGGTCCAGGTGCAGGTCAGTGGGACTAGGCAGAAAAATGGTTCGGCACAGACAAGAAGGGCCAAAGGGCCTGTTTCTGTACTGTAATGTTCTATGGTCCTGCCATTGCTGGTTAGAAAGTCCAATCCACTCACGATGTGGAAGTCAGAGACTTTCCCGATCTACTGTGTGACCTTCACATCCCCTCCAGTGCTCAATGCGCAGAATTCCAGACCCGAATTTTATCGGGAAATACAAGCGCGTGGCTTACAGGATGCTTATTCTTGAACAAGTAATCTTCTCCGTCCCGCCAAAAAAAAATGTCCATGCACATAAAGAGTATCAGGAAAAATGTGATTATTTGAGCAGAGTTGTGTACACATTGTAACCTAACCTTCACTGAATAGATACTGGCCTTGTGCCAGGTTTGATGAATTGTAATGGTATGCAATCTCAGTTGTCTTTCCTCGTATTAAGAGAAGAGTCTGTCTTCATCCGAGGACCATCTGTTTTTGATCTTTGAGTTTCAGACTGGCTTTATTTTTTTAATGTAATGATGTATTCTAATGCCATAACGCTGATTCAAATGGCTAGCTGTGTGAAGTGTGTAAAAAATTATATTCCCTGTGCGACAATGTAAACATCAGCGAATCAATTAAAAAAATCAGTTAAAGCTGCTAATGAATGGATGGCTCTCGTTTTTATGTGTTGTGATGTTCTGAAAATAAAAGTACTTCCATAAGGACTCTGCAGGCCACTATTGATGCTGCATCTGGGGGTTTAGAAGCTTCCAGATTCTAGACATAGCTTGTCAGCCTTCCAGGCAAGTAGGTCACTCTTTAATCAATTGTAAAAATGGAGGCCTCCTATCTGTGGAACTCATTGAATGCACACTTTGGCAGAAAGAGAACAGTTCAGTTTCACATGTTGTGGGGTGGGTGGAGGGTGAAATTTATTGCGGGAATAGAGCAGGGATTAATAGCCGGCTCAGAGAGTTAGCACAGACACACTGGGCCAAATGGCCTCCTTGTGGGGTGTAACTTCTAACTTGCCCAGGTTTTGGGTAAGGTATTAGCAGCAACTTGATTTTGTTTGTGTGCTTTGGGACATTACCAGGCTCTCTAACAGTGTCAGGAGGAAGTTTGTGATGCTGTCTTTGCTGCACGCACCATCTTTCCCAGACTGAGATTGATGACTCACAGCTCAGAGATCCTTCGCTCTCCGCTGTGTCACTCACTGATGATTTGTCAGGCACATGTTCAGTCTTTATTCCCAGGGGGATGTGACTTTTAACAGTTTCAGAGCAGGCAGCCCATTTTGAGAAGATATTTCTCAAATTTAATGGGCGTATGCACAGCACTTTCCATTGGATTTCACCCTGGCCCATGTGGTAGTGAGAACGTTTGTACCCACCTGCCATGGGGAAACTAAAACTGGACGCTGTGAATATGAGATAGTCACTAATAAATTCAATAAAGAATTCAGGAGGATCTTTAGAGCGGCGAGAATGTGCAACTGACGACCACAGATTGAATAGCATAGGTGCATTTACAGGGAATACTAGATAAATTCAAGAAAGGAAAAGGAATAATTGGCATGTGGAGATGGAGAAGGATGGGAGGAGAATGGTATGGATCAGAAATACTGACATTGTCCAAGTGGGCCGAGATACCTCCTGTTTGTTGTAATTCTTTGTGGTATGAATGTAACTTATGAAAGTCAGTGTGGGTTATATCAGGGGAAATAGCTGTGCAGAAAGTATTTATTGTAGATGATATGGAGCAAAAATAATGTGAACACAAGAATTACAGAGAGGGAGAAATGCTTGTCGTCATAAATATCTCAAATTGCAACATGCTGGAAATTGGAATCAGTTGTTTGATTATTGAAATAAGACAGGATGTGTTATTCGTTATTAGTTTGAGACGTAAGGGAAGAGTTTTGACTCTGATTAAATCTGCTTTAATCAGCTGATAGAACTATAAATATTTAGCAACATTATTGGACACCTTGCTCTCATTTAATATTCACATCGATACAATGACAGAAGCTCATAAAGTGGAGGAATTACAGAGGACAGAACATCCCAGAAATAATCGCCTCAAATCTTCCCGTCTGTTTAGTGGCTGTTATTTTAAACTACTGACAGGAAGTGTGACAGGATGGTCTGGTCATTCCAGCTGCCCAGGCTTCACATCCTGACAGCTCCAAACACTCTGCTGGAGGCCTCTTCAGGATGGATCTTGGCAAGGTAGAGTTTACACTTAATCAATTGAAGGCCCTGGTCCACCAATATCCCAGAAGTAGGAGCACTTGTGCATTGGCAGCAGGAAGCTGTGTCTTTCATGGGTTTTAAGACCAAACCTTGTGTTTGCATTGAATCAAACTCCTGGGCACACAGAGAGAAGCTGGTGCATCATCTCTGCATATCTCCAAGCTCCAAACCGGAGCACTCGAGCTCAAGTAGGAACGACAGGGATTTGCCAACTTGTGGAACTCAGACTCGCACCTGTGGGGTCTCAACCTCACTGCCCCTACGCTCACTGCCCCTACGCTCACTGCCCCTACGCTCACTGTACAGGTGATACAGCCACCCAGGTCCAGGGGGTGCCTAAGGATCTTAATGAGAATGGGTGTAGATCTCTCTTCCTTCACAGTTCACTTTATGAGTTGTTTTCTGCTCCCTCACAGCCACCTTCCCCGTATCCCCAACAATTTCCATCGCAGTGCTAATGACCTGAAAGGGCGATGGGGGAAATTCAATAATAACTTTCAAATGGCAATTGAACAAATACTTGATTGGGGAAAATTTGCCAAGTTATTTGTCAGGGGAAAGAGCAGGGATTGTGCTATGACTCTCTCTTTCAAATAGCCAGCATAGGCAGGAGGGGCTGAATGGCCTCCTTCTGTGCCAAATCATTCTATGAGTAGATGAGTTCTCCCATTGCCCGTGACAATTATTTTAAAGGCTTTTAGGGTCTGAATCAGGATAAATGCTTGAATTCAATCAAAGAGGATCTAATAGACAAATTCACCCTCCATCCCATTCACCTGTAAGCTATCCAATCAGATTTGACACAATGAATGGAGAATATTGCAGGAATTTCTCAACCCTTTTTTGAAGTCACTGAGTGGGTGTATCTTTGTCATTGCGTGTCAGACTCCACCAGCTTGATATCTCTGGCCATGGTAGTGTAATAGTTATGTTACTGGACTGGTGATTTAGAGGTCTGGTTTGATGTTCTGAAGACATCAGTTCAAAACCTGTCACGGCCACTGTGGAAGTTAAAAAATCTGATTGAAAATGCAATTTTCAATAATGGTAACTGTAAAACTACCAGGTGCTTATAAAATCCCATCCGGTTTGCCACAGTGAAACAATCTTCTCACCATTTCCTTGCTGTGCAGAGCCAGCGTGTTGCACTATCTCTTCTCCAAGGTGGCCTTCGTGACACACGACAGCGCAGAGTCGCTGAGCAGAGACTGATAGCCAAGTTCCTCACACATGAGGATGGCCTCAGCCGGGATCTTGGGTTCATGTCACACTATCTGTAACCCCCATGTCTTGCCTGGGCTTGCAAAACCTCACTAATGTCCTATCTGGAGACAATACACATCTCTTTAACCTGTGCTTAACCCTCTCTCCACTCACATTGTCTGTCCCTTAAAGACTTGATTACCTGTAAAGACTCGCATTCCAACCATTATTTTGTAAACTGAGTTTGTGTCTTTCTATGCCCTGTGAACAGAACTCCGACTCATCTGATGGAGGAGCAGCAAGCACTCCGAAAGCAAGTGGCTTTTGCTACCAAATAAGCCTGTTGGACTTCAACCTGGTGTTGTGAGACTTCTTACTGTCTTTAAGATTGACACAGAGCCATATATGCACATATCTCAAAGAGAATGTTATTAACGTGTAGTGTGTTTTGTTCCTTACGGGAACATTCCTGCTTGTTGTGTGGCCAAACAGCTCAGAGGGAACACTGGTCCTGACAGTCTGGTCTGTATGAAACTCCACTTTTGTAGCAATGTGGTTAACTCTTAACCACCCTCTGAGATGGTGTGGCAAGTCGCTCAGTTCTACGCAAAAGGTGGCTCACAAACACCACCTCAAGAGCAATTAGGACAATAAACGCTGGCCTTGCCAGCACTCTGTGAATGAATTTGTGTCAATTTTGGTGATATTGGATTAAGATTATTGCTCATACTGAACGTAACAGACTGTTCAATAGCAGTTTGATTTTAGTTGTGTCTGCAAAATATGATTGCTTGACATTATGTGCTTTAAAGTTTATGTATGATGTTGTCAGTTCCTTAACAATATCACATATACTTTTCTTACCTAAAATCAATATAATGTATTTTCTTTCAATAAATAATGCAAGGCTGAGTAAGACCTTCTTCATATGGATCCAAGCTTTGACCTTTTCTCAGCAATTTAATCTGTCATAATAATTGTAATTTCAACAGTGGTCAGCATTAATCCATAAAGACTTAAATATTTTTACGTTATACACCAGTAGAACAGAAAGAGATTTCAGCACTGCTTTCCTGGCAGTGATAAATTAGTCGTAGTGCTGGCTTATTGTTTTAAAGAGAGAACTTGTCATTTAAATATCTTTATAAAAACAGTGATGCAAACTTCTGAACAGCCTATTATTCTGTTCCTTTCGGGTGCTCATACCTGACGAGGAAATGTTCAGCGCAAAGATTGAAACTGTAAAAGGGCAGGATCAACAGTAACTGGCCTCTTGAGTGTTCTGCAATTCTAACACTCCGCTATTGGTGGCCATGTTAACCAACGAGTGGGCTTTAAGGTCTGGAATTCTCTCCCTAAAACTCTCCACCTCTCTTTCTCTCTCTCTGTTCCTTTAAGACATCGCTCAAAACCCATCTCGCTGACCAAAGTTCACCTGTCCTGCTAGGTCATTGCACTTTCCCTTTGCCTAAGTCAAAGGTAGTTAATGCACCATCATTTAGCTTTGTTGTCACAGCTGCCACGATGCTGAGTATAACTTTCCAAAATACTGTGAGCTTCTACTTTCTGAAAATAACAATCCTCCAACAATTTTCCAAAAAGATCTGGGAACTTGGGGGAAATATCAGCAGCCGTTTTACAACTCTAGAACTAAAAGCTGGAGAGATGGAGTGTGTGGGGAGAGACAGGAAGTCAAGTGGAAAGAAAAATAGATGTACAAAATGTTTAAAAAAAAAACTCAGACGGAGAGAAGCAGAAGAAATGTTAATTTTAAGGCCAGAATATCCTGAACCTGCCTGGATGCTTTTGTTGGGTAATTCTCTTTAATCACGTGCCAGGAAACTATCCAAGAATTTCAAGATGAACATGGTCTGATTGTGAGTTGGGAGAACTGTAATAAATTGTCCTAAACATTTAAGTAAATTAAATTAGACATGTTGATTCAAATGGTACCCTGTATAGTTCTGATTTTACTCATAATTTACTGAATACTTACAGAGCCAAGAGGAAGCATGGATTAGAATGTAATCACTCAAAGATGGAGGTTTTCAGGTAACTGGAGACAGAGTCAATGCTGTATTCATTAGTAACTGTATTCCTCCCTTGTCTGATTTTCAAACTAAATTTGCAATTTATTGAGTGCAATTGTTAATGTTTACTATTATGCAAATCCCTTGTGGGATGAAGGCTCTGACAGTGTCCACTCTGATATAGAACCAATTTTTTTCCCATTTCACAGAGGGGTGAGAAATCAGTGGCAGATACCTGCTCAATGGAGCAGGGGGAAAATATTGAAGGGGAAAGGATTGTAGAGGTTTGGGGAAAGAGCTTAGCTCCCCCTGGGGAGTCAACACAGGCGCGATGGGCTGAAAGGGACCTTCCTGTCTGGGTGTCAGTGCAGTCACTGAGTTGAATAAACCAATTTTTTTGGTTATGGATCTCGTTAATGGGAAACCAGATAACAAGCTCCTGGTCAAATTGCTAATGTGCCAACCGTAATCCTTGTAGGGCAGAAGGGCACGGATTTGGTACACGGATGTCGTTAGCAGTGGCTGCAGAGAGCAGCTTTGGCCTCATTGGGTCTTTGTGTCCAGTTTGCCTCCTCCAAAGCACTGAAGTTATCCTTAAAATAAAAGACCAGGAAGGCTGATTGGAAAATGGGGATTAACCACTTAATAAAGTGCTGCTGATCACAGAACACTGTGACATTGCTGAACTGGGAATTACTGAGGTTTCAAAATGGTTTGGTATTGTGTCCAAGGACCCGGATAGTCTCATAGACGCTACCAAACATCCTGGAGGCTGACAGTGCTCCAAACTGCAAGTATTGCTGTGGCTTTTCAATCACTGTTCCCTGGGAAAGAGGCTTGATGTTGGTCTGAGTTAGAAACTCATCAATTCCACTTCTCCAACCACACTCCTTCTGCTAGGCCCCTCTTCCACCATATGCTGGACTTGTACAGCACACACGGAGGCCACTCGGTCCATTATACCATGCTGGCTCTTTGAAAGAGTGATGGTTCTTAATTACCTTTTGAATGAACTACGTGAAATCAGAAATTAAACATAGAAACATAGAGAGCGGGAGCAGGCCATTCGGCCCTTCAAGCCTGCTCCGCCATGTTGATGGCTGATCATCCAATTTAATAGCCTGATCCCGCCTCCCCCCCCCCCCGTATCCTTTCATCCCTTTCACTCCAAGTGCTATATCCAACTCATTTCTGAAAACATAGTATATTTTAGCCCCAACTGCTTTCTGTGCTCGAAAATTCCACCACCTCACTGCTCTCTGGGAAGGTGGACATCTCACAGTCTACCCTGTATCCTCAGACTGTGACCCCTGGCTCAGGCCACCCCCTCACCATCAGGAACAACCTTTCTGCATCTATCCTGTCCAGCCCTGTTAGAATTTTAAGGTTTCCATGAGATCCTCACTCACTCTTCTGAACTCTATCAATTATAATCCTAACCGACTGTTATATATTTAAATGGTTGTATGGTTGCTTTAAGAGTTGGTCACATGATGGTGATGTCATTAGGGTGTTGCAGAGGCTGCTGTTTTACTTTGTTTGTTCTCTTTACGGGCAACAGCTCTAGAATAAATCTTTTTGTTATTAGCTTAAATAAACACATGCAAAGCACAGTTTTCTTTCTGTGTAAAACCCACAACCCCTAACATTGTTAAGACATCACACCAACTCAATCCCTTCTCATACATCAATCCTGCAACCCTGGAATCAGCCTGGTAAACCTTTGCTGCTCTCTCTCGAGAGCAAGAACATCTTTCCTCAGAAAAGGAGACCAAAACTGCACATAATATTCCAGATAGAGGTTATACCTGATAGCAGTTCATAAAATGTTGCAAGGTATAGATAGGGTGGATTCTCAGAGGCTATTTCCTAGGGCTGAAATGGTCGCTACGAGAGGACACAGGTTTAAGGTGCTGGGGGGTAGGTACAGAGGAGATGACAGGGATAGCTTTTTCACAGAGGGTGGTGAGTGAATGGAATCAGTCACTGTTGGTGGTGGTGGAGGTGAACTCGTTGGGGTCTTTTAAGAGACTTCCAGATGAGTACATGGGACTTAATGGGATTGAGGGTTATAGATAGGCCTGGTAGGTAGGGATATGATCGGTGCAACTTGTGGGCCGAAGGGCCTGTTTGTGCTGTAGTGTTCTATGTTCAGTGTGGCCTCACCAAGGCCCTGTATAATTACAGCAAAACATTCCTGCTCCTGTACTTGAGTCGTCTCATTGTGAAGACCAACATGCCGTTTACCATCTTCACCGCCTGCTGCACCTGCATGCTTACCTTCAGTGACTAGTACACAAGGACACCCAAGCTTCATTGCAAATTCCCTCTCTCAGTTAAGACTCACAATCCAGTGGTGCACAAAAACTTGTGTGGTTAGGATGTTGGATATCATTTAGTGAGTCTTAATGAAATCTCCATGGTCTTAAGGAGGTTAACTGTATGTATTTAATAACTACAAGAACTTTGAACATATATACAGTAAAGGGTTCAAGCTTGGAGATGCCTACAGGAATGGGGATAAAGGTGACTTACTGAAACGTTAGCTGTTAACTTTGGTGCATCACCGTCACAGTTGTGCCGAGGCAAGGTGCAATGCTGCCCGCAGCTGCACACACTCCCTCGCAGAGCAGACCCTTGCACTCCTGGAGATGTTTGTCTGATGCTGGGCTGATGAGGTGCTCTCTGCAGTGCACACATGAGAAGGTTTCCCGCATCATCGCAGCAAGCTGTGCCCTTCACAATCTGGCTGTGCAAAGAGAGAGTGAACTGGAGGAGGACGAGAGCTCATCGGAAGATGAAGATGAGGAGGTGCAGGGAGCTCCAGGGACTGAAGGTTATTATGAATGTAATGATGCCAGTGGAGGAAGGGGGACATGGTAGATGTGTCTTGACAGTTTAATGTGGGGGATCCCTGTCCCCCAATGGGAGAGATCCCTGCTCCCCCCCAAATGGAAGTGTGAGATCTGCAAAGAGAGTAAGTATTTGAGTTCATGATGCCCTAAGTGGAATCTGATATTGGAGAGAATTAAGAGACTTACTCTGGCAGAGCAGATGAGATCATTCATTCTTTTCCTGCACTGGGTGGCATTTCACGCACAATTACCAGCTGTGTTGACCTAATGTGCGCCATCCTTCCAGGCCAGAGATATGAGGTTGGTGTACTTGCTCGAGACGTTCCTGAGTGATGGGGCTGACCTGTGCAGCCGCACTCCTCTGCTCAAGATCTCGAGAGCCTAGTGGATGAAGCAGGGCGCTGCCAGAAAGCTGTGAGGGGCTCCTGAAGACACTGGATTGGGCAGAGTGAGACGGATGTGTTGGGTTGGTGTTTAAATATGGCACCTGCACCGTTCAAATCCACCAGCTGTTGCAGCCCGATACGTACCTGTGAAGAGTTAATGAACTTCCAAGCGCTGAATCGGGTGTAAGTTCTCACCAGTCCGGGCAGCGGGAGGGGTGTTGTTGAAACAGCCCTCACTGATGGGAAATCCCCCCCCAGTCAGTTATTTCACTGACTAAATCTCACAAAGCAGCCGGAGTCATTTATTAAACTCTGAATCATTTTGGAACATTTTTGTGCATTTGACTAAATATCTGAAAAAAAGCCACATTTCACATCCAATTTTTAAGGTCTGGTAGGCCACTTGCTGGGTGGGTTACAGCTGAACGTAATGATGTTGACAGACTTGTCTGAGAAATGTGCCAAGTTATGAATAATCAGGACTATCGCACTGAATTCGACTTCTCTTGATTAACACGAAAACAACAGAAAGGATGCACGGAAAGTATCGAGGCTTTTAAAACGAGTCACTGGTTATTGGAAATCCAACACAGCAATATTTATATTTTGTGGATCGAAGGTGAAAAAGATTGGAGAATTGTCAAATGGTTTACCTGTTTGGATCAGGGGTTTTCTTTGTAAATGTTGTGTTTGGGAATTAATTGTAGAATAATAATGGAAATGGAAATTTATCACCCATCTGTCCTTCACATGGTATTTTATTGCTAAATCAGGGTTACGCTGGTCAGATTGGTGTCCATCTCATTCAAACACACAGAAATGTAGGGATTGTTAACAATGTGATGCATAGAAATATTGCTGACATCACACCAATAGTCAGGCTTTTTACTTGCACTAAAATATAAAAATCTTATTAAGATTCTGAATACGACCAGGTGAATCCTCCATTGGTGTGGGTGAAAATAACCTCAAATCATAACATAGTTATTGTGATTTTAAAAAAACAAACCTTTCTTTATCTTGCAATAAGAATTTCTAAAGGTTAATCATTTTATTCTGGTGTGCTTCTGTGGTCCAATGTCCTCTGTGTGCGCTGTGACACACAATCTATCTGTACTAAATACAGGATACCAGCTGCAGCATCTGTGCCAACAATGACAGCTGTGTCGTTCATACCTTCACCAGCAGTGACAACTGCACTGGGCCTGCCAAATACATCAGGTGCAAAATGCCCACTGTTTCACTCCTGCCAGGTACGCAACTGTGGAAAGTAAGGTCAGTGGAATAAGGCAAAGAATATAAATAAATAAATATCATTCTGCAGTTCCGTGTCAACATCTTCAAACTGGCTTCTAGGACTGAACAGCTAACCTGGCCTGTGACACCAAGGGTGCAGTGACACCTTGACAAAGTATCTCGTGGGTAAAGATATTGATTGTAACAGCTTTAATCCCAGGGTTTTGAAAGATAATTATGAAGTGTGGATCGGGGAATCTGTCCTGAGAATGCAAGGTCATCGAGATGGAACTTGAAGCATCTGATGCATTGAATTCACAGCCTGAGAATTCTTATCAATGGATCTTGTGACACTGATGCACAATGACACTGTGGTTAGCACTGCTACCTCACAGCACCTGGGACTTGGGTTCCCGGCTTGGGTCTCTGTCTGTGTGGAGTTTGCACATCCTCCCCATGTCTGTGTGGGTTTCCTCTGGCTGCTCCAGTTTCCTCCCACAGTCCAAAAGACGTGTTGGCTAGGTACATTGACCGTGCTAAATTTTCCCTCAGTGTAGCCGAACAGGCGCCAGAGTCTGAGGATTTTCACAGTAACTTTGTTGCAGTGTGAATGTAAGTCTACTTGTGACACTAATAAATAAACTTTAACTTCAAATTTTAAACCTGGATCTGCAGTGGGTAATGGATGTTTCTGTCTTTGGTCTATTAGAGCCACAGATCAGGAGAGGCTGGTTCAAAACCTCCACATTGACCACTGCAGCTCCTGGGGCGGTGTGCCTGTTGCTGGTCGTGGTGTAGGCGTGGAAATCCAATCAGGAACCTAAAATTTCTGGGGATGGGACATGGAAGGAGATTTTGGAGCCAGCAGCCAATTAAGTGGCACTTCCAGAAACCCCGTCCAATGGAGGATGATGAGTAGGTTTCCACATTGGAAAGCCAATAGGAAGTTATCCAGAATTAATACAGAAAGGCCCGGATAGAGTGGACGTGGAGATGTTTCCACTAGTTGGAGAGACGAGAATCTGAGGGCACAGCCTCAGGTTAAAGGGATGACACTTTAGAACTGAGATGAAGAGAAATTTTTCAGGGTGGAATTCATTAACACAGAAAGCTGTGGAAGCCAAGTCATTGAGTGTACTTACGATAGAGAAAGAAAGTGTCTTGATTTGGTAAGGGGATCAAAGGTTACGGGAAAAAGGCGGGAGAATGGGGTTGAGAAACGTATCAGCTGGGGTTGAATGGCAGAGCAGACTCAATGGGCCGAATGGTCTAATCCTGCTCCTATAGCTTATAATCTTACTGAGGGAGTAGGAACCCCAGTGTCAGTGACACTGTCCTGCTGTGTAGGAAGGAGCTAGAGTTTCTCTAATTCCCAGTCACTGGCCGCAATGTAAAGAATTATCTAACCCCCCAATAACGCCCCTGCCCACCTCCCATAACACACACTCTCTCACTCACACACACACACACACACACACACACACACACACACACACACACACACACACACACACACACACACACACACACACGGGCACTGCTGTGTCTGTGGCTGTTGATTGGTTTGGTACCTTCCCCAGTCTGTGAGACTCTGACTCTGATGTCTGCCCAGCATGCCTCTGGGACACAGCCACCATTTCCCGGTTTGATGGGCACCCCATTAGCCAGCTGGAACATCAGGATGGTGCAGGGAAAGTGCCCAGGGTTAAATGCTCAAGCTCCAGTCAGGCAGTCCTGCTCGTCTCCTGTTGGACCGCACGGAGGTGGAAAGGTGTCATAGAGCCAGGCCAGTGGGATTTCCCTCCCATATTTGAGGACCGCACTCCCACCCATTTACCTCATTGCCCACCTGTCCGTTGGCCCTTGGAAATTTTGCCCACAGTTCCTATCTGCCTGTTAAACCTCAGTAAACCAAACTGGATTGCTCTTTAGTAGGGCTAGGACAGGAAAGATGGGCCAAATGGTCTCTCTTGGTGTTGTAACTTCCTGGGGGTCAATGTGATTCTTCTGCTTTAGGATTTTACAACAGGCTTGTGAGAAACTCAGTGTAATAAACTGTGAAACTGAACGTTAACTGTTTCGAATGCTGAAACATATGAATCTCAGTCCATTTCTGTTTCATTACACGGCACATAATGATCAATTGTAGGATTTCTGACTGCATTAATTATATAAATTACCTCTTAGAGTGCCCTTTAATTTATTATGACATTGAGTAAAAATGTAATTACTTTGCTGTTTGTTAGTGTCAGCCTGCATTGAAAAAATAATTGAGTAATCATTGCCTGCATGAGTCTTTGGTTGCTGTACAGAAAGTGTGTGTTTCTTATTTATGGAGACGCTGTTCCCTGTCAGTGAATACACCACACCAAGGTAGGCTATGTCACAGGTCCTGGTGTCTTGCTTTGTCTTATGGTGAGTAGCTGGTTTGAATGTTAAAATAAATCCCAACCAATTTACAGTTGTTCTTGTACATTCTCCCCTTTTAACTTGGGAGGTAAGGCATAGCACACGCCTTAGTGAATGCCCAATGATGTGAAATTGAACACATCGGGAACACAAAAGGTGCAGTTGCTTAATAACAGAGCAATAGCTCGGAGCTCTGTGGTGAAGGGGATGGGATTAACCCTGCCTTGGAGTCGAAATAAATGCATGTTTCCCAGCTAAAGTGGTACTAGATAGTGGCCTGTTAGGAGTGACACAGTGGTTAGCGCTGCAGCCTCACAGCACCAGGGATCCAGGTTCAATTTCCAGCTTGAATCACAGTCTGTGTGGAGTCTGCACATTCTCCCCGTGTCTGCGTGGGTTTCCTTCCACAGTCTGGAAGATGTGCTGCTTGGGTGCATTGATCATGCTAACTTCTCCCTCAGAGTACCCGAACAGGAGCTGGAATGTGGCGACTGGGGGATTTTCACTAACTTCATTGCAGTGTTAACGTAAGCCGACATGTGAGACTAATAAATAACTTCAACACTTCTGTACGCATGACCATCATTATTCCAGAATAACTTTTCAGCAGAATGATTACAGCCGGGGTTATGTTCAAACCGTAACTAAATCCTGTTCAGTCTGGGCGTAGGGTTTGGGTTCATTGTCGTTGGTGAAGCTCTGATAACCCTCCGCGTTTCAACGTGCAGTCAATATCGGACCATTAACACCC
Organism: Carcharhinus amblyrhynchos; assembly: GCF_965287045.1. Taxonomy (NCBI): domain Eukaryota; kingdom Metazoa; phylum Chordata; class Chondrichthyes; order Carcharhiniformes; family Carcharhinidae; genus Carcharhinus; species Carcharhinus amblyrhynchos. The sequence continues at coordinate 1,555,794 of NC_137328.1, forward strand.
GTCAAACACACACCTCTGCGCTGATCCTCACCTGCAGGATGGGGTTAAATCAGATTACAGTTGCAATGACGGAAGTTCAAGCTTCACAGCTTTGAAAGGACAGTTTCCAATCCTGCACCTGGTTCACAGTGAAACTCCATTCACAGTGCAAGCTGTCCCAGAGACATTTTGAATGATTATTTTACAGGAGATCAGTGCCTGAGAGATGTTAAATATTTGCAGATTATCCTGTTCCGAGGGTTGTGTACACCAGCAGGTGAATAGCATCAAGTCAATGACTCCAGTTTGTAGTCACTGTAACATATAAATGACTCATTAAACAAAATAAACACATTCAATATTTTGTAAACACATTTTACTGTGAAATATATTTTAACACTGCATTTTAAAGAATGCATTGCACGATTTGAAGGGAGTTAATTTAACTGTCTAGATCATTAAATACAGCTAATCTAGTTACTTTCATCTGTACTTTCACAATCATAGTGACATTATCAGAGAATGTTTTAAAAATGTTACAAAATTTCCACGTTTTTCACGCTTTCAATTGCTGTTTAACTTCAAATAATTTTCCAGGTTGCAGCACGGCATTGAACCACAGAATTTAATTTTAAAAACACTTAAACCTTTTCACGGCTTGGTTAAGTGTGAACTGTCCAACCTAAAGTCCCGCGAGTACGTCAACACGAAAGCTCCCTGACCTTTACGCCAACACTTTCATTCCTGAACACCTGTTCTGAAGCATTTATTAAACCATCCTTTTCTCATTATTTCATTTTGCCCTTTCACAGTCTGTACAAAAAAAAATCAAAATAATCCGCTTGGAATAGGTGAAAACTTTCCTTAGTTTTTTTTTTATCTTTAGGATGGTTTATTAATTGTGCGCAGCTTGGCGATCTGGTCAACAATTCACCCCTGGGCTGAGAGTGGGGGTTCAGTAACGTGGAAGGTTCACTTAAGCGATTCCTAAGGTGGGGGAGTTTATCCTGGGAGGGAAAGGTTGGGCAGGTTGGGTCGGTATCCATTGGAGTTTAGAAGAATGAGAGGTAATCTTATTGAAACGTATAAAACCCTGAGGGGTGAATGCTGAGAGGATTTATCCTCTTGGAAGAGAGACTGGAACTCGGAGACAAGGTTTAAAAATAGGGAGTCGCCCAGTTAAAATGGAGATGAAGAGAATTTCTTTCTCCAGGGGGGTTATTAATCTGTAGGACTCTCTCTTCCCCAGTTAGGTGTAGAGGTAGGGTCAATAAATAGTTTTACAGCTCGGTTGGGTTGGTTCTTGATTGATGAGAGAGTCCAAACGCAGCGGGGGGAGATGGAAAACCAGAGTTGAGGCCACAGTCAGATCTGCCATGATCCGATCGAGGGGAAGGAAAGCCAATCGACAAATAGGAAGTAAGTGAAGTTTTACCGAGGTCTGGACCTGAGCTTGAAACAACACACTTCGTCATTGGCAGTTACCAAGAGCAAGCGGTATGAAATTCACTGATAGCGGGCCGGCCGTGATATCCTGGTGTTTGGTGTGTTAGAAAAACATCTACTGAATGTGGGGACATTCGGGCAGAACCTGGCAATATCTCCATCTGTTGTTTGGAAGGGAATCAGGAGCAATGTAATCCATTTCTGAGCTTCTGCCTCCTAATTGTGTCCGCCCGCCATATTGGTCTTCTCTGCTTTCAGACACCTGATTGGTGCCATCCTAAACTGAGGTGGGATTGATTGGTAAAGAGGAACCTGCAATCAGTTCATCTCCTGGGAGAAAGCAGAATGCCCGACTCAGGAAAATACCATTGGCAGACACAGATTTGGTATCTCAAACCCCGTCCCATGCAAACAGAGTGAACAAATTTACAATTGTTAATTCCAATATTTAATGGCAGAATATGTGTTGCACGTGTCCACATTTCTGATGTATGCTCCTCATGGGCGGCACCATGGCACAGTGGTTAGCACTGCTGCCTCACAGCACCAGGGACCCAGGTTCAATTCCGGCATTGGATGACTGTCTGTATGGAGTTTGCACATTCTCCCCGTGTCTACGTGGGTTTCCTCTGGGTGCTCCGGTTTCCTCCCACAGCCTAAAGATGTGCAGGTTACGTGGATTGGCCATGCTAAATTGTCCCTCGGTGTACGAAGATGGTAGATTAGGGGATTAATGCAGTAAATATGTGGTTTAAGGGACAGGCAGGGGGTGGACTTATGTTAGATGCCCTGTCAGAGTCGGTGCAAACTTGATGGGCAGTATGCCCTCCTTCTGCACACTCAGGATTCTATGACGGTTTCTCACTAGAATCACGAACGCAGAAAGCTAAGCCTTAAACAGCACAATTCTGTTTTATTTACTGTTGAAACTGATGATTATAGAAATCTTGTTTGATTGTATTGCTAATGAGGCTCCCATTTCACAGCTTGTATCAAGTCAGATGACATTCTGGTTTATGTTGTCCATTAGTTTTGTATCATGCAATTACCAGGATTGTAGATGTTGTCTATTACACTGAGTAAGTCTAACACACGCTAGCTGCAGGCAGCCAGTGAACTAACTTTATTTACAACTCGCCATCAGAGAGGGCAGTGTAACAAATGCTCAGAGGAGGTTAAACGAGGTGGACTCTGATCTTTTCCTATCCAGTAATTCCAATGTTCTTGTATTAAATGTCAGTGTTAAACTACCCAATACCTGAAACATCTTCTAGCTAAACTGAGGTCATATTTAATTCAGCCTGATTTGTTTATTGAATCATAGAATAATTTACCACAGGAGACCATTCGGCCTACCAGGCCTGTGCTAACTCTTTGAAGGATTTGTCCAATTAGCTCCACTCCCCTGTCCTTTACTTTCCGCCCTGCAATTTTAAAAGTCCATTTCAAGTATTTATCCCATTCCCTTTGAAAAGTTACCAGTAAACTTGCTCCCAACGCCCTTTCAGACAGCGCCTTCCAGATCACAGCAACTCGCTGTGTAAGAAAGAATGTCCTCCCCACTCTTTCCTCTGGATCTTTTGCCAATGGCCTACCACAGGTGTCCCTCTGATCACCAACCCTCCCATCACTGGGAACGGTTCCTTCCTATTGACTCCGGCAATAGGAATTTGAAGACCTTCATTCAACCTCTCGCTAATCTTCTCCGTCTTAAGGAGAACAGCCTCAATTTCCCCAGTCTCTGAATAAATAGCAAAACAGTCAAAGTACTGAGGTAAATTAGAACTTCATTGTTGCAAGGGAAGTTTACAGATTTGGAGGGGAAAGTGACTAGTTCTGGGTTAAAAAAAAACTGCGTAAATTGACTGATCTTCTTTCCCTTTATGTGGTATTGAACCATAGAAAGGGGAAGAGGCCATTCAACCCATCTCTATGTCTAGGTCTCCAGTCTCATCGTCTGTGTTGGTTCAAAGACACCCAGGTGTCCTTTCTAGGTGGGTGGAATTAGAAGGGCATCTTAGGGTCTCTGTTTCTACCACCAACTCGGGTAGCAAATTCCAGACATTCACCACCCTCTGTGGGAAAAAAAATTCTTCCTCATATTCCCTCTACACCTACTGCCACTTAGCTCGAGTCTATCACCCCTGGTTTTTGAACTCTCTGACAAGGGAAACCGGTTTCCTGTGTCTCCTGTCTCCCTAACCCTCACAATTTTGTATACCTCAATCATGTCACCCCTCAGCCTTCTCTGTTCTAAGGAAAACAACCCCAACCCCACCAATCTCTCCTCATATCTACAAATCTCCAGCCTTGGCAACCTTCCAGTAAACATTCCCTGCATTCTCTCCAGAGCAATTATATCCAGTGGGCTGTCCATCTGGATTGTGTTGGAGATGCATTATCTATATGTATGTGTGCGTGTATATCTAAATGTTCGGTTCTAGAGATGTAGATTTATGCATTTGCAAACATGGTGTGTGAGACTGAGTGTGTGTGTGTGTGTGTGTGTGTGTGTGTGTGTGTGTGTGTGTGTGTGTGTGTGTGTGTGTGTGTGTGTGTGTGTGTGTGTGTGTGTGTGTGTGTGTGTAAGTGTTTTGTGAATGTGTGTGTGTGTGTATATATATGTGTGTCTGCACGAGTGTGTGTCTAAGTGTTTTGTGAATGTGTGTGTGTGTACATCCATTCCTTTAACTACAGTTAGTGCATTTATCTGATATTGGAATAAGTTCAGGTAACTCTGCAAAGAGAATGAAACATTTCTCTTTCATACACTGGCTGGTTTAAATTCTCATTTTCACTGATCGACTTAAACTTTGTTTCCTTAAAGTGAAATCTGGATCACAGTAAATGTGGTTCTCTGGTGCGAGATTGTGATGGGGTCAGAGTGAAGAAGGTGGCAGGAATCTCAGTGAACGATGGGCAATCCTTCACCTCAGAGAACAGAGAATAACTATCCTATTGTCACTGCGACAAAGTGCCAGTTCCCTGAGTTTTTGAACGCGGGAATAACACAATAGGGGCAAGATAAAAGGCTTCTTCATAAAAATTTCATCGTCAACTTTCAAATTGCTGGAGGGAGGGCAGTTCTTTTCAGCTTGACCTGAAACCTGCTTTTCAAGGTAACACTAGCATGTATTGCATCAATCTGCAGCATATTAAGGGCACTCCAATTGAATTAACACCAAATCAAACCAGTGCACTTAACAATACAAATGCACTTAAGGGATGCCTCAGGATGATTTGCGACTGAAAAGTTGAAGGAAGGAACAGGGGGAGAAACAAATAACAGCTGGCAGATTCCAAGTGGTACTTGTGTCATGTACAGGAAAAGCCATCAGTGAAATCTAAAATACCGGGAAGAGGCTTCAGAATGGCAAGTGCTCCCTCATACCTTATAGCAGGTCATAATGTAGTCTGTCCATTGGGCTTCTCAATGTATAAATAAATCACCAGGTTATTTTATTACTGACCTGTAACATCCATTAACATTGACAATACCTGTTCCTGCATTGAAGCAATTTACTGTTTAAGTGCGTTAAAGTGTTATTTTTTTCGCACATTCCAATAACTTCTTAAAATGACTTTTGATGCTCTGATTTTTCTTCTGTTAACAAAGTAATGCCTCCTGTTCTCTCTCCAGATACGTGGAAAATGTTTTGTTTTGTCTCCTTATCCCCACTCAACAACAGTAAATATAAATTTATTTGGAAATGTAAGATGGTGTTTTTTTCAGAGGTGATGTTTATTACATATCGCTTACAAGTATTGCGGAAGATTGGGGTTTAATACACATTCACTGTAGAGTCATTGCAGTAAAATACTGAGCAGAGAATGATCCCATTGCACAATCTGGGAATGAATGTGGGCGTACAACTCTAACCTGACTGCTAAGAATGGAAATAGATGGCTAAACTTGTAAATCTTCACACTGCTGAGGCCACACCTGGAATATTGTGTGCAGTTCTGGTCACCACATTACAGGGAGGACATAATTGCTCTGGAGAGAGTGTGGAGGAGGTTTACAAGAACATTGTCAGGGCTGGAAAAGTGTAGCTATGAGAAGAGATTGGGTAGGTCAGAGTTATTTTCCTTGGAACAAAGAAGGCTCAGGGGTGGAGGTGTACAGATAGAGTAGGCAGGATAAAATTGTTTCCCTTGATGGAGAATTCTAGAATCAGGAGGCATAGATTCAGGATAAGTGGCAGGAGGTTAAGAGGGGACATTCAGAAGAACTTTTTTTTTACGTGGAGGGTGGTGGGTGTCTGGAATTCGCTGCTTGAGTTGGTGGTGGAGGCAGAGACACTAAACTCTTTTAAAAAGTACCTGGACCTGCACTTTACGTGCTGTTAGCTACAGGCCGATGCACTGGGTGCAGGAAGGTTGGATTAGAAGGTCACCTGGATGTCCTCAGGCTGGCATAGACAAGATGGGCTGAAACGCCTCCTTCTGTGCTGTAACCTTTCTCTGGTTCTATCCCCATGCTGAGGCAGGGTAGAATGTCAGTGGTGGGCACAGAGTCGGGTATTAGTTCTCCAGCTCCCCCTTGGGCTGGGGTTGAGCTGAGGAGGGAGGAGTATAGCTGTTTGCCCACAAGTAGCCCATTGCCAAGGCCAGCGCGGGATTTTCCAATCAGCCTCCAGTGTTCCAGTGCTCCGGGGAGCCTCCTTCAGGCCCCCCAGGGAGCCTGACCTTCAAACAAGCTGAGAAACCCATTCCAGCGGCTTGGCTTCAACTGCAAGTCATTCACAGAGTATTTACTCACCTTCCTCTCCCCTCTCCCTGACTGCTGAGGGGAGCCTCATGATTCTCTTGTGATATTGGGCCTCCTATTGGGTCTAACTACTTCCTTGAGACCCTACCCTTCATTTAAATAGTGAACCAGTCTTCTAGTCATTAATTGGCCAACCCTGGGTGAATCACAGCTGTTTGCCACACTCGGTATGGAATTCTGACCTGGATTATTCCATAACAATATGAAGCCTGAAGGGAAATCTGTCCAGGGAGTCAATAAGAAATATCCTTGGCATATTGGCCATGAACTTGATGTATAAAGTGTATTATATTGGATACAGTTATATGTTACTGAACCAATTGTGTGGAGATGGACAGCAAGGTGGCACAGTGGTTAGCACTGCTGCCTCACAGCGCCAGGGACCTGGGTTCAATTCCAGCCTTGGGTCACTGTCTGTGTGGAGTCTGCACGTTCTCCCTGTGTCTGCATGGGTTTTCCTCCAGGTTCTCCGGTTTCCTCCAAAGATATGTGGGTTAGGTGGATTGGCCATGCTGAATTGCCCCTTGATGGGTCGGATTGTGGTCAGTGCAGACTCAATGGGCTGAATGGCCTCCTTCTGTATTGTAGGGGTTCTATGAGAATGCAAGGACAAATCTCACCAGGGCAGTTTGAGGATTTGAATTCAGTTTAAGGAATGTTGAAATGAAAGGCTGTTATTAGGAGAAATGATCACGAAACTGGGGGGTCATCTCAGAAAGCTCAACTGGTTCACTAACTTGTCCTCATCTTGTCTGAACTTGTATGTAACTTCAGACCCACACCAACTTTCTGACTCTTAACTGCCCTCTCACTTGGCCAAGCAAAAGACTCAGCCGTATCAAAGCCATGAGTGATGGGTTGAAGAAGCCAGCTCCCCTCCCTCAGGGCAATTAAAGGTGGACAACAGTTGTTGCTCTGAGCAGCAATGTCTGCACCAAAAATATTGAGATTCTGAAATTAAAATTTTAAAGATGACTAATATCGGTCAGAACCAGAGGAAGTGACTCTATCCTCCTTCCCCAATCAGGAAATGATGATGTAATGTCTGATGAGACTGAAAAAAAAGGAGAAAATGAAAACAAAATAAATGTGAGAGAAAAGAGAGAAACTTTGATCTCATAGAACGATAAAATAGAATTCCTACAGTGCAGAAGGAGGTCATTCAGTCCATCGAGTCTGCACTGGCCACAATCCCACCCAGAACCTATTCCCATTTTCCAAGAACTAAAAATTTGCAAAATAATGGGATCAACCCTTGAGTATTCCTGTTATGTCTCTTCAAAGACTGAGTGACTATAATGATAGGGCAGTGTGTGAATGGTGGTTACTGAGCTGGGAAATGTTAAGAGGCTGAATCAGCATCGCATTCAATAATATGAGGTGCCTCATACACACGTGTGTATGTGTGTGTGTGTGTGTGTGTATGCGTGTGTGTGTATGCGTGTGTGTGTGTGTATGCGTGTGTGTGTGTGTGTGTCTGTGTGAATCCAATCCCCTCACAACCCTGTGCTCAGCAACTCCTCAGGCCAGGGAACCGAACAATCTCACCACCACTCAAGGGTTTGAGATAGAATATTCCAAACTAATAAACAACATTTAGAATTAACCACTCAATTTTAAAATCTGTTATAATTATTTCCTAAAGTTCTGTGACTAAGGCAGACTTTTTTTTTGATCCAGGCCTTTTGATAACCAGATCTTAACCACTGAGTGTGAAGAATATAATTGAAAATGTCTGCACCTGCTCCAGAATCTTACAGAGAGCCATTAGTTGTATTACAAAAATCTTCTAAGTCTATTGGAATTTGTTTTAAGTTGGTGATGACTTGGGAAACGGGGCTGACGTGTAACAATTCAAAGGTTTGAATATTTAAGTACATTTAAAAATTGAATGTGTAGGATCTTGTTATTGCAAAAAGTGGTTATGATAGATTGTTAGAAACAAAAGGGGTTTAAGTATTGAAAAGAAGTTTAATTAGACTATCAGATTCAATGCACTTTTAACTATCTAACAAATTTAACGCAACATTTTTATACTTTCTGCATGATGAGTGGATTTAAGTCAAACCCTAGAACAAAAATGACATTTGGAAATGTGCTACTTAACTTTTGCCTTCAAGAATCTAGAATCTATTCTCTGATTCCATTCCAAGGATGTGTGGGTTAGGTGGATTGGCAATGCTAAATTGTCCCTTAGTGTCCGGAGGATTTGCCAGGGTAAATGCTATTCTAATCCATTTACAGTAACTTACATTAGAGAAACTAATCTATACTGGCAAGGAGGGATCGGAGTTTGAATATTGTATATTTAACAATGAAATATATTTAGTGTTCTATATATAAGTAGATGTAACACCAAACATTAATAACAATTTATATTTAGCCTCAATGAAACATGAGCAATTTTGTTCAGTGATGTGACACCTTACCGTGAGCTACACTCAGTGGGATATAGCTTTAAGATGAAAAGTTACATGCACTATATTCTGGATGTCACCGAAAGGACTATTTAATGATCAATAGGGATATATTTCAGCTTTTAAGAATTTGTGACTGGGTGAAATAGGTGTGTTTGGAGTTTACAGAAATCCTTTTCTAATAATCATATAATGGAAGTGAATAGTCTATCGTACCAGCTGGAAGGAATGTTGATCCCTCAAAAGGGTTAAACAAACACTAGAATGGTTTGTTACTTCAGCTTTCATTCCACAGAAAGGCCTGTGCAGATTGTTGAGTTGATTTTAAGCCGATTGTAAAACTTGTCTGCTGCGTCCATTTATCTGTAATGGAACTTCATGTTTGGAGCCTGGGAACAGGATATAGTAATGGTTTCTGTATTGCGCCTGACAACTGCAGAAGTCATGCAGGAGGTGAGGAGAGGATTACAGCCCATCTCAACTTATCTCTGAATACATAGTGTTGATGCCATGGTAGGCAGGATCTGTGTGATCAAGCAGGAAATAGGAAACAGAGTTTTGATGACTTTTCCGACAGGTTTCGAGCTAACATGCACTTCAGAAGACAAGATGTGAGTTTACGCAGCCATTCTGTCCCTCTGTGTATTAATGTCTATGAACACACTATCTTGAACAATTTCAGCTAAAATGATCAAATCTGAAACATTTCATCTATGTCACTGTCACTTGGAGACTATTTATTCCGAAGGGTGCACTTCAAACAGGGAAAAGAAAAGAGTTTCCATTTACATTAATTCTGCAGCAGTCATCCTCCAATGATCAAAATGTCAGTTGATGGGGCAAATCACTGCTTTAAAATTAACTAACCGGGGATTTCAGCAAGCACAGACTCACCTACAAGCAGAGACATCAATAAATGGGCTGCCAGAGCAAAATTCAAACAACTTTCTAAAAGTAAACCGATTAAAATTAAATATTTATCAGAATTGCAGTAGGAGAAAAACTGCGGCTCTGAAGAATTATGGAACAGATTGTTAATGAGTTGCACTTTTAACAACCAGTTTCACAAGCAAGCAAAATCTAAAATATTTTTAATATAATTAATTAGGATACATTTCCAAAGCTCAATATTGTTAGTGATGGACTCATCTGGATGCAAAAACAAACTAAGATCCAAAAGTTAAGGAATTGTTTTCTGAGTCTGCAGTCAAGGGCAATGGCTGCAGTGATGAAAGAAATGATTGTCCACACAGTGTAAACACTGCTCCATACTTTGGACATCTAGCCGAAATACAACATCTTTCTGTAACAGCTGACAGTTCCACCTCCGTCGATATTAACGTGATCTATTTGTGTGTTTTTGAACACAATAATTCTGGGAACTGTTAAGATTTCATCTCTGAAGAAAATCATTATTCATATTATGTTATTGAATTAAGTAGTGAATCATTGTGTGTGTTCTGAAAATGGAACATTGTATTTGACACATTAGCACCAAATACTTTTCAATATTTTCCACCGGTTGGTAGTTCCAAGCAGTTCAATTTAAAACTGTGTTTTAGAACATAAGAACTAGGAGCAGGAGACTGCTCTGCCATTCAGTAGAATCATGGCTGATCTCAACTTCACCTCCAAGTCCATTCTCCATAACCCTTCAACACATTACTAGTTAAAAATCTGTCTATCTCCTCTTCAATTTACTCAATGTCCCGGCATCCACAGCACTCTGGTACAGTGAGTTCCACAAACTCATCTCCTTTTGAGGCAAATAATTTCTCCTCATTTCTGTCATATATCTGCTGCCCCTTATCCTAAAACTATCACCTCTTGTTTTAGATTGCCCCACATCAGGAAACAGCCTCTCTCCATCTACCCTGTCAATCCCCATTAATATCTTATACACCTCACATACCCTCTCATTCTTCTAAACTCTAGAGAGGATAGGCCTAAACTGCCCAATCTCTCTTTGTAAAACAAACCTCCCCTTTCTGAAATGAACCTTTGTGAATCTCCCTTCTCCTTCTCGGATTCAATGCTAAATTTAATCACAACTTGCAGACGTTCTCTTATGCCACGTTGTTAATTAATTCGAAGATAAAGCAAAATACTGTGGATGCTGGAATCTGAAACAAAAACAGGAAATGCTGGAAAATCTCAGCAGATCGGACAGCATCCGTGGAGAGAGAATAGAGCCAATGTTTCGAGTCTGGATGACCCTTCACCAGAGCTGAGAGCAAAGAGAATCAGCAGAGATTTACACTGAGGGTGTGCGGGAAGTGGGACAAAGGGAATGTAAATAAGGATACAGAAGGCTGAGAAGGTGTCCGTCCAGTGATCAGAATGTGTGAACGGCAGAACAGAGGTGCAGATGTTAATGGACTGTCTGAGGGTTATAGCAGGTGGGGGCAGAGAGGGGGAGGGGGCAAGAAGGAGAGCTGGAGTGGGGAAATGAAAAAATAGAAGTGAAAAAGAAGGATGATAAAATGGATGAATGAGATAAAACAACATGAAATTAAATAAATGGAAATGGAGTGAAAGTGGAGGGGAGAGTTCATGTTCTGAAGGTTGTTGAACTCAATGTTCAGTCTGGAAGGCTGTAGAGTGCCCAACTGGAGGATGAGGTGCTGTATCTCCAGTTTGCGTTGGGGTTCGCTAGAGCATTGCAAAAGGCTAAGAACGGACATGTGGACAGGAGAACAGGGTGGTGTGTTGAAGTGGCAAGAGACAGGAAGGTCTGGGTCCTACTTGTGGACAGTCTGAAGGTGTTCAGTAAAGCAGTCACCCAGTCTGCGTTTGGTCTCTCCAATGTAGAGTCGAATGCAATAGACCAGATTGAAGGAGGTGCAAGTGAAAGGGGTGTTTAGGATCTGGGACGGTGAACAGGGAGGGGGTAAAGTGCAGGTGTTGCACGTTCTGCGATTGCATGGGAAGGTGCTGTGGGCAGGGGGTGAGGCGCTGGGTGTGATAGAGGAGTGGACCAGGGTGACCCAGAGAGAGCGGCCCCTCTGACGGGGGGGGCGGGGGGGTGAGGGGAGGATGTGTTGAGTGGTGGCATCATGCTGGAGTTGGAGGTATGATCCGCCAGAGGATGATCCGTTGAACGATGGGGCAAAAAGTGAGGACAAGGGGGATCCTATCCTGATTCTGGGAGGGAGGTGGTGGGGAGGTGAGAGCAAAGGTCCAGCGGATGGTTGGACACAGTCGAGAGCCCTGTTAGCCACAGTGAATGGAAGGCATCGATTGAGGAGGGAAGAAGATATATCGGCTGTGCTGTTTTGGAAAGTGAGATCATCAGAACAGATGTGGTGGAGATGAAGGAACTGAGAGAATGGGATGGGGTCCGTACAGGATGCGGAGTGTGAAGAGCTGTAGTCAAAGTAATTGTGGGAGTTGGTGGACTTGTAATAAGTACTAATGGGCAGTCAATCACCAGAAATAGAGACAGGGAGATATAAGTTTATTTATTAGTGTCTCAAATAGGCTTACATTAACACTGCAATGAAGTTATTGTGAAACTCCCCTAGTCCCCACATTCTAGTGCCTGTTCGGGTATACTGAGGGAGAATTTAGCATGGCCAGTGCACCTTACCAGCATGTCTTTCAGACTGTGGGAGGAAACCCAGGCAGACATGGGGAGAATGTGCAAACTTCACACAGACCCAATCTGGGAATCGAACCCGGGTCCCTGGCACTGTGCCACCGTGCTGCCCTGTTGAGATCAAGATTGGAAAGAGGTGTGTCAGAGATGGGTCATGTGAAGTTGATAGAGGGGTGGAAATTAGAAGCAAACATTTTTCCAGGTCCAGGCGAGGGCACGAAGTGGCAGTGAAATAGTTGTGGATGTACTGATAATGGAGCTGTGGGAAGGGGCTGGAATAAGACTGGAACAAGGAATGCTCCAATAATCCATCAAGAGACAGGTATAACTGGAGCCCATGTGGGTGCCATCGCCATACCTTTTATTTGGAGAAAGTGAGACGAGTTACAGAAATTGTTGACTGAGAGAAGCGGTTCAGGAAGGCAGAGGAGAGTGGTGGTGGATGGGGATTGTTCAGACCTCTGTCTGAGAAAGAAGCAAAGAGTTTTGAGGCCATCCTGGTGGGGAATGGAGATGTAGAGGGATTGGTCATCCATGGTGAGGAGGAGGCGGTTTGGTCCGGGGAACTGGAAGTCATTGACATGGCGTAGGGCATCGGAGGAATCGTGGATGTAGGTGGGAAGAGACTGGATAAGAGGAGAGAGAATGGAGTCAAGAAGGGAGGAAATGAGTTCAGTGGGGCAGGAGCAGGCTGACACGGTGCGCCTGCAGAGACAGTCCTGTTTGTGGATTTTGGGAAGGAGGTAGAAGCAGGCTGGCTGGGATTGGGAGACAGAGAATGGAGGTTGTGGAGGGAAGATCTCCAGAGGAGATGAGGTCACTGACAGTCCTGGAAACAGTGGCTTGATGTTGGGTGGTCAGATCGTGGTCCAGGGGGAGATAGGGGGAAGCTTTTGAGAGTTGGCACTCAGCCTCCCTGAGCTGGAGGTCCGTACGCCAAAGAACAACAGCATTGCCCTTGCTGGTGGGTTTGACAACAAGGTCAGGGTTGGACCTAAGAGGGCAAAGTGCAGCAAGTTCAGAAGGAGACAAGTTAGAGTGGGTGAGAGAAACTGAGACGGTCAATGTCACGCTGACAGTTCTTCTTGAAAAGATCAAGTGCAGGTAAGAGGCCAGAGGGAGGAGTCCGGGTGGAGGGGGAGAGCTGGAGGTGGGTGAAAGGATCTGCTGAACTGGGGAGAGGACTCCTGCCTGATGAAGTTAGCACGGAGACGAAGGCAGTGGAAGAAGAGCTCAGCATGATGTCAAGCCCGGAATTCGTTGAGGTGGGGATGTAAGGGTGTAAAGCTGAGTACGGCACACTCTGCCGCAGAGAGGGGAAGGTCAGAGGGTATGATGAATACACGGCAAGGGCTGGGGTTAGGAGAGATGGGATCTGAGGGATGGGAGGAGATGGAGGGTCCTGGGTGGATGTTGGTAATGATGAGTTGTTGGAGCTTGTATCCTTTAACACCTAAAAGGAAGAGAGAAAGTTTCTTGTTGATGTGTCGGATGAGACAAAAAAATGAAGTGAAACTGGGGACCGGGACAGTTTTGAGAAAGAGAGAGTGGATGCTGATGGTGAGAGATATCGAGGGCCTGCACATGGAGATAGATGGCACTGAGTGTGGATCTCAGAACACAGCGAGAACAGCAGTCTGAGGAGTGTTGTATATCCTGTAGATGTCTGTAATCCTGGGTGGATTCGAAAGATATTAAGAAGTCTCACAACACCAGGTTAAAGTCGAATAAATTTATTTGATAGTAAATTCACAAGCTTTTGGGGTTTGCCCCTTTGTCAGGTGAGTGGAGAGTTCTGGTCTGTTTGAGACCAGAACTCTCCACTCACCTGTGGGTTTACTATCAAATAAACTTGTTGGACTTTAACCTGGTGTTGTGAGACTTCTTCTTGTGTTTACCCCAGTCCAACACCGGCATCTCCACATCATGGATTCAAAAGATACAGGGGGAACTTCGTTTGGAATCCATGTGGGGTGAGGCAGAGAAGGAGACAGTCGCTGAGGAGGTGAATAGGAGAGCATGGTGAGAGCACTCACTCGGAGGTTGGGTTGGACATAGTGGAGAAGCCATTTCTCTCACCCATCCCTCCCTCCCAGAACCAGGATAGGGTCCAACTTGTCCTCACTTTTCACATTGGAGAGACCAAACACAGACTGGGTGACCGCTTTACTGAACACCTTCAGACTGTCCACAAGCAGGACCCAGACCTTCCTGTCGCTTGCCACTTCAACACACCACCCTGTTCTCCTGTCCACATGTCCGTTCTTAGCCTTTTGCAATGTTCTAGTGAACCCCAACGCAAACTGGAGATACAGCACCTCATCTTCCAATTGGACACTCTACAGCTTTCCAGACTGAACATTGAGTTCAACAACTTCAGAACATGAACTCTCCCCTCCACTTTCACTCCATTTCCATTGATTTTATTTCATTCTATTTCATCTCATTCATCCATTTTATCATCATGTTATTTTTTGACTTCTCCATTCCAGCTTTCCTTCAAAGTAGGACTATTTCTATGGGTGGGAGTTAAGCAGAGTTGGTTTGATTGGACCCTGACAGTGGACACTCACTGCCAAACGTGTACATTTTTAAATTAGTCTTAACTGATTTGCTCATTGTTGCTATTAAATCAAGAGTTTTTAATCCGTGTATAAGAGTGGCACAGTGGTTAGCACTGCTGCTTCACAGCTTCAGGGACCCAGGTTTGATTCTGGCTTGATTTTGATTTGACTTATTATTATCACATGTATTAGTATACAGTGAAAAGTATTGTTCCTTGCATGCTATACATACAAAATGTACTGTTCATAGAGAAGGAAATGAGTGAGTGCAGAATGTAGTGTTACAGTCATAGCTAGGGTGTAGAGAAAGATCAACTTAATGCAAGGTAGGTCCAATCAAAAGTCTGATGGCAACAGGGAAGAAGCTGTTCTTCTGTTGGTTGGTATGTGACCTCAGACTTTTATATATTTTTCCCGATGGAAGAAGGTGGAAGAGAGAATGTCCAGGGTGCCTGGGATCCTTAATTATGCTGGCTGTTTTTCTGAGGCAGCGGGAAGTGTAGACAGAGTCAATGGATGGGAGGATGGTTTGCGTGATGGTTTGGGCTACGTTCAAACTTTGTAGTTCCTTGCGATCTTGGGCAGATGAGGAGTCCAACCAAACTATAATACAACCAGAAAGAATACTTTCTATGGTGCATCTGTAAAAGTTGGTGAAACATGCCAAATTTCCTTTACAGTCTGTGTGGAGTTTGCACATTCTCCCCATGCCTGCGTGGGTTTCCTTAGGGTGCTCCGGTTTTCTCTCACAGACATGCTGGTTAGGTGCATTGGCCATGCTAAATTCTCCCTCAGTGTACCTGAACAGACGTTGGTGTGGTGACTAGGGGATTTTCACAATAACTTCATTGCAGTCTTAATGAAAAATAGATCACACTAGCAATGGTAAGGAACGTAGGATATGGGACAAAGTACAGTTAAGTCTGCACAAACCTCAGCAGCTCTTGTTGCTATTGTTCCAGAGTGATAGTGTTGTACTTTTAGGATTTGGGGACAGTAACAGAATTGAAATCAGATGTCTCAGATTCCTCAGAGAGCTGCCAGTAAATGTTTGTTTTTGGAAATAGTTTTGGGTTGTGTGTGATTTTTGTTGAAGGAATGTATTCATGCTGGGACTTTTCGTTGGGAGGTGGTTTCATGAACTGATCTGTGATTAATTCATGGGTTACTTGGTAATGGACTCAATCTGAGACAGCCACTGGCCGGAAAGAAGAATTTCTATTCTGCAAGGAGAAATATCAGGGAAAGAATATGATGAAAGGAACGGAGCTTTGGTTTTTAATTCCAATCAACTAAAATGGTTCCCCAGCACTTGCAATGGGTTCACGCTTAAAGGGCCTGAGTTGTCTGATACTCTTCCTATCAGTGAGGGAAATGGAAACCTTGATTTCGATATGCTCGAGAATAGACGGCAGAAGATAACCTCACACGTACTTTGGTAACATCTTTTTTGAAAATTATTTCGCTTCTGCACAATTTGTCACGGAATTATTTCTCACTCAGCACCAACCTGGCCAAAAGGGTGCATTCTCTTTATGACTCTGTGTCAACCCTTCTATTAAGCTACCTGCGAAAGAGGTAACTGTGGCTGCTATGGGGTGGCTACTCCACTCAATTTCTCTTCCTGTACATAGAAATATCTGTTTGCTGCGTAATTCCCTGATGAGCAGCTTTGAGATTGGGAAGTCACATCTGGTTTCACATTTCTAGCCTCAAGTGGGGCACAAACCTCTGAAGTAGGCAAACAAAGATCCAATTGGTAAATTTTTCATATCTGTTTTGCTGAGTTCTTGAGTACTCCAGAGAACTCTTTGAAAGTAATGTTAGAAACCTAGAATGGAACTGGGGAAGGTGTGGGACAGTAATCCACAGAATTCAGTAGAAATGAGTAACATTTCTGAGTGCTGAGACACACAAGGCACTGCAGTTATGAAATGATTGTATTAGACTAGTAAGGCTGTGAAATATACTTCCTGGGTTAGTGGTGGAAGCAGAAACAAATGTCGCATTCTGGATTAGATTGGACAGGTAGATGAAGGGAAGTTGAATAGGGCAGGTCGATGTGATTATAACCATTGGCTCAAATAAAGGAGAAACTCCAACTCTGACTGGTTGGGTTGAACATCTATTTCCCAAATTGTAACTTTTCCATCTGTCATCTGTTAGGTCAACTTGTCTACTCATTGAATTCAACAGTCTGAGGTCCCCTTTGCAACTTCAGGGTAGATCCAGGGTTCTTCACCATCTGCTTCTGAGTTAATATTACAGTAAGATATCTCACAACATCAGGTTAAAGTCCAACAGGTTTATTTGCAATCACGAGCTTTTGGAGCACTGCTCCGAGTGATTCACCTGATGAAGGAGAAGTGCTCCAAAGACTCGTGATTCCAAATAAACCTGTTGGACTTTAACCTGGTGTTGTGAGATATCTCACTGCACCCACCCCAATCCAACGCCAGCATCTCCACCTCAGGGTTAATATTAGATTGCATTAACCATAAATTTAAGATCGAGTGAGCCATCTTGTATTACAAATTAGCTTGCTGGTAACTCATTCCATGTGTTTCTTTTATTTAGAGTATACATTGTGTGGTTTCTAGGTAGATTTACAAATTAATTAATTGTATATTCAATATCAGCATTGAGTTAAACAACTTATAAAAGGGCAGTAAGATCACAGATTAATAGAGGTTAATATTTGTTTATTTTCATTTATTCATGTCATAAGTAGGCTTATATTAACTTCATTGCAATGAAGTTACTGTGAAAATCTCCTAGTCGCCAGTGTTCAGGCACACTGAGGGAGAATTTAGCATGGCCAATGTACCCTAACCAGCACGTCTTTCGGACTGTGGGAGGAAACCAGAGCACCTGGAGCAAACCCACACAGACACGGGGAGAATGTGCAAACTCCACACAGACAGTCACCTAAGCCGTGAATCAAACTTGGGTCCCTGATGCTGTGAGGCAGCAGTACTAACCACCCCTAACTTTAAGCTACACTTCAAACTTATCTAGATCGGGTGAAGCTGTTCTCTTACTTGCTTCTTGCCAACAGACTGGGGCTCAATTGAAATTTGAACAGAACATGTGTGAGGAATTGAATGGTCTCCTCCTGTATGTGATATCATGCTCACTGAATGTGTGAGCTATTCATGACTTCCAACACGGATGACATTCAGTATATCATTGTCTTTTATTTAAAAATGGAAACTAATAAGGTTGTTTAGATGGCTGCCAATGGCCAGGAAACTTTTATAATTTCTGCACAGGCTCCCACAAGTCTCTGGAAAGTTTCTCAGTAAATGACCTTGGGCAGGAGTCCCCGTTGAACAGACATTCCTGGACAAAACCTAACAGTAAAACTTATTCCTGTTATTGTTGGTGAAGTCACTCGAGACTCAAAATATACAGGCCAGAAATTTACTGCAACACCCAGCTCGGAATCGGAGTGGGCGTGCCTTGCAGAGTGGAATTCTCCGTTGGCCCTGGGTGGGATTTTACGAGCCTCGCCCACGCGAGTTTACTCCGAGTTTCAATGCACCTGGCAGGCAGACTCAGTGGGGGAACTCAGTTGAACGTATCTCTGAGGAGAGAGTTTCTGTACTGTTCCCTGGCACTGCCACCTGGTAAAGCTGGGACAGAGCCAGAGGGCAGTTACTAGATGGAAACAGGGAGCTTGCGGAGTGGTGTTACATTCGGACAATGTTCTACTTTTACTTCTGTGTACAAGGGAGGCCTTGAAAAATGGCATCCAATCTTTAAAGAACAGAGTTGCTGGTAGGGGAGACTCGATCAGAGCCCAACCCACCAGCGTGATGTCATGGGACCCATCGCTTACCATTCTTTTCTACATAGTCAGTAATATGATGGAGTAAGCCATCAGTGGAACTAACAGCCTTATTGCTGCTTTCCCCACCCTCTGTGACATGGAAAAATTCTGCCCATGTCTTTTCCTGTTATGGATGAACTTCAGCTGTTTTTTCTTTGTGGACTCATCAGTTTCCCTCTGGTTTATAGCAATGAGACTTCCTGCTGACATATAACGTAATTTGGGCATTGTGAAATTTTGTGGTCTCATTGTCATTCACACCCAGTGTGAAAGGGAGAGTAAAATCCCAGCCTGGAACAGCCATACCTTCTAAAGTTTGGAGAAGGTCACAGTTTACAGGTCTCCCAGATGTTCTTTTTCAAAGTCCACTCGTGCAGAAACTTAACCCACTGATAAGGAGACTGTAAGTGACTCATTTGATGTCCTGCTGAACATCCTCTCTTTAAGGGAATCCTGTAATAATTATGACATAACGCACTAACTGTTGAAACCAACCAGCCTACACTTTCAGAGCAAAAACTGCCATCTTCAATCAGCTGGCAATGACTGTTTCTTTTTAGAATAATAAAACTTATGGATTAAGAAGTGTTCTGTGGCTTTTAATTGGTAGAAGTGTACTGTCTTCTTGAACTGTATCTTTTTCAAGCCTGTGTGTGATTGATGTAGTTTTAGACTTCCAGGGTGAAGGCGTGATTAAATAATCCTCTTTATCTAAGCCTACGAAAGCTTGCTGCTGATTATTCAAAATTAGCCACACACTCAGGGGTTGAGAAACACACACAAGCAGAAGGTTTACGGGCAGTAGGAAAGGGGAGAAGGTTTCAGTTTCTCTCTCATTTCTGTCTGTAACACTGGGCATAAATATTCATAGCAGTGGATCATGATAAGAAGGTGAGACAGAGATAAAGTATGATGGAACAAAAACATAACACAGGTCCCTTGGGCTGAATGGTCTCTTTCTGCACCGTGAATTCTATATACTCTTACCTGAAGATGCTTCTATAGTTGCTTTCGACCAGAACACAACCTGTGATGGCCCCCACTGCTTTGCTGGCAGGTTGTTGCAGACAGTACTGAACAGCTTGATAAAAATGGATGAAACATGACAGGGCAGGTCAGCAGTAACACAAAATAACATGTAATTCAATTTTGAAACCTGACTAATGTAAGATACCTGGATAATTTTCCACATGTCACCAGTACTGTGAAATGTGTTCTATCAGAGAACCATTCACATGTTGCGAAGTGAGACTTCACTGATCCAAGACTAAATGGCACTTCATACTTCCCCTATTCCACCGCTAAAAATATTTTTTGTTAGTCATTTATTCGATGTGACATTTTCAGACTGATGGTTTCTAAATATGAATCCCTTTCTCGTGTCGACATTTCGGATTCCTGGTCATACAACGAAGCTTTGAAAATGTCTAAAATATTTTGATTTGTTTTTTTTTAACTAATCAGCAGCTGAGGGTTTTAATTTCTTTTATATACAGTTTATCAATGATCAAATTCCGTTTTTAACAATCTCACTCGAGTCAAAGGATAGTTTTCAGAAACCACGTAAGAATCAGTTTTTTATTCTGCACCCTTCCAATTCAAATTACTGAACCAATTTTCAAAGGTCTTCTTTATTAATGTGCACTCTCTCAAATCAATATGAATGTACAATAAGATGTTGGTATCATAACCTAAGCTCTTAATAATTTAACTACAATGTGCTCGACCACAAACACATTTATGAAACCAAGGCTTTTTTCCCTCTCTCCCTAAATTACATTCTCATGTCTGTGTTTCAGTGAGACCTGAGTGTACATTCTGAATGAAATACAAGACAGCAAAGTGCCATGCTAGAATGGGTAATTTGGTACATTGACAAAAATTGGAATGTATAGAAACTGCTGACATTGAGAAAAATGAGGGCTGATAATGCTGGCTTAGTGATTTATTGTGACCAAATTAGTGGCACCATCCTGTGGAACTAAGCATGAAGCATGACCTTAACGCTATCTCAGTGACAAAGAGGAAACAGGATAAAAATTTCTATTGATCTGCTGATGGGTGCAAGCTGCAGAGTACGAAAGCAATGACTTCACTGAAGTTAGGTGATGAAAGAAGCACAGTAAGTGAATTGCCTTTGTGTTTTTTTAAAAAAAACTCCAAGGTCCAAAGAAAGCTTTGTTCCATTTTGTGAAGATTAGAAAGTTTTACAAGTATCTGAAAGATTCTAGTTCAAGCCCTGTATGTACTATCCCTGAATCTTTACTGGCAACACCAGGACCACATACATTGATACAGAGATTGCTGGAGACAAAATTTCAGTCTTTCAACAAGATTTTCCCATTTCGATGACTGCCTGTGACACTCACCCAGCTTTTGCTAGTTCAGTTGTTCCAAATTAAAATGCTACGTTTAAATGATGCTAATTAATTCCTTATGCTAGATGTGGAGAAAGAGAAGCAGAATTCATAACACCAATATTCCAGTAGTACTGTTTGCATTAGTGCAGAGAGAGAACTGCTGATAACTTTCAAGACTTTGGCATCAAGTGGAAGACCCAGGATAATACAGTTTTGCACAATGATGTCTTCACTTTACAAACAAGTTAAAGTGGTTTGCCTCTTCGAAAATGATATCAATCTCAGTCTAACAAACAAGTTCAGAAAGTCATTAAAAATGTAAAAACATTAGAAATAGGAGCAAAAGTAGGCCATTTGGCCCATCAAACCATCTTCATCATTCAATAAAATCATGAATGATCTGTTTGTGACTTTTAACTCCACTTTTCTTCTCAGAGAGAAGATCATCCTTCTCATCTCCATCTTAAATGGAAGGTCCCTTATTCAGAAACTGTGTCCCCTAATGTTAGATATTCCTAGCAGGAAAATCTTCCTCCCAGCATTGATCTTGTTTAGTCCCCTTAAAATTGGATATGGTTCAAGATGAAGATACAACAGGAAGTAGTCTTTGTGTCAATTAATTTTTTCTGCAGTGAGTTTCCAATCCAGGTGCTCAATGGGTGAGCTACAGCCCCACTGAGGGGGAAAGAATATTGGCAATTCACCTGTGCAATAGTGGCATAGTCTCGGTGTGAAGACTGTGGATCCAGTTAAAAGACAAGAAGATCATAAAATCCTACTGTGCAGAAGGAGGCCATTTGGCCCGTCGAGTCTGCATTGACCAAAATCCCATCCAGGCCCTATTCCCATAATCCCATGCATTTACCCTAGCTAGTCCCCCTGACACCAAGGGGCAATCTATCATGGTCAATCAACCTAACCCGCACATCTTTGCAGAGTGGGAGGAAAATGGAGCACCCGGAGGAAACCCACGCAGGGATGGGGAGAATGTGCAAACTCCACACAGACGGTGACCCGAGCCAGGAATTGAACTCAGGTCCCTGGTGCTGTGCGGCAACAGTGGAAGATGCATATCATAAAGAGAGAAACAGTAGAATTTAATGGTCCCCCTCTAGCCCCCAAAGTTAGTTTGGAAATGGAGGTCTTTTAATTGGGCGGGAGGGTGCCAGATGGGGATCCCACTGCCCTTCTGCCTCTGCCCAAATATTTCTGGGGTGGAGGATATGACTAACCTTCCTGCTCCAGCGTATATTCATATTCACATAAGGTGCTCTTCCCACAGCCACTGATATTCAGTCATCAGACAGGAAGCCAGAAAAGCCTATGCTGGTGTGTTTGCTTTGCAGACTCCTTGCGTTTGGGTTATCTCATTAAAATGTACTCAGGACCTGACCAAGGGATTAGCATCGGGGATGGAAAGGGGGGTACCAGGGGAGGAGGTTGCTGTAAGCCATTCCCTGCCCTTGTTACCAATCTCCCTCCCTCTGCGATCCTACCTCATGATCCACATCCCATCCTTCTCATCCAGGGCCTGGGGTCCCTTGGCAATCCCACGCCTCTCCCTGGGTGCATTACCTGTAGCTGCTGCAACGGACATCTGCTGGTTGGCAGCTCTGCCTTCAGGAGCCTCAATCTTAGGGAAGGTTAGCCTCTGTCCAAAAAGGAGGCAACACGGGACTCTCACCTGGTTTCCAGTCAGCTGACAATATCCCCATTCCCGTGTCAAATAGCAGCTATAGAATCACGGAATAGTTACTGCACAGGGGACCATTTAGCCTGTCATATCCTTGCTGTCAATTCTGTAAGAACTACTCAGCTTGTCCTACTCCCTGGCCTTTCACCAGCAGCTCTGCAAATCTTTCCTCTTCAGATCATCATTCAATTCCCTTTTGAAAGCCATAATTGAATCTGCTCTCACCGCACACTCAGGCAGTACATTCCAGATCTTAACCACTCACTGAATAAAAAAAGTTTTCAACATGTCACCGTTGTTTCTTTTGTCAGTGACCTTCAATCAGTTCTCAGGGGGTGAACCGATGGCACTGTGATTAGCACTGCTGCCTCATAGCGCCAGGGAGCTGGGTTTGATTCCCGGCTTGGGTCACTGTCTGTGCAGAGTTCTCTCCATGGCTGCATGCGTTTCCTCTGGGTGCTCCAGTTTCCTCCCACAATCTGAGAAATGTGTTGGTTAGGTTCATTGACCCTGCTAAATTCTCCCTCAGTGTAACCATACGGGCGGCAGAGTGTGGCAACTAGGAGATTTTCACAGTGACTTCATTGCAGTGTTAATGTAAGCTTACTTGTGACACTAATAAATAAATTAAAAATCTCTGCCAAAGGGTACAGTTTCTCTCTATCTACTTTGTTCAAATGCCTCATCATTTTAAAGACTTCTATTCAAATCTTCGCTAAACCTTCCTTTCTCCTGGGAGAGCAGTCCCATCTTCTCCAATCTATCCTTGTAACCAAAGTTCCTTACACCTGGAAACATTCTAGTGAATCTACACCCTGTCTAGAGCCTTCATATCCTTGCTCATGTACAGCCCAGAATTGGAAGCAATACTCCAACTGAGCCTGAGCCAGTGTCTTATAAAGGTTCATTGTAATGTCCATTTTTTCTGTACTCTGTGCCTCTATCTATAAATCCCATGATACGGAATACCTGATCAAGCATTTTCTCAACCTGTGCTGACACCTTCAATGATTTGTGCACACACACTGCAGGTCTCTGTGTTCTTACACCCCATTCCACTTTGGCAGAAGTAATAGTAGGAGGGATTACTATTTAAAGGGCGAAAAGCTGCAGCATGCTACGGTGCAGAGGGACCTGGGGGTCCTTGTGCATGAGTCGCAAAAACCCAGTTTGCAGGTGCAGCAGGTGATCAAGAAGACGAATGGGATGCTGGCCTTTATAGCGAGGGGGATTGAAAATAAAAGCAGGGAGGTCTTGCTGCAACTGTACAGGGCACAGGTGGGGCTGCAGCTGGAGTACTGTGTGCAGTTTTGGTCGCCGCACTTGCGCAAGGATATTTTGGCCTTGGAGGGAGTGCAGAGGAGGTTCACTAGGCTGATACCAGAGATGAGGGGGTTGGACTGTGAAGAGAGACTACATAGACTGGGTCTGTACTCGTTGGAGTTTAGAAGGATGAGGGGGGATCTTATAGAGACATATAAGATAATGAAAGGGATGGATAGGGTAGAGGTAGAGAGATTCTTCCCACTTAGAAAGGATAGCAGGACAAGAGGGCACAGCCTCAAGATAAGGGGGGTCAGCTTAGATTGGAGTTGAGGAGGAACTTCTTCACTCAAAGGGTGGTGAATCTCTGGAATTCTCTGCCCTTTGAAGTGGTGGAGGCTGCCTCGCTAAATATATTTAAGTCACGGGTAGATAGGTTTTTGACAGACAAGGGAATTAAGGGTTATGGGGAGAGAGCGGGAAAGTGGAACTGAGCCACTTCAGATCAGCCATGATCTTATTGAATGGCGGGGCAGGCTCGAAGGGCTAGGTGGCATACTCCTGCTCCTATTTCTTATGTTCTTATTTGGAATTGTACCCTTTATCTAGTGACTTCCCATGTTTTTCCTAACTTTCCACTTCTCTGCATTAAATTTCTTCTGCCACGTTTGCCTATTACACCTAACCTATACCTGTTGAAGTCTATCATCCCCTCCTCACAGTTTACAATACTTCCAGATTTTGAAATCGTGCTCTGAACATTCAAGTCATTCATTATTAACCCTAACGCATTACTCATTAATATAGATCAATAAAAGCAGGGGTCCTAATATTGACTCATGACAATTCCACAACATACCTTCCTCCAGTCCAGAAAACAACTGTTCACCACTATTGTGATTGGCTTCATTAATTTCTTATCCACTGTCACTGTCTCTTTTGTTCGTGGGCTAAATTGTTATCTGACGCCTATCGAAGCCCATGTACTCCATGACATCAAATGGATACTCTGATCAACTTTGTCCATTCTTAAGTTAGTTAAATATGATTTGCCCATAACAAATCCATTTCCTTAATCTACATTTGTCCAAGTGACTGTTGATTTTGCCATGGATTATCATTTCTAGAAGCTTTCCCACCGTTGAGGTGAAACTGGCTAGCCTGTAGTTGCTGGGGCTATCCTTACATCCTTTTTTGAACATGAGAATAACACTCGCAATTCTCCAGTCCTCTGGCACCACCTAGTATTTGAGGATTGAAAGATTGCAGCCAGTAACTCTGCAGTTGCTAACCTCTATATTCGTGGGTGCATCTCATCCAGTCCTGGAGATTTATCAATTTTAAATTCACCCTTTCTAATCCCTCCTCTTAATCAATTTTTAGCCAATCCCCTGTCTCAACTACCTTCTCCCTCATTATGAAGATGCAGGTAAAGGTTCGGGAATAGATTTGCCTTTTTGACTTTCCTTACATCAGAATGATGAATAGCAAATTTCAAAAAGATGGCAATGGAGATGGAAGTGTTTACGTTTAAACTAATTTTCTACCAGTTTATTAGCATAACCTCTGGTTGATGTTCTGAAGGGCTTAATAAGCAGTCAAGTGGTAGGGCAGGAAGATTGTGTATAACTCAAAATTAAAGGAATTTGGACAATGAACAGAGAGTATAAAAAAGATGGAAACTATCAGAATAATCAAATATTTAATAATCAAGGTCAATAATTTAGATTCCATACAAATATAGACATCATTTTAGATTTCAATCTGTACACACTGATGCTCCAACACACTAATA
Source organism: Carcharhinus amblyrhynchos (assembly GCF_965287045.1). Taxonomy (NCBI): domain Eukaryota; kingdom Metazoa; phylum Chordata; class Chondrichthyes; order Carcharhiniformes; family Carcharhinidae; genus Carcharhinus; species Carcharhinus amblyrhynchos. The sequence continues at coordinate 1,581,512 of NC_137328.1, forward strand.
AAACCACAGCTCCACCTATTAGACCACCTTAAATCTGTAGCCTCAATAATGTACTGTACATGACAGGGAAAAAAAACATAATCTCAGCTCATCACTGACAATATGGCGGGATTTGTTAGTAAGCCTGTGTATTAATATATAATGTGTCACAGATATAAAACAACCTTAAACCAACTGTGATGTTCTTTTACCCCAAAGCCTTAAATTAGCATTTTCCAATCACTGTAGCAACGACATGCTAACATTTTATTTTTTGTACAAAGTTTCATTGATCTTACATTTAATATGCTAATTTCAGCAAGAGTTTTAAACTGGATAGAGTCTTGGTTTAATATTAACCAGCCAACTTGCCAATGGGTTGTCCTTTCTGAACTTACAGATCAGAGCAGAAGGTGAATACTTGACAACGAATTCCTAAAATTTCTATCCCTTTTAATACACGTCGGCTGAAAAATCTGCAAGGGAAGCATACCTTGGCTAAAGCACCGATTGTACATCGATTGAAGCCATTACTGACCCCACCAAATTTAAGAGCTTGGGGAGAGGTCCCCTGACTCGTGTCACACTACATCAACTTCGCCAAACTGCCCCTGTGAAGGGCAGCTGATGGGTTGTGCTTTGACTTCCCTGCAGATTCGAACCTGCAACTTTCTGCTTCTGTTGTCTGACCACCTCTTAGTCACATCTTCTTTCAGCCTTCGGAGAGTTTGCTGATAGGTTAAGGTGTCTTCTAGTACTTTCTGGAAACATTCTAAACATTCACTTTTTCATTGTGACACTCCCCTTAAATTTGATTTGTTCACAATTGTCTCCTAACAGCCTGATGAATTTCTATCTGAAGTTCAGGATAACTTTGCGAATAAAAAGGCTGGAAAATGGAGTGTTATTTGCACAAGAGCTGCAGGAAGGTCTTAAAACAATGCAGACCAATTTAAAACTAGTTTCCACTTGAAGACAGAATTGCTGCCACAAATTTCCTGCTGAAATATGAATTTGATCATGACTAAACTGCCTTGATACCCCACTCAAAATGACAGGTTGGGTTGAGATGGTAATGTGGCAGTACCACTGTGGTCCATTTTGGATTCATTTGTTGAATAATACTGGTACTCAAGAATGTGTAAAAATGACAACTCTGCACAGTTATCAGCACCAGAAAACCAAGCTGGAAAGCTACAACCTGAACCTAGGCAAATGGTAGAGTTATCACAGCTTCAGATCAATAAAACCTCCATTACATTGAAAAGATGCATGCTACTGTCTGTATAAAAATTCGTTTACACAAATAAAACACACTTAACCGTTTTACATTTTAACCATTAGTGATGATAGCAAAGAAAAATACAATTACATATTTACAAAGGAGAGCAACTAAAGCAATCACTGACATAAAAAGTGAGGTTATGTGCCAACCTCAAATCAGAGGCACCTTAAGGAGAATTTTTAGTTTTCAATACAGTTAGAAATTCAGAAATACATATAACTGAATATTAATAGTCATTGATTTAGGTGATAACACTTACATTTTGTTACTTTCCACTTTCTAGAATTGAATATTGAACTGAAATGTAAACCTAAAGTAATTGTGCATTGGCACACTTGTTAATTTACCATTTGTGGTTCAATTTCAGATTTGCTTTCTGTTTTTCCCAAATTTGATTTATTATTGTCACATGTATTACCATACAGTGAAAAGTATTGTTTCTTGCGTGCTGTAGACAAAGCATATCCTTCATCGAGAAGAAAAGGAGAGAGTGCAGAGTGTGGTGTTACAGTCATAGCTAGGGTGTAGAGAAAGATCAACTTAATGCAAGGCAAGTCCGTTCTAAAGTCTGACAGCAACAGAAAGGAGCTGTTCTTGAGTTGGTATGTGACCTCAGACTTTTGTATCTTTTTCCTGAAAGAAGAAGGTGGAAGAGAGAATGTCTGGGGTGCGTGGGGGGTCCTTAATTGTGCTGCCTGCTTTGCCGAGGCAACGGGAAGTGTAGACAGAGTCAACGGATGGGAGGCTGGTTTGCGTAATGGACTGGGCTACATTCACAACGTTTTTTTAGCTCCTTGTGGTCTTGGGCAGAGCAGGAGCCCATACCAAGCTGTGATACAACCAGAAAGAATGCTTTCTATGGTGCATCTGTAAAAATTGTTGAGAGTCATAGCTGACATGCCAAATTTTCTTAGTCTTCTGAGAAAGAAATTGTGCCAGCACTTTGTATGTCTCTGCTGGCTTCTAAACTCCATTCCTGAGGTTTCGGTGTACACTGCTCGGTTACTTAGCCACATCATCAGAATCAAGTGAGGGGGCTCTCAGACTGATTTGCTGTTCATCAATCTAGAGTGAAGGAATGGGGCTTTTCTTGCTAGCAGGAAGGTGAAAAACCATAGAATCCCTACAGTGCAGAAGGTGGCCAATCAGCCCATCGTGTTAGCACTGACTCTCCAAGAGATTGCCTTACCTAGGCCCATCCCTGCCTCAGCCCTTTCCGCATAATCCCTCATGGTAAAAGATGTTTAGATATTCTCCAGCCATCCAGCAGCCCTGGTAAACATGATGTGGGAAACACCACTCATTTAGAATGGAATTATAGAATCCCTACAATGCAGAAGGAGGCCATTCGGCCCATCAAGTCTGCACTGACTCTCTGACAGAGCATCGTATACAGGCTCAGTCCCTGCCCTATCCCCATAACTTCACATATTTACCTCACTAATCCCCCTGAACTGCACACCTTGGGACAGCAAGGGGCAATTTAGCACGGCCAATCCACCCAACCTGCACATCTTTGGACTCCTACCAATTAATGATGCTCTTGTGGTCCTAATTTCATAAATCACTTAAATATATATCTGAAACTTTTCATTCTATTTACCATCCCATTTTGTAGCACGTGTCCCTAGCTTGAGTTGTATGGAGATTGGCATCAAAATATTCAGAGATTACTGCAGGTGGCCGCTAAAACTGAGCAGTTGTTTGAACTGTAATCTTATTGAAAAACTGTTCACTTTGACTGCTCCCCTTGTGAAAAATTGTGTCCAAACTCTGTTGTCACCATTTCTGTGAATTGAAAAGGGCAATAAAGAGACAATGGAAATATATTTCGCAACAGGAAAGGCAGTTAGGAATGTAAAACTACTTTCTTGTTGAATATTCTTAATGTACAGCTGCTGCTGCTATGATGATTGTATGTTTTTTAGTTGCAGAGTGAAACATCTTGTGTGAAATACTTCCCACGTTTCAATAACTTAATAAGGAATTTTGCATTGTTCCAGGCAATGAGCAGAAATTTATAGAAAAATGGTCTTTCTGAAACCAAAATCTAATTTAAATTTGATACCTTCCCTTGACTGAAAATCAGCACAATATTCCCAACTGCTTAAAGAGTTTGTAAACAATTTTAGAAAAATCTTACAAATTACTCCTTGAAGTCAATGAAATAATTCTTGCATCTAAGGGGTTAAAAACTGTAACCAATAGCAAATAATTCACTGGGATCAAATACTGATGACTGACTGAAAATCAGTTCATAAATTGCAGGCACCTAAAAACTTGTCAAAGATGTTGCTGGAACCCGCCTTGTGGTTAGCACTCAGCTCCTTCCTGCCTGACCTATTATTTGATATTTGACCAGTTGGTTGTGAGACACTTGCTCTTTCCAGCTGAAATGTCACAGGGGCTTCATGTCAACTCCCTGACATATTGGCCTGACGTGAGCCTTTTACTTGTGTGCTACAAAGCAGAAAATGCAGGGCAACAGCTATGGTTCCGATACGGCACCATTTTCTCTGCGGGTGGGGGCGGACTGGATTAGGGGTTAATCAACCATGAGATTCCAAGATGAAATTACATTCTTGTTTTTATTTTTGTCATCTCGATTTAATCTACCCACATTCTCGTTTGCTCCCATCTCTACCTTCATATTCCAACACATTTCCCTTCAGATAAGGAACAGGGATGAGGTGGAAATGAGGAGGTATACGCTATCACTTTAATAAAAAAGGAATGGGAATCTGTTACGTGCTTGCTACGAGGCAGGGTGAACCCAATTGCACTGTTATAAAAACTTCACATCTGGCACTGAAGTGCCTAAATTCAGCATCAGCGTTCTGCAGTGCCAGTCAGCATCTGGTTTGTGACTCGGAGGGTCAGTGTGATTAGCTTAACTGCAATGTTTCCAGGCTACTTCTGGCAGCTTTTCTCTGCCACGAAGGCCAAAGTAGCAATTACTTCAAAAAGTCTTTGAGAACATATTAAATGGATTAGTTGCAATCGTGACACTCATTCAGGAACTGACCTTGCACAGTACATAAACATGTCATCCCCATTTCTCTCAGTACAGTTGTTTCACCTTTTCTTATCAGACAATAACTGATAAGAGGATGAGGTTGAGAGCCTTCGGGGACCAGATCCAACAGTTAACTCAGTACGTTCAACTGAGCAATGCTATCATCATGTAGTTCGGTGAGAGGCAATCTGACCTTCTCACATTGACCAGGAGTGACATTATTGTGCAGAGAAGAACCAGTCACATCATTTCTGCTCTGCACAACCTGTTTAAAGTTTGCAACTAAATGCTTGTCTTCAGTTCAGTTGACAAGAGAGAAGAGGGGGCTCAGTGAACCATGGCAGGGCTGCCATGAAATGACAGGAATCATTGGTATACATTTCAAATAGCTTTAGCGATCCTATTAAAGTGCTGCATCCCACTTTAAAACAGACATGTATAAAAAATCTTTGATAGATAGAGACTAAAATGGCTTATTGATTTTAAGCCTATGCAAAATTACTTAAATGTGTCACTCTTTTGCACTTAAAGTATAACTATTCAATAAAAATGAAGATCAAACATAAATAAGTAACAGATGATCTGTTTAACCAAAACACACTCAAAAGAGATTTTCAACTGAAGATCACAACTCAAATACAAGGTTTTTTATAATTGCCCTCATTTCAAGAGAAGTGATGTTTACTTAATACAGCCAACTGCAAAATAAAATAGACTTTACAAAGGTAATCTAAATGTTCTACGGAAGCCATTATGTTCTGGTCTCAAGGATCCAGTGGATGAACTAACGCGGAGAGAGTGGGATGAGGAGTGGGAACGCGGCCTGCTGTTCCCTGGAGTGTCTCTCAGGAAGCTGTATGAGGTATCCACTTCTGGCTGTAAGGGTGCAAAGTCCTGGCTGCCTGTCTTCTCGTGTGGTAAGACTATTTGAGACTGGCTTGGATATGGTTGATCTAAATGGGTCCCAATGGACTGCAGGAAGAGGAGAATTGGGGGGTTGTGGGGGGAGGGGGAAGGTGGTTAGAGGGTGGAGAAGAGGAGAAAACACACAAAAAATTAAATAATAATTGAATTCAGTAGCACAATTCAATACAATGAGAATGAATCTAAAAGCTTGCTGTCTGCTATGTAAATCTATCTTTCCCACTGCAGAAATTGAGAACAATACTGGCATATAAAGGTAAAATGACAAATCTAGTAAACAGGGAATTGATAGGAAATTTGATTTGATTTATTATTGTCACATATATTAACATACAGTGAAAAGTATTGTTTCTTGCGTGCTATACAGACAAAACATTCCATTCATAGAGAAGGAAAGGAGGGAGTGCAGAATGTTACAGTCTGGATGTATAGGATGTAGAGAAAGATCAACTTAATGCAAGGTAGGTCCATTCTAAAGTCTGACAGCAGCAGGGATGAAGCTGTTCTTGAGTTGGTTGGTATGTAACGTCAGACTTTTGCATCTTTTTCCCAAAGAAAGAAAGTGGAAGAGAGAATGTCTGGGGTGCGTGGGGTCCTTAATTATGCTGGCTGCTTTGCCGAGGCAGCAGGAAGTGTAGACAGCGTCAGCGGATGGGAGGCTGGTTTGTGTTATGGATTGGGCTACATTCACGACCCTTTTGTAGTTCCTTGTGGTCTTGGGTAGAGTAGAAACCATACCATGCTGTGATACAACCAGAAAGAATGCCCTCTATGATACATCTGTAAAAGTTGGTGAGAGTCATAGCTGACGTGTCAAATTTCCTTAGTCTTTTGAGAAAGTAGAGGCATTGGTGGGCTTTCTTAACTATAGTGTCAGCATGCGGAGACGAGGACAGGTCGTTGGTGATCTGGACACCTAAAAACTTGAAGATCTCAACCCTTCCAAGCAGAGCAAATTTCTAGAATGCTAAATAAGCTAATAACCCCTTATGATAAACACTACAATTTTCCAACACAAGTGGCGGAGTGCTACCGCTACTGGATTGGCGATCCAGAGACTAATGTTCTGGGTACATGGGTTCAAGTCCTGCAAAAGCAGTTGGTGGAAATGGAGTCTGTTCTGACCAGGTGAGAAGGGATGAATGCTACTCCACCAGGAAGGTTTTAAGTTTATTTTTCACAAAAATATGCCTTTTTCAAATCAGACTGTATTTAACTATTTAAGATGTGAGCGATCAGGAAACAAAGAGCAAATTTAGTAATCACTAAACCAGAGAAAAGTAATAAATGCGATATCATGCATTCAGCCCTCCTCAAGTAATTCAGACCCCCTCCTCACACAGGCATGCACGCATTTCATCAGCCTTTGAAAGGAGGCTGGGTTATTTTGAAGTCCAAATGATATGACTCGACACTGCAGCCGCAATAGCGGAGATTTCCACAGGGAAGCTGTCTGCCAGTATCCCTTGAGTAAATCTCTCTCTGTTATGCAGACTGTATTGCCTACCCTATCTATGCAGTCTCCCACATACGGAATTGGGTAGGAGACAGCTCTGGTCACTGCATTAACCTCGCAGTAGTCAATGCAGAGCCTTGTGGAGCTATTCATCTTGTGCATGACCAGAACTGGGGAACTCGTTACTGTTGCAAGGCTCCATTTATGGGTGCTCCAACCTTCCCTCATCTACATCATGTGGAGCTAAGGAGATGCCACTTGATTTATCTCTGCAGATATTTTTAAATGCAGTGAGCAACCGCATCACATCTCCTCGCCGTTGTGCATTTAGGTAGGTGAATATGGTGCCCAATTTTGCTTGAATTTCTGTGTTTGCGAGCCAATCCCCACAGCTCCATAATATTTCACCCACATCTCCCTCTACCTCATCCTCATCATTCCTCTCACTGTGGTTTTTTATGGTATTGAGCATCAATTAGATAATTTAGCTCCCCAGGCTTCTTTGCTACTCTGTACCGGTCTTTTAGGGGTTCATCCAATATTAGCAGGAGCACAAGCACATAGTCTCCTGGCTGAGAAGCTCAGATCCTGGCATTTGTATCTCTCTGTCAAAGCTCTTTGGGAAATTCTCCAGTGTTCTGAGCCACATCACAGGATCTTGTAAGATACTCACAAAACACTTATGTAGTCTAACATGGGTTTTTAAAATTTTATTAATGTCACAGGTAAGTTTACATTAACACTGCAATGAAATCACTGTGAAAATCCCCGAATTGCTACACGCCGGCACCTGCTCAGGTACACTGAGGGAGAATTTAATATGGCTAATGCACCCTAACCAGCCCGTCTTTCAGACTGTGGGAGGAGACCCATGTAGACACAGGAGAACATGTAGACTCCATGCAGACAGAGACCTGAGCCAGGAATTGAACCTGGGTCCCTGGTGCTGTGAGACTGCAGTGCTAACCACTGTGCCACCCCTCCTCCTGTCTGAGCTGGTACTGCTTCTCTCACCAGGACTGCCTTCAATGGACACAGTGGGATTTTTCTTTCTCAGCTTGAGCCATTTTGATTTAAACTCCCTTTGCTATTCCCTTTCCTGGAATTCTCTCTCCACTTTCTCTTTTAGCCTCCCTCTCTTTCTCCCGTTCCTCCAATTCCAGTTCCAATTTCTGCTGATTCAATCTTTATTTGCCTACTGCTAATTTGTCTGTTTCAGTTCCCTCAATTTCCACCTCTAAATGTTTCACTACCTGTGTAAAATTTCTGCTTTTCTGCCTCTCCAGGGAAAGTCTACACCTAAGTATCTAATTTTAATTCTTCCAAGGACACTGACCATAACTTCTTACTAGCTAGGGCACACAGACATTAATTCCAGTGGGTTCAATTCCAGCCTTGGGTGACTGTGTGGATTTCCTCCGCGTGCTTCGGTTTCTTCCCACATTCCAAAGATGTGCAGGTTAGGTGGTTTGGCCATGATTAAAATGCCCCTTGGCATCCCAAAACATAATCAGCAGGATTAGTGGGGTAAATAGGTGGGGCAGGGGTTTGGGGATAGAGCGGGGGAGTGGATGTAGACTTGTTGGGCCGAATGACCTTATTCTGCTCTGCAGGGATTCTAGGATCTTACCCTGTTCAATGAAAGCATTGATATTGAATGTGGACATTTTAGCACTTAGACCCAAGAAAACTTTTTGCTGTTTTTAAATTGTTTTTGAAAGAACAATTTTGTTTTCCCCATTCCAATCTTTTATCAGTCTGTGGGAACAATTCCGGGCAGGGTGTTAGGTATGAATTTCTTTGCAATCCTCTCATTACACCACCCTAACTGCAATATAAACAATGCCAAATTTCCACCAAAGTTATGCTGGTGCAGCAGGAAAATCTCTGAGCAAATGCACCATCCTATCCAATCAAAGGATTGGATAGGGTGGACAGTGAGAGCCTTTTTCCTCGGATGGTGACGGCTAACACGAGGGGACATAGCTTTAAATTAAGGGGTGGTAATTATAGGGCGGATGTCAGAGGTAGGTTCTTTACTCAGAGGATAGTAAGGTCGTGGAATGCCCTGCCTCCAGCAGTTGTGGACTCGCCACCTTTAGGGGCATTCAAATGGTCAGTGGATAGGCATATGGATAACATTGGAATAGTTTAGGTTAGAGGGTCATTAGATTGGTTCCACTGGTCGGCGCAACATCGAGGGCCGAAGGGCCTGTACTGCGCTGTTATGTTCTATGCACTGCAGTTTCAGGTTGTCCTTCATATTATTAAAGGTGTCTTTTTAAATAACACTTTGAATGGATACCTAAACCAGGTTTGTTCTGGGTTTTGCCAGTGAATGAAACAGCACCATTAGCAACAGTTAAAATAAAAATACTGGGCCTTAACCTGTATTGAACCATTTAAAAATGGATATAGAATTCCTGTATGCGAAAAATGAACCTTCCCACAACAGGAGACATCAAGGTAAAATGCTGGGAGGCATAATTCAGGGTAAAAAAGGAATGTTTCTCCATCTGTGGGAAGCATATATCCAAGGAGCATAATTTCTATTAACTTTGCAGGGAGGCATTCAGTACACATTACTGTTTCACAGCAAATTTGTGTTCAGACCACTGCGTCTGGGCAGACTGCCTTCAGTGTAATTGAAAATATTTTAATACAAGATTAATAAATAAAAAGGGTTTTAATTATATTTTCAGTATCATCTCTTTACATCTGTAAAATTATACCAAAGCCTCTTTACAAAGTTTGTTTCTCCTTACCAAAAGAATTATCTCCATTCCATTTGTAGGAGTTCAATACTTATTAGATTACAAAAATATTCCCTGGTCCTTTTCCAAGTCCTACAATTTGGTCTCTACAGAAACATTTTCTGTGGGCTCTGGAAAAATAAGTTCCACGACTTTTCTCCCACTACCCGAAATGAAAGATGGTAAGCCGAACAAAGGAAGTACAAACTTCAGAACATTGTCAAAGCTCCATATGTTGCAGCAGATATGCCTCACTATACATTTTTAGCTCTTTTGGCACGATTTCTTATTCTGACAAGATAGATGAGCTTGAAGTTGACATTATTATGTGTACTGAAAATCTGCCAGATTTGAACTAGAGAAAAAAAAGTTTTTCATGTAAATATGAGAGCAAATAATTCAAAAAATAAGTCACTTCTACACATACCTTATTTTCTTTTAGGCTCGTTTCTTGAATTGATTTAAATGGGACAACCATTCTAAATAATTCATTTCCCCACACTCTGGCACTAAAGTTAAAAAGTTCTTCAAAACTTCACTTTGCTTTCTTGAACATGTTCTCGAATGTTTTTTTTTATTAAACATTCTTTTTCACATCAAGAAAGAGAGGAGAAATTGGACCACTCACCATCACTGAAAAGGCATTCTTTGCATTAGTAAAAGGGTTGATTATATGCACATCCTAGCTCAAGTTAACTATTGTCAATTGTATTTTAATTGTCTTTTGAGACAGTTTTGCCCAGGTGCCTTCTGTTTAAAAGCACATTATTCCATACAATAATGAAATGCATGTTTTGTACATTTGTAGTAGACTGTATGAGCCTTCAGGACTGTATTACAAGTCAGACTTATCTATTCACTTCACCATGATAAATCCACACAGATGTTTAAAGCTAAATCATTTGATGATTCAGCCCAGCAGAATTCTTTATAATCATATATGCAACGTGATCCTTTCTGCCCCTCTGGGATTGTGACATGCTAAGTGGAGAGGCCATAACGATTTCTACAGACTGTACTGTCTACAATTGCTGGCAGTAATTATTCAGAGCAGCCATTCCTTCTTTCCACAAGCATTTCCACTGTCAGACACAACAATGTTACAGAATACCAGTTAACAATTCCCATCATGTCAGAGTGAGCAAGAGATGATTAAGATTTCATTTTAAACTTTATCAGCTACTAATTGCTGAACCTGATTTTTCACTAGGAACAAGATTGAAAACAAGTTTAAACTCCTTTGCACAGTTGACATGAACCAGAACCGTTGATTTAGTCTCCCTGCTTCTGAACATTTTCGCCATTTCTTGCATTGTAAGAAGTTAAAATAAAACTAGAGAGGTACAACTTGCAAAGTTCAAATAAAATTACAAGCTAACTAGGTGGAATTTACCTTGAAATGGTAAACATCCATACAAGGTTTCAAATCCTAAAATCTTGAACTTTTTATTTACTTCTTTTCTATAATTACTGATATACTTATGAGATACTTATCAGTCATTTTCAATATTTATATTGTCTGCTGCTCCTACACCCTTTTCACCAGAATTGGTGTAAAAATAGTTTATCTGTATAATTCGCTAAACTGGGCAGCTCTGGCTATGGGTTTAAAAGTCAATGATTACAAGTTTTGATGTAGAATGATAAAACATCCCAAATTACTAATAAGCAATTAAAAAAAGGCTATATATTTTAAAATTTTATGTTATAGCCACCTGTAATTTGTAATATTTAAACTATGTGAATTTCTTGAGATTGGCCTGTTTTATAGTTTTGATTTTAATCATAAATTGTGTTGTTATCTGACTAATTGCCACATCAACTTTGTGCTACATCACAGCAAAAAATTCTGTTACTCCAATTAGTCTAAATCAAAGTATTATGTCATTAAGCAACATTCTCATGTCAACTGATTATTGATACTACATGATATTCTGCTGACACAAATTAAAAACAATCCTTTAAAATCAAAAATACAACTGAGCTTTGCAACACTTTTAACAGTAATTATTTTAGGAGTGGATCACAAAAATGCAATTGTACAAAACATGAAAAAATATAGAATACTTTGTCTTTCATGCACTAATGTATTATAATTTGTCAATCTGATCATAGATTCAATAACAAAACCTGATATTTGCAAAAACTCCTGAGGTCACTTTTATAAAGCTTCTTCAAACGAATTTTTTTTCAGTTAATAAATAAATGATTTTAAGCTTTGACAAGAACTGACCTCGACTGACTATACAAATACTGTGACTACAAGAGCAGGTCAGAGGCTAGGAATTCTGCAGCGAATAATTCACTGCCTGGCTTCCCGAAGACTGCCCACCATCTTACAAGACAAGAGTCAGGAGTGTATTGGAATCTTTCCACTTGTCTGAATGATTGCCACTCCAGCAACACTCAACAAGTTTAACACCATCCAGGATAAAGTAGCCCCACTTGATTTGCACCCCATTCACAAACATTCATTCCCTTCACCACAGACACATTGTAGCAGCAATGCATACCATCTACAAAATGCACAGCAAGAATTCACCAAGGTTCCCTAGGTAGTACCTTCCAAACCCACAATCATTACCATCTAGAAGGACGGCAACAGATACCTGGGAACTGGAGGTTTTCCTCCTAGTTGCACACTATCCTAACTTGGAAATATATCATGGTTCTCTCACTGATGCCAGGTCTAAATCCTGGAACTCCCTCTCAAGCTGCACTGTGGAAGTACTTACACCACATGGGCTGCAGTGGCTCTAGAAGGCAACTCACCATCACCTTCTCAAGGGCAATGATGGATGGGCAACAAATGCTGGCCTCGCCAGTGACATCCACATCTCATGAAATACGGAAAAAAGATGATTGTAATAGAAATATAAACTATAAGACTTTAATCAATGCATGAACTAATTTAAAAGACATGTGATCTAACTAAATAATAATTTTGAAAAATACTGTACTTCATTCTTTGTTTCAAAACAAAGCAGAGTGTTACAAGTACAATTTACCAGATAGTAAGACTTATTTATTTGCTAAGTGGGGCAAAAGCATTGTAGTACCGAACAGAACATTATCTACTTTGCAGCAATGGATATTATCAAAGACCTCTAGGTCAGATATGACAAATAATCCTTCTGATTCCCTTTATATTACCCTAAACAGAAACTAAAATCAGGCTCTTAAAATATTCATTAAACACACTACTCCAAATTTTCACTTTTCAAATTACCAAGCAGAAAGATTACATTGAGAATGTACTGACACAATTTATTTAGGAATTGATACTAAAACTCCCTCAAGAACCCTAAATAATCATCAGAAGAGATTTTGGAGGCAAAATTCATCCTTGACATTGGCATGAAATCTGGCAATTTTCCATTTCACTTTACATGCGAGTCCATGTCCAAATGCAGCAAGATCTGAACAATATCCAGGCTTGGGCTGACAAGTGGCAAGTAACATTTGTGCCACACAAGTGTCAGGCAACGACCATCTCCAACAAGAGAGGATCTAACCAATCCTCCTTGATATTCAATGGCATTACCATCACTGTATCCCCACTATCAATGTCCTGGAGTGTTACCATTGACCAGAAACTGAATTGGGCTGGCCATATAAATACTGTGACTACGAATCCTATGGAGAGTAACTCACCTCCTGACTCCCTAAAGTCTGTTCACCACATACAAGGCACAAGTCAAGAATGCAATGGAATACTCTCCACTTGCCTGGATGAATGCAGTTCCAATAACACTCAAAAAGTTCAACACCATCCAGGACAAAGCAGTGTACTTGATTGCTACTCCATCCACAAACATTCACTCCCTCCACCACCAACAAACAGTGGCAGAAGTGTGTACCATCTACAAGATGCACGGCGGGAATTCACTAAGACTCCCATGGCATCACCTTCCAAATCCATGACTACTACCATCTAGAAGGACAAGAGTAACAGATACCTGGCAGTTCCCCTCCAAGTCACTCACCATCCTGATTTGGAAATATATTGCTGTTCCCTCACTGTCGCTGGTTCAAATTCATGGAACTCCACCCCCCCCCCCCCAACAGCACTGTGGCTATACCTATACGATGTGGAGATGGCGTTGGACTGGGGTAAACACAATAAGAAGTCTCACAACACTTTAAAGTCCAACAGGTAGCAAATGCCACTAGCTTTCAGAGTAGTGCTTTCTTACTGCTATACCTACACCTCAGGGACTACAACGATTCCAGAGGGCGGCTCACCACTACCATCGCAAGGACGTCTAGGGATGAGCAATAAATGCTTGTCTTGCCAGCGACACTCCACATTCCAAATGAAGCTTTAAAAAGTTACACCTGAATTTATTTCTTTTTCATTGTCTTAATTTAAAACAGACTGCAAAGACTGATCACCCATGTTCATCCTACTGGATCAACTTCATTTGTCTGGCTGAACTATGGTAGTCCCCAAACAAACCTCGTGCAGGCACATGAGATGGAAGTCTGTTTTAGTGTTCCCACACAGGAAAGACTTCTTAACGTTTGGGCATATAGTTCAGTTTTAGGTTTAGAAAAAAATTAACTTAATTAAAACACACACTAAGACACATTCAATGACATTTCACAGTGAACTAATGCAAATATATAACAGTAAGATTGTGTCAAATAGGAAGCTGAAATGAAAGATTTATTTAAAATCATATTTTGAATCAGTGAATCTTTGTGGGGAACTGCAGTGCAGCTTAGCTCTTACTATTTCTTTGTAAAACAGAAATTCTCTTTACATTATTAACCTTAGTGAAATACTGACTTAGCATGTTACTACCCAGGTCATTAAAATGTTATTAGATTTGTAAATCTTTTAAAAAGTCCTTTTCATGTAGATTTTAATATTCTGCTTTTTTATAGCTCATAGCTATCTGCAATTCACAGAACTACAAAATTCAAACAATCTTTTTAAAGCTCTGTGCCTTATTATTTTGAGTACTATAACATGAGCTCAGAGAAACTTGCTGTATTTTAAAATCTAAACTAACAAAAGAGAAATGCCTTTATTTACATAGGCTTCTAACTGTGTGGAATAAACCATCATTCCATTTTGTACCATAAATCTCTGTCCATAAATTTGCATTTCTGACACCTAATCTTTTTATTTAATGGCAAATTTTATAAAATTAAAATTATTAGTCAAATATTTAATTGAATTAAGGGAGTGGTTGAGCTATTTATCTTGCATAATAGAGCATTAGGCTGTGTCATGTAGGAAAGATACGTCTCCATTTGGTCCTGTTTAATTCTTAGATCATGTGCATTTTCTTTCACCGAAATATTTTTACTACTGCTTACTGAATAGACTTGATTCTGGGAGAAATTAATTTATTTCTAAAAGTTTGTATCATTTGGAATTGGTAATTATAATATCTATAGATTGGGACCCAGACAATCAGTCTAAATTGTTGAGTGGGTAATGCAAGTTTTGTACGTTACATAAACCCACAATTTGTTAAGTATGTCAATCTTTCTGATCTAACTCAATTATCTTGTTACTTAACAATGTGGTTTTATGATGCTTCTCATCGTGCCATTGGTTTAAAATTTCATTGTACACCTTACATATGCAAAATTATACCATTGCAATAGCTGTGTAAATCAAAGTTGTCTTTTTGACCAAACCTAAAGGCAGAATTGTGCAATTAAATAATTCAGTTACTGGGATATGTTTAACTCTATTCCATTATGAATGGCAGTACAATAATGTACAATATAAAGAATGTTGAGAATTTATTCATAGATTGTGTCATTTTAAGGATTGATAACTGATGTCCAAGTTTTAAAAAGTAAAAGAATGGAGAAATTGTTTACTTCTCACAGAAGCATATCTGTACTCTACTGAATATCACGTGATCATTTACCTCTGATATACGGAACATTGAAATGCTTTGTCCAATCATTTGGATGCAGGAACTTTGAAGAAAAGAAATAAGAGTAACAATAGTTGACATATACAGCGTGAAAACTGAGGTGTCTGCATGCAATAAGGCTGGATTCTGACACATCAGCTCTCTAACAGTGCTGTAGTCCACATGAACTTTGTGACAGGCCTCTGTCTCCTCAGCCACACTTGACTGGCTCTTACTGACACTCAGCTGTCAGCTAGCAACCCTTTACCATGGCCCTAACATGCTCTACAGCTTCACCCAATTAACTTGCTTTCACATGACATTGCAGCAAAGAGCTTCATAATAGGTGGTCAAGGTGCAAGGCGCCTGTCTGGCCTCTGACTGTTCACGCAGAGCAAGAAGTTTAACTACCTGACTTCTGCTTGCTAGTGACGAATAGTAAAGTATCGGCTGTATACAAATCACATCCTTTTTGTCCTCAGAAAGTCCAAGATGTTAGAGGACACTCTTATCTAATAAAGTACAATACCGAACAGTGGAACTGTCAAGTAAATCACATCACAATCGAGCTACATTTAAAATGTTTTAGGTGAATGTTACAAATATTTAGGAAAAACAAACTATTTTCCAGAATTCCAGATATTTTGTATCATCAATAAACTAACAGGGGGATTGATCACCTTAATCCTTTCATTAAGATCAGCATTAATTCATAAGCAATTAAATCTCTACCTCAAAATGATAATCAAGCTCATTCTCATCTCACTTTGGGCACCCGCCCACCCTGCTTAGTTGGGACTCACAAAGTGGCCCTTAGACCTGCAAAATCATTCACTGGACCCAGTGGGGTGTATTTGTAAACATTCTATAGCAACAGCTCAACTGCACTTGTATTAGTAAAGTATCTGAAGATCAGTTGTGGTTAAATGCTAATCAACTATTTGATTTGGTTTTTGAAGCCCAGTTGTTGATTAGAAATCAGAAGCACTGGACAATTATGAAGAAAATATTTATATAGTCACAATATCAGAAAGGATAATGTCTTGCAGCATTTATTTCCCCTTCTTGCAAAATATTCTTCCCTGCAGTACTGGAGCTGGTGTGAGAGACTGGGATTTCATGGATATTACCAAACTCACCAAGTATTCGTTCTTATTGGGTGACTCTAGGTGGTGAATATCAGTTGACTACTTGACTGTGACAAGCATCATTTTCCACTCCCATTTTCATCAGGTGGGATTAGCAACAGGAGTGGAAAATCCTGACACAGCCCCAAATTGTACTTCATGCTGATTACAGAATCCTACAGTGCAGAAAGAGGCCTTTCAGCCCATCAAGACTGCACCAGCAACAATCTCCCACAGACCCCATCTCTGTAACCCCACATATTTACCCTGCACGTTCTCCTGAAGCTAAGGGTTAATTTAGCATGGCCAATCAACCTTACCTGCACATCTTTGGACTGTGGGAGGAAACCCACACAGAAATGGGAAGAACATGCAAACTCCACACAGACAGTGACCCAAGGTCAGAATTGAATCCAGGCCCCTGGCACTGTGAGGCACCTTGTGCCACTGTACGGCCCATGTAACGATGTAAAGCAATTGACCGCACCCCACTCGTGACATAATAGGATTCCCAATGTTCAACATCAGGAACCCTGTTATAGTTAATCTGCATCTGATTATCAAGTCTCTAGTCCTGATAATCAATCCATAGCCTCCCTCCATTACATCATCCATTCACTCTGACATGATTCACCACAGGTCCTCCATAGCAAACACCTGGTGGGCAGAACACACCATAGGAGCTCAAGTGAGTACATCGCTAGGGGGTTAAGATCTTATCGGGCAGTGTCAGGGAGGGCAGTGCTGCACTGGGGGAGGGGTGGGGTGGAATTTCGGTTTTTATTTCTTTTTTGGGGGGTGGGATGAGGGGGCCTCTACAAGTACTTTACAAATGGTGGCCCGATCTTCATAAAAAGGAAGGACACGATCTCACCTGCTATTCACAACATGTTCCTATTGCAGTATTGTCAGAGCATTTGGTGGCCACCCAAATCTCCATTTGGTGCAGTGAGATGGGAAAATCCCACTGGAGTGAACAATGATGATTCTGATCTAAGTTGCTAGTGGGATGGGTGTAATGAGAGCCTGTCTTGCCAGCGTAACATTGTGGGACCTGCCCCTTTGGGGGATTTTTTTCTATCAGGCTAACAATATGGTGGACAAAGCCATTGTTGGGGTTGACGGCTTCAATGCTGCTTTTCCCACCCACTGCCACACTGCAGGTTATGGTCTCTTAGCTCAGTCGAAATTTAGATGTACACTTTTTAACTGTGGTCTTTGGATAGTGATCAGACATCAAAACTCTCCCTAGATAAGGCAATACTGAGGTTAATTGTACTGCTGTATCATTATGAAGCTCAGGTTATCCAATTCAGTCTAGACCAGCATCCAACCTTGGAAGCCCAATGTGCAAGATCCTATACAGTACCAGGCAATGCCTACATACAGAATGATTGGGGGATTTTTCTTTAAGACACTCATACATGTTTAAAAAAAACTTGCTTTAGAACATAGTCACTGAGAAGTAAGTTTGAAACTTCTGTAACATTTTTGGAGTTTTGGCTACAGCTGTAAACACAGTTTAAAGGAAGAGGCCATGAAGTTAAAAACTTGCAAAATTCTTCATCTCATGTAGAGATAACTGCATTGATATAAAATTTATTGTAATATAATTTGCATTTTTTAATAAATTTTTGCACTAATTAAGGGTTTTAATGGTAGCAATTGGATCACTTTTTTGTCTTGGGCACTGGTTGCCAGATTTAAGTAGTCCCAGGTTTGGGATATCACAGCTTAGGTGAAGCTTAAAACTGTCTCTGCTTTCCCTGGCAATGTGGCTTAAACCCAAACTCAGTTCAAAATTTCCCATCTTTAGGGTGCTGCTGTTAACTCGCACGGACCCACAAGCTCTAGATTCAAGAAGCTCAAATCAACATTGTTTTCACAGCTGTAACTGAGTCGCCTAATCAGCAGCACATTCGACAGGACAGGTTTTAGAAACTAGATACTAAAATTGCTTGTTGTCCACACAAGCGGAATCGTCCAGGTAAATGTAAATGAGCTGACGGAAATAGCTGGAATTAAGCAGTTCTCCCTTACCCCAAGTTAATATCCTAGCGACAAGAACCAGCAGCCTCATTTCCTGCCCTTTTGCAGAGTCACCATTTCCCCAGTGACAGCTTTCCACAGAGGGAGGTTGGGACGGGCCAAAGTCAATAGATGAGCTGCTCTGAACTGGCTGTGTGTGTGTTCCAATTGTGAACTGTGTGAGTGACGAGTGATTGGAACTAGCACAGGATGTCGACAACGATACCCAGAAGTTTTATTAAAAATAAGAAGTCCTTTTTTTGGTTGCCTTCTTTTGGCAAATATTCCATTTTTAAAGTAATGAACTGCAACAGAACATTTTGCAACGAGAGACCTTATTTTCTAAAGGCTTTAAGCTGATTACAACTTGGAAGTAAAATTTTCCAATTTCACCCCATGACCATCTGAAAATGGACTGCATCGCACTGCCGTCCAACTCGCAGTAATTTCTGAATTGCAAGTACTTGTTTACACTCTAGTTTCATGCAGCACTAATGCAATGGTACTGTGCCCTGTTAATATCAGAGAGGCACATGGCTTTATCCTCCCCCTCTTACTTTGATTAATTTGCAGTTTATCAGACTGAGACACTGTGCTCACAAAGATGAGATTGCTGTTTCTTTTTAGAAAGGAAGGGAGGAATAGGAGAGGTTTAGTGACCTGCCTGGAACAGAGTGTCACTACTGCAGGTTTGGCAGGCAGCCCATCTCTTCCTCCAGCTTTCACAGGAATGCTCAGCTTGATTTAATCAAGAACGGGCAAGAGACCAAGCGACCAAGACTGGGGCAGGTTCAACCCTGCGAATGCCACGGCAAAAAAAAACACAGCAGAGTGGAACAGAACCATGTTGTCGCAATTTGAATACCTTTAAGATGGATTGTAAAAATAAAAATGTGCCCATTACCGAAGAGAATATTTCCTTCTCTGGTTAGTCTCCCACTGAGCTATTCAAGCTTTAAAACCCACATTTAATTCTTGTTGACAAGCTCCTGAGGGAAAGTATTTGCATTTTGTCTACCTACATTCTGAGGCACTGTGTTTGCTTAGGACTTTTGCTTCTATATTTGCAAAATATTTACAAATGGGCACGAGCAACATTTACTTCCCAAGGGCATACCCCATTGCATTGTCATATACATATTCTGCATTTAGTCAAAAACCTGTGGAGTGGTACTGGTCACCAGTATTAAACACGTGAGTCAACATGGGAGTGAACATTACATTTTCCATAATTATTCAATTACATGCCCAGCGACATTCCCCTTTTATTCCAAATTAGTATTCCATGGTGGTGAACATCCTTCTGTGGATTGCTGATATTAAATATTGTCATCTGATGGAAAGTTATTTGTTTCATCGTACGCTCTGGGTGACTTCTGGACAATTACGTGCAGCACCATATTGCTCATGATTAACTTAAATGCCATATTAAACTAACCCTGATGCAGGGACAACACAAGGTGTCTTTGAAACTGTATCTCTTTAACCTCATTAGCTCTCGTACAAGATATGATCTTGTCCTTCTAGTAGTGAAACCTGTGGATTGTGGCCACCCATGGGACTTGTGCAACTGACTGTAATTTACAGATGGTTAATTTATTAAGCAACTCAGCTGCAGCACTAAGATTAACTTTCTAGAATCGAGACTCTTTAACATTATAAACATTTACTATTTTACTTGCATGTTGAGCTATATGGAACTGAACTAATGAGGATAAATGCTGGAACTCTGAGACCAACTCCAGATCAGTGGCTACCAATCCCCTCAAATACCATCCCTGCCTCCATTTGATGGGCTGCAGCAACACAGAGAAATAACTGGTAACATCGCAACAGGGACCTCCCCATTCTTATAGAACTTTAAGCTACCCCGCCCCCTGCAACTCACCATATGGCTCTACGAAATCCCCACTGAACATGAACCAAACTGCGTAACACCGATGAAATCTGAAGGAAAGCTTAGACAGAAATCCCTCCCTCCCAAATAAACTCATTGGGCTGATTATCCAGCTCGTCCTGCCAGCAGCCTCTTTTGGTCCTGTTGTCTGTGTATCCCTGTTGTGGGTTTCCCAGTGGGGGAAGGTGGGGGGGGGGGGGGGGGGGTGGTGGTGTGGTGGTGGTGGAATCAATGGGAAATCCGAATGACAATGGCAGGACCAGATGATTCCACTGCTGGGCAACGGCGGGCCACAGGTGGCTCAGAAAATCCCCCCAATATCCCTGACCCAGTATCCCAATGACAAGGCTTCAATCTTCCCTGGACAATAGAATACAGACTGGACACCTGATGTGCAAATTATACCTCAAAAACACCTCATCTGGCTATGACTATGGAAAGCCTGACCAAATAAGGAAGCACCTTTTCTGGGTAGCATCCTAGAGTTCGATTTGCTCACCAGCAGGTCATTGAACTGGTTAAGGAACTTGACATTAAATCTCTGATGATAGCTTCTGCTCCTAAATCCACACTAGAGAAGAAGTCTTCAAGAACCTCTTGTGGTAGCGAGGTCCACTTTCTAACTAGAAGATTCTAAAATTGATTCTTCTAGTAACTTCTGCCACTTATGGGCAGCATCCTGCTGTCACTCGTATTTACAGATGCAGGGAAAACTCTGGTAGACAGGCCTGGAATCTGGAATCGATACCCCTTACTCACTTGCCGTGTCTTCCCTGTCTGGTCTTGGCAAACTGTCAGCTCACAGAGGCAGACTGTCTGCTCCACACCAGGATTTCCAGGAGCAGAGTGTCCTGGCATGAAGGTCCCGTTTGGAATTGAATTCCATTGAGCCTTCCAGAAATGGATGTGATAGGCTTCTCCAGGCTGTGGACAGGCCCTTCATCACTGTCATTAACTTCCATTCAATAAGTTCCAAATTCTGAGAATCTAATTGCACTGGCAGAATGGAGGCAGTTATGGACTTCAGCCCACCATGAGACCTCACTGAAAAGTGCCTGATCAGCTCAGTGAACTTTGCATTGTTACTGAGCCAGTCTAAAGACAATTTGAAAGTCTTGGAAGAAGAAAGGAAATATCTGGCAGAGGTAAAAGTTGGAGTTTAATTAGACCCAAGAGGGTGGAGGGCTGACAACTATCAGCAGCAGATTACAAGCCTTTCATTTACTACTTAAATCTTCTGCCACCATAGAGACCAGGCTAGGCTCATGAAAGTGGATGCTGGAAGGAGATATTGTGAATATCATGCTACCGTTTAGGCTACAGTGCAAGGTCCTCTATTACTCTGCACTGAGTTCTGCTTGCTAGTCAAGATTGGTTGGGCACCCAAACTGATGGGAAATCTGCAATCAATGAGACCCTTATGTCCAATGAGAAGACAATCTTTACTCTGTTCCTGAGGGAAACTGTGAAAAGCACTGAAGACCCCAAATTTGGAGGGATATTTTATATTTCAGTGGCTATACTTAGAGGAATTGGAGCAAAAGGAAGAGTATCTCGCTACTCCAAACCCAAAGTGAAATGTCTGCTATGAAACACAGGCTATTCTAGCCAATTGTGTCATCCTCTTTTATAACATGAAAAGTCATCTGCATAATGTGAGTGTAATTTAACTACAAATCACAATGAATGTTGTAGTTTTGCAAAAATATCTCAGGTTTATTGCATTGCCTTTCATCCCATGGTTTTAATTGCCTCTAAGTTTCCTGCAGAATGTTGGTACAAGAATGTACTATCAGATCAAAAAAACTATATTACAGTTCATTATAGTTGTATATTTAACATCAAACGCAAAAAGAAACTAACATTGTGGCAACTCACTTAAAATTGCGATTTATTTTTTCAGATGACTAAACAGTTGCATCTCTTCTAAATTTAGATTTTAAAAAAATTAACCAAAATTTTGTGTTATTCACTTATTTGATGTGAGGTTGAGAGCATATGAAATTTAGTTCTCAATAGTCCTTTATAGAAAAAAAATCCACAATAAATATCAGGTTTTAACAGCCTATTCAGATCAGACTTGGTAAATTTGGCCCATAATCAAATACTTGTTTAATAGACATGTCATATTTTAGATTATTATATCCCATTTTGTTGTTTCAGCAATGTGGCAGATTACTCGCCTGAGCACAGGATACTTCATTTTTCAAATACACTGTAGACATTGTGGTACGGTGTGCATATTTTAAGGAGAGTGATCAGAAACTACTTACTGAGCGCAATTCACCCAAAAAATGACAAAGTGTCAGGTTCAGTCAGAAAACTGGCTGTTTCTCCCCAGACAAACAGGCAGGTTTTCTGACAGAATTTTCCCACACCTTGCCATTTTTTGAAGGGGTGTGTTTTGTGCTGTAATTGAGAGGGGCATGGCCTAAACACACCTACAAGCCTTGCTTCATAGCGGTCAGGAGGCTGTTTTAAAGGGCAGCCCAAACTGCCCTTGAATTTAAAGCCCGTCCTGTCCCCACCCCATGGACAGTAGTTAAGGCCTCACAGCGCCAGGGACCCGGGTTCAATTCTGGCCTTGGGTCACTGTCTCTGTGGAGTTTGCACATTCTCCCATTGTCTGCATGGGTTTCCTCTAGGTGATCTGGTTTCCTCCCAGAGTCCAAAAATAGACAGGGTTAGGTTGCTAAATTAACCTTTAGTGTCAGGGGGATTAGCAGGGTAAATATGTGGGATTACAGGGATGGGACCTGGGTGGTATTGTTGTCAGTGCAGGCTTGATTAGCTGAATGGCCTCCTTCTGCACTGTAGGGATTCTAATGGTGCTATGGACATTGAACCACCAATGTTCTCCACTATAACCTCCCCCCCACCTCCCACTTTCAATACTCATCATCAACCTGAACTCTCCAGGTTAAGTAGGATGCCTGGCCAGGTGAGGAATGTGACAGCTTGGAAGACAGCTGATCATTTTAATAGTATTCTTCCATCTTTTGGCGACTACGTGTTGACCTATATGATGCACTTCTTGTGAGTCTCGAAAGGAGTTGAACTCAGTCAGGCGAATTTGTCTCTATCTCTTCAGTGGAGGTCACTGCTGTAAGTCCTAGATTAGCTTCCATGCTTCTTTTCACTGGGTCCTGCTGCAGGCTTTACAGGGCAGTAATTTGATCATTTTTCAGCATGAAACTTCCAAAGATTTTAAACTGAATTTCTGGGATTATCCAGGATTTCCAAGTCGGACCAGCTGATCTCATACCCAATGATGGAAGTCACAAGATTTTCTTCCCTTCTTAGAAATGTTAGTAAAATAGAGATTGTACAATGTTGTACAAAGTACTGACCACAGTAAACTACCACACAGAATGTTTTACTCCCGGGGTTCATCAACTATACTTCCAGAATTAAATATGTCAATGTCAAAATGCACTTTGGTCAAAAGAAATCTCACCAGAAATGGTAACTGGCCCAGACAAGAATCGTATTGCAGTTGAGTAACGGTTTAAGATAGTCCCATGAGGAACATTATTTATACTATGAGAGCGCAGGGGGCCATAAAGTTCCAACTAGAAATATGTTAAAGGAACAAGTGCTCCCTGTGACAATGCCTGCTAATATGGTGATCTCATCAAGGTTCATCAAAGGATAATAAAGGAAGAATATTTGCATATCCTCAAAGTTATAAATGATATTTTTGCTTCAAATCCCAATGTTGCAATCACATCACCACAGTGAGGAAGGTTACTTATCCATCTTAGTTCATTTATCTATTAGATTATAAAGCTGCAATATATACAGGTTCTGAGGTCTGCACCTACACAGATGGACTTTAAAATTCTCATCGCTGTTTTCAAATCTCTCCTTGTCCTCGCCCCTCTCATAGTGTACATTATAATGCTTGGAGATGTGTTCCTCCAATTCTCTACATCCCCAATCACAATGTTCCAGCATTCAGACATGTCTTCAGCTGTTTATCCCCTAAGGTTTGGAATTCCCTCCCTAAACCACTACACTCTTTATCTTCTTTAAAACACTCCTTAAAACCAATCCAATATCACATTGTGGCTTGGTGCCAAATTTTGTTAATTTTTAAAATTTATTTCTTCATGGTACATGGGCGTCGTTGGCAGGGCAGCATTTATTGCCCTTCCCTAGTTGCCCCTGAACTGAGTATTTGCTAGGCCATTTCAGAGGGCAGTTGAGAGTCAACCACATTGCTGTGGGACTGGAATCACTTGTAGGCCAGACCAGGTAAGGATGGCAGCTTTCTTTCTCTAAAGGACATTACCGAACATGGGTTTTTCAACAATCGTCAATGGTTAAATGGTCATCAGTAGATTCTTATATTTTTTAATATTAAATTCAAATTCCACATCTGTTGTGGCTGGAATTGGACAGGCAATCTTGTAAAGGTGCTTTACATGTTCAGGGTGCTATAGGAATGAATCTTTAGTTGCTGTACATTGCAGAAATCTACCTTGTGTATTTATCACTCTGTATGAGGAACTTCATGGTGCCTATCCCAAGTTTGGTTTTTAGTAGTTTCAACCTCTGTCCTTTTGTAACATTTTCCCCTTTCTTTGATCAAGATCATAAAATAGAATAAATTTGTAAAAGCCTATAGCTACAAACAGAAAGCCGCTATGAAGCACAGCACAGCACATTTGGAAGTATTGGATATGAACAGCATGCTTCAAATTAATTTTCACACCATTAAATATTTATTATTTGCAGACTAATAGTATGAAATAGAATTTTCAATATACAAAAACGTTACATTGAAGTTGCCTCACAAGGCACAATTTTTACAAACATTCCTAATTCCCATTCAAATTCTAGTAGCTGTTTTCCTTTTATCTCCATACCTCCGTAAAGTTTACCCCAAGGAATTGTTTTAGCAACCATACTGACACCAGTGAACTGAAGACCTAAACTAACCAATTAAATTGTCCTGTTTTTACAACCAAGATAACAAAATCAGCTATTTCCTTCATCTAAAAATGCTAGTTTATCTATCGTTACAGTCTTCACACCTTAATTTTAATCCAATTAATATTTAATCTGCAACCAATCAACCTTGTTTTTATTTTCTGACTAATTTTAGGTTCGAAAATGTATACCTTGAACTTATTTCTAGGATTTATTGTGGAAACTTGCCCCGGTATGTCCTATCCACAAAAAAAAACAGAACATAGGTTTACGGTGAGAGAGGAGAGATACAAGAGTATTCAGAAGGGCAGTTTTTTCACACAGAGGGTGGTGAGTGTCTGGAACAAGCTGCCAGAGGCAGTAGTAGAGGTGGGTACAATTGTGTCTTTTAAAAAGCATTTAGACAGTTACATGGGTAAGATGGATATAGAGGGATATAGGCCAAATGTGGACAATTGGGACTAGCTTCTGGGTTTAAAAAAAGGCAACATGGACAAGTTGGGCCGAAGGGCCTGTTTCCATGCTGTAAACCTCTGACTCTATCAGTAATTATCGTAATTTCCCAAAGGAACTGTCAGTAATTTCTAGAGTCCACAGATGCGCAGAATAATGAGGAAGTCTGGATGTATCGTCAATAATTTTACACTTCTCCAGAAGATGAACTATTCGGGCACCCCAAATGGAAATCAATTGAATTGATGAGAATTTCTACTCCTTTTGCCAGTTTCACTCCAAACCTCTTTAAAAATTTACACCTTATTGAATGTGGTGCAATGGATTTTTAATGCTGTTCTAACTTCATATTTACTACTAAATACCTCACCAGCCCCGAAAAGTTGCTTTTATATTTGGGAAATGTCAAATTTCTTCATCATAATGAAAGATTGCTTGCTTAAAAAATTAACCTTTTATCTTTTTCAAAAGTTTATTTGTATTTTGTTTTGTCTTCTACTGTGTTAACCCAATCATAATCATTTGATTCAAATTTTCAGATAACGCAATAAAAAGGGAAGGGTATTAACTTGCTAGTTTGGTGTGTGAGAATACTTCAAGGTGACTGACTGCTCACCCTGCTTGATGCCATTACTGCTTCTACACACCTGGAGATGTCTTTGGCTTGACGATAGATTCAAACTGTTGTTAGACAAAGTGAAATCCACACTGCAGCGATTGCTAGACCTCTGTAGCACAGCTTTCTTTGAGATCAGTGGTGAGTATCGTTGCTTTGTCACTGAGTGCAAAATCTGGGCCAACGTTTACCCATCAGGTGTAAATTGTTATGGTTTGTACTGGACTGGTTAGGTTGGCATTAACAATAACCTGTAGAATCTCACTTCAGGTCAAAGCCAAAAATCACATTCCTGGTTACCCGGATGCAGAAATTTAAAAGCTCCAATTAAATGATCTTTAAAGTGGAAGACCATCTTACCGATACACAAATATATTTTTCCACTATTAGCATTAAAAAAGCCCAGCAGCAGGCCAAGTGCAAGCAATGTCACACTAGACCTGCTAATTCAATATGGTTTACTGATCTTACACTTAAAGTGTATTTAAGATTATTAGTTACAAGTAGGCTTACATTAACACTGCAATGAAGTTACTGTGAAAATTCCATAGTCACTACACTCTGGCACCTGTTCGGATTCACTGAAGGAGAATTTAACATGGCCAGTCCACCTAACCAGCACATCTTTCAGACTGTGGGAGGAAACTGGAGCACCTGGGGAAAACCCACACTGACATGGGGAGAATGTGCAGTCTCCACACAGCCAGTGAGCCAAGCTGAAAATCGAAATCGGGCCCTGGTACTATGAAGCAGTGCTTAAGATGCGCAATAAAAATTTTTACAACTTTTCACAACTGATTGTATTGTACCAGGATCTGCAGAAATTTTATGAAGCATTATCCAAACAGGCCCAATGCATGATGGCCAGATTACAAAAGGGTCCATAAATAAACAAACAATGTATCTGGTAATGGTAGCTGGGAGATAGTTGTCAAGCTTTCTGTTTGATCTGCAAACTACAATCTAGAAATGTAATTGTGGCTATTTTCCAGCACACAAGATGGAAGTTGAATAATGAGAACCAAACCCCGCATCCCCTCAATAGTGAGCCTTAATTCCATTGAACCCACAAGCTCTGGAGATTGGCAGGAAGTTGGTCTATTCATGATCGAGCAGTTGAGGGTAACGCGATCCTGAAGTGGATTCCTTAAACAAACATTTGGTGACTCATTTGCATGTGTAAAGGACTGGGGCTCCGTTTCAGGCGTAGGCATTATACATCTAATTTTTGTGCCTTTCACGAATATGGTGATCATCCGACTATGGGCTCATAAAAACATGTGCTTCCTGTCTGCTATACTGAAAGATTAAAAGGCCAGGAAACACTAGCTGTATGACTGAGTTTCATGCTGGTATATTTATTAACACACTACAGAACATTTAATTTTCTACAGAACATTTTTTGATAAGCAGGTACACTGCAATAGAAAATGACCACTCATACATGACATACGAAAATTAACATTTTTGTTTAACTTATCATAGCAGATATATTAGTGACAACCCATAAAAATATCTTGTTGAATGCCAAGTGTCAGCTATAAATACAAATACTTGCTTAGATTATGGCAAGCAATAGGCATTGTGCAGCTGCAGCTGATAACTTAGGGGTGACCTACCTGTAAAGCATTATGTGTGAAAACAGACACTTACTGGAACTAAGCCATTATTTTCACGCAGGCACGCAGTCTGAAGTTCTGATTTGAGAGCTGCAATGTGTTTTTGATGTGAAGTGATCTCTGTTTCCAGAGCAGTAACCCTGGAGCTAGCCAGCTGGTAAATGTCCATGAAAGTCTGGGTTAAATTCTAGCAAAACAGAGCAAACATAAAAGACAAAAGGTAATTATCAACAATGACTAAGCTTATACAGAAATATTTCACAAAGCATTTGATACAGCACATTTTTACTTTTTCATTGAAATGACAGGTTTGGAAAAACAATTCTATCGCTGGTCACAAGTCTTAAACAATACTGCTTCGCTAATACACTTCATATTGATTATATCACAGTTCTTATAAGCAAAATACTCTGTTTATTGAGGTGTGTGCTTATGGTGTTCAACACATAATGTAGCATAAAGTGTAGAAATGTCAAGTGTCAAGATCCTGTAACCTTTTGACAGAGCAACTGTTACAACCGACAACCTTATAATGAGACTGAAGTGCATAGTCTGTCCAACCATTTTAATATAGTGCCTTATCCTATCTGTGAGCCACATATCAAAATAATTTTTCCCAACATCACTTATGAAGCTTGGTAAATTATTAGTTTTAAAGTGGCATACAACTCTCAGAGCGAGTCTGACTGTACCACATCAGAAAAACAGGAAATAAAATTCTGTTTATGTGTATTATGGAGAAGTGCTGTCCCAACTGTATACTATTGATCAGGCAAGATAATAAAGTTAACT
This sequence comes from Carcharhinus amblyrhynchos, assembly GCF_965287045.1. Taxonomy (NCBI): domain Eukaryota; kingdom Metazoa; phylum Chordata; class Chondrichthyes; order Carcharhiniformes; family Carcharhinidae; genus Carcharhinus; species Carcharhinus amblyrhynchos. The sequence goes on from NC_137328.1 coordinate 1,610,274, forward strand.
GCAGAAGCGAGTCGAAATGGTACTGTAGCGCTGGTAACTTTATATCCACTCATTACTATAATACAGCTGGGATTAATGGAGTTCTTCATAACAGGTAAACTATATTTCGCTCTTCTAAGAATTGTTTTCCCTTTGGAACTTATCTACTTCCCAAAGTGTAACAGCAAAAATTATTTTCCAAAGCTTGCTAAGTACAGAAGAGACTTTAACATACCCCCTGACTGTGCTAATTAGAGGTTGCTCCATGTTTGGTGCTTCTGCAATTGAAATCATGTACTATCACCCGAGGTAAAATTAATTCATAGTAAGTGTATGTTGAATAACCACACATTCGGCATACTTTTGGTATATACAGTTACAGTCATTAAAAGAGAGAATGTTTGTACAACTTTAAGCTGAGAACACAAGTGGATATAATGATTAAACCAGGGAACAGAAATTTCTCGAGTGCGAAATGTTATTTTGTCCAATATTAGTATAAGATTTGTACATTAAACCGTGAATGATGGAAAATGAAGCACTGCATTCAATCACAGAAAGGCAGTCTTTACAGCTGTTTTTGAAAGACAAAGAGGGGGAATTTTCCCCTCCCGCCCATCACAGGAATCACAGTGGGTTTGGGAGGGGGAGGGGTGGGGCGCGTCAGCAACCATGCAAAGATCTATTAACCTCGAGCACGATGTTGTGGTTTTGAGGCAAGCGTGGCCGGAGAATCCCGCCCAGAATGTATGACCAAATTAACAAATAGCTTGTGTCCAAGAACAAATTGTTTAACAGAATGATACGTCTAAACAATTTTGCATTCACTGATCAAATAGATTATAAATGCATGTAATAGAAAGTAATACTGTCCAAATGCAGATCTTAGTAAATAAACTAAGCAATGCCATAGTTGTTCCTCTACCACCTGCATTTTCCATAGTGCCCCCCACCTCCCCACTCCCTGTAATAGCTGCTTGGATGGTAACTGCAACCTTCCATGGCTTGCTTCTCACAGTAAAAAGTCTGACAACACCAGGTTTTAGTCCAACCTATTTATTTGATAATATACTCACAAGCTTTCGGGGTTAGCCCCTTCGTCAGGGGAATGGAGAGTTCTGGCCAGTCCAACGCCGGCATACCCACATCATTGCTTCTCACATGCATACATCATCAGTACTCAGTGACCAGACCAAACAATGTACCATCGTAGATTGAGACTCTCTCTGGAGTAAGTTACAGGACACTGAAAGAGTCCTGTAACTTACTCTGAAACAGTCCTGTCACTTACACTTGGCTCTGAAAGAGCCAAGCACTGAAACTCTTGTTGGAGCTTACCAACAAAATAAATTACAGAATGAAGAAGCTCAGAAGATCATTTGAGCCCTTGTGCCTGTTCTATCTCTTTCGTAAAATTATTGAAATAGTCCCTCTCCCAGCTTTGTGCCAGAGCCCTATAATTTCTTCCCCGTTCAAGTACTTATCCAATTCTCATGTGTTGCTACAGCTACCCTTACAGGCTGTGCATTCCAGAGCAAAACAACTCGCTGTGTAAGAATGCTCCCATCACATTACCCTTGCTTCTTTTGTCAATCAACTTCATTCTGCATCTTTAGATTACCAACCCTTCTGCCTCTGAAAACAGTGTCACCTAAACTCTCAAATTGTTTAATGATTTTGAACACCTCTTTTAAATCTCTCCCTAATCTCTCTACTCCAAGCATCAATTCTATTCTAGTAACATGCTTTTGCACCCTCCCTAAGGTGTTGGCATCCTTTCTAAAAAGCGATGCCCAGAATTTAATGTAATACTTCAGCTGGGGCCAAACGAGTATTTAATAACATAACTTAATTGTTTTTGTACTCTGTTCCTCCATTAACAAAGTCCAAAATTTCCACCATACTTTATAAGGAGGTGAGATGAGGTGAACTGGCCCTCCCCTTTCTACTTCCTTGGTTATTCAAAACAAAAGCTTAAGTTTCTTTTTCACAAGGATTTGCCTTTTCCAAATCTATTTAAATTTATTTAGCAATAAGAGAGAATCAAACAACGTTTTCTTGAATTAAAGAAAGAGCATATTTATTATTCACTAAACCCAAGAGACAAAATCACGAAGTCGCACACAAACACACACCGCACACAAACACACACCACACACATACACACACGCGTGTTAGAAATAAGAGATGTGGGCTTTGCTGGCAAGGCAATGAATCATTGTCCATCCCTAATTGCCCTTGAGAAGGTGATGGTGAGCTGTCTTCTTGAACCGCCATAGAACATGTAGTGTAGGTACACCCACCATGCTCTTAGGAATGGATTTCCAAGAATTTAACATAGTATCAGTGAAAGAACAGCCATAGATTTTCAAGTCAGAAATGGTAATTGACTTAGAGGAGAACCTCCAGGTGGTGATGTTTCCAAGTATCTGCTGCTCTTGTCCTTCTAAATGGTAGTGGTCATGGGTTTGGAAGGTGCTGTCTGAGGAGCCTTGGTGAGTTCCTGCAGTGCAGCTTGTAGATGATACACATTGCTGTTATTGCAGTAATGGTGGAAAGAGTGAATGTTTGTGGAAGGGCTATCAATCAAGTGAGGCTGCTTTGTTCTAGATGGTGTTGAGCTTTTTGTGTGTTGTTGGAGCTGCACTCATCCAGGCAAGAGGGAATTATTCCATCATACTCCAATTTGTGCCTTTGTGAACAGACTTTGGGAAGTGAAAGTGAGTTACTCTCCACAGAATTCCTAGCCCATGACCTGCTGTTGTAGCCCCAGTATTTACATGGCTAGCCCAGTTCAGTTTCTGGTCAATGGTAACTCCCAGGACATTGTTTGTAAGGGATTCAGCAACGGCAATGCCATTGAATGTCAAGGGGTGATGAGTCAATTCTCTCTTGTTGGAGATGGTGATTACCTGGCACTTGTGTTATGCAAATATTACTCCGTACTCTTGTTTGCTTTTTCACCTTCAGTTTAGAAGGTGTCTTTGCGTTTTTAAGTTGCTTATTCTGTCTCAGACCAAATTACAAAATTTCCAGTCAGTTAAAAGTTGAAAACTCATATTTTCAAGTATAAAAGGGCATAGCCTCATGACAATTCTTCCTTTTCAACTTGTTCTGTCACCTTCAGAGATTTCTGTACATAGACTCCCATGTCTCTCTGTTCTTGCATTGCTTTAACATCATACCATTCAGTTTACATTGCCACTCCCTGTTCTTCCTATCAAAAATATATCACTTTACACTTTTCTACGTTAAATTCTACTTGGCTGTCTTTGCCCATGTCCCCAGCCTGTTTATGTCTCCAAGTCTGTTCCAAAGCTTCTACTTATTTCCTGAGTTTTGTGTCATTTGTGGACTTTAAAATTATGCCAGTGTATCCAATCCAGGCCACAAACACCTCAAAAGCAATGCTGACCCCTGAGAAACACCACCATATACTTCCATCCAGACTCAAAATAGAATTGTTCACTGCTAGTCTCTGCTTTTTGTCCCCTAGTCAATTTTGTATCTATGCTATTGCTGTCCCTTTAATCCCACGAGCTTTAACATGTGTACATAGAAGCTCTAGCTTGCTCCGCTGCTGGAGGAGGGTTCATGCAATTATGCTGACAACTTAGGTTGGACCACATAGCTCAGAGGGTCAGTCATCAATCCCTCATTCTCAAGCAGCTGTGTCATATTTGATTGCTTCATAATGAAAACATAATTCACACTCCCCCACCATGCCAAAAGTCTTGCACAGAAAAGCCTGATTTACGTATGCAAGAGTGGACTCTTGTTTGTATGCTCACAGAGTAATTGACCTTCTTGTTTAGATTTGCCAAAGTCTGCTGTTGATAGGCACACAGATTGTTCACTGCGGTTGATTCTCTACACCATCTCATGGAAAACAGCAATGTGGAACTGCTACTACACAGATAACCATTGCTGCTGAATATTGCTGCACTGCCACTTAAATAGCGGTGAGTCAGGACATAAGGCATCACTCACTTCTTTAGCAGAGTTCTACAGGAAAGCAAATAATTCCCATAGATGATTTGAGATCTATGTAATCTAAAGATTGGGAGCAACAGTGACCTTCAGTGTCTCTGGTAGGTGAATTTTGATGGTCATCTACTCCTGCAGGTCTTTTTAGACCTCACTACACTCCTCACCACAGCTTTATTTCAAACTGGCTATGTAACTGATAATGAGAGAATGGAACCCATGTCTTGTTTAGTGTTCACAGTTTTCAAATCCCTCTGACCTCTCAGTCTACACTCTGCTCAAGGATACAGATAAAGCTGTATGTCCCTGTTTCGCAATTCAGTAATTTGGCTGGCAAGCATATGTTCGTTTCTTTGGCTACATAAATGGCAAAGAACTTGAGAGAGTGGGAGACAAACAAATATTGATACCAGATGATATGCACAAGGCACAGTTAGCTTGTACTGTAGAAGTTTCAAGCTCAAAGGAAGTCGCGCAAACGATTCCTGGGTGGTATCTGATGCGTGGTGGCTACTAATGGCTGTGGCTGTCTGGATATGAATACGGACTGGCTGGCTGATGAGGCCCCTCTATTGCTAGCTTGGTAGCTTAATTCAGCTGTTAACTGGATAAAGTCAATGCAGCAGCAAGGGTGTGCTTTGTACACTTTAATTTTACAGTGTGTTTTTGCACACCACGGAGCTGTAAATATTTCATAAAATATTCCTGTAAATACAAATAATATAATTGTAATTTGGCATCAGTAATCAATCGTTTGTGTTTGCTCTCATGTATTAAAAATAATTTTCTGTGTGAAGTAGAGTACCTTCTAAAATGAACCATTACTGGTAGACCACTAGCCAATGGCCACTGCACTCTGGTTCTCCAGTGGAAAACTTCAGTACAGTAGTTATCTTGTTCAAGGTTGCAATCATACTTCAAAATTTTTCCCTTATTTGTGATCAAAGACACTAGTTCTCACCTCGAGTAAAATGTACTCACTTTTTGATTGTCATTCCCAGATGAATAATTTTGCATGAGCTTTTTTATGATTGACCTTTAACAAGAATTTAACAAGATAAATTGGCCTTTTGACTTGTGCTGTTTAATTCATTTTTGGAAAGGAAGTGCATTCAGAGTCGAGATGACCATGGAAATTAGTGCTTTCCATTGACATTTCACCACTTTGTACTGGTTTTTGCTAAAATTATTGAAGGCAGTAATCTTTGGTCCACTAACTGTAAAAATGACATTTACAGCAAAATAATGTTATTTAAATCTGCTGTAATTGTTCTAATTCGCAATTGTTCAAATTAATTCATTTTTGAAACCTGATTACATTCACCTGTAGGTCCATTTTTTTGTAATACAATAAAGAGAATTATCAACATCAAAACCAGATAAGAAAAAAAAACTGTTAAAAGAAAGTAGAGGTTTTATTTATATTTGTTACAATGGTTTGCTCAGAGGTCAACATATTCACAGTTCCTCCTGGCTCCAGAGGGATGTTTTAAAGTAAGAAACATAGAAAGTGAGAAATTCAAGGAAGCACACATGCTGTCCTTTGAAACATTTGAAATTATTTCACAATTCAGAACAATAGATTTCTCTTTCAATTGTTACTCAATGCCACTTACGCAGTGCAGATGGGTAGACATTTTTACTTGCTAGGAATACTGTTTGACACAAGCATCAACTCTGTAACCAGGGACAAGGAATGGAGAGGAAAGGTGAACTAGTTTACATTCAATACAGATGGTAGCGAATATATGGAAGTAACTCCGTGGGGAGCGAGATGATATTCAAGAGCGAAAGGTAGAGTTTCCTTTCATGGAAGAAATGATATAAAAAGCATGTGTGCGGGCTGCGGTTAGGCATTATGCGGGCAACCAGTTGGGTTTGTGCGGGCAACCATTACAGTTTGAAAGGGCAATGATGAGTAAATTCATATTTGAAAAATTTCATCTAGTATGTCAAAATGTTCTGGAGGGGAGTGGGCATCTTAGTCATTCCACAAAACCAAGGCCTGCCTGATAGGAGTCTGTAAGTGGGTGTGAGGCCAGTCTGATGTGGATCTGTAAATGGGTGTGAGGCCAGTCTGATGCGGATCTGTAGATGGGTGTGAGGCCAGTCTGATGTGGATCTGCAAATGGGTGTGAGGCCAGTCTGACGTGGATCTGTTAATTGGTGAGCAGCATACTATCCTAAGACAGGTAGGAGAATGCAATTCTGGACCAATGCCCAGATGCAATTTTCAGACTCGAGTGCTCAAACATCACATCCTCTCCATTCATATCAGGCAGCAAGCAGGCTAATCAGTGGGTCTTAGAAACACAACTGGAAGCTGCTGGAAAAAAAAACTTAGGAATCTTCCTTGTTGCTTTATTGTGGGGGCCCAAGGGGAGCAGGCCCCAAAAAAAATTCCACTTCTTAGAATTAGCCTGCTGGCATGTGGTCACGTACTCAAGAACCCAGCAGCATCTTGACTTCAGAACGGTTAGGCATAATGCCAACAAATGGACGGCAGTGCCTCTCACCCTACTCCCCCACCCCGCAATGGTATACTTCAAATCAGCCACGTCATTCACAATAGTCTTTTCATTCCTATGCCTAGAAATACTGATGAGATGTTCAACAAATACTTTTGTTACTGAGTGGTGTTTATCTAATACGATCTGTGACTTGATAATAATACTATGTTCATTACAATGCAAAACAAGCTTTGACATTAAGAAGTTTTGATAAAAAGGAAGACCAGTGGCTATGAATGCAATCCTATAATTCCCAGATTATTAATTTTACAAGTGGCAATATGATTAAACAAAGTAGATATTTCGTACCCTTGATTATGTGATGGTTAAGGCAATTTCATGTCATTATTTAACACATTTTTGTGATTACCTATCTCTCCACTGGGATTATAGTTTTACGGTTGATTTTAAATGTTTTCAAATGTTCAACCAGTACTTTATTGAGATTTGGCTTTAATAGTAGTTGATCCTAATTGAAAATTGTTAATAGTTGATTAAACATACACAATTCAAATGTAGTGATCCTTGAGTAGTATGTTTTGTTAAACCAAGCACCCTGGTGTAATTGGTACAAGTTTGCAGGATATCATCATTTTTCAAACTAACATTAACTAACTTATACAGCTGTGTAAATTTCCTGTCTCAATGGACAATCAGAGAATTCTCAAAAAGCAAATAACCTGTTCATTAACTATTTAAAACATGCAGCATGTGATACGGTAATAATATGTATATCTTATTTTTTCTCTCCCAATATTTTTCTTGCCAATTTGGTGTTATAAAATTATATGGAATACACTATGTGCCACAGACACATTTATATTAAGGACCTTTGTTTCAGCATTCAGAAATATTATATTCCAGCTTGATAACAGTGGTAGTTTTCATATTCATGGCAGCATTTCCAGTAACTGCTTTTGCTTAAATTACCATGCAGAATAGGGCAAATCAGGGTCAGTTTATGTCAGCTACTTCAATCTGGGGAACTTCATCAGCCTTTGTTTCAAGGCATTATGCAAAGAAAACTGACATTAAGGGAGGTTTAACTGACAGCAAATGAAATCAATCAGCGAATCACTAAGCCATAATAAACAATCAACTCCCGAGTTTGAGATTAACTCTGTGCACTGTGGCGGACTCTAACCTGGAATGAAACAACCTCCAGCCCATCCTTCAGTCCCTTCGCTTCAAAGGTCTCCAGGTGCAACTTGGGTAGCTGCAGGGTGAAGTCATTTTTTGCTGTCACAGACCATGACAGTGAGATCTGATCTCTGACCTGAGGAAGAGAAAACAGCATCAATGGTAATTCCCCTTCAGACACATTAACTAGGATGAACTGGGTCCCCTTGAGCCTGCTGAGTGGACTTGCATTGATCGCTAGGCCTGAAATCCATGAATAAATTTAAGACTAATTGATTTTTTGTTGCAAATAAATCAGTAATTCAGAACAGCCACTGAGAATTTTAAAAAGATAGTGGAGTATTATCTGATTGAATTTTTTTTAAAGTTGCCAGGAGTCCTTCGCAAGTCACTAGAATACTTTCCTTAAAGCCTTGAGCAGTTAAATTCTTATGTCCAAGTCTACAACAAGCTTTTCAAAGCACTGTGGTTAAGCAGTCTCTAGGCTATGTCCTTGCATTTAAAAATCTTGCACAGTAAAACATTAAAAGACAAGTGCAAGTTATATACATGTAGTAGCTGGTTTTGATCTTGAAGCATAAAAGAAAGGAGCTGTTTGTATCACACTGCCACCCTGTGGAAAAGGACACTTTTTCTCTAAGTTATGGTATTAGACAAAGCAATGCTGGAGAAGTCTTACTAATGTTAAAACATTTTAGAAAGAGGCAGTAATATTAACTGTAAATGCACTGAAGTCACCATTTGTTGCTTTTCCCATTTCAAAACATAAATATGCAGACTAGAAATTGGATATAAATGAGACCTGGCTAATCTGTATGCAAAGTAATTGATTTAATAAAAACATCGTAATTTGCAGTTCAGAATTAGTCCAACATGGAAAGCAAGTACCTCTAAACAGGGGTAACAATTATTATTTTGAAAAAAGATTGAAACATACACTTTCCTGTGTATTTTACTGGAGATATTCAATAGCAGTGGGTGTTTTCTACTAAAATACAGATGAAAAATAGTCAATGGAAATCTAGTACTGTTGATGTTAGTGGCCAGTGAATAAGCTGGCATGAATTAGTGATGTTCACAGCTATTGCAGCACTTAGCTTTAACTCACATCAAAATTAATTTTGCTGTGTATTATTCAACAGATTCACAGACTTTTTATTCATCACTGTTTTTTAACAAAAATTCTTTAATGTTGCACTTCTAAGAACACATTTGTATTTTTCTTCTGCACTAAAAGCTTTAGGTACATTCAAGCTAATAAGATCCTTTCAAAAGAATTACCATTGCATTACACCATTATGTAGGATTATTAATTCTACTGTTAAATGTCAGCAGTAAAAAAAAGCAGAAAATCAGAAAAACGTGATAGATTATAATAGTTGTATGATTCCAGAGAAAGTGAGCGGTATTACAGACATCTTAGAGAAAGTGGACACCATTATATATTACAAATATGAGCATCTCAAATGTACAATTATCTTTGCATCATTTGAAAACGCAGTGTGAATGTGTACACAAAATGCAAGAATCTGTTAAAGGGAATTTTTCCAGCCAGAATTTACTGCTGAAAAAGCAATTTGAATCCAAGAAAATGCTGTGAGCTGTAGTATAAGAATATCAAGAATTCTGGTTGACCGTAAATTAGATGAACAAATTCACACAGTGCAGAACATATGCTGTGAGGTCTTACTATTCTTGCAGCATCAAAAAAATGGTAAGGATCTGTGAAGAAATGCAACTTTGCAGCGTATAATCGAGGTACTACAGATCTCACTATGCTCATTAACATATTATTATGTTTTGTGCTATGTGGGAGCATTGTCAGTGTGGTCCCTAGTTTTATTTTTATTTTTAAATCGGTGCATGTAGCTTATTCTGCACAACACTAATACTTTGGCGCAGTATAAAACCATGCCTCTTGGCAGTTATTGAAAACCTAAATTAAAACCGGATTGGTGAACTGATGGGTCAAAGACTTCCAATCGTCCTCTGAGTTCTTTCTTGTGTTCCTCACTTACATTACACATATGTAATTCTGGCATGACCAAAGAGAGATGTATTTAAATAAAAAGACAAACTAACAGTGTGTCACATGTGAACATGTTTTTTCCAAAACACGACACGAAATGTTGCTTCTAGCCTAATACCCGACACCAATAAATTTCAACAGCTGTTAACTTCTCTGTCCAACTGCTGATTTTAGGTACGTGAAAATTAGTATTCAATCTATTTCACTATCATATCATACTTCCTACCAAAAAAAAGCTTAAAATAATTCTACACTAAATATTTACATCCGAATAACAAAGCATAATGCTTTCTAGGTCACAAAAACATACAAATATGTGCTTATATGCTAGACTGTCTTAGAACATTCCACAAACCATCAAACCTGTTCCTTTAATTGTGACACCAGGTCATTTCACCATTGCCAAAAATGAAAAGTTTGCAATATTCCAGCATTCCTTTATTCCAAATAGCCATAAAATAGAGAATAACTTGTGTGTAATATTGGACATGATGCTTGTTCAAAAACTCTTGTTATCAAAAAATAACGCTTCTCAATAACAATGCAATAATATGAGAGAGTCAATGGAAAGCTCATAAATAATGACAAAATGGTTAGCTGCTGAAATTATATTTATTATTCAGCATTATACTTAATTTTAAAAAGTTATTTTGTAGAATTGTTTTTTAAATAATAAAATGTACAGGCATAAGTACATACTCAAATACTTGAATGAATAATTATTAATAAAAAACAGACGCAGTCAAAGGTTGGAAATTTTATTCGAAGTACCCCCCAGATTTTGTACAAAGAAATAACACTTTAAAAGAAGCATTGATTCTCTCGGATGCTGGAAGGTATGGAGGCTTGAGGTTTCTTTCCTTGCCAGGCTGTTCCCTGCACACAAATACATTTTCTGTAATCTAAAGTAATGGAGCAAGAACCTAAAGTGTCAATGTGGACCTTAAACTCAGTGTGGATTCCCAATCTTAAAGTAGCCCGAGTTTGAAGATGCAGGTTTTTATTGGGATTGTGATTCATTTAGCCTCAAGACAATGTGTTTTAATATACTTTCAAAATACGATGAACTAATTTAGGAGTTAATATTATACTAAACATTATATGGTAGAATTTTGATTTTGTTTCTCATTTTCTCCAGCTGTGATCAATTTTTAAATTACCAAGAGGAAGACATAGAAATTATATTCTAATAAAGAGGCTCCATTTTAAATATAATGTGCTAGTTAATTCAGATATCCGCACTGCAGAAACTGCTAGCACAAAAAATGAGCAGGAGTTCTTGAAATCTAACACAATGTGACTTCTCACAAGTTTTGTTCTCTAGCCCAGACTTTACAAAACTAGTTTACTAACAACCACCGATACTGAAACCTGTTTCACTTCTATTTCAAGTGTCTCATTTTCTGGTACAAAGGATGCCAGCTTGCAGATGTATCCCGTTGGGTCAGAATGGAAGAAAGGCTGCCAGCTAGATTGTGACAAATCTGAAATGTCAAATCAGAATTGAATAGGGTTCTCGTGATGCCCATTAGCCTCCTTGTTTTAATTATTGTAACTTTGGAGGCAATTTTGAATTTAACAGTGAAGGAGAATACTTTGGAAAGAGCACACTATATGTGTTACCTTCCTTTACCCTGATCATCTCTCTCTGTGCTTGTCTCATTGTAGGTTAGTATGCTATGCCCATTTTACACCTAAATAATAGGGGAGCACATATCAGTTTTTAATCCTTTCCTGTGACATCTGTGCAAATGGAAATTTTTCATGACAGTTTATATAAGAAAATATTGTAAACAGAATTAGAGTTGCTTTGGCGCCAGAGCTGGTGAATTTGTTATTGTGTTCCACAGCCCCTTTCAAATGCTTTCCTTCTGCTTTACCCAATGCACTGCTGGTAAAGATGTATTAAGGCGCTTCGTACTACAGGGCAATGAGGGCAGATGGTGGGGGTGGAAAAGATAGTTATTGCAATTTGCTGCTGCTGCTGACCATTACTTAACTGTGCAATTCTAAAATCCAATTTTGGAAAGTAAAGGAATCGTTGTCTAAAAAATAATTTCTGAGAAAATATTACAAAAAAGTCAGCATTTGCTTTTTTTCCATCATGCCTCCTTCTTATTCCAGAGCTTTAACTTTAGGAATCGGGATTTCATATTTCCCCTGTTATTCGAGTACCAGCAATTATCTTGGCTGAACAACTGTGTACAAGATAGAAATACTGTGATGCAATTTTTATGGAAATGGTTAGGTCTTAAGTGAACTAATTTTCCAGGCTTTGGGCTGGACACGAGGCGCTTGTGGATGTAGGAGAGCACATCCCTTAGGAGGCTTTCGGACCTGCATGCATACAAATTTTTTGCTGGTAACAATTATCACAAAAACGAACGTGTTCAACAAGGGTCTACTCATCTCTAGCTCTGTAGTAAATGTGTAATTAAATATTAAAATACTTCTGAAAAATCTTTCTTTAGCCTTTTTACAGAAATTCAGGCTGATAAAAGGAAAAACTCAAGTGAATTAAAGTGCTCAGATTTTATCAACATCAAACCACAAGTGATTTCTTTTGCCGTCTCCATCTCACAGCTACAGTCAATAGATCTAAATATTTTACTGCACCCTGGCCAATTTATTGTTTGATGTTTAAAAACTCACCAAAAATCAAAGAAAATTCATTAAATCAGAGCCCTCCAATGAGTTGCTATCATCTTTGAAAGTTGAGTTTAACTGCAATATTGATAATTCTCTTTTTTCTGTGACAACAGCCACTAGGGAAATGTTTGGTGTCAGAATACAAAAGAAGATTGCCAATAACAGCGGGGAACAATGTACATATGACACCAAAGACCAAACAGTGTGGTATTCTACACTGTCTTTCTGTCAATAATATCTGATTTACTACTCCTCTCTTGCTCTGCTTGCTGACCTCCTCCAAGCAAAGTAGATGTTATCCTTTTTCTCCTTTTCTACATTAAAGGATATATATTTGAACAGGCTTTGCATTAAAATGCATTTACTGGACAAAGTTGAGCTTTGCTGGGAAAAAAAAAGCATTCACAAAACTTACTAAAGACTTCACTTCTGCTAGCCTGAATAATTGTATTTATTTAGCATGTTAATGTAACTAATGCTATCAATAATGAACTGATGTGACTGGATATTTCAGTCACAAAATCCTTTTCGGGTCAGTGAATATTTACATTTCAAATCCAGAGAAAATGCCAGTCCGTACAATAGAAGCTGTTGCCAATGTCAGCAATTACAGCAAATACATTTCACTGCAGGATCTTCAATCAACAATTTTGAAGTACTTTTAAAGTCATTAAGTGAAAAGGTTGTTTTCTGAGTTTGAACTATTTTAGGTCAAAAATAAATATCGTCGGCATGATTGTATAATTTTACTAAATTTATATTAAGTATTTCGAATGATGTGACAATTCTGAAGGGACTGAAGCCACCTTCATATCATCACGACTATTAGAACACATTCTGTGCTTATACTATTGTGGGCTGAAGTCATTGGTTGGAATTCTCCAGTCTCAAATGCCACTCTGCCAGCAAGAATGGAGAATTCGGCGTTTGGCCAAATCTCCATTCACAGCAGCAGGACTGGAGAATTCCAGCCATAGAGTGGTCAGAGAATCTGACTCATTATATTCTTTAAAGCTGCTACTGTGAACAGGCCACACTGTGTAGAACCATGGAATATCATCGCAAGTGCAAGGAAAACCTTGGAACTCATTTGCAATTTTGTCATTTCTGTGTTATACACACTTTCTTCTTCACTGAAAAGATGAAAATGTTATCTTATGCCTAACTACATCTCTAGATTGATCACAAATTAACGAAAACCTTTACAACTGTTATGATGCATTATTTACTCTATTACAGGGCAACTATAAAAAAATTTACTTGATCAATTAACTTCAATTTGCAATAACATACATTAAAGTAAGAAAAGCATAGAAAATCGTGGAACATTTCTTAATTATAGCATTTTCCGACTATTATAAAAAGTGAATATTTTAATAATTCTGCAGTTTAGCCACTAAAGCCTTTTAAATGGTTTAGAGGCTGAAAATATTTTATTTTACAAACTAAACAGAACCTTTAACTGTAATAGAAGAACGTTGCTGAATATTCTAGGGTTAAATATAAAACTGCAAAACCTGTAACAGATAAATCCTATTGTGGAATATGATAAAAATAGGGATTATTTTAGGTGGTTGTTAATTGTCTGAGATGCTGTGATCTTTGCGCAATGTTAGTTTTAGCTTGGAAATCTCTGGATTGTGACCCGGTGATGATGAAGGAACAATACTCTAATATCCAAGTCAGGGTAGTGTGTGACTTGCAGTCAAACCAAAGGTGATCATGTTCCCATGATATTGCTATCCTTGGTGGTAAGGGTCATGGAACAGCAAAATGCTGATGGAATAAACTTGATATATAATCAAAACCAAAATCTAAAAAACTTTACATTTGCAAACAGGAGACTGATATCCCATTTACCACACTGGTTTTCCTGAAAACCAGGTCTAGGTGGACTAACCAGTGGTCCTTGAATTCAAAATGGCCACTGCAGGATGGCACTGGGAGATACAGAAGTGCACTTTACCAGTCCACAAATAACCTATGGCTCACAACTAACCATTCTTTCCTCCCATCATCTCTCCATCCTGATTGCTGCTTCCTTCCAGGATTGTATTTGCTGGAGATCAGAAGAATGAGGGGATCTCATAGAAATCTAAAAAATTCTAACAGGAGTAGACAGGTGTAGATGCAAGGAGAATGTTCCCGCTGGCAGGGCTGTTCAGAACAAGGGGTCACAGTCTGAGGATACAGGGTAGACCATTTAGGACAGAGAGGAGGAAACATTTCTTCACCCAGAGAGTGTTCGGTCTATGGAATTCACTACCACAGTAAGTAGTTGAGGCTATAACATTGTATGTTTTCAAGAAACAGTTAGAGGTAATGCTTGAGGCAAAGGGAATCAAAGGATATTTGAGGAAGGTGGGATCAGGCTATTGAATGATCAGCCATGATCATAATGAATGATGGAGCGGGCTCGAAAGGCCAAAAGGCCTTTACCTGCTCCTATTTTCTACACTCCTGTGCTTCAATCAGCTCCTCTTCCAATTATCAAGACACAGCAGCCCACAATTCAAATGGGTTTTGACCAACTTGCTGGTCTAATGCACATGAGTCCTGAAGCCCAGTATTGGGTACGCCTTGAGCCTACCTGTTCAGGTGCACTAGGCTGCATGGAATATTAAATGCAATCGTGCTATCACTTTTGAGTTTGTTACAGAATTCGTACACCAGTTCAGTTAGATTTTCTTTGTGCAATTATTTTTTTCCTCTTAGACCATTACTCTTGATGTTTCATCCTGGTAGTCTCCTCTGACTAAAAGACCCCAAATTATCACTTCTAAACTTAAGGTAATAATATATTTCAGAATATGGGAATCTCCACTGACACTGAAGATACTATTCTTCATTCAGCTCTCCATAGCAGCAAACAAAGCAATGCTCCTCAGCACATTTTCCTTTATTCTTACAGATCTCTTGAATGAGCCTTGGCAAAACCTACCTTCTGAAGAAAGCCAGAGGGCAAATGTTAGTCAAACTTGGGATTTAAATTCCAGGACTCTAGCTTCTAGGCAGCCTCTCAATTAATTCTAATTTTAAGATATTACATGACTTGACTGACTGATATATAATCAATTATTACTACAAATATATGGGGGTCCTTAAAAGGAGTTCTAATGAGGTATTCAGCTGATCAAGGTTTGAATTTACCAGCCACTATAATGGCATTTCCACCACTAAAGAGAGGGAGGAAAGAAAAATAAAGTAAATTACTCAAGCTAGGAGTGCTGTAATCCTCATGCTCCACATGGATTTAGCCTCAAAGTCTATACTACAAATGGGAACAGCTGCACATTTGCCCTGTAAGAATTCGCATGGAACAGCCCAAGGCCATGCTTATGATACCACATGGGAGTTCCTCCCACTCAACATATACACTGCTCAGCGATGTACCTACTTGGTACTACTTTGTTTACTAAGGCTTTACACAATTTAACACAAACAATTTAAAATTGGGCAAATGGCAGACATGATCATTATACTAATGCAGCTGCCTATTCGACAAATTACTAGAATAAAATTGACATTCCGTTATTAGAAATTCATCCTTATTTTTGCAAATGTGGCCATCATTGCTTCAACAAAAATTACTAGATTATTTAATCAAGCAAGTACATATTCCTTTATACTGCAACACAGCCTAGCTTCTGTTCTTTAACTAACAAGTTTCTAAACTTTATTTTTTACATAACAGGGAACTGTTCTTTTTCTCTGTTCTTCTAAATCAGTCTCGGTTAACTGACTTTCTCCCTATAATACCAAAAGCTATTCTTATTCCATAAAAGGTAACTGTAGAGCTATGCAAGTGTGAAGTATTACCATTTGTCTCTCTCTGGTTTACATGTAAGGGTTAATCCTGTGGTCCTGGGTGGCACAGTGGTCAGCACTACTGCCTCACGTTCATTTCCAACCTCGGGTCACTGACTGTGTGGAATCTGCACGTTCTCCCAGTGTTCGCATGGGTATCCTTCGGGTGCTCTGGTTTCCTCCCACAGTCCAAAGATGTGCAGGTTAGGTGATTGGTCACACTAAATAATTTCCCCCTAATTTCCCACATTGTGTAAATTAGGGGGATTAGGAGTTATGAGAATTGAGCAGGAAGAGAGTGTGGGCCTTGGTAAGATTGCTGCAGACTTGATGGGCTGCATGACCTTCTTATTAGGAATTCCACGATTCTGCTTCCATTAAACTCAGATAAAATTTTACAAGAGAAGACAATTATTTACAATTAAATAGAAATATGAAGCATCTTAAATTTCATTATAAATGGCTCAAGTTAATATTTGAAAACTGGAGTTTATAATGATGAGCTGGGCCATGCATTGTCTTAGAATATGATATTTCAATCATTTTTGTCCTGTTAAATTGCTAGATCCACAGCTTGTCAACTGTATGTGAAACGTCCGGGTAAATGAAAATGGTATTAAATTCTGGCAATAATGAATTGTTCCTCACTTCACCTCTGCATTAAGTAGCCTTATTTGTACTTCAGACAGGAATATTAAAGTACAACAACTTATTCCATTAATATAACTCCTTTCATGTTGAAAGAAGAGTCCTATAACAGTTTCTAGGAGTAGCTGACACAGTAACATCTTTAAGGGCTACAAATATTAATTCCCTCAGCATTTCAATATTTACAATTCAATTTGAATGCATTGTGGCAAAGGGCTGCAAATATTAACACCATCTTGCTGTATAACCAGTAGTAAAGACCAATGATGATATTTGTTTTATAAAAACAGTCTCTGCTCGACGGTTGAAACAACTATTCAAATAAAGCACTGACCAAAAAAAAACATTTTCCGTATGCAAACTATAGGAATGTAGTCATTCAGCCCACAGAACCTGCTCCTCATTCAATATGATCACGGCTGATCATACTCTTCAATTCCTTTTCCCCCACATCCCTCTGTGTGATTAGTATTTAGAAGTCTGCCAATCTCTGCTTTAAACATACTCAATAACTGAGCTTCCACAGCCCTCTGGGGTCGAGAATTTCAAAGATTCACAACTGTCTGACTAAAAACAAAATCTCAGACCTAAGTGGCTTCCCCTTTATCTTGAAATTGTAAAGTCCCCCACGGCAGGTTGGTTAGAAAAATTAAAGCACTTTGGATAGGAGTTAGGCAGAGCTTAAGGACTGGTTAACAGACAGAAAGTAGGAGCAAGCAGATCATTTTCACGTTGACAGGCTGTGACGAGTGGGGTACCACAAAAATCAGTATCCGTATCCCCTGGCTGTAATCTCCCCAACCAGGTGCAATCTAACAAAGGTTCGAAACATTTAAGGCAAAACTTTGCTACTCATATATTCAAATCCTCTTGCAATAAAGGCTAACATACCATTAGCCTTCGTAACTGCTTGCGGTACTTGCATGTTAGCTTTCAGTGACTTATTGACACCCAAGTCCCTTTGTACATCTACACTTTCTAATCTCTCACCATTTAAAAAATACTGTGCACATCTGTTCCTCCCTACCCCCACATTTTTCCACATTAAATTCCATCTGCCATGTTCTTGTCCACTCTGTTCAAATCCCCATGAAGCCGTTTTGCATCTTCCTCACAACACACATTCTCACTAGATTTGTGTCATTCACGAATTTGGAAATACTATGTTCGTTCTCACACCCAAGTCATTTATATAGTGAACAGCTGGGATGCAGATACTGATTCTTGCGGTACCCCACAAGTCACAGCCTGCCAATGTGAAAATGATCTGCCTGCTCCTACATTCTGGTTTCTCCCTGTTAACCAGTCCTTAAGCTCTGCCTAACTCCTGTCCAAAGTGCTTTCATTTTTCTAACCAACCTGCCGTGGGGGATTTTACTGAAAGCCTTCTGAAAATCAAAGTACACGACACTCACCAACTCCCCTTTGTCAATTCTGTTGGTGAGATCCTCAAAAACCTACGACAGGTTCATCAACCATAAATTTGCATTCAAAAATCCATGTTGAGTATGATCTATCAGATACTTTTTATCCAAGCGTCCTTTAATACATCTTTATCAGAGATTCCAGCATTTTCCCGACTACTGTTGCAAGATAGTCTGTAATTCCCCAGTTTCTCTTTCCCTCCCTTCCTAAATATTGGTGTGAAATGACAGTGCCTGAGGGGAATGCCCTGATTGTTTGTGTGGCAGTGATGGGGTTGCCCCGATACTTGAGAGGATTGGGGGGGGGGTCCTCAGTGCCCAGAGGAGGGGTTGGGGATTTTTAGCACATACCGGAGCATCCTGATCTCTGTGGATCTTGCTGGCTTTATCAGGGCCTGCCAGACTGACAAACCACACCCCCAGACTTTTTCTGTGCCCTGAGTGCTAGAAAATTTGGAGTGACAACTCGGCTGTGCTTCCAGAGAGATGCATGCCAGATTTCGGTCTGAACCTGACACACCGCCACATTTTGGAAAAATTTTCCCAATGTAAAATTCTATCAGATAGGTGGTCATTCCAAGGTTCTTTTACAACAAGGTTATTAATTAACCCTTTCTTGTTACATAATATTAGATCTAAAATAGTCTGTTCGCCAGTGGGTTCCTCAACTCACTGCTCTAGAAACTCGTCTTCCACGGCATTAGTGCTCATTAGATTTACCCAGTCAATATGAAGATTGGAGTCACCTGGGATTACTGTATTATCCGTACTACAAGTTTCTCTAATCTGATTAATACCACATCCCACACGACCACAACTATTTGGTGTTCTATAAACAACTCTTACCCTTGCAATTTCTTAGCTCTACCCAGATTCGACATTTTGTTCTTCCAATCTCCTCCCTTTCTAACGTACTGCTCCTATGCCTTATTAACAGCACAACACCAACCCATTTCTCTTTCTGCCTACCCTTCAATAAAGGCCAAACATCCTTGAATGTTCAGTTCCAATCTTCTTGTTAAGATATACCCAGTCACCTCGTACCAGTCCCACCTGCCTCACAACTGGTATTAATGCCTCAGAAATCTGATGCCCCCTCCCTCCAACACCAATTCTCCAGCCACATGTTCAATCCTCCAATTCCTATGCTAATTATCATATGACACTGGGAGCGATCATGAAATTGTCACTTTTGAGATCCTGCTTTTTAATTTCTTTCCTTCCCCACTCCCTAAAATCTACTTTCAGGACCTGATCCCTCTTCCTACCAATGACACTGGTACCAGTGTCAACCATGCCCTCGGTTGTTCACCCGACCCAGAAGAAAGCCCTGCAGCCATTCCACGACATTGGCACCAAGGAGCCAACATATCACCCTGGAGTCATGTTCCTAGCCACAGTCATGCCTATCTGATCCCCCGACTATGGAATCACTGGTGGCCTAACCAATGTTTTATACAACTGTAAAATAATTTGCCAAATTTTATACTCTATGCCCTGGCCGATGAAGGCAAGCATACCATCTGCTTTCTTCACCTGCACCAGTTTTTTATCGACGTGTTCAGCTGCACTATCTCCCTGTTCCTAGCTTCACCAGCACATGGCATAAGGAGTAGAACATAGAACATTCCAGCACAGTACAGGCCCTTCGGCTCTCGATGTTGCGCCGACCAGTGGAACCAATCTAATGACCCTCTAACCTAAACTACTCCAATGTTATCCATATGACTATCCACTGACCATTTGAACACCCTTAAAGTTGGCGAGTCCACAACTGCTGCAGGCAGGGCATTCCACGCCCTTACTACCCTCTGAGTAAAGAACCTACCTCTGACATCTGTCCTATAATTATCATCCCTTAATTTAAAGCTATGTCCCCTGGTGTTAGCCATCACCATCCGAGGAAAAAGGATCTCACTATCCACCCTATCTAAACCTCTGATCATCTTGTATGCCTCAATTAGGTCACCTCTCAACCTTCTTCTAACAAAAACAACCTCAAGTCCCTCAGCCTTTCCTCATAAGACCTTCCCACCATACCAGGCAACATCCTGGTAAACCTCCTCAGCACCCTTTCCAATGCCTCCACATCCTTCTTATAATGCGGCGACCAGAACTGTATGCAATACTCCAAGTGTGGCCGCACCAGAGTTTTGTACAGCTGCAGCATGACCTCACGGCTCCAAAATTCAATCCCTCTACCAATAAAAGCTAACACACCGTACACCGCCTTAACAACTTTATCAGCCTGGGTGCCAACTTTCAGGAATCTATGCACATGTACACCGAGATCTCTGCTCGTTGACACTACCAAGAGTCCTTCCATTAGCCCTATATTCTGCACCCCTGTTACTCTTACCAAAGTGAATCACCTCACACTTTTCCACATTAAACTCCATTTGCCACCTTTCAGCCCAGCCCTTCAGCTTATCTATGTCCCTCTGCAAACTGTAACATCCGTCCTCACTGTCTACAACTCCTCTGACTTTGGTGTCGTCAGCAAATTTACTAACCCATCCTTCTACACCCTCATCTAGGTCATTTATAAAAATGACAAACAGCAGTGGCCCCAAAACAGATCCCTGAGATTACCAGCCCTAAAGGTCCTGATTTGTAATCTTCTACCTAACTCCCTAAATTACGACTGCAGGACCTTGCTACTCTTTCTACTTCTGTCATTCATGCCAATGTGGACAATGACATCTGTCTGATTTCCCTCCCGTTTTAGGGTGCTTTGTACCCGATCAAAGATATCCAGGAACAGGGAAGCAAACTAACATCTTGAAGTCCCTTTCACAGCCACAGATGTGCCCATCTGTGCCCCTGACTATTGAATCCCCTACCACTATTGCTTTGCTACACTTCGCACGCCCCCCATCTGTGCAGCAGGCTAGTCATGGTGCCTTCGCTCTGGCCACTGCTAGTCTGGACCTTCCTCCTCATTAGTATCCAAAATGGCATAAAGCCATCAAGCAATTTTGCATGCTACAATACTTCTGCAAACCACATTGAAAAAAAGATTTATTTTACTACACAACATTTATGTACAGCAGCAATACCGTTTGCAGTAATGAGTTTCATACAATTTTATAACAAACATAGAAGAGGTCAACTACAACTACAAACAGTTAATCATAGAATCCCTGCGGTGCAGGAGGAGACCATTTGGCCCATTGAGTCTTCACAGACTCTCTGAAAGAACATCTTACCCAGGCCCTCTGCCTCGCAATATCCCCATGCATTTAGTATGGCTGATCAACCTAGCCTACAAATCCCTGGAGGCTAAGTGGTAATTTAGCTTGGCCAATCCCCCTAATCTGCACGTTTCTGGACTTAGAATTTACAAATGATTAAATCTCAGCGTAGAAGTTTGATATTTTTAAACAAAAACATGGATGATCAATGTCACTGAAAAATTAAACCCATTTTAGGAAGGCAAAGACTGAAAGGGAACATGGCAAATATCTTTCATATATCGAGTAGCAGAGATGATACAGACACAAGCTTGAATGGCGAACATTAAACTCAAGGACATAAATGCAAAATTAGCAGCCTGGACAAATTAAGTCAATTGACTCCAATTGAAAAGGTGAGTACACATTTGAGGTCAGAATAGGACTGAAATTATTTGGTTAAATAGAGTTTAAAAAAATGATCCAATACATTCTGGATGTTACAATACTTCTGCAAACCACATTGCATGTGGATCCTGGTCTACTGGGACCAGAAAATTGATGAGGCTGAATAATACAATTTGTAAGTTTAGGTAAATAGAGATTTGTTTAATTATCTTAGAAAGAGGGCAGGGCTTATAGATCCTCTCTCCATGAAATTAAAGAATTGGTTAAATAAGTCCATGATGGAGTAAATCTGTGGCCTGAGCTGATTTGCTAACTGGATGCAGGATCAGCCACTCCGTGTTACTGTCACTACATCATCAGGATTTGGCTGAGCTAGAACATGTAATCGCTATGGAGTTGAGATATTGAGGGCATTACAACAAGTTTACTCATCTTTAATCTTTATAAGTTGAAATAGAAAAACATTGTTAAATACGGTAGTAGCAAATTTTATCTTCATCCCCAAGACCGACTGCCATTAACTGCACCCAACTCTTGGCAACTGACCCCGATTATATTGGCAACATGTTTTATATTACTACCCTACATTTCCAGGCATTCCTTAAATACTTCAAGTAGTTTTAAAAATGTCTTTAGTGAGATGGGGGTTGTCTGAATGTTGTAAAATTGAACCAAGACATTGTGTACTGTCCAGCTGTTGTGTAAAAGCACAGCTTTGATCCATCAAGGTTTTTACAATCTCTCTGCACTTAAAACATCCCAAGTTTAATTTGACTAGGTCAGAGTGACATGAAGCGATGCAACTGATGACACACTGAACACTACAGCTGTTTGATGACAAACTGGTTTAAATATCGAACACCTGCACATCTTAAAATTGATTATCAGAAGAATGTCCACACAAAATTTTGCCATATCTCCAAAATTGTTGGCCCTGACATAATCTGGAGCGAAGTCGGTTGTTACTTTACCTCATTTGCCCTCGATCACCATGCTTCTATTTCACTCTGCTACATAAAATTAGTGTTGTAAATGTACACAAATAATGATATACTAAACTAGCTTGCCTTAATACTTGGAAATACAAAATTCAAGATAGATTTCCAATGCCAAAAGCATTTTCTCAAGCACGAAAAAAGTTGTTTTTATATATCTATTGTTTTATCCTCTGCCTCAATCTCTGTTAATTTGCAGCTGATTTCATCATCCATCCCGGCCGTTCTCTCTGGTTAACCAGAACACACTTAACCTTGGCATAATATTGAATTCTGACCTCAACTTTAAAACCTAACTATATCGATTATTAAAATGGCTCATTTCTGCCTCAAACGATGAAAATCTTATAACTCTGTCACTTCCAGAAATGGCTAATCAAACATTCTCCTTACCGACATCCAAACCTCCTTCCTTCATTAACTCTGTAGCATTTTTAACCCTCCACCTGATGCATACAAACCTCAATCACCCTCATTTTTAGTGGTTTTCAATGGCCCTCTTTCCTCAACATTTTAAATCCCACCCTAGCCGCACTCCACCCTACTTCTGTAAGCTCACCAATACTATAACCGTCCCCAAGAACCCTTCTCATCCAATCCTGGCCTTCTCATCATCCCATCTGATTATGGCCACCATTGATGGCGAAACATTCAGTTGCATTAGTCCTATTTCCTGAAATTGCTTCTTCAACCAGTTTCTCCCTCCTTCACTTTGACAAATATTTTCCTTTTTAGCCAGTCTTTCTACTTCAACTGGTAATCTGCCTCTGCATAATTCAATATTCATTCCCAATGCACATACGAGAAATGCTTTGAGATATTTCCTATGTTAAAGGCCTACAACCAAGTCAAACTTACGATGTAAGCTTTTGTTTTATTTTAAAGATCCCGGTGATAAGATCACTTTTTAGGTCAATGGGAGGTGATTTTTTAGGACTGGTTAATTTCAGAATGTGGGAAAAAAAAACAACTGAGTTTTGCATCGTCTCCTCAAAGTTCTGACATGTTTTGACTTTGAACTACCTTTCTTTCTGTATAACCACATAATTAGCCTCACCCACAGTTAGGTCGGTTTACACTTATTTGTGTGCAAGTAACAACTACTTCAGTCAGAAGCTGATGGCCAGCATTTCGAAGTCCCTGGTTGTGCTTTTTCAGGCAAAATTAACACCAACATTATTGATGGGACCAGTTCAACAGCTCTGGGAAAATGCCACAGAAGCAATGTGCACAGGAAGTTGTATCCCACCGGATTTGGGGTGGGTGGTTAATTTTACTAATTTACATATGCTCCATGTAGATTGAGCCTTGCACAGAGACTGTAATGAAGAGTGACCTGCTGAGGACTTATACGATTGAAGGGTTTTGCCAGCGAAAGCAAAATGGCTCCATATGCATGCATCTCTACTTTGTCAATTTTGCCTATGTCCGTCACACACACGTGAAACTGATCTGGTCAATTGTACCTGGAGGTCAACAAATAAGGAAGGCAATGCTTCTGTCTTTCTTTCTGTGATAACTTGTTCAATTCCTTAGTGGTACACTGAAGGCCTGACAAGCAATAACTGTTATCAAATAAAATTATTTTGGATTTCTGTATCATTCCAGGCTCAAAAGCTTATCCTTGGGGAAAGAAGAAGCAATGGCAATAAAGCATATACATGAGAGTCAGATGCCAATGACTACTTCAGTATTGTCTGGTGGTGAACTGTACACAGTATTACTATCATGGAAAAAAACACTTGCTTTAGTTTCACAGGAAGAGGACGAAGCAGCCCTGGACTGCTTAATTTCTGCCTTAAGGCTCTCCAGAGATGATAGCTAGCGTCATTTGGAAAAAAACTCACCCATTTAGTAGAATATAATGCATCACAAGAAAAATGGCAAGAAATAAAAGGAGGAAGAGCAAGTTAAAGGAGTCACTGATGAAGCTTTCACTTTTCAGTTCAAATGCAACTGGACCTTATCAGACTTCCAGAGGAAACACTTTCCTACACATCCCAAACTGATTTGAAATGTTGTCATTTGGGAATTGCCATTTGTCCATCTGATTACGTTTAATTATTTTACTTAGAAGGTTGTGAATCTTTGGAATTCTCCACTCTGAAGGGTTAGGAATGTTCCATTTTTGAATACATTCAGAGCTGGGAAAGATAGATTTTTGACCTTTTAGGAAATCAAGGGATATGTGGAGTAACAGGAAAGTGGAGTTTAAGTCCAAGATCAGCCAAGATCGTATTGATTGGTTGAGCAAGCTCGGGGAAGCTGCACGGTCTACTCCTGCTCCTATTTCTAATGTTCCTGTGTCAAGAAAAGGTTAGTATTTCACAAGTGCCTGGATTATTTTAGTTTACATAGAATGTGTTGAGCTCATTGAGGGTTCTGAACTCTCCATTCACCTGACAAAGAGGGAGTGCCCTCGAAAGCTTGTGAGTTTACTATCAAATAAATCGGTTGGACTAAAACCTGGTGTTATCAGACATTTTACTGTGTTTACCCCAGTCCAACGCCGGCATATCCACATCATACCCCACCTGGGCCAGTTGCTTTCCGTAGGTTGACTTTTGAGAAGGCTGCTCTGACATCGGCAGTGGTGACCTTGGATACACGTTCACCTGAGGCTTCCGGGATGGAGAGCATGCTGTCACTGATTTCTTGCTCAAAACGAACATAGAATGTGTTGAGCTCATTGAGGAAGAGTGCCCTGCAGCCGCTGATCTTACATGCCTTCATCTTGTAGCCTGTAATGTCTTGTAGATCTTGCCATAGTCAGCAGAGGTGAGTGTGGCTAGCCTGGGACTCTAGCTTGATCTGGTACTGTCTTTTGGCATCTTTGATGGATCTCCATAGATCATAACTGGCTTTCTTGTATAGGTTAGGGTCCTCTGACTTGAACACCTCAGACCTGGACTTCAGCAGGTAGCGGATATCCCAGTTCACCCATTTCTGGTTGGGAAGCGGGTGGATTTGCTCATTTGGCACACAGTCTTCTACACACTTACTGATGAAGTCAGTTACTGTAGTGGCGTACCCGTTCAGGCTGGTCACAGAGTTTTTAAATACTGACCAGTCCACTGACTCTAAGCAGTCCCGTAGGAGATCATCCGATTCCTCAGACTAATACAACTTTCTGTGACGGATTCTCCTGTTTCAATTTTTTCTTGTAAGCCAGGAGCAGGAGCACAGCCTTGTGGCCGAATTTACCATCCTGCAGCACCTGCAACCTTTCATAAAAGGTGATATCCACCCAGTGCAGAAACAACCCCAGCTCTCGCTCAAATATACCACATAAATTCAGCAGATCATGGTCCAAAATTTAATAGCTGATGTAAAATACATCAGGATAGGGATTGAAAAGTGAGAATGCATTTGGAAGAACTATTTGAAATTCAATTTCCAAACAAAGATTTGCTCTCAAAATTTAGCATGCAGTGAAAAATGAACCTTGTAGCTCAGTAAATGTGTTCAAAAAAAAAATCACCTTGCTTTTCCCAACTAAATTTTTGCCAGGTACTGACCAAATGGACATAAACACCACTAACCAAGTGGACATAAACACCACTGCTACTTGTTAGAGTCAACCCCCAGGGCCATCCATTACCCATACCAATCTGTCAACCTTACAGCCACATTGTACTCCAGAAGCATTATTCTGTGAGTGCAACAGCCACAGAATAATCTGAATTAAAATAAATGTTTCCACTCTTTTAAAGAAACTTCATTTGGTCAAGATGATTCTTAAGGCATCAAGGGACTTGGGGGAAAAAGTGGGAATATGGCATTGAGATTGAGGATCAGCCATGATCATATTGACTGGTGGAGCAAGCTTGAAGGGCCGAATGGCCTGCTGTTACTTTCAATGTCTACGTCTATCTATCTCAGACCTAAAATCATGAACTTTTACAGCATTGTGATGTGGTTGATGGGTAAATCGAATTTTACGATAATCCATTGATCTGATCAATGATAACTCAGCTATTAATTCAAGTAAAGAGAGGGAGGAAAGAGAAAGAGATTACATTTGCAACACCTTTTACTCTAACATGGTGTTCATTATCTTTTCTCTCAAGAGAAACTGTGTGGGAGAGTTTCTAATTTTTACATTTTGCCATTCATTTCCTTTAAGCTTTTTATTCATCTCGTAGATCAAATGAGACAGAGACCCTGCTAATATTTCAGCTTTTGTAAATTACATGTCCAGACTGTATTGGAAAACAACACCCAAGAAGATAGGACTTCTTTTTTAACTCGCACACCCTTCACTGAGTCAGATTAGCAGCTTATAACATTTCGGAAATGTAAGCACGGCTCCTAAATAACAGCCCAGAGCTTCCTTGGCGTTTCTGCCTCTATGTTGCCAGGACTTCATTGGATTGTGGTTGAAACTTCATTTGTACATATAAAATTGAGGGAAAATGTTTTCCATTGCTTGAATATTGTGAATTCTTCATCAGTGCAGTGTTCATCTTACTCAACAGTCTTTGCAATGTGCTTTAGAAATGTAGTACACAGTGAAAAGAAAAATCATGTGATGACTCTGGAGTCAAATCTAAATAAGCTCCTTAAAGTATTCAATTATTTGGCCCTTTGTCGTTCTTTATGAACCATCCGTATCAATGCACAGACAAGCATTGTTACAGAATGGAACGTTTTTCTACAACATAGCTAGCAGCAATATCAAGTACTCCTAATTCAGGCTTTACACAGACCTGTATTGTTCCAATAACAGGCTTAACCCAAACTCAGAACAGCACACCTTACTGCACAAGTGTGACATTTCTATTTCCCACACCATTTACCCTTATAGCTGTTCTGAGGCTAATTAGTTCCAAATTATGGGAAGTTTCATACGGTGGATTCACATCCATAAGCAATTGAGCACAGACTGCCCAAAATCACTTCCCTTAGGGAGCTGCATGGCCAAGAGAAAAAAAACCTTAATTTAGTGCTAATTGGCCTCAGAACAGACTTAAGGATATATGGTGTGGGAAACAAAGGCGTACTAGTAAAGCATGGGTGCTTTCTGAGTATAGGTTAAAGTCTGGAAGCTCTGTAGGTGGGCTATGCTGAATTTAAACCTAGGTACTAGGAATAAAAGAAATCTTAAAAAAAAGTCTCATGAAACAGTTCTGTGAAATGCACACAACACATGGTGTTTCTAATTACTTTTTATGTGAACTAAGTATTCCCTTCCCCATACAGGTAAGTTTACTTTGTGGACAGTAGATTTAGTAATAATTTCAAAATATATTTACACTACCTGCTTCATAGCTTCATTCACATCTCTCAGGTAACTAACCAAGTTTTCTCTGTCACTGTATGGAGGAAAAACAGATTTGGTTGAAATATGAAAGAAAGGAAAATTCTCAATTTGTAAGTAATTATTTCAGAATAATAAGTAGTTTATAACACAAATATCCTAATCTTGAAAAATGTTCTACTATTAAAGCTATAGAACTTTGTGCTGTAAGTGAAACTATTGCAATTATTGTGGTCCATCATAAAGCTAAATTTGGTATGGTTTACAAAGGATAAGAATGCAATATATTTAAAAATCAGGCATTTTCACAATTACAAAATTACAGCTTGAATAATTTCATTTTTCAAAAATGTTAAACAGTTAAAATGCCTGAAACTCTTAAAACAATATAGACTTGAATGTGCAGCGTGCCTCATATAAAATGTAAGTTTGCTAAGAATGAATTTCTATTGTTATTTTTGTTACTTCCACAAATGTGACAACATTCCCTGAGCAGCAATGAGAAGAATGGTCAGTTTATATCAGCCAGGACTACTGTTTTCATCAAATAGTTCCATAAAGTCTTTACTACCCACAGAAACTATTAGAACAAGCAATGGGGCTTAGTTTAAAGGATGGTAGCTCCCTCAGTATTGCACTGGAGTATCAGCCCACAATATCTGCTCAAGTTCTGAATGAAGTGTGAATCAGGGAATGCCTGCCCCAAGGGTGAGATACAAACATCTCAGCCATGTTGGCACTCCTTTTCACTCTACATTTTAAAGTCAGGACACAGCATAATGTGCTGAACTAATTTTAAACCCAAGTGGATGACTGACTGATTACAAAAATTTCAATTGTGAATAATGTCGAATAATTTAACAGCACCCCAGCTCTGTGGAAATTATTGATCGATCTAAACAATAGTGAGAGAATTGTATATATCAGGTATACACATCTTCAGATGGTTAAGATCCATTTGCCAGGAGGCTTAATTTTTTCAATTTCTGTAAGGCTGTTTTTATCCTGTTCTATTACATCTATCCTGAGTCGAAGCAGTGTTGACACAACAGAAAGTGCATTTATGTCAGCTGAAATGTGTTGTGTTAATAGAGCTATTTTACCCCTTCAAAAGATTTAGGAATGTATTTCAATTAAAAAAGGGTGGATTACTATTTTAAATGACAAAAGACAATTCACAGTTGAAACCTATAACTGAGGCCACAAATATACAATGACACTAAAATAGCTCTTAATTATGATTTATTTCTTGTGAAGGAATAGAAATGCAAATGAATAATAAGTGCTCCTTTAAATAACAAAATCCAGTGTTCAACTTACATTTGACAAGAGAGCTGTCGCACCCGAAACAGCCACCCCTAAAACCGTAAGATCAGACCAAGCAGTCAGTAGCTTGGTTAAATCGCTGGGAATGGGGGCAGAGATCATGCAGGGGAGGACAGGGACTGACATAATGGGGACAATCTTCCCAAAAAAATTCTAAGTGTCACAAAAGTTTGAAAATTGAAGTGCCAAGGTAGCAGGCTGGCAGTGCCCACCCCTGCCCCCTGACACCCTTAGGTCTTCCATGGTCTCCAGACCCAACAGCGAGAACATCAAATCTGGTCCCTGTTGGTGGGGACCATTTGTGATCCTCGCCGTTGAGGACCTCCACCTCCGAGGTTGGAAAGCTAAGGAAGCCCTGACCGATAACACCTTGGGCTCACTAATAAGATTTAAATGATCTGGGTGGCATGGTGGCACAGTGGTTAGCACTGCTGCCTCGCAGTCCCAGGGACCCGGGTTTGATTCCTGGCTTGGGTCACTGTCTGTTTGGAGTCTGCAAGTTCTCCCTGTGTCTGCATGGGTTTCCTCCGAATGCTCTGGTTTCCTCCTGAAAAATATGGTTAGGTACATTGGCCATACTAAGTTCTCCCTAAGTGTACTGCAGCAGGCGACGGTGCAGAGGGACCTCGGGGTCCTTGTGCATGAGTCGCAAAAACCCAGCTTGCAGGTGCAGCAGGTGGTCAGGAAGGCGAATGGGATGCTGGCCTTCATAGCGAGGGGGATTGAATATAAAAGTAGGGAGGTCTTGCTGCAGCTGTATAGGGCATTGGTGAGGCCGCAGCTGGAGTACTGTGTGCAGTTTTGGGCGCCGTACTTACGCAAGGATATTTTGGCCTTGGGGAGAGTGCAGAGGAGGTTTACTAGGCTGATACCAGAGTTGAGGGGGTTGAGCTATGAGGAGAGGCTGAATAAACTAGGCTTGTACTCGTTAGAGTTTAGAAGAATGAGGGGAGATCTCATTGAGACATATAAGATGATGAATGGGATGGATAGGATAGAGGTGGAGAGACTCTTCCTGCTCAGAAAGGACAGTAGGACTAGGGGGCACAGCCTCAAGATAATGGGGGGACGGTTTAGAACGGAGTTGAGGAGGAACTTCTTCACTCAAAGGGTGATGAATCTCTGGAATTCTCTGCCCGTTGAAGTGGTGGAGGCTACCTCGCTAAATATTTTTAAGACGCGGGTTGATGGGTTTTTGATAAGCGAGGGGATTAAGGGTTATGGGGAGAGGGCGGGAATGTGGAACTGAGCCACGACAGATCAGCCATGATCTTATTGAATGGCGGGGCAGGCTCGAAGGGCTAGATGGCCTACTCCTGCTCCTATTTCTTATGTTCTTATGTACCTGAACAGGTGTCAGAATGTGGCCTTATTAATGTAAGCCTAATGTGACACTAATTAATAAACTTTAAAAGTTGAAAATATTTAAATCAGTCTCACATCCTTCCCGAGCGCAAGGCTGATTATGTGGGCAAAAATTGCCTGAAAGGATCGTGAACAGCCCAATGCTGGGCATTATTCATATTTTTCACCTCCTGCTTATATTTCCCACACTGCTACATTACTTAACCCTATATGTGTGGGGACTGGGATGGCAATCCTGTTCCTTCGAGTCCCACGACAACTTAACACTTACTTTAGGGCTTGTCTGATTCTGTGGAGCTTATTGGACGAGCACAGTGTAGGCTCAGAGTTCCATTTAGGTTACAGGATTCCCAATTTCTGTATTATTAAAATGGTGCCTATTACCTGAAATAAGCAGGACACCAGTTATTGGGCCTTTTCAAAATGGAGCCAGACACATCATTCTTGTTAACATCAGCAATGCAACTGACTCCATTCAGAAGCTGTTTCCATCCCTGTTGATGCCAGGCAAAGGGATGGAAAACTGCCTCACTGTATTTTAACCAATGAAAGAACATTTTTACTGATGGAGTAAGGAGATGCATCAAAGCACCACTATAGCTAAATTATCGTCAATTGGTTCAATAAATAAGATTATCTTTAAAGTTTATATTTTTGTAAGTTTGTAGTTTCAGAAATCCCTTCAGAAGAGAGAATGATTGACCTTATAATTCTCAAAGGTAGATTCTACCATTTGTTTTTGAACTTTTCCCCAATTATTTTCTACTAAAAACCCTGAGTGCCTGAATTGATCCGAGTTTGTTTCAAGTGTGGCCCCAAAGCCCCATGCTCACTTTGCTGCCTTGCAGAGGGCATTTTCTGCATCTTGGATGCTCTCCTCAAGTTGACGCTTGTCCTGCTCCAGCTGGGCTAGGTTTTTGTTCAGCTGACGTAAAGATTGATCTTTTCTCCTTAGTTCCATGTTTGCTTCTGAGAGACTCTGAAACAGGCAAAATAACTTTGTTTTCATAACTTTAGTTCGTGCCAATGGCAAAAAATATAGCTGCTAACTTCAACTATTAACTAGTGCAGGAATCTACAGCTGCACATATCTATATGTAGAGATGGTAACTGCAATCTAGTTGGTAATTGCTCACATAGCAGAATTTATTTATAATTGGAGAGCCCATGGGATCATTGTTTTAATTTCACACATGGGAGAACATTCCTAGATAAAATGTAGGTCTTTAAAAGCCTCTCAAATGACAAGATGGCATCCTCATAATAGTAAGAAGCTTAAATATCTTGAACATTGAAATGCTTCTACATAATAAACAAAAGCAATTTAAAATATATACACACTTGGACACATTTCAACCGATATTTAGTAAGAAATGTCAAACCATGCATCCATGCCTTCCTGGACAAGGGCTTTATAAGCTGGGCGCATACCCCTAGTGCATAATCTGTACCTCAATTACTTGTCCAGTGATATTACCACTATGCCACCATCTCCCCTGACTACAATGAGCCCTCTCACTGTTCCTCAGTAGAAATTAATTACAATTCTGGTAACTTCAATTCAGGAATTAATACTCTGATCACTGAAATTTGAATTATTTAAATTTAATCTGTATGTTTACTAAAAGTAAATAAATGCCAGTTCACAAGTTCATGGTTTCTCAGGGCACCAAGGATTGGCATATGACCATAAAAGGCTTTATGAACATGAGAGAGAATGACTTGCGTTCCATTATGCTTTTCATGACCATCTCTCTCTCAAAGTGCTTTAATGACAATGAAGTATTTTTGAAGTGTAGTCACTACAGGAAATGTAAACAGATACATCACCAAGGGAAAATCAATGTTCATGCACAAACATTATCTTTGCATGCAATATATGATGATGGTATACTGTAAATTGTCCACAAAGTGAGTTATCTGTACAGCAAAGACTACCAGTGTACAGTACAGCAAGACAATGAGGTAATAGGTGACAAATATAGATTGATGGAACAGAACTTGGTCTTTATTACAGAGTAGATCATGAGGGGAACAACATCCCACACAATCCTATATTAAAGAGTATTTTTATTTTGGCACTAAAGAGCAAACTGTGCCAATGTGGCCACACATACCAGCTCACCATATCACTTTAATGATATAGTGGTCATTTTGTAAAAAAGGGAAATAAGATTTCCCTTGAGGGAGTATCGCACAGTAGGAGGACTAGAGTACTGTAGGGTTTGGTGCCTATATCAGCCACGTATCACAACAGGCTGTGGTTAGCACTGCTACCTCACAACTCTAGGAGCATTTGATTCCGGCCTTACGTCACTGTCTGTTTGGAGTTTGTGCTTTCTCCCCGTGTCTGGGTTTCCTCTGGGTGCTCCGGTTTCCTCCTCCAGTCCAAAAATGTCCAGGTTAGGTTGATTGGGCAGGTGAGAGGGCCTAGGTGAGTTACTCTGTCAGAGAGTCAGTGCAGACTCAATGGGCTGAATGGCCTCTTCTGCACCGTAGTGATTCTATTCTATGAGGAAGCTGTTAAAAAAAAATACTAGCCTAAGGTACCAGAGGGTTATCAATGCATATGAAACCTGCCCTTAAATTCAAATAGAAGAGCGAATAAAAGGGGAGAAACATTATGCTGTGGGGTCATTGGCAAGATTTCAGAGTCCATTATTAAAGATGAGAACGTGGAGTACTTGGAAGTGCATGATAAAGTAGGACTGAGTCAGCATGGTTTTGTCAAGGGGAGGTCATGTATGACAAATCCGTTAGAGTTCTTTGAGGAAGTAACAAGGAAATTTGCTAAAGGAGAGCCAGCAGACATGATTTATTTAGATTTTGACAAGGTGCCGCACAGGAGACTGTTAAATAAGTTAAGAGCCCACGGTGTTAGGGGAAGATCCTGGTATGGCTAGAGGATTGGTTGACTGGCAGAAGGCAGAGGAGATAAAGGGGTCTTTCTCAGGATGGCAGCTGGTGACTAGTGGTGTGCCTCAGGGGTCGGTGCTGGGACCACAACTTTTCACAATATACAATAACGATTTGGAAGAAGAAACTGAAGGCACTGTTGCTAAATTTGCAGATGATACAAAGGTATGTAGAAGGACAGGTAATATTGAGGAAGCAAGGGGACTGCAGAAGGACTTGGATAGGCTAGGAGGGTGGGCAAAGAAGTGGCAGATGGAATACAATGTGGAAAAGTGTGAGGTTATGCACTTTGGAAGGAGGAATGGAGGCATAGACTATTTTCTAAATAGGAAAATGCTTAGGAAATCAGAAAGGGACTTGGGAATCCTTGTTCAAGATTCTCTTAAGGTTAACTTGCAGGTTCAGTCGGCAGTTAGGAAGGCGAATGCAATGTTAGCATTCATGTCAAGAGGGCTAGAATACAAGAGCAGGGATGTACTTCTAAGGCTGTATAAGGCTCTGGTCAGACCCCATTTGGAGTGTTGTGAGCAATTTTGGGCCCCGTATCTCAGGAAGGATGTGCTGGCCTTGGAAAGGGTCCAGAGGAGGTTTACAAGAATGATCCCTGGAATGAAGAGCTTGTTGTATGAGGAATGGTTGAGGACTCTGGGTCTGTACTCATTGGAGTTTAGAAGAATAAGGGGGGCTCTTATTGAAAGTTACAGGATACTGCAGGCCTGGATAGAGTGGAAATGGAGGGGATGTTTCCATTAGTAGGGAAAACTAGAACCAGGGGGCACAATGTCAGGCTAAAGGGAAGAGATGAGGAGGAATTTCTTCAGCCAGGGAGTGGTGAATTTGTGGAACTTTTTGCCACAGAAGGCTGTGGAGGCTAAGTCATTGAGTGTTTTTAAAACAGAGATAGATAGATGCTTGATTAATAAGGGGATCATCATTAATATGGGGAAAAGACAGGAGAATGAGGATGAGAAAAATATCAACCATGATTGTATGGCGGAGCAGACCTGATGGGTCGAGTGGTCTAATTCTGCTCCTATGTCTTATGGTCTTATAGGGTGGATGGTATGGAGAGGATGTGGGAACAGAAATCAAACACTTTCAATTTGTACACCTGGATAGGGATTGTTAAATCCAAAAGAACATTTTTCAAACATTATGTCAACATGCCTTGTGATTGCAATGCAGAGAAAATGGTGTTTAGGTGCACGTATTTTGAAATTAAAGTAACTGCCTTCTGAAATAGTTGGTTAATTCAATGAAATGCATCCTAAAAATCACCATTTAATTCTTGGGCTATTCTGGCAACTTGATTTCTTCCACTGTCAGAGTGGGAAACACAATTTGGGGGATATTGCTGAAATTAGTCTCTTAGAGATATTCTTAGTATCATAGGCCGGAATTCTCAACTGATAAGGCCAGCGGGAGGGGCTGGAATATTCCAGATCTTAAATCTGTGTTTGCTTCACAAGCTTCTGTCACTTTACTATGATTTTAACAGAAGCAAATTTGCTGTTTGTTGTAAATAATTGTTTAATGCTGCCCCAATAATGAGTAAAATAGATAAACAGAACATTCACCTCTTTCCATTCTTATAATTCAATCACCGCCATCAAAAATAGAAAGAAGAGCATGCAGGAGAGCAGTTATGATTCTATTCCTGAATCAACCAAATTGTTCTTAAGTCAAAGCTTATATGTTTTGGCTTCTATCTAAACCATACAAACAAGGTAGGACTAGGGTGCTTGAAAAAATTACAAGCAAAAGCACTAAAGCTATAATATATTTTTAAAATGCCTACCATATGTGATCTAATTTCCATGAACCTATCAGATTCTCTTTTGTGTTACTTAGAGTGGATAAATTAGAATACAGCTCCAAGTGAAATCTCTATTAACTACACTGTAGCAACCGAAAAGGTTAATAGTGACCTCAAATCAGTAAGACTTCCAAACCTTGATACCCAATGTTTACTAATTCCTGAAGCCCTCAGTTTCCATATCAACTTTTGTTCCCTTGCTAGCACTACAATCCCATGGGAAACGCAACCCAAAATAACCACATTCACCAAATCACCCCCCAAAGAAACTGCAACAGGATTTCACTTAATGTCTACTTCAACACAAATTAGAATCAAAGTGACAATGAATTAACGAGTGAATGATATAATAACAAAATAACGAAAGGTAAATTACATTGTAAATAATCAATACAACAAAGAAACAAGTTATAGGATCAGAAGTACCAATGTTACCTCCTGTCCATATGTGGGACCATGTAGCTGTACAGTTTCACAAGATGCTGCTCATTATTCATGTAGGGGAGGACAGAAATTCTTGCAAAGGCTTTCACTGAATATTATCAGTATCAGCAAGGCATTTTATCAACCGTCTCTCCCTTGGACAAGATAGTCCTGATGGTATAGCTTTCCAGAAGTTCTTTCCAACCTACCAACCACAACATCCCAATTCATAGTTTAGCCACTTTGGGTCAAACACCTTGAGTTTTAGCATCACCAATCTATTCCCACTCCTCTGCAGGTTTTATACTTTTTTAGCCAGCACGCACAGTACCTTGAAAAGCTCCTGTCTCAGTTTTTGTCAAACAGAAAAATTGACTTCTTCATAGAATGATTTGCTTCACTGCACAAGATATCTGTGTGTTCCTCTTTCTGTTTGTCTGCTTTCTCTTCTCTTTGTGTCTGCATCTGTGTGCTGCTCACCTTCATCCTCCATCTCCTGTTTGTATCTCTTCTTTATGTCTGCCAAATACAAGGCTTCCTTCTTGTCTTCCTTTCTGTTGATATTCCTCCATGTCACGGATCACCAGATCACATGGACCAGTAATTCTTATTATCCAAAAAAATTACAACTGAACACTTTACATTGATGCAAATTTTATTCCATTGAGCTTTTAAAGAAATTACAAATGTGAGAGGCTGAATTGCCCCCTCCAGCTCCTGTTCCTACATTCCTTCCTACACAGCTTCTTGATCAAAGCTCATCACCACAGTCACACCAGGATAGAAGAAGTGTTGCAATAGCTAATATGAACAAATCTATTATTTCTGCTTTAGTAACCAAACTCACAGTTGCAGTTTCTTCAATGAAAGGCAAGATCACCCATTAAAAGTAGAAAAGAATCAAGAAGTGAAAAAGATTCATTGCAAAGTGGTAAATAATTAATTGTGCAATCAACACCTGTAGCTACACTTCAGCTTACTTATCCCATGCATGAGTTTCAAAAAGGTAAAGGTATACTTAGTCTGCTTTTCCCCCAACGGTAATTTCATTTATTTACATGTACAATACAGTAAGTCTTTTCTCCAAAGAAAGTAACTCTTGTATAACATAACATACAAATACAGTTAGCGAAGAGAGAGATATACAAGACATAATGAGGGACAGCTAAGGAACGCACCTTGATTTATTTATCTTTGTACATTTGCTTCAAAACATTCCTCTATTGTTCTTTAATTCAAATAATCTGCTATATTTGAATACTATTTTTGTCAATAATAAAGTATATGAGCTGGTAATATTCAAATGCTTCCTCAGAACAAACCTGTTCAGTTTGCCACATTTTCATTGTATTTAAAGCAGAGAACAAGGGGAGATTTTGCAAGGTACTCTACTGTTTGAAAATCATCTTTTACTCTGTTCAGAATTTTATCAGCTGGTATTGTTACCCAAATAATACTGTCCAAAAATGAGGAGGCTTGTCTCAATACTAATGCAATAATCATGGACCAGCTATAATGAGACTACAAATTAAAACACTAAAAAGTGATTAAATATTTGTGAATGAGTTAATCAGGCAACAAAAAAAAAATTTCATTAAAAATATTTTGCAGGAATTTTTGCAAGCTCTATCAAACCAGACTTCCCTTTTATCTTCACTAACTCTATTAGAAATGATGTCTGGAATTCTCTAGCCATTCATATCCCGCCGTCTCTACCAGCGAGGATGCAGAATTTGGCACTCAGCCAAATCTCTGTTCACTGCAGCGGGATCAGAGAATGCCACTGGTGTGGATGACTGGAGAATCCCACCCTATATTTCTTTTGTTGGTGAGTATATAACACACCTAAAACATTTTTGCCTGCACAGAATACTTTGGCATCAGTTTTCTATCACAATGTTGTCACTCCTTAAGTAAGTCCAATTGTTGCAATTATAAAGTCATAGTCATAGACTCAGATGTTTACAGCATGGAAACAGGCCCTTTGGCCCAACTTGTCCATGCTGCCCTTTTTTTTAAACCCCTAAGCCAGTCCCAATTGCCCGCATTTGGCCCAGATCCTTCTGTATCCATCTTACCCATGTAACTGTCTAAATGCTTTTTAAAAGATAAAATTGTACCCGCCTTTACTACTACCTCTGGCAGCTTGTTCCAGACACTCACCATCCTGTGTGTGAAAAAATTGCCCCTCTGGACCCTTATGTATCTCTCCCCTCTCACCTTAAACCAATGCCCTCTAGTTTTAGACTCCCCCACCTGTTAGATTTTGTTAAGTGTCCTTGTAGTTCCCATCAGTACTGTTTGTTGCCTGAATTTTATGCAAATTATTAAATCTTATGCAGCACAGCTTTCTGAGATACAGAATTCGATTTTTGCCTTTATCACCTAGTATCACGCATCACTGGAACGATGAGCAGACAGAAAAAAAAAGGTAACAAGAATCGCATGCCAGCTACAGACCTCCTTCCTGTTCCTTTAGTTAATTCCAATGGAAGGAAAATCAAACAAGTTATATTACCTGCACATGATGGCCCACGTCGGAATTTACTTCGACCTCTTCCAAGTGACAGCTAACACTTGGATGTAGAAAGAGAAAATGTTACTCTATGCAGTCAATTTATTTGCAGGTTGAAAAGGTGGCAGGCTGCAAAAGCAGAGCAAGCTCTCAGTGCGGAAATACTGCTGGAGCTGAAGCAACAGAGTCATTTCTTTATGTCACTTACGATTCCAGAAAGAATGCTGCAAACTGTGTTCATCAAGATGGAAAAGGAAACCATTCAAGGGCATAAAAACATTAACTGCTAAGTCAGAAAAATGTGCAGTTCAACATCACAGGGCGACATAAACTGTAATTTATCATGCTGCAACTCACTGCAAAATTGTTCAAAATGCTTCTTTAAATGTTTAAGACAATAGTAACAGACGCAGAGTTCTCAGCCTGCATCTACTGGGATCAAACTATAATCTTTCTTTATTACATCTAATATTTCCAGCACCTTCACTATTTTGTTTTTTATGTTACCAATGTCAATTTTGATTCAGACCTGACTCCAGACCTCATTACTGCCTTGGTTCAAACTCGGACATTGGAACGGAGTTCCACAGGGAAGATAAAAGATGACAGTATTCCACACATGTCCTTTCTCACATCGGGAAATGCCCTTTTAAGTCAGCAAATATTTCTGCTGCACATTTTTCAACGTTCTCCAAGATATTTGACATACAATGCAATTAGATAGCAAGTTACAATTGTTTTCAGGATACGTATTTGCTAAATATTTCAATATCCCCTTCAAAACTATTCCAATGTAATTTTTTGTGCTTTCAATTTCATTCCAAATGTATGGATAATTCTGATGGTGTCTGGTAGGAAAGAATGAGGGGGAAGAACAGTGAAGTGGGTGTGTTGCAATACAATAGGTATGTGTCAAGTGGGGACTTGGATACAAATATCAGGACACAAACTGAAGCAGCTGCAGAACTGGCTGCTGTTGTGGTCACACAATGGGCATGATGGCTTCTTCTACAGAAGGTATCTGGTAGTGCCAATCATTGCTCATGCATGCTCGTCATTGGTGTTGGAAGCCAAGGACTGGCTGGAATTCCTAATCAATGACTCAATCAGGAACAACAGTGATGTTCATTGCATCAATATGCCAAACGAACAGTTGCCAGAATTACCCATGGTCTAAGATTTCTCACAAATGACAGGAGATTTATTAGCTGAGTATTAAACCGTCTGTTTGCTATCAGTGTGCAGTGCTAAGGGATGCCAATTCGTAATTTTAAAGGGGAGGAACTTTTCAAGTCAATATTTTCTAATAATATTCTGCAATTAATATTTTTAATGTCTCTTTCTTCTTTCAAAGTTTGCCAACAGAATGAATAGCTCATGAAAACCAGAAGTCAACTCAATCAAAAATTCTAAATTGGGGCAAGGACAATTTTGATGGTATCAGGCAGGAACTTTCAAAAGTTAATTGGGGCGGTCTGTGGTAAGGCAAAGGGACGTCTGGTAAGTGAGAGGCTTTCAAAAGTGTGTTAACCAGGGTTCAGAATAAGCATGTTCCTTAGAGTGAAAGGCAAGGCTGGCAGGAGTAGGGAACCCTGGATGACCAGGGCCTTGATATCCCGAGTCAAGAAAGAGGCACATGACACGCACAGGCAGCTGGGATCAAATGAATCCCTTGAAGAGTATAGGGTGTATAGGAGTAGGTTTAAGAGAGAAATCAGGAGCGCAAAAAAAGGACACGAGATTGTTTTGGCACGTAAGGCAAAGGAGAATCCGAAGAGCTTCTAAAAATACATAAAGGGCAAAAAAGTAACAAGGGAGAGAGAAGAGCCTCTTAAGAATCAATAAGATCATCTATGTGCGGATCCACAAGGGATAGGTGAGATCCTAGATGAATATTTCTCATCAGTATTGTTGAGAAAAGCATGGATGATAGGGAACTTGGGGAAATAAATAGTGATGTCTTGAGGAATGTACATCTTACAGAGAAAGAGGTGCTGAAAGTTTTAAAGTGCATCAAGGTAGATAAATCCCCAGGACCTGATGAAGTGTATCCCAGGACATTGTGGGAGGCTAGGGAGGAAATTTCGGGTCCCCTAGCAGAGATATCTGAATCATCGATAGTCACAGGGTGAGGTATCTGAAGAGTGGAGGGTGCCAAATGTTCTGCCTTTGTTTAGAAAGGGTTGCAGAAAAAAGTCTGGGAACTACAGGCCAGTGAGCTTCACATCTGTGGTGGGTAAGTTGTTGGGAGGTATTCTGAGAGACAGGACCTACAGGCATTTAGAGACACAAGGACTGGTGAGGGACAGTCAGCATGGCTTTGTGAGTGGAAAATCATATCTCACAAATTTGACTGAGTTTTTTGAAGGGGT
This sequence comes from Carcharhinus amblyrhynchos, assembly GCF_965287045.1. Taxonomy (NCBI): domain Eukaryota; kingdom Metazoa; phylum Chordata; class Chondrichthyes; order Carcharhiniformes; family Carcharhinidae; genus Carcharhinus; species Carcharhinus amblyrhynchos. Next base: position 1,651,016 of record NC_137328.1, read on the forward strand.
AACCAAGAAGGTAGATGAGGGCAGTGCAGTTGATATTGTCTACATGGACTTTAGCAAGGTCTTTGAAAGTTTCCGCACGGTAGGTTGTTGCATAAGGTTAAATCTCATGGGATCCAGGGCGAGGTATCTAAATGGATACAAAATTGGCTTCTTGACAGAAGCCAGAGGGTGGCTGTAGAGGGTTGTTTTCCAAACTAGAGGCCTGTGACCAGTGGTGTGTGTCAGGTCCACTGTTATTTGTCATTTATATTAATAATTTGGATGAGAATATAGGAGGCATGGTTAGTAAGTTTGCAGATGACACCACGATTGGTGGTGTAGTGGATAGTGAAGAAAGTTATCTCTGATTGCAGTGGGATCTTGATAATTGGGCCAGTGGGCTGACGAAAGGCAGATGGAGTATAATTTAGATAAATGCAAGGTTTGCATTTTGATAGACTGAACCAGGGCAGTACTTACTCAGTTAATGGTAGACCATTGGGGACAGTTACAAAACAAAGAGATCTAGGGGTACATGTTCATAGCTCCTTCAAAGTGGAGTCACAGGTGGACAGAGGGTGAAGAAGGTCAAAACGTTGAATACAGGAGTTGGGATGTCTTATTAAATTTGTACACGACATTGGTAAGGCCACACTTGGAGTACTGCGTATAGTTCTGGTCACCCTGTTATAGAAAGAATATTATTAAACTAGAAAGAGTGCAGAAAAGATTTACTAGGATCTACAGAGATTGATGGTTTGAGTTATAAGGAGAGGCTGGATAGACTGGGACTTTTTTCTGTGCAGCATGAAAGGCTGAGGGGTAATCTTATAGAGGTCTATAAAATAATGAGGGGCATAGATCAGCTAGATAGTCAATATCTTTTCCCAAAGGTAGAGGAGTTTAAAACTAGAGGGCATAGATTTAAGATGAGAGTGGAGAGATACAAAAGTGTCCAGAGGGGCATTTTTTTCACAGAGGGTAGTGAGTGTCTGGAACAAGCTGCCAGAGGTAGAGGTTGGTAAAATTTTGTCTTTTATAAAGCATTTAGACAGTTACATGGGTAAGATGGGTATAGAGGGATATGGGTCAAATGCAGGCAATTGGGATTAGCTTAGGCGTTTAAAAAAAGGACAGCATGGACAAGTTGGGCCAAAGGGCCTGTTTCCATGCTGAAAACCTCTATGACTATAATCAGTTTCAGAAATGTCATTTATTCAAAATATTATGTCTCTGCTAAGTTTCAAATACATCCGGGGAAGGGAAGCAAGGAATACTTGGCCAATGAATACTCAGACTATAAATTTACTTTAAAACAAATAGATGAGTAATTTCCCTCTTTGAAAAATTCCAAAGCTACTCATTGTGTGATCACAAACAAAAACGTCTTAAGTATGATCTTCCAAGTTCATCTTAACATTTCCTCTCATTCCTTTGGAAACTTGTCAAGGCAGTCTCCAATTAAGAGTTAGAAATCATTCAAAGAATAGCACTGCGTAATACAGAAGATAAACTATATTTAAAAAAAAACTGTTGAAGGCTGAAACTTTAATTTCTTACTCTTATCTTCCAACTCCTTAGAAAAAATAAGAAGGCCTAGTGTATAGCAAAGACACAGGAGAAAGGTCTAAAGTTGCTTAACTCAATTTTGAGTCTGAGGGCTGTAATGTGTCTAACTGGAAGATGAGATGCTGCTTCTTCAGTTTGCATTGGTCTTCACTGGAGCAATGCTGCAGGCCAAGGACTGATATGTGGGCATGAGAGCAAGATGCTGAGCTGAAATGGCAAGCAACAAGAAGATTGGAGTCATGCTTGTGAACTGAGCGAAGGTGTTCCACAAAGCAGTCACTCAGACTGCATTTAATGTCCCCAATGTAGTGCATACCACGTTGGGAGCAGTAAACACAGAGCAGATCTTTCCTTTAGTTCTCATAGTTTTCCCAGTATCTTTTCCCTAATTGTTTTAAATTCCTCCCAGCCTTTTACCTCTTGATTTTCAGGTTTTCTTTTGTGACTTCTGCAGTGTAGGCTGATGCAAAATATCTGTTCAATGCTTCCACCATTTCCTTGTTTCAAGTTATCAATTCTTCAATTTCACCCTCTTAAGTGCCAATGCTACTTTAGTCTTTTCCTTTTTAAATTCTTTCAGGAACTATTATGTTTTCTTATATTCCTAGCTAGCTTTCCCTTATTTGTCCCTTTGAAATAATTATATAGACATTCTTTGCCAATTTCTAAAATGTGTCCAATCAAATCTGATTTACCACTAATCTTTGCAGTATTTGGCACTATCTTCCTTTGTTACACATAGTGCATTCTTTTCTTAGAGTTCTTCTTTCTCAGTGGAATACATTTTTGCTAAGAGTTATTTTTAAATGAAGAAATCATTTCAGTTAATTTTTCAGTTTTAAATTGCTGGATTTCCTTAAACATCTGCCATTGTTTCTTTTTACCAATTTCCCCAGTTCACTTTGCCCTCATACTTCTGTAAATTGCTTTTATTTAAGTTTAAGACACTACTCTTAGACCCACATTTCTCACCTTCAAGCTGAATGCAAAATTCAATCATGGTTATACCTGGATACCTCGAGGCTCCTTTACCATAAGTCATTAACTTAATATTCATCGTACATTACCAAGTCCAAAATAGCCACAAATTGGTGCCAAAAACACAATTAACTCATCCTCCAGCCAACCTTTGTCAATCTGATTTGTCCAATGTATGTGTGGACTAAAACCTCCCACGGTTTTTGCCATATCTTTCTTTCTAGCCACCATTATTTCTTCCTGCATACTTCTCCATAGTAACTGCCCTACTAACTAACAGATATTTCTTATCCCTACCCAAATTGATTCTACATCTTGATCTTTAGAACCAAGGCCATCTCTCACTATTGTATTATCATCCTTAATTGACAGAGCTACCCTACCCACCTTATTCTTCTGAAAAATCACTTACTTTTGAATATTCAGGTCCTAGCCTTCGTCACCCTGCAGCCATGCCGCTATGAAGCTATTAGATCACACACATTAATTTCTATTTGGGCTGACAATTCATCTGTTTTATTACAAGTGCTATGGATAGTCAGATATTGACCCTTTAGTTCAGTCTTTTCTCACTAAAGTGAAAGATATTGCATTCTAATATCTGCTTTCGTTTATTAAATATCTTGATCTGATAACCTGTAGTGCACTTTTGGATTGCCTCCTACAAATGGTGAACAGTCAATCATATTTTTATAAAGGATAGCAACTTAAAATGAGCACAAATACAGGTAAAATATACACCCAACAAGATGCCAATCACTAACAATTTTGCATCACAGATTAAAGTTTGTTTTTAAGTACGAATTGCACCGTTCCATTGATAAATTGTTATTTGCTTTTCAAGTATCTAAGCTTCAACATTTTTAAATGAAGAAATCATTCCAGTTAATTTTTCAGTTTTATATTGCTGGATTCTTTATACCTTAAAATGAAATATCTGAGGGCTAAAAAAAAAATCGCTTTTAAAAACACTCCTGTCTGAATCGCAGCAATGTGCAAAATAAAGCTCTTTTAATTTCGTCCAACAATGTATGTCACAATTCCCCATCTGCATAAGAGCACTCTCTGGTGTATTAGTGTGACATTAGTCCCATGTTAGGAATTCTTGCAGCTTGTCTGCGTAACACAGCCAATTCAGTTTCAATCTACAGTCAGGGGAACCAGCTTCTTGGTTCTGTGGTATTTTTTTTTATCTCTGAAGCCAGGAGGATCTGGATAAGAGAGCATTCTGATTTTGCTGAAGTATATAGTCCAGGTTATCTGTAAAATAGGATTCCCAGGGTAGCAAGTTGCACTTGAATTCCAAAAAATGTGAGTAATGAACACCTAAAGCAATTCTGTAGGCTCTGCACGCATTGAGGCCATACCAGCAAGATTAAAATGGTGGCACTGCTTGGTGGATAACTTATAGCCATGTGCTTAACAAATCATGACCTTATTACTTCAGGCCACTACAGGTACACACTAATGCCCCTCAGGCCAGACAGATATCCTGGATTCATGCTGAAGCTGGTTTTGTTACACAGAAAACGTCACATAGTTTGCTCTTTTGTGGACTTTTGCTTATGAAGATGTAGCATTGCAAAAATTTGCCATCCTTTTATGTTATCTGAACACCTGAAATGACATTTGAACCAATACACTAGAAGCACAGCTGGCATCAGTGTTAATTTCAGGACTCAAGAGTCTAGAAATAATTCAACAATAAACAGAATCTCCAAGTCAGATTATTCTTCTTCTGGACAGTGGGAAGAACTCAAATTTAAATGGAGAATTAAAAAAAAGATTAGATTATTAGCATTGCATTGTGAAGCACTAAACTCATCTTCCCAAAATGGATAAAGTCATTTAGAAATCTTTCATATGGCAAATTTGTAACATTTGCATAACATGTTCATTAATCATACAAAGTTTCTTCCCCCCTGACTGTTATTATTGAGCACTAAAACTTTTCATAGTGACTGATAACATGCCTGTGCAAAACTGACAGCAACATTTAAAGACTTCCTCTACACACTAAGCCACATCATATGCTTTACACTGGCCTAATTAAACCCCTTGACAAACTTAACGATTCTGAAATTTTTAACCTTGTAACTGGAAGTTGCTGCCTACCTTCGTGTAATACAAAAATAATAGTAAGTTGTTGGATACCCACTAATTTCTAACAAGCGTGAGTTCATGGTCCTTCTCGAGTATGTGATGGCTTGATATCCAGTAAGCAGTGCAGGGGAGAACAGGATAAATCAAGTTTAATAACTCTGCTCCTAATTGTTCCCCCAATGCTCAACTCTAATTACTCAGAGAACTCTCTCGACTGTCACCTGATATTAAGTTGTTGGAAGCTGAGCGTGGAACAGTGAGATAATCAATAAACATTTAGTGGGCAAAGGGATGAAGATCCTGCCTTACAGTGGGAAACTGCAGCACCCAAAGCCCTTCTGCTCATGATAAAGCCTGTGGGATAGCCAGAGTGATTGCAAAGCAATAATCCAAAGCACTGTTTTAAGGTTCTGAGACCTTCAGGCAATTGTAAGTTAGAAAGGAAAAGGTGAACACGGTCATCCTAATTACAGCCCACTTTCACACATTTCACACATTAGCAAAGACAGGCCAATTAGGTGGAGAAAAAGATAAGGAAAGTTTTATTTGTATACTAATTAAACCCTGATGAAATTAAACTAAAAACGTACTGCCTGGTAATTGTGTGTCTGAGAGAGGTCAATATAGCTACACTTATCTGAACTGCACACAGTATTGGAATATCACAGCTTAATCCAAGAGAACACAATTGCTGCACCAAGAATCATAAAAAAATTATATAAGCTAATCATGTAAGTTGAGGGTGTTACAATTTTGCCTTATTTACAGTACTACAACCACAGCAGAGAATGCTTCCCATCGTAACAGGCCCAATTAGAAAAAGGAAAATTTTGTTCATAAATAGATATGTAAAATTCCACATATTATTCACGTAATTTAGTATTAACTTTGAAAACTGTGATCATCTGAACCATAATTTCAGTAATGTTTCAAAGCATTTTTTCCATGCAAAGACAGACTAATGTTAATCATGTTGCTGTAGATTTATCAAAACACACATAGGTCTGTCTAAATAGGTGACTTATCTACTTTTAAATCAGGCTGAACATTAGTGAGTTCAGGTTTGTTTTGTTTCAACCTTATTACATCACTTTCTAAACTGACATAAGCAGCCCTAAGGCACATTAGATACTGTAGCTTCCTACACGTATGACTTGATTACAGAAGTATAGCATTAAGTAATGAGACAGGGTGAAAGTTACAATTTTTTCAAAGTGTATTTAACCAACATAGGAAGTTTAGGTTCAGAAGTACTGTGCGCAGTTCTGGTCGCCTCACTATAGGAAAGACGTAGAAGCTATTGAAAGGGTACAGAGGAGATTTACAAGGATGTTGCCTGGACTGGGAGGCATGCCTTATGAAGTTAGGTTGAGGGAACTGGGTCTCTTTTCCCTGGAGAGACGTAGGTTGAGAGGCGACCTGATAGAGGTTTATAAAATGTTGAGAGGAATAGATAGGGTGGATTCTCAGAGGCTATTTCCCCGGGTTGAAATGGTCGCTACGAGAGGACACAGGTTTAAGGTGCGGGGAGGAAAGTACAGAAGTGATGTTAGGGGTAAGTTTTTCACTCAGAGGGTGGTGAGTGAATGGAATCGGCTGCCGTCAGTGGTGGTGGAGGCGAACTCGCTGGGGTCTTTTAAAAGACTTCTGGATGAGTATATGGGGTTTTATGGGATTGGGGGTTATAGATAGGTGTTGATGTGATCGGCGCAACTCGTGGGCCGAAGGGCCTGTTTGTGCTGTAGTGTTCTATGTTCTATGTTAAGACTGGATTACACAGGATTCTATCACATTGTTCTTCTTGATAGTACAACATTATTTTCTGCAGTAAATGTTCTTCCATCTCCAGTACCCAGGTTGGAATCATGCTCATAATAGCATGTATTTTTATGAGGGAAGAGATACAAAAGTATCCAGAGAGACAATTTTTTCACATGGAGGGTGATGAGTGTCTGGAACAAACTGCCAGAGGTAGTAGTAGAGGTGGGTACAATTTAACTTTCGAAAAGCATTTAGATAGTTACATGGGTGCGATGAGTATAGAGGGATATGGGCTAAATGTGGGCAATTGGGATTAGTTTAGGGGTTTTAAAAAAAAGGCAGCATGGACAAGTTGGGCTGAAGAGTCTGTTTCCATGCTGTAAACCTCAATGACCATGAGTCTAAGTTTTATGCAGTCTCAACCAAGCTTCTGATGTGGGGTTAGAATGTTACAGGGCGGCACAGTGGTTAGCACTGCTGCCTCGCAGTGCCACAGATCTGGGTTCAACTCCAGCCTTGGGTGACTATCTGTGTGGAGTTTGCACATTCTCCCCGTGTCTGCTTGGGTTTCCTCCTAGTGCTCCAGCTTCCTCCCACATTGCAAAGATGTGCAGGTTAGGTCGATTGGCCATGATAATTTGCCACTTAGGGTCAGGCAGATTACCAGGGTAAATATGTGAGGTTATGGGGATAGGTCTTGGGTGGAATTGTTGTTGATGACGGCATGATGGGCTGATTGGCTATGATTCTATGCCGTACTTCTTCACTCAAAGGGTCGTGAATCTCTGGAATTCTCTGCCCGTTGGAGGCTGCCTCACTAAATATATTTAAGTCACGGGTAGACAGGTTTTTGGTAGGCAAAAGAATTAAGGGTTATGGGGAGCTGGCGGGTAAGTGGAACTGATCCACTTCAGGTCAGCCATGATCTTATTGAATGGCGGGGCAGGCTCGAAGGGCTAGATGGCCTACTCCTGCTCCTATTTCTTATGTTCTTATACTGTAGTATAATTAATGCATTTCTCCTGGTTTGGCTAATGCTAAGTTGGAGGGTGTGCTTCTTGTTTCTGTTTATTCCTTTTGGGCACAAGTGGTTAGCACTACTGCCCCTCAGCGCCAGGGACTCGGATTTGATTCTCGGCTTGGTTGGCGGTCTGTGCGGTGTCTGCACGTTCTCCTAGTGTCTGCGTGGGTTTCCTCCAGGTGCTCCATTTTCCTCCCACAGTCCAAAGATGTGCAAGTTAGGCGGATCAACCATGCTAAATTGCCCCTGAGTGCCAGGGGGACTAGCTAGGGTAAATGCATGGAGTTATGCCAATAGGGCCTGGGTAGGATTGTGGTCGGTGCAGACTCGATTGGCCAAATGGCCTCCTTCTGCGTGATAGGATTCTGTGTGTGCAGAAACTAGCATGCTAACTCCTGCTGCTTTTATAATGCATTTTTACTGATGGTTTAACATCTCTTGTGCACAAACCAGATTTCAACAAGAACAATATAAATGTGCTGCTAGCAAGGCAGTGCAATAAGTTTTCTTGCGTCAGTGATGCTGTACACGAGCTGCCTTTCATAATTAACTGGTGCACAGTTTCATGAGAAATGTAAATGCTTGTTTGCAAACTGCTGGCTTTAACAATTATTGGTCTGTTGGAAAAGTGGTGGATGATTCTGGGTATGTTTCATACATTTGAAAGTACTGATCAATAGCTGTTGTGCAAAGAGTTGGAGGATTATGAGGAGCTATTTTTCCTGGAGTTCCCGCTAGGATATGCTGGCTTCACAATGCACATAATTTGAGCCAAATCAGTGTTAAAAAATGTCAATGTGTAAATTACATCCAGCGCAAATTGAGTTTCTATGATCTTTTGCCCTGGTTTTAAAAATATGCTGGAAAACAGCCCTGCCCACAAAGCTGGCCCTGCCTACGCTGAATTAATCACCATGGCAAATTTCCACTAATTATGCCCCTTTGCAAGCCAGCAAAGAGCCTCTTAAAATCTAGCATTTATTTTCTTTTCGGTACACAGGCACTTTATAAAAACTTCTCAATGAGTAAAAAAAAATATTTAATATGCTAACAAACTGATGAACGCACGATAACAAAATTAATAAATGATTAAATTTAAAAAAGCTGTGGTTACTTTCAGCTATTTAAAATGAGGTTATTCACAGGTGAATGAGTAGACATTCTAATTAAAAATGTTCATTTTTGCCTTGGAGCAGAAACTTGAGCAAAAATTTTCAATCGGAGAAAGTAGTGCAATTTTGAGCGATCAGATTTCTGATCATGCCCAAAGCAGAAACTCTACCACATTAGGTGTAAATAGCCTTTTATGCATTTCCCCAGGGCTGCCGATATTCTGCTAGATTTACAAGAGATCAAGAGATTCTATCTTCAGACATCTTGCACATCAACTTGTTGCGAAGGCTGAGCATTCGAATGGTAAGCGATAAAATTAAGTGCCTGCACTTTTAAAATACAACTGTAAATTCAGAATCTTTTCCTGGACTGTCACTCAGAATTATCTAAAGTATAGCAAGCCTTGTAAACTAGTAGAAGTGTTCTGATTCAGTACTACATGCATTTCAGAACATTGAAATTATCCCTGGCAGTGTCTCGGGTTTTATTATACTGTTTTGGGTTAAATAAATTTATTTTCTAGTGATTAAAGTGATTGACAAAGCCTATGGGTGCATGCTTCAGCATTATTGGCTAAATGCAATGAATGATATGCCACTGAATCAGACAGACAAGGAACATCTTGCTGAGTTAATCAATATTAGGCAGGCAGTAGCTGGGCACCACAGCTGGCCTTCTAGTCCCAGGGTAGAGAGAGAAATCAGACAAGGTTTCTTTTGTTCACCATCCAGCAGCCCCGCCTGGAAAATGCAGGTTTGCAACTGCCAATTGAGGACAAATTTGAGCTTAAATGTGCCATCAATTGCTGAATGGACGCCAGATAATCGCTGTCTGAGTGCACATATTAACAACAGACACTTTGCTGAAAAAATGGAAGATGCAGCTTGGCAAAATCATAGCAGAGTGTGAGTCAACATCCTCAGGAGGAGTGGGCTGGAGGAGGGTGAGGAGGGGGAAGTGCGTGCAATGAGGGGTGTGTAAGAGGTCTGAGGGGCCAGGCGCACAGAGGGGGGGGTTGTGCAGGAGAATATTGGGGCTGAAGAAGAGGGAGAAAAGTGCGACAGTAGGGAAAGAGAAGAGGCTTAAATGGAAAGAGAGCAAAAAAAGGTGAGGATAGATGGTTAATGGAGAGTGAGAGGAGATGAAAGATGAGAGGAGTAGAGGAGGGAATTTGTAAAAACACATTTTACATTTCTCAAATTATGCTCCTGAAATATCAACATTATTCAGTAACATGTAGATTAGAGTTTGTAAAAATGCTGTCCGACATATGAAAGATTATCAGGACGTGCACCCTGAGAAAACAGTGACATGACAATGCTGGCTGCTGCAAAATCAAAGAGGATATCCCACAGCGCACTGTTAAATCTCAAGATCATCTCCAGAGGAAACAAATCTATGTAGCTCTTCTTCAAAAGACTATCTTTGCATTTCACAGTGTTCTGGAGGATGTCCTGCTTCTTCATCCCTATCAACTTTCAAAAAGTCTTCTTAAGCAGATACTGCATGTAACCAACATAAGCTTTGTAAAGCAGTGGTATACAGGCAGAAACTAAAGCAGCATTAAGCACAACAGATGAAAAAGCATAACTCGTTAATTAATTAAGAAAAGCAAAATATTTACAAATCCCAATCTTTTGATTGCATTTTGCAGGAAAAGTGGTCTGAAAATACGACACGAGAGGGAAACATTAAGTGAATTAAACAGTTTCTTCTCTTAACTAAAACAAAATAGCTCAAATTCAGAGGATATACTGCCTTAGCCAAAAAGGTGCCAGCACCCTGAGTACAGAAGTCTAGCTTTCATATCCAGCATCTACTACTTTAGCTGGGGATGGGGGAGGCGATTGGGCATGTTTTACAGATCCACAGTTAACAGGGGCAATGGCATATTCAAAAGTGAAGCGGCCTGAGATTCCTGAAAACAGACGTGAGGGATTTACAAATTTGAGGGGATGGCCCAAACATACATTCTTTGGATTACATTCTTCTGGGATTACGAGTAGACGCTAATGTGCAAGAAGGTGGAAGAGTTATGTTGAACTGTCAAGCTGTCAAATCATTTAAATCCCCAATCTTTAAATTTTGAAATAAAAAAGTCGTCTCATTTGGAAAAAAAATGGTGCTCGCTATTTCAACTGCTTTTTGTTGATATAATCATGATAGGGTTTGTACTGCTTGACTGCTTCCACATCCTATTAATATCACAGTGGGATGCCTGCAAGTTTAGTTTGACTGACAGTTTCAAGTAATTATAAAGTGGGGCTATGAATACAAATACTTATTTTCATAAGGGCTTTAAATGTTTTGAATTGGCTTTTATCAATTAGTGGTTTTGTTTATTCCAGCAAAGGCTGTAATAGAACATCATTTCACCTCAGCATGGCTCCAGAGTTCTGCACCTGGTGCATAATGGGTAGGTTGGTATGGAAGGTGTAGGGGCATAGTTTGGCATGACTTTGACATAAGTTAGCAAATGTGTTATAAAGGACCATGGGAATGAGTGAGGGGATCATGGTTAGGTATGCCACCAGGTTTGCCTAGAGGCTTCGGGGTGGGTGAAAGGGCATACATTGGCATGGAGGGTGAGAGGGGTTTGGCATAGATGGGGCATGCAGTGCGTGTTGGGTGTGAGGGCGAGAGAGCCTTACTGCTTTATCATAACTAGTCTTGACAGGGTCGACGTGCTGAGGATGCTTCCTGATGAAAAATCCAATTCTAGCAGGCCACTATTTGAAAATAATGGGTCACCCATTGAGAACTGTGACGAGGAGGATGTTTTTCTCTCAAATAGTAGGGGATCCTTGGAAATCTTTTCATAAAGGGGGTGAAAGGTTTTCGGGGCCGAGCGGGAATGTGGAGTCAAATCAGCCACGATCTTAACGAATAGCAGAGTAGGCTCACAGGACTGAATGGCCTACTCCTAATTCTAATTCATATATGTGTATGCAAGTCTCAGAGCACCAAGGTGGGCATTCTGAACAGCACCTTGGTGCTCCGTAGTCCCTGTGGCTACATCGGCACTGATTCTGGGGCACTGAGGAGTTAGCAGCACCCCGCCTCCTCCAAAAAAGTAACTTGGAGCACAAAATAAGTCACCAAGAAGCAGCCCCCAATAATATTTTCAACAGTAGGCCCACGCTCACAATTTAGAGGAGGGATGTAGCTCTTACAGCGAGACTGCATTCCCAAATTGGATTTTTAAGTCCAGAACACTAGGCCATAGTGCCTGCTAAAATAAGTCAAAGGACTGATTGTCTGATGTCCTACGGGAGTTCTTAGTGAAAAAAGAGATAAAGGCAGAAGAAGACACTGTTTCCTGAAACTGCAAAGTTGAAATGATGTTTGTCTAAAGGGTGGTGGAAGATTCAGTGCTGGCAGCATCACCTTCAGTACCTGTATTCAGTGCTGTCAGGTTCAATATCCTCAGGAGCAGGGAAGGAAGTACAGGTCTCAATGAGGTTGAGGCAGATATATTTACATTGTCCTTCTCCTTAAATGCCCTACGCTGTGGCTTAATTATCTGAGAGATCAATTCTGACAACACAAAAGATACATATATCAACATGAACAGTCTTCAAGGGATGCAGTTTTTGAGCAAGAGCTGATGATCTCTCATAACACCCATCTCAACACTTCCTTGCCCCCATTTTCAGTAATTCTCTTCTCTCCATCTTTCAGCTTACAATCACCAGAGCAGATTGCAACACCTCTCTCACATTTCAAGCGTACTTACCTTTTTCTTTCCTCTCTGCAAACCATACGGTCGCACCATTCTCTTCTCACATACACCAGCTGCACAAGTCCCAACCCCTCTCACCACTCCTTTCTCACTTCTGTTTAAATTCATCACCTACTCTTCCCCACCTTGCTTTCTCCCTGGCTCTCAACGTTTGCACAACATGGACGAGCTCACACATCATTTAGCTTTTTCAGAGTTTTTTTGCTCCTGAAGATTATATACCTGCAGATTCCACAATTTTTCATAAATTAGTTTTCATTTTCAATATTCTAGACCATATGATAACAGAATGCTAACTTCTTCCTGAAGCAGTCTAATTGTGTCTTTTTTTAAAGAGTGAAATTAGCATATTTTGCACTTCTTCACTGCAAAGCTCTGTATAGAAAAAGCAATTGGCTGAGTAATGCGGACACCTCTGCATTTATAATGGAACAGGTACGCCACACATCTACAGTGGACTCTATTAAAGGCAGCAATCAACAAGAAAGTTAAAGTGAAGACAAGATGGCTCTGTGAAAGTGGTTAACTGCTTACCTTTACCGCCTCAGATAGGGTCTGGTCCTTTTCTGCTTCTTCATGGGAATGTAACTCCAGTTGCAATCCTAATTCCTGCATCTGCTGCGCCTGTTCATTTAACAGCAGCTGGGCCTGTTGCTCTCTCAGCAAAGCGTTATTCAGCTCTTCACAAATACTCCCAAACCTCTCAAATGGAATCATTTTCTGGGTCTACAAGCACAAATTTATGGAATTAGGCACCAACTCATTTAATCTTTCTTCAAAGACTATTTGGATTGTGTGACAAATGGCTACCACTAATAAACTATGACTGATTTTAAACCGACTGTTCTTCATTATTGATGGAGTTTCTAAAAATTCTGATTAATTTGCTGTTATTGAGTTTTTATTAATTAATCATTGCCATCCTGAACAGAGAATGTTAACAAATCTAGTGGTGGGGAGGGTGGGAGGGGGAGCCAAGGATGGGTGAGAAGGTGGTGGTGATTCAGAGCCAACTCATTCCAGGTATCCACAGGCATACATTTCCCACCAGGGCCATAAGAAAGTGATCAAGAGCACCTCCACCCTAAGCCAGGAATGCAGAAACCAACTATAACACCCTTACAGTGATCTCAGCCAACTCCCGAAAACAGAGAATGAACCTGCGACGTTCACAGAATCAGAGAATCGAGTCTGCACTGATTCTCCGAAAGAGTATTTCACCCAGGACCTCCCCTCCATCCTATCCCTATAACCCTACACATTTCCCATGGCCAATCCACAAACCTACACATTTTTGGACACTAAGGGGCAATTTGCCATTGCCAATCCACCTAACATGTACATCTTTGGAGTGAGGGAAGAAACCGGAGCACACAGAGGAAAGCCACGCAGACAGAGGGAGAATGTGCAAACTCCACGCAGTCACCCAAAGGCTGGAATCGAATATGGGTCCCTGGTGCTATGAGGCAGCAGTGCTAACCACTTTGCCACCATGATGCCCCTTCTTGGCCCAGAACATACATGATTGATACAATAATCATCATCATCAGGCAATGACATTTTCTGGTATGATCACTGTGGTTTATTTGTGGATCAGTACAGTACCAAGGACAGAATCCAATTTATCCTTAAATATTCTCAAAATATAGATTGTGCAAGATGCAAGTGAAGATAATATCCTTAAACAAGACCAAATATTCCATAAAGTTATCAAATTATATCAACAATTGGTACAGTAGTTTAGTGGTAATTTTACATGACATCTAATGTAGGAAGCAAAAATCAAATCCAACCATGGCAATTTGAGAATTTGAATTCCATTTCAACAATCTAGAAATTTAATAAAAGTAGCTACATAGCTGGCTGATTCTTAAAAAAAAACACAGGAAAGTGACCCTCCAGTGATCTGTTAGTTATCAAAAAACTTATTCACTAAATGCTGTCTCTGACTATTTTTGAACCCTCCTGAAATGGAATCTTCAAACCTGAAGATCTATTCTATTCACAAACCAGCAAAACAGAGGAAATGAGTATCAATGGATGCATGATTTGGTACTGTCACATTCACAGTATCATAATTTTTATGGTTAGTAAATCAGAAGAAAACATACCAAATGGATTATTACGATGGACCAAATGCTATCCTTATTTCAGAAATAAATGTACTGTTTTCCAAGATACTGTGCACAATTTTAACATACAGATTTGCATAACTACTTCAATGACTTCCTGTAGTAACCTTTTAAACTTTACTAAGTGACACTAAAATTAGCTTGTGTCTACTATTTAACAGACGTCTAAAATCTCTTTATAAAACTTAAAAATCAGAGCAGTGTGTAAAGCCAATAAACTTGTGTCATTCAGGATACATTCTAATGAAATAATTCTGTTAACTATTAACATTTTACCCGATCTATATTTTTTGTGACTTTAAACTTTTCCATTAAAACAAACTGTTTGTACTAATGACTGAGTCAGCACAAGTGGCACAAAGATGTCAATGCCATGGAAAAGAGACTTTTATATAACACAAACAATTTTAAGGGAGTGCAATGCTGGAAAGCTGGAGAACTGCCCAGAAATAAGATAGTTCCTATTTAACCTTGAGATTTCAAACAGCCCAATAACACACAAAGTGAAGAACTGTTCACCTTCATATTCTGCTTGAGGTCACTCAGCTGCTGTTCAAGGGTCTGAGATTTCCCACTTTCTATTTTCAGTTCACTCATGTAGTTTTTAAGTTGCGTAAGCTCCATACGCAATGAGCGACGTTCGACTTCTGCTGCGTGCAGCCTCTGAGTAAACTCAAGGATCTGTTTCTTCAAAATTTCCACACAATGCTGGTAAAGAACAAAGCATTAAAAACTCAGACATTTCACTAAATTGGTTTAAATAATTATAACAATATAAAACAAAATCTGGAAACACACAAAAGTGGGCTGAACTGTGTTAGTCCTGTACAACTGAAATAAATTACAGCCACCTTATCAATTGTAGTTGAGTTTTTAGGATACCGAAATTTATTAAGAAGTAGTGCCTGCTTACCAGTTAAATTGAGGTTCCTATAAACTGAACATTTTTATTATTGATAAACTTGCTTTCAATCCTGACCGATAATCATTTTAGTTTTTCACTGACATTCACACAATAAAAAAAATTATTTTGTAAGAAATGAGACGGATGTTACAGAGGAAGGGTTGTGTGTGTAGTTTAGGGTTGTTACTGAAGAGTAAAATTGGTGTGACCCCACAATCAAAAGTGGTATAGAGTATTGAAAACATTTACTGCTACAAAAAGATTATCTTACAAGACTGTTTAAAGCAAACCTTGGATTTATTATACTTGGGATTAAAATCTGTTACACTGCATTGAGATTGAGTTCTTTCACTTTGCGGTGCAAATCTACATATAATTTGGAGCCAAAACATATGCTGTTAATACATAGTTTGTTTTAAATTCAACATTTCTAAGATTCAATTACAGGAAAATGGGGTTAAAATAAATAGCTCACATGGAGGAGTGAGCATTGGCACATACACAACCAGCTAATATGCCTCCTTCTTTATAGGAATGTCCGTGAATGAATAAAAGCATGGGACAAACTGATTCCAACATTTTGTTTGCAGAACAAGCACAATTTCTCATTAAATTCCAGCATCCTAAGAACAAAATTTGTCAGGTAATTTGAAATGAGGCAATAGGACTGATGTAAGCATTTAAAATGTTGATGCCTGTGCATTATTTTAGCAAAGAATCCATCTGTTGGCATACTTCAGCTTTAACAAAATTAGTAGAAATGATCAATTTGGTAAATGGATTCACCAACTGTGAATTATTAGCATTACCTTTATAGGCATGGTAACCTGTAGTCCTTCCTTCCTTGCCTTGGTGTTGTCAGTGCACAGTCCACCAGCCAGTATTTGTACCAATGACTTTTGATGCCCATATCCGAATTGTCTATTACACCAGCGTGGAACATTTTCCATGTCCACACTTAGTCTGTCCATGAGTTTTGTAAAGGAACCCTTAGCTGCATTTTCCACTGAACGGATTGAAAGAAGGTGCTTTGGTTCTAAATAAAGAAATGAAAAAAATTACCCTGTGGAGTAATTTATTTTATTCAACCAAACTTATTTAGATATTCTCTTCAACTAATTATCGAAAAAAATAATTTATTTTACATGAAAACTATAACTCTACTAGATCTCACAATTCCTGAAATCATGATATTTACGTCTGGAGTTAAGCTGTAATTTACCTTTTTATTCTAAGGCAATTAAAATTTTACTACTAGCACAATTACTTATTTCCCCAATGGAGTTTGGTAATTATCCTTCTCATATGATGGTTTTATGGCCTCAGTACAACAAACATGTTCTACTCACTGCTAGTTTTGTCAGGTTTATAATTAATAAATGTGTTTTGTGTAGATAAATGAAATTATCACTTGTTAGTGTGTCCCATTTACCCTAGATTTCCAAATGGCTTCAAGGTTTAGGTAACGTCTTTTCCCCCTTTTTCAGATCTGCATTCCACAGAAAATCCTAATCCATCTGTTGCTATCCATACACTAAACTACAAACATAATTAAATTAAGATTTATACACATTCCATAGCACTGATGAAAAAAGGCAGGTTGTGAAACACAGTGCATAGGATGATCATATGAGAGTAAGACTGCCTCGCAACATATGAGGCTTGAAATGAACACCAGACTATTTGCCAAAAGCAAGTAATTAAAGCAGTAAACTCATCAAGTTTACTAATTACAGTATTCACTATTATAAGGTTGATAAAGCAAGGTGTGATTGTTTCTTGCAGTGACTGTGACAGCAAGATTACAAACTAAATTGGATAACGAAAATTATTTTGGTTAGTAAATGTGTATTCTTTCAATAATAAAATTATTCAAACTATATCGTTATTCCTTCACTATCATGAGGTCAAAATTGTGGAACTCCCTCCCGAACAGCACTATGGGTGCATTTACACCATGGATTGCAGCGATTCAAGAAGGCAGCTCACAACCATCTTCTCAAGGGCAATTAGGGATGGGCAACAAATGCTGGCCTTGCCAGTGATGCCCACATCCTATGAAGGAATAAATCAGAATCCCTACAGCGCAGAAGGAGGCCATTCGGCCCATCAAGGCTGCACCGACAACAATCTCACCCAAGTCCTGTCCCCGTAACCTAACATATTTACCCTGACGCCAAGGGCAAATTTAGCATGGCCTATTAACCTAACTCATACATCTTTGGACTTTGGGAGGAGACTGGAGTACCCGAGGAAACCCATGCAGACATGGGGAAAACGTGCAAACATGACACAGTCATCTCTGGCTGGAATGAACTCCGGATACCTGGCACTATGAGACAGCAGTGAAATAACTGTGCCACTGTTGCCACCTGTTACCAATGCAAACATTTCTAGTTAGTTTTAAAAAATAGAATGTGATTGAAATAAATTCATCTGTAATAGCAAGAAGTTACGCTTGTTCTGTTTCTGTAACTATTTGCGGAAACTGCACAATGTTTTACTAACAGGATCAGAAATCAATGCTTCCAGATTGCTCCAAAAGCAGGGAAAAGCCAATCCTGAACCAGCAATAAGCTGAGCAGTGGATATCAAATTGACTCTGGTGATGGAGGACAGGCTGACTTGTCCAAAAACGTAAATAGTTTTCATTTTTAAAAACATAATATATGACAGCTTTTCACAATGCACTGGTTAGATCTTCAAGACACCGAATTGCATGGTGCTCAAGTCACCTTGATTTTTAGTGCTCATATTCCATGAAAAAAAGAGAGTTTGATCAGGATTTTAGGAAAGTAAATATTCTTGCACTTCCTGATCATTAGCTGCAAGCGTATAGAAAGCACAAAATGATTTATATTAAATGTACCAATGCCCTTATCCAAAAAAGATTTCCAGCACTGTACAGTATCAAAGTCAAGCAACCCAGGTATTTGTGATACACTAGCTCCCACCTAATGGTCAATGATTGTAATACAGTTGGAACTGGGAACTGAATTTTTGTTTCTCGTAAGCCAACACTGAAATGGCATTGTCAGTTTGTTTTGCCTGGAAACAAAATTGCACTGGAATAGAATTTCCAAATTCCAACAATATATTTTGGCATTGTACTTCACTTTCAATGCAATAGTTGGGGCCAAGCTGTATAATAAAGGTCATGTTCAATTTAATTGAACTATTACATTACAATGGAAAAAGATATACTTGAAACAGCTGTCAAAACCCAGCCATACGTACTTATTTTCTAAACTCGACAACAATTCAACAGATCTTTCAACTCTTCCAATCACAGAATCAAAAATATAGTAGAATATAGATGAAAATGTTTTGTATATTTCTATATCCAAACACAAAAAAATGTTGCTGATATCATCCCAGAAAAAAAGTACATAGTGGTGTGTAAATTGATTTTGCTGAAATATCATTGCTTAACATGTTTCAGATTTCAGTACTTCAGTCCCAGTCAGTCATATTTTCAAGTCTGAACAATTAAGTTCTAAAACACTAGGAGATAATTTGATGATTTAGATATGCATTCTTGCACAATCATTAACGCAACTTAAGAGGACTTGAAATCATGTGGCCCATGATACCTTAAATTGATCATTAGAATGCATGCATTCTCTGCCTCTAGTCACATTTTGTCTGCTCTGGAATTTTACTGGAACGGGATATATTTATGCTGGTTTTAGGAACAGGAGGAGAAGAGAGAGAGGGAGTAAGAGAGAAGGGGTAAACATTAAGTGGCATTTATTATAGGTCCTCAGCAAAGTTCCTTTATGGTAATATTGCTTCTCTTTATTGAACAGGTTCCAATGATATATGCAAGTAATATTATATTGCATTTCATGGCACTTAAAACATGTAGAACTTGAAGTGAACCATCCCCTAAAGCTACAGATAACCACCACAGTAAACAATAAATAAGATACGAAAGGATGTGTGCTGATTCCTTTAGAGACAATTTGAATTGCTGAAATGTACTCAGCAAGGCATATCTGTATTCTTTCCAATGTATAGTTTATTTCTGTTCTTGCGAATTGCATTCCCATAGTTAGTGTGCGCTCCGATTCACAATACCTTTGTCAATTTAAATTATGGATTCTTTATGCAAGGGTTTCAGAGAAGCTATAAATGTTTCAGGCTAGTCATTTATTTTTAAACCCTGCATTGCATAAAATGTTATGGAAGTTCTATACAGGTTGCAAGAGATTCACAACAAATGAATCCACGGCTACTGTTGGTATTTATCTCAGCATGCTGAAGATTTATGAGGCACTAACAGTCATTATGAAGGATTCAATGGGTACCAACGCAATAGTAGCACACTTTAAATATTGTGGTGTTTGTATTCAAAACTCATGGTAAAACAGACATAGGCAACATCAGAATATTTTTTCATTCATAAATATGGTATCCCTGGCAAGCCTGGTATTTATTGCCCATCCCTAAATATGGGGGAGAAGGTGGTGATGAACTGGTCTTCTTGCTGCAGCCCATATGAGGAGAATAGTCGCAGAGTGCACTTGGGGAGGGTGTCCCAGAATTTTGACTTTGACATGAAGGATCAGCTGCATCGCTCCAAGACAGGACAATGGGTGTTTTGGAGGGGAACTTGTTGGCAGTGATGTTTCCATTTGCTGCTGTCCTTTCTGTTTTAGGTCAAAGAAATGGTGCATGATTTCAAATCTCACCATGGTATGTTGAAAATTTGAATTCAGTTTTAAAAGAAAAAGAGCTAGCATCAGTGAGATAAAAAAAGTGACCATGAAATAATCAGATTGCTGGAAAAACCCAACTGCTTGATAACAACCTTTAGCAAAGAAAACCTATCATCCTAGCCCAAACTGGCCTTCATGTGCTTGGCTCTCACTTGCCCCTCTGGTGCCTTAGCTAGCCATTATATTGTATTAAAATGTCACCTCAGGGCAACTAAAGTTAGGCAACCCTCAGCAGCTATTCCCAAATCCAAGAATATATATATTTTATAAAAAGTGATCATCAGGAATAAGGTGCAGGTTCATTTGTACAATAACCAAGTTAACTGCAGTCAGGAAGGATTCAGAAGGGATGAGGGAAATATAGGCCATCTGAGGCCCAGAATTTCTTTGGCACCCCTGCTCCTATTGTCTTTAATATGATAGGGCCTCTGCTTCTACTCTGTGTTAGAATGTAACTGGTACAAATTTGTATTGGATGTAATGTAACCAATAGTAATAAGCTATATGGGTCAGCTGACCCAGTAAACCATGGAACCAATTATAGAATGATGTGATGGTCAGTGACCAGCTGACTCACTATAAATAAGAACCGGTTAGGAATTGTGGTAAGCTTGGATTGGCCCACGGGGAGGCCCCACATTTGCTGTCTTTGATTTATAAGTTGGAATAAGTTTTGTTATATGTTTTTGCCTGCATTTGAAGAGTTCCTTCTGAGGAAACACTCAGTACACTACTGAAGTGTCACTGGGGTCCTGTGTTGATTCTGACAGCATATACTATTGAAGTTCTTCCTTCGCTTAGTTGGACCCCTCAGCAGCTGTTGAAAATAACTGGATTAAACTTGTTGCGGGGTAGGAACAGAGCAGCAAACAGAACCACTTGCTTTTACCTGCCTGTTTTCTGTCATGTAGAAAGAGTTAAAGCCCCCAATCAATCTTCTGGTGTTTTGCTATATAGACTGAAGAGTTTCAAAAACAGTAGTAGTGTGTGAAAATTTGCCTTGCAAACAGGTCTCTGTATAAAGACAAAAAATAGCAGGGATGCACAGTATGTTTTGGGAATAAAATTATAGTTGAATATTGTTTGTGAAGTGGTTTTCTGATAGAAAGTGGAAAGATATAGACAGTACTATTTGTGTAGTGGACAAGTGTAGTAGGTACAAGAGGATCTTCTTCTAGGAACCTTGGAAGAGGAAGGGTTCCCATTGGCAGCACTGGATCTGGCTGATAATAAACAGCAACCTGCAAAGATACAGAATACAGCCCATTGCCAGCTGCAAACTACTTTCCTGCCAACCTGCTACAGGAAGAAGAAATGTTTGAAGGAAACCTGCAGCCAGGGAGACTGTTACATCAATCACTGTTGACAAGACTTTTACACAACTCTGCAAATGTGCCCCAGATGAATGATCCAATGGTTATTTTCTCAGTAAAGTTGCCTGATGAGCAACATGTTCTGCCAAATCTGATTGCATCACCTCACTGCTCGGACACTAAAACATTCCTGAGGATATAAATCTTATCACTACATTGCAAATAACAATGCAACCATTTTTACTCATCAACCATCTCTTTATATATATGTACAATTAATATTTATTTCCATCTGTGCACCTACATGGCAACAATGCAGATTGTATTGCTTTACTCATGCTACTGTTCCTCAGTGCAAATTCCACAGTAGAATTAAATCTGGTGGCAGCTTGGTATTCTACAATGGGGACGTCAGATGCCCGGACATATCTCGCCTTTTGCAACTTCCAGAGTTTGGCTCATACACTTTGCCTGCCCACTGTATGCCACTTCAGTTCTCACAGTGAGCCAACTGCATCACATTAGCTGTGCATCAGCCTGGTGGACAGGTTTCATCCTGTGCTGCTGTGCTCTTTGGAATCACTACTTCTTCTCTCCACAAAGGAAGATGAAGCCCAACACCTAGATCCTTTCCAAGCAATCCCCTTGTCTCTCCAAGCAAGGAGTTACAGCCATGTGTAATTGGAGCCCCAGATTCAGGTAAGAATGAGGCTGATGGGAATAGAAGAGCTAAGGTTGGAGGTAGCTCATGTGGAACATAAACACTGGCATAAACCAGGTGAGTAGAAAGGCTCATTTCTCTGCAAAAGGATCTATGTAAATACTACATAATTTTTAAAGATTGTATACACAGGGCTCATAGGAGGAGATTTCATAGCTTCTGTTGTCTTATTCAGTATTGGCATGAGAATCCATTTCCATAACCTATCAACATGAGAAGTAGCACTTCCTCTGCTCACTGTCTCGCTCCCTGCTTATTCACGAGCACCTCCACATGAGGATTTCCTTTCTACATCACAGTTTGCTAACCTCCTTTGTCGAACCTTTCCAAACAAAGCAATGTGTTCATCAAGGGATTAGCTCAGACTCTATCCTGGGATCTTTGCATGCCTGCTGGTCCACACAACTAGAAGAAACACTAAGAGTTTCAGAAAGTGACATTTATGAGCTGCTATTCTACAAATTTCCTGCTTTCTTTTCATTCATCGTACTGTGTGTTGAGGAAAATGAGGCAGGGATATATGCTACCAATAAAATGAGCTGGTTTTGTCAAATTCAGCAAGGTTAATATGCCATTACACACAGTGCAGAAAAAAAGACCCAGGTATAGCGAGTTACATGTGCATGCATGCATGGTGGTGAAGGGATGGAGTCAGGCCATCATGGTGGCACAGTGGTTAGCACTGCTGCCTCACAGCATCAGGGACCAGGGTTCAATTCTGGCCTCGGGTCACTGTCTGTGTGGAGTTTGCACATTCTCCCCATATCTGCCTGGGTCTCCTTCGGGTGCTCTGGTTTCCATCCATAGTCCAAAGACAAGCTGATTAGGTGGATTGGCCATGTTAAATTGCTCCTTAATGTCTGGCAGATTAGCAAGGGTAAATACATGGGCTTACAGGGATAGAACCTGGGTGGGATTGGGGTCAGTGCAGGTTCAATGGGCTGAATGGTCTCCTTCTGCACTGTAGAGATTCTATGATATCCCCAAAAGCAGAGTTTCGGGATCATGGGAGCAATCAAGTGTCAAGGCTGGACCACCTCGATTAGGATGTGGAGATGACGGCGTTGGACTGGGGTAAATACAGTAAGAAGTCTCACAACACCAGGTTAAAGTCCAACAGGTTTATTTGTAACAGACGCCACAGCTTTCAGAACTGGCTGTTCCTTCCACCCACCTGATGAAGGAACAGCCAGTTCCAAAAGCTAGTGGCGTTTGCTACAAAGAAACCTGTTGGACTTCAACCTGGTGTTGTGAGATTTCTTACTTGTTTACCTTGGTTAAAACAGAGATAGATTGTTCCTTGATTGTTGTTGTTCATCCATCGTCATCAATGAGGACTTCAACACCATTAGTCATTTTGAGTCATTTTACATTTGGATGCAATGTGTCCAAAGATGACTGATCAGGCCAATTTGGGCACGGAATGTCCTGGCACATATTGGACAGACTTGTGTAGACACTGTAGTTGTTGCGCTGGTGGCTCTGGACTTGCACAGCTCACGCTTAAGTTGTGCTTCAGCAATGCACCTTGCTTCGTAAGCTTGACAGCCCTTGTGGATGAGGCAGTGCCAGATAGGGCGGTTTTGTGCCAGCATTTCCCAGGTGGTCGTTTCTATGTCAAGCAACTTCAAGAGGCCTTGAGTGTGTCTTTGTAACATTTCTTCTGCCCTCGATGCGAGCATTTTCCAGCAGAGAGTTCCCCAAAAAGGAGCTGCTTGGGTATTCGCTTGTCTGACATATGGATGACATGACCTGCCCACCGCGTCTGCGCTCTCATCAGCAGTGTGTGGACTGATGGTAGACTTGCTCTACAGAGAACTTCAGTATCTGTACTTTGTCTTGCCATCTGATGCGTAATATTCTGCAAGGACAAGTCATGTGGAAATGATTGAGCTGTCTTGCATGCCTTCGATACACAGTCCACACTTCACAGGCATACAGGAGGGTAGTGAGTACCATGGTGCTGTAGACCTTCAGTTTTGTTGCTGGGCTGATTCCTCGACGTTCCCATACAGTGGAGTGCATTCTACCAAAAGCAGAACTTGCCTTTGCTATTCTGCAGTTAACTTCTGTATCAATAGTCATTGCTTGGGAAAGGGTGCTGCCAAGATAAGTGAACTGGTCCACTGCCTGTAGTTTCTGTTCTTTGATTGTGATTATGGGTTCTTGTACAGTGCATGAGGAGCAGGCTGGTGCATGACTTCGGTCTTTTTAATGTTAATGTGAGTCCAAAGTTATCACAAGCTGTGGAAAATTTGTCCATACTGACTTGCATCTCTGGCTCTGAGCCAGTAAGAAGTCTGACAACACCAGGTTTACCCCAGTCTAATGCCGGCATCTCCACATCTGAGCCAGTATACAGGGCACAGTCATCAGCAAAGAGGAAGTCTCTCAGAACAGTCTCCATCACTTTGGTACTGGCTTGAAGTCTCCTCAGGTTGAAGAACTTCCTATCCACTCTGTACTTGAGGCTGATTCCAGCAACACCATCCTGGAAGGCATCATTCAGCATGGCAGTAAACATCATGCTGAACAGTGTGGGTGCGAGCACACAGCCCTGTTTGACGTCATTGGTGACTGGGAATGCCTCAGAGGATTCTCTGCCATCCAGTACTCTGGCCATCATGGAACTGGCTTACCATCTGAATGAATTTTGGGGGCAGCTGAACTTTGACATGATCCTCCACAGGCCTTGTTGGCTGACCATGTCGAAGCATTTCAGGAGGTCAACAAAGGTTGTGTAGAGCTCGTGATTCTGCTCCTGACACTTCTGAAGTTGGCACACAGCAAAAATCACATCAATAGTCCTGTGACCTTTGCAGAAGCCATACTGTGACTCTGGAAGCAGGCCCAGCTCCAGATGAGTGACCACACAATTTAGAGGACTCTTGCAAGGGTTTTTTCTGTAATGGACAGCAGCGAGATTCCTCGGTGGTTGTCACATATTTGCCGATTGCCCTTCCTCTTGTAGGGGTGTACGACGGAAGCATCTTTCAAGTTCCTGAGGAATGGATCCTTGTTTCCAAAAGGACTGGAACAACTCGGTGAGCTTCTCGATAAGTACAGGACCAGCAGCTTTGTAGATCTCTGCGGGTATGGCATCAGCCCCTGAGACTTTGCCACCAGATTTCTGGCTGACAGCTTTCACGACTTCGGTGGGTCATCCATGGTGCTGTTGATATTGACCTGTGGAATCCTGTCTATTGCCTCATCATTAATAGATGACGGTCAGTTAAGGATGGCTTCAAAGTGTTCAGCCCATCTCTGAAGGATCTGAGCCCTCTCTGTAATGAGAGCTGTACCATCTGTATTCAGGAGGGGGAACTCCCGAGAGATCGAGGTCCGTAGAGTGTATTGAGGGCCTCATGTCATTTCTGTCAGCGTATCCCTGTATTTCATCTGCCTTGGCGCTCAGCCAGGCATCCTGCATTTTACACAATTTATTCTGGACTGTCCTGCGAGCACTGGTAAAAGCATTTTTCTTGGCAACTGATGATGGGTCGTTCTGACAGATCCGATGAAGACGGCACTTTTCAACAAGTAGAGCCTGTATCTCCTCTTCATACTCATCGAACTAATCATGCTGCTTGCGGGTTGAGGGCCCGAGCATCTTCAGTGCAGATGAATGGACAGCATCCCTGAAGCATTCCCAGTCGTGCTCAGCGCCGCCTGCAAGATGTAGGTCAGCAAGCTTGACTTCTAAGTCTTCAGCCATTGCTGAAGCTATGTTGGGGTTCTTCGGCTTGGCCACATCGATTCTTTTCATAACCTTGCTTCCTTGTGGTCACCGCTTGGGTCTGATGTGGAGCCTTATTTTGGAGACACTGAGCCTATGATCTGTCCAGCAGTGAGCACCACACATGGCCTTAGTCACCCTGACATCCTGCCTGTCTTTTCTCCTGACAATGACATAGTCAATAAGATGCCAATGCTTACAGCGGGGGTGCATCCAGGAGGTCTTGTTACGGGTAGGCAGACAGAAGGTTGTGTTGGTGATGAGGAGGTCATGTGCTGCACAGGTCTTCATTAAGAGTTGGCCATTACTGTTACACTTGCCATTCCATGCTTCCCAATGACTCCCTGCCAGATTGCAGAGTCACAACCAACTCTTGCATTGAAATCGCCAAGCAAGTTCAGCTTGTCGATACTGATAGTAGGGCATCCAATTCTTAGTAGAACTTGTCTTTCATCTCGTCCGGGTTGTTCATTGTGGGGGCACAGGCGCTGATCAGGATGGCTTGACTTCTGTTCTGTAGCGGAAGCTATAATGTCATAAGCTGGTCGTTCACACCCTTGGTGTTTCTTGATTAATTAGGGGATCAGCGGTTATGGGGAAAAGACAGGAGAATGGGGATGAGAAAAATATCTGCCATAATTGAATGGCGGAGCAGACTTGATGGGCCAAGTGGCCTAACTGTGCTCCAATGTCTTGTGGTCTTATGGACTTCTTCAGAGTTAAAGAGAAGGAGAAAGGCAATTTTATACTGTGTAAGAGAGAGTCAAGCAGCTGGAGGAATAGAAGGTAAGTGATTGTTGGGAGCTAGGCGAGATCACAGACAGATCATGAGACAGAGGAAGGGCTAATGGTAGAAGATGGTGCGAGTGTTTGCATAAAGATATCAGATTGTGTTAATGGGAGGATAAGGTCAGTGCTCAGTGAAAACAAAACTAAAGAATATGTGACAGATGGACTGGTTTTGATGGTGGGTGGTGAGTTTGCATTGGAACAAAAAATATATTTTATAATAAAAGGGTCAGGATAGAGGAGAATGGTCCCAGTGTAAAGTTGTTGAATTTGTTGTTGAATCCTGGGAGCTATAACGTGCCTAACCAGAAGATGAGATGTTGTTCCTCCATTTTGCGTTTGGCTTCACTGGAACATTACAGCAGGCCAAAGACAGACACTTGGGCATGAGTAAGGTGCTGAATTGAAATGGGAAGGAAAGTCGGGGTTATGATTGTGGGCCAAGCAAAGGTGTTTAATAAGGCAGTCACACAGTCTGCATTTACTCTTCTCAATGTAAAGAAGATCACATAGGGAACAGCTAAAACTGAAAGAGATGCAAGTGAAAAGTTGCTTCACCTGAAAGAAGTGTTTGTGGCCTTGGACAGTGAGGAGCATGGAGGTAAAGGGGCAGGCTCTGCATCTTCTGCGATTGCAAAGGAAGGTGTTGTGGGAAGGGGACGAGTCATCGGGGTGAGTTAAGGAAAATGTCAGACATGTCAGAAGCACCATTTTCAAAGGTAGCATCACTGAAACAGATAACGGAGAATGTGATGGAATCCTGACAGGAGGCAGGGTGTGAAGGAGCTTTAATCAAGATAGCTGAGAGCTTGTAAAGGTTGGTGGTCAGTATATCACGTGAAATGTAGACCGAGGTGACAAGCAAGGGAAGTGTTTGAAATGGAACTGTAAGTTGCAAAATGAGGTAGCATACATCGTCTGTTTCTGTTCATAGTCTTTCTGAAGTAACATGTTGACTGATATGACTTTGTAGGAAACCCAAGTACAGCCTAGTCAAAAACACCAAAAAGCGAGCAGGCACTTAGTAATACAGATCTTAAATTCTGCTGAAAAGTGAGACATGTTGCTGAAGCTTTTCATCTTGCCTCATCAGGAAAAACACAAGAAAACTAAATTTCAATCAATTATTATCCTACAGGAGTAAAGAATGCCAACTGGATGATAAGTCATTCCAATTGGCTGAGATGTTGCCACAGGGAAAGCAATAGGGTCCCCAAAGCTTCTGGGTAATTCAGAATTGTATTAAGAACTGACTCAAAACACATCTGGAGGGAAATTAGCTGAAGATTCTGCATTCTGACTACTTTTTATAGACAGAGACAAGGATATGGATAGCCTGACATGCCATATACATGATTTCCTATAATCAATTAGATAAGAGACAAATTCATTTGCAGAATGCTGGATGATGATTCAGTGCTATATTCTATGTAAACTCTGCCTAAAATAACAACTGTTACCTTACATTTTTTTTTTCATGGGACTGGTAAGATCAGCATTGCCCATCCCCAAGTAGCCTTGAACTGAGACCATTTCAAAGAGCAGTTGAGAGTCAACCACATTGCTGTGGATCTGGAATCACACGTATGGTAGACTGGGTAATGACGGCAGATTTCCTTCCCTAAAGGACATTAGTGAACCAGATAGATTTTTACAACAATCGACTACAACAATCAGTTATTATAGTCACAATTGTGGAGACCAGCTTTATATTCCAGATTTATTTAGCTGCTGTGGTGTGATTTGAACCCATCTCGCAAAACATTAGCCTGGACCTCTGAATTACTAGACATCAGACTTTACCACAATGCCACCATCTTGCCAATTCACAATGAATTTTCACATTTCACTAACATCCATTCTATCTTTTCCTGCATCTACAGGACTGCCACACCCATCCAAGCCACATGCTATTTAGCTGCAAGTCCACCAGTTGGCAAGAGAAACAAAAGTCATTGACAAATGTACACAAAACATAGTTTGATTTTCATTATAAAAAAGGTTTCAAATTTCTCTATGCAAAGAATTGTGATTTTGTACACCACTGAAGCTTCAAGACAAACACAGTTCACTGACATTACACTATGTTTGGAGCTTGTTAAGGTATTTTCAAAACTGAAAAGTTCAGAATTACTCTTTTTTATAACATATAAAATTCTGAAAAATACAAGTTGTCAGATTGCTACCGTGAATGATTTAAAGCAGAAATCAGCCAATTGTGGATCCCCTATTAGTCAGTCTTCACTGAAGTAAAATTAAGTAATCTCCATTCATCAGCAATGAAGGAGGCAGTTGATAACTCTTGGTTTCATTAAATGCTAAGGGAACAAGTAGACACGTTTAATCAACATGCAAAAGCAGCTTATTGCTGAGGACATTCAAGGCAACTTGAAAGTATCACTTTACATTGCATTAAGTATGTTGAGCTTTATACACTGTCAGAGAAGTTGATTGCCAGAGAATACATGATCACATCAATGTACTGTAACTGAGCAGCAGTTAGCTGGCCCTTACCTGCATACTGACTGTAATCAGTCACATTATGCGTTATTTATTTTGCAATCAGCCTATTACACAGTACAATAAACGAATACCATTTGGAGGGCTGCAAGTGCTTGCTGCACCTTACTGAAAATTCTAGCTACTCCCAATCTTGACTAAAAATCTGCTAGTGGGATAGGTTATAGCTTGATCATAAAATACACAGTGTGCCTTTGGTGTGTTTGTGAAAGGCTGAGCTTTCAGTTAGGTTGAACATAAAAGTACATTTTTAATATCAAACAAACAGGTTAGGGGAAAGCACTGAATTTTTCCTACAGAGTGAACCATATGATTTACTTACGTGATTTAGTGATAACGTCCTGCAAATCAGCCATAGAATCAATTATTGCAGACAGAAGGTCCGAACTGGAAAACCAGTCCAAAGCCTGGGTAAAGTGGTTCTGCTCTCTTCTCTGTCCTGGTAAAAGTGTAACAAAGTAATGTGACAATACATGTAGTAACAGTAAACAGCACAGAACTGTACTAAACTATAAAACACCAATGCCAATATTTGTGTGGACTCCAGTAAAACAGGTTTAATTTCAATGTGGAACGTTTTTTGCCTTTAAATATCATCAGTTTTTAACGCACATTTTGAATGATAGGAATTGTGCATGTTTCCCTGGATGTGCTGCTAAATATTGTTCAGTCTTCAGCCTGTGACAACTTGCCTTTCTCAAGCAACCTGTTCGCAAAATAACTTTCAGCATCAAAAATTCAATTTCATTAGAGCAAATTACTAAAATTATAGAAGACGATTTAGTGAATCTGACCTCGACGAAGATGATAACATCCGCTTTCTGCTGCCCATAAACATTGAGCTATTGCAACAGTTGCAAAAATAGAATGAATTTGCAGTACAAAATGACCTACTTTGTGGAACTAAATTGAGCCAACAAGATAGCTTTAAGAAAAGGAATCAGTCACACTGATTTTCTAAGATTGGGATTATGGTTTGCTAACGTTTGGTGTTTCCATTAGTTATTCACTTGGATACAGATGTTGGGTTTACTCCCACTTGTGGTCTGAGCATCTTACTCTGTCCATACTGTCCAATATCAAACTAAATAAGCATATAAGCAGAGAGTTTGTGGGATGAATGAACCATGACAGCTGCCAGCAAATCAGCACAAAACTGCACGATGTGTAGCCACAAACCAGCTGAACATTTGAGGGAATGCAATCACTTACTATTGAGAAGGGTGCCAGGTTCAAGTAATGTAAATGTTGCTGTTGAGAGAACCATAGACCTTGGGGAAGATAGTTATGCATACAAAGCCTAACACTCTCTCATCCTGATTTGCTTTGGCTGTGGGATAAGATATTTACATGTTCCTTTTGGTAAAAGGAGTCATACCTAATGTTGTATATTTCACATATTTGAGATTCCTTAGAATAATGTAGAGGTGACACTAGTTTTAAAGAATGCAGGAGATTTATATTTTTATATAATGCTTTAAAATGTTGACTCCATATTTCAGTTCAGTTTTAATAGCCTTTGTGTCTGTTTACTTTTCTCTGAGTCCACACCCAGATTTAACCAATTAAACATGGAGCATTATTCCGTTACCAGACTTTCCTCATCAAAGCAACTGAACCATTGAACATTTACACCTATCGCGTTGATAAACTATGAATGGGAAGATGTTGCTAATATCGTCTGTCTCGGCCTGTAGCATAAAAGTTAAAGACCACAGCAACCTTGACAGCCACCAACCATGCTCTTCCCCAAGACTTAGGTTGTGACTGTGGCAGGCTAAATAGTGATGGCCTCCTTGATGAAGTGGAAGCATCGGAGGCATTGTTCCTTCAAGATGTTCATGTTCCCTGTAGAGTCACTTCGGGGAAAGCCTCCTGTGTAGTGCTCCCGACTTCAGCCTGGTGCTGTTTGCTCATTTGTTTCTTGCTGCTCCTCCTCCAGTCAATTACATATAATTGCAGTAAACTGTTTAGAAGGCAGCTCAGATCGTTTCAGCTCAGAATGACTCTTTTCACTGGGGCAGAAAAAGATCAGAAAATGCCGAACAATTGACCAGCAACCTCAAATGACAAACTATCAACTAACCTGTATGTAACAGAGAAGCATTTTGAGCTGTTGCAGTGTCCTTCCTGCTCAATAGTGCATGGGTTACTGGGCAAGTTGGTCACAAACCAGGCACTGGAAGTCCAATATCACAAGAGAGTCCTACAACAAGCAGACTCGAATTTTAATTATTCAGTGAGTTAACCAGTTCTCGTTTGTACTCTGAAAGCCTGCGAAGTAGCAATTTTAGTATGCAACTTGCCATATGGATGTGTTGAGATTAAAAAACGGGTATGTAGTGAGTAAAATTACAGGCCTGTGTGGGAAGTCACCTAGCCTGGTAGAGTGTCACTTTTCCCCAGCCAACTGCAGGAAAAGGATGTTTACCTAGGCACACTCCAAACCAAGGTTAAACTGTATCTTATTAACCGAGTTCAAGGGATCAAGATAATCCTAAAGAATTGGTATGGATGAATGAAATGTTTAAACTAACTTATCTTCCTTTCACAAACCACTTATTTCCTTGTGTGGCTAACACAGATCTACATCAGGCTCCCAGAGCATCAGTTAGAAAGTAACTTAGTTCTATTCACGTGGATGACAGCAATGTTTTAGATTTTCCTTTAAGAGAAATTTCTTTACAGACCAGTGAACAGTAAAACCCAAATCCAAGAAACAGTACTGCTTCAAAACATCAACCTAAAGAATGCTTATTGGATTCGCTCATTGACTTGTCACCCACATTCTACTGCAATATGGAGATCCTTTCAGTAAATGCTGGAAATACACAGGAAGCAGCCGTTTAGCCCATTATGCCAGCTTCCTGTAAATATTATCTGAATAGATTCACTCTCCTGCTCTTTCCCCCATAGTCCTGCAAATTCTCTATCTTTGATTTCCAAACCAATTCTTTGGAAGTTCCCATTAAGTCTTCACCCATCATCCTTTCAGGCAATGCATTCCAGATCATAACGAATCACTATTTTTCCTCGTCTCCACTGTGATCTGTTGTTGAATCCTAACATTTGTGCCCTTGATTACTTGCACTCCCAGTCATTGAAAACAGCTTCTCTGAATTTTTCACAATTTTGAACACATCTGTCAACTCCACCCTTTACATTCTCTATTCTAAGAATAACCACAGCTTCTCCAATCTCACCACATAAATAAAATCCCTAATTCCTGGCACCATTCTAGTAAGCACCTTTGTAAGGTCTTGTCAACCTTGCCAAAGTGTGGTTGTCCGAATATTCCGTCTGAGACGCAACCAGTGATTTATAAAGATTTAGTATACCTTCTTCGTTTTTGAGCTTCAAATCTCCATAATGAAGCCAAGCAACCATGTATTTTTACAACAAATAGATGCTTGGTATTACAGAACTTTATTGCTGAAGACATGCTCACAAAGCATTTCATCTTGCACTCATCAGCACATACAATAATACCAAATCTCAAAGGGAACAATAATCTTCAGGGAACAGCCATTCCCGATTCATCTCATTGCCTTGACCAAAGCTGATTTGGTTTAAATCTAAACATAAACGTGGCAGTTAGCTATTTCCTGGTCCATTCTCTATGGCAACATATCCACCAACTGAAGTCCACTTGCCAACACATCACCACCCTTTTCACATGCAGGATAAATTGCTGTTCCCTTTGAGATTTAGTATCGTTACAAACTCATCCTGATGAGTAAAAGCTTCGGCAGTATTTATCTTTTCTCAAGTGATGTTTTTATAACTGTTTTCTCATTGTCTTGTCACCTTCAAAGATATATGCAAACCTCAGATGCCCTCTGCCTGCACCAAATTTAATATCTCGTCATAATCAAGTGCCCTGTGGAAAAGGCAGTGGAAGCAGATTCAATAGTAATTTTCAAAACAAACTGGATAAATACTTGAGATAGGAAAATCTGTAATGTTTTAGGGAAATTAAAATGGGCTGAATGGTCTTCTGTGATCTATTACTTTGGTAAATTACCTACTGAAATTTCTAAAAGAACAGCACAATATTTTATTTCTGGGATTCTGTGAAGATAACAATGTCCATTTGAAGAATATGATGCCCGAACAAAGCAGATGACCTATTTCAGATTCCAGAATGGCTCTCAATAGCTGGTTCCCAAAGTCATCTAAATAATTTATATACATCAGATGTAAATGGCAAATTCCTTTTTAACACAACCATCAGAGGCGATGGACAATCACTGAGTTACTAGATGTGAAAGGCATGTTCCACATGCTTCCCCAGTAATGGATAGGACCCAATGTTAACTTCAATCCAAAGGGTTTCAAGTGAGTTAAAATCTTGCCCACAATGTTAATGGAAGCTGGACAAAAGTGGTACAGCTTTGACACAATCAACTGTTAGTGG
Source organism: Carcharhinus amblyrhynchos (assembly GCF_965287045.1). Classification (NCBI taxonomy): domain Eukaryota; kingdom Metazoa; phylum Chordata; class Chondrichthyes; order Carcharhiniformes; family Carcharhinidae; genus Carcharhinus; species Carcharhinus amblyrhynchos. The sequence goes on from NC_137328.1 coordinate 1,684,535, forward strand.
TCAAAAGGTGAGGCGTCTGGGTCCTACGTAGTGTCACGTAACTGAAAATTTTAAGAGGACTTTGACATGAGTTCTCCTTTGACCTGTTGGCGTGGGTAGTGATATCACAATGTCATCCAGCAGCTTAAAATCTGCTGAGATAAACTCCAGACCTCCAACATCGCAAGAGTGGCTCAGGTTGCTGGGTTTCAGTCCACAGAAAAACCCAGAATACGCTACCAAAGTATTCTATACAAAACCCTTCAGTGGAGAAGGTGGATCATTTTTCATGGTTGGGGGTGTTCCAGTGTCTCTGACTGGAGACTGCGATGTGGCGCTCTGAGTTTCATGAAGTGATTCTCGAGGAATCCCAAAAATCATCATGCAGAAAAAAATATCAGAATTTCTCTCATCTAAATTTCCATGGCATTGTTGACAACAGGCAGAGGGGGTATCATTCACCAATTCACAACTCCTATGGGAAGATTCATTCTTTTTAAGAAATGTCAATTTTCCAAAAGAAAGGGGAGATTATTGGAAAGTTCATCTTTGTTGCACATGTGTAGTGAGGGTCAAGGTTTGACGCTTTATAAACACAAATGCAAACCAAAACAATAATTCAAACCAGTGTACTTGTTTTATAAAAATAATGCACTGTAAATATGCACATGGCACCCATCAATGACGGTTACATACAGCGCTGACAGAGGACAGAATGGTCATTTTATTTTTACTTATGCTTAATATCACCACCAGTTTTCGTAGTCAGTCAGAAGAAGGAACAAGAGATAGACAAGGGGTAAAAGTTTGTAGATTATAGTCCCTCACAGGAAACTTGCTGCTCATTAAATGGTTATATCATTCTGCACTAATCTAATAGTCAATAAATAACTAGAAAAATACAGGTAGAGATACACTTTGTAGCAATTAATTTATTCTGTAAAATATATTGCTCAATGTTGCTAGTTTCAGTTCTGTCAAAAATAGACTGTGTTGCAAAATATTGACATTTCTCATCTGTTCTCACTCTTTAAGTAAAAGTCAGCTGGGTGAAAGAGGGCGAGATTTACTCTCTTGTTGAAAGCTGCTCCAACCCTATATTCCAGTTTGTCTCTCTTAACTCTGGGTGGCTGCTCACTTACTGCTTCCTAGCCAAAAGTTATTTGATTAGTAATTCCCTGCTGCTTCTAGAACTCGCTTCCGAAACCACAATGCTACAACACATTACCTGACCAATATCACATTGTAGTTCTTGTTGTGCAGAATTAACTACTGCATTTCCTACATTACAACAGTGACGAAATTTCAAAATTACTTTATCGGTTGTAAAACACTCTGGGACAGCCTACAATTGAGAACTATTCTAGAAGTGAAAGCCTTATTTCCTTGCAAATCATTTTTGACTGTCTACTGCCCTAATATCAATCATTCCCACTGATCATTGCATTTTGCAGACATAGCAAACATATTCTTCCACAGACCAATACACTCATGAGTTATTCCTGCTTATAATATTAATGAAAGAGTTTTTAACAATAGCAGTTTTCTCTCAAGTAGCTCATATTGTCTTTCAGGACTTCCAACTATGGTTCTGTAGAAATGCATTAATATTTGCAAACTATTGTTCCAGTGAGGGAACTCTTGTCAAGGAATGCAATGGTGGATATTATTTGTGGAGTTCAATGACAAAAATCCTTACCCCTTATCCCCACACCCCCTCAACCCCCAGAATCCAACTGGTCTTCCCTGAAACTACCATGAATCTTTCAGAGGAACCCGCCACCTTTTATCTGCTACAGCTGAACAATGACAACTGACCTGACACAGGAGCAAATGAACAGTCACCCAGCCATCTGAAGTGAAGAAAGATAGCTGAAAACTGTTTTGGTGCATTTCTAAGTTTTAGTTAGTTTGTATTTGCCCTGATTCCAACAAATCCAAGGTGGCGCCAGAGTAAGCTGACTTCTTGCAAGCTGTGCCCAGCATATCTTTTCATTCTAAATTTTACTCTTGTCTTATGCTTCTAAAACTGCATTCTAACTCTTTTAAACTCTCTCCCTCCCAGCAATGACTGTAACACTACATTCTGCACTCTCTCATTTCCTTCTCTATGAACAGTATGTTTTGCCTGCATAGCGTGCAAGAAATGATACTTTTCACTGATTGTTAATGCATGTGACAATAATAAATCAAAGCAAATCAGTAAATATCTTTGAACAGAAAGGTGCCAGCTTTTCCATCAGCTGGTTAGTTTAGGTCATTAAAGCACTAACAGTGCTAACAATGCCAAGGTTGCAGGTTCAATCCCCGTACTGGCGAAAGTGTATGTTCCGAGAGAAATTGAACATCCCTTTGTCGGTTCGTAAGGAAAAAGCTTGGATGAGCTTCCCACACAATCTGCAGTAACTATTCAGCACTTGAAGCAGAGCGCACCACAGTTGAAACATTCTAACAGTGGAACATTTTTCCACTATGTGCCTCTTCAGGAGGGACATGGATTAACTCGAAATGAAGAATCTTCTTCTATGTTCCATTATTTGAAATCATCTTAAGCCCTCAAGGGAGAATGAAATTGATCAATTCTCAAGTTTTTCCATGGTGAACAACTGCACCACATAAATGAACAGGCATTTAGATTCATCCTGTAAATTCCTTACAATATTGATGGTCGAGACAAAACGAGTCATGAATTCCTTCCATGAGAAGCCAGCAAACAGCTGTGGATTCCTCAGCCAATGACCTTTGGGAACTGAGACAGCCACCAAACAAAATGGAAGCTGATCCATTGTGATCCAAAGAGAGTTTTAAAGAAATCAATGGTGTGCAACATTCAACAATCTCCAGTGCTGCATAAACAAACCTCAATCTGGAGGAATGAGGCAAAATTTGACAGTCATAAGTGCTGCAGAAGAACCACTACCATAAAGAATGAAGGGAAACCGACTATTCTATGCATTGACCAAAACTGCATACTATTCCTTACAGTAATCAAGAGTCCTTTGAGAAATGCTTCTCATGCCAGTTAGATCTCCACTCATTACAATTGTCCTTAGGCAATGGAGGAGAGAAGTTGGCCACATTTCCAATTCCAATTACTATCCAGTGACCCTTCCTGGAAAGATGTATGTCAGACCAGGACTGAATCATGCTTGGCTGCAATAAACTCTGCAATCAAACAGATTGCCAAAACTTAGCGTTTTGGCTGATGTATTGAAAAAAAAATCAAAAAGGCAATTTTAAAGTTACTGGCACCCATGGGACAGTAGCACCACACACCTCATTCTCAGATTGGGGTGGTGGGGGTGAGGTTAGAAATTAAAATTTGAAGATAGTACAACATGAAACAGAACCTGCACATGTGTACATACAGGCCAGGATTCTCCCAGCCCACTGCACTGCTGGAATAATGCAGCAAGCCGGGGGACATTAGCGGGACTCATGGCCAGCATCTGACCGATCATAAGTCTCGAAGGTTCTTTTTTCTGATATAATCAACCTTGGGGTTGTGCCCTTGGACAGTGCCAGTCTGGCATCTTGGCCCTGTCCATTGGGCATCCTGTCACTGGACAGTGCCACAGGGGCACTAGCCCTACTCAGGGAAGGGTGAGGGGAGGGGGAAACAGCGATCCAATGCACACTCTGCAATGAGAGAAAAAGGGAACGGGCATTCTGAGCTGGCCAGAGGAGCAGCCGGTGGGGAGGGGGGAAAATCGGTGGAGCCTGCAAAAGAAATCAGGGAGCCAGTGATTGGGGGGAGAGGAGGGTGTGGGGGCAATGCATGTGCACCAATCTCCCCACTGACAGATCAACGCATGTGCAGTAGACAGCTGAACATTACCCTGCCGGCCTCTCCAGTCAGATGAGGCTCTTCTCCCTTTCCCACTTTCCAGCATGAGGAACTGTGTGGTGCACAGTATCAGAGATTTATTCGGCTAAGTAAGCCCAAAAACAGGTGGGAAATTCTCCTGTTTTCCCAGCCATCAGGCACTTAGTTTTTTTTGGAGAATCCTGGCTTCAATCTTTAAAGAACAAGCCAATGATGCAGATCTTAATGTTCACCAACTGATATTAAAGAATAAATAAATTCTAATGATGACTTAACACATTTCAAGGTCAGGCTTGAGAAGAGGGTGGCACCAACTGGTAACAGTGAACACTGATATTGAACTGAGGGATTTCTTGTCAAATGTCAGGTTGTCAATTGGTAGTACCTAGCCAGATCAACAAGATTACCCAGCAGTGGCCAAAGTCTGCTGACTGAATAGATAATTAACTAAGGATTGGACTTCCCAATGGGGGAGACAGTTTTTCAGTATCCAGTTGATCCTGATGTGACATACTGATTTTCTGGATTCACGAGGGGTGACATTCCAAATATTGATAGTCACATTTCTATTAACTTTCTGATTTGAGAACACAATACAAGACAAGGATCAAAAGGAAACTTGAAAATGAAAGATGTGCAGCTAAAACATTTTGCGATAAATTTCAATCCAAAAATGACAGCCAGGCTAGTACTTACCTGAATGAATGATGTAGGATTTCACTTTGCCAGTGCAAATTGCAAGTCTTGGTTTGTTCTTAAAGCCCTCTGTCCAGGTAAATAGGGGTTTACATCCTAAACCGAATGCTCGAAGTCTATTGGCCGCTATAATTACAATAACGCTTTTTCGGAATATCTGAATCAATCCTTTTTGAGACCTTTTTTTCTTCAATTTGCTTGGGTTACTTTCCAAAGAAAGTACCTGGACGACTGTCCTGATTTCATTTTTGAAAAATTCACAGGTATGCATTTGCTCTTGAAGGAAGTCCTTCTGCATAGACAGTTCACAGGATTTACTGTATAATGGATATAATGCACCTGCCATCAGAGCACAAGCTGCCAGCAAAGCAACATGCTCCTTCTGTTTCTGAGACAATAGTTTCTTCGTAAGAGACAGTTCAAGGGTCACCTTGTCCTTGACTTTTGCCAGGCTAGATAATTTTTCTTTGGCTTCTTCTGCTCCAAGATGGCATGTCTGTGAAAAATTATGGAATTCAGCCGGTTGTAATTCTTAATTCTGTTTTAAATAATTCATTAATTCTTTTCATTATGAATTTATGGGAGTAACAAAGCAGCTTCTAGCCAGACTTTTAATTACGATGAGAAGCTTCCAACACTGAAATATCTGCACTTTTACTTATTTCTTTAAAAAGATAACAAAATGAGTGAGTCAGTTGTATTCTCAAGAGTTCCTTCATCTTTGTGGGGACCAAGAACACCTCCTGATTATCATCTCTGAATAGGAATACGAGCTATTTGAGCCCGAGAGCTTGAACATTCATATCAGAGCCAAGTGGATGACGCACAAGATCAGAGCATGCTGGAAAAACTCAGCAGGTCTTCCAACATTGAATAGGAGAGAGTCAAGGTTCTGGGGGCATTGATTCTGTTTCTCTCTTAGTCGATGCTGGCAGACCTGCTGAGTTTTTCCAGCATCCTCTGATCTTGTTTCGGATTCCAGCATCTACAGTATTTAGCTGGTTGACATAAGCTTATAGATGTCAAAAGCAAACAAAAACACCCAAATAACCAGGAAATGGTTGTTCACATCCTATCTACCTGAAAGATAATGCAGACTAAAAACATGATGTCCTGTCCAAAGGGAAAATAATACTTTGACCTTGACGTCCAGAAAAATTATATAATAGTTGTTGGTTTTTCCTGTATCATTAGTTTTCCATTAGCCTTTACATTTCCACTTGCTAACAATGGGAAGGGTTCGATGGAATAGACTGCCCACACAGTGGCTCAGTTAAAATAATTCTGCTAAGCTTTTGGAATCTTTGATATTTTAATTTTGAGGTTAAGTATTGTTGAAGTCAAATGCTGCACTCCTGGTTACATGCTTTTTTGCATCTGAACAAAGTCATCATATACTAATAAATGTGACAATAATAAATAAATCAAATCAAAATAAATTTAACTCAATTTAAGGCTAAAAGATACAATTAGGTAGTGTGGTATTTTGCAAGGTGGACAGGGGAACATGGTGGGAAATCACTGTCATGTCTGATAGAAGTTATCATTGAATCCTATAGTGCAGAAGGAGTCCATTCAGCCCATTGAGTCTGTACTGATCACAATCCCACCCAGGCCCAATCCTCATAACCCCATGCATTTACCCTAGCGAGTCCCCTTGAAACAAAGGACATTTTAGCATGGCCGATCCACCTAACCTGCACACTTTTGGACTGTTGTGAAATGAGGCAAATAGGCAACAGTTGTTCTTGGAACTTTACAGAAACTGTTTGAAGTATTGGAAACATCCAATTCTAAAAACAATAGCTAAAACTCATTGCATTCTGAAAGTTTTGATATAGACAATGGCAAACTGGAAACCATCTTTTCCTGGGCCATTAGCAGCACATTGATCGTGCAAGCACAAATACTGGCAATTCTTTTTCATATCCTTGGAATAGGTGAAACAGCTCGTTAATGCTCCGAAGGCGGATGTGAGGCAAATTGGTCAGGACACATGCTTTTAGATTTGTGCATTATGCACTGCTTGTGAGTGAAGAGAGTTTAAGTTGTGGTCCAGTAGTAAGATTGCCTCTGCAATTTCTCAGCAGAAACAGCAGTAATGCTTATTAGACAAGTAGAAATCACTTCACAATGACTGTAACACTATATTCTGCACCGTCTCCTTTCCTTCTCTATGAATGGTATGCTTTGTCTGTATAGCGCTTAAGAAACAATACTTTTCACTGTACACTAATATATGTGACAATAATAAATCAAATCATTTCAGTCTGTTTTAGATTCTCAGTTTTGTGCTTTCAAGAGTGCTGTCAACAAGTCTTTGACAAATTGGAAAGCAGGACTGGTTCACACCCTCCTTGAAAGGAACATTCTGTCCTGTTTAAGATGTTTCCAAAATGGCATGGGTGAGAAAGTCAAGAATTTACTGCGTCACAAAATAATGGCCACAATCTTGTATCATCCCAATAATGGATTTTCTTTTGGGTATTTAGATATCTGGCATGCCAACCTGAAGATCCTGAGCAAAAGTACTGAGAAATCTATACCAAACAAACAAAAAACTCCAGGTAAAGACTTAAAACTCTCTCTCCATTTACACAAGTCCTGAGAGCAGAGTGACAAGACTTTTGGAGCTGAGTATTAGGGGTCTTTGAAATGAATGCAGACGTACTGCTGGACTTGAGCTCACCAAAAATCATGTAGCTTATCAATAAGGTTTTGTTAAACTTCCAATTGCTTGTTTGGCTAAGAGCACATTTATTAGATTTTTGCACAGTGGAGCTTTCGTGTTGTTAAAATGGGAAAAAGCTCATTCTCAAGTGACAAATTTACCCATCTGGGTTCGATCATGCTAATGAATTGTCAACAGTGCCCTTAAATAATGCAAATCAGCTTGGTTCAGTTATTGGAATCTAAGGCCATTCATAAAGGATTGCTTTAGATTCTGAATCTCCAATGCAAGGTTACCTTGGGATTACTTCAATACCTCTTCCCGAAAAGACAAAATCATACTTATAATCATAGTGGAAGGGATAATGGAAGTGACCAATATGGAGCTTGGCTTTGAGGAAATTATCTGTAAACTAAAGCACATAGCCTCCTCAGTGTCCCTTGCTGTGCATATCACTATATCATGGTAATGCACCATACTCCATCACATATAATCCAAAGATACCTCTTTGGGTGAGGTACTACTGGGTTGCTGTGGAGGTGACTAGCAGGACTTTTTATTTCTACACTTTACTATATTACTGCCTATCATGGGATTTCCTATATTTATCTTTTATATGATAGGCTGTCAAAGAAATCTGATTAAATCACAAAACCTAGCTGAGAATAGTGGAAAAATTGCCCCAATTCCCTCTTTCAGTACTTGTGGTGGATGAAAGCAAAAATCCAAGAATATATTGTATAATTCCACCAGGCTCAGGTTGGAATTCCTGTTAGTCAGGAATGTAAGTATGAACAGATATTATTGTCAAAGGGAATGTGCAGGATTGTTGTGTGGAGGCATGTTGAGCAACAGTATTATTTTTCTCATTCTCATCTCTCAATTTAGGCTCCTGTATTTATGAGAACGTTGTACAGCACTGTTTGACAGTGTAATATAGCACTGGGATCCACTGGAACCAGTATACCTACTGGCACCATTACTTTTGCCGTCAGCGTTTGTGTGTTAGAAGCCATCATTGTATTGCACGACTGGAGAATATAACATCAAAAAAAATCCCTCAAAATCTGATATTGGATTCCTTGATTAATGACTTACATCTGGTTTGGCATGAACTGTGTGGGTGAAAGCATTTCTCAATTGATGCTGGTACTTTACGTTATTCAACAAAGTCAGTGTAGATTAGGAGTGGAATACTAATCAGTGCCAAGATCCTTGTACAATCCTGTGAAGTGCTAATTACTATGCCAAGGGGTGGCTTAATCATCTGCACATCAGCTGAGATTTTCAACGCCTATGATTTTTTATTAAATTGTTTTTAAATTATGAGTTGCTGGCAAGGTCACAGTTATTGCTCATCCCAAATTGCCCGAAGAAGGGAGTGGTAGACCTTAGAATCGTAGAATCCATACAGTGCAGAAAGAGGCCATTTGGCCCATTGAGTCTGCACCAATCACAATCCCACCTGCCCCTATCCCTGTATCCCCACATATTTACCCTGCTAGACCCTCCCTGACATTAAGTGGCAATTTAGCATGGCCAATCAACCTTCACATCTTTGGACTGCGGAAGGAAACTGGACCACCTGAAGGAAATCCATGCAGTGCCAAAGAGAATGTGCAAACTCCACACAAACAGTGACCCAAGCTGGGAATCAAACCCAGGTCTCTGGCGCTGTGAGGCAGCAGTGCTAACCACTGTCATCATGTTACCCCACCTTCTTGATAAGGTTCAAATGGAACACTGTCAGAGGGAAGGCAAGAATCAATATTGATGTGGGACTAGATTTCCATTAAGGCCAGACTGGGTAAGGACAGTAGGTTTTGTTTCCTGAAAGACATTAGTTAACCAATGAGGTTTTTAAATGCCTACTTGACTGCCTCACCTGAATGTATATTTGATCATGCATTGAAGGTGTTCACTCTGGGTACAGACCTCTAGTTTACTTGTCTAGTAACACCGATAAAAGGACACATATTGCTGAAGCCTTTTGTCTTGCACTCATCAGAACAATTCTTGCATTTGTCCTGGTGAACAGAAGATGAAAAGCTTCTACAATGTGCAGCAATGCTCAGGTTCTGTACTACTAAACGACTATTTGTCCAGTAACATAGCCACTATACTACCATTGCTTATAGTGCTGAACCAATTTTCAACTGGAGTTGGAAGAACTGTATGAGCCATTATAAATCCTGATAATCACTGTCCCTAATCTAGTTTAGAGTCAATATAGAAAGTTACTCCATTCCTATCTATCATCTACTGATGCTGTCTTTAAAGTGGATCCTATCTGCACCAAATTCATTGTGTGACAGACATGTTTACTGAAACAACAATAAACACTGGAAGGAGGGAAAGGAAGGACCTTCTATAGTTTGTAACAATATAACTTAAAGACAAAGGAAAAAATACCTCAGATGCTGCAAGTTAGAAAAGCAAGAAAGGAAAATAATGGAAATATACAGCAGGTCTGGCAGCATCTGTGGAGAGAGAGACAGAGTTAATGTTTCAGGTCACTGACCTTTCATCAGTTAATGAAACATTACCCGTTTCTTTCTCTCCATAGATGCTGCTAGGCCTGCTGACATAGGACAAATTGGATAAGTGTGGAGTTCTTCATCAATTTTGACTCCGTCCGTAAACACATAAGTGTACTTGTCAGAAACAAACTGAGCACACCTTAGGTAGCTGCTATTCAGCCCTACAGTCAGTCAATTCAGTTACATTGGTATTACCTGTGCCCTTGAATGAACCTCCCCAAGGAGTCCAGAGTAATGTTCCTCCAAGTCTATTTTCTGTTTTTTCCAGCTAGCCTCTCTCTCCTTCATCTGTTCAGTTAGTTTAGTGAAGGCAGCCTCTTGGCTTTGTTGCAGATGGTGTATAGTTTCATCCTTATTTCGGCAAATGCGTTCCCAGTATGATTCCTTCAAGTTCCAGAATTAGGACTGGATTAGAAACATTCATATAAACATGTACTGTTCAAGTCATAAATACGACTCTGATCCATAAACTTTTACATCTCACAGTTGACTGCCCATCATATCACGTATGACTGTTAAATTCCTCAAATTGCCATATCTAAACATGTGTGAACTATGAGGAATGACTTTTCTAGATGTAAACACTTAGATTTCTTAAGGCAAATACCAAAAGCATGCTTTACTTAATTTACACTGTCAAAATTGCCAGGAGCAATGAATATAAAAATAGTTATTCCTTGACAGTATTGTAATGTTTTACTGCAGTGTATTTTCAAAACTCATGCTTATAACCTAGAATATTATAAATTGCAGTGTATAAGTCAACCCAGTGTATAAGACAAGCCATTTATCCAGCCTCAAGAATCATGCTTTTGCATATGCTCAGCATACAAGTCAACTTCCTATCCAGTTACAACATTCTATACGTGCATTAGCTACTAGCCCCTCACATTTCATTCATCATTGCCTTATAACTGGGCACAAGGGATCAAGCAGGCAATGTGGGCTATGTTGTGAAGATGCACAGGAACTTAAGACAAACCCACTCTTTGCATTTTATGCTGATGACATTTCAAAATGGTAAATATACATGCTGGTGGTTCACTTCTGTACTAAGCATACGTACACCATGACCCCTGTTTTTGGTGGCATTTTGAGACTTCAATGTTCAACTTATACTATGTATAATGCACAATAGCAGAATATTTAGGAGACAACAACTACTTCAATGCATGGAAAGTTTGGTAATCAGGATATGAAACCTTTACTACTCAGTTTAGAGTTTTATTTTCCTGTTGAAACAATTTTGTAGGGAATTGAAGGCAACATACAATCAGAGGGATAAACTGCCACGTGTTCTTCATAAAAACAAAGAACGATAATAGATTAGCAAACTAAAATAATGGCAAATTCATTCAAGTATGCCCCATGAGAGAGTGAAATTCCTCTTTTCAAGAAAATGCAGCTCTACAATCAACAAATTGTGAACAAGTCTGCAGCAGCATAATTTAGAAACGTGGGATTGAGAATTTAGCATCTCATCACTAAATTACAGAAAAACTAAAAGTTCATACAAACATGATTTAATTTAAGGCACATTTAATTTGAGACAAAGCAGAGGAAGAAAACAGCATGGAGAACATTACCTACATCTCATCAGTGACAATTAAAAATAGAAGGAATTAGCACAACTCAAGCAGTCAGGCTCCAAGACCAGTCTATGGTCTGGTTTAATGAATGCACAACACAATAGTTATATATTCAAATACATAAATGTTTTAATTAGATTACAATTGTTACTGGGCAGCCAGCTTATAATATAACACTGGTCACTTCAGTGAAAAGCATGTCATTGGACCCTTTTCCATTGAGGGCTTCCACTATCCCATCCTGCATATTGTTGTGTTGGGTTAATAGTCAACAACGAACACAAAATGGATGGCAGTGAAATGAGGAATTGAAAAAAGAATCCTCTTCGTATTTAAATAGTGAAAAATTTCTACATCAGATCAGATGTGTTGGTGGTGGTCCAGTTGGTAACACTGACTGACACACCACTACAATACTGAGGGAATGCTGGACTGGTGGGAAGACCACATCTTCACAAAGTTTTTTTTCAAAGAAGAGCAGGAATCCCTGGTATCTTGGTCAATATGTGTCCCTTATCAACACCATAAAAACAGATTACCTTCTTCAACATGGAGGAGGACCAGTGAAAATACACTGACATTACTGAGGTGGGGGAGTTTACCTGCAGTATACCTGCAGGACTGGATGATGAGTGATCTTGTGTCTTATGTCAGATTAAAACCTTTGTTCCTGCACATGGAGATTAAATAGCCAATTGGAATCATTCCACATTATGTCAAGAAGCGGATGAAGGTACTGGATACAGCAAAGGCTATGGGTCCTGACAATATTTCAGCAATAGCACTGGCATCTACCCAGCAATGTGGAAAATTGCCTGGCATAATCTGAAGCACGAAAAGCAAGACAAACCCAACTTGGCCCCATCAGTCTATACTTGATCATCAGTAAAGTAATGGAAGGGGTTGCTTAGCAATGACCTGTCAACTGATGCTCAATTTGGGTTTTGCCAGGACCATTCAGCTCTTGACCTCATTGCAGCCTTGGTTCAAACAAGGACAAGAGAGCTGAATGCTAGAGGTGAGGGAAGAGTGACAGCCCTTGACGTCAAGGTCACATTTGACTCATTAGGACAAAGAACCCTAGCAAAACTGAAGTTAGTGGGAATCTGTGGGAAACCTCTCCACTGGTTGGAATCATAGCCAGCACAAAGGATGATGGTTGCGGTTGTTGAAGGTCGATCATCTCAGTTCCAGGACGTCACTACACGAGTTCCTCAGGGTAGAATCCTAGGCCCAACATCTTCAACTGCTTCATCAATCACTCCTTCCATTATAATGTAAGAAGTGATGACTGCACAATGTTCAACACTATTTGTGATTCCTCAGATACTGAAGCAGTCCATGTCCAGATACGTACAGCAAGACCTGGACAATATCCAGGCTTCGGCTGACAAGTGGCAAGTAACATTTATTCCACACAAGTATTAGGTAGTAAACATCTCCAACAAGAAAGAATCTAACCAATGCCCCTTGACATTCAATGGTGTTGCCATCACTGAATACCCCACTGACAATACCCTGGGGTGTGGCAATGCCGGCATTGGACTGGGGTGGGCACAGTAGGAAGTCTCACAATTTCAGATTTAAGCCAACAGGTTTGTTTGGAATCATGAGCTTTCGGAGCGCTGCTCCTTCCTCACGTGAGTCATGAGAGAAAGGAGCAACGCTCCGAAAGTTTGTGATTCCAAATAAACTGGTTAGACTTTAATCTGGTGTTGTGAGACTTTTTACAACATTCTGGGAGTTATGGTATTATGGTTACTATTGACTAGAAGCTAAACTAGCTGTCTAAATAATGTGGCTACAAAAAAATGGTCAGATGCTAGGAAACCTGCGGAGAGTAACTTACCTCCTGAATCACATCCACTATCTACATGGCACAAGCCAGGTATGCGACAGAATACCATTCAATTGGCACCACATCCACAAACATTCACTTCTTCAACCACTAACAACACATGGTGGCAGCGATGTGCATGATCCACAAGATGCAGTGCAGCAAGGCACCTTAGAAAGTATTTTTCAAACCCACAACCTCCACCTTCTGCATTCTAGAAGGACAAGGGCAGCAAGCACATGGCAACATTACCACATGCAGTCCCTTCCAAACCATCCTGACTTGGAGTATATCACTGTTCCTCTACTGTCACTGGCACTATAAGTATACCTGCACCACAGACTGTAACGTTTCAAGAAGGTAGTTCCCAACCATCTTCTGAAGGGCAATTAGGGATGCATAATAAATGCTGGCTCAGCCAGCGATTCCCACATTCCATGAATAAATTTTTAAAAATTAAAGACTGGCTCCTATATAAAGGAAGTTTGGAATGATTATCACATTTGTTGCTGTACGCAGTTGGTTACTGAGTTACCTACATTACAAGATGACGGCTGTAAAGTGCTTTGAGATATTCAATATTCACGATAGGCATCATGAAAATGCAAGGCATTCCTTTTGTCCCCCGCCATTGGTCCCACTGATTACACAAGGTTCCTGAGAGTGGTTAAATGCCAACTATTATGGTTTAGGCTAAAACGCCAAAGTGTTTTATAAAAGCTACCTGAATCATAAGTTTTGCATCTTGAATTTGGTTAGGATAAGCATGATAGGTTTCACTTCAGGTATAATTCAAGTGACCCACTAGGGAGCTTTTATCAAACAAAGTTTATTTAAGAATATAGTTAACATGTATAGTAGGAAAATCAGCAAGAACTTTTATCAATCACAAACAATCATGATAATGTATAACTCATAACAAAGATATCTATAATGTTCCAATCAAACCAATCCCATAAATAGACAAGACTCTTTCCACAGGTTTAACACAGCACAGATGAATTCTGACGTGACACCAGGATCGAGGCTGTAGGTTGAATTCTGCAGTCAAATGCTCTTGAGACTCAGAACAGTTTGAAGACAAGAAAACTTCCCAAAACACTAGAGACACTCTGCTCCTGCCCCCCAAAACAGCAGATGTTTTCCTTCAGGAAGCCAAAGCAGCCAAAGATCATCAGCAGAATTTCCAAATAAACCAGGGAGAGGGGGAAAACACTGCTCTTTAGTTGGCTGTCCCTTCTAAAACCGAAACTCAAAACCTGCAGCTCCAAACTGAAAACAGGAAAAAAAAACCTGCCCAAAAACACATGACTGTCCTCATAACAACAGGATAGTAAAACTAGTCCCAGAGCAAGGATCCACCCACCCCAGACATTTTCTCTTCCGCCTTCTTCTGTCAGGAAAAAGATCCAAAAGTCTGAGGTCACGTACCAACTGACTCAAGAACAGCTTCTTCCCTGCTGCTGTCAGATTTTTGACTGGACCTACCTTGTATTAAGTTGATCTTTCTCTACACCCTAGCTATAACTGTAACACTGCATTCTGCACTCTAGTTTCCTTCTCTATGAAAGGTATGCTTTGTCTATATAACGCACAAGAAACAATATTTTTCATTGTATATTGATACATATGACAATAATAAATCAAATCAAAAACAACCCCATTTAAGTCACTCATCACAGTCAGCCCTGAAACAATTACAAGATTGAAGCTGTGAGCTGCAGAAATCATTTTTTTAAACTTTTTTTTTAAAAAGTACACTGACGTCATACAACCTTACCACTCAAAATTAAAGTTATACATTACAAGTATTTGGAGCTTTGTGAAGGCAGCTGATGCCATTAATTATCTTGATTCATTTTGGATCATGGCCTTTTCAATATATTTTGTAACAAGTATTTAAGGCAGCCTACAAGGTAGAAATCAGCCCAGCAACATTAATAGCCAATATTTCTAGCAGCATGCAAGCCTCCAAAAGTGATTCCAAAGGCATGAAAGCATCTAAAGTTGATCAGGTGTGAATTGCTCTAGTAGTAGAAACAGATTACTTGGATGACTGCTATAGAAATGTTAAGCTCCCCAAGATGGAACAGTTTCCCTAAATGATTGGGTAATTCAGGCCTACAGAAATGCTAAATTCCACAAGAGGAAAGAATTCAAGGTATGTTGACAGCTGACTTTAGTTTGACATAACAAAAAGGGGAAGTAGTCCAATTCTGGCCTTGGGTGAGCGTCTGTGTGGAGTTTGCACATTCTCCACGTCTGTGAGAGTTTCATCTGGGTGCTCCGGTTTCCTCCCATATTCCAAAGATGTGCGGGTTAGGTGGATTGGCCTTGCTAAATTGCACCTTAGTGTATGGAAATATGTTGGTTAGGGGATTAGCAGGGTAAATACATGGGGCTACAGGGATAGGATCAGGGCAAGATCCTCCGTCGGAGAGTTGGTACAGACTTGATGGGCCAAATGGTCTCCTCCTGCATTGTCGGGATTCAATGAAAACGAACCCGTAATTGAGATTTCACCTATTCCCTACTGAAATGTGCTTGCGCAACAAACACTGGCAAAAGATAGAAACTTCCCAGTTTGTGTACCACACAGTGCAATACAGCAATCCAGTCAAACATCACAAAATCCACTTCCACAATCAACTTTTAAAGAAACTATACACCAAGTATTGAAAACAAATGACTGACAGTAAATTTGATATTCAATCTTGCAGTTCTGCTGACATCCATAAACCAGTGGAAGTCAGCTGGATTCTCATTCATTATCTCAGATTCCTTAATAATCAGAACAAAAAGATCCTGGCAGACTGTCAGGATTAAAATCTTGAAGTACACATTGTATTTCTATAGAATACAGGATATAAATTGGACCATGTATATGCCTGTTCAGCCAAGCGGTATACACAATAAATTACATTTGTGATAAGAGAGATTTGTTTAAAAAAATTCTCTCATGAAATTTACACCAACACCAATGTTTGTGTGCCATCATTTATATCCAGAAATTTAGTCATTTAGAGACTAGTTTCAATTCGCTTAAGACTGCCACATCATTATTAAAGGGCAGAAAGGCAACACGGCAAAGTAATCAGCACATCATACCACTTCTAGGATGTGGTTATTAAATTTAAAAACTTAAAAAAAAACTGAATTTTTCTTTTCTGTGAACACACCATAAATACACTGCCAATAACTACTTTGAAAAAGATACAAGGAAAATCTCACTAAATAACTAGTAAAGAGTTAAGTCTTTTGATTTGATAGCTTGCTGCATGTATTAATTTCAAAAGCAAATATCAACATGAAGGAAACCTTGCAAACACAACAGTGAAAGTACAACAATACTCGCGGGACTAGTTGTCAGTTGTAAAGTTTAAATTAGAAATCAATTTGCTTAGAAGCAGATAGCTTTACCCAATCACAGCACTTAAATTAAAGCCAGACTGAAGATCATGCAAGTAAACCCATCTTAGATTTGTTGCATACTTTTTGCTTTCTTTTTCTTGGCATTTCGTTCTATCTGCTAGTAAGCTTAACCGTCACTGCGCATTACAATCACTCATCTGAATTATTATATCTTCTAGTATTAACTCCTTAACATTTCATGAATTTCTATCAAAATCAGGGGAAATAACTTTGTTGGTAGTTAACTACATTCATTGATTAATTAAAAATACAGTAATAATAATGAACTTGAAATATCAATTCCACTTTCCTGTATATGTTGCAATACACTGAGCAAATTAGATATGACAGTAAAGAGCATACTTCAAAAGTATTATCTATCGGTCTGAGCCTGATCCAGAAATTTAGATTGCTGTGTTATGTTAAAAAGGCAATATAAAAACACATATTCTATTCTAGGAATTAATAAATTTGAATCACAATTAATAAATTCAGCCAGTTAGGTGAAAGACATTTACATGTAGTTTGAATAAATTAAATGGAAAAATGTAATTAGCCAATTTGAACAGCATGAATGTAATTAGCTTGAAATAGAAAATGTTCACCAAGGTACAACACCACAGCACAAAGGAAGTAAAACATTCAAAGTGAGATAACATTATATATACAAGTGCCTGACCAAGCTAAAAGGATTCATAGAATCCTACAGTGCAGAATGAGGCCATTCGGCCCATTGAGTCTGCACCAACTACAATCCCAACCAGGCCCTATCCCCACAACCCCATGCATTTCCCCTGGCTAATCCCCCTCACACTAAGGGAAATTTAGCATGGCCAACGCACCCAACCCACACATCTTTGGACTGTGAGAGAAAACCCACACAGACATGGGGAGAATGTGCAAACTCCAACCAGAGACAGCGACCCAAGCCAGGAATCGAACCCAGGTCCCTGGCGCTGTGAGGCAGCAGTGCTCAACACTGCCACCGTGCCACCTCGATTAACATGGAGAACAAAAAAATTTTGTGGATACACTTAAGCACAAAGTGTAACCAAGGGATGATAAATATACAGTTCAGAATTGATTTTTAATTTTGTGGGAGTAGGAACATTTTGAAGGGAGCAGATATTTCAGACAAACTGGTCACTAATAGTTGTGAATGCACCAAGTGTGGTTAATAAGATTAATAAATGATAGGCACAGGTTGGCAAATGGAAAGGTGATATTATTGCTACAAGAGAGAGCTGTTTCAATGAAGGGAAGGACTGGGCATTAAATCTTCCAACTGATGTGGTGCACATGGATTTCAAAAGACATTTGATACAGTGCCATTCAACAAACTTGTGAGCAAAATTCTAGTTCATGGAATAAAAGGGAAAGTAGGCAATTGAATAACAAATTGGCTGAATGACAGGAAAGAGAGAGCAGTGATAAATGGTTGTTTTTCAGATTGGAGGAAGGCTTGAGTTGGAGGTTTGCAGGATTCAGTGCTGGGATTCTTCTTCTTCCTGATATATATTAATGACTTAGACTGTGGTGTTCAGGGCATGTTTTCAAAATTTGCAGATGATAGAGAGAACGCAAACATTGTCAACTGTTATGAAGATAATCTTGAACTTCAAAAGGACAAAGATTTACTGGTGCATTGGACAGTCAAGTAACAAATGAGGGTCAATGCAGAGACATACGAGGTGACTGATTTTGGCAGGAAGGAACTCGAAGGAGATGCAGGAATGAAGGAACCTCAGTGTACAAGTACATAAGTCATTGAAAATGGCAAGACATGTTGAGAGAGCAGTTAATGAAGCACAAAGTATCTTAGACTTTATTAATGGGTGCATTGAATATAAGAGTAGGGAGGTTATAATGAACTTGTGCAAGAAACTAGTTAGGCGCGTCTGGAGATCGTGTCCAGTTCTGGGTGCCATATTTGAGGAAGTATGTGAAGGATTGGCGAGAGTACAGAGGAGATTCACAAGAATGACTCCAAGGATAAAGAGCTGTAGCTATGAGAATAGATTGGAGAGGTTAGGATTGTTTACCTTGGAGAAAAGAAGGCCAAGCAGAGACTTAATAGAAATATTCAGAATCCTCAGGGATAGTAGAAACAGGATAGATAGTGGGAAACTGTTCTCCCCAAGGGAAATATAGAAAATAAGTGCAGGGGGAGACCATTTGACCCTCCAAGCCTGCATCACAATTCAATATGATCATGGTCGATCATGCATTTTCAGTATCCCACTCCCACTTTCCATACCCTTTGATCCCTTTAACCAATGTGTTAACTGCAGTAAGACATCCTTACTTTGCTACGCAAATCCTCTTGCTATGAAGGCCAGCATGCCATTAGCTTTCCTCACTGTCGGCTGTACCTACATGTCAACCTTCAGCAACTGCTTCACCATGACACCCAGGTCACATTGCACTTCCCCTTTTCCTAAACTCCCACCATTCAAAGAATAATCTTCCTTCCTGTTTTTGCCACCAAAGTGGACAACCACACATTAAGAACTAGAGGACACAGAAGAAAATTGTCAAAAGAAGTAGAAATGATGCAAGGAAAATGTTTGTCACTAAAAGACTGATTGGAATTTGGAACAAACTTCGTGAGAGGGTGGCGGATGTAGGTTTGATAGAGGTATTCAAAAGGGAATTGGATTGCTATCAAAAAGAAAGAATGTGCAAATTACAGGTGAGACAAGGGTGTGGGTACAGGTAGAATAGTCTTTCAGAAAACCAGTGCAGACCAGACAGGATGAATGAGCTCCTTCTGCAGTTTGAAAGTTCTGTGATTAATTGCTATTGTAGCCCAAGAAAATGTGATTTGGCCTTTTTAGTTTTTTTGATTGACTGTGGCTACAAACAGTCAGCAAAATCAGAGTACAATTTTGCCAATTTAGGAGCATGAAATTTGAGCCCATCAAGTGAAATCTGACAGCGCAACACATCTGTGAAAGATACCAAAATCTACAAATATTTATATTAGGCAATATTTATTTTGAGGTAACAAAAATGATTGACAAGGGAAGGGCCATAGATGTTATGAGAACATAAGAACATAAGAAATAGGAGCAGGAGTAGGCCATCCAGCCCTTCGAGCCTGCCCCGCCATTCAATAAGATCATGGCTGATCTGTCGTGGCTCAGTTCCACATTCCCGCCCTCTCCCCATAACCCTTAATCCCCTCACTTATCAAAAACCCATCAACCCGCGTCTTAAAAATATTTAGTGAGGCAGCCTCCACCACCTCAACGGGCAGAGAATTCCAGAGATTCACCACCCTTTGAGTGAAGAAGTTCCTCCTCAAATCCGTTCTAAACCGACCCCCCTTTATCTTGAGGCTGTGCCCCCTAGTCCTACTGTCCTTTCTGAGCAGGAAGAGCCTCTCCACCTCTATCCTATCCATCCCATTCATCATCTTATATGTCTCAATGAGATCTCCCCTCATTCTTCTAAACTCTAACGAGTACAAGCCTAGTTTATTCAGCCTCTCCTCATAGCTCAACCCCTTCAACTCCGGTATCAATCTACATGGACTTTAGTAAAACATTTGACAAGGTCTCTCATGGCAGGCTGATGCAAAGGTTAAAGCACATGGGATCAAGGGTGAACCAACTAGATGGATTCAGAACTGGCTTGGCCATAGAAGACAGAGGGTAGCGATGGAAGGATGTTTTTCTGAATGGAAGTCTGTAACTAGTGGCGTCCCACAGGGATCAATGCTAGGACCTCTGTTGTTTGTAATATATATAAATGACTTGGGAGAAAACGTAACTGGCCTGATTAACAAGTTTGCAGATAATACTAAGATTTTTGGAGTTGCAGATAGTGATGAAGATTGCCAGAGAATACAGCAGGATGTAGATAGGCTGGAAAATTGGGCTGAGAGCAGATGGAATTTAATCCAGACAAAGCAAGATGATGCATTCTGGTAGGTCCAATTCAGCTGGAAGCTATAAAATAAACAGCAGAACCATCAGGAGCATATGAGAGATCGGAGAGTACAGGTTCACAGATCCTTAAAGGTGGCAGCACAGGTGTAAAAGGTGGTGAAGAAAGCATACAGCATGCTTTTCTTCAATGGTGAGGGCATCCAGCATAAAAATTGGCAAATTATGTTACAGTTATATAAAACGTTGGTTAGGATAGACACATGACAGGTGGGGAATAGAAGGTTACAGGTGATTGATCTAGATAGGACAACATGATCGGCTCAGGCTTGATGGGCTGAAGGGCCTGTTCCTGTGCTGTACTATTTCTTGTTTAGTTAAAGTCAGATACAGAATGGATGAGATAGTAAGTAAATTCCTTTCTTCAACACACCTAAGGAGTACTCTAGTTGAGTTCACATGGCATCCTATCTCCTACAATAGACATCTTTAAATATTGATTGTGGCCAATTGCTCGAACTTTCTTACAATTGATCCACATCCACTGAAAGCAGAATTGCAAGTGCTCAAACGAACCACACATAGGACCTTCTCACTAGAGACAAGAGTCAGTCCATGTTTGAATTAAATTCATGTCCCAGAGATGAAAGGCCAACACAGCAATCCCATCTACCATCCAGGTTATCTCAACCCATTAATGTTTGCAACTATGCAGCAGCCGACTCATGCTGTGCATTATCCACAGTACCAGTCTCCAAGACTAGTCTGTCGCACTAGCTCCAATTAATTATGCAAATCCTCTGGATCACACACAGATCCCTACTCCTCCTTGCCTTATCTTATTCTTCAGGCATGATTGTAAATGATGGCAGCTTGTAGATTGCAAGGCAGGCATCAAATACACTGCAGGAAAATATAAATATTACTTATGACCTATATCCTCAAAATGCTAAGAATGGACGCCAGCGTGTACTTCTATTTATATAAATTACTTTGCAGGTGTACAAGAAATGCAGTGTTGCTTTATTGCTGAAAATGAATAAACACTTGAAATTTTCTTCTTGGTAAAACTTAGATTAGTTTATTTTCTTCTAATTAGGTCCCCATGGCTAATTCTCTGTAGTCGAATTAGTAAATCTGGAATAAAGTATATAACAACATTCAGATTTGTTTGTGAGACCAATGGTGCCTAGAGAATTCACTCAGACTTCAGTTGCATTTGCATGCCCTCAGAAATGGCATCAAACTGTGTCTGAGACAAATTATAATTAATGTTTCTGAATTATTAAATAGGAATTTCCTTTTGAAATAAGTTGACTGTCAAGCTTTTTTTTTAAATCAAGCTGTGATGCAGACAAATGTCATTGGATTTGGTTAAATGATAACTTCAAGAAACGTACCTTTTCCCTGGCCCTGCTAAGATCTGAAGTGAGGATGTCAACGTTCTCTTGCAGAATGGTGCACAGTTCGGGCCAGGAGAATTTCGCCAGCATGCCATTTGGTTGCTTCATGACTACACAGCCTGCTATTAGTCGCTGATACAAACTGTGAAGGAAGGTCAGTTTTTCCTGCGAGAGAAATACCCGTGCATTAGAAATGATCCAAAAGTGCTGCCAGCAAAAGAGAAGCCATCAATATAATAAAAACGTCAAATTAAAGTATTGAACTTTCCTTCCAGTAAATATTTGGTGTTATCATCATGCATAGAGGATGACAGAAACAAGTGAACCTGACATGAGAACAAACCAGCCATCAGAAATTCTGTCTGCAGAATGCAAGTGCACAACAATTTGTATTTCCATCAGTGTTCTCTATAATTTACTACCACAAAGAAGTTATTGCCTAATACCACTGCAAATTTTCAGTCACCCTGCCCAGAGCAAGTAATCAGACCAATGATCAGGGCATTTTCATTGAATAAATCAATAAGCAGTATTTGGACAGTTCAAAAAATATACATTTTCTGTGTAAGAAACTCATATACAGATAGTAGGCTTTTTTGCAAACTGCTACTAAAAATATCCAGGGTTAAACTATAATGTCTATATTTGTTAGAAATCCTCAGGTTCAATATAACCATTAACTTTACTACCACCTAACAAACTACAAAGGGTCATAATAATAAGACTGAAAACTTCTATATTGAATTAATAGTTGACATCAAATTCTGTCCAATCTTGCAGTTTGGCAATATTTAGCATTAGTAATGTTTGACCAGCACATGGTGACTCGGAGAACAAATGTTAAAAACTGTAAACCAAATAAAAAATACACTATGCTAAAGAAATCTAAGACTGAATGTCTTACTGAAAAGAAATGGCTGTTAAAGCATGCATGTGTGCAACATGGTTTGTGCTCAGAAGACTTTCACAAACTACTGAAGCTCCACTTGCAACCTTTATCTCTGAATCTGTATTATCTGAATCCCAATAAACAATCTGTAACTTTTTGGACTCTGAAATGACAGTGTGACCAGAACTACTTTACAATGTCCTTCGCCCCTCAGTGTTTAACCTTTTAACTCTGGGTTTCTTGCACTGCCTTGGAAATCTCATGTAATAACAAATTAAGATTTGAAAGAGTATTAGTTTAGTCCACTAACGTTAATTTCACTGGAAGTTTAGAACTGACTTGAAAACATTAATACAATACTTATTTTCAAATTGAAGTTTGCCTGTTCTACAGATTTCTTGTAGAAATACTAGTTTAGCATTCCCTTTCTCCACAAATTTCTGTCAGAGAAGAAATGAAGTAAAATCACGTGAGTGAATACACATCTTGGGATCAGAAATAAAACAAGAAGATTCATAATCTGAAAGCTTGATTGAAGAAAGGAAAGGAAAAGGAAGGAAAATACATTTGGAAGCTCTTGAAGACTTAAGAGTACACTTTAGAAAATATAATCCAGCATAAATTAGTGAGCATCATTAGCTATGAATCTAACATTTTCCCTCCTTTGGAATTACGCTCAGTCACCATGCATGTGCTTAAAGAGTGCTGTGCTTTCATGCTGCTAATTGATAGATTCTATCCATTGTCACTTTAATGACCTCTTCCTTCGGCTATTCATCTTTCCACTTTCATTCTGATTGGGCTCACAATCAAAATGTCATAACCTATCTTTTCTTTCTAAAGACACTGGCAGGCCAGCTACATACTTGTTCTGGTTGCAGTTTGAGTGGAAGTTCATTAACCACTCTGTTTCTCTCTCTTCAAATGCCAAATCATCTGAGCTTTTCCAATGTTTTGCTTTTATTTTGGATTTCCATCTTCCACAGTATTTCATTTTTATGCATTTCCAGCATTTTCTAATCTGATTTCCAGCATTTGCAGTTTGTTACTTTTAGTTTACACACTATTGTTGGTGCATTTTAGCTTAATCCCAATTTTGGAATTCATCACTTTCAATCCAAAAATCAGATGCTCATTCCATAATGAATAATACTCTTTTTCAAATGAAACTTACTTTCATCTTACTATAGGGTGCAAAATTCACCCAGGAACTAACGAGTTCTATCTTGAGAAAATATAGCCAGAATTACATTCTTCATTACCACCAAGGGATTACCACTCAATGCACACAGAGACAACTTAAGTGACTTCTACAAAAAAACTTCTGCATTTATGATCATCGTTATTGAAATAAATGTTAAAATGTACATCAATAATTTAATGTCTGAGTTACTTATAGAATGTAGCATCAAGAATAATCTATCTTACAAGTGCGCATCATCTCAATTTCAGATGGATAAAGCCCTCATTAATATCAACTTATGCTTGCTTGTGAAATGCACGGGGTATCACATTAATTTTTGGCACTGTATTTCTATTCCTAGTATTCCATATTTGACTTTAATTAGCCAGTTGAGCTGGACAATTAAATATGATATGTCTTCCAGAAAAAAATCATTTAAGTCTCAATGGCTGCACTATTACAAATGCCAATATTCATTAAGTAGGCACTCTTTTCTCTCTCTCTCTTCTCTCCCCCACCACCCCCCAACCTCCTTCAGTACATCTGTCAAGTAGTGATTTGTTCTGAAGACCTTAACTTCTGGCTCCAAAATTTGTACACAATTTTTGATCCAAATTAATATTCAATTGCATTTATTGTGAAGGGATAGCATTATAATGCTTTGTTGCTAGGCCAGAAGTGTTACAGTATGCTGATGGCCTGGATTACAATAAACAGCGAGTAGTCTCAATGAACTATATTTAATATCATTGTGGAGTCAAATGTTGCCTGAGCAGACTTTCACAATAAGCACAGTGCAAACTGTTATTTACCCATAACCAAAAATAGGAATAACTCAGTCTTAAAAGTAGACCTGCATAAGTAAACAATTGGTGGATTTTTTATTTAAAAAAGATATATGCACATACATACAAGAAAGAAACTGCAAGTTCCAAACATTTATGATCAATCAATACAAATATTTAACATAAAGAACAATAATAATTGCACAGCTACCTCAGAAAGATCCTCAGCTCAACGTGAAGATGAACGTATAATATTCTTATGCACCTTTTGGTGGGCATGGAAAAACTGCATAAACATTGGCATTGACAGAAAAGTAGTTCCAGATTTTGAAGCCAAATACTCCTTTAAAAATGTTTCTAACTGTCACTTCAGGTGGCAGTCAAAACCATCAAATGATCATTTTTCAGCATCACACCTGGCAGAAAAGAGGCAGTGGTACATTGTATATACTGGGAAAATGAATTATCAGCTTGTCCACGTCTATGGTAAGACCACCCTCTTCTTCTTCAGGACCTATCACATGGAGCCCAAACTGGCATTTTTAAAATAAAGTTTGCAAAGAAATGGATCATCCCATTGAAAAAAAAAGTGGACAGAAAATCCAGAGTAAAACAATAAACATTTGGAAAAGGAAGACTTAATATTGCATCAGAAGGCAGAGGAATAGGACTGATCGGAAAGCTCTTTAAGAAAGGTCCGTAGATGTGACCGCACGAGAGAGGGTGCAGGAGAGATTCACCAGGATGCTGCCCGGGCTGGAGCGTTTCAGCTATGAAGGGAAGCTGGTTAGGCTGGGATTGTTTTCCTTAGTGCAGAGAAGGCTAAGGGGGTACCCGACTGAGGTGTACAAAAATATGAAGACTATAGATAGAGGAGATAGAATGAGACTGAGCCTCATGTTTCCAAATTTGCTACAGAGGGTTGAGGCTCACCAAAGTAGTCAGGAGACAAATCATGATTCATGTCTGTTGCTGTCTGATTTAGCACTGGTCTTCCTGTGATAAGCACAACTGACATTTCCATGGAAACAGGTTGAACGGAACTGCATGAAGAGAGACCTGTCATTGGTTTTGGCTGATAGCACACCAGACAGGGAAGTTATACCACTCCACAAGGATTAGGAAACCCCTGAAAGACCTTATTATTTAAATTCATGCACTAAATGTTTAATTATCTTGGCCTGTATAAATGAGGTATTGATGTATGTATAAAAGGACTTAGAGGGGAAGGTCCATTCAAGAATCAATCTGCAGAGTGACCCCAGGAACCACATCACCCAGGGAACCAATCAGGGAGCAGAGTGGGTGGCCTCGTAATGAGCGGTCTTCTGTACTCAGTCATCCCAGGAGCTGATTGTAGCCATAAAGCTGCAAGCCTTTGTATGGTTTTACCCGTAAATAAACAAGTTATGTCTTCGCTAAACTGGTGAATGAGCATCTTTGCAGCAAATAAACCCAATTTGAGATTTGTCCTTTTTAAAAAAAGGTGACAAAGAAAATGTTGATATCTTAATATGTAGTGTGGAATGGTTTTGAGATGGCTTTGAATTTATAATAGAGGTTGAACGGGAACTAAGTATGATATCTACTTTATCTAATCAAAACACGTTTCCCTTTTCTATGTTACACAGCACGAAAGACTATTGCATATGTTGTCATATGTTGGGTTCTTGCGCTGACCAAGCCAAATGCAAATGCTGGAAATAATATAAATGTTCTATTGCAAGATTTCTTGCCCATTTATGTTATCAAACTACCGGTTTCCTTGCCTTAATTAGTGTTTGATGTTCCAATCACTAAGTTTTTTTTCCCATTAGACTAATGTTTAAGTTAAAGAAAGAATGGGCCTCATTTGCCAGTGACCACATTTCAGATTTTCTGAAAGCAATATCAAAATGTTACATAAATCTGTGAAGAGAAATTATAGCCAGTAGCCCCATGAGCATTATTTGTTTCACTGTGTGGTAGAAATCTGGGTGGAGGGTAGGGTTTGATGGTTCCTACTTCTTAGGGCAGAACTTATTGGTCACTCCACATTGACCTGAGCACTGACCTGCTTTCCGGTGTCAGCCTCGTTCTATGTGCACCAAGTGAGATTCCCATTTTCGTGAAGCAGCCCACAATGAAAGCAAGGAAATTCTAGTGGTACTGCAGTGGAAGGACTGTCCAAGCAAAACCAGAGGTGGGTAATCACAGAAGGGGGCAATGAGACACCAGTCGGTCTCCAAGATACCTTTCAGAAGCACCTACTAAGAAAGCTAATGCACATACACAGTCCCCACTAAATCACTACAAAAATAGAATGGATAGGGACAGTAAATATACTAATAGGAAGATAAAACACTGGGCAATTTGCTTTCCTCCTGCAGTAAATACCAGCACAACACATACAGAGGTATGTAAACCTATGCTGCAATAACCAAATGTTCACGTTACATGACAAGGACAGACAGCATCATCTCCGTACACTGTAATATCTGTAGTTTTAAACATATAAATCCTAAATATAAGATAATGAGGTCCATAGTTTCCTTTAAAGCTAACCGCTATTCCTTTAGCCCTACAAATGCAGTTTATCACAGAACGTTTATAGTGCAGAAGGAGACCATTCCATCCATTGAGTCTGCACTAGCAGGCTCAATGCTATCTTACTGCATCAATTTATAGTTGTTTTTCCATTCATCAGTATCTTAAGTCTGGCCACAGTGCCAATCCTAAACTATTATGACACACGTCGATGTTACATAATTAAACATCTTTATTGTATAGTGTTTTACTCTCAGTTCTGCAAAAATCAAAGATGCATTTTCTAATTAACCAGAGCTATTAATCACCAATTTAGTGTTGCAGTACTGCTCAAGAAACTTCACAGACTATACCTTTTGACAATGAACAACGGTTTACTCTATATTTCATTTCTGATCTGTATATTCATGTATGAAGATGCAATTCGCAATACAGACTGTCCATGACTCTGGAAACCATGGGGCAGCCCTTTCCCATTGTGCAACATGTCCCTCTAGTTTTGACTCCCCTACTTTTGGGAAAGGTTTTTGACTAGCTACCTTGTGTGTGCCCCTCATTATTTTATAGGCCCCTATAAGTTCACTCCTCAGCCTCCTACGCTCCAGGGAAAACATCCCAGTCTATCCAGCCTCTCTCTATAATTCAAACCATCAAGTCCCGGTAGCATCCTAATAAATCATTTTTGCACTCTTTCTAGTTTAATAATATCCTTTCTATAATAGGGTACAGTACACAATATTCCACATGTGACCTTGCTTATATCTTGTACAACTTCAGTAAGGTGTCCCAACTCCTGTACTCAATGTTTCTGACCAATGAAATTAAGCATGTCGAATGCCTTCTTCACCACTCTATCCACATGTGACTCCACTTCCAAGGAGTTATGAACCTGTACTCCTAAATCTTTGTTCTTTAACTCTCCTAATGCCCTACCATTAACTGAGTCGGTCCTGCTCCGATTCGATCTACCAAATGCATCACCTTGCATTTATCTAAATTAACCTCCATCTGCCGTTCATCGGCCCACTGGCCCAATTGATCAAGATTCCTTGGTAATCCTAGATAATCTTCTTCACTGTCCACCAAGCCATCAATCTTGGTGTCATCTGCAAACTTACTAACATGTCTCTTATATTAATGATTTAGATGGGAGGTTAAGTAACAACTGACCCTGAGGCACACCACTGGTCTCAGGTCTCCAGTTTGAAAAACAACCCTCTACAACCACCCTCTGGCTTCTGTTGTCAAGTCAATTTTGTATTCAATTGTCTTCCTCACCCGGGTTCATGTGAGATTTAATTGTATGCAACAACCTACCATGCGGTACCTTATCAAAGGCCTTGTTAAATTCCATGTAAACAATGTCAATTGCATTGCCCTATCTATCTTCTTGGTTCCCCCTTCAAAAAACTCAATCAAATTCATGAGACACGATTTTTCACTCACACAGCCATGCTGACTGTCCCTAATCAGTCTGTGCCTCTCTAAATGCTTATAGATTCTATCTCTCAGAATACCTCCTAACAACTTACCCACTATAGACATTAGGCTCACTGGTCTGTAGTTCCCAGGCTTTTCCCTGCAGACCTTCTTAAACAAAGGCACAACATGTAGCACAGTGGTTAGCACTGCTGCTTCACAGCTCCAAGGACCTGGATTCAATTCCCAGCTTGGGTCACTGTCCGTATGGATTTTGCACATTCTCTTGGTGGCTGCATGAGTTTTCTCCGGGTGCTTCGGTTTCCTCCCACAGTCCAAAGATGTGCGGATTGGGTTGATTGACCATGCTAAAATCGCCCCTTAGTGTCCTGAAATGCGTAGGTTAAAAGGATTAGTGAGTAAAATATGTAGGGATATGGGGGTAGGGTCTGGGTGGGATTGTGGTCGGTGCAGACTCGATGGGCCAAATGGTCTCTTTCTGCACTGCAGGGTTTCTATGATTTCTATGATTTGCTACCTTCCAATCTGCAGGCACCTTACCTGTGGCTGTCGATAATTTGAATATCTCTGCTAGGGGACCCACAATTTCCTCCCTAGCCCCCCACAAAGTCCTGGGATACATTTCATCAGGACATAGAGTCATAGAGGTTTACAGCATGGAAACAGGCCCTTCAGCCCAACTTGTCCATGCCGCTTTTTTTTAAAATCCCTAAGCTAATCCCAATTGCCCACATTCGGCCCATATCCCTCTATACCCATTGTACCCATGTAACTATCTAAATGCTTTTTAAAAGACAAAATTGTACCTGCCTCTACTACTTCCTCTGGCAGCTTATTCCAGACACTCACCACCCTCTGTGTAAAAACATTTCCCCTCTGGATACTTTTGTATCTCTCTCCTCTTACCTTAAACCTATGCTCTCTAGTTTTAGACTCCACTACCTTTGGGAAAAGATATTGACTATCTAGCTGATCTGTGCCCTTCATTATTTTATAGACCTCTGTAAGATTACCCCTCAGTCTCCTACGCTCCAGAGAAACAAATCCCAGTCTATCCAGCCTCTCCTTATAACTCAATCCATCAAGTCCCGGTAGTATCCTAGTAAATCTTATCTGCACTCTTCCTAGTTTAATAATATCCTTTCTATAATAGAGTGACCAGAATTGCACACAGTATTCCAAGTGTGGCCTTACCAATGTCTTGTACAACTTCAACAAGACATTCCAACCCCTGTAATCAATGTTCTGACCAATGAAATCAAGCATGCTGAATGCCTTCCTCACCATCTGTGACTCTACTTTCAAGGAGCTATGAACATCTACCCCTAGATCTCTTTGTTCCATAACTCTCCCCAACGCCCTACCATTAACTGAGTAAGTCGTGCCCTGTTTCAATCTCCAAAATGCATCACCTCACATTTGTCTAAATTAAACTCCATCTGTCATTCGTAAGCCCACTGGCCCAATTGATCAAGATCCCATTGCAATTGGAGATAACTTTCTTCACTATCCACTACGCCACCGATCTTAGTGTCATCTGCAAACTTACTAACCATGCCTCCTACATTCTCATCCAAATCATTAATACAAATGACAAATAACAGTGAGCCCAGTACTGATCCTGGAGGCATATTGCTGGTCACAGGCCTCCAGTTTGAAAAATAATTCTCTACAACCACCTTCTGGCTTCTGTCGAGGAGCCAATTTTGTATCCATTTAGATACCTCACCCTTGATCCCGTGAGATTTAACTGGAAATCAACTGTTATACTGGAAATCAACTGTTACATGTGTTGATGTTTTTCTCTTTTACTCCGCAGGTGCGTCAGCCCACCTTGTTGTCTAATGAGGGACATGCACATGGTGGGTCGTGCGTGGGCTGCTCTTGGATGTTTTGAGAGTAGCCTAGTACTACACGCTGTTTGTGTATGCTTAAAACTGGACCAGCAGATGGGCACCACAACAGCTCAGTGACTATCACTGTTAGCTGTGCAGATACATGGATTTGGGCCAGTGTCTGTGGGAGTTTGCGCATTCTCCCTGTGGTTGCGTGGGTTTCCTCTGGGTGCTCCGGTTTCCTCCCACACCCCAAAGATGTGCTCTTAGGCTGATTGGTGTAACAAATTGTCCCTAAATTATTCTCCCCTTAATCTGGTTTCCTATGGGGGTACCATAAGCATAGACATGGGTCAAGAGTGGAGGAGGAAAAACACATTGTTAAGATGGCGGCGTGGGCTCGTTGGGCCGAAGGGCCCGTTTCCCATGCTGTGTTGTTCTTTGTTATGCAACAACCTACCAAGCAGTACCTTGTCAAAGGCCTTGCTAAAGTCCATTTAGACAACATCAACTGCACTGCCCTCATCTATCTTCTTGGTTACCCTTTCATAAAACTCAATCAAATTTGTGAGACATTATTTTCCACTCACAAAGCCATGCTAATTGCCCTTAATCAGTACTTGCGTCTCTAAATACCTGTAGATCCTGTCTCTCAAAATACCTTCCAACAATTTACCCACCACAGATGTGAGGCTCACTGGCCTGTAGTTCCCAGGCTTTTCCCTGCAGCCCTTTCTAAACAAAAGCACAACATTTGCCACTCTCCAACCTTCAAGCATCTTACCCGTGACTATTGATGTTTCAAGTATCTCGGCTAGGGGCCTGCAATTTCCTCCCTAGCCTCCCACAATGTCCTGGGATACGCTTCATCAGGTCCTGGGGATTTATCTACCTTGACGCACTTTAAGATTCCCAGCACTTCCTTCTCTGTAATATGTACATTCCTCAAAACATCACTACTTATTTCCCCAAGTTCCCTAACATCCATGCTTTTCTCAACTGTAAACACTGATGAGAAATATTCATTTAGGATTTCACCCACCTCTTGTGGATCCGCACATAGGTAACCTTGTTGATCCTTAAGAGGCCCTACTCTCTCCCTTGTTACTCTTTTGCCCTTTACATATTTGTAGAAGCTCTTTGGATTCTCCTTTGTCTTATCTGCCAAAACAATCTCATGTCCCCTTTTTGCCCTTCTGATTTCCCTCTTAACTCTACTTCTACACCCGCTATACTCTTCAAGCGATTCACTTGATCCCAGCTGCCTATGCATGTCATGTGCCTCTTTCTTCTTCTTGACCAGGGCCTCAATATCCCGAGTCATCCAGGGTTCCCTAGACTTGCTCTTCACTCTAAGAGGAATGTGTTTACCCTGAATCATGGTTAACATACTTTTGAAAGCCTCTCAGTTACCAGACATCCCTTTGCCTTCTCACAGACTCCCCCAATTAACTTTTGAAAGTTCCTGCTTGATATCATCAAAATTGGCCTTGCCCCAATTTAGAATTTTAACTCTTAGACCAGACCTAGGTCCTGGAGACTTATTAACCTGATGCGCTTTAAGACTTCCAGCACTTCCTTCTCTGTGATATGTAACCTCCTCAAGACATCACTATTTATTTCCCAAAGTTACCTAACATCCACATCTTTCCCAACAGTAAATACCAATTGAAAAATATTCATTTAGGATGTCACCCATCTTTTGTGGATCTGCAAATAGTTGACCTTATTGATCTCGTTCTCATTGAATGGTGGAGCAAACTCGATGGGCTGAATAGCCTATTTCTGCTCCTACATCTTGTAGTCTTAAACGATTGGATATAGAAAAAAAAGTTTCAATGGCTGAAAAAAGAAACTTGTGAAAGATTCTAATTGTAATTCTGTCATTTTGAAAGGGAATTGCTCATTTGGAGAGCTGGTGCTGACACAATGGGCCAAATGGCCTCCTTCTGCACTGTATCAATTCTGTAATTCTGAAACAGACTGATATGCATTTCTGGTAATCTAGCCATTGTTCAGCTATGTTTCCTACATGACAACAATGACTACACTATCTCAAAGTACTTCAGTTTGTTTATTAGTTTAGGTTTACATTAACACTGCAATGAAGTTACTGCAAAAATCCTCTAGTCACATTCCGTTGCCTGTTCAGGTATATTAAGGGAGACTTTAGCATGGCCAATGCACTTAACTAGCACTTCTTTGAGATGTTGTACAGCCAATAGGTGGTCACAATAAGTGTTCTATCAGTACAAGTTCTTTTTTTCTTTTAGAATTTCAAAAAGTAGCCATTTCTAAAACATAGTTTTTTTGTTTAATATTTATTCATTGAATTTAAATTTCACCGGCTGTCATGGCATGATTTGAACTCAAGACCCCAGAGCAATAGTCTGGGCTTCTGGATTACAAGTACAGTCATATTACCAATACCGACCACCTCCCCATGTTATCAACCACTCCACTTTTGGTTCAATATATGCGACAAAATTCTCCCCAGTTTTATATTTATTGTAAAACTCAGCATTTATTGTTCTCAAAAACATTAAACTTTAAGTGGTGACAACATTCACAAGTATTAATCAGAAAATATTAAGGCAGATGTTTAAGTGCACTTTATATCCACAAAATCCAGATTAAGAGTATTTTTAGCCACATTTCATTATAAAATTATGTTTTTCAAATGTAGGTCTGTTTTGCAAGATGTTTTTGGTGGCTAAACTTCATATCCATGTGGTAATGTTACTAAAGGTGTTAATTTTCCATTAACTCTGCAGACATTTTAATTACCACTCAATTTCAGAGCAACTTACCTGAGCAAAGAGTTCCCCAGCTTGCAGGAAAAAATATTGTTTGCAATTAGTGCTTAAAAAATTAATGATTACTTTAAATATGTGATGAATGTATTAATGTGTCTTTTTTAATCATGACAAAAAAGTATAGGAGTAATTAAAGACAAAATAAAAAGTTTCAAATAACACCAGGACCTCCAAGAGCAAAACTAAAGGTGTTTAAACATCACCTGAATTTTCCTGTGAGTGAAATGACTGTGTAAATAATACTTAGTGTACTAAGTGAGGGCAATATTATTCTTTTGTTTATGACAGGTCTTTGGGGACATTCATGATGATATCCACAATGAAATATTAATGACTGCAACATAATGACAACAAGTTTATCAAGTGATAATCAACAGCGCATTATGGCAAGTTACTGACCTCCTGACTTCCCAACACTTGTCCACTATCTACAAGGTGCAAGCCAGGAGTGTGATGCAATAGTCTCCACTTCCCTGGATGAGTGCAGCTTTAACAACAGCCAAGAAATTCAATACCATCCAGGACAAAGAAGCCACTTGATTGACACCCCAGCCACAAACATGTACTCCCTCTACCACCAGTATAGTGGCAGACATGTGTAGCGTCTATGAGTTGCACGGCAGCAACTCACCAAAACCCACAAATGCTACGAAGTGCCTTTATATGCCCTGTTTGTGATCAGAACTCCCCACTCACCTGACAAAGAGGCACAGCCCCAAAAGCTAGTCGTGTTTGCAACCAAATAAACCTGTTCGACTTTAACCTCGTGTTGTGAGACTTCTGCTGTGTTTGCTCCAGTCCAACGCTGGCATCTCCACATCATGACCACCATTTAGAAGGCCAAGGTTAGCAGATACATGAGAACACCACCACCTGGAAGCTCCCCCAAGTTTCTCACCATCCTGATTTGGAAGTACATCACTAATCCTTCACTGTCACCGAGTCAATATTCTGGAACTCCTTCCCTAATAGCACTGTGGATGT
This sequence comes from Carcharhinus amblyrhynchos, assembly GCF_965287045.1. Lineage (NCBI taxonomy): Eukaryota > Metazoa > Chordata > Chondrichthyes > Carcharhiniformes > Carcharhinidae > Carcharhinus > Carcharhinus amblyrhynchos. The sequence goes on from NC_137328.1 coordinate 1,718,835, forward strand.
ACCTACACCACATAGACTACAGTGCTTCAAGAAGACAGCTCACCACCATCTTCTCAAGGGTAATTATGGTTGGGCAACAAATGCAAGCCAATTTTTTTTTAACTATTCACAAACTATCAGAAAATTTAAATTTTCACATATCCATTCTTGTGAATGTTAAGTGTTTTATGATGAACAGACCTCAGATCAGGTCAGTTACCTATACAGTAACAAAAACTAAAGACTAATCATTACATAAGTGAATGTGTATAACGTACTTGTCAGAAATCCTAAATTAAGCTATGGTGTGAAAGCTGTCATATACATGGGCCACATACAATGGTGCTGAACATAGCAAAGCAATTACAAATGTTTAGTTAAGAGATTATCTTGCAATTCATCACAATACCTCTGTATCCTTTTGATGAGATCGTGCAAGTTTTTGAATTTCATTTCTAGCTTCAGCAACAACGTTTTTCTCCCTCTCAAAGTTGTGTTTCATATTTTGTAGCTCCATGTTCAGTGTGTCAATCAGTGCATCTTTTTCAGAACATTCACTGCGCCAATTGTTTATCTTTTTATTTGCCGCTGTCAGGTCTTCACGAACTTTCTGAAGAACAAGGATTCATATTAATTCAAATCAGAGATCCTCCTGTCACCTTTAATGCTTGATGAAAAATCTTCAACATATTATCAAATTTATGTTGCTTTTCCAGCATTTAATCTCCTTTAGCGTGGAGGAAACAAAATCAGTGCTCTAATTCAAATGTCAGGGGGAAGAGCATTGAGGGAAGTGATGGCAATTTCTTAATGCTGATGAAATTCTGAGGCCACCTCAAGTGGAAATTTTGTACATAACCTAACGACAGGCTATTCAATTACCAGTACCTGCAGCTCATTAACTCTGCTGGAAGAAACCAAAGCCATTTTCCATGACATTAACTTCAGTTCACAAGAATGCTTTCCTAAATGCAGGGCATGTAAGTAACTCAAAGAAAAGAATGCACGTCCTTGGTAAAGCTGGAAGCAGATAAGAGGATTTGGAATCCCAAGCTGCTTTTAATGCCGCCTAAAAATGAAATCTCACCATGAAACAAGATCTATGAAAAATTATATATGGCTGCAAAATGACTTCTGATGGATCTGGCAATCATCCTAGAAATGCTGGATGCTTTAAATAACCCACAATATTTTGAGAATTGCATGATAAAAGGACACAAAACTACAAAAAATATAAAATTTTTCAACATTTATCCTAACATTTAGCTACAAAAATTATGCAAGACAGTTGAGTGTCTACAAAGAGGGGTTAGCCCAAAATTAATTATAATTATTCTCCATTAAGAGCCAAGTCAAATAGCCTATTGGATTGGAATCAAGAGACTGGTTGTAGGTGGTAATCTGAATCGAGTGCTAGCCATCTAAACTAACCAATCCTTTCTTGTTTCTTTACTATAATTATTACCACTCTGTCTTTTATTCCAGGACATCTTTGTAACTTAATTGCTGCTGCCCTCCACCCTATCCCTTCTTCCTTCCCCTTCCACCCTGTAAAACCCATCACATTTCTACCTTCCTTCAATTCTGAAGAGTCACATTTGACTTGAAACATTAACTCCCTCCGCAGATACTGCCTGGATTGCTGAATGTTTCCAGCTCTTGCTGTTTTTATTAGCAATTTGATCAAGTCCATGACTTTTTGGTGAAGTCTTCGGTACAATTCATCCCAAGACAGAGAATTACTTATTGGTCTTGGATCAAAACTTTTAAGGTTAATAGTGTGAATTGCACCAGTTGAAGCGCAATCTTGTTTGTGTCCCTGTGGAATCTGTTGGTACTCAGCACCTTAATTGTGAACCTGTCGAGGATACATCCATAGCTATCATCAGAGACTGCAGTGCTGGCTGTATTCCCAAATACATCTGACTTTCTGCTTACACAAGATCAAAGTTGCCATTGCAGCTGAAGGGAAATAAACTGATGCATATTTATCACGTAGAAACTCACCTCCAAAACCACATGCAAAATGAAATGAAGCATAATTGTTTAAAGATAACATTGGTAATATGCAAATATTTTGCAAAACAGAAATCATACTTTCTAAATAAAGGTAGCTGGCTAGACACAGATGCCAAAAACCTCCGACCTTATCGGTAGCTGGGATTCTTCGGTGCAGCTGCAGTCGATGGAGTTTCAGATAAGTGCCAAATTCTCTGTGGCAGTAGGGAGAGTACAGATGAAATTGAAGAATCCCGTCCTTAGGGATAGGCTCAACAATTAAATAAAATACATTTATTTTAAATACTAAACAGCTATTTAGCAGATCAATTAAACTCCTACCTCATGATTTTCATTTTGTGACCAGATTAACTCTTTGTAAGCCTCACATTGTTCATTTATCTTCTCATACAAATCCCTCATTTTGTTAAGCTGAAACAAACACAAAAATAAATGAGTAAGTTTCACAGCTAAGTTCACCAGAATTTATTTTTTAAATCCACACCTAGTTTCATTTAGATAGGATCATGCCAAATTAATACTTTTGTATTTGCCTACAAGATGATCATTGGATACACTCACAAAATTCTCAGGTTTCTGTTTTGTCCATCATGGGTTTTAATATTCTCACTTCCATAATTATCAAACCTGAAAGAAAATCTACCAATCATTTACAATGAATTGTTGAGATCAGAAAAAAAGAACCTTGTCAAAACAAATTAGTTTTCCAGCGAGTGAAATTTGTCCTTTAGTTATGTTTCTGAATTGATCTTGTTGTGAAATCTTCCCTGAAGATGGGTTACCTTTATGCTGATATTAACTTAGGGACTAGAATTGTTCACATTTCTGCCAGCTGCTGGATTGCAACTGTCTGGATCAGATTTGAGCAGTATAAATTCATTATTGTATTTATATCTCCTTTCATTGAGACCTCCTACTTTAACTAAGTCCCATTATTCAATTCACACTTTGATCAAATTGCTAAGTTTACATTTCTGACTCAAAGCGGTCCCAATATGAAACAACTATTCAGAAAATAAACCTTGACTTCTCCCCTCCTTTTGTGAAACAGTATGCAAGTTTAAACGGCAAGTGGAATCAAACTGATGTGGCAGCAAATCTGCTGTTTGCACTTTTGTGCCTTCAAATTGGTCCCAGTACAGACCTGGTCCCTGCAGTGGTTTACTTCAGGCCAAAACTGATTCAGATCTCATTTATAATACAAAGCCACGCTCAAAAAAAAGGCTTGGTACTTCTGCAGTTTTGCCTCCTGCTAGTAAAATTGCCCCACATATCCTATAACTCAGTATCACAAGGAGGGGAAAAAAACAACCTAAACACATGACTTCCAGCAGCCTGAGTTTGTCAAATCATCACTCGATCTGTAGGCCAATGGAAGCCACTTCACCATTTATTACCATTGAGCTCCTGGAACTGGTGGCTGAAAACAACACAAATATATTCCACTTTTTTCAAAAAGAAAACCTTGAAATTGCATTTCCATTTACAAACATTCTCAGAAAACGCAAAGTCAATATACCTGCTGCTGCTACTGTGAACCCCCACACCCTTCCCACCAAAGGGACTGGATTTCTTCGTCTGAGGCAGGGACTGGGAGGCGGGGTGAGTTTCAGTTAACAAACCTGCCTCTGTCGCCAGCCTTCCAGGAAGAAGGATTTTCCAGGAGTTTGGGCTTTAATGACGCTAGAGATGGGTCTGCCAACTAATTAATGGCCAAGGGGCAGAAATGGAGGCACGACACCAGGGACACACACTACTTTCTGCCCCAAATTGACAATCAACTGTGGCTGACAATTGTAAGTTTTCAAAATATAGATTTCCCACTTTCGGAGGACAGCCAGAGACCTGAAACTTGGGATAGACTAGTCTCATTACTCAGTACCATCGTGAAGATCTTGGAGGTGCAAAAGTGCGAACAGCAGTTTTGCTGCCACATCGGTTTGATTCCACTTGCTGTATAAACTCATAGGACTTATAGTCAACCTTAATGCCAGATCCAGACAACAGTAGATCTTTGTCCACCTCAGTCTAAATTGGACAACTTACCAGGGATGGACTCTCAGTGAGCCTGCAGTGATACAAATTGCCTTGTTTACAGAAACCAGCCGATTCAGAGGCCTACTCCCTGCCATTTTCCAAGGACAGGGAAAGAGTGAAATTGAGACAGGATTTCCAGCTGTGGTGCTTGGTGGCCATTTTTTTGCCATCCACCTCCATTCCATCCCAACATGGGAGAGGAAAATTCTGGCCAACGTATTTGCCAATAAAATTCATTGTGATATTGGTCACTGTAAACATGAATCGCTTTCATATCTGTTACTGAATTTGCATACGTTTCTACTGCTTTGAGTGTTTTTGTACTTACTTTGTTTCCACCCCACAAGACATTTTAACTTGGCCTTATTTGGAAAAGTAATTTATTTTCTCAGTGTTGTTTTCCAACAGAATAAAACCACTTAGGTTTCTGTTCATCAAATTCCATTACATGATGTTTTAACAGTTTAAAACAGGTAATGTCATTTAATCAAAGATAACTGCTTAAGTGGGGAAAATAGACTTCAAAAAAAAGTGAATATTAATTGGAAATGAAGAAGGCAAGTGAATGAAAAGCTGAAATGAAGCCACATTGAAGGTTGGACTTCGTAAGATGTAAAAATGAGTGAACAGCAGATAAAGCATTGTTGGGTAGCAACTTTTTCTGTAAGAAGTCAAATGGTTCAACATGCAGTGAAATCCAATAAAGCTTACAGATAATTAACCCTGTAATCTTTTCAAGAAATTAACAGATGCAAGTAAGTTAAAACTTTGAACAATTCAAAAATAAAAAAAAAAATTCAAAGTAAACCAGTTCAGTGAAGTTTAACATGCTGATTTGAAAAGTAAGATTCTTCAGGGAGCTTTAAGCAAGAATATAGTGGTGAACAACACATATTTTTGAATTTGCTGAAAACATCAATACCGGCAGATAACCTTCCACATTACTATAGGAAGCAATGTTTCATCACAGTCAGTCCAGTTAAAAAGCATTGAAATGCAAGATCCGAAGTTCGAGTATATTTTGTCTATCTTTAATTAGCTAAATGACACATGGTCAGTTTCCTGCATGCACATATCTCAGACAGTTAATACACACGTTTTCTCCAAGAAAAACATCATTTTGAAACGAAATCGGAAAATAAGATCATAGTAGCCTTTCTTAAGAACAATATTTCTTTTAAGGCGAGCAGCAGTTGGGCAGTGTACCGTTCACAATTCTGACCAACTGTTCCAGGCCCAAGGGCTCCTCCATGCCCAAGGCTGCTGCTTAAATCATACACCACAAAGACTTTTATTTTTCTTGCCTACCGCCCTGCTGCTTTCATTAGTTCAATAATCATTAAGTACATTCTAATGGGAAAGACATTATGATGGTAGCCAATTAGTTATCAGGATTGCGTTAAACTCCCAATACCTCAAAAATTCAGGGTGCTTGTTATATTTGTCAAGAAGAGCTAGGAACTGTATTCTTATGTGCACGTATACACAAGTATTCAGGATGCCACATCACTCAATACTGCACTACAATCTGTACACTGAACTATATTTGACATTAACTGCAGTAATTGTGCCTAAAAATTTAGAATCATAGAATCCTACAGTGTAGAAGGAGGCCATTCAACCCATCAAGTCTGCACCGACCACAATCCCACTCCGGCTCTATTCCTCTAACCTCAAGTATATACCTTGGCTAGTCCCCCTGACAATAAGGGGCAACTTAGCATGGTCAATCAACCTAACTCGTGAATCTTTGGAGTGTGGGAGGAAACCAGAGCACTTGGAGGAAACCCATGCAGACACAGGGAGAGCATGCAGACTCCACACACACAGTTACCCAAGCTGGGAATCGAACCTGGGACCCAGGCGCTGTGAGGCAGCAGTGCTAACTACTGTGCCACCATGCCACCCCAAACTTCGAAGAACCACAAGACACAATAGTTCTAAGATTTGCTTGACCTGTTACTTTGATATCAGAAGTTCTGTTTCTGAATGAACACAGCAGTATAACACCCAATTCTGTCTAATGCAAGAAACTGAAGTTATATCAAAGTCAATTGCTGTTTAAAAAAAGGGTGAAAAATGTAAAATATCATGATAAAAGATGTACCGTTAATAGGATACAAACATAAGGAGGGAGAGAAGGCCATTCAGCCACTTTTAGCTAGGTTGGATCAGTCCCCCACATTGCTCCGGTTATCGGAGCATTTTACCGATGGCAGGACTGACTTCCAACAGCATGGATTTGGTGCAGAAGCTGTACTTTTTCACTTCAACAGGGTACTGCGGTCAGGGAGGGCAACTTTGAGATCAAGTCAAAAGAGTTTCCCCTCCATAGTTATAAATATTAATAAGTTTATTCAGGTTACCTCATGCAGGCTGCAGAGTCCCTACATTCCTCAGCAGTAACGATCACTCTTGGTGGGGCATTGCCAAGTTGCTAGCCTCTGCTTGGCCCGCAGCTCTTGGAGGCAGCTGGCCAACCTGCAGAGTGCAGCAAACTTGGCCGTAGCTTGTTCATGATCTATCACCAATAAAACGGAGGTCCCGCTCCCCTCCCAGCACATTTGAGACCTGGATTCAAGCTGGACATTGGGTCCCCACTCAGAAAGGTGAAACTCTGCCCTTGATTTTCTTAGCAAAATGCAATACCTCAGTCTTATTTGTGCTCCAATTCATTTGTCAATAATCGGTCTATTTTGCTGATTAATTTGTTGTAATGTTTTTTATTTCTCCACATATTCTCCTTTATCAAGCTGTCCTCCTCTCTCCATGTACTTAGTGTGCCTCTGCCTTCCTTCAATTTTTCCCTTATGTCTTTATTCATCCATTTAGTAGCAACAACTAAAATAATATTGTATGGTCCATGATGCAAACACACCCATCCAATCCCTTCTTCAAGGAAAGAACCTTATATCAGATACATTCCCATCCAATCCTTTAATATGGTTTCACCCCATTTCATAATTGTGGGTGTCCTCACCCATTCGTTGGCATAATAAAACAGTTCAATCCTATAAATAACTTTGAAGCTTATTTTATTCATACATGGGATGTGGGCGCTGCTGGCTAGGCCAACATTTATTGCCCTTCCTTACTTAGAACATAGAACATAGAACATTACAGCGCAGAACAGGCCCTTCGGCCCACGATGTTGCGCCGACCAGTTACAAAAACAATGACCCACTAGCCTATACCAATCCCTTTTCGTCCATAAACCTATCCAGAGATCTCTTAAACGCCCCCAAACTAGACGCATTTACAACCGCAGCAGGCAGGGCATTCCAATCCCTCACCACCCGCTGGGTAAAGAACCTACCCCTGACATCCGTCCTGTAGCTACCCCCCCTTAATTTAAAGCCATGCCCCCTCGTGCTAGCTTTCTCCATCCGAGGAAAAAGGCTATCACTATCCACCCTATCTAAACCTCTAATCATCTTATATGTTTCAATAAGATCCCCTCTTAGCCGCCTTCTTTCCAACGAAAACAACCCTAAATCCCTCAGTCTCTCCTCATAGGACCTCCCCACCATACCAGGCAACATCCTAGTAAACCTCCTCTGCACCCTCTCCAACGCCTCCACATCCTTCTTGTAATGCGGGGACCAGAACTGCACACAGTACTCTAAGTGCGGCCGCACTAGAGTAGTGTACAGTTGCAACATTACACTGCGACTCCTAAATTCAATCCCCCTACCAATAAACGCCAAGACACCATACGCCTTCTTAACAACCTTATCTACTTGATTCCCAACTTTCAGGGATCTATGTACACACACACCTAGATCCCTCTGTTCATCCACACTATTCAAAGTCCTCCCGTTAGCCCTATACTCGACACATCTGTTGCTCCTACCAAAGTGAATTACCTCACACTTCTCCGCATTAAATTCCATCCGCCACCTCTCGGCCCAGCTCTGCAACCTATCTAAGTCTCCCTGCAGACTATGACACCCTTCCTCACAATCTACCACACCTCCAATTTTGGTGTCATCAGCAAATTTACTAATCCACCCAACTATACCCTCATCCAGATCATTAATAAAAATTACAAACAACAGTGGCCCCAAAACAGATCCCTGAGGCACACCACTCGTAACTGTACTCCATGATGAATATTTACCATCCACCACCACCCTCTGTCTCCTATCTGATAGCCAATTCCTGATCCAACTTCCTAGATTACCCACAATCCCATACATCTGCATTTTCTGCAGAAGCCTACCATGGTGAACCTTATCGAACGCCTTACTAAAATCCATGTATACCACGTCAACTGCCTTGCCCCCATCCACCTCTTTGGTCACCTTCTCAAAAAACTCAATAAGGTTAGTAAGGCACGACCTACCCGCTACAAAACCATGCTGACTATTTCTAATCAATTCATTACACTCCAAATAACTATAAATCCTATCCCTAATAATTTTTTCTAAAACCTTGCCCACAACAGAAGTAAGACTCACCGGTCTATAATTCCCGGCAAAGTCTCTGTTCCCCTTCTTAAACAATGGGACAACATTCGCTATCCTCCAATCCTCCGGGACTACACCAGAGACCAATGACGACCTGAAGATCTGAGCCAGAGGCTCTGCAATCACCTCTCTAGCCTCCCAGAGAATCCTAGGGTAGATCCCATCCGGACCAGGGGACTTATCTATTTTCAGCCCCTCAAGAATTTCCAGCACATCCCCTTTATCAACCGTAATACTGTCTATTTTACACCCCTGCAACCCAATGTCCTCCTCAGCTATATTCATGTCCCCCTGCGTGAACACCGAAGAGAAATATTGGTTCAATACTTCTCCAATCTCCTCCGGTTCCACACACAACTTCCCCCTGCTGTCTGTAACTGGCCCTAATCTTGCCCTGACCAACCTTCTGTTCTTGACATACCTATAGAACGCCTTAGGATTCTCCTTAATCCTATCAGCCAAAGTCTTCTCATGTCCTCTTTTAGCCCTTCTCAACTCACTCTTCAACTCCCTCCTAGCCAATCTAAAGCTTTCTAGTGCACTATCTGAGCCCTCCAATCTCATCCGAACATAAGCCTCCTTTTTCTTTTTAACCATCGACTCAACTCTTTTAGTGCACCACGGTTCCCTAGATCTACCAAATCCACCATGCCTGACAGGGACATACCTATCAAGGACTCGCAGTAGCTGCTCCTTGAAAAAACTCCACATTTCAGACGTTCCCAGTCCCTGTAATCCCCTAATCCAATCCATGCTTCCTAACTCACTCCTGATAGCCTCATAATCGCCCTTACCCCAGCTAAAATTGCTGACCCGAGGTTCATGCCTATCTCTTCCCATTACTAAGGTGAACGTAACCGAATTGTGGTCACTATCACCAAAATGCACACCAACTTCCAAGTCTAGCACCTGGTCTGGCTCATTTCCCAGCACCAAATCCAATATAGCCTCACCTCTAGTTGGCCTGTCTACATACTGAGACAAAAAACCTTCCTGCACGCTCTGTACAAACACTGACCCCTCTAGCGAGCTAGAACTATAGCAACTCCAATCAATATTCGTAAAGTTAAAGTCCCCCATAACAATTACCCTATTACTTTCACTCCTAACCAGGATTGTCTCCGCAATCCTTTCCTCAACCTCTCTAGAACTTTTAGGAGGTCTATAAAAGACTCCCAACAGGGTGACCTCTCCTCTCCTATTTCTAATCTCCGCCCATACTACCTCAACTGACAAGTCCTCATCAAACTTTCTCTCCGACACTGTGATACAGTCCTTGACTAGCAATGCTACCCCACCCCCCCTTCTACCTTCTTCTCTACTCCGACTAAAGCATTTGTACCCCGGAACCTGCAACATCCATTCCTGACCCTGCTCTATCCAAGTCTCAGAAATGGCCACAACATCAAAGTCCCAGGTACTGATCCACGCTGCAAGTTCATCCACTTTATTGCGAATACTCCTCGCATTAAAGTACACGCATTTCAAACCCTGCTCCGCCCCACCCCCACTATGCCGTGCCTTGCATTCCCCAACTATGCCCCCCCTCACTTTCACCCCCTTTCCTCACTATCCCTCCCCCCCTCCGAATCAGTTTAAACCTTCCTGCATCGCTTTTGCAAATTTACCCCCCAGGATATAGATTCCCCTCTGGTTCAGGTGTAGACCATCCCTCTTATAGAGGTCCCACCTTCCCCAGAATGAGCCCCAATTGCTCAAGTACCTGAACCCCTCCCTCCTGCACCATCCCCTCAGCCACGAGTTCAAACTTTCCCTCTCCCTATTCCTCTCTAAACTATCCCGTGGCACAGGCAAGAGTCCAGATATAACTACTCTTTCTGACTTCGCCTTGAGTTTCCACCCCAACTCCATAAATCTTTGCTTAATATCCCCTTCCCTTAATCTCCCTATGTCATGTGTCCCCACATGAACTATAACTTGGGGTTGATCTCCCTCTCCCCTAAGAGTCCTGAATACTCTGTCCGATACATCCTGGACCCCAGCCCCTGGTAGGCAACACACCAGCCCAGAGTCCCTACCCTTACCTCCAACTCTCCTATCCGTCCCCATAACTGTGGAGTCCCCAATCACGAGGCCCAATCTCTTACCCCTAACCACCTGAGGCTTGCCAATAGGCTCACCCCCAGAGACCTGCTCCCTTTGGCTATCCCCAGTTGATTTCTCCTCAACTGTAGCCTCCAGGACCGAAAACCTATTTTGGAGGGGAACAGCCCCAGGGGATTGTCCCCCCAACTGCTTTTTGCCCCTCTTCCTGGCAGTGACCCAAGACTTATTCCTAGGAGTGACTATCTCCTTATAACTCCTTTCTATGTCCTGCTCCACTTCCCGAATTATACGGAGCTCCTCTAATTCCCCTTCCAGCTCCTTTACATGCTCCTCCAGAAACTGCAATCTAACACACTTCCCACAAGTAAAATCACCTGAAACACTGTGGGAGTCCCTCACTACATACATCCCACAGGAGATGCAGCTTACAGCCTGAACTGCCATCCCTGAATCAATTACCAGCAGAAAAGTAAAAATATAAAAAAAAACTTCCCTCACACTTGCCCTTGATAAGGTGGTAGTTAGCTGCCTTCTTGGACTGCGTAAAAAGTCTGACCACACCAGGTTTAAGTCCAACCGATTTATTTGATAGTAAACTCACAAGCTTTCGGGGTTTGTCCCTTCGTCAGGTGAATGGAGAGTTCTGGCCTCAGACAGAGCATACAAAGCACAGACAGTTATAAACAAAGGGACAAACATAAGAACATAAGAAATAGGAGCAGGAGTAGGCCATCTAGCCCCTCGAGCCTGCCCCGCCATTCAATAAGATCATGGCTGATCTGTCGTGGCTCAGTTCCACATTCCCGCCCTCTCCCCATAACCCTTAATCCCCTTGCCTATCAAAAACCTATCAACCCGCGTCTTAAAAATATTGAGCGAGGCAGCCTCCACCACTTCAGCGGGCAGAGAATTCCAGAGATTCACCACCCTTTGAGTGAAGAAGTTCCTCCTCAACTCCGTTCTAAACCGCCCCCCCTTTACCCTGAGGCTGTGCCCTCTAGTCCTACTGTACTTTCTGAGCGGGAAGAGCCTCTCCAGCTCTATCCTATCCATCCCATTCAACATCTTATACGTCTCAATGAGATCTCCCCTCATTCTTCTAAACTCTAACGAGTACAAGCCTAGTTTATTCAGCCTCTCCTCATAGTTCAACCCCCTCAACTCCGGAATCAGCCTAGTAAACCTCCTCTGCAAACCCCGTAAGCTTGTGAGTTTACTATCAAATAAATCGGTTGGACTTAAACTTGGTGTTGTCAGACTTTTTACTGTGTTTACCCCAGTCCAACACCGGCATATCCACTTCTTGAACTGCTGCAGTCCATGTGGTTCAGGATACCCAAAGTACTGTTAGGGAGCATGCTCCAATTACTGCCTTTCCTCGAAGCCATTTCCCTATTTGCATCTCTTTAGATTTTGGATTTGCAATCCCAGATCTAGGACAAACTTACTGAAACATCAATCAATGTCATCAATCAAATGATGATGTTAATATGAGAAATTCCAGGGTCAATAGTAAAATATAGTTCATTAATCAAATGCAGGTACTTAAACCCACTAATGAAAATATACATAGATAGCTAACCAAATAAGACTAACACAGCAATATAAAATGGTATTGTTTCCCCAAGGCAGTACTCCTTAGGCATATTTCAACAGATTTACTTTGAACAATGACCCTGGGCTAATTTAGAGTGGGCAGCAGGCTAACTGTCTCATTAATACCAAATATCGCCTACTCTTCACACCTACTTACTTTGTCCACCCACAAAACATCATGCTTAAATGAGCATTTCACAAAGGAGGTCAGGCCAACAATATTTGTTATTCACTCACAAGTGCACCTATTTATAAATCTGAAATTGTTTGAAGTATTTATTTGCTTTCTATCAGAGATGCTTTTTAAAAATGTCACCTAAGCTTCCTTTTCTTGGATCGGTTGCATTCATATTCTTATTTTTGAAAATTTATACTGCAAAATTCTGTAGCTATATGCGTCATAAGAAAAATGCTAAATAAAATTTGAAAGTTTCCCAAATAGTTTGGTCAAAAGAAGTGGAATGACTTGCTAAAAATGAGCAAAGGCAGAAGATAATGATTGATGACTTCAACAATCCCAAAATGAAAAATATTTTACAAGGAAGAACTCTGTCAACATTGTTCACAACTGTCTTCTGAACGTGCATCATGAAACTCCACCAAAGAGCAAGTTGTCTTCTAAACTTGCTCCTTCCAACTGAGAAGTAGAAGCAAGTGAATTGTTAAGCATCAACATTCAATCTGACTGGGAATAAGTGCAGACATTGAACCAAACCTTAGTATACAACTTAACACAAGATACATTCTTGGGCACAGGAGCAAAGTTTAGCAATACTGACTTGAGGGTAAATTGGTCTAGAATAAACGGACACCCTTTTAAATCAAGAATAAACTTTATGGCAAGGCTGAACAGAAAAAAATTCAGATGAAAGAATAGGACAATTAAAACAGGAAACTTGCATAGCTTCCAGAGAGATAACCGCAGGGCACAGAACAGAACTACAAATAATCGGGTTTTTAAGAAATTGGGCAGTCAAGAGAGAATTGGAGAGGAATATACAGCAACAAAAAAACTACATCCCTTCAATACTTCCAAAATAAAGACAATTATAGGAGGAAATTGAAACCAGAAGGGATTCACATGGTTTAAAGTGAAAATTTACAGGAAACAGTAAACATGTTAAATGGCTTGAAGGATTTTTCACCAGGCAAAACTCTAAAAATATTTAACGCAAACATCAGTTTAGGTTGAAATTCCCTTGGAAGGATGGATATCTCAGCTGGGATAAATGATATGTGAAATGATGAATAATGGAGAACTCCCCATGAACTGAAACCAGGTGAATGCAATTCCTATATTCATGGACAATTACAAGTCTATTGACCTTTCAGAAGAATTAGGAAACTAATGGAACCTGTTACGATCCAGCTGATGTTACTAATCGACAGTAAGGTCCCCGAGTAGAACTCAGCTTGATAGATCCTAACTTTTTTTTTTGTTCAGAGATACAGATGAACAGAGTCACAGGACTGCCAATGAACATTTAGTAATATTTACTAAATTAGATTAACTACAATTTACTATTCCTTCGCCTCAGCCATGTACAGTTTTTTAAGGATAAAAAGTTTACTCTAAAGTTCTCAAGAAGTACACTGTCCGTGTACCACACTCTGAAACCAAGTGACAGATGCCGCTCAAAACAACTTCTATGAATTTCTCATCAAATCTCCCCCAGGTGTCTGTTATACTGTGACCGAACTGGCCTCACTAGAATGCTGACTTCTATAAGATTTTCCCAACTCCACTCTTGAAAAACACTTTGGAATATTCTCCCACACAAGGCTGTCTTCTCAGATGCGCTCATCAAGGTTTTGACCTTTCAGTATTCATCTACCCTGGATCAACATACATTCAGGCTTCTACACAATTTGTCAGGTACCTAGCCATGTCAACAGACCACCACTACTTCACTGGCCATATTAAGCTGACATTAACCTTCGGATTACTTTAGATGTCTGGCTTCTTGCTAGCCAGCTATGCTAGGTCTATACCCTGAAGCTCTATTTTAGCTAAAGTTTCTCTCTGCTCCTTTAACTTCAGTGAGCAATACTTCATTCAGATATTGGTTCATTGTCCCCTTGACTTAAGTCTGCCTGGAACTCTTCTTTTCATTCCCTTGATTCTGGAATGTCCTGTTCTTTAGATTCTGGAGCTTGCCTTCTGCATGTTTGGATCAAGGCTGCAGTGAGGTCAGGAATGAGTGGCTCTGGCAGAATCCAAACTGAGCATCAGTGAGCAGGTTATTGCTGAGTACGTATCACTTAATAGCACTGTCGACACCAACCTCCATCCATCACTGTGCTGATGACTGAGAGTAGACTAGGCCGGTAATTGTCTGGATGAATTTGTCCTGTTATTTGTATGTGGGCATTGGACAATTTTCCACATTGCTGGACTGGTGCTTGTGCACAGGATCAGCTCGGCTAAAGGTGCAGCTAATTCTGAAGCACAAGTCTTCAGTACTATTGCTGGAATGTTGTCAGGGCTCATAGCATTTGCAGGATCTGGTGCCTTCAACCATTTATTGATATCATGTGTAATGAATTGAATTGGCTAAAGACTGATATCTGAGATGCTGGATATCTCAGGAGGAAGTTGAGATGGATCATCCATTCCAACTGAAGACTATAGCGAAATACTACAATCTTTATCGTTTTTACTGTTGTGCTGAGTTCTCCCATCATCAAGGATGGGATATTTGTGGAACCTCCTCCTCCTCAGTTTGGGTTCTGCCAGAGCCACTCACTCCTGACCTCACTGCAGCCTTGATCCAAACATGGAAAAAAAGAGCTGAACTCCAGAAGTGAGGTGAGAGTCACAGACCTGGACATCAAGACTGCATTTAACTGAGTGCAGCAACAAGGAGACCTAGAAAATCTGAAATCAATGGCAATCAGGGGGAAACGTTCCACTGGCACAAAGGAAGATGGTTGTGGTTGTTGGATGTCAGTCATCTCAGCTTTCAGACATCATTGCAGGAGTTCCTCAGGGTAGTGTCCCAGGCCCAATCATTTCTAGTCACTTCATCTGTGAACTTCCCACACCAAAAGGTCAGAAGCGGTGATGTTTGTGGATGATTGCATAGTGTTCAGCACCATTCATGATTCCTCAGATAGTGAAGCCATCTTTGTCCATGTACATCAAGATCTGGATAACATTCAAGTTTTCACCAATAAATGGCAAGTAATATTCACTTCACACAAGTGGCAGGCAATAACCATCTTCCCTTGACATTCAATGGCATTCCCACCACCAAATCACCCACTATCAATATCTTGGGGGTGGGGAAGGTACCAATGACCAGAAATTGAACTGAGTCAGCCATTTAATACTGTGGCTACAAGACCAGGTCAGAAGCTTGGAATTATGTGGAGAGTAACTCACGTGTTAACTCTCCAGGGTTTGTCCACCATTAGCAAGGCACAGATTAGGAGTGTGGCGGAATGCTCCCCACTTGCCTGGCAAAGTGCAGCTCCAACAACATTGAAGAAGTGAAACACCATTCAGGACCAAGCAGCCTGCTTCATTGGCACACCTTCTATAAACATTCATTCCTTCCCTACTGACTCTCATTTGCAGCAGTGTGTGCCATCTATAAGATGCACTGCAACAACTCATCAAGCCTCCTTCAACAGCCCCTTCCAAAGCAGTAATCTTAATCACCTATATATACAAGGGTGTAGACACACGGGAATCTGCCTCCAAGCCACACAGATCCTTCACTGTTGCTGGGTCAAAATCATGAAACTGCTTCCCTAACAATACTGTGGATATACCTACACCACACGGATTGCAGGGCTTCAAAAAGAAAGCTCACTACCATCATCTCAAGGGGCAGTTAGGAACAGGCAATAAATGGGGGCCGATCCAGTGACACCCACATCCTGTGAAAGGTAGATTTTAAATTTTCACTGACAAGCAGCAAACCTAGAGATCCACAACTAAATTAATAACAGAGGCAGTTCCAGGTTAAATCATTGGAAACTCCTGAGGAAAAAAAAAATCAATTTTAACCTCCAAATCCACGTGTTTCCCAACTGGAAACCATAGATGAACTGGGATATCCCTTGCCTGAAGTCTAGGTCTGAAGCATTTAAGTCAGGCGGCCCTAACCAATACATGAAAGCCAGATATGATCTATGGAGATCCAAAGATGCAAAAAGACAGTACTGGACCAAGCTAGAATCCCAGGCTAGACACACAGACACCTAACGACTATGGAAAGGTCTGCAAGACATAACAGGCTACAAAATGAAGGCAGATAAAAATCATCGGCTCCAATGCACCCTTCCCCGATGAGCTCAACACATACTATGCAAGAAGTCAAAGACAGCACTGCCTCCATCCCAGAAGAACCTGTATCCAAGGTCACCACTGCCAATGTCTGAGCAGCCTTCTCAAAAGTCAACCCATGGAAGGCAACTGGCCCAGATGGGGTACCCAGATGAGCTCTCAGGTCCTGCACGGACCAGCTGGCGGAGGTATTCGCAGACATCTTTAACCTGTCTTTAGACCAATCTGAGGTCCCTAACTGCTTCAAGATGATGACCATCATTCCAGTACCAAAGAAAAGCCAGGCACAGTGTGCCTGCATGACTAGTATCTGGTGGCTCTGACATCCATCATTATGAAGTGCTTCTAAAGGTTAGTCATGGCACAAATCAATTCCTGCCTCTCAAACTGCCTGAATTACCACAACAGGTGCCATCTTTGTGGCCCTACGCTCAATGCTGGAGCATTTAGATAACAGGCCTCTATTCATGGACTACAGCTCAGCCTTTAACACCGTTATTCCTATGAGATTCATCTCCAAACTTTGTGGCCTGGGGCTCAACTCCTCTCTTTACAACTAGATCCTAGACTTCCTAACCCACAGACTGCAGTCAATAAGTATAGGCAACAACACCAGAAGTAATGGTGTTAAAGGCTGAGCTGTGGTCTATGAATAAGAACCTGACATCGGTATCCTTGCCATAGTCGGCGGGAGTCTGTGTGGCTAGCCTGGGATTCTAGCTTGGTCCGTCTTCTTGAACAACACCTCCTTCACGACCATCCTCAACAGCGATGCTCTGCAAGGCATGTTCTCAGTCCTTTACTATACTCCTTATACACCTTTGACTGTGTGGGAAAATTCCCCTCCAATTCGATTTTCAAGTTTGCTGTTGACCCCATCATTGTTTGAGGTTGGACCTCAAACAATGACAAGACACAGTAGAGGAATGAGATAGAGAATCTGGTGAACTAGCACAACGACAATAATCTCTCCCTCATCGGTCATTGTCATCGAATTCAGGAAGCGTAAAAGAGAACATGTCCGTCAATGGGGATGAAACAGAAATGGTCAAGAGCTTAAGTGTTTTGGTGTCCAGATCATCAACCTGTCCTGATCTGATCTCTCCATGCAGATGTTATGGTTAACTAAGTCCACCAATGCCTCTACTTTCTCACGGCATGGTAGCACAGCGGTTAGCACTGCTGCTTCACAGCTCCAGGGTCCTCGGTTCAATGCCTGGCTCGGGTCACTGTCTGTGTGGGAGACAGAGGGGAACCGGTGGATGTGGTGTTTCTCAATTTTCAAAAGGCGTTTGATAAGGTGCCGCACAAAAGGTTGCTTCAGAAGGTTAGGGGGCATGGAGTTGGGGGTAAGGTGTTAGCGTGGATAGAGGATTGGTTGTCTAATAGGAGGCAGAAAGTTGGCATCAATGGGTGCTATTCTGATTGGCGGTTGGTGACTAGTGGAGTGCCGCAGGGATCGGTGCTGGGGCCTCAGCTATTTACCATTTATATAGATGATCTGGAGGAGGGGGCTGAGTGTACAGGGTAACTAAATTTGCTGATGACAGGAAGATGAGTGGAAAAGCAAATTGTGCAGAAGGTGTGGAAAGTCTGCAGAGGGATCTGGATAGACTGAGCGAGTGGGCGAGGACCTGGCAGATGGAGTACAATGTTAGCAAGTGTGAGGTTATCCACTTTGGCAGAAATAATAGTAACAGGGATTACTATTTAAAGGGTGAAAAGCTGCAGCATGCTACGGTGCAGAGGGACCTCGGGGTCCTTGTGCATGAGTCACAAAAACCCAGTCTGCAGGTGCAGCAGGTGATCAAGAAGGCGAATGGAATGCTGGCCTTTATAGCGAGGGGGATAGAATATAAAAGCAGAGAGGTCTTGCTGCAACCGTACAGGGCACTGGTGAGGCCGCAGCTGGAGTACTGTGTGCAGTTTTGGTCGCCGCACTTGTGCAAGGATATTTTGGCCTTGGAGGGAGTGCAGAGGAAGTTCACTAGGCTGATTCCGGAGATGAGGGGGTTAGACTATGAAGAGAGACTGAATAGACTGGGTCTGTACTCGCTGGAGTTTAGAAGAATGAGGGGGGATCTTATAGAGACGTATAAGATAATGAAAGGGATGGATAGGGTAGAGGTAGAGAGATTCTTCCCGCTCAGAAAGGACAGCAGGACTAGAGGGCACAGCCTCAAGATAAGGGGGGGTGCAGTTTAGAACGGAGTTGAGGAGGAACTTCTTCACTCAAAGGGTGGTGAATCTCTGGAATTCTCTGCCCGTTGAAGTGGTGGAGGCTACCTCACTAAATATATTTAAGTCACGGGTAGATAGGTTTTTGACAGACAAGGGAATTAAGGGCTATGGGGAGAAAGCGGAAAAGTGGAACTGATCCACTTCAGATCAGCCATGATCTTATTGAATGGCAGGGCAGGCTCGAAGGGCTAGATGGCCTACTCCTGCTCCTATTTCTTATGTTCTTATGTGTGGAGTTTGCACATTCTCCTCACGTCTGCGTGGGTTTCCTCCGGGTACTCTGGTTTCTTCCCACAGTCCAAAGATGTGCGGGTTAGATTAACTGGCCATGTTAAGAAATTGCCTCTTGGTGTCCAGGGATGTGTAGGTTAGAGGGATTAGTGGGTATAGTATATAGGGATATGGGGTAGGGCCTGGGTGGGATTGTGTTCAGTGCAGACTTGATGGGCCAAAGGGCCTCTTTCTGCACTGTAGGATTCTATGATTCTACGGTTCTATGATGATTCAAAATTTGGCTACAATTCTCGCCAACTTTTACAGATACACCACACAGAAAGCATTCTTTCTGGTTGTATCATAGCTTGGTATGGCTCCTGCTCTGTCTAAGACCGCAGTGTGAATGAAGCCCAGTATATCACTCAAACCAGCCTACCATTCATTGGCACTGTCAACATTTCCCATTACCTTGGAAAGCAGCCAGCATAATCAAGAATCCCAAGCACCCTGGACATACTCTCTTCGACCATCTTCCATTGGAAAAAGTATACAAAAAGTCTGAGATCACGTACCAACCAACTCAAAACCAGCTTCTTCCCTACTGCCAGTCTTTTGAATGGATCTACCTCGTAATTAAGTTAATCTTTCTCTACACCCTTGCTATGACTGTTACACCACATCCTGCATTCTCTCCTTTTCTTCCATATGAACAGTTGCATAGCACGCAAGAAACAATGCTTTCCACTGCATCCTAACACACATGACAATAATAAATCAAGTCAAAACCAGAGTAGATTAATTAAGCTTCCACTGTATTAAGATATTCAAGGAACAGACTCCCAATGTACAATCTATCAAAGTTGCAAACTTCTCATTTTTTCCCCACTCATGATAGTTATACACTATATACACTGTATCTTGCTGCTGACCAGAAAGGCATCAGGAATTGTTGCACATTGCCGGGTCAAAATGGGGCACACCCTTCTCAACAGCGGCCACTGAGCAAAAGCTTCTGATGTCTTTCAGTCAGCAAGTGATTACATTTGTACCCAACCCCTGGGCAATGACCTAGAGTTTGAAAGAGTTTAAAATCAAGAACTGAACATGGACTGGCACATGCCTCCAACCCGTTCGGCTCCGGGTTAAAAGGCACCCAGCGGCTTTGAAAGAACAACGGCTGCATTTACAGGAGTTAGACCCCAGACACAGACCACAAATTAACTGGTCTCAATCCATAATAAATCAAACCATGAAAATAAACAAAATAAATGGGTTATTAAAATTTTTTGAATGCTATTTTTCCCATCAGCATTTCAAGATTTTGTGCAGGGAGATGCTACACAGCCTGGATAGCTCCTTTGGTAAATAATGGGACTTTCAATTCCAGGGTCATTGATTGAATCCAACATGTAATGAATTTTGTTTCAAATATTTAAGAGCAATTTATCAGGCAAGGTTTTCTGTTCAGTTATCCAGTTTGCATCAGTCCGAAGAGGAGGAGAAAATTTTACAAAATTATGGCAGGCTGGCATTCAGCAAGGAGAATGATCAGAAACATGAGTCACAATAACTTCGACCAAGATAAAATACAGAAATAGACCATCCAAGCCCAAAAGGTCAACAACGGTATTTATGCTGCAAACAAGCCTCCTCCCACCTGACATCATCGAGCCCCATCAGCTTATCCTTCTGGTCCTTTCTCCAATATATGTTCATCTAACTTCTGCTTAAATGTATCTGTGCTATTCACCTCAACCACTCCCTCTGGTACCAAGTTTCTCATTCTCACCACTCTCTGGGTAAAAAAGTTCTTCCTGAATTTCTATTGTTACTAATAAATCCAATCTTATATTCATGACCTTTGATCCAATGAGAAAAGGATGGTAGAGAAACAAAAGGAATTTAAGGAGGCAGCTCCAGAGTAAGGGCATAGCTGTCAAGCGTGTAGCAATGGAACTGACGGATGCACAGGAGACCAGATGCAGAGGAATGCAGAATTCTTGCTGTGCTTCAAAGCTAGAAAATGTGGAGATTAGGAGAATTTTAAATTTGGTCGTTTAAGAGACTCAAAAACATAATATGACCGACAGAGATACAGTGGAAAGAAACAGCGCTGTCAGGAAAGTTGTTACTTATTGGCACAGATAGAACTTAATTACAAAATGCTCTGTCACCACCAGAACATTTAATTTGTGACGTTCATATTAGACACAAGTCATTCACTTTTACATTGTTATGACAATACAATGAAAAGGACTTTATTGTTCACCTTCTTTTTGGATGTACATTGGTGAATGTAACCTCAGCATGAGCCTTGACAGTTAGTACGCTGAACCCTATGTTCTGAGTTCATCACATTTTGAATTTTATTCCTGCGAGACTCATCTCCAAACTTTGTGGCTTGGGCAAATTGTACCATAAGTAATATTCCTTGTTGGGCTTTTTCTCATACATGCCAGAAAATCACCTCAAAGGCATGACCTGCCACTGTTTAAAAGGTGCAACAGTGCATTTGTGGAGAAAGGAATGCCATATTGTTGCAATACATTAAATATGCATGGCACGAACAGTTACTTGCCTCCTGCCCACTACTCACAACAGTCCAATTCTACACAAGAGTAGCACAGGTGCCTCAGTCTGAGAGGATTTCAAGACCAAGGTTGAGGAGCGTGAGTGGCTGATCGAACACAAACCGAAAAGGAGAAATCCATAGAATCCCCACAGCACTAAAGGAGGCCATTCAGCCCATCAAGTCTGCACTGACTCCAAAACAGCATCTTATCCAGGTCTATCCCCTGCCCTATTCCTGTAACCCCACACATTTACCATGGTTATTCTGCCTAAGGTAGTGCACTAGAAAGCTTTAGATTGGCTAGGAGGGAGTTGAAGAGTGAATTAAGAAGGGCTAAAAGAGGACATGAGAAGACTTTGGCTGATAGGATTAAGGAGAATCCTAAGGCGTTCTATAGGTATGTTAAGAACAGAAGGTTGGTTAGGGCAAGATTAGGGCCAGTTACAGACAGCAGAGGGAAGTTGTGTGTGGAACCGGAAGAGATTGGTGAGGCATTGAACCAATATTTCTCTTCGGTGTTCACGCAGGGGGACATGAATGTAGCTGAGGAGAACACTGGGTTGCAGGGGTGTAAACTAGACAGTATTGCAGTTGATAAGGGGGATGTGCTGGATATTCTTGAGGGTTTGAAAATAGATAAGTCCCCTGGTCCGGACAGGATTTACCCTAGGATTCTCTGGGAGGCAAGAGAGGTGATTGCAGAGCCTCTGGCTCTGATCTTCAGGTCGTCGTTGGTCTCAGGTATAGTACCGGAAGATTGGAGGATAGCAAATGTTGTCCCGTTGTTTAAGAAGGGGAACAGAGACTTCCCCGGGAATTATAGACCGGTGAGTCTTACTTCTGTTGTGGGCAAGGTTTTAGAAAAAATTATTAGGGATAGGATTTATAGTTATTTGGAGAGTAATGAATTGATTGGAGATAGCCAGCATGGTTTTGTAGCGGGTAGGTCGTGCCTTACTAACCTTATTGAGTTTTTTGAGAAAGTGACCAAAGAGGTGGATGGGGGAAAGGCAGTTGACGTGGTATACATGGATTTTAGTTAGGCGTTTGATAAGGTTCACCATGGTAGGCTTCTGCAGAAAATGCGGATGTATAGGATTGAGGGTAATCTAGGAAATTGGATCAGGAATTGGCTAGCAGATAGGAGACAGAGGGTGGTGGTTGATGGTAAATATTCGTCATGGAGTTCAGTTATGAGTGGTGTGCCTCAGGGATCTGTTTTGGGCCACTGCTGTTTGTAATTTTTATTAATGATCTGGATGAGGGCGTAGTTGGGTGGATTAGTAAATTTGCTGATGACACCAAAGTCGGAGGTGTGGTAGATTGTGAGAAAGGGTGTCGTAGTTTGCAGGGTGACTTAGACAGGTTGCAGAGCTGGGCCGAGAGGTGGCGGATGGAGTTTAATGTGGAGAAGTGTGAGGTAATTCACTTTGGTAGGAATAACAGATGTGTCGAGTATAGGGCTAACGGGAGGACTCTAAATAGTGTGGATGAACAGAGGGATCTAGGTGTATGTGTACATAGATCCCTGAAAGTAGGGAATCAAGTAGATAAGGTTGTTAAGAAGGCATACGGTGTCTTGGCATTTATTGGTAGGGGGATTGAATTTAGGAGTCGCAGCGTCATGATGCAACTGTACACAACTCTGGTGCGGCCGCACTTGGAGTATTGTGTGCAGTTCTGGTCCCCACATTATAGGAAGGATGTGGAGGCTTTGGCGAGGGTGCAGAGGAGGTTTACCAGGATGTTGCCTGGTATGGAGGGGAGGTCCTATGAGGAGAGACTGAGGGATTTGGGGTTGTTTTCGCTAGAAAGAAGGCGGCTAAGAGGGGATCTTATTGAAACATATAAGATGATTAGAGGTTTAGATAGGGTGGATAGTGATAGCCTTTTTCCTCGGATGGAGAAAGCTAGCACGAGGGGGCATGGCTTTAAATTAAGGGGGGGTAGTTATAGGATGGATGTCAGGGGTAGGTTCTTTACCCAGAGGGTGGTGAGGGATTGGAATGCCCTGCCTGCTGCAGTTGTAAATGCGTCTAGTTTGGGGGCGTTTAAGAGATCCGTGGATAGGTTTATGGATGAAAAGGGATTGGTTTAGGTTAGAGGGTCATTGTTTTTTAACTGGTCGGCGCAACATCGTGGGCCGAAGGGCCTGTTCTGCGCTGTAATGTTCTATGTTCTAACCTAGACAACTTTGGATACAAAGGGGCAATTTACTATGGTCAATCCACCTAACCTGCACATCTTGGACTGTGGGAAGAAACTGGAGCACACGGAGGAAACCTGCGCAGACATGTCTGTGTGGAGACTGCACAGTCACCAAGGCCAGAATTGAACTCAGGTCCCTGGTCTGTGCTGCCATGCAATTTATAACTGAAGAGCTACATCTCAGCTATGAACAATCTCCATTTTACTTTTCAAAGAGCAATGCTTTACAAACATCAAAGTCTCTGTTGTAGAATGTATTTGCAAACATGTCGTCTAAGGCGCAGATCACTACAACCTGTATATGCGCTGTACCCAAACAGAGAATCAAAACAACAAAGAGAGTAGAAAGCCCAGTGGAATTTTCAGCAGAATTTTCCATGGCAAAAGCATGAAGCCAAATATTTTAGCAATGATGAACTCTCAGACTACGAGCGTAAAGTCCTTGTTCTTCAATGTCTCTTTCTCCTTGAACAGGCTTGGAGATTGCTATTTTTAGGAGCTTCACTAATTTCACTGCTACCAGTTTTTCAATGCTGCAGATCATGTTGAGATGATGTCAACTTGCAGGGACAAGAATGGCCACGTTATTGTTTCACTCTTAGATAACACATTAGTACTTTTCTGCTGCCAGCCATCGATAATTGCATATGTGAAAAAGCAAACAGGAATTTGGTACCAAACAGGCACTTAGATAATACAGCATATCAAAGGGGGAGAACTGTGGTGGCACACAAGAGTGAGATAAACAGATCACATATAGAGATGTAAGAATTGTCTGGACTTCAATTGTGCTGTGTCCAGAGAGTATCCTTAGTATGGTATTGATTACATTATCACCAGCTGCCAGAAGTTATGATTTGCTTGGTGATTTCACAGGAGCTGGAAAATATGTCACTGAAGCTAAAAGAAAACCCAACTAATACAACTGGTACAGGAGCAGTTTGGGGCATTGAGTTCAATGGAAAGTAACAATGGGAAGGGATACAATGGGTGGCCCAACCAACTTCACTCATTCTACACAACACTCAAAAGTTAAAATTATTCCCGTTGGATAATGCAAAAACTGTAATCAAAGGTATTCAAAAAGCTGTTTTCTTTTTAAAAAGAAAGTGCATCTGTTGCAATAATAGCTAATACCAGTACTTTTTAAAAATCCAACTGTGATGAGTCAGTCCCTGCTTTACTGTGACACAATGGTGGGGTCAGTCACATGCTGTACTTGGACGTCGAGTGGCAGATCATCAGTTAGACGCCACAGCTTGCGATTTATTTTCTCTGACAGTTCATTCTTCTTTCTGTCAAACTATTCCCTTCTGCTTTCACTAGAGCCACCCTCCGAGTCTCCTCTCTGCTTACTCTGGCACTGTTTCACAACTAAGAACATTCCTGAGCCAAAGCCTGCTGTGTCAATCCCTCTGCACTGCTGGGGATCATGTGACATTTATCTTCATTGGTAACAATTCACCGTGGGTTACATGTTCCTCGTTACTTTGAAGCTTCTTGTTTTGGCCTTGGCAGAATTTTCATAAAGTATTCGCTATACTATTACATGCTCCTGATGCAGATGGATCAAAAGGTTTTTAGAGAAATTAGAAATGAATTATTTTCTTAGTTATCAAAAGTTTGCAATACCCTCTGAAATTCTCACATGAACAGAAACAACTTAATTTTACCCCTTGAAACACAGGAACAAGTGCAATATTTGAGCTGCTCGATTCACTGTCACGTAAAGGCATTGGGTCACTTTACATGCTAATGTGGTAACTGTCATTTTACAATACGTATTTCAAAAGAATGTGCATCATCAATATTCTATTCTTAAACATGCACTTACAATCACGTATGCAACCTGTTGAGCAAATGGACAATGAAGCATTAAATATTTCTTCTGCCTCCACTCCACAAAATAAGCATTAGAATCCAGTGAGATGATCTTAAAAGGTCTAAATTGATGGTGTGTTCCTGTAATAATGTTTGCTTTTCCAGGATTAAACACTAAAGCCACATTTTATGTTGTTTCCTCAGACACCATAGGTATCTGCAAAGCTGTCAATCCTGGACTCCCCGTGGTCACTGAAATCTCCCATGACCTTTGTAATGAGTGGGTAGCACATACTGCTGCAGGCCAAGGGCTGTATCTTAGGCACCAAACAGTGCAAGTGTTACCTCATTAGATGTGTCTTCTAGCCTGCTCTGGTAATCTGTCAAGGTATGTCTCAAATTCTCAAGGACGACAGAGGGGCTTAAGGGTTTTTCTTTGTCCTTGCGACTGCCTAAAGGAAGAAATGGTAAGACAATAAAGCTTTTAAATATTGTATTATAATACCACAGCTAGAAAATAGATACTATGCCTAAAACCACTAAATTTCACAAGCAACCTACAGAATGAGTCAATATCAGTCTCTATCAGTACACTTATAGATTTACTGAACAGGGAGATATTGCATGCTTAATGAGGTCTGAAGTTATGGAGAGCTTACGGTATAACAAGAATTGCACAATAAGCAAAACAGAAATAGTCTAATGTTTAAATTGTCATGTTTTCAATACACTAATCTAGAATCTATGCATTTTCTCATTTCCACCTTTCAGTTATTCACCAAAAAAATGTAAAGTTTCTATGTTAACGTCACTCTGAAACTACTAGAAATGATATAACTCTAATTAGATTCATATAATTTGCATCAATAGGATCAGATATGTATTATATCACATCACTGATTAGCAATGTTAAAACTTTGCATTGTTAATGTTTAGAATTAACCTGATGAGCAACAGTTACTTTTCAGGAATGGGGCACCAAAAAATTGTTTTGACTGTGCAACGGTCAGAGGAAGTTACGACTTTGTGTGATTTTGGCATAAACCAAATTTTTAATCAAATACTTGCTCTTTTCCGGGTCACGTAATATTGAGGAAATTTATGTAAACAATGTGGCACATGAACAAATTTGGAAAAAAATGTCAAAGGCAACTCTTCTCCCCCACCTTGTATTTTTAAAATGCTTTTAACAAAGTAAAATATCCAGAGCGTAAGCATGTGCAGCTTTTCAAACAAAATTTGACACAAGGCTCATAAAGAGATACTATGGCCAATAGCTAAGTTTTAAGGAAGAACCTTAAAGGAGGAAAAAAACATAGGGAGGCCAGAGAGTTTTAGGGAGCACATTCAGGAAGTAGCAGCTGAAAATACAACCACCAAGAGTGACGCAATTAAAAATCGGGGATGCACGAGATGGCAGAATTGGTGAAGCAATTTTAAGGCAGGAGGAGACTACAGAGATAGGAAGGGACAAAGCCAAGGAAATATGGCTGAAAATTTTAAAAATCAGAGCAGCTTGCAGTGTGTTGGAATAATCAAATTTAGAGAGTTAACAAAGGCATGGGTGATGGTTTCAGCATCAGATATGCTGAGACAGCCCAACTGTAACACTATGTTTCAGTCTTGGGAATAGAATGTTTTAGTGATGCAGTGGAAACATGGTCAGAGTTCTCATCTCAGCATCAAATACAACACCCATGTTGCGACAGTTCTATTTCGCTTCAGAAAATTGCCAGGGAGTGGGGTTGGAGACAGCAGCTAGAGAATGGAGTTTGTGGTGGGGACTAAAAACAATGATTCTGGTCTTCCCAATACTTTGATTAATGAACTTTGATCTCCCAAATATGCATGGGGGAAACGCACAGATATCATTTCAGGAAGTAGTTTTCAAATCTCTTCAGTAAACTATCTCAGTTGAGATTTCAGAATGAAATCACTGTTTCTTTCGAGTTTTATTCATTCAACTAGAACTTCCTTCCTAGCTGCACTGTGTGTGCCTACACGTCAGGAACTACAGTGGCTTAGGAAGGCAGCTCACCACCACTTTTTCAAGGGCAACCAGGGATGGGCAATAAATCCTGGCCTAGCCAGTGAAGCCCCATCCCATGGATGTATTTTTAAAAAATTCTGAATACACCTCCTCGTAAAATTCACTACTCTTGACTTCATTCAGCACCAGTCATTTTAGAAACATAGAAAAACTACAGCACAAACAGGCCCTTCGGCTCACAAGTTGCGCCGAATATGTCCCTACCTACTGGGCATACCTATAACCCTCTATCCTGCTAAGTTTCATGTACTTATCCAAAAGTCTCTTAAAAGACCATATCGAATCCGCCTCCACCTCCGCTGCCGGCAGCTGATTCCACGCACCCACCACCCTCTGAGTGAAAAACTTACCGCTGACTTCTCCTCTTACCTACTCCCCAGCACCCTAAGCCCGTATCTTCTTGTGGCAACCATTTCAGCAGCGGGAAAAAGCCTCTGAGAATCCACTCGATCAATACCTCTCATCATCTTATACACCTCTATCAGGTCACCCCTCATCCTTCATCTCTCAAGAAGCAAAGACCAAGCTCTCTCAACCTATCCTCATAAGGCATGCCACACAATCCAGGCAACAATTTTAGTAATTTTGGAAATTTCCTTCAAGTTTGTTCCAAATCCCATCTCAATTAAAAGCCAGAGGAAATACAGATAGCAAGTTTAAAACAAAAAGGCTCAAGTAGGTTGTTAATGCAGAGATTTCCAATCTGTAGATTGCAACCCCCAGTGGGGTCACAGGATGAGATTTTCAGGTTGAGAGTTCAGAGGCAGACTGATTTCCAACAGGCTGCAAGATGCTTTTAAATCCTCATTCTCTTTTTTGTTGATGGGTGGGGCTAATGGATTGATCACTGAGACCCCATAGCTGCTGCTGCAAAAAAGCAGATGGTCATTTGACTTTTAAAGAAACCTCTTCATCAACTGTCCCCAAGCTCAAGACCCATTCCACTATCAGGTCCAGAACTAAAGTCCATCCCCTTCCATCCCACCACCACACCCCCACCCCTGTCAACTATTCTCGTACCACCCCATATTTTCACTATGGTGTCACATTAAATCTGAGCCATTAAGATGGAGCTACGTTGGGAAAAAATTTGGAAAGCACTATGTTAACAGTTAAATTGCACATGTCACCAAGCAAAACAAAAATCCATAATTCTTATGCCTATATTAAAGTATGCATATATCTGCAAAAATCTGAAATGGGTATCTAGGTCCAATTCTGCCACCTGCACCAGAGGGACAAAAGTTAATTGGCGTGAACAAACTCCAAATGTACAAGAAAATCATTCTTCTGAAACCCTTCCTCAGTCTACACAACCATCTGTTTGATGAATTAAAGGCCTGGATTTTGCTGCAGAAGTTATCAGGCTATCAGCACTCATTATTGAAAAGTGAGCTGACCATAAGTCAATGACCATAAGGGTAGTTAAATGCAGTAATCAGAAAGTTGTCAGAGTTGCCTTATGTCTTCAGCTGTTTATCGATATCTCACCAAGAGACTCACCATTGGAATGGATGAAAGGGAGAAAGGTTGTGCAACTTGCATGGTAAATTGCCATGAAACTAAAAAGTTAGGTCCATTCCACTGAATGTGAATTTTAAAATGACATAATCCAGTGAAATCCAAGCCAATTCCTAATGGAGCTGCAAATATGGTTTCACAGTCATAAGCCAGTAGTTCTAGGAACAGCAATAATAGTGAGACACTACTGGGATTTGTGGAGGAAGAGAAAGAGGACATACAATTCTTTCTTGTTTTTAATTGTCAAAATTAGAGAATTAAACTTACTCTGCTATTTAAAAAAAAGCTATCTCAAAAGGCTAGATGACAATTAAAATCTCAGAGATAGTGGGCATTTCAATTAAAATATCGTGGAGCTGGTTAGGTGCATTGACCCGAACAGACACCACAGTGTGGCGACTAGAGGAATTTCACAGTAACTTCTTTGCAGTGTTATGTAAGCCTTACTTGTGACTAATAAATAAACTTTACTTTTGGTATTCAACTTCACAGAATTAAAGTTATAAATAAAAGACTTGACTAAATAAACTAAATTAGGGATAACAAAATAAGAATAATCTATAAATATAGTGGGACCTAATTTTAAAAAAAGACTTACCTTCATTGAGCATCCAAAGACAGGATACCACCAGGGTTGAAACCAAGGTTAAAAGTACAAAACAAATCAGGAAGGAATGAGCTGAAGACAATAGCAAGAGGAAAAGAATGAAGAGATAAATTCCACAATAGAGAGATCGTAAGGAAAAATTGTGTTGGAGTGCAATGAATCTTGCTTTAAAAAAAAACACCATGTATTTTTGCATCTTGAAAGGAGGAAATATATACTTGGAGTGCAAAATATAGGAGCACTAGACATTGCACTGTTTACAATATTTTGTTACCTCCAAATTGTTTTTAATCAAATATGTCTTCAATTATTGACAGGAGCACCGACCATAATAAAGACAACAAATGTGACAGAACATAGTAAAAGGCCAAAGGGAAAAGTGGAATTTCCCATCAGATAAGTTTTTTTCCATGTCTAAGAGAGATGCCAGATATAGGTGAGTGATAGTGTATTAGACAAACCTGGGTTTTTTTGGATTTCAGATTGACAAAGTGGTAATTGGCCTGAAAGATGAAACCAAGTCATCTAGAGGTCTTTCAACAGTAAGGTGAGAGATCTCCCATCAAAAATTAAAATTCATTCTAATGTTTTATGTCCTTCCATGGACTCAGCCCTATCCTATGACAGTAATATCCTTCAGTTCTACTGCACCTGGTCTCTCCAATCCTTAAGCATGTCCCCTCACTCCACCAGCAGCATCTGTACCTTCAGCTGCCTAGACCCCACACTCCATGAAAACACAATTTTCACGTCTTCTCTCTTTCTTTCAGACTTTTCTCCATATTCATTTCTTTGGTCAAGCTTCTGGCCATCTGCCCTAATCATCCGTTTTTCTAAGTTAAAGATCCCAAATGATTTGATTTATTATTGTCACATGTATTAGCGTAAGTGAAAAGTTTTGTTTCTTACGTGCAATACAAAGCATACCGTTCATAGAGAAGGAAACAAGAGAGTGCAGAATGTAGTGTTACAGTCATAGTTAGGGTGTAGAGAAAGATCAACTTAATGCAAGGTAGGTCCATTCAAAATTTGACAGCAGCAGGGAAGAAGCTGTTCTTGAGACGTGACCTCAGGCTTTTGTATCTTCTTCCCGAGAGAAAGTGGAAGAGAGAGAACGTCTGGGACGCGTGAAGTCCTTAATTATGCTGGCCGCTTTGCCGAGGCAGCAGTAAGTGTATACAGAGTCAATAGATGGGAGGCTGGTTTGTGTGATAGATTGGGCTACATTCACGGCCTTTTGCAGTTCCTTGCAGTCTTGGGCAGAGCAGGAGCCATACTAAGCTGTGATACAACCAGAAATAATACTTTCTATGATGCATCTACAAAAGTTGGTGAGAGTCATAGCTGACACGCCAAATTTCCTTTGGCCTCTGAGAAAGTAGAGATGTTGGTGGGCTTTCTTAATTATAGTGTTGGTATTGGGGAGGGACCAGGACAGGTTTTTGGTGACTTTGACTCAAAAAATTGAAGCTCTTGACCCTTTCTACTTCATCCCTGTCGATGTAGACAGGAGCATGTTCTTCTTTACGCTTCCTAAGGTTGATGATAATCTTCTTCGTTTTGTTGACATTGAGGAAGAGATTATTGTCACCAAATCAGTTCACCAGATTCTCTCCCTCTTTCCTGTACTCTGTCTCATTAGAATACAACCCAGGATGGTGGTGTCCACAAACTTGAAAATCAAAATGGTGTCAGCCTTGGATAATTGGTAGCAACTCCTCTCTGCACAATGTTCCAGATTCAAGCCCAATGAATGCCAGAACCTCAGCTCAAAAACCACGGCTGACACTCCAGGGCAGGACTGAGGGAGTGCTGCATCAAAGGTCCTGTCATTCAGATATGGCATTAAACCAAGGCCCCGTGTGCCTGTTTGCATAGATGTAAAAGATTCCAAGGAACAATTTTGAAGGGCAGGCGAGTTATTCCCAAGTCCTGGCCAATATTCATTCTTCATTCAATATAATAAGAAAAATCTGGTCTCTATCATATGACTGGTTGTGGGATTGTGCAGGGTGTAAATTAGCAGGCATGTGTCCCATATTGTTACAGTGACTACATTTCTATTGAGTGTAAATCACTTTGCAATATTGGGTGGTCATGAAAAGCACTAATGTAATTTTTTTTTCAAGTAATTGCAGCTTGCGCATTTTGTGGATGTGATAAACACAGTAGAACGTAAATTCATTCTTCCTTAAATCCAATGACTCTATTCAGAATGTTTACAGCTTTAAAGATGCAAGCTGTTTTCTTGGGTTTCAGGCTAGCAAGATTGAGCTTTGGCAAAAGGGAAATGGTGATGGATATAGACGACGCTTTCCCGTATAGTGCAACCTCTTTCCTGTCAGCATTTACAGTAATCTTGCAGAGAACATTAGGAATGACCTTGCAACAATGAAAAGTATCATTAATTATTACTAAGAGGAAGGGATATGACTGATGCCTGAAATGATAGGGACAACTTTATCAGTAATTACAAACTTCATCTTAAACCTTAAATGGATAGGGTGCAAAAATTATTTTCAAATGTATTAACATATAGCTTAATTTGACATACAAATAACAGAGAAAAAAATAATTAAATTGAAGACTAGTTGAACACAATATTTACTTATTAAGCTGAGTTGCCAAATAAGAGGTCACAGTGACTTCATATCATCAAGCATTCATAAATGTAGCTGCTGTCCTGGGCTTCACTGCATGGGCTGTATTTTTTTAAAAAAGAACTGCTTGGCACTTTGAACAAACATTCCAACCTTCTAATAAAGAAGAATGCATAACATTCTAGTCTAATTCGTTCATTCCTCTTGAACAGAGAATCCATAGCTTTGAAGCACAAAGATGGGGTAGGCGATGATTCAGTGGTACTATTGCTGGACTATTAATCCAGAAATTCAGCTAATGATCTGGGGACCCGGGTTCAAATCCTGCCATGGTAGATGGTGAAATTTGAATTCAATAAAAAATATCTGGAATTAAGAATCTACAGGTGATCATGAAACCATTGTCGGTTGTCGGAAAAACTCATCTGGTTCACTAATGTCCTTTAGGGAAGGAAATCTGCCGTCCTTACCTGGTCTGGACTACATGTGACTCCAGTGCCTTAGTAATGTGGTTGACTCCCAACTACCCTTGTGCAACTAAGAATGGGCAATATATGCTGGCCAGCCAGCAACACCCATGTCCCATGAATGAATAAAAGAAAAGTCTGTTGAAAGAACCAAAGGTGTACACAAGTGGCATGTATAAACATGAGTCCACTAGAAAATGGTTCCTAAAAGATGGGAAGACCTGGCTGTACAGCAGTCCTCAATCTGTGTCCTTTGTTGGCATCCATACTTATCCTCGTGATATCTAAACAGAGTTAGATGGCTATGAATAAAGAAAAGTACAGCACATGAACAGACTCTTTGGCTGATCATGATGCCCTAATTAAAGAAAAATCCTTCTGCCCTTACTTGGTTCAAATCCCTTTAGACCCTTCCTATTTACATATCTATTCAAATGCCCCTTAAATGTTGCTAATGTGCCTGATTCTATCACCTCCTCTGGCAGCGCATTCCAGGTTAAAAAAAAACCTCACCCCTCAGATCTCCCGTAAACTTTCTCCCTCTCACCTTGAACATGTGTCGCCTTGTAATAACACTTCCATCCTGGGAAAAAGCCTCTGACTATCCACCCTATTTAGGCCTCTCATAATTTTGTAGCCCTCTATCAGGTCTCCCCTCAGCCTCCATCTTTCCAGTGGAAATAATCCTAGTTTATTCAACCTCTCCTCATAGCCAACACCCTCAAGACCAGGCAACATCCTGGTGAAACCTCTGCACTCTCTCCAAAGCTTCCACGCCCTTCTGGTAGCGTTGTGACCAGAACTGCACGCAATACTCTAAATGTGACCTTACCAAGGTTATATAGCTGCGACATGATTTCCTAACTCCTGTACTCACTGCCGCGGCTGATGAAGGCAAGCATACCATATGCCTTCTTAATCACTTTGCCACCTGTGTTGTCCCTTTTAGGGAACTGTGGGCCTGTACGCCTAGATCCCTCTGTAAGTTAATGTTCCTAACGGTTTTGCCATTTACAGTATAATTCACCTAAATTTGATCCTCCAAATGCATCACCTTGCATTTGTCTGGATTAAACTCCAGCTGCCATTTCTGTGCCCAAGTCTCCAATCTATATCCTGTTGTATCCTCTGACAATCCTCGGCACTATTAGCAATTTCACCAATTTTCGTGTCACCAGCAAATTTATTAATCAGATGCCTCATATTTTTCTCCAGATCATTTATATATAGTACAAACAACAGAGATCCCAGCACTGATCCCTGTGGAACACTATTAGCTACAGACCTCCAATCTGTAAAGCCCCCTTCCACTCTGTCTCCTATAACCAAGATGTGGGTATGCCGGCGTTGGACTGGCGTAAACACAGTAAAAAGTCTGACAACACCAGGTTTTAGTCCAACCTATTTATTTGATAATATACTCACAAGCTTTCGAGGGAAGAGGGTGTCCCTCGAAAGCTTGTGAGTATATTATCAAATAAATAGGTTGGACTAAAACCTGGTGTTGTCAGACTTTTTCCTATAACCAAGTCAGTTCTGTATCCATCTAGTTCCTCCACCCCGAATCCCACGTGATTTTAGTTTTTGCATCAGTCTGCCATGTGGAACCTTATCAAACACCTTACTAAAATCCATATAAGCCACATTCACAGCCCTTCCCTCATCAATTATCTTTGTCACTTCTTCAAGAAACTCAGTCAAGCTGGTGATATATGACCTTCCCTGTACAAACCATGCTGCCTGTCACTAACTAGTCCTTTTTTCTTCCAAATGTGCATATATTCTGACTCTCTGTATCTTCGCCAAAAGCTTCCACACCACTGATGTCAGACTCACTGGCCTGTAACTTCCTTTCTTAAACACGGGAACAACATTGAGTATTCTCCAGTCCTCTGGAACCTCACCTGTGGTCAAAGAGGATACGAAGATATCTGTTAAGGTCCAGCTATTTCTCCCCTTGCCTCTCACGGTAACCTCGGACAGATCCCATCTGGCTCCGGGGACTTGTCTACCTTAATGCAATTTAGGATACTCAACACTTCCTCCTATTCTCTCGAGCGTTCACATACTTATTCCTCGCCTCAACATAAGAACATAAGAACATAAGAAATAGGAGCAGGAGTAGGCCATCCAGCCCTTCGAGCCTGCCCCGCCATTCAATAAGATCATGGCTGATCTGTCGCTGCTCAGTTCTACTTTCCCGCCCTCTCCCCATAACCCTTAATCCCCTCTCCTATCAAAAACCCATCAACCCGCTTCTTAAAAATATTTAGCGAGGCAGCCTCCACCACTTCAACGGGCAGAGAATTCCAGAGATTCACCACCCTTTGAGTGAAGAAGTTCCTCCTCAACTCCGTTCTAAACCGCCCCCCTTTTATCTTGAGGCTGTGCCCCCTAGTCCTATTGTCTTTTTTGAGCGGGAAGAGTCTTTCCACCTCTATCCTATCCATCCCATTCATCATCTTATACGTCTCAATGAGATCTCCTCTCATTCTTCTAAACTCTAACGAGTACAAGCCCAGTTTATTCAGCCTCTCCTCATAGCTCAATAGACATCCGTCATGTCCTTCTCCTTGGTGAACACTGATACAAAGTACTCATTAAAGATCCCGCCCACTCCCTGTGGCTCCATGCATGCCTTCCCTCCATTGTCCTTTGGTGGGCCCACTCATTCTCTTGTTACTAATAGATGCACAAAAAGCTTTGAGATTCTGCTTGACTTTGTTTTTCTTCAGTGTTCACTAAGGAGAGAGGCCATGTTTTTGAGGATGAGTGTGTGATACAGTCTGATAGGATGGAGGAGGCAGCTGTTCTGAGGGAGGATGTATTAGCAATTTTGAAAAACCTATGGGTCAATAAGTACCCTGGGCCAGATGGGATACAAGCTAAGATACTTTGGGAGGCGAGGGATGAGATTGCAGAGCCTTTTGCTTTGATTTTGGTCCTCACTGTCCATGGGGATTGTGCCAGAGGACTGGAGAGTAGCGAATATTGTTCTTCTCTTCAAGAAAAAAACAGTAATGACCCTGGTAATTATAGGCCAGTTAGTCTTACTTCAGTGGTCGGTAAGTTAATGGAAAAGATCCTGAGGGATAGGATTTATGACCATTTGGAAAGATGCAGCCTAATCTGGGATAGTCAGCACGGGTCCATGAGGGGCAAGTTTTGCCTCACAAATTTGATTAATTCTTTGAGGAGGTAACTAAGTGTGTAGGTGAAAATAGAGCAGTTGATGTCATATACATGGATTTCAGTAAGGTGTTTGATAAGGTTCCACATGGTAGGCTCATGAAGAAAGTAAGGAGGTGTGGGATAGAAGGAAATTTGGCCAATTGGATAAGTAACTGGCTGTCTCATAGAAGACAGAGGGTGGTGGTGGAGGGAAAATTTTCAGACTGGAGGCCAGTTATCAACGGTGTACCACAGGGATCAGTGCTGAGTCCTCTGCTATTTGTGATTTTTATCAATGACTTGAAAAAGGGGGCTGGAGGGTGGGTTAGTAAATTTGTTGAAGACACCAAGATTGGTGGAGTAGTGAATGAGGTGGAGAGCTCTTGTAGGCTGCAAAGAGACATTGTTAGGATGCAGAGCTGGGCAGAAAAGTGGCAGATGGAGTTTAACCCTGATAAAAGGGCTAGATGGCCTACTCCTGCTCCTATTTCTTATGTTCTTATGTAAGTGCAGTGATTCATTTTGGTAGGACAAACTTGAATGCGGATTACAGGGTCAACAGCAGGGTTCTGAAGAAATTGGAGGTCCACAGATCTCTGAAGCTTGCCACTCAAGTAGATAGAGCTTTGAAGAAGGCTTATAGTGTGTTAGCATTTATTAACAGGGGACTTGAGTTTTAAGAGCTGTGGGATTAAGCTGCAACTATACAGGATCTTGGTGAGACCACATTTGGAATATTGTGTGCAGTTCTCGTCACCTCACTATAAGGATGTGGAAGCATTGGAGAGAGTGCAGAGGAGATTTACCAGGATGCTGCCTGGTCTGGGGGTAGGTCTATGAGGAAAGGTTGAGGGAGCTGGGACTTTTCCCTTTCGAGCGGATGAGGATGAGAGGTGACTTAATAGAAATTTATAAGATCATGAGGGGGATAGATAGAGTGGACATGCAGAGACTATTTTCTCAGGTGGATGCAGCTGTTACTAGGGACATAACTATAAAGTTCATGGTGGGAGATATAGGAGGGATGTCCGAGGTAGGCTCTTTACTTAGAGAGTGGTTGGGGTGTGGAATGCACTGCCTGCTGTGATAGTGGAGTCAGACACTTTAGGAACTTTCAAGCAGCTATTGGATAGGCACATGGAGCACACCAGGATGACAGGGAGTGGGATAGCTTGATCTTGGGTTCAGACATAGCTTGGCACAACATTGTCAGTCAAAGGGCTTGTACTGTGCTGTACTTTCGATGTTCTATGTTTGCTAAAGACATTTTATGGCCCTTTTTAGCCCTCCTAATTCCACATTTAACTCCACATCCTACTTTCACTATACTCAAGAGCTTTGTCAGTTTTTAGATGCCTAGACCTATTGTACGCTTCCTTTTTTCCTTTTTGACTAAGCTTACAGTTTCCTTTGTCATCCATGGTTCCTGAATCCTGCCATTTCTAGCCTTCATTTTTGCAGGGACATGCCGGTCCTGCACTTCAATCAACCGGCCTTTAAAAGCATCCTACATGCCAGACATGGATTTAGCCTCAAAAAGCCGCTCCCAATCCACATTCCCCAGTTCCTGTCTAATTTGGATGTAATTGGCCTTCTCTTAATTAACCACCCTCACTGGAGGGCCACTCTTGTCCTTATCCATGACTACCCAAAATCTTATGCAATTATGCTCTCTAGGCCCAAAATGCTCCCCACTGAAACATCGATCACCTGGCCCAGCTCATTCCCCAATACCAAGTCTAGCATGTTGACTCCCTAGTAGAATTGTCAACATACTGTATCAAAAAGTCAGAAGCCATTTGGTCATCTCATCTGTGTCTTCTTTAAACCCCATCACAGGTAGTTATCGAGGAGAAAACATGGCTGACTGCCACTTGCATAGTTATAAACCAGCTGCTGATTAAAAAGAACAATTGATGTTTCATAGCTTCTTGGTGAATAAAAATACTTCAGAGCTTAATTAGTGATTTAGTTTGACTCAAATTGAGTTTTCTCAAATGATTGCTCATCACTAGTAACAGGTCCTTGCAATAACATCAGGAAGACACATGGTTACGTGTAATATAATAGTGTAGCCTATTTTTAACACATGGCTGCTTAATTTAAATTTGTTGATTGGTGTGGTGCAGTGGTTATGTTACTGGACTAGTTAGTATTCCAGAATCCAGAACTTAAATACATTTCTACTCTGTTATGTTATTAGCATTTAATTCAAAGTTTAAATCATTCGAATCATTAGCAGACAAAATGGCAAAGTCGATGCATTAATTGCTGCATTAGCAGATTTAAGAAATGTGTATAATTATTCTGTTATCACTGTCATATTAGTAATGTAACCCAACAATAAAGTGTTACCTCCAAATGATAGGAATATGCTGGTTTCAGCAAATTACAGAGTTTCGATCAAAAGAAGAGAATGGCTTCAAAAATAAAAAGGACTTGGTCTTTAAGAATCAGCAATAAAAGTTGTAACATTAGAAGTTCTTTATTTGGTGATACCAAAATCACTATTATCACAGATATTTACCCAAAATAACATATACTGCAGATAATTTTACAAAAGAAAGTTATAGTTCACCTTCAGGTGGCTGGCCTCCCTGAAGAAGGATTCACCTTGACTTCATGTTTGAGGCAGTGCAAGCAATGAGGAAGGCGAAAAGCCAAGGTTAAATGACAAAACATCACACTTCTGCACCTAGCCCCGGAGATATAATTAAAGTGGAGCTCCTAATCAGTAGGCCACCCAACCACCTTATGCTAGATTTATAATATTTTTTTAATTACATATTCCAGGGTTTGTATTTTACTGATGAATGTAACAGTCTTTTCCCAAAACATCCCTTTAATAACTGCGTCAACATAAAGAATGTTGATTTAAACAAACTCTCTGGAAATGTGGCAGAGACAGAAATTCTATTCGATTCTTCACTGTTGAATATCTTTTCTCTATAGCAGTGTCTTACTATCTCCTCTGATTCAACTCCTCCGTGTGGAATAAAAGTACGCTCTTTGCTACAAAAATGCTCACTATAACTAAGCACATGCAATAACCGTTTAAAACGTCTGTTTAATGCAATATAGGTTACTTTCAACAGAATCTTTAGACCATAAATTCAAAAAACACAAGCTCCACTAAACCATGGCTTATCTACTGAAATGTAAATATTAACCAATACGCTAAAAGAATGTTACACATGACCCATTGTGGAAAACTTTTCTAATGCCCCACTTACAGCATTCACTTCTATTCTTTTAAGTGTTGAGGTAACAGCACTCATTGTCGTCCTAAATAACCTTCCTGAATTGGCAACTACTAAGTTGCTTGAGATGCTGCAGTATTTTGGCTCGAGTTACATAAAAAACATCTGGTTCCTTTCCATGTATTTTACTTAGAAATCTGCGAGGGCCTCTGTTCCCTGCAGGAATTATAAGCCAGCAAGCTCACTCTTTACTGCCTGTCAAGCTGACCCTGGCACTTGTAAATCAAGCTTTGGCTCTACAGCACCAGGCCTACATTCTATCACCTTTTCTCAGCCTGCCTGGCCACTGCACTGCTGTGAGGACCACTCTTATCTTGTCATCAGATCATCGCATGTTGAGAAGAGGGATTACAGCGGCATCTGCAGAATTCCCACAATGCAATGGCTCTTGGAACACTGACAGCTGCATCTGTCATTTCAGAGCATCAACTAACCTGACGTCCGTGGGCCTGACACAGCAAAATTGTCCAAAAGGAGCTCCAGCTCTCTCATGCTGCCCCCGTATGTCTCTTCCAGGAAAGCCTGCCGCTTCTTTGCCTTGTGAGAGGATAATTAAAATATTACTGCAATAAATATGCTCCTACACAAGGATGGAATAGTATTTACAGATTAAAACACCACGAAAAACATTCATGTTCAGAAGGATTTATCAGGAAAATAAATTATCTAATTGGCAAGATCTCATTTGGTCATGGTAACAAAACAAAAAATATGTAGGTATGCATATTCTTTGAAAATCTACATAGTGTAACCATTAAAATATTGAAACATTTATTACAAATGCAGCCCAAAGGAGTTCTATATGATTATCTTTAGTTACAATGAATGGAAGAGTGTGGACATTTAACTTCAACATCAAGTAGTCACATCAGCAGCTGAAAATACCTGGGGAAATATTTACTTACACGATAAGCAAAATAAGTAAATCTACTGTCCTGGTACAATATTTCAAAAGAACTAATTTACTAACACCTCACCAAAAAATACGTAACTCTAAGTTAACAGTGGCCATTATAAAGACTCTGTAAAGCGTTTCCCAGCTGGAAGCACAGGTAAGCAAGTGGCAGACAGTTTTGAGGCTCCATTCCAATAGAAGGCAGGGATCTTACTGGGCAGGTGACCTTTGTAAATATTCTCCTCCCACAGCAAGTAATTCTGCTTGTTGCTCCAAGAGTCAGGGGATGAAGACTTGAACAGATATGGCAGAAAGCTGATTTTGTCATTCACTGCCAGATCTTGCTTGGATCAAGAAGTACATGTACTTCATTTAATAGTTTCAATCTTCCCAATAGATAATTCCTGACTTCATCCCCCTCCTGCCAAGTGGTCCAAATATTTTAATTATGTTACGATGATGTGTTGTATAAAATACTAACTAATGCCATCAACAAGACAAACATGTGCATTGAGCAATGGACACCGACTTCCAGCAGTTACTATATTGCATTTGCAAAGGACACAAGCAGCTTTTATGGAGGCAAAGAGTCCATGAAGCTCTCAGGGAGAAGTCACATGATCTAGCTCTTGGGTGTTTAAAAAAAATACTAGATTTCTGTATAGTCAGAAAGACGGTACAGGGGCAATAGCTCTACCCAATCTCTCTTTTGAAATCTTTCTCAGCAGTTTGCGTTTTCAAAAACCCACCAGAAGACTTCATTGCTACAAAGTAAGAGTTCTTAAGGGAGAGTTCCAAATCAGCACCTCTGACCACTAGTGAGAAACCCCCAAGAACCAGCAACCACTATGGAGCAGGACCCATCAACTGTGAACAAACATCTGAACGCTTCATGCATTGTTTTCTACTCTGACTTTTCTTGTTACTTGCCCAAGTTTTTAATATCTGATACTCTGCAGTGTTTTACTTCATTCTCACATGCTTGGGGGGATTATACATGTGTTAGTGCATTAATGGATAGTTGGGCTTATTTGTACATTTTAAACCTATTGTTAACAAGATCTGCATCTTTTCTCAAGTGGGTTTTAACAACAGAACTAACTCTTTATTTGTTGACTTAAGGAACCTGGCTGGCTTATTTCTTGCACTGATCTATACACAGTTCAACATACTTAAATTGGTTTTAAATTCAAACTCTGCCATAACCAACTCAGGGTGGAACAAAAGGGGGAATCAGTTCACTCCTCAGCCTGGTAGTAACAATATATTTTCATTCCTTTCTCTTTTTCTGATTGCCATATATTGATCCAGTTCAGTTATATAGTTTAGTATTGTTATAGTTTAGTTAAGGAGGACATACATACAAATATCAACTTGTTATTTTCTGCAGAGTAGCTAGCTGAGTAAGCTCTGGTGAGTTTCTAACATTTTTTGTTTTATAGAAGTATAAAAGTAAATGATAACACCTGACCTTACCAGGATTGAAAGCAAACCAATGCTTGCCAGAAATTCTGTGTGGCTAGCTAAATCTCAAAACAAAACTTCTATATTTGACAATAGGGTGCTGTTTAAAATTTTGAACCAACAAGGAATCATGCCAGATTAGTTAAACTTTAGTTAATTTACTATCTGCAATTGGTAGAAACTGTACAGACTCAAGCGAACCTAAATAGCACTACAGTACAACACTACTCATATCTTTCCAGCACTTCTAATAAATGCTGCCATCATTATCTTGCAAGTAAAACAGATTACTGTACCAAAAGGGTGGATACTGCACAGCTCCATGTTTTGCAAAATTCATTCTTACTTTTGTTAGTTCATCCTGAAGATTTTCAAAACTTTCTTCATGTCTTTGCAAGTGTTTGGAAAGGTCAGCAATCATATTATTCTTTTCTTCAATTTCTGCTGTCAGCTGTGTTTTTGTTACAGTGCACTCCTTCTGTAAGCTTAAGAACATGGCAGGTTAAGTTGTTAATATTTGTAAGTTTAAAGCCAATGTTTAAAAGTTGTACATCTGTAATTTTAACAAGTTACCACATTTGCTTAATTGCTAGCTTGCGTAAATATCAATGAATCACATTTCTGACACCATCCTTGAAATGTAATTCAAAGAAACATCTGCACATTATAGGATATAATTATTTATATTAATTCTTACCTCTGTAACTGATTAGTAATTTCTCTAGCTTTTGATTTCTCCCTTTCATATGAGAGCTCTACATCTTTGAATTGCTGCTTGATCAAGTCCGAATTTAATACTGCATCTGCACGGCTTGACTTTTCCACTTGCAACATATTTTCAAGATCACGGATGCGCAACTATATACAAGAAAATATTAAAAATGGTTCAAAAATTGGACCAATCATAAGAACATAAGAAATAGGAGCAGGAGTAGGCCATCTAGCCCTTCGAGTCTGCCCCGCCATTCAATAAGATCATGGCTGATCTGTCGTGGCTCAGTTCCACATTCCCGCCCTCTCCCCATAACCCTTAATCCCCTCTCTTATTAAAAACCCATCAACCCGCGTCTTAAAAATATTTAGCGAGGCAGCCTCCACCACTTCAACGGGCAGAGAATTCCAGAGATTCACCACCCTTTGAGTGAAGAAGTTCCTCCTCAACTCCGTTCTAAACCGCCCCCCCCTTTATGTTGAGGCTGTGCCCCCTAGTCCTACTATCCTTTCGGATACAGACAGTAGTAATAAATCATTTGATCAAGTCTCAGAAATTCTAGCTTTTGATGTGCAGGTGGTACAATCATACCCCAAGAAACATAGCATTTTGCAAATCATGGATTATAATCATTTATATAAACTCTTATCTCGAAAACAGAAAATAAAATTGTTGCAGTGACTTTATAAGAGGTGAGAATTTCCTGCATATGTAAAAGAGACACAGGAGATCAAACTGGCCTCTACTAAAATGGGTTCATAGTCTTATCATGCAGAGGTTGATCCCCTTTTGAGAAGCCATGCTGAATCCCCAAACAGGAATACCTTGCTTTGCAATCTGTTAAGAGTGTTTGGGAAGGTGTGAACTATTTTTCATTAATGTTTAGAAATTCATTAATAGAATTACCTGACACTCACTTTGAGTGAAGTTATTTATTTAACCAATTGGGAACTTTAGCTAAGCAAGTAACATTTCAATTGAAGTAAGATACTACTGAAATGCTATTCAAATAAATATAAGGTCCATTCATTCCCAAAAAAAGACTTTAGTCACTGTCAAAACAATATACAACAAAGCCATACAAAAGTTTTGGTTTTGGAAAACCTTTGGAGTTCTTCTGTCAATTCCGTTGTCTGTAAGCTCTTTCTGATTTTGACACCATTTGTTAGATAAATGGAGATTCTCTTAAGAGATATTTTAACCTGCCGGGGAGATGCTCTTGCTCTTTATAGGTGCTGAGACGTGGCAGTCCTTCAGTTGAACTACTGCAGGCAGGCAGTTGAGTTCCTCTTTATAATTGTGATGACCTATCAATTTCCTATACCAAAGTTGGTCTGATGTTGTCAACAACAGCAAATTCAAATTTGATAGATTACTGAGTATCTTCTTTAAACTCATAGGCTGTCAAAATTCAAAAGCCTGTTTACCAAGGCAACCCTAATGCTTGGTCCTTGTTACAAATGTTGCAATCGGTGGTACCTGTAGGGATATGAATTTTAAATATCCAAGCGCTGAACACAAAACCAGCTTTAAAAGAGATCATACTTCAGAAACTCAACTTCACAACAATAGTGAATTCCACCATGTCCAATATTATTTCTACTTAAGATCACAGACCAATAGATCAAAACCTTTTGATGGCTCGTTTCCTAGTTTAACTTGGTATGAAATTTTTAAAAATTGTTAATATTTGCCAAATAAATGGATGATCAATACTGGCTTGGTAAGAATTGTAGATTCACAAAGAGCCCATGCTGCTAGCAGAGATCAATTTCAAACCTGCTGTATTTTTAAAATTTGTAGCACATGCTACCTATCAAAAATTGTCCAATAATAAATTATATTGTGATAAATTAAATACAAATTAGATTTGGCTAGCCCTACAATCCAAAATTATATCTACCATACATTTCAATAGGCACAAATGATCCATTGACAGCTGATTACTGTCACTAATACTAACCAAGCAGATCGG
This sequence comes from Carcharhinus amblyrhynchos, assembly GCF_965287045.1. NCBI lineage: Eukaryota > Metazoa > Chordata > Chondrichthyes > Carcharhiniformes > Carcharhinidae > Carcharhinus > Carcharhinus amblyrhynchos. The sequence continues at coordinate 1,763,076 of NC_137328.1, forward strand.
TACTTTTGGAGGAAACATATTTGTGATGTTAGGTATGGCTTTTCAATTTTGCCTCCAGTCACCTAAGTGTGTGAACTAATGCTAGGCATCACATTGATTAAGAACATAAGAAATAGGAGCAGGAGTAGGCCATCTAGCCCTTCGAGCCTGCCCCGCCATTCAATAACATCATGGCTGATCTGAAGTGGATCAGTTCCACTTTCCCGCCTGCTCCCCATAACCCTTAATTCCCTTGTCTATCAGGAATCTATCTTCCCGTAACTTAAACATATTCAATGAGGTAGCCTCCACCACTTCAATGGGCAGAGAATTCCAGAGATTCACCCCCCCCCCAACCTTATTTTGAGGTTGTGCCCTCTAGTTCTGGTTTCCTTTCTAATGGAAAGAATCTCTCTACCTCTAGCTTATCTAGCCCCTTCATTATCTTGTAAGTCTCTAGAAGATCCCCCCTCAACCTTCTAAACTCCAACGAGTACAGGCCCAATCTACTCAATCTCTCCTCATAAGCTAACCCCCTCATCTCCGGAATCAGCCTGGTGAACTTCTCTTTACTCCCTCCAAGGCCAGTATATCCTTTTGCAAATAAGGGGACCAAAACTGCATACAGTACTCCAGTTGCGGCCTCACCAGTGCCTTGTACAGTTGCAGCAAGACCTCCCTGCTTTTATATTCTATCCCCCTCGCGACAAAGGCCAACATTCCATTCACCTTCTTGATCACCTGCAGACTGGGATTTTGCGATTCGTGCACAAGGACCCCCAGGTCCTCTGCACAGTAGCATGCTGCAACTTTTCACCATTTAATAATTTACATAATATTCCATCCTACTATTAAATAATATTCCATCAAAATTTTCACCATATTAAATAATATTTCATCCTACTATTATTTCTTCCAAAGTGGATAACCTCAATGAAAGGTGGAGGCCTATTCAATGTGCCATAATATAGATCTTGGAGTGCATTACAAATCTAAGAAATGAGGTTCAAATGACATGACCCACAAAATTGTCAGTTATGTGAACTCTATCACACCCTTGAAATAATCATCCAAAGTGCTCAATATGCAGCAGTGTTGTGGAAACTGATTGTCCATAGGAATAGCTAATGGTGACACATACATAAATTTTAGTAGGAAACACTTTACACACTATATAAATGTTTCACAAAATACGTGCACTGAACATTCACCACACTGGGTCTACTATTATAACTAAGTGTTCAAAATCAACAGACTGCACAGGACCTCAATGTATTATCCCACTCTTGCGAGAAAAATCTGTCACTAGGCGATGGCCCAGTGATATTATCACTAGACTATTAATTCAGAAACTCAACGAATATTCTGGGGACCCAGGTTCGAATCCCGCCATAGCAGATGGTGAAATTTGAATTCAGTAAAAATCTGGAATTAAAAGTCTAATGATGACCACAAAACCATTCCCAATTGTAGAACACAGAACATAACAGCACAGTACAGACCCTTCAGCCCTCGATGCTGCACCGACCTGTGAAACCAATCTAAAGCCCATCGAACCTACACTATTCCAATATCATCCATATGTTTATCCAATGACCATGTAATGTTGGCGAATCCACTACTGTCGCAGGGCATTCCACGCTCTTACTACTCTCTGAGTAAAGAGCCTACCTCTGACATCTGTCCTATATCTATAACCCCTCAATTTAAAGCTATGTCCCCTCGTGCTAGCCATTTCCATCCGAGGAAAAAGGCTCTCACTGCCCACCCTATCTAATCTGCTGATCATCTTAAATGCCTCTAATAAGTCACCTCTTAACCTTCTCTCTAACGAAAACAGCTTTAAGTCCCTCAGCCTTCCCTCTTAAGACCTTCCCACCATACCAGGCAACATCCTGGTAAACCTCCTCTGCACCCTTTCCAATGCTTCCACATCCTTCCTATAATGCGATGACCAGAACTGTACGCAATACTCCAAGTGCAGCTGCACCAGAGTTTTGTACAGCTGTAACATGACCTCATGGCTCCTAAACGCAATCCCTCTACCAATAAAAGCTAACACACCGTATACCTTCTTAACAACTCTATCAACCTGGGTGCCAACTTTCAGGGGTCTATGCACATGGACTCCGAGATCTCTCTGCTCACCCACACAACCAAGTATCTTACCATCAGCCCAGTACTCTGTATTCCTGTTACACCTTCCAAAGTGAATCATAAGAACATAAGAACATAAGAAATAGGAGCAGGAGTAGGCCATCTAGCCCTTCGAGCCTGCCCCGCCATTCAATAAGATCATGGCTGATCTGTCGTGGCTCAGTTCCACTTTCCCGCCCTCTCCCCATAACCCTTAATCCCCTCTCTTATCAAGAACCCATCAACCTGCTTCTTAAAAATATTTAGCGAGGCAGCCTCCACCACTTCAACGCACACTTTTCCACATTAAACTCCATTTGCCACGTATCAGCCCAGCTCTGCAGCTTATCTATGTCCCTCTGTAACTTGCAACATCTTTTCACACTGTCCACAAGTCCACCGACTTTAGTGTCATCCACAAATTTACTAACCTATCCTTCTATGCCCTCATCCAGGTCATTTATAAAAATGACAAACAGCAGTGGCCCCAAAACAGATCCTTGCAGTATACCATTAGTAACTGAACTCCAGGATGAACATTTCCTATCAACCACCACCCTCTGTCTTCTTACAGCTAGCCAATTTCTGATCCAAACCGCTAAATCACCCTCAATCCCATGCCTCTATCTTCTGCAATAGATTGTCGTAAAAACCCATCTGGTTCACTAATGTCCTTTAGGGCAGGAAATCTGCCATCCTGACCTAGTCTGGCATACATGTGACTCCAGAGCCACAGCAATGTGGTTGATTCTCAATTGCCCTCCAAGGGCAACTAGGGAAGGGCAATAAATGCTGGCCAGCCAGCGACCGCCTTGTTCCACGAATGAATAAAATAAAATGTTAAGGGTCCCCATAATAGATTCTGGCAGAGGCTGAAATCCGTATTCTTATTTTGTGAACAATCCAATATATCCTTCGCCTTCTGAATAAAAGGAGATTAAAAGCAACTTCATTAAAGCAATGTTCAGATGTTTATTTGTACCTTGGCACTGTGACCCTCATGACGGTTGGTATATGACCAAATACCGTTAAGTGCCAAAACCAAAAGACAGTGGTGTGCTTTGGCTTATGTTTTTCCAAATATTTTTGGGCCTAAACGTGGCCTATATATGAAATTTCTGTATTATTAACTTTCAAACAGCTGTCCTAAATACTCAAAAATAGTTTGTGAAGATATTTCAAAAGAAACATTTTATGAATCAAAAGAAACAATAAGTTTTTTTAAATGTAAAGGCTTGTACCAGCTGCATAAACTATTTGCTCCTAAATCTTAAACGAGGAATAAAAGATAATTTTACCTGAATAACTTCAGAGTTAAATTTTGATTCCAGATGTGCAGCTCTTTCTGCCTCAATGTTTTCTTCCAATGTCTTCATTCTTTGTTGTGCTACCTGCAATTGTCAGATTTATTAATTCAGTGGTTTCAAGCTATTATTAAAATACATAAATAATTCTACCTTTCTCCCCTCCACCTTCTTCTCAATGTTGTGCTCCCTGTGGAGGAGCTGTACACCAAAATAACCATATTTACTGAATGACCCCAAATGAAGAAATTACCAACAGGATTCCACTTTTTGCAGCTTTTACTTTAACATGAATCAGAACAAGTGTGAATTAAACAGAAATTAATAGGAAAACGACGCACAAGCTTCACTTCAAATATTCACTTCAAATAATGCTTCTCATTAGCTGGCCCAGGGCTGAAGTCTCTGGGCCTGCTAACCTCTCTCTCCTCACCCCCACCCCCTCCCGCACTCCCTCCTCACTCCTGCCAACAGTGTTTCACTCCAGTGGGGCTTAGAACAGCTCCCCACTAACAGGGAGCTGGTGGTCCAATTCCACTGGAGTGAAGTGGGGATCGGGGGCAACTGGGGTGCAACCTTGGCATTGCCAGCTTGGCACTGCCATCCTGGCCCCCTAGTACTGTCCAAGGGGCAAAGTGGCAATGCCCAGGGCACCTTGGCACTGCCCACCATGGAAGGAGGGTGGTGGTTGCACAGCCAGCAATGTGGGGTCACAAGGCTGGCCAGCGATCAGGTGGTGGTATTGCGGGGCTACTGTGCATGCACCAATCTCCACTCTGACAGATCGGCACATGCGCAGTGGCCCACTCAGCGTTATGCTGCCAGCCTCTCCAATGGGAATAGGCTCTGCCCACAGAACTTTAATGAGATTCATATGACTTTGCTCTGCAGTGCATGGAGAGTGGGAGATTCATTTTGAAAATCCTGCTGAAAAAAACCAGCGGGATTCACTCCAGTTTTTACGCACATTTGGCACTTGGAATTGTTTTGGTAGAATCCCTATGTTTTTAAGCATAAGTTTGAATGCTAAAAGAGATAGCCACCTACCTCCAGCTCCTTCTTCAGTCGCTCCTCTCGTTCGTTACTATACTCAAGTTCATTTGCTTGTCGTCGCAATGCATCTGTGAGATCGTTGCGCTCAGTTTCTAGCTCATTTAATCGTTTTTGCAGCTCAACAAATGTTTGTTCCTGGCCCTTTATGAAAATAAGATTAATCAGAGTCAGCAATTTAAAATGGTAATTTCCACTAATTGAATGAATAGCGATTTTCTTCAAAGCTCATATCATAAACCTGAGGTAAAACAGACATATATTATAATTGGATTTTAGACTTGTGTTAATTTATTTAACATGCTCACCCAATTATCACTATTAAATATGTTTGTGATGCATGTAGTTCAGCACTCCATTTTGAAGAGGTCAACATTTAGGAGGCTCAAAGATTCAATATAAAAAATGTTCAAATCAGCTGTGTTCACTAGTTGACCGTGTACAAAGAACAAAGATAATTACAGCACAGGAACAGGCCCTTTTGGCCCTCCAAGCCTGTACCAACCATGCTGCCTGACTTAACTAAAATCCCTACCTTTCTGGGAACCATATCCCTCTATTCCTCTATTGTCAAGACACACCTTAAAAGTCAGTACCATATCAGCTTCAACTGCCTCGCCCAGCAACGAGTTCCAGGCAACGAGTGTAAAAAAATCTGCCTTGTATATCTCCTTTAAACCTGTACCCCCTAGTAATTGACTTTTCCACGCTGGGGAAAAGCTTCTGAATATTCATTCTGTCCGTGCCTCTCATAATCTTGTAGACATTCTTGTGTACATAAATGGCAGACTAAAAGTTACAGCTGGAAATGAAAATCTGGGAATTTGAGCATTGAAGAGATGCCATAGTTGCAGCAAGGATAACAAGGAAGAAATAAATTGAGGGTGGGAAGTAAAATTGTCAGTTCATGTAATTTTTGTGTGACTTTTTTTATGCACTGTGAACTGCAGTCTTCATACATCTTAAACTTCCTCAACCAAGCTTCTGTTCCTTTGGCTTTCCCTTTGATACCTTGTCTAGGAAATAATGTTCAGGGTTTATACATTGTATTGATCCTGCTCTATAATCAACCATCACAGGCTACGTGAATGTGTTGTTCATCTCACCGTACTGCCAATAAAGCAATTGGCCTTTGCTTGGCACTTTTAACAAAACAGGACCATAAATTATCACTATGATGAAAGTACACAGACAACCATTTCATGTGGCTTTTTTTATCTTTACTATGCCTTCTATTCCTGTCTAGGGTCACTACCTGTGTGGAGTTTGCATGTATCCCCGGGTCTGTGTGGGTTTCCTTTGGGTGCTCCGATTTCCTCCCACAATCCAAAGACATGCAAGTTAGGTGCATTGGCCATGCTAAATTGCCCCTTAGTGTCAGGAGGACTCGCTAGGGTGAATGAATGAGGTTATGAGGATAGGGCCTGGGTGGGATTGTGGTTGGTGTGGATCCGATGGGTCAAATGGCCTCCTTCTGCACTGTAGGGATTCTATGTTTCTGCCCATTAGACAGATCTTGTATATTAATGACACTGAGAATTATTAAAAAGACAAGAGTCAATGGAATACCTGCACTGACTCTTGCATCAGCAATTGCATTGTCTTATTTTTAAAGCCATTGTATGCATGAAAAGGAAACTAAAATAAGTTAAGGAATTAGTAAAATATATATGATGTTTGTTATAGAGGTGAATTCATGCAGCCTTGGTGACTATTTATTAGTACAAGAGCTATCAGACTGGTCTGGACTCCAATATACAGGTATCTGAGCTAGGTATATGAAGTGGCAACAGATTTTCCGTAAAAAAATACTGGTACTAGCCTTCTTTTGGTGTTAAGATTAGGCCATTCACTGTGCAAAATACCACTGGAACCAACTGTACAGAAATAGCACTTATTTTAAGAGGTCCTTCTGCCAATGCACATTCATTTTGTACTGAATATACATCTCTACAGACAAGCACTACAAAATTTCTGGTTAGCATTTAAGCTACAATCATTTGATTTGTACTTAAGATTTTTTGTTCGTAATGCTTTGCAGTAGTCTACATTAGATGATTTTACTCCAACTGCAAAACCTTACAGCCCCTTTTGATGCAATCTGCTTATACAGAATTGTGAAAAGTACAGGGTAAAGGACTCTACCCGCAGGAAAGCCATTAGTGGCTTGGCAACAGCCACATAATAGCCATGTATAACTATCCTTGATTTCCTGTCATTAAAGTAATTTTCAATATAATTCACCTCATCTCCCTTTTTCCTCATCTTCACCAGTACGCCTTATTCGATAAAAGGTACTAGATGAAGTGGCCACTGAAACAGATGCTGTTTTTCCATCTAACTCAGTTCACATTGAATTCCACAAAATAGCTGCAACATGTCCTAATGTTGTAAATGCATACTGTTGTTTATCAATCACATATTTGGTAAATGATATATAGCTCAAGGAGAACTGCAAATCACAGGGTTCCTCTGCCTATTATTTCAATTAATACTCATTTTATCCCAAATTTGTTATCTCCATATTTACTCCCAGGCCAGTCCAAAGACAAATTCCCTATTGCAATCAACAGAATCATTTGCTCCTCATATTCAGCAATATTCACTGAAGCAAGATCAAGTCAATAAGATTGTAAGTAAGGAAAATGGGGTGCTTCACTTTGTTATTTAAGGATATTAAAAAATCAAATGTTTTTATTCTCTTCTTTCAAATAAGCAATAGAAGGGCACTTCCCAACTTTGCTTTACCTTTGAATAATGTTATTTGCTCTCGTCCAGAAAGGCAGACAATGAAGGATAAAACTATAGCCTACATTTAAAACTTTCAAAAGCTTTTATTTACAGAAATACACAATAGAAATATGCACCTTAATTCACGCCCTGTTCCTAATTATAGGAGCAGACGTGGATCCACAATTAGTGACCATCACCTGTAGATTCTGAAACACAATTTGTATAAAATTAACATTAAGTTCTTAAAAGGATTCCCAATTCCTGCTCAATTTTTAGCAGAATGCTCCTGTGCAGCTATCAACAATTTATGCACAAAGCCAAATATAGCCACATCGTAAAACACCATAGTTACTTCATATTATTTTACAATATTTCACAATGCAAATTTACTGTCTAGTATTAGAGCTAATGTAAAAATACAATTAAATGATTACATGACTGAATATTTTAAAATTACAATGTACAGTTGACTAAAGAGCAAGTCAATGGTCAATAACAAATGACAGATTATTTCAAAGCAAAGTAATGTCACAATGACTTCACACTGCTCAGGATCCAGATCTAAATTGCTTATATAACAATTGCATCCCCTGTTAAGTGACTATAATTGTTGAATTACAGATGCACCAGATATACTCCTCCATAAATTAAGACCATAAGACATAGGAGCAGAACGAGGCCACTCAGCCCATCAAGTCTGCTCCACCATTCCATCATAAGAACATAAGAAACAGGAGCAGGAGTAGGCCATCTAGCCCTTCGAGCCTGCCCCGCCATTCAATAAGATCATGGCTGATCTGAAGTGGCTCAGTTCCACTTTCCCACCTTCTCCCCATAACCCTTAATCCCCTTGCCTACCAAAAACCTATCTACTCGCGTCTTAAATATATTTAGTGAGGTAGCCTCCACCACTTCAATGGGCAGAGAATTCCAGAGATTCACCACCCTTTGGGTGAAGAAGTTCCTCCTCAACTCCGTTCTAAACTGCACCCCCCCTTATCTTGAGGCTGTGCCCTCTAGTCCTGCTATCCTTTCTGAGCGGGAAGAACCTCTCCACCTCTACCCTATCCATCCCTTTCATCATCTTGTATGTCTCAATGAGATCTCCCCTCATTCTTCTAAACTCTAACGAGTACAAGCCTAGTTTATTCAGCCTCTCCTCATAGCTCAACCCCCTCAACTCTGGTATCAGCCTAGTGAACCTCCTCTGCACTCCCTCCAAGGCCAAAATATCCTTGCGCAAGTGCGGCGACCAAAACTGCACACAGTACTCCAGCTGCAGCCTCACCAGTACCCTGTACAGTTGCAGCAAGACCTCCCTATTTTATATTCAATCCCCCTCGCTATGAAGGCCAGCATCCCATTCGCCTTCCTGACCACCTGCTGCACCTGCAGGCTGGGTTTTTGAGACTCATGCACAAGGACCCCCAGGTCCCTCTGCACCATAGCATGCTGCAGCTTTGCCATGTAAGTAGTAGTCCTTCCAACCATTATTCCTTCCAAAGTGGACAACCTCACACTTGCCAACATTATATTCCATCTGCCAGTTCCTCGCCCATTCGCTCAGCCTATCTAGATCGCTCTGCAGACTTTCCACACCCACCGCACAATTTGCCGTTCCACCAATCTTTGTGTCATCAGCAAATTTCGACACCTTACACTCGGTTCCCTCCTCCAGATCATCTATATAAGTGGTAAATAGCTAAGGCCCCAGCACCGATCCCTGGGGCACTCCACTAGTCACCAACCACCAATCCGAATAGCACCCATCATGGTTGAATTTTTTCTCATCCCCATTCTCCTGCCTTTTCTCCATAACTCCTGATCCCCTTATTAATCAAGAACCTTTCTATCTCTGTCTTAAGGTCTCAATGACCTAGCTTCCACAGCCTTCTGCAGCAAAGAGTTCCACAGATTCACCATTCTCCGGTTGAAGAAATCCCTCATCATCTCTGATTTAAAGGATCATCCCTTTAGCCTGAGGTTGTACCCTCTGATTCTAGTCCTTCCTATTAGTGGAAACATCCCCTCCATGTCCACTCTATCTAGACCTCGCAGTATCTTAAAGCCTTCTAAATGTTGACCTCTTCAAAATGGAGTGCTGAACCAGATTCATCACAAACATATTTAATAGTGATAATTGGGTAAGCATGTTAAATACATTAACACAACTTACAGTATCCTGTAAGTTTCAGTAAGATCCCGCCCTCATCCTTCTAAACTCCAATGAGTACAGACCCAGAGTCCTCAACCGTGCCTCATACGACAAGCTCTTCATTCCAGGGATCATTCTTGTGAACCTATTCTGGATCTTTTCCAAGGCCAGCATATCCTTCCTTACACATGGGGCCCCAAATCTGCTCACAATACTCCAAATTTACCTTGCATAGCTGCCTTTCACCTGTCCAAATATCAACTGGAACCCCACAACCATACAGAAAAGACCTAATGGTTCAAATCATCAAGCGTTGCAATTGTTGTAGTTAGTGTCCCTATGGATAAAGAAAGCAAAGCAGAAAGAGAGTGAGGGATCTCAGGATAACAAAATAAAACCATGAACACAATGTGCCATGGTGCACACCCTCTTCCACAAGATAAGAGAGACTGAATACACAATATGCAAAATCCCTTATGGGGTAACATGCAACCAAGTCATCAGACAGAGACCACCAAGCAATGAAAGGATAAATCAGAAAAAGGACCTTAATGAGTAACCTCAGCTGGTAGGGAATTGAACCCATGCTGTTGTCATTGCTGTCCAGCCAACTGAGCTAAACTGACCTCCATTCACAAATAAACATACCTGTAGGCAACAGTCCTTACAGATATTTAATTCATAAAATTCCAGTAATATTACACAAGGCACAATCCACTGTTGCTGTAAGGGAGGTATTTCACAGGGTTTCTCTCTCTCATTCAACTGTGGAAATTCAAGACTTTAGTCGAAAAACCTGCTTCCTGAAACAACCAGACACTTCTCTCAGGTGACAGAAGACTTCTCACTTCACTGCTTCACAGTTCTGACCCCGCACAGAGCACTCTTGTCCGGAGATCTTACACAGCCACGCCCAACACAGTCGGTTTCTCCTCTTTCACATTTTACCATTGTCTTTATCCTTCTTTGAAATGTGCCCTTCCTACAATACAAAATCTTTTATTATCCCCTAATGGCCACCACTTTTGGGTAAAATAAAATTTAATAACTTTGACCATGATTTTCTCAATATCAGCAAAAACCAATGTCAGTCGGGAGAAGTGGTGTTAAAGCCATCAATGGCATTCATGTGGGACTTTGGGGGAAAATAAACACAAGGTCACAGGTTCCACAACATATCACTGACTGGTGGCCTCTGATTCACCTGCCCCTGCCTCCTGGATTCTAAAGACCAACACAGCTCACAGCAAACAAACCAGTTTGCCCAGATACACCCATTAACCACACCATCCCCCTCCCCTTCCCGGTACCACCCCTTCTTCCAGGCATTAATCAGGCATCCTGCTTGCAACCACCTGACACTACATTGGCAATGCCAGCATTACATGGGCACAACACTGCCCCCACCCTCAAGGATGCTTCTAGTGTAAGAGCCGAATACTTATAATAATAATTTATAAAAAGGTTCCCGACATTGAACATCAGAAACTGCAGCCCATTACTGATGGGAGAAGAGGACGGTTGTGTCAAGCTTTCACATCACTGTGAAACACAGCTTTGGCCTTCTTGTGATACTTTCCATTCACGTTGCCAAATCCGCCCAATGTGAACGGAGTGGAAAATCACAGCCTTTACCTTATTTATGACCCTGTACCAGCCATAAACCCTTTTCCACTTTCCTTTGAAATTTCATAACTAAGCACAACAAATCTCTTATCTCCTCATGCAAAATTAGTACCTATATCTTTCTTATTAATCTGAAGAACACCCAACTCAGTTCTATTCACACCTAACTCTGACATCCTTAATTTTGTAAACATTCAGTTCCCTTGCCTCACTAAGTTAGTCACACACATCACATAATCTCGCTTTATACAGTAGAACCTCGATTTTTTTAAACGTTCTTCACATAGACTTCAGGAAGACAGCCTGGCGATAAAGGACAGGACATAAATTTCAATGAGCAACAGTGTGGAGTATTGCAATGGGAATGACAGGAGCCTATTAGAAAGGCCTTGGTGCTCATTTTCACAATGTTTTTAAGATAACAGGCAAATCAATAAGGCGACTGATAAAAGCATGTGGGTTAGTAGAGTTTGTGAACAAGTGGCATAGAATATAAAAGTGAAGTGATCATGTTAGGACTTCAAAAATCACTAGCTAGGCTTCAGACAGAGAATTGTGGACAAATAGGAGGAATCCCAGGGTCTTTGTGCTGGGACTGCAGATATATGTATGTATCAATTTGAACTTAAACACAGCACTATCAAAACTTCCAATGACACAAAAGGCAGACTTGGGATTCAGTGCAAGGGATTGTCAAAGACTTCAATAGGGCACAGACAGGCTAAGACAATGGGTAAAAAGATGGCAGATCTAATTTAATGCAGAGAAGGGCACACTTACATATTTTGATGGAAAACGGTAGTATAAAATTGTATTCAGAATAAAAGTAATGATAAAAGGGGAGTCACTGGACACTGGAAGATGGCAATTGTCCAGCTGGGAGCTTGCTGGAAGCAAAATTGATTGCCTGTGATGTTTCCTATACTGGAACACTGATTGTATTTCTAAAGTAGTTCATTGGCTGTAAACCACTTTGGGGCATCTGGCAGTCATGAAAGGCACTTTAGAAATACAAATATTTTTCTTGGTGTCAGCTTAGCTCAGTGGGAATACTCACCTCCAAATTTGAAGCAGAAAGTTGCAAGCCTTGCTGCAGGATTTGAGCACTAAATCAGAGAGCAATGCTTCATTGAGGGAATGTCAGAGGTGATATCTTTTGGAGATGTTAAATCTAGACTCCGTCTGTCTGCTTGGGTACATGTACAGCAGTACTGGTGCTGGGATGCTTTCCCCTTGAAGACTACTACCAAATAGAGTGACTGGGCATTTTACTGGTGTCTGAGACTTTGTAGTGTACATCTTGCTGCCACTGAAGACATGCTTCTATTTCCAACAGAGATGCTTCAGGGAACTAGTTAACACTCACTCAGTCAGTGACATAGCTAGGAGACCAAGTCAAAAAGTTACCCATCCACATCAGAAAGTTACTTTTAAATTTGTATATTTCGCCACGCAGAGAAAATTGCATTCCCTTTGCATTTGATTTCTTGTAACAATAAAGAGCATTGAGCAGTGTATCACATATACACGGAAGTGGGTAAAAGCATTTGGTGGAGCCAGGGGTCAAGACAGAGAAAAGAAAAAAAAAGTAAAGATGAAAATACAGAAGGAGCATCCATCTGGCAAATCTATTCTTTAAATGAATGTTTTGACATGTATTAGGTTCAGTGAATTTATCATTCCCCTTAGATCATTGCTTAGATTAGAGTAGAGCCTTTACTTTGGAATTTTACAAAACATTTTTTGCTTATTTAGCATCCGCTTACACTACCTACTTCATAACATGGAAAACATTTTGACAATCACTCAAGTAGAATTCAACGTACTGCCCTACTTCGTGGTTCACTTACACACACACACACACACACACACACACACACACACACCTTTCAGACTGCTTTACAGAAAATGGCCAGGAGAGGTCATTATCTGTATTAGGAAATGTTTTACAACAGCAACTTAATGTACAACATTGTAGCTCTCTCAAAGTATTTGCTTCTGTGTTGTTGTACTGGTTTATTCCTACCGATTCTTTTCTTTTTAAAGAAATTAAGGCTGCACAGAAAATATGAAATTGTGAAGCTTAGCAGTCAAAATCCATTGTTAACTTTAAATCCTGTTTGTTTTCCTCAAAACATTTCTCATTGAGATACAATTATATAAACTACATTCATGTAGCTCTAGGTACATGGGATTACATCTTCAAGAGCAGACAGGTCAATTTTGCTTGCTCAAAGAGCTAATACCAATTATTGTTGAATTATAACAAATGTATCTGGTTAAGTTTTACCAATTAAAACTTATACAGTCAAATCTTACTCAAGACACAGGAACATTTGACAATGCAGATGTAACAGGCAAAATAACTTCAAAATAAGGCTGGCACCTCAGTGCCAGTGAATGATCTTCAGGCAGTCTTCAAAAGGAGTGGTAAACCTTGGTGACATGGCGGGGATACATGTACTGCTGTACATGTACCCAAGCAGACAGGTGGAGTCTAGATTTAACATCTCCAAAAGAGGTAGCAACAAAACAATGCTACATTTAAAATAATGTTGCAATTGCAACAGATGCAATATTTTAACTCTTGATTTTAAATTTGTTCTCATACCCATAGCAGTTATTGAACCAAACTAGAGAACATACTCAAGTCTACGCAGGATTTAACCTGCCCTTCCTGGCAAGCCAGCTGCAGGAGAGATGATATTACTTCAAATCAACTTCAAAGTTGCAACTTGCAAGTGAACAGAGCTCATAATGATGGGTGATTCCTATTAAAGCAGTGAGAATTCTTTGCCAAGTCATTCAAATTCTAAACATTAATCATTCTTGATGAGGAAAACATTCATTTACTTAATAGGCAGGCTACCCAACAATATAATACAAAAGCTAAATACTGCATATCTAAAATTAAAAAACAAGTGTTGTAAAAACTCAGTGGGTCTGACAACATCTGTGGATAGAGAAACTGAGTGAATGCTTCAAATCAAATACAACTGTTTTGGAACTGAAAGGAATAGCCATAAAATGGGTTTTATAGGGTGGTGTTTCAACAAAAAAAAAGTTTAAGGGTAAAAGGCAGGAGAGATTAAACAAACGAGATGTGATAAATAACGCAACGGTCCAGAGAACGTGTAAGTGGCAGAATAACAGACAGCTGCCTTAAAGGAAAAACAAGGTGATACAGACTGGCTCTTGAATAAAAACAATTTTAAAAAAAATCAAAAGAGGGCAGAATTCATGGTCTGAAATTATTCACGTCTATTGGCAACAATTATTGACTTCAATTATGGTCATCTATCAGCAACGTGGAAAATTGCCTGGACATGTCCAGCACACAAAAAGCAGCACAAATCCAACCCGGTAATTACCATCCCATCAGTTCACTCTAGATCATCAGTAACGTGATGGAAGGGGTCATCAAGAACGCTATCAACCAGCACTTACTCATCGATATTCAGCATGAGTTTCACCAACACCGGCCCTTATTAGAGTTAGTTCAAACGCGGACAAAAAGGCTGAACTCCAGAGGTGAGGTGAGAGTGACTGCCCTTGATGACAAGCCTGCATTTGACATGAGTAAGGCATCAAGGTACTCTAGCAAAACTATAGACAATGGGAATCAGAAGAAAACATTCCGCTGGTTGAAGTGGCATGAAGGAAGATGGTTGTAGTGGTTGGAAGTCAATCATTTCAGTTCCAGGACATCACTGAAGGAGTTCCTCAGGGTAGTATCCTAGGCTCAAACATCTTCAGCTGCTTCATCAATGACCTTCCTTCCATCAGACGGTAATAAGTGGGAATGTTCACTGATGACTGCACAACGTTCAGCATCGTTTGCAACTCCTCAAATACCAAAGCAGTCCATGTCAAAATGCAGCAAGAGCTGGATAACATCCAGGCTTGAGCTGAAAAGCAGCAAGTAACATTTGCATCACGCGAGGACCAGGCAATGAACATCTCCAACAAGCGAGGATCTAACCATCTTCCCTTGATATTCAACGGCATTACCATCACTGTATTCCGAATCTGTGGGACTCTTTACCACAGAAGGTTGTGGAGGCCAGGTCTTTGAGTGTCTTTAAGACAGAGATAGATAGGTTCTTGATTAATAAAGGGACCAGGCGTTATAGGGGAAAAGGCAGGAGAATGGGGATGAGATAAATATCAGCCATGATTGAGTGGCAGAGCAGACTCGATGGGCTGAGTGGCCTAATTTTGCTCCTATGTCTTATGGAGTTACCTACCATTTATTAGGAACTGAACCGAACCAGCCTAATAAATGCTTTGGTTATAAACACGGATGAAAGGCTTGGAATCCTGTGCTGAGCACCTCACATCCCGACTCTCCAAAGCCTGTCCACCATCTATAAGGCACAAGTCAGGGAATGTGAATGGAATACTCTCCATTTGTCCGGATGGGTGCAGCTCCAACAAGAAGCTCAACGCCATCTGAGAAAAAAAGCAGCCTGTTTGTGGAATGGGTGCCATTGACTCCCACCACCACTGTCAAACAATGGCAGCAGTGAACTGTGACAATACTGTGCCATTAAATGTTTTTTAAAATCATGTTCTCTGCAGTTTTTCCAAGCAGACTTGGCCTTTCTGTTTTGATGCTGTGCTGTCTGTAACCAGTATCTTTTATTGTTGCTGAAGCAGGATAATTGAAGCAATGTTTATTTCTGATCTGAACTAATGCTGTGTCCTAGAATTATTATGACACTGTTGAATTGCTGGTGGCAAATGATTGACAGGTCAGGTGATGTCTGGAAGATAGTTCTTTTCCCAGGCTTTAGTTTCAATTTGGTTCAGCAGCTGTTTGGACTTGAGACTGAATGCATTGTTTCTTCTTTTGCTCCCTGGTATTGGGAATCTTGCCGTTTATGGGTTGCTAGCTAGAGGCAAGCAATGTCTCTATCTTTTTCTTTTGAGATGTACTGAAGATGCCAAGATTGGGAGGTCTCAGTTGTAATCCAACATTCCAAAAGGACCAATTCACAGCAGCTGTTAAAAAGCTGCAAAATCCAGCATCACGTGAGCATACTTGCTTTTTGTTCCAAGCCTAGAAAGGGGTGTATGTTTGTTAGTGTTGTTTGATTTGGCACAATACAGTTAGCTGTTAAGATTAAAATGAGCGCAGGATTGCTACAGTGCAAAAGGATGCTATTCAGCCCATCAAGTCTGTACCGACTCTGCAATAGAGCATCTTACCCAGGCCCTATCACTGTAACTCCACATATTTACCCCCTAACCTATACATCTTGGGATACGAGGTGACAATTTAGCATGGCCAATCCACCTAACTTGCACAATTTTGGACTATGGGAAGAAACACATGCAAACATGGAGAGAACATGCAGACTCCAAACAGACCCAAGGCTGAAATCAAACCCAGGTCCCTGATGCTGTGAGGCACAGTGCTAACCACTGTGCTGTACAACATCATGGTTTTTGTTTTTTGTAGTTGGTAAAAGTTATGCTTAAATAAATGTGTTTGATAAAAACTTCCTAGTGGATCACTTGAATCATACCTGGAGTGAAACATCTTATGCTCACCTATGCCAAAATCAAAGTGCAAAATGTGTGGTCTAAGCTGACTTTGTAAGACATCTTGGAGTTTCTGACCTGGATCATCAGTACTATCTACCTGATACATTGCAGAACCTCAACAAGGTTCCTTTTGCAGCATCTTCCAAACCCACAAACTCTACCATTGGAAAGAACGGGACAGCAGATGCATGGAAAAACCATCGCCTGCAAGTCACTCTCTCAGTTACTCACCATCCTGACTTGGAAATATAATTGCAATTCCTTCACTATGCTGGGTCAAAATCCTGGAACTGTGTCAATAACAGCACTGGGGAGTGTACCTACACCACATGGGCTGTAGCAGCTCACCATCATCTTTTCAAGGGCAATAAATGTGGCCTAGCCAGCAACACCCACTGAGTTTTTCAAAAAATTACACAAAGTGCTTCTCACCCAACAACCCTGGCATACCAAGGATAAAATAGATACAAATACGAGCTCAAAAAAGGTAGAAATCTATATTTGATGAGTCTTGAATTTTTTTTCAAGAAGTCCTTCATTTATTTGCTAACTATATACTTCAGCTTGAAAACAATTGTAGTATAGTTGCAAATCTGGAGAGAGTAGAATTTTGTTGGCACAATAATTTAATGTTCTAAGCTACAAGCAATACTATAAACCCTTCATAAACAGATTTACAGGGCTGAATTGTAGACAGAAGCATCTTTCTTCCCTTTGCCACTGTTCACCATCTCCTCACTACAATAATTATTGCGTCTCACCAATATTGTCTTGACCGAGAGTACTTATTTCTTACAATTTTCTCTTGCAGGAAAAGGAGTAACAAGGAGGAAAATGTGAATTTGGAGCAAAAAGAATTTTTCAGCCAAGAAGAAGAATATATACAAAGTTAAATGTTAGAGGGAAAGCCAAACAGATCAATGCATGCCAGTTACACTAGTTAGAGATGGTTCTTGCTCCCAGGTACAATGGTAAGCCTTCATTCCTTTTTGTCCCTACTGTTATCGGTTGACTGAAGTCTCGCTTCCATACACCTCACCACCTTTTGGTGTTATCAGAATGGAAGGAGATGAATACAGTAGAGATGAAGATTTATCTACTGAACTGTTTCATGCTTGACGGGTTTCATTCAGGAGATGCTGCTTCTTTTAATGGTGAGGAATATATTGGGTCCCTAGTAAAGTTGCAAATCCGGAGAGAGTAGAAAAGTCTTGTTGGCAGAATAATTTGATGCTCAGAGCAGTCTGCCCAGGCTAACAAAGTGTTTCTGCTGACGGGCTTCAAATCCACCTGCTGCTGGCATGAGAAGTCACGGTTGTGAACAAATAAACACCATATAAAGAAAAAGGGCCTATTCCACATCATAATTGTTAGTCTCAGAATACCTCCAATGTAGGAAGTAAAAAGTTTTGATAAATTAGGTTCAAACCAAAAGATTTTGTGGGGATGTACCTTTGTTCCTATTCCTCCAGTATAGATTTATTTACACATCTTTTGAAAAATTGTACAGAAGCAAAAGGGATAATCAGTAATGCTGAATTTGCACAGTACACCTAGTTGTCTGGAAATAAATTAGCCAAGATTGGAGACTTTTTCAGAATCTTTTACATTGTGATCTTAGAAGTCCAATGTGATCAAGCTTTTGCCCATGGATTCCACCTTACCATCAAGGCACAAAACAAGGCTCCTAGAGAGCAAAACTGGCCAATGTTATTTGTAATCTATGGTACAAGCAAGATGAGTCACCTCCCTGCAAAGCTCAGTTATCTGCAGATACTGGGTAGAAATCAGTGTAATGATGACATTGGCAACAAACATTGTGGCCTTGATTTTGAGATTGTAAGGATAAGAAATTGTTCACATTCATTGTCATTACTCCATGGAACTGACAGAAACTTACAGCATCCTTGCTTAATGTTGTAAGAGGTAAATACCACCGAAAAGGGCTCTTCAGCCCATCATATCTATACCAAAGACAAACCACCAAGTTATTCTAATCCCATTCTCTAGCACTTAGTTCACAGCCTTGTATGTCTTAGCATCACAAGTGCACATCTAAATACTTAAATGTTAGAATGGTCTTGCCTTCTTCAGCCAGGAAGTTAGACTCCCACCACCCTTTGGATCAAGGAATCTTTCCTCACATCCCTCTAAACATCCTGCTACTTACTTTAAATCTATGCCCCAAGTCATTGATCCCTTAAGGGCAAAGGTTTCTTCCTGTCTACTCCACCAATGCCCCACATCTTTCTCAGTATCCTGTACTTCAAGGAAAACAACCCCAATCTACCCAATCTCTTCAGCCCAGACAACATCCTGGTAAGTCTCCTCTGTGTCCTTTTCAATGCTATCAAATGCCTCCTATAATATGGATTCAAGAACTGCACACAATACTGACTATGCAAGCACAGTTAAACATAGAACCCAAGAAAGAAATCGTCAGTAATTCCTCACTCCATTTGGTGCATTGGATGTTGAAATCCTCACAGATGGCAATCCCAAGAACTCATCTGAATTGGCATGAACTTCCACACCTACGCTACCATCTGTAATGAATGGGATGGGAGGACTGTGCAATGCATTTAGCCCCACTGTTCTGCAAGTCACATCATTAATTTGAAGTTTAATTCATTCACCGAATGGCCAAGTACTTACCTTCACCACTGCCGGATGTAGAGTGAAAGAAAGACTTTAACCAGACTTATTGAAATAAGATCAGAATGATCTGTTTTCTAACAAATCACTTGTTTGAAACAAGTTGCAAGAATTAGTTAACACACAACTGCCATCTGGAAGTATAACTGGATTACTGTCTGTGCAGAGTCTACAGGTTCTCCCTGTCTGCGTGGATATCTTCTGGGTGCTCCAGTTTTCTCCCACAGTCCAAATGAGTTTAGCATTGGCCACGCTAAGTTCTTCCTCAGTGTACCTTAACAGGTGCCAGAGTGTGGGTATTTTCACAGCAACTTCATTGCAGTGTTAATGCAAGCCTACTTGTGACACTAATAAACAAACTATCCCCTTCAAAAATTCCAGTACGTACAGGACAAAAAGACGGCTCTGTAGAGACAGTAAATTGAAGAGTACACTTTGAAAAACGGATAACGTTTGAAAGTTTTCAGTGCTCTCTATCTGGAGTTCCCTCATATGCTGATAGATCACGAAGCTCCAGAGGAGAGAATGGCCAGATCAATCCTTCTTGTCTCAGCCTCTCACATTTTCCAAAAACAGAAGTTCCACTCAGATGAGGATTCCTAGCTGGATAAACCACTATTCCAAGAAAGGCAAGGAGAATGTGAACTGTGCAGCTTCTCACCTTTTTGAATTCAGTGGGACTAAATTACAAAGTTATAGAGAGATGCAGTTACCGTAGTCGAATGAGGCCTTAAATAGTGTACAAAGTCAAATTACTGATGAACCATCTCTCTGGCCTAACCATTGTTTTTTTGTGAAATGTCACCTTTCGTTGTGATTAAAAAAGAATCAGATTTAAATTTATAATTTTTCTGCTTCTATCTTAATTGCATGTTTATTTCCTTGACACAAGCTACTCTCCTGCAAGGGACTTCAACAGAAATTCTACCTTTACAAATCATTTGACACAACAAGCAAGTACCTGGGTGTCAAACCCAACCCAAAAGCTGCTTGGTTTCAACCTCCTGAGGAAGGAGTGGTCCACTCAAGTTCAGGACTAGCTGTGGCTCTTGCTTGGCCAACAGATGGGCACCAGTTCCAACTATGCATCACATCATGGAAGCGTATCCAATCCACAGACCTAGCAGAGGATTATCTGCACTCAATGCAGCAGGACTAGAGGAAACTGCTTGGCTTAGGGACTTTGCATTTGCTAAATAACTGCTTCACAATTCCCGATTTGCTGCCTGTGAGAATTCTTCACTGTTTGGCTACATAAACCCATTTCATAACAGTACAGCTGTTGGAAGCCTCAAAAGCTGAACTCAGAATGAAATTGCCAATTGAGAAAGGTGAATTCCACACCAGATGTACTAGCTTTCTTGAAAGTCTGTGGCAAGTGCCCTTATTTCACCACTGACAATGCAATCTGAACCGATATGCTTTGCTCCACAATCATTACAGGACAAGAATAATTCAAATACAATGCTGCAGTTTCACAAAACAACAGGGACAGTTATGGGCATGTCTTAGACCTAATAAGTTGGGATGCACTGTAATATGGACGAAGTGTGCAGGTTAGGCTCAATCTATTTGGAGTTTGCCCTAGAAAGGCATAAAATATATAAATTAGTGTTAAGGGGTCCTATCTGCACAAGGTTGTCTCCTGAACTGTGTGTATTATCCATACTCATTTCATTACCAATTGCAATTTGTGCAATACATGTTAGTCAAGAGAAGATCAGTTGCTGCCTGTCAAAACACTTAATTTATTACTTAACTGAGATTTAAAATTTCAATGAAATTCCTAGAACAAATCAGTAAAATTGTTACCCTCAGGCAACCTGCTGATCGATTGAATATTTTACTGATTCAGAACCCTCAGCATCATTCTGTAACACACTAAGTGGCTGTGCAATCACAGCTACATTAATTCAGCAAACTTGACCTTGCCAGATTATAAGTGGAGCATGGGGCTACAATAATTACCTGTCTACTTTTGCACCGAGTCTGTGTGGAGCAGGGCCGAAGTCCCAACAAGTTATGGCGAGGCGTAACTAATGGTGTTAGTCACTGAACTAGAATTTCTGCACTATAATACAGTAGGTACACAAATAACAAAGAACCAAGACACGCGTTTCCAGCAAAATCAGGTTTATTTGTCTTAAACACAAAGAAAAAATTCCTTTTAGAAAACAGCTCATTTTGAATTCACAATATTGTCTGTTTACAATTTTACTGGAAACATATATAGAATCACTACAGTGCAGAAGGAAGTGATTTGGCCCATCAAGTCTGCACAGACCACAATCCCAAACAGGCCCTATCCCCTTAGCTCCACCTATTTATCCTGCTACAACCCCTGACATTAAAATGGACAATTCAGCATGGCCAATCAACCTAACCTGCACATCTTTGAACTATGGGAGGAAATCAGAGCACCCAGAGAAAACCCATGTAGACATGAGGAGAACATGCAAACTCCACACAGACTGCCACCCAAAGCCAGAATTGAACCCTGGTCCCTGGCACTCTGAAGCAGCAGTGCTAACCACTATGCCACCCCATTCAGTTTCTAATCAGAGAACATGCATACTCCACACAGACAATGACCCAAGCTGGGAATTGAACCCAGGTCCCTAGCGCTGTGAGGCAGCAGTGCCACTGTGCCACCATGCTCCTCTTGCAAGATCAAAATAATTCTTCCAGAGTGGCATGGGAGTACAATATCCAACAGCTGCAGCAGAATTTACAGGATTATTGGGGGAGGGCCTGTCGACATCAAGCCAGCAGCCAGAAGCATTATTTAGGGAACTTCCTAAACACCTTCCAGCTAATCAGAAACTGAATAGTTTAAAACAAGCTGGGGTTGTACTCTGTCAAAGTCCATACAATTATTTTACAATGAGACTAACAGTTAAGAGGATTCATGTTCTTGAACGACTTGACAAATGGAGTCAGCTCAGCCTTATTCAATGGGGACTCAAAAGGACCTTTTGATTGATGAACCTTGTAACCTACCACTGAGGGATAGGGACATGATATCATAAAAAATGTCTGTTATGCAATCCAGTTTGAGTTTCACTTCTGCCTTTGAGAAGAAACGCACAACTCTGCTGCTCATGTCTTCAAGAGTTCTAACTATATATATAGCTGTTATTATGTGCTTAGATAATAAATGAAGCTACAATGTGTTTATCCAATCTCTTAGGAGTAATTGGTGCCTTTTTGTCTGTATAACAACTCAAGTGCTGCAAAAGCCATTCTAAAGCATAGGAGCAGTGCATAGAAGAGATAGTGATCAGCTACATTCTTTTATCAGTGAAATGAACAGGTTTTTACTTTAACATCCATGCCATTTGTCAAGAGGGGGAGCCAAACATTTTGATATAGTATATGGAAATCCCTCAACAGGTTTAAAGGTTCTAGAGTAGGCAGATGCCTTTAAATGCAACAGAATATTGCTAATGTAGCTTGATTTTACAGGCACCTCAACCATTCCTCCTTTGCCTCGAGAACCCAGAAGATCTTTGATCCTTAAAAAGTGATTAAGGACTTTAGTCAAGGGAAAACCAAAAGGAAAACCCCTTTTTCTAAAGGACAAAGATGCTGCACTTGTACACAGAGATTAAGTACATATACACACACCTTTCTCTATTCAGCATCAGTAATGAAGCATTGACAGCATAGGCAAAAAAAAAACAATCACAGAAATCCTACAATACAGAGGTAATTTGGCCCATCAAGTCCACACTGACCACAATCCCACCCAGGCCCTACCCCCATATCCCTACATATTTACCTGTTAATCCCACTAACCTATGCATCTCAGGATACTAAGGGGCTATCTTAGCATGGCCAATCAACCTAATCCACACATCTTTGGACTATGGGAGGAAACTGGAGGACCCGGAGGAAACCCAAGCAGACATGAGGAGAATGTGCAAACTCCACACAGATAGTGACCCAAGCTAGGAATCAAACCCAGGTCCCTGGAGCTGTGAAGCACCAGTGCTAACCACTGTGCTACCGTGCTGCCAAGAAGTTTGGCAAGAGAAAGCACACCATCAACGAATGCATGGTGACTATTTGGACTATGGAATTTGCAATTGTGTAATGGGCAGAGATTTTGGGCTTGGGGCATTGAAAGGGGTTTTCACTCAGCTCAGTTACTTTAACCTGTTTGAGAAACATTAAGTCATTACTGTAGATTGTCCAGGATCCTGATAATTTACAGCTGAACTCACATACACAAACAATTTTGGAAAGTAATACTAGTTACTATTTAGTACCTGCAGGATAGCATCAATTCGACTCCTCTCAGCAATCAGGAACTCATTTTCTGTATGACTGGCCTGAATGATTTTGTCCTTATCCTCTTGTTCACTTTGGAATCGCTGTTGATCATCTTCCCTTGCTTGTTTAGAAATTTGTAGAGCTTTATCTAATTCCTTCACTTTCAGCAGAAGTTCTGAATGTTGCACTGTCAACACAATACCAAAAACAAACAAACTTTCAGTGGCTGCCTAAACATTAGTTGCAGTTTTGATTTACAAAATGTTTTGTGTTACTGCTTTCAAAAATATTCCACATAAATCATATATAATAGCCATGCACATACTACAGATTGCACCCCCACCCACTACTGTCATACAGCAAATTCACTGAAGCAATGTGACGGACCTAGACTGAAAAGAGGTTTCATTATCAAAGGGCCAAATTTAATGCATGCGACAGGGGCCTTGTCTGTCGGTCTGAGTGTTACTTTGGAGCAACTCCATTAGCATCATGTGCCTCTCCAGAACTTGTAGCCAGTACAGAAATCCCAGGAAAGACTGGTGTTTGGAGAGCTGCCAGAGGTCAATAAACGTCCAGCGCAGGCAGTGCTAGCAGGAGTGGTGGATAGCCGCTATGCACACAAGCAAAAGGTTTAAGATGGCTGAGAGTACCAGGCCACAAGTGAATGGTGGCAGGATGGGAGTTTTTCCTCAGTAGATAGAACATAGAACACTACAGCACAAACAGGCCCTTCGGCCCACGAGTTGTGCCAATCACATCAACACCTACCAACCTACAGACCTATCTATAACCCTCAATCTCATTAAACCCCATATACTCATCCAGAAGTTTTTTAAAAGACCCCAGCGAGTTCGCCTCCACCACCACTGACGGCAGCCGATTCCATTCACTCACCACCCTCTGAGTGAAAAACTTACCCCTAATATCATTCTGAACCTCCCTCCCCGCACCTTAAATCTGTGTCCTCTCGTAGCGACCATTTCAACCTGGGGAAATAGCCTCTGAGAGTCCACCCTATCTATTCCTCAACATTTTGTAAACTTCTATCAGGTCGCCTCTCAACCTTCGTCTCTCCAGGGAAAAGAGTCCCAGCTCCCTCAACCTAACTTCATAAGGCATGCCTCCCAGTCCAGGCAACATCCTTGTAAATCTCCTCTGTACCCTCTCAATAGCTTCTACATCTTTCCTCCTGTCTGATGCCAAGTCCCTAAATCAGGCACTGAGTGAACAAGGGGGCATGCCCATGCCCAGGAGGCCACAAACATACATGACGGGAAGCAGTAGAGGTGGAGTCACTGGTCTGAATTCTCCCAGAAAAATTCTAAGTATCAAATTTGCAGGAAAACTGGAGTAATTCACACTGTTTCTTTCAGTGGGAGTTCACAATAGAATCTCCCACTCTGTGCAATGCAGAGGTCACCAGCTTGAATCTCACTAGATATCAGGGGACTGGGCCTATTCCTGCTGAAAAGGCTGAAATCAGTGGGCCTCTGCACACCTCTCATTTGCTGGCTAGCTTGGGACCTCCATTGCTACTCCCCCTTTCCCTCCATGGTCCAATTCAGCCCCCCAACAATTCCCAGGCTGTCCTGGGCCACCCTGATCTCAAGCCACCTCCCCCACCCACCCCACCCACCCCACCCCCCCTGACTGCCCCCAGGCCCCACCGAAATAGACCCCACTCATAAGCCCTGTCCCCAGTAGGCCGCACCCACTTGGCATTGCCTCAAGCCCAGTGGACAGTGTCAGAGTGCCTATGCCCAGGGGCACCATCCAACCCCTTTGGTGAGTCCTGACTGACCCCTTCACTCCAGCAGGGTCGTCTCAATAGTTTCCCAAAAGTGGGAACCTACTGTAAATCCTACTAGATTGAAACTCTGATGGGGTGGGAGCGGCTAGCGGGCCTACAGCATTCAGTCCCCGGCCTGCTAATTACATTTAAAATATATTAACACATTGAAATAACTTTTGATCTTCACACCAGTTTCCAGCGCAGATCATAGCACCAGAAATCCAGCACTGCGAGATGTACTTGTGGTGGGATCGCATGCACGAATCCTGTGCATGCCCGGCCACACGATTCTCCCACTCCACTAGAAAGTTAGTGCAGCAGGGTGGGAGAATTGTCTCCACTGAATATACTCAAGGTCGATTTTGACAGATTTTTGATGAAGGGAATTAAAGGTTAATGGGACATAGGCAGGAAAGTGATCTAATCCTGCTACCATTTCTGATGATCTTGTGAACACCTTAAAATATTTAATTATTTTAATCACAGCACTGGCTTTCTCTTCCATTTTCATTTAAACCATTTGGTGAGTGTAATGACCTCAATCAGGCCATTGAAGTTGGCCTATTGGAGTATGAACTCCCTGATTAAGGATCCAATTGATGATCCAATCAGGTAGTCTTTGCCAGATACTTAACTGGAGTGTCAGTTCCTCTGACACCCCCCAGAGGCAGACTGCTCACACTCTGTACTGCTGAGTTTGTAAACAAAGGGATTTTGGAGAAGGGACTTCTGCCTCTAATGACTTATTACAGTAAGGTTGAGAGGCTTCAGATATTCTAGGTCCCATGCAAAAAACTAAAGGGTCATGAATGTAGCCCAGTCCATCACTCAAACCAACCTCTCATCCATTAACTCTGTCTACACTTCCTACTGCCTCAAAGCAGCCAGCATAATTAAGGATCCCCCCCCCCCCTCAACTTTGCATTAAGTTGGTCTATCATAGCTGTGACTGTAACACTAAATTCTGTATGGTCTCAATTCTTTCCTTATAGTATGCTTTATCCGAATAGCACGCAAGAAACAATAGTTTTCAGGTGACAATAATCAAAATGTGAAGTTGCCTTGTTGTTACACCATGCACCCTTTGGATACTGTCCCTGGAGAGGAGCAAGCAGTGCCCATGGACACCTGAGGCCATTGAGCACCGCAGGGACTGGGCATCTAACCCTTTTAAATCCCATTTTAGTTTAAAGTCTAATTTGGTGATTTTTGTTTTGGGGAGTTTCCCTTTAAGGATTGCTCCTCAGTTTATTAAACTTAGTTTAAGTGTTTGACTTAAAAAAAAAGTTGGATAATGATGTGAACTAGAAAGTGTGCACTAAATATCTTAAATACATGCATGCTATTTTTAACTCCATGCAATCTGACTGGAAGAGAAAAATGGTAATCAAAAGCTAGAGAAGGAATTGTTTAAGCGATTTGACTGGTCAGTTTCTTTGTGCTACCTCATTCATGAATGGGATTTCTGGTTATCGATTTTGTTTTTTTCAAAAAACAACTGGTTTTGATTCCTTCATATTTAAACATTCAACTATATTGTAATGTAATGTGAAATGCAACACTTTTCTTGTAATTTACAAGTTATTGGTTTTACAATATCAATACAAATTAATACGTGAAAATGACAATTTACCAGTTTGTTATAATTTCCATCTGGAAACATTGATTTTTTTGTACCTTTCATTTGTGCATGTACTTTGTGAATAGAGTCTATTCTGTCTTCTGAAGTGCATCTCACAACACTGGCTTCCTTCTTGGCCACAGCTAACTCATACTCCAGGGTCTGTCGCAGTGCCTCTCCTTTCTCCAGTTGTGCCCGTAGCCTAGCAACATGGCTATCAAATGTTGAACGCTGTGAAAATAAAAAGGCACAAACAGGTTAAATGCACTTACAAAATCAAAAGTGCAATTTCTCCTACAGCTTTTTATTTGACAATGCTGGACATCGGTGTTGCCCAGAGAAGCAGTTGCATAGCATCAAATAAACTTAATTCCAGAGCAGAATAGAATAATGTAAATGAGTGAAATATTAACATCTCCTATAGTGGCACAAGAAAAACTAAACTATTTCCTATTCCAACTTCCTACACTTCATGTACAATACATACTTTGCACAGTTGGGAGAGCTATCCCACAGACTAATCAAACAGCCTGACATAGCAATACTCACAGAATTAATGAGCCAGACACGACCAATCCTGCTTATGTGCTGTCCCACTGCCAGGACAGACCCCACAGAGGTGGCAGCAGTACAAGTGGTATACAGTCAGGGGTGAATTGCCCTGCGACAGCATCAACTCTGGACCCCATGAAGTTTTATGACATTGAGTCAAACACAGACATGGAAATCTCCTAATTACTACGCAATTTTCCACCCCCCATGTTGTGTGGCATTACCAATGTACTACCAAAAGAACAAATGCTGGAAAATCCCAACTGATCTGGCAACATGTGTAAGGAGAAAAGAACTGACGTTGAGTCCAGATGACCCTTTGTCAAAGACAAAGGCATAGAGTGGGAGATACCTATATTGCAGGGGAGGGAATGAAAGACGAGTCATAGCCATTGGAACAAGGGGGAAAAACTTAATAGGTATCCACAGAGAGAATAAAGGATGTGAGGGGCCAAATGGCAGAGAAGTTGTAACAGATAAAGATATGGAGAGGAGGGAGAGAAATGGGACAGAGTAGAATGTAGAAAAGGGGAAGAAAATGTAAGAGGGATGAAGTAGGAGGAAAAAGGAAAAAAAAAATAAAAGAAATAAAAAGTGGAGAACAGTAAAAAAATAAATAAAATACAATGAAAACGAAAAGGGGTCGAGGTGGGGTAGAGCAAATCATCTGAATTTGTTGAATTAGATGTTGAGACCAGAAGGCTGTAAAAAGTGTCTAGCTAGAAGATGAGATGCTGTTCTTCCAGTTTGCATTGAGCTTCCCTGGAACACTGCAGCAAGCCAAGGACAGACATATGGGCATGGAAGCAGGATCGTGCGTTAAAATGGCAACCAACCAGAAAGTCAGGGTCCTGATCACTGAGCACTTTCAGTCTGTGTGCGCAAAGCGATTGCCCAGTCTACGCTTGGTCTTGCTGATATAGGAGACCACATTGGGTCCAGCAAATGCATTACACCAAATTGAAAGAGGTGCAAGTGAAACCTGGAATGAATGTTTTGGACCTTGGATGGCAAGCATAGAAGAGGTAAAGGTTTAGGTGTTACACCTTCTGCAATTGCATGGGAAGGTGCCATGAGTGGCAGCAGAGGTGTTGGGTATAGTGGAGAAATGGACTAGGTTATCCCGGAGGAATGGTCTCTGCAGAACACTGACAGAGGGAGTGAAGGGAAGATTATTTGATGATGGCATCATGCTGGAGTTGGCAAAAATGGAGAAGGATTATGCCTTGCATGTGGAGGCTGGTGGGGTGAAATGTGAGAACAAGGGGGACTCTATCCTTGTTGTGAAATGGAGGGGAGGAAGTGAAAGTCATGGCGCAGGAGATGGGCTGTATGCTGTTGAGGACCCTGTCAGCAACTGTAGATGGGAATCCATGGTTGAGGAAGAAGGAGCACATATTAGAAGCACCACTTTGGAAAATGGCATCATCAGAACAAATGCAATGAGGTGAAGGAGCTGAGAGAAAGGGTTGGAGTCCTTACAGCATGCGGGGTGTGTCCAGATAGCTGTGGGAGTCAGTGGGCTCGTAGTGGACGTTGGTAGATGGTCTATTGCCGGAAATGGAGACAAAGGTAAGGGAAGGGTCTGAGATGGGCCAGATGAAGGCAATAGAGGGGTGGAAACTGGAAGTGAAGTTGATGAATTTTGAAAGATCTGGATGAAAGCATGAAGCAGCACCAAAACAGTCAATGAACTGGTAAAGGAGTTGTGGAAGGGAATCTGGGTAGACCTGGAACAAAAAAAATGTTCCACATACTCCATAAAAGGACAAGCATAGCTAGGACTCATGCAGGTAGCCATTGCAACTCCTTTCATTCAGAGAAAGTGGAATGAATTAAAAGGAGAAGTTGTTGAGATAGAATGAGTTCAGCCAGGCAGAGGAGTGGTGGTGGATGGGAATTGTTCAGGCCTCTTTTTAAGAAAGAAGCGAAGAGCTGGTTTTTTAACCAATGTACTAAATGGGATTGATTTTAACAGAGCTTGCAACTCAACAGTGGGTATCCATGGGGTGTTGTGGGCTGTCAGTTGTAGAATTGTACCTTATGGCCCAGCATATCCCTCCACTTTTTTGCCATTACCATCAAGACAGGGCATTAACCCCAAGTCAAAGAAGGCTACAGGAAGGCATGCCAGGAGCAGCACCAAGCACACCTGAAAATAAAATATTAACTTGCTGGACCTGCAACATAGGATCACTTGCAAGGCAAATAGTGGAAGAAGCATACAATACTCTGACTTAAGTGATCCCACAACCAACAGATTAAATCCAAACTCTGTAGTCTTCCAGCCACAAATAGTGGTGGACAATTAAACAACTAACTGGAGGAAGAGGTTCCACAAATATTTCAGCCTCAATGATGGTGAGTGGATGGGTAAGTGGAACGGAGTCCACAAAAATATCAGCCATGACCTTATTGAATGGCGGAGCAGGCTCAAGGGGCTGGTTCTTGCATTATGTTCTAAAAGACTCCAGAAATACTGTAGCAAGCAAGTCACCTCGTCATTCCCCTAAGCCTGTCCACCATCCACAATATAAAAGGAATGTAATGAAACACTCTCCACTTGCCTGGATGAATGCTACTCCAATCAAACTTCCTGAGTGTGATATCAGACAAAACACCCTACCCACAAAAATTCACTCTCTCCATCATAAATCAGAGGCAACTACGTGTATCTACTAGATGCATTGACAGCACCTTCAAAATCCACAATCTCTATCATCTAGAGAAGGACAGCAGACATTTGGGAACACCACCAACTGGAAGTTTCCCCCCAAGCTACACACCATGACTTGGATCTAGTGCTGTTCCTTCACTGTCACTGGGTCAAAGTCCTGGAACACTTACAAACACCACATGGACTGCAGTGATTCAGCTCACCATCACTTCCTCAAAGGCAATTAGGGGATGGGCATCAAATTGCTAGCCTAGCCAATGATGCCCACATCCAACAAAAATTTAAAAGATTGCTCCACTTTTGACATCCCAGATGTCTACAGATCAAACACACAAATATTAAATCATTAAGAGAAAAGACTGAACATTGAAAAAAAAAGGGTAAATTTCTAATGGTCAAGTGATGATCCTTGTAGAATGCACACTACATTTCAGGTTGTATGTTGGTTGTTTAAATTGAAATTAAGTTAAACAAAAATTAAAAGATCAGATTATCAGACCATAACACCAAATTGCTTATTCTGAAGACAATGTTTCTTCAAAGGAGGAAATATGTTCATGAAATTTAACATCTGGATCCATCCCAACCTACACCTTCCATGAATTTTCACTAGTCTGAAATTGCCACATACTGCACTGTATTAAGCCCAGGTTAATCATCTTTATTCCTTCTCACCATAGATCCTTGAAGTCCTCACATACAAATTATACAATGAGTCTGTAGCTTTTCGTCCCTCTAACTACTCATTGGACTTTAGCATCCAGTGCATCTGTCACTCCATTTTGTGCCAAGCATGTCAGCTCTACACATTCCAACTTCAGTTCTAACTTCCTCTCCCCCTTCAAAAGTCCTCCCAAAACCCATTTCTTTAACTGTGATCATCTCACAATCATCCAAGAAATAGGAGCAGGGGTACATTATATGGCTTCTCGAGCCTGCTCTGCCATTTGTTCAATGCAATTATAGCTGATCACGAGTCTTCATTCCACTTTCTCACATGCCCCCTAACTTCCCTTCACTCAGAGGCCAAAAATCTGTTTATTTCAGCCTTAAATATATTTAATGATGCAACATTGTAGCCCAGAGGATTGTCAGAATTTCAAAGACACAACTCAGAGTGAAGAAATCTCTCCATCTCAGTCCTGAGTGATCAGCCTGAGACTGTGTCACTGGGATCTATGTTCTGCAATTGGACCTTTATTGTCCACCCTATCAAACCTCCAGAATTTTGAATGTTTCAACAAGATCACTCATTCTTTTAAACTCCAGAGATATTAGGTCCACTTTACTCAGCC
Organism: Carcharhinus amblyrhynchos; assembly: GCF_965287045.1. NCBI lineage: Eukaryota > Metazoa > Chordata > Chondrichthyes > Carcharhiniformes > Carcharhinidae > Carcharhinus > Carcharhinus amblyrhynchos. Next base: position 1,794,479 of record NC_137328.1, read on the forward strand.
TCTCATAGAGCAGCTCCCTCATCCCAGAGATCAATCTAGTGAATGTTCACTGTACCACCTCCAAAGCAGGCATGTCCTTCCTTAATTCTGGAGACCATAACTGTACAGCATTCCCAGTGTGGTCCCAAAGCCCTGTACATTGTAGCAAAGCTTCCATGGTCCTGTACTCCAATCCCTTGTAATAGGGGTCAACCTCATTCCACAAGGTTTCAGCACTCATGCCTTTCCTCTTCCATACTGTAGGAATACAAAATATTATTGACCACTGCTATGAGGCAATCCTGAGATGATATCTGATCTTCAAAAATAGAAGATCTGCAAAGTTCACACAGCCAGATGCCAATATAACTGGCGAGTTCAACATGGAGAAATATGCATAAAATTACAATTTTGCTGAACTCACCATTGTCTGCATGGTGCAATAAAGGCACTAATTTCATGCAAAACAGACATGCCTATAAATAATTCTGCAAGCTTACCTCTTCATTAAATTTGCTGGTAAGTTCTAACTTCTCTTTTTCCAATTTGTTCAGTTTCCACCTGAGATCTGTAGAACTGTAGTCACCATCCCCAGGTTGCAATTGTTTCATTTGATTCTGGAGTTGATTAATGGTACTCTGCAATCTAAGTAAAGATTTTTTAAAAAAAATTGATATAGCATATTCCATGATCTTAAGACATCTGAAAATGCTTCCTACCTAATAAAGAATCTCAAGTTGTAACACAGGTAACATAGCTTTCAGTTTGTATACAGCAAAAGGTCCCAAAACCAGCAATGAGATAAACGAGTAGATAGCTCATATCTGTGCTGAGGCTAGTTGAGGGGGACAGTGGGCTGGACAGAGTGGGCCTCCCTTGTTTCTCTTCCATTAGCCCCTTGGGATCATTTACATCCACCCATCATAGGGCAGACAAGCTTCGCTTTAACACAATCACTGTAGTGCTGAAAGAGACCATACAGCCCATTGAGTGAGCATCTTACCCATGCCCTCCACCCCCCCCCCCTCTCCCCACAACACTTGTTAAAGTCCAAGATTGTCAACATGAATTGAAAAACTGAATACTTGAAGTCACAATCATGATGATTGAAAAGGGAATTGTCATTCCTGGAGTGTTTTCCAAACATGAAAATAAAAAAATTACAGAAAACAAAATTATGCCCAATTATTTCCCAGATATAAATGATTCACTGTTTGATCATATCATAGAATCCCTACAATGCAGAAGGCAGCCATTTATCCCATCAAGTCTGTACTAACCACAATCCCATCCAGGCCTTTACCACGCACTTACCCTGCTAATCCCCCTGACACTAGAGTCAATTTAGCATGATCATCCTAACCCTGCACATCTTTATAGAATCAGAATCCTACAGTGCAGAAAGAGGCCCTTTGGCCCATCAAGTCTGCACTGAACACAATCCCACTCAGGCCCTACCCCCATATCTCTACATATTTTACCCACAAATCCCTCTGACTTACGCATCCCTGGACACGAAGGGACAATTTTTTAGCCTGGTCAATCAATCTAACGTGCACATCTTTGGACTGTGGGAGGAAACCAGAGCATCCAGAGAAAACCCAGGCAGACAAAGTGCAAACTCCACACAACCGAGGCCAGAATTGAACATGGGAGCCTGACGTTGAGACAGCAGTGCCAGCATTAACTAATTCCATGAATTACTACAGCTAGCTTACCTCACTATTTCAGTGGCAGTAGAACTTTGCTTTTGTTGACAAGACAGCCTCGAGGCGACGTTCCTTGGATTTGTGGTCTTCAGTTGAACAATTTGGGAGCGGTTATCAGTCCCTTCCAGGGAACGACGCAGAGGATCCTCCAAATCTACAGCAGCCATAATTTCCTTGCCTCTACATGTTTTGAAACCTTAAAGTAAACAGCAACAAAAGTCAATAACGAACATGATATACAATGTGGAGAACCCGTAGATAGGTGAATGACGACCTTACATTGTTTTTCTAGTAAAAATAATGGTTCCTAGTCTAGTTATAAAGTTTGCTCTCGGTAAAATAGAAGCCATTCTATCCGAAATATGAACCATCCAGTCCCTACACCTGTCCACTGTTATTGTGAACGGGACAGGTAAAAGGATTAAAAAGACAGAACGTGACACACACACACTTACTGCTCACTTCTCGCCCGCCAATGAGTTCGCCCCGGCCTTCCGACCATTTCGTGCTGGAGAACACGGAAAAAGTCGTGTTTGTAACCAGGGGCATCGGGCTGTGTGCTGAATCGAGAACACTGTCAGGAAGTAGAGTAATTGAGACCTAAAAGTACAAAACTGATGTGTGTTATTGTAAGTGGGAGCAGGAGCAGGAGCAGGGACAGGGCAGCAGCCAGTGCGGGTGCATTTACTGTTGCGTTTGACAGTCGAGCATTGTGAACACACTGCCTGTACAAGGCTGCAAACACAGTAAAAAGTCTGACACCACCAGGTTTTAGTCCAACCTATTTATTTGATAATATACTCGCAAGCTTTCGGGGTTAGTCCCTTCGTCAGGTGAATGGAGAGTTCACCTGACGAAGGGGCTAACCCCGAAAGCTTGCGAGTATATTATCAAATAAATAGGTTGGACTAAAACCTGGTGGTGTCAGACTTTTTACTGTGTTTACGCCAGTCCAACGCCGGCATACCCACATCAAGGCTGCAAAGCCAGCAGCTCCCGGACTGCATTGTTAAAATACCCAGCACCCAGCCATGGAGTCAACACTGCCAGGGGCTCAACAGCTAGCCAGGTAGGAGCAAGGAGGCAGAAGGGCACTGGGGTAACCCACTGGGGGAAGGGGGAGACCATGGGGATGAGAGTGAGCACAAGGTGCCGAACGGGTGGGACAGAGACATCGATCACAGCTGCTGTTTAAAATTACCCCACCTTTAGGAGCATTTCACACGAGAAACCCAATCCCCCCATCTTTTTTTATTTATACAACGTCCGTGGGCTGGTGAATTAAAATGGGGCTGGGGTACACAGGTCCAAGAGACAGGACAGTTCCAGCATCAGTCATTACTGCTCTAGAGTGCTCTATTCAAGCCTCACAGCAACTCAACATTTCCAATTACATCAAACTGGAATAAAAACATTGTGGTCAGCACAGTGGATAGCACTGCTGCCTCATCACCAGGGACCTGGGTTTGATTCCCAGCTTGGGTTACGGTTTTGTGGAGTCTGCACGTTCTCCCTGTAACTGTGCGAGTTTCCTCCGGGTGGTCCAGTTTCTTCCCATAGTCCAAAAATGTACAGATTAGGTGGACGATGCTAAATTGCCTCTTAGCGTCATGGGGACTAGCTGGGGTAAATGCATGGAGTTAGGGTGATAGGACCTGGGTGGGATTGTGATCAGTGCAGACTTGAAGGGCCGAATGGCCTCCTTCTGCACCATAGGGATTTTATGTATCATTTTCATGAAAAAGTTAGTATTGGCAATTCTCCTTCTGATGTCTCCAAATTATATACCCAAAACCTCAGCAATGTTGCTAACTCTTACATGTCCTCTGAAAAAGCCAAGAAAGTCATTCAAGTTGTATCAAACCACAAGGTAGAACAGATAATAGCAGACATCAAACTAGAAATCAGACATAACAAAATGTTATGATCTCAGTAGAAATTCCACTCCAGAATCGTGAGGGTTCCTTCATTTCTCCTGGGACCAAACCAAGGTGTGCCATAGCTCTCAGGAGTTCACTTTGATTCTCCTCAGTGTTACCACTCTTCTCAAAAGGTATGAGAATTGTTGAAGACCTTCCACTAGCATACAGCTTGGTGATACTTCACAAATGTGGACTCCACAGCTCAAGCAGAGCCTCACTGCATTCTCACCGACTTCAAAACAGGAAAATGTCTTGGTTTCTGATAGGCCAGTAACGAGGGTTACAGTCCTTGCCACATTCTCTCTTCGTTGGTCTCAAAGCTGCATTGGACTCAAATATCTAGTACCTGTTTTTCTGAAAAAAAAATTAAAAACAAACTCTCCAAGCAATCAATCCTTACCACAACATGGCAGGATGTCCCAGATAGAGATGTGAACTAATCATCTCACCTCCCAAACATTCATTCTGTTCTGGGAAACCATAGGAATAATTTAAAACTCTGCCTGAATCAGCTCTCTGACTCCATCACAGGGTTTAGGGAGGAGTACCCATTGTTTAATGTTTTCAATCTTCCAGCAGAAACAAGTTTGCAAACAATTCAACTCACTCAACATACTATGAAGAAATAGCTGAACACATTGGATACAGCAAAGACAATGCACTCCAACAACATCCTGGCTGTACAGTTGATGTCTTGTGCTTCAGATCTACCTGTATCTCCAGCCAGTCTGATACAGTGCAGCTACAAGAATAGCATCTAACTGACAATGTTAAAAAAGCACAAATAGTCTGGTCAATTCCCATCCCAGTCTATGCTTCAAAGTAATGGAGCTGTCATTGACAGTGCTACCAAGCAGCACTTCTTGCAACTGACCTATTTCGTGATGCACAGTTGGGTTCCACCACCACAAACCACTCAGCTCCTGACCTCATTACAACCTTAAGGTAAACATAAACAAAAAGAACTAAAGTCTCAAGATGAGACAAGAGTGACTGCCCTTGGCAGTATTTGAGAGTATAGCATCAAGATGTGCTCAGAATTGAAGTCTTAGGCCCAATCTTCTTCAGCTGCTTTTTCAATGGCTTTCCTGTAGCCAGCTCCCCAAGTAGAGTTTAATGGGGTCATAGGTCACAAGTAACATTCATGCTACTCAAGTGCCAGTTAATCACTATCTCTAATCAGAGAATCAACAACTTGCCCTTGATATTTAAATAACATTACCAGTATCAAACCCTCCAATATCCACATCCAGTGGTAACTAATGATCAGAAACATAATTGGATCAAGGAGGATGAGGTACTCAGAATGGGGAAAAGCTGCAAGGTTCAAAGGGACGGGGAACAGGACGGGAGCTGCAGTATCCTGGACTAGGATTAGAGATATAGCCTGGGGTTTGGGACAGATAACGAATGGGAATAAACTGTAGGGGCAAAGGGAGGGGGAAAACAGGACAGGAAATACAGTACCACGGGAGAGTGGAGATATAGACTGGGGTTTGGGGGAAGATGCCCGAGCAGAGTGGCCCACAATATGAGATTGGGACCCAGAAATGTGGAGGGGGAAGCGGAGAGTCATAGAGTCCAGTGGGGTATTGGCACCCAGGAGCAGTGTGCCCAGGGGAGGGGGCAGTGGTGTTTGTGCCCGGGGACCACAATCGGTGCTGCACCAGGTGGGCACCCTCACAACGCCCCCCAGCTCGGACCGTACAGCAAAGATAACAAGCGGCTCGGTACTCCGAGCTTCCCACCTTCTCGCTGAGCTGGGACCTCTGTTTAAATGTCCCGCGCGGAGCTTCCACCCGGTGAACCCGGTACCTGGAGCGGGGCGCGGCCTCAGTTTAAAAGCTAACTGCCACCTTACCCGCGCGCCACTTCCGCCCCGCACACGCGGGGACTTCCGGTCATAAAGTACGGAGAGCCTCAGCCGATTGGTGAAAAGCGGTGGCGACGTAGGCATTAGAGGGCACGTGACAATTGGGAGCGGAGGGGCGGGGCCGGTTGCCGAGTAACGGGGAAGGAACCTGCGCGTGCGCAGTGAGAACTACCAACTGTCAACGGCTGGAATGGCTCGCGGGCTGGGAGAGCGGGAATGAGATAGAGGGAAAGATAGATAGAGGGAGAGTGAGATAGAGAGAGAGAGTGATAGAGGGAGAGAGACGGTGACAGAGGAAGAGAGCATGGAGAGGGAGACAGAGTGACAGAGAGAGAGAATGAGATAGAGAGAAAGATAGAGGGAGAGTGAGATAGAGAGATAGATAGAGAGTGATAGGGAGAGAGAGTGACAGAGGAAGAGAGACATGGAGAGGGAGACAGAGTGACAGAGACAGAGACAGAGTGAGAATGAGATAGAGAGAGACAGAGTGATAGGGAGAGGCAGTGATTGATAGAGAGAGGGAAAGAGAGAGTGTGATAGGAAAAAGAGTATTTCTGACTTTCTCTCTATCAATCACTCTTTTTCCTATCACACTCTCTCTTTCCCTCTCTCTATCAATCACTGCCTCTCCCTATCACTCTGTCTCTCTCTATCTCATTCTCACTCTGTCTCTATTTCTGACTTTCTCTCTATCAATCAGAGTGATAGGAAGAGAGAGAGTGATAGATTGATAAGAGAGTGATGGGGAGGGAGAGAGACAGAGAGTGATAGGGTGAGAGAAAGAGCACTATGGAGAGAGGTAGGGAAAGAGACAGGGAGATAGATAGAGAGATAAATAGATAGATACAGAGAGTGATAGGGTGAGAGATAGCATTATACTCAGAGAGAGAGATAGAGGTAGGGAAAGAGAAAGGATGAGATAGGGAGAAGAGGTGAGAGAGAGAGGGAGAGGAGGGTAGAGAAAGTGATAGGAAGAGATGTCTACTTTAGCAAGGCCTTTGACAAGGTACCATATGGTAGGTTGTTGCATAATGTTAAATCTCACGTGATCCAGGGTGAGGTAGCCAATTGGATGTAAAATTGGCTTGATGACAGAAGCCAAAGGATGGTTATAGAAGGTTGTTTTTCAAACTGGCCTTTCACCAATGGTGTGCCTTAGTGGTCAGTGCTGGTTTCACTGTTATTTGTCATTTATATTAATGATTTGGATGAGAATTTAGGAAGCATGGTTAGTAAGTTTGCAGATGACACCATGATTGGTGGCATAGTGAATAGTGAAGAAGATTAGCTAGGATTGCAACAGGGTGTTGATCAATTGGGCCAGTGGGGTCAATTTATGGCAGATGGAGTTTAACTTAATAAATGCGAGGTGATACATTTTGGTAGATCGAACTAAGGCAGGACTTACTTAATGGTAGGATGTTGGAGAGAGTTATAGAACAAAGAGATCTAAGGGTACAGGTTCATAGCTCCTTGAAACTGGAATCACAGGTGGACAGAGTGGCAAAGAAGGCTTTCGGCATGCTTGGCTTAATTAGTCAGGATGTGGATATGCCAGCATTGGACTGGGGTAAACACAGTAAAAAGTCTGACAACACCAGGTTTCAGTCCAACTGATTTATTTGATAGTAAACTCACTATCATAGATGAACTGAAACCTGGTGTTGTCAGACTTTTTACTTAATTAGTCAGAACATTGAATACAGGAGTTGGGATGATTTGTTGAAGTTGTACAAGACATTAGTCAGGCCACACTTGGAATACTGTGTACAGTTCTGCTCACCCTATTATAGAAAGGATGTTAAACTAGAAAGTGCAGAAAAGATTTACTAGGATGCCACGAGGACTTAATGATTTCAGTTATAAGCAGAGGCTGGATAGACTGAGACATTTTCCCCTGGAACATAGGAGGCTGAGAGGTGATCTTATAGAGGTCTATAAAATAATGAGGGGCATAGATCAGCTGGATAGTCAATATCTTTTTCCAAAGGTAGGGGAATCTAAAGCAAGAAGACATAGGTTTAAAATGAGAGGGGAGAGATACAAAAGGATCCATTGAGGCAATTTTTTTCACACAGAGGCTGATGAGTGTCTGGAACAAGCTTCCAGCGATATTAATAGAGGCGGTTACAATTTTGTCTTTTAAAAAACATTTAGACAGTTACATGGATAAGATGGCTATTGAGAGTTATGGGCCAAATGCGGGCAATTGGAACTAGTTTAATGGTTAAAAGGGGTGGCATGGACAAGTTGGGCCACCGAGCCTGTTTTCATGCTGTAAACCTGTGAGAGGAGGAAAAAGATAGAACTAATGAGCCTCGCTCAAGCGAGACCAGAAATTCCATTGTTGGAACCTCACCCACTCTGATCCCTTGGTTCGCAAGGTGGTAGAGGTCCGGCCATAGAGTGAGAAAAACAGGAACATGTCAATGTTTAATCAGTTACATTGTTAAAGAAACTGATCATGTGTCTTTGAAAACATATAAATAGGGGATGGCAGCAACACTGACCAAATTCTTTAAACCCTTAGCAAGGAAATGCATTTTTTCACTTTATCAGCTGCCTCGAATTCTGTTACACATCATAGACAAGGATGGCTGGTCCGAAGTGAAGATTTGAAACTAAGGTACATTTTGCAATTGAAGACTGCAATCGGGGTTATTTTGGAGAGGAATGGCTGAAACCCAAGTTTAGAGTATCAGGGTATGATGTTCTGACCTAGTTCTGTGAAACTGAAGCTTATGACCAATGAAGTGGGCATATGTACATGGCCTTCAACTTTTACCAAAGAAAAAGCGAGCTATGTTACTTCACAAAGGATTTTGATTTATTATTGTCACATGTACTAACATACAGTGAAAAGCGCTATATAGACAAAACATACCATTCACAGCGAAGGAAAGGAGAGAGTGCAGAATGTAGTGTTACAGTCATAGATAGGGTGTAGAGAAAGGTCAACTTATGCAAGGTTGGTCTTTTCAAAAGTCTAATGACAGCAGGGAAGAAGCTGTTCTTGAATCGATTGGTATGTGACCGCAGACTTTTGTATGTTTTTCCCGATGGAAGAAGATGGAAGAGAGAATATCCAGGGTGCATGAGCTCCTTATTACGATGGCTGCTTTTCCAGGCAACAGGAAATGTAGACAGAGTCAATGGTTGGGAGGCTGGTTGCATTATGGTCTGGACTTCATTCAGGACCCTTTGTAGTTTCTTGCAGTCTTGGGCTGAGGAGGAGCCATACCAAGCTGTGATACAACCAGAAAGAATACTTTCTTTGGTGCATCTGTTAAAGTTGGTGAGAGCCATAGTTGACATGCCAAATTTCCTTAGTCTTTTGAGAAAGTAGAGCTGTTGGTGGGCTCTCTTAACAATAGCAGGATCAGATGCAGAGTATTTTCAGAGCTATAGGCTCATAATTTGGACACTGGTGAAATTTTGATAACATTTGTGGATAACATTTATGGGATGATCTGGTAAATGCGTATGAAACATGGCGAGACCTTGATACATTTGGATGGATAGTTAATTGGATGTGTCATGGAATATAATAGGTTACATACAAGATTGCAGAAATTCTATTTGGAGATCCCACATTCAGCGCTTGTTTTCAAATTGTTGGATTGTGCTAAAGTACCAAACATGGATAGATAGGCTCCAGGTTTTGACTGGAGTTGGATTCTTAGGAAGAGATACATTTCTGGAACAAATTTCTGAAGCTTAAATAAAAACAGGCAGCATTCATTTCAAGCCAATTTAATGTCACTAATGGGATCTTCTGCAGTACCCCAGAAGATAGAGAATTCAATATTGGCAGTGTTTTCAAACTGTTTCGATATGGGGTGCAAGTATCAATATCAAATATGGGATTTATTAATGGTTATTCGTATTGTAAGGTGAGATGTGAAAAATGAAAAAATTGTTTGTTTTTGATTAATTTGAAAGATTTTTCTTGGGTTTTCAAAGAAAAGGGAATCTGTCAATGTCTTACCAATTACATTGTTAATGTTTGTTAATGTCAATTACATTGTTAAGGTCTTGACAGAGTAGCTCCCGAGTGCCCCACCCAGCCAGAAATTTGTAAAGTGTAACCCCCGGACTGCACAGCTCCAGAGAGTTGCCCCCGCCCCATAGAAGGGGAAAATCCAGGAGGCAAGCCTGGAGGGTTGTAGATGATTCACAATGTTCATTTTTAATAAGAACATAAGAAATAGGAGCAGGAGTAGGCCATCTAGCCCTTGGAGCCTGCCCCGCCATTCAGTAAGATCATGGCTGATCTGTCGTGGCTCAGTTCCACATTCCCGCCCTCTCCCCATAACCCTTAATCCCCTCTCTTATCAAAAACCCATCAACCTGCGTCTTAAAAATATTTAGCAAGGTAGCCTCCACCACTTCAACGGGCAGAGAATTCCAGAGATTCACCACCCTTTGAGTGAAGAAGTTCTTCCTCAACTCCGTTCTAAACCGCCCCCCCTTTATCTTGAGGCTGTGCCCCCTAGTCCTACTGTCCTTTCTGAGCAGGAAGAGTCTCTCCACCTCTATCCTATCCATCCCATTCATCATCTTATATGTCTCAATGAGATCTCCCCTCATTCTTCTAAACTCTAACAAGTACAAGCCTAGTTTATTCAGCCTCTCCTCATAACTCAACCCCCTCAACTCCGGCATCAGCCTAGTAAACCTCCTCTGCACTCCCTCCAAGGCCAAAATATCCTTGCGTAAGTACGGCGCCCAAAACTGCACACAGTACTCCAGCTGCGGCCTCACCAATGCCCTATACAGCCGCAGCAAGACCTCCCTACTTTTATATTCAATCCCCCTCGCTATGAAGGCCAGCATCCCATTCGCCTTCCTGACCACCTGCTGCACCTGCAAGCTGGGTTTTTGCGACTCATGCACAAGGACCCCGAGGTCCCTCTGCATCGTCGCCTGCTGCAGTTTTTCTCCACGTAAGTAATAATCCTTCCTACCATTATTCCTACCAAAGTGGACCACCTCGCACTTGCCAACATTAAATTCCATTTGCCAGTTCCTGGCCCATTCGCCCAGCCTATCTAGATCCTTCTGTAGACTCTCCACACCCTCCGCGCAATTTGCCGTTCCACCAATCTTGGTGTCATCAGCAAATTTCGACACCATAAGCTCGGTTCCCTCCTCCAGATCATCTATATAAATGGTAAATAGCTGAGGCCCCAGCACCGACCCCTGGGGCACTCCACTAGTCACCAACCGCCAATCCGAATAGCACCCATTGACCCCCACTCTCTGCCTCCTATTTGACAACCAGTCCTCTATCCACGCTAACACCCTACCCCCAACTCCATGTCCCCTGACCTTCTGCAATAACCTCTTGTGAGGTACCTTGTCAAACGCCTTCTGAAAATTAAGAAAGACCACATCCACCGGCTCTCCTCTATCCACCGCCCTAGACACATCCTCATAGAACTCCAGTAAATTTGTCAGACACGACTTCCCCTTAACGAAACCGTGCTGCTCTATCAAGCAATTCCCCTCAAGATGCCAATGTAATAGAGTTTTTTGTTAGTGTATCAAGGAGACTATATTATTGTGTTAATGTTAGTTGGTGTTTTATAATTTATCATTGTAGACTGTTTGTAGCCCAGACGGTGTACCCCTCGGATAGAAGTAACCCTCAGACAAAGTGACCCAGGTTAAAGGCAAGCAAATTTGGCAGGCGAAAATCCAGAGAGTGAAACCTTGGTGGGTTGCAGATAAATCACAATGGTTATTTCACTGTAACAGATGTTTGTTATTGTATTAAGCGGGGTATATCACTTGCTGTATCATGTTTATATAAGTTTGTGGTTTATTATTTCATGGTGTGACCCCCGGAAGGTGCAGCCCTTGAAAGTGCAGTCCTGAGAGCAGAGCCCAGGAGGTGAAACTCTTGGAAGAGAAAAATACGGAGGGCAAAGTCCTGGAAAATTGTAGATAACTTATAATGAATCCCTTTCTTACTGTAAGGGAGTTGTTTGTTATTGGTTAAAGGATGATGTGTTAGCTGTCAGTTTTGTATACATTAATGTTATAGCTTGCTGTGAGTTGTTTGCAACCTTGGAAGGCCTGTTGTGGATAACTCGCAATGTATACTAGCTGTTTGTTATTGTGCTATGTTGTTTGTGCGATTGTATTAAAATGGCATGTTTATTGTTGATACTGTGTTATGTCGGGTGTTATCTCTATAATTTATTATTGTGAGATGGTATTGTATTCTGGTTTGTAATTTGAAAGTGTAATGTATTTTGTATTTGCAAACTGTTTGATAAATAAAAGGATTGATTACTGGCAAAAAAAATTACATTGTTAAAAGGTTTGTAAATAATTAATGTCAATTACATTGATAAGGGAAATAGTGATGGATATTTGAATACATATAAACAGGGGCTAGCTGGGAGATGGTGTGGGTAAGGAGACTTGACATTGGATAAAGTCAATAAACTCTTAGTAAAGAAAGGTTCTGTGTCTTAGTTTTGACTTCAGCAACTGGTGTGAATCCTGTTAAATAAAAAGAGGGGCAAATAGAGAGAGCGAGGATCAGTACTGAGGGAATGACACATGGTTTTGGAGGGTTAGTACTAAGAAAGTGCTACATTATTAGAAGGTTAGTACTGATGGAGTGCTACTCTATGAGAACTTCAATACTGAGAGAGCACAGCCTTATGAAGAGTCAGTGTTAAGGGAGTACTGATTTGTGGGTCAGCACTGACAGAGCACTGCACCTTTGGAGGGTCAGTCCTGAGGAAGTGCTGCACTGTTAGGTGCCCACTTACAGATGAAACAGTAAATCAAGGTCCCTTCACCCTCTCAGCTGGACTTTCTGACTCAGATGAGAGACAAAGTCATTGTTGACACATTGAAAATATAGCAATACCAGAATCATTTCTCTACAATTACAGGTGAACAGTAAGTTTGTAGATTGTAAACAGTAAGTTTGGCCATTGGGAGTTTCTAATAATAGTAATGATTTTTTGATCCTTGAGGAGGCTCCAAAAATTAATTGAACTTTTGGGTAAGTCCTCTCTAATAGATTTGGAACCAAAATACTGTGAATGTCAGAAATCTTAAATAAAAACAGAAAGTGCCGGAAATACCCAGTTAGTCAGCCTGCATCTGTGGAGAAAGAAACAGAGTTAGTGTTCCAGGTCAATAATCTTTCATTATAACTCCGATTTGCAGGGTAATGGTGCAGGAACCGGGGATTTTCTCTCTGTAAATGCTGCCAGACATATAGGCTGTGCTTTCAAAGGTTTGAAATTATTTTTTAAAATGTGTGAATGGATTGACTAATGTACCCCAATCTAATTAGAGATTTGCTTCAAATATTCAAAACAGTAATTTTCAGACATTTAAAATCAGGTTAATCACAAGTGGTGGATTGACTCCGGGATTTAAAATGTTTAATTTTCCTGATAAATGTAGCTTAAACTTTATTAATCAAATCACATCAAATTACCTACCATTCTTAAAAATCAAGAGACTATTTTGGAAAAACACATTTTTAAAAAATGCATTTTAACATGTTGCCCATTGCACTTTTCATTGCAGGTTTTAAATGAAACAATATACAAATAAGTAGAAATTTATGGGGAGCTGGAACACTTTTTACAACAGGTGCATTCTGCACCAGGATCAGCAATTGCACCCAGAGCAGAAACTCCAAATCTTCGGTGAAATTTATATTGCCTGACTTTGGGAACATTTTAAAAATTGTTTAAATGGAATTGGTGTGGTTACTGTTGTAAGGTGGTGGTCATAGTTTAGTAGGTCCTAATAAGGCATTTATAGACTTAGATAAGAACAAAGAACAATACGGCACAGGAACAGGCCCTTCGGCCCTCCAAGCCTGCGCCGCTCATGCGCCCAACTAGACCATTGTATCCCTCTATTCCCAGTCTGTTCATGTGGCTATCCAGATAAGTCTTAAATGATCCCAGCATGTCCGCCTCAACCACCTTACTTGGCAGTGCATTCCAGGCCCCCACCACCCTCTGCGTAAAATACGTCCCCCTGACATCTGTGTTGAACCTTGCCCCTCCCCTCACCTTGAACTTGTGACCCCTTGTGTTTGTCACCTCCGACCTGGTAAAAAAGCTTCCTACTGTTCACCCTATCAATGCCCTTCATAATTTTATACACCTCTACTAGGTCGCCCCTCATCCTCCGTCTTTCCAGGGAGAACAACCCCAGTTTACCCAATCTCTCCTCGTAGCTAAGACCCTCCATACCAGGCAACATCCTGGTAAACCTTTTCTGTACTTTCTCAAAGCCTCCACGTCCTTCTGGTAGCGTGGCGACCAGAACTGGATGCAGTATTCCAAATGTGGCCTAACCAACGTTCTATATAGCTGCAACATCATATGCCAACTTTTATACTCTATATGCCCCATCCATTAAAGACAAGTATGCCACATGCCTTCTTCACCACCCTCTCCAACTGTGCTGCCACCTTTAAGGATCTGTGGACTTGCACACCCAGGTCCGTCTGTGTGTCTATACTCCTGATGGTTCTGCCATTTATTGTATAGCTCCCCCCCACATTAAATCTACCGAAATGCATCACTTCGCGTTTATCTGGATTAAATTCCATTCGCCATTTCTCCTCCCAATTTTCCAGCCTATCTATATCCTGCTGTATTTTCTGACAATGTTCATCACTCCAGCAATCTTTGTGTTGTCAGCAAACTTACTGATCACACCAGCTACATCTCCCTCCAAATCATTTATATATATCACAAACAGCAGAGGTCCCAGTACAGAGCCCTGCGGAACACCACTAGTCACAGACCTCCAACCAGAAAAAGACCCCTCCACTGCTACCCTCTGTCTTCTATGGCCAAGTCGGTTCTCCACCCATCTAGCTAGCTCACCTTTTACCCCGTGAGATTTAACCTTTTGCACCAGCCTGCCATGAGGGACCTTGTGAAACGCTTTACTAAAATCCATATGGACGACATCCGCGGCCCTTCCCTCGTCAATCGTTTTTGTCACCTCCTCAAAAAACTCAACCAAATTTGTGAGGCATGACCTCCCTCATACAAAACCATGCTGTCAATTGCTAATCAGATTATTCAGTTCTGAATGTGCATATATCCTATCTCTAAGAATCTTCTCCAACAATTTCCCAATGGACGTCAAGCTCACCGGCTATAATTACCCGGGTTATCCTTGCAACTCTTCTTAAATAACGGTACCACATTTGCTATCCTCCAATCCTCCAGGACCTCGCCTGTATCTAGTGAAGAGACAAAGATCAGTTCAACAGTAAATATTTAAAAACTACTAGACACTATATACATAGATACAGTGACGGTCCAAGCTAAGTGCTGTCTCCAAGCTTGCTTCCACACATGGCTCCGTTCAATATATCACTGAACCTAGGTGTGGGTTATGTGCTCTCTTATATCATTGTGTGGACGCAACACAGTCCCACATTTACCCTTCATGTGCTAGACCCTTGTATGACAGTTATCATGAAACAGGCACATCCAAGTATAATAGAAATATAATAGAAGTATAATAGAAACAGGAAACAGACGATGAAGTAACCCTGAATAAAGGATAAGGCCATATACCAAATGCTTTGCACCAAAGTCCAGCAAATATATTGCAAAGTTGAACTAATCTACTTTGAGTCCAAGTGATTGCACACAAGTGATCGGGCTTCATCATGTCTTATGACTAACTGTAGTGTGTAGCTGTAAAAATATGTGATAAATATTTAGCAGGTACCTCTGATCAACAACTGGTCTGAATTGCTGACAATTGGCCCCCATAAGGTATTTGATTTGTAAGTTCGAGAGCCTTATTTGCTACTTGTAAGTCAGATCTAAGTCTTGAAATTTAACTTGTCTCTGGAGTCTGAGCTTTTCTGAAAACTGGACAACAAGTCCTGTACTGTGTCAGTTCAACATTCAACTGGAGCAAGCTATCATTGATACACTATTGCCACTGGTGGTGGGAGGGGGGAGGGGGGGTGGTGGGGGGGAGAGGGGGGTTGGTTGGGGGAGGGGGGTGGTGGGGGGCAGGGAAGGGGGGTGGGGTGGGGTGGGGGTGGTGGGGGGGAGGGGGGTGGTGGGAGGGGGGAGGGGGGATTGGGGTTAGGGGGCAGGGGGGAGGGGGCGGCGGCTCGGTGGGAGGCGGGGCGGGGGCGGGGGGCAGGGGAGAGGGGGGAGTGGGAGGGGGGCAGGGGAGATGGGGGGCAGGAGGGAGGAGGGGAGGGAAGCGGGGGGCTGCAGGGGAGAGGGGGGAGGACGGGAGGGAAGAGGGGAGGGGTGGGGGGGGGGGGTTGTAGGAGCAGTAAGATCTCTAGGGTGCAGGGTGACTAGGAACCCAGAAAAGAAAGCTTTATAGGTCAAGGAATAGCCAAGAAGAAATTGCTATCAGGAAGGTCGGGCCAGAAACCTCCACTAACCATGAAGGAGGAGGAAGACAAAACCTTTCTAACTCACCAGAGTTGAAGAAGTTACAAACAGCAAATGTACTAAGTTCTGCATCAGCTTGACCCAGTAATAATGTAGGTTACTCCAGTTAAGTTCATGTGAGGTTAGATACCATTCCATTTCATTAAGTCAAATATCATAAGCACAAATAAGTTACTTTAATCACACAAATCTTCATTAACACCATATAAATTAACTAATTTCTTTGGTTAGTTCTGGCCATAGAAGTTGCAGGTGAGGAAATAGGAAGGATCAATAAATAAATATGCATCCTGACAGCCAGTTTAAATTCACGGCATGTTTCAACAATTAACATATACAAATTTCTGTGGGGATGTTAATATTTTATCCACATTGTACTGTATTAATCTTTTCTGGCACATCTGATGCCGAGCAATGTAAAGGATACCAATTTTCCACGCTGCTGCTGTTTATAAATGTAAATAATATAGCTGCATGACAGCTGGTGTCAAAGAATTACAACATCCCTCATGACTCTTGGTAATAATTGATAGACTTTCTGAAGGTAAGGAGGGAGAATTTACAAAACTCTCTGTGGTTAATAATTCAAAAATATTCCACACCTCAATCCAGAAACAAGACTGCAGAGGCTGTCTAAAATACTGATAATCTGGATGGAAGAAAAAAGGTGAAGAATGGGTGTTCAAATATCAAAAATGGATAATTCTTCAGGCCAAAGATAAAACTTTGGATGATACATCAGTCAGGAATTAGAGATTTCTGTAATGTGATTAACCAGCACCAGAGGTTGAGTTTGATTCCTGGCTTGGGTCACTGTCCGCATGGAGTTTGCATATTCTCCCCGTGTATGCATGTGTTTCCTCCGGGTGCTCCGGTTTCCTGCCACAGTCCAAAGATGTGCGGGTTAGGTGGATTGGCCATGCTAAATTGCCCCTTTGGGGGACTAGCTAGGGTAAATGCATCGTTTTGTGGGGATAGGGCCTGGGAGAGATTGTATTGTTGTGGACTCAATGGGCCGAATGGCCTTCTTCTGCACTGTAGGATTCTATGATTCTAAACAGAATGTAATTCGATTATATTTGCATTATACTGGAAAAAGGGTATTCAAGAGTTACAAGTAGGCATAACCTGTGTTCCCGATGGTGCTAAAACTGTACAACAAATAATACATTTTGAGAAAACACTTAATGGAACCTTTGTTTTTAGAAATATGCCAGACTTAAAAGAAAAGATTAGAAATGACAGTGAAAATATCAATCCAAGAAATAAAGAATTTAAAATGTCCCCATTTGATCTTTTGAGTGCAATACCAACAATTATTGTATAAATTTCCACAAATTAAAGTGCAGCTGCTTCACAAAGTATGTATTATTTTACCACTCTGCATAATCATTTCAGAACATACACTTTATTCTGAACCCAATTTAGAAAAACAACATTTGAAGGGGTAAAACATATAAACCATTGAATTAATATCTGATATATTTTCACGGTGGCACAGTGGTTAGCACTGCTGCTTCACAGCTCCAGGGACCTGGGTTCGATTCCCGACCTGAGTCGCTGTCTGTGTGGAGTTTGCACATTCTTCTCATGTCTGCATGGGTTTCCTCTGTATGCCCCGGTCTCCTCCCACAGTCCAAAGATGTGTGGGTTAGGTTGATTGGCCATGCTAAAAATTGCCCCTTAGAGTCCTGAGATGTGTAGGTTAGAGAGATTAGCAGGTAAATATGTAGGGATATGGGGCTAGGCCCTGGGTGGGATTGTGGTTGGTGCAGGCCCAATGGGCCAAATGGCCTCTTTCTGCACTGTAGGGTTTCTATGATCCTACGATTTTAAAGTGTCAAATTTATTATATCTGCCGGCAGTGTCTATCCACATTATGTTTCCTGTTGTCACATTTTTGAAATAAACCATATCAGGTTTGCTGTTATGAATAACCTGTCTGTATTTGTATTAGAAACAGTCTAAAATCTAATAGCTCCTTCCACCTGTATACTGTGTCAGTTTTGCTCTTATGCATCAACAAGTTCTTTCCACTTCCCAAGGTGCCAGGAAGTTTTCTTATATGGCTCAGACTCCTCATGGATAAGCCACAGGAAATTAACTTGTACATTATACAAATAAAATGTTTAAATCTGTTTCCTATTGTTTTAAAAGATTCCACTGCAAATGCATAACTTTAAAACATGTAAGAAAAAGTTAAACTATTAATATTGGCCAGCTTTTATTCCAATTAGCAGCAGTATTTCCACAAGAGCCATCTCCCCCAAAAAAACAATATACATAATCCAGCCAGTAAATGTGGAAGTAATTAGAAATCTTAAACATTAATATGTGAAAATAAACCAGGAGGGAATTCTCCAGCCTCCCAGCTGTGTCCTTCTGAACAGTGGGAGGTGGTGTGCTGTTTGCTGGTGCTGGGGTTCTCTGGTCCTGCCACCGTCAACGGGATTTCTCATTGATGCCACCCCATGCCACCGTGAAACTCTGAGGAGGAGGGGCACCAGAGCATCCTGCCAATGTGGACAGCCACAGAATTCAACCCCCATGGATTTACGTTGTGAGGGGCTAACTTGAATAGTATTCGGACCAGCAACTGAAATTGCTAGGCTGTAAGCAATCAAAATTGCTTCTTAAAAGCAACATGACCCACAGAATTTGCCAGTAAAATGTTAACGCTTGTGCCAAATGATACCCTACCCATGGCCATACTTAATATTAAGAACCCACTGATTTCAAATATGGGAATATCTCAAAACCAGAAGGGTAACTTGGAACGCTGGTTCTTAAATGTGTATTTTGCAATTTGGTATAACGTGATGAGCTCTTGTACGCAGTGGATTAGCATCCCTGCCTCTGAGCTAGAAGCTCTGGGTTTGAGGCCCACTCCAGGACTTGATGGCCAAGGAAAGTGCGTTCATAATGTGGTCAAACAGTCTGAGTGTGTCAACCTGCAAATCCTTCCACATGTGCCAAGAGCAGGAGTGACTCCTGGTAAACCACACTTGATGTAGAGTGGCATTCCTCAAGCTATAACCCCTTGGCAACAGGTTCACCTGTATGAGGAATTACTACTATGGAAATAGACAAAAGTCTACCTTAGGTGTGGGAAGAGAATTGCAATAACGTGAGTAATGTGTGCACACCAGTGAGGAAAAGTCCAGTCTTCCTGTTAGCATTCAAACAAAAGAATGTTTTAGTAACTTTAAAAAAAACACACACAAGAAAAACAAAATACAAAGCAAATGTACACTTAACAAAATAATGGTTACACAGAGAGTACCTAATGGAATTAATCTTGTTCCTCTCAATCTACGTTCCTGAACTCTGAGGAAAGTCCCTCATCCCAAATCAACATCCCGTATAGTATAGCTATGAGGTAAATCCTGCAAATAGTCACCACCCACAAGTTATCCTCAAGTTTAGGCAACTTTTCTTCAGTTCAATGTCGTGTTTCTATGAGGTTTTCAAATAACTGTTTGGGACCTAGAATTCTGTGCCCTGGGAGAATTCCATTTTCCAGTTGGACATGGCTCAGACCATGGCTGGTTTCCAGCTGTTTTCTCCTGACCACGAGAAACTAACTAGCTCCTGATATATCATATTTCCCTTTTGATCTCCTATCTACAAGTCATCCTGGATCAGGCCTTTAGTATTTAAATGTGAATTGTATTCTTATTCCACTTTGTACTCATCTGGTCTATAGTTTTAACACCTAAAATTCTATACTGCATTGCCCCCACCATCACTTAAGTAAACACTTGTGCAGGTATGCCTTTTATTAGACAATGAGCCAAGGATTTTTCTTTGAGCAGATTAGAGAGGAATGAATGGTTGGTCTCATATAAAAGCAAAATACCACGAATGCTGGAAATCTGAAATAAAAACAGAAATTGTTGGAAAAACTGGCAAGCCCGGCAGTATCTGTGGAGAAAGAAACAAGAGTTAACATTTTGACTCTTCTGTGTGACTGTCATTCAGAGCCAAATGGTTAGTCTAGTTTTGTAACTCCTTTCTGAGACCAGAGGGCAGGGTTCTTCGAAGTTAAACCATCTGGATTTATAGGAATGATAGTCTCAGCATCTTCATCTGCCTACTTCCAAAAAAATAAGCCACCAACATAAACTTGCAAGTAGATGATTGAAAGGGCTCTATTCACTCACTATTTCGGCACAGAGGTATATACTGAATAGTCACCATCTGTTTCAACACACTTGGCATAATATAGAAATAGTTTAAACTTTTTGAATGTGCATACAAGCCATAAATTTGTGTTGCAGATTTCCTGAGGGCTTTCTACTGAATGCCCATGTCACTCCAGCTGCTTTTAAAACATCATCAGCCTCATCACTTAGGAAGTTTTAACATCTGCAGATTAATTTAATCTCCCTTAAATTACCCTCTAGAAATCTAACGAGGCCATATGTCCACAGTACCCCCAGATGTTTTCTAAAGATTGTGGAGTAGGATGATCCTAATATGTGAGTACTTCTCCTGAGAGGAAGATATTCCAACTTTCCTTCACAGCCTGTTGGAGATTTGCACATCATTCATCAGGAAAGATCTGATCAGTTAGCAAAGGTAGTTGATTCATCTTTGAATAGCACTCCAATACATTTAGAAATGTTAGCTAAAGTCCTGAATATTATCTCAGCTTTTCAAGGGATAGTAAGACAAAAGTTTTCATGCACAGTCATTTTTCAAACCATCGATATTTCTTTAGATAGTATGTTGTATGAAAACTGCCACTGTATATTTGTAACCATAATCTGGATCTGCCAAAGAGACATGCAGAATTATATCTATATTTGCCTTACTACTAGCAAGGCCACTCATCCTAGGAAAGCTAAAAGTATAGAGAAAAGTTCTACAGACACATTGCATGTCTACCTATAAGACTATCTCATGTAAGGTTCTTTAACTATGTATGGAATGGTGAACCTGCAGATCCTAGTTTAGTGTTTTGGACTTTACTGTAAAATACTCAAAGAGGTTGACACTTGCAGACTGCTTTCTGAAGTTGTTCTGTTTGGACAGAGGATGGATGTTTCTAAGTACACTTCAATCCACTGCTCCATAGGCTTTTTTAACATCTTAATCTTATTGGTGAGGCCGCAGCTGGAGTACTGTGTGCAGTTTTGGGCGCCGCACCTGCGCAAGGATATTTTGGCCTTGGAGGGAGTGCAGAGGAGGTTTACTAGGCTGATACCGGAGTTGAGGGGGTTGAGCTATGAGGAGAGGCTGAATAAACTAGGCTTGTACTCGTTAGAGTTTAGAAGAATGAGGGGAGATCTCATTGAGACGTATAAGATGATGAATGGGATGGATAGGATAGAGGTGGAAAGACTCTTCCCGCTCAAAAAAGACAGTAGGACTAGGGGGCACAGCCTCAAGATAAAGGGGGGGCGGTTCAGAACGGAGTTGAGGAGGAACTTCTTCACTCAAAGGGTGGTGAATCTCTGGAATTCTCTGCCCGTTGAAGTGGTGGAGGCTGCCTCGCTAAATATTTTTAAGAAGCGGGTTGATGGGTTTTTGATAAGAGAGGGGATTAAGGGTTATGGGGAGAGGGCGGGAAAGTGGAACTGAGCCACGACAGATCAGCCATGATCTTATTGAATGGCGGGGCAGGCTCGAAGGGCCAGATGGCCTACTCCTGCTCCTATTTCTTATGTTCTTATGTTCTTATGTTCTTATGACATTGACAGCCTCAGCTCCATACAAGTTGCAAAAGGTTGAGTTACCAATCTGGGATTCTGATTTAGGGTGTTGTAAATGATATATCAGCTACTGAAGGCTGTGATGAATGATGTTTCTTTTCTGATGTGGGGATTATGTTGTTATTCTCTGTAAGCAAAGAAAGTTGTACGTGGTTATCTCTCTAGGTGTAATTAAGTTTACTAGAAACAGGTTGTCTGTGAGATTCGAGAGATGAAAGGTTAAAGGTGTTGGGTTGATGGTTTATAATGGGAAGCTACGTTGAGTTTGAACAAGTAAATAAGTTGGATCTAAAATTTGCATTGTGAGATAAGTGGGAAACTTGGTTTTCAGCTGTTGAATTTCAAAAGGGAATTCAGAGGGACAAGCAACATTTACAAATCACAAAGTTTCTGAAAGACAAGCTGATTAGGTGCATTGGCTACATTCTCTCTCAGTGTACCCGAACAGGGGCTAGAGTGTGGCAACAAGGGGATTTTCACAGTAATTTCACTGCTGTGTTAATGTGAGCCTGCTTGCAACTCTAAGAAATAACTTTAACTATATATAAAACTGTATTGACACAAATGTAGAGGCAAATTAGAACACATTAAAGATTTTTCTATTTGAAGTAGTTGAGTTTGAAGAGGTATTTGAGGACAATGGAAGCTGAGATGAAAGGGAAAAAGATATTTAAAGAAGGATGTTTAATTGAGTTGATGTGGCTATGAATCTCTGAAGGTCAGTTTCTTTGTGGGTAAGTAGCTGTGGAAGTGTTGAATTGGAAATTGAGTTAAATCAGCACACCCTTAATTTTCAAAAAAAGTTTGTTTCTGAATTTCCTTATGAAATTCCATGTCAGAGTGGAGGTATTTGATAAGTTCTTAGAATCACAGAATCCCTACAGTGCAGAAGAGATCATTCAGACCATTGAGTGTGAACCACCTCTCTGACAGAGAATTTTAGTCATGATGTGGATGTGCCAGCGTTGGACTGGGGTAAACACAGTAAAAAGTCTGACAACACCAGGTTTTAGTCCAACCGATTTATTTGATAGTAAACGCACAAGCTTTCGAGGTTTCCCTCTTCGTCAGGTGAATGGAGAGTTCTGGCCTCAGACAGAGCATATAAAGCACAGACAGTTTAGAGATTACTGATTAGAATTTAATTACTGATTTCTAATCAGTAACCTCTAAACTGTCTGTGCTTTATATGCTCTGTCTGAGGCCAGAACTCTCCATTCACCTGACGAAGAGGGAAACCTCGAAAGCTTGTGCGTTTACTATCAAATAAATCGGTTGGACTAAAACCTGGTGTTGTCAGACTTTTTACAGAGAATTTTACCCAGGCCCCCCTCTCTTATCCTATTCTCATAACCCCAGACATTTACCATGGCTAATCCAACTAACCCACACATCTTTGGGTACTAAGGGACAATTTAGCATGGCCAATCCACCTAACCTGCACATCTTTGCAATATATTAAAGTGACAATTCATTGACTTGGGCTGATTTTTATGCTTAAAATCTATGGAGGTGGGGGTGCGTTGTTGTCAAGAAAGTAACTTATTTGTGTACTTTTGACCAAGCAGGTTTTTTGGGGGTTGTTCTGTAAGATTGCTTTAACTGTGTAACTTTAATCATCTATGCGTTTTTTTTAAAAAAGGGGCAATGCTCTGAAAGCTCATGCTACCAAATAAATCTGTTGAACTTTAACTTGGTGTTGTGAGACTACTTACTGTGCCTACCAGAATCCAAAACCAGCATCTCCACATCATCATTGTAACATCATTCAGTTGATAGAAGTTGGTGGATTTCCTTTATAATTTTTTTTTATAATTTTATAGTGGATTTTATAGTTATGTACATGATGTCATCCTTCAGTTTATTATAAACTTTCAGTCAATGCTTTACCTTTCTAAAAATGGAACTGCAAAAAGGTGGTTGCCTGAAGGGCACCTGACTTGTTTGTGCATTAAAATGATCCCCTGTCTCAAGAGGGAAGAAAATAAGTATTCCAGACTAAAATAAAAGCAAATTATTGTGATTGCTGGAATCTGAAACCAAAAGAGAAAATACTGGAAAATCTCAGCAGTTCTGGCACATCTGTGAGGAGAGAAAAGAGCTGATGTTTCACATCCAGGTGATCCTTTGTCAAAGCTCTGACAAAGTTTTGAGAACAGATCATGTGGACGTGAAACGTCAGCTCTTTTCCCTCCTTACAGATGCTGCCAGACCTGCTGAAGTATTCCAGACTGTTATTGTATCAATGTCCTTCCCTAAGACTAATTCAAATGAGTAATTTCAAATTGAATAGGTTATTCAAACACAAAAGCACTGGCTGCTTCAAACATACATGGTGTAAAAACTCAGGACGCAGGATGTGTACTCAGCGTAACAATCAGCCCTTGTTTGGAAAAAGGACTTTGAACTTGTGGAAGTCACATGATCATGGAAACCATTTTGATTGTCTCCTCCTAAAACCAGAGAAGCTGCTTGCAGAGAGAGAAAACAATTCCATCGAAAGCCATCGCCAACTGCAAGTCATCTAAGCAGCCAAAGTAAAGCAGAGAAATACCGTGAACATGGATGAAGGACTCGGATTGTTCTAACTTTGAATTGACTTGAGAGTCAACCTCCCGGAAATTCAACTACAAGAAACTTTGCAACTTAATGAGAAGCCTTTGCTTTACCAGATATTTCTCTTCAGCTTTAAAGCATTACCTCCATCTCAGAAATTACAGGGTTGCCGTAAAACAGACCGAGATAATTAAAGGTAGCAACCATATTGTCACTCTGCGTATGAATCAATGGGGCGGGGAGGGGAGTCCACTGCCATTCTGTGTGTAGTCAGTTGGGGGAGAGGAGGGGCAGGGGGCCACAATTGGTCTGAGTAGTGGGCAGGTAGGGGTAAGGGGGTCAGTTATGTTGTGGGGGTGGGGCAATGTCTGTGGGGGTGGGGCAATGTCTGTGGGGGCAGGGGTGGCATTACACGGCCCGGGAGCGATGTGGCAAAGGAGCATTTTTCTATTTCATTTTAACTGGATGCGCAGTTGAAGGCTCTGATTGGTGGGAGCTGCAGTGTTTCGTGTGCGTTAAGCCCCACCCACAGGCGTCTGCAGCGCGATTCAGAATCGCTGCTATTTTTTTCAGGCAGAGTGTGTATGGGGGCACCTGACAACGGGTTTAAAAATCGGATCTGAAACCAGTTTCAAGTCCGCCCAGCACTTAGAATTAAAATGGTAAAATAGAGCCCACAGATTCTTTCTGTGACAAGAGTATTTAACACCAGTAAAAAGGGCAACATCATCACTGGTGTGCAAAAATGTCCCAAACAGTTTTATGTTCCTCAGACATTTTAAACCCTACGACTGCTATGGATTGTGTGATAATTTACTCATCCTGGAATTGTCTGTGACTATAGATTTTCACACAGTAAAATATTGATTATCGATATCACTTAAAATTACACTCGCTGGCACAAATCGACTTGCAAAGAAAGTAACATTCAACCAAACGTATTAATGTTATCACGGGTATTATTTAATTTTCTGCACACGACAAGTGACATCACAATATTCATGGAAGCAGCCTCATGTTAAAAAGCATTGAACAAATTGGAGCTGAACCAAAGAACAAGAAATGTGAAAACACATCACCCCGCCATTATCCAGCATGTCTGACTAACAGTGAGGTCGCATGACACCAAGGGCCACAACATCAATTCAAATTGGAACTGGAACAAAAGGACTAATTAAGCATGTGGTCAACCTTTGGGGTACTTTGCAGACTGTCCGTGCACCATACAGTGATTTGCAGTTTGTTTTCTGTGTGGATCACAATGTATCTGCTGATTTCCCTATAGGTTAGGCTATATAATTAACATAAAATATTGATACATTTTTGCTACTGAACATAATAATCACATCAAACAGAGTTCTGTAAGACACATACTGATTACTGTATGTTTATCATAAATGAACACCACATTATTCATACCATTTCCTGAATGTTATTCACAGGGGATGAAACTGTTCACAGCAGGTGAGTCACAGATAGGAATACTAATAAGGAATTAATTTAAAATAAGTCTGCACAGGCTCCAACAGTTTTGCATTACAGTCACACTTGCAGAGATGGAGTGGCTATGGCATGAAAAGTAAAGATTTTTTTAAATGTATAACTACTACCACAGAAATACCCAGAGTGTATAATCTAAAGTTTAGAGGTAAGGTGCTATCCATAAATGTTATAATTTTAACCGAGTACTCTTTTGAGGGGGGCAGTTAATACTTCATCTCCACTCTTTTATAGGCATAAAACAGAATCAGTTATCTTCATTTTTGTGATCAGTGTGCTTTGGGGAGGGAGTAAACAATAAAGTATTCTTGTGGAAAAAGAAATGAAAATTACAGTTGGTCCTTAAGAGACAGTGATTTTCAGTATTTACATATATCCAATTAATCAGCCTGTATTCCACATCACTCTATCTCCAAAGAACAAAGAGCAATACAGCACAGGAACAGGCCCTTCGGCCCTCCAAGCCTGCACTGATCAAGTGTTCCTAACTAGACCCACTATAGCTTCTGCAAAATTTTCATAGCAAGGTTTCATAATGAGATTTTACTACACCAGTAAAATGCCTAAAGAGCATGTAAATACTTTAATGAACACTTTTCACCACGCAGGCCATTTATTTTGGACAACTTAAAGTCAACTTGTGTGAACTTTCTGATATATGGCCTTTGTGTGAACTTCCTGAATAAACCTTTGACAGTAGTCTTCATGTATGCGACATGCAAGATATCTGACGTTGCATTTGTAGTGTGCAAAATCCTACATTGTACGCAAACCAACTATGCAGAATATTAGTTAGAGCATCACTCCAATCTCCTGCTTAAATAGTACCACTGCCAGATTCAAAGCAGCAAGAAAGGTGTTGCTGAGGAGCGTATGCCTTTTAAAGTGTCCCACTGCAGAGTGCCTTCCATCACAGAGTAACCCTGAAAATCTCCATTTACTAACTGCAGCTAGAGTGCAAAATCATTCTTGAATTGCAGGAGCATTTTGGCACCAACATTAACTATTTCATTTGAAATTAACTTACTATTTTTTAAAAAAATTCACACTGCGAGACATGGTCCTTGATTTTATGCGTGCTTCCTCATCTGCTTGATATTGCTGGGCATTGGAAATGTAAGAAAAATCAGTTTGCAGGATGTTAAATGACAAAAGCTTTCATTAGAACAGATCAGGTTTATAAAAATGATAAAATTTAATAATGTAGTGACATATCAGAAAAAGGGAAATCGGAACAAAAAATGCAATAAGCCGCATAAGACTTTCAGAAGGCTTTTGGGGAGGTGATGGCCTAGTGATTTTATCACTAGATTATTAATCCAGAAACTCAGCTAATGTTCTGGGGGACCCAGGTTCGAATCTCACCATGGCAGGTGGTGGAATTTGAATTCAACAAAACAAAAACCTGGAATTAAGAATGTACTGATGACCATGAAACCATTGCTGATTGTCAGAAAAACCCATCTGGTTCATTAATGTCCATTAGGGAAAGAAATCTGCCGTCCTTACCTGGGCTGGCCTACATGTGACTCCAGAGCCACAGCAATGTAGTTGACTCTCAAAGGCCCTTGGGCAATTAGGGATGGGCAATAAATGCTGGTCAGCCAGTGATGCTCATGTCCCACAAATGAATTAAAGGCTCACACAGCAGATTATTGTGCAAAGTTAAAGTGCATAGGATTGCGAATAGTGTCTTGAGATAGATAGAAAGCTGTTAGCTGACAGGAAGCAAGAATTTAGAATAAATGGGTCTTTTTTCCAATTGCAAATAGTGACTAGTGGTGTAGTGCAGGGATTTGTGCTTGTACCCCGACTGTTCACATTATATGTTAATGATTTGGACAAGGGAATTAAATGTGTATCTGAAGATTTGCAGATGATAAAAAGTTGGGTGGGAGGGTGAGCTGTGAGGAGGATGCAGAGATGCTTCAACATGATTTGGACAGGCTGAGTGTATGGGAATCTGCATGGCAGATGCAGTATACTGTGGAGAAATGTGAGGTTATCCACTTTGATAGCAAAAACATGAAGCTGGATTATTACTTGAATGGGGTGTAAATTGAGAGAGTTGGATACCTAATGAGACTTTGGTGTCCTCATGCATCAGTTGCTGAAAGCTCGCAAGTACTGGAGGCAGTAAAGAAAGCAAACGGTATATTAGACTTCATAGTGAGAGAATTTGTAGGAATAGGGATATCTTACTGCAATTGTACAGGCATTGTTGAGGCCACACTTTTGAAGTATTATGTACAGTTTTGGTGTTCTTATCTGGGGAAGGATTTTCTTGCTATAGAGGGAGAGCAGTGAAGGTTACCAGGCTGATTCCTGGGATGGCAGGACTATCATATGAGGAGAAACTAAGTCGATGAGATTATATTCACTGGAGTTTAGAAGAATGAGGGGGATCTCATAGAAACTTATAAAATTCTAACAGGATTAGGCAGGGTAGATTCAGTAAGAATGTTTCTGATGGTGGACGTATCCAGAACTAAGAGTCATAGTTTGAGTAAAAGGGATATAAGTTTTAGGACTGAGGTGAGTAGAAATTTCTTCACCCATAGGGTGGTGAATGTGTGGAATTCACTACCACAGAAAATAGTTGAGCCAAAACATTGTCTGATTTCAAGAAGAAATTAGATAAAGCTCTTGGAGCAAGAAGGGATCTTGGGATATGGGGGGAAGGGGGGGTCAGGATATTGAATTTGATGATCAGCCATGATCAAAATGAATGGCAGAGCAGGTTCGAAGGGCTGAATGGCCTATTCCTACTTCTAGCTTCTATGTATGTTTCCATGCATAACAGTTCTACTTGTGTTTAAAAAAATAAGAAAATTACTACTTTGGAATATGCACTAATGGGACGAAAACTCTAAGCTTTAAGGAAAACAATTAAAACCACTATAGTTGATTATTTACGATACGACAGACTTTAACGTCCAGGAACAAAAATTTCCCATTTTCTGCTACAGAAATGTGCAAGACCACATTTTTCTTCAGACTTTAAATATGAAATGACATTATTAACATTTTACAACAATAACTTTAATTTTTATAGCACTTTTAGCAAAATATTCCAAAACACATCACAGGAGTGTCTAAGTTGATACTATAAGTTATAAATTTATATGAAATTGGTATCTATAACATCGATGGATGACATTTTTACTCATAATTTTAGTTCCAATGTTTTGACACATTTAAAACTAATAACCGGTTTGCAGAACCACACATACAAATGTCAATGTGAATTGTAGAAGGGTTGGAGGGCTGAAGGGTCAGTTTCCTGTGCTGTATTGTTGTTCTTTGGTTGTGCATTTAATTAATGGAAATATGCTGAGTGGTGGCCGGGAGCCTCCTCATCTGGGTAGGATGGGTGAAAGTGCAATCGATCTATAGGGACAGTCACCACTGGGACTTGCACGCTCTTGCCAGCTACAATTAATGCGTTAGGAACATAAAAAATTAAACAAAAAGTAAATTGAATATAATATTGCCTGGGGAATTCTACAAAGCGAGGGAAGTGATAAAACTCAGAAAAATGACAGCTCTGTATCCCATTTACAAGAGTTAGGTTAACAAGGTAAGTTTCTGAGCAGAAGCTAGTTGTAAACTGAAGTCACAACAGGCAGCCTACAAAGACTTTGACTCTGACTTTGAAAGGGAAAATACAGAAAACAAGATTATGCCCGGGATTCTCTGATCTTGTTCGCCCCTCCACTGCTGCCAGCAAGAACAAAGTATTTGGCTGTCTGCCAAAACTCCATTCACTGCAGCGGGACTGGAGAATCCCAGCTGTGGGTGAGATCGGAGAATTCCAACCTCTGAGTCAGTTGCTTCATGGTGGAAACCAAGGAGTCATTTCAATTACATTTTCCATTTTAAATGCAACATTTTTATTTTTCTACCACAAAACCGCCTCCAGAGCTTTATTCCCAACTGTTTAAAAAATGCGATCAAGTATTATTTTTAAAGTATGTGTAATCTCATGGTGTATCTGCATTGATAAGACCACTCCACAGAAAAACTAAACATATTCTTTGCAGCAAAAAAAACTTCAGTGTGATATTTAGTAAAACAGGTGAGAAATTGTTTTCGGCAATATATTTTTTAGCATTAATTATGCTTCAGTTGTACATCACCTTTGTCAGACATCCACCTGGAGTTGTTTAGTCAGTTTGGGAAGATTGGGAAGTGTTTTGGCCTTGGCAGGAATACAACACAGATTCACCAGACCGATCCTGGGGCTGAAAGGGTTAAATCATAAGACCAGTTTGCATAAATGTGATTTGTAATCATTCAAGTTTCAGGAGTAGTTCGATCTTGAGGGGTGAAGTATTTTAAATATTAGAAGGTTTGGGTAGGGTAGATGGAATGTGACTCTTTCTTGTCATGGAATTCAGAACAAGGGAGCACAATCTTCAGTTTTGAGCTAAACCATTAAAAGCTGAAATCAGAAAGCATTTCTTCATGAGGGCAGCACGGTGGCACAGTGGTTAGCACTGCTGCCTCAGAGCGCCAGGGACCTGGGTTCGCTTCCCGGCCTGGGTCACTGTCAGTGTGGGGTTTGCACATTGTCCCTGCGTCTGCATGGTTTCTCTCTGGGTGCTCATTTCCTCCCACAGTCCAAAGATGTATGGGTTAGATGGATTAGCCATGCTAAATTGCCCCTTAGTGTCAGGGGACTAGCTAGAGTAAATGTGTGGGGTTATGGGGATAGGGCATGGGTTGGATTGTTGTTGGTGCAGACTTGATGGACTGAATGGCCTCCTTCTGCATTGTATGATTTTATGTAAAGAGTAGTGCAAATCCCAAACTTTCTTCCCTCTTAAGTTATGGATCATGGGTCAACTGAGGCTTTCAAAGTGAGATTGATGGATTTTGTTAGGTAGGAATATTCAGGGACTTGCAACCGAGGCAAGTAAATGGAGTTGAGGTACAGTCAGCCATAACCTAAATGACTGGAGGCTCAAGGGATCAGTACTCATCATATGTCAAAAAGAGAAAGACAATGAAATGGGAAAACTAAAATGGATAGCTTTTCTTTTTTCAAAAGAAAAATTAAAATTACAACAAATTAACATTGAAAAGATTAAATAGGCTGGAAGGATGCAAGAAAATGTAAGAACGCCGGACTATGGCAATTAGAACAGATTTAAAATCCATAAACTGTTTGAAAGACACAGTAAGTAAATATGGACTTGGCACACTAGTTGGGTAATATTCCACAAGGCAGCAAACTTGGCTTCACTGCTATTTCTGGTAATGGACAACATCTATAATGTGTTCAGCAATAGTAAGCTGTGAGTATACCTACTCAAGTAGAATACAGACCAACTTGAAGTTAGCTGAG
Source organism: Carcharhinus amblyrhynchos (assembly GCF_965287045.1). NCBI lineage: Eukaryota > Metazoa > Chordata > Chondrichthyes > Carcharhiniformes > Carcharhinidae > Carcharhinus > Carcharhinus amblyrhynchos. Next base: position 1,825,524 of record NC_137328.1, read on the forward strand.
AACAAACGTCATTGAGATCAGTCATGTAAAAGACAAATCTCATTAATTTTAGATGTGGACAGTCTCTCTCTTTTTACATTGGAAGGGGGAGATGGATGGAATACATCAATAATATTCATCTTAACTCATCACTATAAAGTTATTTTTGGATTTTTAAAGCAAAAAAGCCCAGGTAGTTTATTCATGTACCAAACAGAATTCCCATTCATGACAGATCTGAGATCTAACCAGTTCCAGATCTTAAGACTCTGCAATATCATACATTTTAAAATTAATTTTTAACTACATCAACACTTTGGTGTTTTCTAAAAGATATTTCCAACAATTTCCTAGGGGAAGTTATTGTCCCTGCAGCTTGATATGCAGTCAGGGATGAGAAATGCCATATGCCTGGCTAGAAAGGGAGCATTCTGACCTCTTTATGTGGAATGCTTAACAAGAGCTGGGAGAGTCCACCCGCATCATAGAATTAGTTAGTTTTGATACCCATTCTATCAATTGCTTCTTCTTTCATTTTTGCAAATATTTTTACTGTATTTATTCTTGGGATGTGGACGTTGCTGGCACAGTCAGAATTTACTTCCCAAATTGCCCTTGAGAAGGTAGCAGTGGAATGTCTCTTGAACCTTTGCAATCAATATTATGAATGTACTCCCACAGGTAAGGATAGGTAAGAATTTTGACCCAGCGTCAATGAAGAACAAAACACACGTCCAAGATAGGATGGTGTGAAACTTGTTGTTCAACATGGAGGTGTACTGATTTATTTGCTAAGGGAGGGCAATAAGTTTTAATCAGCAAACTTCCTTGCCCATATTTGACCTGGAATCATACTTCACAGTGTCCTAAATCAATGTTGTATACCCCCAAGGCCTCCCCCACCATATATTTACATCTGTCCTGTATGTTGGGCAGGGTATTCCCAGGGATGGTGATGTAGAACTCTAGGATTCTGCTTGCCAGACTGTTGTTTGACTGGCGCATTAGGACAACTTTCCAAATTTGACACCAGTCTCCAAAACTTAAGTGAGAATTTAATATTGATAATGCAAGAAATCTTCCCAAGACATTTCACAGAGGCATCGTAAAACAAAATATGATACCACATAAGGAGATATTAAGTTTGATTAGGGTTATTAGTTTTAAAAAGCACATCTGAGAGGAGGAAAGTAAGGGCGAGGCAAAGAGGTTTAGGGAGGGAATTTTAGTTTTGGTCATAGGGAGCTCTAACCACAGTGACCAATGGTGCTGCAACTAAAAGTCAGGATGCTTGAGAAGCTGGAATTAGAGGAGTGCAAGTGCCTGAGAGGGTTGCAGGGCTGGTGGAGATTGCAGAGATAGGAAGGGACTAAGCCATGTAGAGATTCCAAAAATCTGAAAATTTTAAAAATGAGGCTTTGCTCAATCAATCAGCAGTGTAGATCAGCAAGCATTGAATGATGTGAGAGTGGGATTTGGTGCAAGATAGGATATGGGCGGCAAAGTTATAGGTAGTTTCAAGATGATGAAGGACAAAAGTGTGTTGTAGTCAGGTCTGGAGATAACAAAAATGTAATATAGGGGTCTGGCATAGAAAGGATGAACATTAAAAATTATTTAACACTTACATTAATTTGAACAATAACATGGGTAGAAGGAGACTAGCCAGGAGTCTGTTGGCCAATAGTTAACCATAGCCAAGCTTGTGTATAGATAATGAAAACTCAGAGATCTACAGGATTATAGAAAGAGGCATTAGTGGTAAATAGAACAGAAGGTTCTAGCATTAGGAATCACAAAGGCAGTTGATGCAAGGGATATGACAAGGTTATAACAGAATCATCTATTTGAGAGAAGAGTATAATAGAACCGATGAGTTGAGACTGCTCTGAGGAACATTTAGTTAGTCACATAGACAAAAGGGTTTAAAAACTGAGGTCTCCGAGCGATCAGTGATGAGAACCCGGGACCAATATTCAAAAGCTTCAGAAAGACTGAATCGCCTTGGGTAAAGACAGCACACTGCAGTGAGGTTTGCATGTTTTACGTTCGTAAAGTTTGTCTTTTATTACCTTGAATCTTCCTGTGGGGAATAACAGTGTCTAATTAAATACTGTATCGTCCATTGGTGTGAGACTATTTGCTGCTGTTTGAAGTGGCTTCCGATGCTTATAGCCAGTGATGAAGCTTTGACAAAAGGGTCATCCAGACATAAAATGTTGGTTCTATTCTCTCTCACAGATGCTGTCAGACCTGCTGAGATTTTCCAGTAATTATTCTCTTTTTGTTTCAGATTCCAGCCTCTGCAGTATTTTGCTTTTTTCAAAGAACATATGATTCTTAAAGAAGAAAGTTTAACCAATGTGTCTAATAGACAGGAAAACCTATTGACTTTTCCATGAATGGGATGTAAGGAATGATTGAAAGCTGTGGTGACCTAAAATCAGTGCTAACCAGAGACAGAATTGTTGATGGCAGTGGAGGATGATATAATTTCACACATACTCCAAGCTAAAGAACATCTAACCCTTGAAAAGGTCATTTAGATTTTCAGGCAATTCAAAATCCATTTGCAGCATGGATCCACCTCAAAAGACAAAGACAAAGACAGGTCCTGAGACAGAACAACCTGCAAAGTCCAGTTAGTAAAACAACAGGGCAGCAGGGACACTCCAGTCTAAGGGAATCAATACTCTAACTGATCTCAATCAGGTGGGCAACCAGACTGACACTGTGAAGCTAAGCAATCCGATTAGAGTGATCAGAAATCTCAGCGCAGTGTTTTAATTGCAACTGCATAGGACACTTTGAAGCACCATGCAAAGCTAACACAAACAGACGCATTGATGATCTCAAGGTGATTCACAATGGCAAGGTACCACACCAAGAGGAAACCAATTCAGTAAAATACTTGAATGAAACTAGAGCCAGAAGCAGGCTATACTATGTAACAATGTCCTTCGCTAAAGGGAGTAGTGAACCTGTTGGATTGTTAGGACAATGCAACATGTTAAATTTCTTTTCACTGATTCAAGCTTTTATTCCAGGTTTTCATTTAAATTGAATTGAAATTCTCAAACTGGTGATACAAAACTAGATGAAAAAATAATTTGAGGAGAATGTAAGATGGTTGAAAACTGGCCTAGATCAGTTAAATAATTGGGAAAGAGGTTGTAAGTGGAATAATGAGGGAAAGTGTAAATTTACCACTTAGGTAGGAAGACTGAAAATGCAGATTTTTTTTTTAAGAACTGCAACTAAAAAATGTTGAGATTCATAAGGATTTAGTGGGAGTTGGCTTCTTGCATATAAATCACAAAGCTAATTTACAGGTACAGCAAATAATGAGGAAAACAAATATGTTAGCGTTTATTGCAAGGAGTTTGTAATACAAGATAAAGGAAGTCTTGCTGCAGTTTATAGAGTTTTGGTGAGACCACGTCTGGAGGATTCTTTTGGTCACCTTACCGAAGCATATATTTGCCTTAGAGGTGAAGCAACAAAGGTTCATGGGATAAGAGAGTTATTATGGGAGAAACTTAGAAACTAGAAACAGGAGTAGGCCATTCAGCCCTTTGAGCCTGTTCCACCATTCATTTTGATCATCGAATTTCCTGATTCTACCACCCCCCCCAACTTTTTCCCATATCCCTTGATCCCTTTAGCCCCAAGAGCTATATCTAATCTCTTCTTGAAATCAGATGTTTTGGCCTCAGCTACTTTCTGCAGTAGTGAATTCCACACATTCACCATCCTTTGGGTGAAGAAATTTCTCCTCTCCTCAGTTCCCTAATTCTGGACTCCCCCACTATTGGGAACATTCTTTCTGAATCAACTCTAACTAAACCTGATAGAAACTTATAAGTTTCTATGAGATCCCTTCTCTTCTAAACTTCAGTGAATATAATCCTAACTGATTCAGTGTTTCCTCATACGTCAGATCTGCCATCCTAGACATCAGCCTAGTGAACCTTCACTCTACTCCCTCTGTAGCAAGGACATCCTTCCTCAAATAAGGACATCACAGCTGCACACAATACTTCAGTTGCGGCCTCACTAACGCCCTATATAATTGCAGCAAAACATTCTTATCCCTGCAGTAAAATCTTTGCACTATGAAGGCCAACGTACCATTTGCCTTCTTTACTGCCTGCTGTAGCTGCGCACTTACTTTCAGCGACTGATGCATGGGGACTTCAAGGTCTTGTTGAGTATCCACTTCTCTCAATTTACACCCATTCAAATAATAATCTGCCTTCCTAATATTGCTACCAAAGTGGATAATCTCATATTTATCCACATTATACTGCAACTGCAATGCAGATGTTCACACACTCAGCCTAACTCACGCATCCTCCTAATAGCTCACCCTCCCAACTTTGTATCATCTGCAAATTAGGAGATAATGCATTCAGTTCCCTCTTCTTTACCATTTATATATAATGTGAACAGTTGGGATCCCAGCACAGATCCCTGCAGAATCCCACTAGTCATTCACTACCAATCAGAAAAAGGGGAGGAAGATCAGGACAAGTTATATTGCCATTTTTCATGTTGACACGTAATCAAATCATCTCATACAGATGTGGAAGTGACACCATAACTGTACATTAGTGTTTTGTGATTGAAACAAGACTTTTAATCTGACACATTATAATATTATTATTGTAATTACATGCTTAAGTTGCAATAAATAGTCTTAAAGAAAATTATGGTAACTGCTTTGAGCCAGATGGATTTTGAAGTGTTATTGAAAGCAAAATCTGAAAGAATGTTTTGCAAAGAATCTTTACATAAAACAAGTACAGCACCAAAATTAAAGGATGACTCAATTCAATGGTAGTAGGTTTTATTTGTATTGTTAGTGATGAATCAACAAATCTATTTACTGACTTGTTTTTCATGGTTGTGTGAAGTAAAAACTTTGTACCCTAATTTCTGGTACGACACTGATTTCAACATATGCACCTTCATGTTAATTAGCTATTTGCAATAAGCAAGCACACAATTATTCATATTAATGTAAAATACAATTCAAATAATGTGTTTCTAAAGCGACATTAAGACATCACGTTCTTGTACACTTGTGTAGAAAGATTTCCCAAAAATAAATGAATGTAGGCCTGGCTTCAATTTTTCAGCCATAGCCATGACAATACTCAGGTCACCTTCCACTGTAAGGTCAAGGTCAGTCTTCAGATTACGTAAGGATTTGAAAAGCTTCTTTCCCTTCTGGCTAAAGAAAAGAAATAAACAAAACACAGCATTAAAACAAACAGAATCAGAATTTTATAGGTGGCAATTCAGGTCGCTTTGTTTGTACCAGCTCACAAAGAGCAACTATTTAATCCTATGTCACTGCCCTTTCTCCATGCCCTTTAAAATGTATTCTATTTTATGATTTATTTTGCAGAATGCTTTCAATAGTGTTCTGGCAGAACAATTCAACTCCTAACAATCCATTTTAAAAATAAAAATTTAACCCAACACTTTAATTTGCTTAGCCACATCGGTAAATTTAGACCCTCTTGTCACCGGCTGGTGAAATGATATTTTCTCAATAACCTTATCAAAATCCAAATAATTTCAAGAACTGCCAACTGATCTTCTCTTGCCTTTAATGTAAGCAAATCTAGCCTTGGTCTAACTAATTTGTTGCACTGGATTAAAAATATTTGTTTTGTATTTGGTGCCCCCATTTATAAAACCAGCAATACCACAGTGGTTTCATCAACTTATCCTCCAGCTTTTAAAGATTTGAACATTTGAATTCTTAAGTATCTCTGTTCTTTCCTTGCTTTTAAAATGTTACTATTTGGCATATATCTCCATTCTTTATTCTCTCTATAATATCTTTGGAGGCTGCTGGATAAGATCCGGATGGTCGCATCATCTGTTTATTCAGCTTTGACACCAAATTATAAGATATATATCACCTCTGATTAAACGTAGTTTATCTTCATCAGGACATTCTTAATGAGTATCCAAATTCTCCTTCTCAGTTTAAAAACTAATGTGCCTGTATGTTCAAGGCACTAGATTCTCCCTGGTATGATTTTAAATTCTTGATTTAAAAGTGGATCACTAGAGTTCAACTGCACATGGGAACTTCAATGATAATCAACAATATTTCAATCAGTATGCATGTCGTCACTACAACCAAAGAAAAAGAAGCCCTTTTAATGGTAATAACCTGATGTACTTCTAATCTCAACATCAGAGAAACACTGCAAATTGGTTTAATATCTAATTATTCAAATATAGAAAATTCCAGGAAAACACCAATAAGCCAAGGATAATTTATGATAGTGATACAGAGGTATAATCCCAAGAATATCAATAAACATTTATCTGTTGAATATACATTTACAGATTTAAAACTTGATTTTGGGCAATGGTTGCTGAATGGGGACACCTGCTGGAGATAACTGTCACACAACAGCAGCAAAATATTAAACAATAGCATAATTGTGGACATTTATAATAGGATAGAGTTTAACTTGCAATCAATTATTAGACAGTGTTAAAACCACTGTTCATCATTATTATTTATGGAACTGTAGAAATTAACTGAATATTTAAATTTAGAACAATGGAAAAAGCAAGCACAAAGAAGATTGTAGTCCATCTGGTTAGCCCCAAAAGCAATTCCCCATTCACTCAGACGTACAATTTTCCACGGACATTTTCCATGTTGCTTTCCTGATTAAACAATACAAAGTATTTATCAGTGGGTAAAATATTGAAATATTATTTATGCATGATTTTGAATTCATAAGTATTAAAAACTTACATGACGCATCCTTATATTTCTGTAGCTATATAGTGTTATAACATCTAACTTATTTACAAGTTTTACAACAGAATACATATAGCTGTAAGTCTAAGTTACTTATTTAATCAATAAGAATTGACTTGTACCTACTCTAATTTCTCAAAGCTGGCCTTTTGATCAAATTTACATTCTAGGAAGTGTTAATTCCAGCTCAGTTATGGGAAACTATTTCAGGATTGCAATATTTTGGAATGTGTACAATTGTTTTCAAATCAGTGTTAATATGGAGAGGAGTGGAGAACAAGTTCGCCTATAATTTACAAAACAGTTTTGAGCTTATTGAGAATAGAATATATGCCACCAGTTCCAGATTGAGCTTACTGCTTTCGCCATAGTTCCAAGTTATCATCTGGTAACGCTCAGTGGATTTGCAAGTGATGTAGGAACATAGGAAGTAGGAGTAGACATTTGGCCCATCAAGCCTGCTCCGCCATTCAAACAGATCATAGCTAATCATCTACCTCAAATGCCATTTTCTCCCCAGTATCCCCATATCACTTGATGTCATTAGACTCCAGAAATCTACCAATTTCAGTCTTGAACATGTTCAATGATTGAGCTTCCACAGCTCTCTTGGGTCAAGAGAATTCTAAAGATTCATCACCTGTGTGTGAAGAAATTAGTTCCCATCTCAGTTTTAAATGGACTATCACTTATTCTGAGACCATGCCATTTGGAGTGGGACTCGTCAGACATCTACCCTGTAAGAAGTTTCAATGAGATCATCCCTTGTTCTCTAGATTCTAGAGAATACAAATCTTGTTTCCTCACTCTTCCTTCATAAAATAATCCCACAATCCCAGGGATTAGTCTTGTGAATCTCCATTGCACTCCTTCTGTGGCAAGTATTTCCTTTCTTCAATAAGGAGATCTAAACCATATAAATACTTCAGGTGCAGTCTCACCATGGCTCTACAGAAATTGCAGCAAGACAGCTTTACTCCTGTACTCATATTCCCTTGCGATGACAGCTAATGTTCCATTTGTCTTCTTAATTGCTTGCTGAACCAGCATGCTAGCTTTAGTGATTTGTGAACAAGGGCACCCTGGTCCCTTTGGACATCAACACTTCCTAATCTCTCTGCATCTTCACAAGTCCCTTGGTTCACTCCTATTTCTGAGAACTTATCTGTATCTTCCTCTGAGAAGACGGACACTAAGTAACTGATTAGTTTCTCTGCCATCTCCCTATTTTCTGTTATAAATTTTCCTGTTTCTGCCTGTAATGGACCTATGTTTGTCCCTGCTAATCTTTTCCTTTTTACATATCTAAGTTCACCTTTATGTTTCTCTCTAACTCTTTTTCTTTACTTTACAAGTTTCCTGGTCATCGTTTACTGGCTTTTAAATTGTTCCCAACTGTTGTGCTTACCACTTTTCCTTGCAACCTTGTAAGGCACTTCCTTTAATCTAATGCAGTCTTGAACTTTTTCTGTTAGCCACACAGTTGATTCACCTTTCCTGATGGGCTTTTACATCTTACAGGACTGTATATTTGTTGTAAATAGTGAGGTATGTTAAAATACCAGCCACTGTCAAATCTTTCCATATATTTTCTCAAATCACCATAGCCAACTTGCCTTCATATCTTCATAATTTCTCTGTTCAGATTTAGGATCCTAGTTTCAAGATGAACTATACCACCTTTCACACTTTATGTAAAATTCTATCACATCATGGTCACAATAAAGTAATAATACAGCAAACAAGATGATATAAGAGACTGACTGCTTTTACATTTCATTACCATGAAAAATATTTAGAAAACAGATGTTTTTGTATAAACCAGTGGGGTACTGCAACTTTAAAACAACACTGAAAATAGAAAAGAGGTCTTGCATACGTTTCATCCTCTATGTATTTTATCACCGTTTGGGCTTTTCTGTGAAGGATGAGGAGAAATTGTGCAAGGAAAATTCTCCTGAGGGACAAACCAGATTTGAGCTGAAAAATCTGGAAAAGAGAAATTTTCATTCACAATTTTATTCAGATTTGCATGAACACTTTGAAATATTATTTCTGCAAAGTTTATTCTTTTCCAACAAATGTTACAAATTACATCAAAATCAAGATACTGGAGTCAGAGCTTTACAGCACAGAAAGGGTTCCCATACTGTCCCAATATTTCCATGACCAAATATGAGACCAAGTTATTCATAAAAAAAAAACTATTATACTTAAATATTAGTAAAATTCCTTTATTTAAGAAATACTGCTCATAACCGACTTCATTGTCCTAATATCTCATACCTGATCTAAAAATGACTTCACCAATGTGTCTCGATGCATCACATCCTGGAAGATATTCCTGGAAGAGTTCATTGAAATGTAATTTAATACAAATATAAACAAGGAAACAAAATTACAATAGAAAGAAAATTCTATAAAAATGCATCTGGTCCATGCAATGGATTACAGATCACTTTCCAAACTCAAATTTAAATCTAACCTAGGATTAAATTACTTGCAAACTGCAGTATTCTACAAGTGAGCCATTTACGAAAAACAAAGAAACCTCAAAATTTAATCAATTAAAATTTCATTTAAAAAAGTAAAAGTTTTTTGACATTTTAATTATTAAACAACCAAGAGGGTATGAGGTAGCCCATAGATAATAATACAGCCCACTATCCTAGTCCAATCCCGAAGATTGGCGGTATGTTACAACACTATTATATTTATACCACTCATGGGAAAATACTATAGAGTGAGAACTGCAGAAATGTGTGATGTTAAGTAGAATGCATTGTTAAATCTCTAGCCAGGAACACTTGTGGGACGCTACGATATGCCTTCGTGCACTTCATTAATTGGAGGGGGAAACATCGATTCTTTTCCAAGTCAGAATAACTTGGAGAATTATTTAATATTAAAAGGATGACGTGGAGAAACAACATGCTTTGACCCAGGATAATACAGCAAAGTTCTAAGTAGTGAATTATGTCCACAATTCTCCACACATGTTCCTGTATTGACCTTTATGATTAGTGGGAGACAGTAAACAGAAGCAGGATGCTTTTAAGAATCTTAAATAACCAGCTAAAGAGCAGCGTTGGCACTGAGCCGTGAGCAGTTTGCAAAATAATTCCTCAGCCATGGAATGATACATTTCAAATGTTTTTAAGTTTTTGTTTCATATCTTCTTAAAAAGGATATTGATGACTGGGCTGAAGATTTTCTGCAAACTGAGGTTCGACCATCTTTGTTTTATTTTGAAAAGTTGAAGCTTAATTCACTGCTAACTAAGCAAGTCTCCACAATGTATTTCATTCATACTTTACAATACACGATACAGTAAACATCAGGGCTTGTCATCAGAAACTGCTTGTGTGTTAACTGTCTGCACAGGGAAGCCTTGACTTTAATAGTGGGATAAGCTCGCGTCATCAGGATGCAACCCAATGACTCAATTTTTGTAATGTTGTGAGATCACATTACAGAAATTTATTTAATATGGTAACTTTTACACCCAGGTTTGACTAACAACTTGAAAAACAAATAGTAACAAATTGGGTTGATTCCCAATGTAAAGTATAAGTAAAACCAGAATATGTAAGTTTCAGTACTTGCATAAACTTCAATGTATTGAGATTTCTAAGCTATAGCCATTTAAAAGTTATTGGTATTCGTTCTTTCCAAGGTGTGCAGATAATGGAATCTACTGTACCTGATTTGGGGCTGGATCTTGTCAGGAAATTACACAAGCAAATTTCTACTTTCCCATGCCATGAAGGCCACACAAAAATGTAATGAAAATGTAAAGTCTCAACAAAAAAGCATATAGCATATTATTTCCCAGACCAGCCCACAGCAGCATGACTTTTTGAATAGTGACAGAATCTTAAACAGCAGGTGAAGCTAATCTTTGCACACCATTATTATGCAGTGGCAATATGAGTGGTATTCTCCACTAACAAGAGAATGCTGCCATCTAGCCATAAGGACGTTATGCTTATTTTTGTGCTGGTGTGATGCCAGGAACATAGGTCATACAGCCTAACGATTGGTAGATTACATTAAACAGCGCATCACTTTGGCTGTTCACAACAGGTAGGGTACTGACTGTACCCAGCTTGCCTGTGCTTGCAAAACTCAAAATGGTTTTGATTGGATATGATTCTGCGATTGGACAACACCTGCTAAACAATCCTGATTGTGTTTAGAGTTACACTGCTTCTTTTTTCTAGCAATGCTCCAACTCTGTACCAAATAACTGTTTGCTTTGAAATACTCACAGATCAGGAGTAAAACTTTCATCCATATGAATTACAGTCTCAGGAATCATATCTTCCTCTGATGCAGTCTTCTGAAGTTTGTAAAGTTCCTGGTTCATATAACTCTGCTGGTTATACATGTGTTCATGACATGGGGCCATCTGTTTCACCGTATTCACATCAACATCAATATGCGTGGTTGGATATGGAGCATACATAATCTGACGGAAAGGCAGCACAAAACTACCAGTAGCATCCTAAGAAAGTGAAAATTCACAATTGTTGTAATCAGAAGTATCAATTCTAAGTAATTGCTTTCAGTAATGATTGAAGATATACATTTTGAATTTACTGAGCTCTAATACTTCATAATTCCACATTATCATAGAATGCCTACTGTGCAGAAGGAGACCATTTGGTCCATCAATTCTGCACCAACCACAATCTCACCCAGGCCCTATCCCCACAACCCCACATATTTACCTTGCTAATTCCCTGACACCAGGATCAATTTAGCATGGCCAGTCAACCTAACCTGCACATCTTTGGACCGTGGGAGGAAACCGGAACACCCGGAGGAAACCCACGCAGACATGGGAAAAAACGTGCAAACTTTACACAGACAGTGACCCGAGGCTGGTATTGAACCCAGGTCCTTGGCGCTGTGAGGCAGCAGCACTACCACTGTGCCACCGTGCTGCCCCTTTTGGTCAAAATTGCAAACATAGTTATTGAACTGGAAAATGCCTTGTAGATTGGAACAAGTTCAAAAATTATCTATGCGTATTTTCATTTTGAATAGAAAAACAAACTGTTCTGTCTGGTTTAATCCAGTGGACTAAGGTTAGGGTTAAAAGGAATTATAATTTAAATACCACAGGTTTTCAAACAATGGATTCCTGTCTCAAAACTCTCAAAAATCATCAGATTTTGTCTATTAGTTCTCCATTTTTCTCCATTTATAAACTCACCCTCATGCTATTTTTATCGAATTAAAACACTTAAATGGTGATCATGCCATTACCATTTTAGGTATTAAGCACTCACTTTCACAAACACAAGAGATACCCAGATAAATGTTAACTTTTCCAGGAGGTTCTCCATGAAAACTTTTGTCATTCACAGATATATAACTTGCTCTGTATGCAGAATTAATTTTCATATTCACAGGATATATTCTGGGCAATTTCCATTATGGACTATTAATCCATTTGTATGTTTAGTGATATCTGATTCTCACTTGTTGTCTGAACGACACCTAGATCAGACAAAATATAAGATAATTGATACCTCAATGTTCTTTAGAGAAACAGTAAATGCATTCTCTTTAAAACAGGCCATAATTTTTGACATCTGCTCCAGTATACAAATAAAATGTTGCTGTTCCGTACATTCACATGAGATTGAAATGAAAAAAATCTTCCAAGGTTAAAACCGTATGTGCCTACATGGATTTAAAACTGCTGCACAATTGCTAGTTAACATCAGCTACTATTGTCTGGAGCTTTTTATTCAAAAGGACACAAAATATAAATCATCCAATAAGTTGTCTTCTGAAACTTATAGAAAAGAAACTGCTTTACAAATTATCTATGAGACTGAACTCCTAATCCCTGGACCCCCTCCCAAATTAGCTCCTTATTACTGGACTCTGGAGGGTCTTTGGGCAAAGAAATTAATCGAGAACTGCATTTAATCAGTGTAGGGATCAGAGAGAGGAAAAAATGTGTGTGTAAACAATTTTTTATCCCAAATTGTAGTTCTCTAATTAAGGTAAGAACACAAAATAATATTCATTTTCTGTCCCCAGTGGAGAATAAGCATTCATTATAACTTATTACCAGCATAATGCTACAGATATAAAGTTGATGCAGTAATGGCAACCTTCTATCCCATACGACAATAGCTTGCACAGTGGTGGTCAACTCTCAGTTAAATATAGCCTGGTGCCAGTGGGCAAAGGCGGTGCACAATTCACTGGCTTCTGTTTTCTCCGCACTAGTTGCGTTTTTGTTCTCCTCTTCCAAGGTTCTTCCTGATTGCCAGCCATGGGACTTCCAAACAACTTCCAGAGAAAGAACGAGACAAGCCTTGCTCCTTACAGTCAGTCTCCAGAGGTCATGGCCATCAGTGACTGTCTCCAAGCTGTCCATCTCCATTGTTAGCATATCAGATCAGAAACCCCAAGGTATATTCTGAAGCCAGACTAGATCCCAGCAATTACTATTTTGGCATTAATGAGAGTTTAGAGTGTTTCATTCCAGGTGCAATTCTACTGACACACTAGGGAGCTTTTATCAAAACCAATTTTATTTAACAACACAATTTAATTATAAAAAATGAATTAGCTTAACTTTTAACAATTGAACAAACTATAATCATGACAGCACACAATTCTTAGATGCTAAGCTATCTCCATATGAATTCCACTCAAGCAACCCTTTTCAAAATCAGTTAACAAAACACTGGCTTACTTGCTTGAACTTAGGATGTCAGCCACGGAGCTCCCAAACAATCTCCAGAGACAGAAACACAAAGAGACAAGTTTTGCTTCTGTTAGAACCAGGCAGTAACTACTGGTTTTAAAATGAAAGAAAAACTGTTTTTTTCCTTGCAAGCTTAGCTCACCCCATTAGCACAACTCTAACCAAAACTCTACTCTGAAACCCCAGGGGAAACCTAAGTAAACATAAAAGCATGAGCCCTGCTTCAACAAATACTTTGTGTACTTGTCTTATTCTCCCAGTTACTATTTTAAAAGATTTCTTAGATAAATCGGCACCTTGCAAAACAGAGCTGAATTTTAAATATACTCTTTACAAGAAACATGACATCAATATATTTCTTAAAGGACAGGATCATCACACCACCATCCTCATATCTTGTTTATGAGTATCCTTGTCCTGGAGATATGGAAACCCAGGAGATTGTGACCTAGTGGTTAATTCACTGTACAGAAGATCTTTGGATATATGGCCATCATTCATGGGATAAATATGTTTGAGCCAGCACAGATATCCTTGACAATGAGTATATGCTGATGATATTAGAATGCTCCAAGACCTGAGCTGGTGACCTTGTTCTGTCAAGAGAGATCAAGGATACACGTGACAGTGAAGGTGGAAACTGTTTTTCCACATGTCTAGCACATGTTGTCCAGGTCTCACCACTGGAGAGGAGTGCGCTGAGGACAAAGGCTTGGTTGACTTGCAGTTTGGAGTTCCCAGTCAGATTGCTATCAGCTTGGACATAATAGCTGCAGCTTTTGCAATCAGTGTCTTGACTTTAATATGGCAGATTATTGTGGAGAATAGATTTAGTGAAGTTATCAGTAACCCCCACTGTCACATTGTCAGTGCTGATAGATGGCGGCACAGCAACATCCTGGACCATGACAATAGTTTTCCTGATGCTGATGGTCAAACTAAACTCTTCACAGCTGTGGGAGAGTCTGTCCATTTATCACTGAAGATGTTCATCAGTGTGGAATATTGTCAGTGTAGAGGAACTCTCTGAAGAGGACTTAGCACACATCTATCCATATCTTAGGCAAGCAAGGTTGAACAGGTTTCTGTTAGCTCTGCTATGTAAGTAAACACTGTCTGTAGATAACCTGAAGGCAAATGACAGCCCCAGAGAGAGCAATATGCCAAAGTGTCATTGCCAAAAGTCAATCCTGTTTAACCCACTACGGCTTTTAAAGGGTTCCAATGATGCCCCAACCGAGCTGATCTTACCCATCAAGTAATCATGGGAACAGGAGATCACATTGAATAGTTTTGGTGGGAAGCCAATTTTCTCCGGCAACTTACACTGTTACTACTCAGGCGATCAATGCCTTGGTAGGATTGATGAAAACAATATATAGTGGTCTTCACTTTCGAAGGCATTTTTCCAACCGTTGTTGGGCTAAGGAGATCATGTCAATTGTAGATCTTCCAGTTGAGAAATCATGCTGAGTTCAGGGTAGATGCGTTCAGCCAGGATCTGCAGTCCGACAGGAGCATCACAGGCAAATACTTTTCCCATGGTGCTCATCAGGGAGACACCTTGGTTATTGTTCATATTGCTGTGATCACCCATGTTCTTGCACAACAGGGATATTCAACTCTTCTTAATGAAGGGCCATGTATCAGTTTTTTTCTCACTGACTAGCCAGTGAGCAAAACTCTCAGAAAGATAATGCATTTGAAGTTAGTTAACTCTGGCCCACAGTTTGTTGGGCCTTATGAATTGATAGTATCTTACAGTTTTGAAGAAGGGCTTTGGTTTGAAACATAAACATGATTTGCTAAGTGCAGTATTTTCCATTTTACTTTTGTAGTCTGGTCACGTACTCCTGCTCAATGTGCCCAAAAGCTCTGAGCATTTTTGATACAGGAGTTCAATCGGTTAATGCACTCTTGGAGTCAATGAAAACCCAGGTATGATCAATTGCAGAATTGCAAGGAGATGCTGCAAGGCTTGTACGTAGGGTTCCGGAAACAGCTGAAGGGTGTTGTGATCTCTGGAAACAGCTGAGAAATGACTGGTCCCCACCTGCAAACACACATGGAATATCTACTTGCTGCCAACCAGTCCAAACTGTGAGGCGGTGTGCCAATGACTACTGGTTACAGCTCTATCACAACATCCAGATGTCCTTCATTCATGCAGTAACAAAAGTTCATCGAGTAATTGAACACAAGTTCTCTCAGCAATCTCAGGTGAGCTCTTAAAAGAGGAAGAAAACTGAAAACAAATCAATACACACATACATGCGAAACTGTTTTGCCATCCTATAGGCCAGAGGACGATTCTTGCCAACACAAGGAAGAAGTAACTGAAAAATTGCAGGAGTGAAGAAATACATTGTTATTTTATGTGAATATAATCTTACCTTTAAAAGGCCTTGAACAAAGAGACCGGAATCATATTTGAAAGAATCATTGGCGTTAGCGAGTCGTGAGCATTTTCGTTCAGTTGGACTCAAGAAAAGGCAAAGTGTGCGAACCATCTGTTAATGCAAAGAAATAATTAACAGATTGCAAAATAAGTTATGCACAAAGCAATCTTCCAAAATGTAAAAGTCTAGAAAGGCACTAATGTGCCTGATTTGTTGTAGAAATAACTGAGTCTAATAAGCACTCAATGTTATTAATGTGTAAATCAAACAGTAACTACATGCAGTTAAATGTGGAAATCTAGAAGTTCCTATCCAAGTTGTCCTGTTCCTCCAGAAGCTTATTCAGCGAAATTTAGCATTGAAATACATGGAACAGCACAAAGTTACTTAACTATAGCCACTAAACTCACCAGAAAAAGTTAGGGTTTGCGCGTTCCAGTGAAAGTAACTTTTTAATGGCACGTCAAGCCTTAATTACTGCCAAACAAACTCTCGGACATTGAAAATTAGCCTTAAAACATGCAGCCTCATTCTTTCACTGTTGGAGATTTTACAAAATGCAATTTCTAAATTTCTGGGGTTTTTTCAATCCCTCTCTATTTTGTATTCTATATATGATCTAATGTTGAGTTAAATATTCTAACTTGCATTTCCTGGTGTAAGATTCCAAACTCTTACTAGTGATTCTTCAGTCTGATTCCTTAATTGCAGATACAGTTGTTTACCCTTTCATACACAGGTCCCAGGCCCCTGCACCAAATGGCTTTCTAGTCAGTAAGCTACAGTGCAAAACCCCATAGCAAGTCTGTGCGCAAGTACAATCGTAATGAATAGCTAGTGCTGCTTGTGAACTGCGAGAACAAAAGTCTGTCTGTACTGCATCACAATTACATTCTGAAATGTTGGGATAAATGGGTCTTTTTTGAGCTGGCAAGATGTAACTAGTGGGGTAATACAGGTTTTAATCCTCGGGTCCCATCGCTTTGCAATCTATATTAATAACTTGAATGCAGGGATAGTAGATACCTTAGCCAAATTTGAGATTACACTACAATAGATGAGATAGTACATTGTGATAATGACATAAGAAATTTACAAATGGATATATGGATAGGTTAAATGAATACGGAAAAATCTGGCAGATGGAGTTTAATGTGGACAAGTGTGAGGTGATCCATTTTAATAGATAATAATGAAGCATTGTATTTTTCCCAAATGGAGAGAAACTTCAGAGTGCTTTGGTTCAGAGGGATCTGTGTGTCCTCGTGCATGAATCACAGAAAGCTAGTATGTAGGTACAGCAAGTAATAAGGAAGGCAAATGAAATCTTGGCATTTAATGTTAAAGAAATAAAATCTTAAAGTAGTGAAGTTTGATGCTACTGTACAAAGCATTAGTGAGACTGCACTTAGAATAGCATGTACAGTTTTGGTCCCTTTACTTGAGGGGGGGATGTAGTTATATTGGAGGCAGTTCAGAGGAGGTTCACCAGACTGACTCCAAAGAGGGGTTTGTCTTATGAAGACAGATTGGGCAGTTTAGGCCTATACTCCCTGGAGTTTAGAAGAATGAGAGGAGATCTAATTGAGGTGTACAAGATGATAAGGGGGTTGACAAAGTAGACATAGAGAGGACGTTTCCTGTTGTAGGGCAATCTAAAGCAAGTCATAGTTTTAGGATAAGACTGGCAGATTTAAAACAGACGCGAGTAGAATTTACTCCTCTTAATGGGTCTTGAATATGAGGAGTTCACTACCTTAATCCGGACAAATGTGCAGTGATGTATTTTGGAAAGTCTAATACAGTTAGGAAATATACAGTAAATGGCAAAACCCTTAGGAGTATTGATGGACAAAGGGATCTGTGTGTAGATACACAGGTCACTGAAAGTGGCAATGCCGGTGGAGAAGGTATTCAAGAAGGCATATGGCATACTTGCGTCCATCAGCCAGGGCACTGAGTTTAAAAATTGGCAAGTCATGTTGACACTTTATAGAACCTTAGTGAGGCCGTACTTGGAATATAGTGTTCAATTCTGGTCACCACACTAACAGAAGGACGTGGAGACTTTGGAGAGGGTACAGAAAAGATTTACCAGGATGTTGCCTGGTATGGAGGGCATTAGGTATGAAAGGTTGGAGAAACTTGGTTTGTTCTTACTGGAGTGACGGAGGTTGAAGGGAGACCTGATGGAAGTCTACAAGCTAATGAGAGGCATGGTCAGAGTGGATAGTCAGAAGCTTTTTCCCAGGGTGGAAGAGTCAATCATTAGGGGTCATAGGTTTAAGATGCGAGGGGCAAGTTTTAAAAGCGCCGCACGAGGCAGATTTTTTTTACACAGAGAGTGGTGGGTACCTGGGACTCATTCCCCAGGGAGATAATGGAAGTGGATATGGTAGTGACTTTTAAGGGGCGTCTTGACAAGTACATGAATGAGATGGGAATAGAGGGATATGGTCCCTAGAAGCATAGGGGGTTTTAGTTCAGTCAGGCAGTATGGTCGGTGCAGGCTCAGAGGGCCAAAGGGCCTGTTCCTGTGCTGTAATTTTCTTTGCTCTTTGTTCTTTTAGAGTGGGTTGGATGCTGGGACTTCGAATAAATTTAAGAAAGAGGTGGACAGATTTTTAATTAGTAATGGGTTTGAAGGGCTATGGTGAACAGGCAGGAAAGTGGAGTTGAGGCCAAGATGAGATCAGCCATGATGGTACTGAATGGTGGAGCAGGCTCAAGGGGCTGAATTACCGACTCCTGCTCCTAGTTCTTATGAAATATATTGTTCATCAGGATAGCAACACTTATGTTTACAAAAACAAAAGACAGAGAAAAAAGGTCTATTTTACAACACAAAACTCCATCAACTGGTTGTTAAACCAGGTCTACATTGGAGAAGAAACAAATACCTTGTTTACTTTTTCTGGATTGCTTCCTACAACAACAGAACAGCCACATGTCTGTAGATGAGAACTAATGGCCCTGCAAATCAACAAAAAGTTCCCATTATTTCCCAATGTACTTATGGCAGGATTTAATGCTTAGCTTCATATGAGAAGTAGGTAAAATATTTTAGAATTTATACTTCAACTAGAAAACTCTTATTCTATTAGAAAAACATTCAAATTTAGCACAAAGTACTCCAACAAATTATATTTGACATTGATGCAATTGGATCATTATGCATCATTCATTACCTATGCAGTCCCCACAAATTTTTCAATATCATAAAGCAGTCTCTGTCGCATCAATTCTGCAGTGTCTTAAGACCAATTTATGTGGTAATACAAACCAAATCCTGTTACTTGAGAATGCAACTTCTGCCACAAGATTATCTAAAACTTTGAGGCACCTCAATCACGGTGTAATTATTTTTAAAATATAGTATGTAACATGATAGCAACTGCAGGTTTTTGTTTAGAAGATCTATCCATTGCAAACAATGGTTGGGTTTTTCCAGCCATTCCTGCCAGCAGGATGTTCTAGTCCTGCTGATGATGACCACCCACTACAGACTCTCCCGCAGCGGAGGGTGTGAAAAATAGGAAACTCCATTGATAGCAGTGGGACCAGAAAATTCCACTGTTGGCCAGTGGTGGCCACCTTCACAAAACATGCCCAATTTATAAGTTCATTGTGCTTTGCCTGAGTCCATATGTCGCTTTACTGTTTAAAATAATAGACACTTAACCTCCAGCTTTATCACTGAGCCAGGTAAAACAACCAGGCTAAATGGTACCTGAATGAAAAACCATCAACTCACATTGTTATGAGTGCACAATGCAGATATTGAGAAGGCAATGAAGACAATTTTCCACCTCATGTAGGGTCAATAGGTTTTGGAGCAGGAATTTGAGAGGATACTCACATCAGTGAAAGACAGGGAGCATGTATTGCATGAGGAAAGGCAGGGAACGGAAGGAAGTAAAGGACAGGAGCACCACAGGAGGGTTTAATTCGGAAGGGGAAAATAGAGTATGAGAGTAAGCTTGCAGAAAACATAACGACTGACAGCAAAAGCTTCTATAGATATGTGAAGTGAAAAAGATTGTGAAGACAAATGTAGGGCCCTTACAAGTAGAATCAGGTGAGTTTATAATGGGAAACAAAGAGATGGCAGGCCAGCTGAACAAATACTTCGGATCGGTCTTCACTAAGGAAGGCACAAATAACCTTCCAGAAATATTAGGGACAGAGGATCTAGCATAAAGAAGGAACTGAAGAAAATCCTTATTAGCCAGGAAATTGTATTGGGGAAATTGCTGAGATTGAAACCCGATGAGTTCTCAGGGCCTGATGCTCTTCGTCCCAGAGTACTTAACAAAGTGATCCTAAAAATTGTGGGTGCATTGGTGATCATTTTCCAGCATCAGGAAGTGTTCCAGTGGAGGGTAGCTAACGTAACCCCACTTTTTAAACAGGGGGACCGGTGGTGAGGAAAATGTTGGAGTCAATTATTAAGGATGTAGTAACTGAGCAGGACAGGATCGGTCCAAGTCAACATGGATTCACTAAAGGGAAATTGTGCTCGACAAATCTTCTGGAATTTTTTGAGAATGTGACCAGCAGAATGGACAAGGATGAACCAGTGGATGTCGTGTATCTGCACTTTCAAAAAACTTTTGCCAAGAGATTTCTGAGTACAATTAAATCTGATGGTATTGGGGGTAGTGTATAGACGTAGATAGAGAACCCGTTGGCAGATAGTCTGGACGAGGCTTCAGTCTGGAAGAGCTAAAGGCGGCAAATATTAACAAGAGGGTGGCACATACTATTGGCACTGCTGTTGATCAGACGCCACAAGTCAACCGAATCTATTCGCTGTAATGTTCAACATCTGAAGGAATATCGTGCTAAGCTAATCGTCTTCCCAAGAAAGGCTTCAATGCCGAAGAATGGAGATTCTTCTGCTGGAGAAATTAAGATGGCAACCCAGCTAACTGGACCTGTCATGCCAATCAAGAATACAGGAGACAAGAAGCACAGAGTGGGAATAAACAGGTCCTTTTCAGAGTGGCAGACAGTGACTAGTGGGGTACCACAGGGTTCAGTGCTGGGACCCCAGCTATTCACAATATACATTAATGATTTGGAAAAAGGAATTGAATGCAAAATCTCAAAATTTGCAGATGACACTAAGCTGTGTGGCACTGCGTGTTGTGAGGAGGATGCGAAAAGGCTGCAGAGTGACTTGGACAGTTGGCTGTTATACAATGTGGATAAATGTGAGGTTATCCACTTTGGTAGCAAAAACAGGAAGGAAGATTATCTGAATAGTGGCAGTTTAGGAAAAGGGGAAGTTCAACATGACTTAGGTCTCATGGTATAACAGTCGCTGAAGGTTGGCATGCAGGTACAGCAGGTGGTGAGAAAAGCTAATGGCACGCTGGCCTTCAAAGCAAGAGGATTTGCATATAGGAGTAAGGATGTCTTGCTGCAGTTATACAGGGCCTTGGTGATTTGAGTTATTGTCACTTGTGTTAGTATAGAGCAAAAAGTGTTGTTTCTTGTGCGCTATACAGACAAATCATAATGTAAATAGAGAAGAAAAAGAGAGTGCAGAATGTAGTGTTACAATCATAGTTAGGGTGTAGAGAAAGAGCAACTTAATGCGAGGTAAGTCCATTCAAAAGTCTGATAGCAGCAGGGAAGAAGCTGTTCTTGAGTCAGCTGGCACGTGCCCTCAGACCTTTGTAATTTTTTCCCGACGGAGGAAGGTGGAAGAGAATATATCTGGGATGCGTGAGATCCTTAATTATGCTGGCTGCTTTTCCGAGGTAGCAGAAAGTATAGATAGTGTCAGTGGATGGGAGGCTGGTTTGAATGATGGACTGGGCTTCGTTCTTGCTGTCTTGGACAGAGCAGGAGCCATACCGAGCTGAGATACAACATGCTTTCTATGGTGCATCTGTAAAAGTTGGTGAGAGTTGTAGCGGACATGCCAAATGTAATGAGGCCACACCTTGAATAGTGTATCCAGTTTGGTTTCCTAGTCTGAGGAATGACATTCCTGTTACTGAGGAAGGACAGTCTTGCTACTGTTGGAGTCCAACGAAGGTTCACCAGACTGGTTCCTGGAATGGCAGGACTGACATATGGAGAGAAACTGGATCGACTGGACTTGTACTCACTGGGATTTAGAAAAACGAGATGAAGTCTCATCGAAACATATAAAATTCTGATGAGACTGGACAGGTCAGATTTGGGAAGAATGTTCCCGATGTTGGGGAACTGCAAAACTAGGGGTCACAAACTAAAAATAAAGGGTCAACTAGGTCTGAGATGAGGAAGAACCTCTTCACTCAGAGTTGTGAACCTGTGGAATTCTCTACCACAGAAAGCTGTTGGGATCAGTTTGTTAGATATGTTCAAGAGGGCACTGGGTGTGGTCCTTGCAGCTAAATAGAGAGAAAGCTGATCATGTACTGAAAGTGCATGATCAGCCATAGTCATATCGAATAGTGATGCAGTCTTGAAGGGCCAAATGGCCGACTCCTGCTCCTATTTTCTATGTTTCCTCCTCAGGTCCTAAAACGTATTTTTGGTTGCCTGGATATCTAAGTCAATCTGTAGCGCGCCCAGGGATCCAACAAAGAACTTTAATTTTTGGCAGACACCCCAGCTACGACTGTAACACTACATTCTGCACTCTCTCCTTTTCTTCTCTATTTACACTATGATTTGTCTGTATAGCACACAAGAAACAAAAATTTTCGCTGTATACTAATACAAGTGACAATAAATCAAACCCTCTGTGATCTTCCATATTTTTAAGAAGACAGCAAAACAACAATAATATAGCAATTAAAATACCACTCCCATCTCCTTGAATAAGTAGAAAATAAGAAATTGCCATGACTATAACGTATTCTTAGTAGCACTTCTCTTGTTCCTCACCACCTATGGATGCTACTTGGTGCACTTCCTCCTCAAGGCTTCCAGCACATTCTCAAATTTGAATCAGTTTCATATCTTCTAGGAAATAACTGGGACCAAATGATTTTAAGTGATGGTTTTCTTGCAGTTTAACAGGGAATCAAATATATATTTAAACCAATCCCACTCAATGTAGATATGCAAACTCAATTACAACAAAGAACAACACAGCACAGGAAACAGGCCCTTCGGCCCAATGAGCCTGCACCTCCATTTTAACATTGTGAGTGCCCTCTTCTACCTATGGATTAAGCCAGGTGTCTCAGGGAAGAACTAAAGACAAAACCTGTGACAGCAAGAAGCTAACATCATGATATAGATTACAGAGCTAAATTTTCAGAGATCTCATGCCTCCTAGTAACTGGCTGAGCAACTGGACTGCCAGAAAACCTGCATACCTATTCAATTCAACAGCTGTGTAGCTGTATGGCTTATAAGCAGAAATCTTGTCTCAGTTAATGGGTGAAGAATGGAATAACATGGGTCAAAGGTAGAAAGGATTAACAAAGTCATTTTAATTCTACAGTAAGTATGAGCAATATAGGAAAGTCACAAGGAAGAGTACGCAGCTAGATTCAAACCAAAGACCCAGAGGTGAAAGGATGATGTTCCCATTTTCACTTTAATCATTGTTCATTTCACACCTCTTCAGGGAATCAACAGAACAAAGTTTAAGGTTAAATTAACAATGCTGAAATAAGGTTCACATTCACTGTTAATTAGGGATATATATGTGCAGTTAGTCCTCTTACGTCATAGCAAAGAATAAACAATAGCATAAAGGAATTAAAAGGTTGAAAATGAGTAAACTATACCGGAGAAGTAGAAGCGGGTCACAAAGGCCCTTCCACTGTGATTGCATGCTGGCCAGCCAACTGGCGGTCAAGCAATGGAGATGATCAGGAGCAGTAGCCCACTGTGACCAGGAAGCTGGTGTTGTGGGTCCACAATATGGCTCTTGGACTCAGCATGCAATTATCAGTCAGTTCTATGCAAAATCATTAGAGGTGTTTAAGATCCAAACAACACAAATGTTCCCTCTAGCCCAGTTAGCCAACCCGTCATTTGCCAGTCACTACTCATGCATCCACTGACCCAAAGCAAAACCTTGAAGTCTGTGGAGCCGACTTGTGATCAATGCAGTCAAGAATCCGGATGGTTTCAACGTTTGGTGTTGGCTTCTACATATCCTTCTCTACGCCACTCGGGCATCTTCCTTCAGGCTGAAGGAGGAGACCTTCTTTGTTTTGACAGGGTGAGTGACAAACTTCAGTTTCCCTTGGGTTAGATACAAATGGGTGGGTATGAAAGTGTGGATGTTGGGACATGTGAAGACTCCAGATTAGCGGAGCAGGCTTGAATGGCCTACTCCTGCTTCTAGCTTACATGGCGAGAATGGCTATAGCTTTATCAGGGGTGCTATAGGCACAGCAGACCCACAAAGGTCTGAATGCCAAATTAACACTTGCATGAAACTGGCCCCAGAGGCTGCAGCAGGTATCTGAGAGGGTGATCTCCATAGTATCAGTGTTGAAATGGTTCTTGTATGTTTCCACAGTAGAAGAGGGCCTAGAACATGAGCAGGGGTGGTTCCACATTGCCATTTTGACATCACTGAAGGAAGAGGCAATGGAGTGGGTTAGCCATTGGGCAAGCCAATTCATCACAGAGTGTGAGGCCAAAGTACCTATTGGGAAGAACAAACCCCACAGGTAATGGACACTGGGAGGAGCCACAGGTAAACACAATGGATGGTCATGGGTTCAAGTTTCAAATGTGTCCAAACAAGAGCCAATTCTAGGTTTTGGTCTGAGAGGTTCACATCAGACTGATCTGTTTTCTCTCACAGGTGAATCCAACCAGCAGTCAGACATCATTTGTTCTCGCCTATTCATATCGGGACCTCAGAGGTTGCAGCATCACATCCTTGCCCTGCACTTTCCACCAGCTCAGATACTGTCAGTGGGTATGCAAGCAGGTAGTGATTCAGTGTTACAACCTGGTACCAACACCACACAAATGCCAGACCAATTACTGAAGGCTGTGACAGCTGAGGTTTCTGACACTCAGAGCAGCAGGAGAGACCAGGCTCCTGCAGTGGTCCTTAAGGCGACAGATGCTGGACGCTCAGTATAAGGCATGTGAAGATTTGGTGGCGATTCCAGAAGATATGCATGCCCAAGCTCAGACAGTGGGAAAATCCATCCAAGCCACAAGCACTGTGGTCACTTCTCGTCTGATCAGTCCACCCTTGTCACATGACCTCCTTCAATGAAAGACTGGCATTTCTCCTGGACAGTCAAATCCAGCAAGGCCACTGGTGGCTGTCGGTGATTGGTGTTTACATCCACAAGCCATCACCTTGCTCCTGAGTGAGAGTTCATGTCAAGGTGAGTTTACGATGAGGCACCAGGGTATCCTTCACAGGTAAGTAAAGGAGATACAAGTGTACTTTATGACAGTGGAGGAGCGACAGCCATCTGCAAGTATGACCTTCTCTGAGGGCATTCCTGATGACAAGGGTTCTCAGCCCTTCTGCCAACTGTTCAGAAGTCTCTCAGGTGACCAAAACTCTCTCAGCCTCAGGCATCCCACCCAATCACACAGCAACATAGACAGTAGACTGCCTTTGCTGGAGTTGACAGCGAAGGGAAAGCACAATGTAGAAATGCTCAAAAAAGATTTAAAAAATCACTAACTGCACTTGGGCTTCTCTGTGAGAGAACAGGTGAAGGTGTGGGTCAGTAGCAATGTGGTGTCAGGCATTTAAGGAGATGTTTCATAATGATCTGCAAAGATACATTCCAAGGAGAAAGAAACACTCCAGGAGACTAACGCATCATCTGTGGCTAACGAAGCAAGTTAAAGATAGTGTCAAATTGAAAGAAAAACCGTACAATTGTGTATCTGTCTTCACTATGGAAGACACAAACAAGACCCCAGAAATACTTATAAATCAAGAGGTGAAATGGAGGCAGAAGGAGCTTAAAATAATTGCAATCACCAAGGAAAGTGTACTGAAAAAACTATTAGAATTAAAAGCTGACAAGTTACTGGGACCTGAGGAACTTCATCCCAAGTCCTAAAAGAAATGGCTGCGAGAGAGGGTACATGTATTTTGCTATAATTTTCCAAAATTCCCTAGATTCTGGAAAGATTCTAACACATTGAAAAATAGAAAATGCAACTTCTCTATTCAAGAAAGGAAGGAGACAGAAAGCAAGTAACTAGGCCAGTTAGCCTATCATTGGTATTGGAAAAATGCTAAAGTCTAAGGAGCTTGCAGTCGGACACTTAAAAATATTAAGACAATTAGGCAGAGACAATATTGTTTTGCAAAAGGGGAATCATGTTTGACTAATTTGTTAGAGTTCTTTGAGGAAGTAACAAGTGATGTGGATAAAGGGGAACCAGTAAAAGTAGTATACCTGGATGACCAAAAGGCATTTGACTAAAGTACTGTACCATGGGTTACAGTACAATATAAGAGCTCGTGGCATAAGGGGTACTATATTATCATGGACAGGACAAAGGATTGATTGTCTAACAAGAAGCAAAGAGTAGAGAAAACAGGGACATTTTCAGGTTGGCAAACTATAACCAGTGGAGTGCTGCAAAGATCAGTGCTGCATCCTCAACTATTTAACAATCTATATAAATAACCTGGATTAAGAGACTGAATGTATAGTTGCTAAATTTGACACAAAGATAGGCAGGAGAGTAAATTGTGAGGAGGACATAAAGCGTTTCTAAAAGGGATGTAGATAGGTTAAGCGAGTGGCCAAAAAATTGGCAAATGGAGCATAAATGTAAGAAAATGTGAATTTGACCACTTTGGCAGGAAAAACAGAAAAACCGCATTATTTAAATGGAAAGAGTGCAAAATTTGACAATAAAAAGATGATCTGTATGTTCCAGCACATGAATCATAAAATGTTGGTATGCTCGTGCAGCAAGCGATTGGGATGGCAAATGGAACATTATTGGTTATTGCAAGGGGAATAGAATATAAAAGCTAAGAGTAACTAAACTTATTAGGAAGGAGTAATAAAAGTATGAGAGAAAGATCATATCTGTGTACGGTTTTGGTTTCCTCATTTGAGAAAGAATATAAGTGCATTATAAGCAATTCAGAGAAGATTCACTCAAGTGATTCTTGAAATGAGGGGGTTATCTTGTGAGGAAAGATTGAACAGATTGGGCCTGTATCCGGTGGCGTTTAGAAGGATGAGATAATTTAAGAGGAATTGACAATGTGGATGCTGAGAGACAGTTTCTCCACGTATAAAGACTAGAACTAGGAGACACAACTTAAAATGAAGGGGTCTCCCATTTATTTTGTTTCTCTCAGAGGATTGCGGGTCTATGGAGTCAGAGTTATTGAATATTTTTAAGGCAGAGTTAAATAAATTCTTGATTCTTGAGCTGAGGAGGACACTGGGTTGCAGGGGTGTAAAATAGACAGTATTACGGTTGATAAGGGGGATGTGCTGGATATTCTTCAGGGGCTGAAAATAGATAAGTCCCCTGGTCCGGATGGGATCTACCCTAGGATTCTCTGGGAGGCTAGAGAGGTGATTGCAGAGCCTCTGGCTCTGATCTTCAGGTCGTCATTGGTCTCTGGTGTAGTCCCGGAGGATTGGAGGATAGCGAATGTTGTCCCATTGTTTAAGAAGGGGAACAGAGACTTTGCCAGGAATTATAGACCGGTGAGTCTTACTTCTGTTGTGGGCAAGGTTTTAGAAAAAATTATTAGGGATAGGATTTATAGTTATTTGGAGTGTAATGAATTGATTAGAAATAGTCAGCATGGTTTTGTAGCGGGTAGGTCGTGCCTTACTAACCTCATTGAGTTTTTTGAGAAGGTGACCAAAGAGGTGGATGGGGGCAAAGCAGTTGACGTGGTATATATGGATTTTAGTAAGGCGTTTGATAAGGTTCACCATGGTAGGCTTCTGCAGAAAATGCAGATGTATGGGATTGTGGGTAATCTAAGAAGTTGGATCAGGAATTGGCTATCAGATAGGAGACAGAGGGTGGTGGTTGATGGTAAATATTCATCATGGAGTTCCGTTACGAGTGGTGTGCCTCAGGGATCTGTTTTGGGGCCACTGTTGTTTGTAATCTTTATTAATGATCTGGATGAGGGTATAGTTGGGTGGATTAGTAAATTTGCTGATGACACCAAAGTCGGAGGTGTGGTAGATTGTGAGGAAGGGTGTCATAGTCTGCAGGGAGACTTAGATAGGTTGCAGAGCTGGGCCGAGAGGTGGCGGATGGAATTTAATGCGGAGAAGTGTGAGGTAATTCACTTTGGTAGGAATAACAGATGTGTCGAGTATAGGGCTAACGGGAGGACTTTGAATAGTGTGGATGAACAGAGGGATCTAGGTGTATGTGTACATAGATCCCTGAAAGTTGGGAATCAAGTAGATAAGGTTGTTAAGAAGGCGTACGGTGTCTTGGCGTTTATTGGTAGGGGGATTGAATTTAGGAGTCGCAGCGTCATGTTGCAACTGTACACTACTCTGGTGCGGCCACACTTGGAGTACTGTGTGCAGTTCTGGTCCCCACATTACAGGAAGGATGTGGAGGCTTTGGAGAGGGTGCAGAGGAGGTTTACTAGGATGTTGCCTGGTATGGTGGGGAGGTCCTATGAGGAGAGACTGAGGGATTTAGGGTTGTTTTCGTTGGAAAGAAGGCGGCTAAGAGGGGATCTTATTGAAACATATAAGATGATTAGAGGTTTAGATAGGGTGGATAGTGATAGCCTTTTTCCTCGGATGGAGAAAGCTAGCACGAGGGGGCATGGCTTTAAATTAAGGGGGGGTAGCTACAGGACGGATGTCAGGGGTAGGTTCTTTACCCAGCGGGTGGTGAGGGATTGGAATGCCCTGCCTGCTGCAGTTGTAAATGCGCCTAGTTTGGGGGCGTTTAAGAGATCTGTGGATAGGTTTATGGACGAAAAGGGATTGGTATAGGCTAGTGGGTCATTGTTTTTGTAACTGGTCGGCGCAACATCGTGGGCCGAAGGGCCTGTTCTACGCAGTAATGTTCTATGTTCTATGATTAATGGGGGTGAAAGGGTATTGGAGGTAGACAGGAAAGTACAGTTGAGGCCACAATCAGATTAGCTATGATATATTGAAGTGCAGTAAGAAGTCTCACAACACCAGGTTAAAGTCCAACAGGTTTATTTGGTAGCAAAAGCCACTAGCTTTTGGAGCGTTGCTCCTTCGTCAGATGAGTAGGAGTTCTGTTCACAAACAGGGCATATAAAGACACAAACTCAATTTACAAAATAATGGTTGGAATGTGAGTCTTTACGGCTAATCAAGTCTCAAAGGTGCAGACAATGTGAGTGGCGACAGCATTAAGCACAGGTTAAAGAGACATATATTGTCTCCAGACAGGACACAGAGAGATTTTGGAAGCCCAGGCAAGTCGTGGGGGTTAACTCTCCTGTCACTTACTGTCCTGTCTGGAGACATACACATCTCTTTAACCTATGCTTAACGCTCTCTTCACTCACACTGTCTGTACCTTTAAGACGTGATTGTCTGTAAAGACTTGCATTCCAACCATTTTCTTAAGTTGAGTTTGTGTCTTTATATGTCCTGTGTATGAACAGAACTCCTACTCACCTGACGAAGGGGCAGCAAACGCTCTGAAAACTAGTAGCTTTTAGAATCATAGAATCCTACAGTGCAGAAAGAGGCCATTCAGCCCATCTAGTCTGCACCAACCACAATCCCACCCAGGCGCTATCCCCATATCCCTACATATTTACCCACTAATCCCTCTAACCTATGCATCCCAGGACACTAAAGGGCAATTTAGAATGGCCAATCAACCTAGCCTGCACATCTCTGGACTGTGGGAGGAAACCGAGGCACCCGGAGGAAACCTACACAGACACAGGGAGAACGTGCAAATTCCACATAGACGTGACCCGAGCTGGGTTTCAAACCCAGGTTCCTGGAGCTGTGAAACAGCAGTGCTAACCACTGTGTTACCATGTCGCCTTTTGCTAGCAAATAAACCTATTGGACTTTAACCTGATGTTGTGAGACTTCTTACCGTGTGTTTGCCCCAGTCCAATGTCGGCATCTCCACATCATGACTACTTATTGAAGTGAAGCAGACTCGAGGGGCCAAAAAGCCTGCTCCTAATTTACATGGTCAGATAACTGAGTCCCCTGATATTGCATGCAATTTCTATCATTCAAGATAAACACTCACTTATGCAGAAAATCTTCACGGCAGCTGTCACCAATGTCATCATCATTCAAAAGGGTATCCTTGATCTGAATCAAATTAAAATTCAACTTAATATTACATCCTTTCATCCTAAACAAGGTAGTAGTAATACAAATATCATCACTCCAAACATCTAAATGCAAAAAAGGCTAAGAGAGAGAAAACAAGGATGAATAATAAAGAATTTCAATTATCAAAAGAATATAAATTCATGAGAAGGATGTTAATATGAGAATTACAACAGGAAAACTTTGAAATACTTTACAAACAAAGCAAGGTTGCTATTTATTGTTAATTTTAAGTACCTCAAAGCAGAAGATACATGGGAATCATTCAAAAGAGGAAGCAAACCCATTGCTTCCTTACAGGAATTAAAAGGGAAACAAGCATGAGGCTTTGGTTGTAGATCTGAAACCGTGGAAACTTGAAACTTAATACTTGAACTCCATTAATCTCATGCCAATTAATATTATTATTAATAAGGGCAGAGATAACAAAACACATGCGCCTGACCATGAGCTTTGATTTCATAATTACATATGTAAAATTAGATTAATGGAAATATAAAATATGGGAAAGAAAAGAAATAATTTGCTGTTAATAATTTAATGCAAATGTAATGCAAAAAGCAGAAACAAAAATGTCAATCTTAATTCTAAACAGTTAATTAGGGAGGATAAAATTGCAAAAAGATAATTTTTTTAAATTAAGTTTAAAATATGCACAAATAATCGCTAGAAAGGCAAACTGCAATGGAAATGAGAAACTGCAATGAGCTTTCAGAAAAGCATTATAAGATTAGACAATGTTCACATTGCTGAACATGTAATGTGTCTTTAAGATGGAACCTCTGAATGGTGTAATGATAATTATAAGCTATTTTCACTGCAAAATGCTTTAGGAGTGTTTTCTTACCATTAAATGGAGAGGTAGGGTATGCTTGACAGCTTACATGAAAGAAAATAGTGGTTAGTAACAAAATGCTTTGTAAAATGCTATGTTCAAATAAACAAAGTAATAGGATCAAATGAAATAAAGGAAATAAAATGGCTTGGAGGGGGGAGGGCAGGCAGCGTCATCTATGATCTGTAACAGTCATGCTGCAGCCAAAAAGCCACTACTTCCAGTGTTACGCAATGGCAAGTCCTGGGCTTAAACAGCTGCTGTGGGTAAATTGAAATCAAAGGGTAAGGTGTCATGAGACTGCTCTCAAAAGCATTAGCAAAAGCCCTGGAAACAGTTCGCAAATCACATCACAGACTAAAAAACATTGATAAAGATGTTTTTCCTGTCACTTTCTCAACCTAATCTCCAGCTTCAAATTTATTCAATTTTATTTCTTTGTCCCTAACTCCTTTGTGATCCCTAACTGCAACTTTGAAAATTTTATATCTTTCTCCCTGATAATCCACTTTGGTTTAGTGACAGCACTTTCACAAGAGTCAGAAGTTTGTTGGCTTTAAGGTCTATTCTAGGCACTTGAACATATTATTAAGTTGTAGGTGCATCTTTCACATACAATGTTAAACCAAGATCCAGTTTAACCTCAACTAACATCAGTCAAAATAATTACCTGGTGCAATTTTGGCACGATTCAAATAAACATAAAAAAAAAAGGAGTAGGATTTGGTGATTTAAGCCCGCCACGCTATGCTCATGGCTGATCATCCAACTCAATAGTCTGTTCCTGCCTTTCCCCCATATACTTTCATCCCTTTAACCCAAGAGTTATATCTAACTCCTTCTTGTTTTACCTCAATTGCTTTATGCGAATTCCACAGGAACACCACTCATTGGGTAAAGAAATTTCTCCTCTGAGTAATAATCTTTTCATCTTTTAGTTTCTCTCAGAGTTCAGATTTTATAAATAATTCAAATTCAAAACTCCACCCAATATTCCCATTAAATATTTTAATACAGCTGGATCTTTTTTAAAAAAAAGTTCCGATTATATCAATCATCAATTGTTATAGAAATGAAAAGTTTTCAAAATTTGAGTTTTTCAGCAGTTTCAAAATTCCTATGAATTTGATCATGTCAGAACAGGCAAATGGCTTCCCCTCCTTTTTAAATTCATTCACAGGATTTACTGCTAGAAATGCCCAGCATTTATTGCCCATCCTAACAGCCCTCAAAAAGATGGTGGTGAGTCACCTTTTTGAACATA
This sequence comes from Carcharhinus amblyrhynchos, assembly GCF_965287045.1. Taxonomy (NCBI): domain Eukaryota; kingdom Metazoa; phylum Chordata; class Chondrichthyes; order Carcharhiniformes; family Carcharhinidae; genus Carcharhinus; species Carcharhinus amblyrhynchos. The sequence goes on from NC_137328.1 coordinate 1,857,791, forward strand.
ACTGAGGATTCCTGGGCAATTTTGCAGAGAAGTTAAGAGTCAACCCACCACATGGGTCTGGAATCATATATAGACCAGGCTAGCTAAGAACAGCAGATTTTCTCTCCTGAAAGACCAAACCAGTAGTTTGGTCTTTCAGTAGTTTTACGGACACCATTACTGGGTTTTTAATTAAATTTAAACTCCATGCTTGCCATGGTGAGATTCAAACTCACCATGTTTGTCCTGGGGCCATTTTCCAGGCTTCTGAATTCCTAGTAAAGTAACAATCACTATGCCACTGCCCCACAACTCGCTACCCTTGATTCACCTCCAATATTGCAACATTTTCTAGTCAGAATCAACTATTTCAGATAATTATAAACAAATAAAAATGTTATAAGTCAACAGTAATCAGTAGGTGAAGCCAAGTGATTAAAACACAAAACTATGTACTTGGTTTTTCATTTTATTAGACAAGCAGTTCACTTCCCTGTAGGTAAAATGATTAAACTACAACTGTTTAAATCTCTGGTTTCTGAAGAGGGGAATTTTAGTTATGTTTTTAAATGAACTTCCCTATATTAGCAAGATTGTCAAACAAAGATGAACCAATGTTCAGTTAAACTTGTAAAAATAATACAAGGACATAAAGGATTTTAAGTTATGTTTATTTATTAGTCTCAAGAAGGCTTACATTATCACTGCAATGAAGTTACTGTGCAAATCCCCTAGTCGCCACACTCCAGCACCTGTTTGGGGACACTAAGGGAGAATTATAGCATTGCCAATGCACCTAACCAGTGCGCCTTTTAGACTGTGGGAAGAAACCGGAGCACCCAGAGGAAACCCATGCAGACATGAGGAGAACATGCAGGCTCCACACAGACAGCGACCCAAGCCGGGAATCGAACCCAGGGCTCGGGCGCTAACCAATGTGCGATCATGCCACCTTTATACTACATTGACAATTTACGTTGATGATGTATGGTCATGACTTAACAAGAATCTGAAAGGTGATTAATACATTTGAAGAAATTGCATGTTTTAACACAAATTGAATTTTACTCCTAAGAATTTTAGGTCCATTCAGTAGGTCCATTCAAAAGTCTGACAGCAGCAGGGAAGAAGCTGTTCTTGAGTTGGTATGTGACCTCAGATTTTTCTATCTTTTTCCTTGATGTAAGAAGGTGGAAGAGAGAATGTCCGGGGTATGTGGGGGGTCCTTGATTATGCTGGCTGCTTTTCCCGAGGCAGCGGGGAAGTGTAGACGGAGTCAATGGATGGGAGGCTGGGTTGTGTAATCGATTGGGAAACTTGATCTTAGGATGGCACAGTGGGTTAGCACTGCTGCCTCAGCGTTAGGATCTGGGTTTGATTCCGGCCTTGGTCACTGTCTGTGCATTCTCCCCATGTCTGCATGGGTTTCCTCTGGGTGCTTTGGTTTCCTCCCACAGTCCAAACGTGTGTAAGTTTGGTGGATTGGCCATACTAAATTCTCTCTTAGTGTCCAAAGATGTGCAGGTTAGGGTGGATTGGCCATGCTAAATTACCCCTTAGTGTCCAAAGATGTGTGGATTAGGTGGATTAGCCATGCTAAATTACCCCTTAGTGGCCAAAAATGTGCAGGTTAGGGTGGATTAGCTATGCTAAATTACCTCTTTGTGTCAGGACGATTAGAGGGGTAAATAAGTGGGCTGATGGGGCCTGGGTGAGATTGTTGTCAGTGCAGACTCGATGGGCCAAATGGTCTCCTTCTGCGCTGTAATGATTCTATTCAATTTTAACCACAAACTTACTTGAACTTCTTCTAGAACCCCATGTGTTTTCATTGATGAAAATAATTCCATGACAGGTGTTATTTCTGTTGTCAGGAAGGAAATAATGCTCTGTCCCTATGAGAGAGAACAGTACATATAAATAGTAACCATCAGAACAATAATGGAATATAATTTAAGACTTAACGTTCTAAGATATACTTTGAGGGTGATAATAGAAGAGAGAATGAGAATGTCTGAATAAAGTGCATTTGGGTGTTATTACAAATATTAATGCCATCAGATGTCTGTGGAATCTCAAGACAGATAGATTGATTTCTGGAGACCAAAAACATCAAGGAATATGGAGATATGATGGGAAAGTAGTACTGAGGCAGATGATTACTCATGAAAAAACTGAATGGCAGAGCTGGCTTGATGGGCTGAATGGCCTGCTCCTGTTCTTAAATGGCTCCTTATATAATTGAGGAAACTCTCCTGATGATACAGTGAATTGATCCAAAGAACAGTCGAGTTATACACACAAGGTAGTTTCAGAACCAATTTGTTGATCTATGTTGGGTTAGTTCCTCTCAGCCAATACAACAGTAGGGTATAATTAGTCTCAGATTACAGGGGGGGGAAAATTGGAATTGGGTGTCAGGGTCAAGCTCAGCCGAGATGCCATTACCCCCTTCTCTATGGGGAGAAAATTCGTCAATTTTTGAAAAGCAATTTTTAAAATCTTTCAAAGACATAAGTACCACTGGCTAGGCAAGCCTATTCCTAATTGCCCTCGAGAAGATGGTGGTGAGCTGTCATCTTAAATGACTGCAATCCACATAGCATAGGCACATCCACAGCACTGTTAAGGAAGGAGTTCCAGAATTTTGATCCAACAGTGAAAGAACTGCTGATATATTTCCAAGGATGATGAGCATCTTGGAGGGAAATTACAGGTGGTGATGCTCACATGCATCTGCTTCCTTTGTCCTTCTAGGTGGTAGTGATCGTGGGTTACGAAGGTATTGTCGCGGGAGTCTTTGTGAATTGCTGTTATGCATCTTGCCGATGGCAGAAACTGCCACTGTGCATTGGTGGTGGTGGAGGAAATGGATGTTGAAGGTATTAGAAAGGGTGCCAATCAAATGGGCTTTTGTCCAGGATGGTGTTGAGCTTAGGGGAGTCAAGTCTGCAGAATTACCATCCTCTGACCTAATCTTAAAGTCACAATATTTATATGGCTGATCCAATTCAGTTTCTGCTCAATTCTAACCGCCAAGGTGTTGATAGTGGGGGTTTCAACCACTATTGCCATTGAACACGAAGGGCAAATGGTTGCATCCTCTCTTGTTGAAGATAGTCATTGCCTGGCTTTTGTGAGATGTGAATGTTATTTGCGATTTATCAACACAGGCAGGAATGTTGGATAGTTCTTGCTGCATATGAGCATGGACTGCTTCATATCTGAGGAGTTGCAAATGGTGCTGAGCATGGTGCAATCATAAGCAAGCATCCCCATTCTGATCTTATGATGGAGGGAAGGTCATTGATGAAGTGGCTGGAGATGGTTGGGCCTAAGACACTACCCTGATAAACTCCTGCAGTGATGCCCTGGGGCTAAGATGACTAACCTTCAACAACCGCAAACATCTTTCTTTGTGTTTGGCATGGCTCCAACCAGTGCCAAGTTTTCCACCTGATTTCCACTGACTCTAGTTTTGCTAGAACTCCATGATGTCATATTCTGTTAACTACTGCCTTGATGTCAAGGCAGTCACTCTCACCACCAGTTAGCTCTTGTTTGGACTAAGACTAGAATGAGGTAGGGAGTTGACTGGCTGTGGCAGAAACTGAGGGCCAGAGAACAAATTATTGCTGACTAATTGTCACTTGATAGCACTGTCAACAACTTCCATTACTTCACTGATGACCAAGAATAGAGTGATGGGATTGGCCGGGTTGGATTTGCCCTGCTTTTTGTGGATAGTAAGAAGTCTCACAACACCAGGTTAAAGTCCAACAGGTTTATTTGATAGTTTACTATCAGGACTTCAACCTGGTGTTATAAGATTTCTTACTGTGTTTACCCCAGTCCAACGCCGGCATCTCCATATTTTGTGGATAGGATATTGCTGGGTGAGAGCTGTACTGGATAGTTTGGCTAAGGGTGCAGCTAGTTCTGGAGCACAAGTCTTCAGTATTATTGCTGGAATGTTGTCAAGGCCCATAGTCTTTGAAGTATCCGGTGCCTCCAGCCATTTCTTGATATCACATGGAGTGAATTGAATTTGTTAAAGACTGGCATTTGTGATGCTGGGACCACAAGAGCAGGCCAGGATGTTGTTTGTTGACTCTCTCTAGGTTTCCCTACAGCACACAATATCCCTGAAAATAAGGACAGGAAACCTCTTCTTAGATCTCTCAATACAATTCTACAAACGATTGTTAAGAGGTAGCAAGGAACGGCGAGAGTGCTTCCAGTCTCGCTTCCTGCCATTTCCTCCCCTCCTGTGTAGAATTGCCTGTTTTTATTTTCTACCTCCTCCAATGCTTTAAGCCTGAAGGTGTAATTTCGGCTATCGCTAGATCCATTGCAAATCAAACTTACTTTGATAATAAATTTCTCAAATAGTTGGTTATTTTCCAATTCTAACCATTGCAGTAAACTGACAGGCAATTTACAATATTCCATGCTTCCTTTACAAAAAGTGATTAATAGTAAACTTAGCAACATAGAAATCCATGCTTGTCCATGGAAGATGAATATTGACAAAGGTTTCATAAATCACTTCTGATAGCAATTATTCTAAATTTAAACTGTCCATCAATTCAATTATTCAGTGAGACAGTCAAAAGAACTAAGTCAGTCAGACTTGGAGACAAGTAAACATCAGTTTAAATAAAACAATGAGTAGTTTAAACCCTCACAATTTAAAATCAAGAGAAGGTAAATAAAATGTCAAATATTTGAAAGACTAATAAAGGCAACACTTTGAATTTAATTACTATTCTCAGCAACACCTTTTATGATATTCTCCTACTTGACAGGAAACAAACTCTTTCTTTTCAAATAGATATGGTTTTGTAATAAAACATGTGCTGAACCACATTACATGGCAGATTCCAGAGCATCTGTAGCAACAACCTCCATGGAGAAGCTTGCGAATGGCAGGATGAAAGTCATTTATCACCAGTAGACTTGCTAATTTGTTCCCAAAGAATATTTTTTTTTCTGACAACAGCTAGGCTAAAGCAAACTCAGACAATCCAACCAGCACCAGTCATTTTTATTGCTTTTCTAAACACTGCTTGGTCCTCTCCCACAAACGTTCATATAGGAGCCTAAAGAACACGTTAGCAGACTTTCCAAAACTGGGGAATGCATACCAACATGTATGCTGTCCTCCTCCTCTTTCTTTCTCATGACTGATGTAAAGCAATTATAATTTAATATTCAGGTTGTTAAGCCATATAATGATGCCTGGAATTGCAGAGTAAATAGCTGTGATGTCTCCATTGTGTTTGGCATTGAATCACTATATATTTCACAATGTGCTCTGGGTGACCACAGTAGCACACTGGAGAGGTTTAATTTTCCAATTGCACATCAATACACCCAACAGCCATGCTGTGAAAATGAAGTTTCAGGTTGCCCTGGAGTTTCAGGGATTGAAGTCAGTGATCTTTTGGATGGTCCTTTCACAAGGTGTTTGCAGCTCTTGTAAAACTCCATCACGTTACAACGTTTAGGTGTAGTGCATTCGAGTGTGGCTACTTGCAGTCGATAGTGATGTAGAGTACTCAGCTACAGAACACAGCAGGACAATTGCTAATGTCTGAAACACTGATGCTGATATTCTTCAGTTGATATTTGCTTTTCTCTGGATTATATTTAACTCTTCTTTTCATCCTGACTGCTAACATTCTAGATCACTGCAGAAGATTAACATTCTCTATTTGTGCTTTCAAGCATTGGATAACTATTTTTGCTGTCATTGCCTTCAGGGTTCAGGGACTAATTGTAGATCTCTTACTATCACCCATTTGTGAAGAAATATCTCTGAAAAGGCTAGGATCATACAGCTGAAATCTTCTAGACTGCATGACTCAATTACCAAATCAACATTGAAGAATATGAACAGAAAGAAAGCTCCAATTGTAGGGTCTCCTCTCAGAAGAGGCCTGTATTTAACCAGCGATCACCATCCTGCTGTTTCCGGGTACCACTGTCTACAGGAAAAATCTTCGAAATAGACCCACATAGTTCAGGACTGGCTGTGGGGTTGATACATTTTGTAGATTAATAAATCAAATGGCACATTGCCTGCCCCCCCTGCTTTCTCCATTACTCCTAAATAGAAGAAATATAGACTCACTAATATTTCTCAATCATCTTGTGAATCATAAATACCTACTTAAGATACTGGTTAGTTTCTGTAAATTCAAGGTATGAAAATTATAATACAAATCATTTACTTATTCACATATTTAAACAGACTCACCTTATACATCCATATCCGTCCTTTCCTAATGATGTGAGTTAGTCTGTCCACACACAATCTGTGCAGAGGTAAGTAGAAACTCAGTTCGGTTTGAGGCAGTATCACTGACAGAGCATAAGTACTACGATCACCGTTCATGTTCCCATCAAATATCAATGAGATAATGATTACCCCTTTCTCCGAAAGTACAAAAAATTTGACGTCAATAGCCCCACTTTTGGCACTCCGAAGAATCTCTCCATTTAAGGTGTGGTTTGCCAAAAATGTTATTTCTCCATCACTTAGCAGCAGCTGTTCACATTTTGGAGCCCAGATGTGTCTCACTCTCGGACCAAGAATGTTGTCCCAGTAAGCAAAAGTAGCAGCCAGCAATGGTGATCCATTGTCCAAGGAAATCTCTGTTTTTGCAACAGCAGGAGATTGAGGTGGGCAGGCAGAAGACATTCTGCAGTTTAGCTGCCACTGATAAACGCATCAATCATTGAACATCTATAAGCAGTCCCTAGTAAAGAAAAATGAAATATACAGAAATCATTTTCCAATACAAATTAGGCAACAGTTAGAATTCCACAATCGTTCACCTGCCCAAAATATACCACTTATTTCCTCTGTCCAGACCCAGTCACTTCATCTTGACTCTTCCCATCTCTATCGCTCTGGATTCTTTGTTTCAACTCCTTCTCTAAATTCTCACTTCCTCCCACCCCTTAACTTGCAATCTCCCTCAATTTATATCTCCCCACCTCCCAATCTCCCTTGTTCACCCCTTCCCCCCCGTTTCCCTCTTCACAATTTCCCAACCCAGTCACACCGCACTACACCACCACCCCCCCCCAACCTCAAGTCTCTCCCTACTGCAATATCTCATGCCCCCAGTCTCTCTCCCTCTTTCTCATCTGGTATTATCTCCCCCCCTCGCCACCCGGCCACATTTCTTTCCCACAGCCCCACATCTTTCTTCCCCCTCCCCCAGCCCCCCACATCCCTGCCCCCCCCCAACCCTCCCACGTCCCTGCACCCCCCTCCCCAACCCTCCCACGTCCCCACCCTCCCCCCAACCCTCCCACGTCCCCGCCCTCCCCCCAACCCTCCCACGTCCCTGCACCCCCCTCCCCAACCCTCCCACGTCCCTGCACCCCCCTCCCCAACCCTCCCACGTCCCTGCACCCCCCTCCCCAACCCTCCCACGTCCCTGCACCCCCCTCCCCAACCCTCCCACGTCCCTGCACCCCCCTCCCCAACCCTCCCACGTCCCTGCACCCCCCTCCCCAACCCTCCCACGTCCCTGCACCCCCCTCCCCAACCCTCCCACGTCCCTGCACCCCCCTCCCACGTCCCCCTCCCCAACCCTCCCACGTCCCCCTCCCCAACCCTCCCACGTCCCCCTCCCCAACCCTCCCACGTCCCCCTCCCCAACCCTCCCACGTCCCCCTCCCCAACCCTCCCACGTCCCCCTCCCCAACCCTCCCACGTCCCCCTCCCCAACCCTCCCACGTCCCCCTCCCCAACCCTCCCACGTCCCCCTCCCCAACCCTCCCACGTCCCCCTCCCCAACCCTCCCACGTCCCTCCCATCCCCTCATTGCAACCCCCCTCATCCCTCTCCCCACACCCGCTCTCACCGTTTTCTCCCTGTCCCTCTCTCTCTCTCTCTGGTTTATTTCTCTCTATTTCGGGATCACTGTCAACAGGAACCGTCAACGTCACATCCGGGTCCCCAGAGGGGGCGGGGCTAACGGTGTTAACGGCTCCGGGTTTTGGGCGGGGCCCGGGGGCGGGGCGGGGCCGGGCCGGGGGCGGGGACCGGGGGGCGCGGTGCGGAGGTCGTGAACGTGTCCGGGGTCCGGGGTGCGGGTGGGGGCTGTGACCCCCGGGCCGTGTCCCTGCGGCCTGCCCTCACTCGGGCCGCCGGGCTGGGGTGTTCCCTGAGGCGGGGGGACCCGCTGTGTGTGTCTTTGCCCGGCCGGGAAATCCAGCCGTGCCTCAGTATTGTCCCCACCCCGGGGGGGGGGGAGTGTTCATAGTGTCACAACCCCGTTACACTGACACTAATCAGTCTCACCACACCAGGGTTAAAGTACAACAGGTTTATTTAGAATCTCCAACTTTCGGAACATAAGAAATAGGAGCAGGAGGAGGCCATTCAGCCCTTCGAGCCTGCCCCGCCATTCAATAAGATCATGACTGATCTGAAGTGGATCAGTTCCACTTTCCCGCCGTCTCCCCATAACCCTTAATTCCCCTGTCTATCGGAAACCTATCTACCCGTGACTTAAAAATATTTAGCGAGGCAGCCTCCACCACTTCAACGGGCAGAGAATTGCAGAGATTCACCACCCTTTGAGTGAAGAAGTTCCTCCTCAACTCCGTTCTAAACCGCCCCCCCCCCCCCCCACCGAGGCTGTGCCCTCTAGTTCAGAGTGTTGCCCCTTCATCACCTGATTCCAAATCCCTCATGATTCCAAATAAAGCTGTTGGACTTTAACCTTGGTGTGGTGAGACTTCTTACTGTGCCCACCCCAGTCCAACACCAGCATCTCCACCTGGCGACACTAATGAAGTTAGTGTGAAAATCCCCTAAAGAGGTGCTGTTGTGGGGGGAGCAAGGTAGCAAAGTGGTGGAATGAGTCGGCATAGCGCGTCCCACATCCTCAACATGTCTTAAACATCATCTTCCAGCTAATTAAATACTTCTTGACATGCAGCCACTTTAAAATGTGTTTATTAGTGTCACAACTAGGCTGACATTAACACTATAATGAAGTTACTGTAAAAATCCCCCCAAATGCCACACTCAGGTATCTATTTGAGTGTGCTGAGGGAGAATTTAGCACCTAACCAGCACGTCTTTCAGATTGTGGGAGAAACCCACACAGACATAGGGAGAAAATGCAAACTCCACACAGACGGTGACCCGAGGCCAGAATTGAACCGGGGTCCCTGGCGCTATGAAGTAGCAGTGCACCATGTTGTCATGTAGAAATCAAGGCAGCCAATTTGCACACAGTATCTTCCACAAACAGCAATGTGATATCAACTAGATCATGTTCAAGACCGCAAGAAACTACAATGGCTTGTGAACGTGCCCCAGTACATCACTCAAACCAGCCTCCCATCCACTGACTCTGTCCGCATATCCAAACCGGCCAATTACTGCCCAAGCAGTTTACTCTCGATCATCAGTAAAGTGATGGAAGGGGTCATTGACAGTGCTATCAAACAGCACCTGCTCAGCAATAACTTGCTCAGTGACGCCCAGTTTAGGTTTCACCAGGGTCACTCAGCTGCTGACCTCATTCTTGGTTCAAACGTGCACAAAAGGGCTGAGTTCCAGAGGTGAGGTGAGAGTGACAGACCTTGGCATCAAGGCCGCATTTGACCAAGTATGGCATCAAGGAGCCCTGGCGAAACTGGAATCAATGGGTATCAGGAGGCAAACTCTCCGCTGGTTAGAGTCGTACATAGGAAGACGGGTCAGTTATCTCAGTTTCAGGACACCTCTGCAGGTGTCCCTCAGGGTGGTGTCCAAGGCCCAGCAATCTTCAGCTGCTTCATCAATGACCTTTCCCCCATCATAACGTCAGAAATGGGGATGTTTGCTGCTGAGAGAGAGTGTGTGTGTGAGAGAAAGTGTGTGTGAGAGTGAGAGTGCACAATGTTCAGCACCATTTGCGACTCCTCAGATACTAAAGCAGTTCATGTTCAACTGCAACAAGTACCCAGACAATATCCAGGCTTGGACGGACAAGTGGCAAGTAACATTTGCACCACACAAATGCTAGGCAATGACCATCACCAATAAGAGACACTCTAACCACTGCCCCTTGACAATCAATGGTGTAACCGTTGCTGAATCCCCTACTGTCAACATCCTTGGGTCAACCCTCAGAACATGGACTGTGGTGATTCAAAAAGGCAGCTCACCACTACCTTGAGCTGTGGCTAGAAAATTAGTCACGGTAGTGGCTCTGAAAAGATGAGAAATTAAATATAAAATATAATTCTTTCTAAGCCATTGGTGATAAGAACATGAGAACCAGGAGCAGGAGTGGGCCATTTGGCTCCTCGAGCCTGCTCCGCCATTCAATAAGATCATGGCTGATCCTTTTGTGGACTCAACTCCGCTCACCCATCTGCTCACCATAACCCTTAGTTCCTTTACTGTTCAAAAATTTTATATATCTTTAACTTAAAAACATTCAATGAGGTCGGAGTCACATGCAGACCAGACCAAGTAAGGATGGCAGATTCCTTTCCCTGAAGGACATTAGTGAACCAGATGGGTTTTCCTGACAATCAATAATGGTTTCATGGTCATCAATTCCCAATTTTTTTTATTGAATTCAAATTCCACTATGTGCTGTGGCTTGATTCAAACATGAGCTGAGTTTCTGGATTAATAGCCTAGTTATAATACCACTAGGCCATGGCCTCCTCAAGTTTATTTATTAGTGTCACAAGTAACTTTAGATTAACATTGCAATGAAATTACTGTGACAATCCTCTAGTCGCCATACTTTGGCACTTGTTCGGTTACACTGAGGGAGAATTTAGCATGGCCAATGAACATAACCAGCACATCTTTTGGACTGTGGGAGGAAACCGGAGCACCCAGAGGAAACCCACGCAGTTATGGGGAGAATGTGCAGACTCCATACAGACAGTTACCCAAGCGAGAATCGAACCTAGGTCCGTGGTACTGGGAAGTAGCAGTCCTAATCACTGTGCCACCGTGTCACCCATTATTCGTCAGAGACTTAACAGTGGAAAAACCTTCCATTGATATAACTATGCCAACAATTATAAAGGGGACCAAGGGGTGAAAATACATTATCATATATTATTTTTAATTTCCTGATCATTTCTGTAATGTTTGGCTAATGGTCACTTTCTGCGCTATTCCATTCTAGGGTCTTCAGTTATTGCTTGACTTAAATAATACTTGCTGCTTATAAAATCATTCATTGAGGTGAACAGTTAGATGACTAATTCCAAGGTTTAGTAAATTATACGTGTACTTATAATCTGTTTTATCAGTTAATGCTAATTCGTCCCTTTTACACCAGCAACTGGAAAACTCCAATTAGTTCATTAGTACTTAAGTTTTATTAAATTGAAATGAAAATATAGAAACATAGAAGATAGGAGCAGGAGGAGGCCATTTGGCCCTTTGAGCCTACTCCGTCATTCATTACATCATGGCTGATCATCCAACGCAATAACATGATCCTGCTTTCTCCCCATAACATCTGATCCCATTCACCCCAAGTGCTATATCCAGCTGCCTCTTGAATAAATTCAATGTTTTGGTATCAACTACTTCCTGTTGCAATGAATTCCACAGGCTTATCACTCTTTGGATGAAGAAATGTCTCCTCACCTCTATAACTGCAGGAATAGACAAGGAAACAATCATATATTATTAATGCAATTACAATTTAAAATTCTCCGTAATGCTATTATTTTGTAAGGAGCTCATGAAAAGACTTGCTCTTTAAGAAGGTAGTTTTTTTAAGTCATAGATGTATTGCTTGACTATTGACACAAGGTGGAACTACAGTGCAAGACTACAGATATGTTACACTTTGCTGTAGTACATGATTCTACTCATTGAGTGGCCTTTTGCAAAAATTAGTTTTTACAAGCTAAACTCTACTGAAACAGTAAAGGAAACTATTGAAGAATAGCATGGATATGTGCACAATCAAGTGTACTGAACTTACTTGCTTGAATCGTGTGAGAGTATGTGAGCCAGTAAATTGTGGATATTTATCTTGAAACATATACTGTGATACTATGAAATTAGAACAGAAATTAGGCCAAGAACAGTGAAAATTAATTGTCAAGTTTGTAACATAATTTTGCTGAACCGCAGTTTGATGCAGTTTAGAGTAGTGGCTGCCTGGAATTTGTTGCTGGGGGAGATAGTGGAAACAGATACACTAGTGATTTTTAAGGGGCATCTTTAAAAGTACATGAATAGGATGGGAATAGAAGGATACAGTCCCCGGAAGGGTAGAGGGTTTTAGTTAAGTTGGGCAGCATGGTCGGTGCAGGCTTGGAGAGGGGGAAGGGTCTGTTCCTGTGCTGTAATTTTCTTTGTTCTTTGTTCACTGGCATAGGGTGGCCAGCTACACAGTTAGAAGTAATTGCAGGACTGATGGGTTTACATGTGAAGGTAATAGTCTCCCTGAAGAGGCAGAGCATTCTTTGGCACTGAACCTCAGGCATGTTCAGGTAGCATGACCGACAGACATTCTCTCTTCCACCTTCTTCCGTTGGGAAAAAGATACAAAAGTCTGAGGTCACGTACCAACTGACTCAAGAACAGCTTCTTCCCTGCTGCTGTCAGACTTTTGAATGGACCTACCTCACATTAAGTTGATCTTTCTCTACACCCTTGCTGTGACTGTAACACTACATTCTGCACCCTCTCCTTTCCTTCTCTATGAACAATATGCTCTGTCTGTATAATGTGCAAGAAACAATACTTTTCACTGTATGCTAATACATGTGACAATGATAAATCAAATCAAATCAAATCAAAATTCCTGCCTGTAGAATCTGTCTGCTGGTTAAGGGCCCATTCTCCACATCCTTACATTTTGCATTTCCTGCTGACCTGTTCTCCTGGCTGTGCCTCTTGTTCTGCAGGCCCTACTCTGGGACACTACCTGTAGCAGCTGGCCTCCTCTCCCTTTTGGCCCTCTCTTCTTTTGAGGAGGTCTCTCCAGCAGAGTAGACAATCCCCATTACACAGACAGTCACACTGGTTTCTGGACTGGAGGGGCTTATTGACAGAGGGCTTCTGAAAACACTGAGAAATCAGAGAATTCTCCAGAACCACGCAAATTCCAGAAACTACCTAAATATCAGCTCTAAACCATATCTTCTCATGCATCCCATTGGACATCCAGCAAAAGAAAAGATATTGATGTTAATAGTTGATTTTTCTCCTTAGTACAGCGTACTTACCACAGATTTCTGAGTCATCCATTCATGTTGCCATCCACTTAGTTTAGGTCATTAACAAATATTATGAACAGGAGCAGCTAAGGAAAGATTCCCAGGAGATTTCTTTGGTTGCAGCTATATAATTACAGCTTTTGAAATTGGTAACAATACTCCAGTTTCCTATTACCTTGTCAATTAATAATTCAATCTGTAATTTCATTTTGGATTCCATCTGCCTTCATGTTAGACAATTCTCTAGGAAGCAACCATGTCAGATGTTTCCTGACGTTACTGTTCTACCATTAAGGGCTACACGGCTGCCTCACAGCTCCAAGGCTCTGGATTTGATTCCCAGCTTGGGTCACTGTCTGTATGGAGTTTACATGTTCCCCTCGTGTCTGCATGGGTTTCCTCTGGATGCTCCAGTTTCCTCACACTATCCAAAGATGTGCAGTTTAGGTTGATTGGCCATGCTAAATTGTCCCTTAGCCACAGAATCATAGAAACCCTGCAGTGCAGAAAGAGGCCATTTGACTCATCGAGTCTGCACCGACCACAATTCCAACTGGACCCTACCGCCATATCCCTACATATTTATCCGCTAATTCCTCTAACCTACGCATCTCAGGACACTAAGCGGCAATTTTAGCATGGCCAATCAATCTAACTCGCGCATCTTTGGGCTGTGGGAGGAAACCGGAGCACCCGGAGGAAACCCACACAAACACGAGGATAATGTGCAAACTCCACATTGACAGTGATCCAAGCCGGGAATCGAACACAAGTTTATAAAAATTGAGTTCCAAGCTGATCTGGAAAACCACCATGCACCTGCAACTCCCTGTTAAACCTCACCGCCCTTGATTACATTTATTAGCTGTAACTATCTTGGAGATGGAACAGAGCTGAGGCTATTTGACGGCTGGTTGTTGGAGGTAAGCAGTAATGTGATTAAATCTCAGCAATCTGTCCTTCCAGAATTGGCAACCTTATGTTGTGTGTCAGTCACTGAACAGCAATCAGAAACAGGGATCCTGGTCAATTATTCTTTCTTTGATGACTGAAGATTTTTGAGATGATTTTGACTCATTCCTGACCCCCGACAAGCATTTATTTAAATCAGGCCTTAAACCTGGGATCTTCCTAGCTTAATGCTATTTACCTCAGGGCTGTTGAATAGGCAGACTTCTTGAATATGGTCTCACCTATGCAAATGCCCTAAACTTTTTCAGTACCATAAAACAAAATTTGTTTATTTCATTCTGAGTTGCAAAGTGCATTCTGTACAACCCTACAAATTTACAAAAGGGTGATTATTTTCCGTCTTCCAATGCTGAAAGTGATGCCATTCCACAGGCAACAACAGCCCTTCAATATCTCAGCTGATTATATGTCAGCCCAGAGATGACAGGCCAAGCAAATCTTGCCCAAAAGACTTGCATTTATATATCACAACCTCAGGACATCCCAAAGCACTTTACAGCCAATTAACAATTGTTTTGTTGTATTTTCACCGTCGTAACATTGGAAATGGTGGAATGGGAATCACACACACCAAACTCTGCCTTAGAGATAATAACGTTACCACTGAGTGATAGCTAGCTCATGGGCTGCGTGAATTTAGTGTCTGTGGAAACTATCAGCAGGGGTTCCCTGGGTAGTGACCATGTCTAAGTTGTCTCTCTCTCTTGCCTAGCAGTTATGAAAATAATACTAATATCTGCAATTACAGCATTGCTGGCTTGTTTCCGTGTAGAAATGCAGAGATTTTTAGGGATGGGAAAAAGGAAATATTTCCACATGGCATTACAAAGATTCAGAATCCACTCATTCTTATTATATAAGGAAATACTGAAGTAAGCAGTGGAAAAAAACAGGATAATAAAATGTTTCGAACCTGTCCCAGAAAGTTTTTTGAACAGAAATATTTATATTCATGGATCGGATGCTCTGTACCACTCTGTAGAGTATTATGGCGAAGAACAGGACCAAAAACTAATAAAACTTTGAACATCGCCATCCCAGGCACTCCATTAACATAAGATAAAAAGCAACTTACCTTGGAATGCTGGTAATCTGAAATTGACACAGAAAGTGCTGAAAATACTCAGCAGGCCTGATAGTTTCTATGGAGAGAGAAACAAAAGTTTTAGGTCTGACGTGACTCCCTCAGAGCTGAATGGAGGTAGAGATCTGATGAGTTATATGCCATTGAAAAGGGGGAGGGGAGGAAAAATGAAAGGGAACCTCTGGGATAGGGTAGAATCTGGGTGAGATTAAATGACTGAACTGTTCTGGAACAACAAGTAAAGGGAGTAACAATGGTTATAGTAAAGGAGAAAGGAGCCTGGTAAACTCAATTGGTTAAATGATGACTAAGAGAACCCTATTTGCATTTCTGGAAGGGAGGGAGGAAGGTGATAGAGTGAGAGCAGAAGTATTGGAAATGGGTCAGGCACAGTTGAGGGCCCTGTCACATAGTTAGGGCAGGTAGTGTGGAATCCTCGGTTGAGAATAAGGGAGGACATTAGCAGAAGTGCTGTGTGAAGTTGCATCATTGGAGCAAATGTGACTGGGACAGAGAAACTGGGAAAATGGAATGGAGCCCTTCAAGGTGCAGCGTGTGAGGAAGTGTGGTCAAGGTAACTGTAAGAATCAGTGGGCTTATAATGAATAATAATGAGCAGGCTATTGCCAGAAATGGAGACAGAGAAACTGAGAAAGGGAAGGAAAATGTCAGAGATAGACCATGTGAAGGTGAGAGAAGGGTGGAAATTGGATACAAAGTTGATGAAGTTTCTCAGTTCCAGCCGAGAGTAGAAATGGCACAGGTACACTCATCAGAAAAAGAGGTTAGGAACACTAACACTACCTCTTGTTATCTTCTTGGTATGAAGGAGGTGACAAATGTGATAAAATGCATTTACATCTGAAGATATAAAGCAACAGATTGTTTCCGTGACTCATTTTCAATCGTATCCAGTTCAGAGTCATTTTGTGAAAATGACCCTGGTTGTTAAATTATTAGCTATCATACCCAACACCTATCTTAGTCTTCTATAGAAAGGTACACTTCAAATTATTTATTAGTCTTTATCTTAAATGATCTTTTAAATAAACTCCAGATCATAACTGTTCAGAACAGTTCCGTTTTTTTCCCATGCGGAGCCTGTTTTTCTCACAGGAGTTGCACATAGTTGTGTCACAGTAAGAAGTCTCACAACACCAGGTTTATTTGAAATTAACAGTTTTCAGAGCGCTGCTCCTTCATCAGGTGGGTGGCATTGAAGACATTTTCTTTCTTTGGACTCACAGGGAAGCGTCACCACTCACCTTACGAAGGAGCAGCGCTCTGTAAGCTTGTGACTTTAACCTGGTGTTGTGAGACTTCTTACTGTGCCCATCCCAGTCCAACGCTGGCATCTCCACATCATTGTGTCACGGTAGAAGTTGTCTGTAAATGTTCATTATAATTCGGTAGCTATTTTCAGTTGGTCAATGAAGTTCAGCAGCAAGAACTATTTCTCTTTAAACTGAAATCCCAGTTGCCCTGCACTGTTAATGGAATAAGCTTTTATTCCAATAGGAAAATCTTCAGTTCAGAATACCTTGTGAAAACTCCTTGGCTCTGCAGGTATCACTGAACAAATCTTTTTGTATATTACAATGTTATAATGCTCAATTCTTGCTATGATCCTTGTTTCTCACTACACCATGGAATTACTTATCCCACAATCGAAGTACATTATTAGGATTTCTCGTTATAAGGTCGACATGGTGGTTAGCAGTGGGACCTGGGTTCAATTCCAGTCTTGGATGACTGTCTGTGTAGAGTTTGCATGTTCTCTCTGTGTCTGTGTGTATTTCCTCTGGGCGCACTGGTTTCTTCCAACAGTCCAAAGATGTGCAGGTTAGGTAGATTGGCCATGCTAAGTTGTCCCAGGATGTATAAGTTAGATGGATTAGCCATAGTAAATGTGGTTACAGGGAGAGGCCCAGAGTAAGATACTCTGTCAGAGAGTCAGCACAGACTCGAGGCTGAATGGGATTCTATGATTACAAAGCTGTCAGGTATTAGCCCTCTCAACATAAGTCTATGTACTATTATAAAAGTATTAAGCTAGTTGCAGAACTGACCTTCTAGAACTATCTGTTGTTAAATCAGACTGTAGTAAGGTTACCCCACCCAATGGGTCCAATCTTGGGTTTTGACGAAGAGCCATTAACACAAACCATTAACTCTGGTTCTCTCTCCACAGATGCTGCCAGGCCGGCTGAGTATTTCCAGCATTTTCTGGTTTCATTTCAGATATCCAGCATCCATGGCATTATTGTATTGCCAAAGTGTACAGGGTGGATTTTGTTCCTTCACTTATGCTCCAACATCTGCTGAAAACAGCTTTGCCTGGTGGCAGTTCTTTAACAGTATCAAAGTTGTCAGTTCTAATGACCAGTTGCATCCCACACATTAACCTCATTTCTCTGAAATGCTGAATGACGTGCTCTGCATCTCCAGCACTTCCTTTTTAAACTGCAAATGTTTACACTACAACAACAACATTTATTTTAAACACAAACATTTTTTAAATGTTAATACTGTGGCTAGCCATCCAGCTGGAACTGTGAGTTATTATACTCGTCTGTAGAAATGGTGAAGAACCCTGTAACGGATGAATGATGTGAGATGTTGCAGGAAGGGGATAAAGATTTAACCTCTGGATGGTACCAAAGTGAAATCCATCAATCAGACTTGATGTTCATTTGCATGTTACTTCTGGCCAGCTGGCTATTTGTACATAAAGAGCCTGTCAGTGTCCTCAGCCAGGTACTAAAGACTGAAGAGATTCCCCAGGAGGATTAAAATGACAGCTGGTTAAATACCACCACATATCCATCCAGATTGCTTATCATCAGAAGGGCAGAAGTTAACTTCAGTCTCTCCTATATTCGCCCCCTTCAGAAGCATTCTGACATTGTCATCTCATTACCAGTGATAGCACACTGTCATTAAGCCCTTGTTAAGGTGATACATAGCCCCCATCTGAGTTCTAAAGATGATCACAGCCAAAGAACCTCTGCAACCCCCTCTGGTACACTGCCTGCCTGCTTTATACCAGTTTCCACTTCCTGCTGTAAAATGAGCCTTTAAGGAACTGCTCGAATCTCGCATAATGGAGAAGGAAAACACAGAATGGAAACACTGCCAACTTGGGTATAAAAATTTTGCAAATCAAGGAAACACAAGGAGCAAAGTAATGAAAGAAAAAAGAAAAGGAATTTGTGCTAATTCGGTAATTGCAAAAATATTAGAAAAAAAACATAAATGAAGAATAAGATCAATACATCTTTAAATGGAAAGAGGTGAGAGGTAAATTTCAGATCAGTTGTACCACTGAAGCCTTTCACCAACGTTATGATTCCCATAGAGACTGATCACTTTTTAAAAGGGGTTTGAATCTCCAGTGACCGAGAGCGGAAAATGGAGGTATAAATATAGAATTGCTTCAATGAATGTTTTTCGAACTGGGAGATGGTTTGCTGTGGTGTTCCCCAAGGATAAACTTTGGCTCTATTAGATTTTTCAATTTTTGTAAATTACCTTGACTTGAGTGTTGGGAGCAGCTTTATAAAGTTTGCGAATGATACCAAACTTGTCAATGTAATGGCTAGGAATATGAATAGTTATAGACTTTGGTATTCCGGGAATGAAAGACTTGATGTACGAGGAGCGTTTGAAGACTCTGGATCTGTACTCAATGGAGTTTAGAAGGACGAAGGGGGGATCTCATTGAAACTCGCAGAATACTGAAAGGCCTGGATAGAGCGGACATAAAGAAGACGTTTCCATCATTGGGACTGAGGGCACAGCTTAAAACTGAGATAAGAAGGAATTTCTTCAGCCAGAGGGTGGTGAACCTGTGGAATTCATTGCCACAGCAGGCTGTAGAGGCCAGGTCATTGAGTGTACTTAAAGCAGAGACAGATGGGTTTTTGATTGGTAAGGGGATCAAAAGTTATGAGGAAAAGGCAGGAGAATGGGACTGAGAAACTTGTCAGCCAAAACCTGATAGTGGAACAGACTCAATGGGCTGAATGGCCTAATTCTGCTGCTTTGGCTTATTGTCTTATGATCTTATGACAAGCTTGTGAAAATGGGTGGAAGCATCACAGGTAAAGTGGCTCAGTGTGAACTGTTGCCGTTAATGAGAACTAGTGTAGAATGACAATATCCTATAATTGGCACAATTAGAAATCTGTAGTTGAGCAGAGAGACAGTGGTGTTTGTATACAAAAAGCCTTAAAGGCAGGAAAAGTTGATGAGCATGTAGGTATTTAGTTTATAAATAGGAGCATACAGAATTTTTTTTTATTCATTCATGGGACATGGGCATCACTAACTGGCCAGCATTTATTGCCCATCCCCAGGCAATGGACAGAAAAGAGATCATTCTACAAGTCATAAATGACTGGTTAGACTGCAGTTGGAATATTGTGAACACGTCACCACACTTCAGGAAAGATCTAATCATCTTAGAATGTGAAGAGAAGAAGTTCACCAGGTTGTTACCAAGGTTAAGGGCCTTCAGTTATGAGGAGAGGTTAGGGCTGGATCAGGGAAGGTTCAGAGGTGACACAAAAAAGGTTTTCAAGGTGATGATAGATTTTGATAGAGGAGATAGAGAAAAACAAATCCTAATGAGGAGACCAACAACCAGAACTCAGAGGTATAAAAACATCAGAAGACCTAGCGGGGAGATGAGAAGAAATTTCTTCCCCTCAGAAAGTATTTGGTGTTGGGGACAGGTTAGGTTAGAGAAGATTTTAAACCATTAGGTATTTAAGACACTGACAGAACTAGAAGCTTTGAGTTAAATGACTCTAAATCAGAATTATAAACTAATGCACATGTGAATGCAGTAAGAGATTTAAAACAAGTGATTATTATTTAAATGCATATTGTGATATTTTAAATATATTAACTGTATTTTCATAAAGTGGTTTTGCACTTTAGCCAAGGGCAAGCTGTCACAAGGCATGATGCTACAGGGATTTTCAGACAGAACCACATTCTTAGGAAACAATGAAAGCTCAGAAAGTGCAAATTCTTATCAACAAGAATTGCTAGATGTAAGGTTCTCAGGGCTGCTTATGGATAGAGTGAATTCACTCTCCAGATAAGACAATGCCTTCTCAGATGTGAGAATGTGCATTAGCCTGATATAGCCAGTGACATGGTGGGAATATTAATTTTGACCTCAGCGTCTGGTGTTGCTAAGCAATAGAGGAAGTCGAGTCAGCAATACGGGAGAAAGCATCCGGGTTCCACACACCAATGCAAACCCATCATGTGAGAGGGTAAAATACAATTGGCTGAAGTATATGACAGATGTTATTAATGATTTAAGTATATTGACGATGATTGATTCAAAGCTCTTCAAAAGCAGGAGAATTTGATAAGAAAAATGTATAATTGATCTACCCTAAGCTGTACATGTCAGAGTTTATTGGAGGTGTCAGGCTGCTCTATGTCTGGCAGGACCTAGAACTCTGTCCATGCAATTCGCTGGTCAAATAAAAGATACATCTTTAAACTGGGACACTGGCTTTCGTGAGTCTTTGTATTGGCTGAAGTTTCAGTGATACCTGGCCACTTCGCACACTCTGCTAACAGTTGGGATCAGGAAGTCTTGGACTAAGAATAGCAAAGCAATTCACCCCCAAAAGCTTGTTTTAATTTATGCACTTTGGAAAGTCGGGGAGGTGCACTTTGGAAACAAAAATATACAGTTAACAATTCCCTAGCCGAATTGGTGGTTCAAATTTAAATGCAAATGGTGATGCTGGTGTCAATAATTAAATTATATTTCAGCCTACTCACACGTGAAATCAAAAGCAGTTGGTTGATTGAAGATGATGATATGATTAATGAACAATAAAACCACTGATCTGAGAGAAATGTGTTCTGCTGTTCAGAATCGACACCTTCATTTTATAGAAATATCAAGGTGACTTTTGCAGGCAAAATGTATCGGACACATAACAACAGAGGCCAATAGCAGAATTGTAGCTTTGCCTGTTTCCTTTCTCGAAGAAATGAAAAGTAAATGTGCAAAAACAATGGTTTTGGTTCCTCAGAATTAAAATAATGGGCTGAAATATCAAATGGTAATGACATCAGTCAGTTTACAATCCTCAATATTCCTGGGGACATTGCTGAAGCAAGCTGGACCCAGAACAAGAATTAGGAGAGACAACAAGGCAAATGCGTTAAACTTAAAGGATCCTTTAAATCTCCACAAATTCGCAGTGCCAAATTCACGTAAAAATGAGTAAATCTCACTGTTTTTTTCTCAATGGGATTTTCAAAATGAATCTCCCACACTCTGTGCAGTGCGGAGTGCAGGAGCGTGAATGTAATTGAAAAACTGTAGGTTGTGCCTATTCACACCCAAGAAGCCAGCAGCATAGCACTGAGTGGGCCATTGCGCATGTGCCAATCTGTCAGACCTGCACTGCCAGACTCCCGATCACTGACTAGATCAATTGCAACACCCCATCACTGGCTGTGCAACCCCCCCACCCACCATCTGATCGCTGGTTTCCTGTACATGCAGCCTAGATCCCACCCCTTCCCCCACACCCCAACCTGCCTCAGTCCCCCCTCCTATTCTCCCGATTCCCCTTCGCCCT
Organism: Carcharhinus amblyrhynchos; assembly: GCF_965287045.1. Taxonomy (NCBI): domain Eukaryota; kingdom Metazoa; phylum Chordata; class Chondrichthyes; order Carcharhiniformes; family Carcharhinidae; genus Carcharhinus; species Carcharhinus amblyrhynchos. The sequence continues at coordinate 1,879,676 of NC_137328.1, forward strand.
GGCAAGTAAGACGGCCCACCACCTTAGTGTTCAGTCCCCGACACTGGCCTCCGTCCCCCGTCAGCAAGCCCGAGTGCAGAGTGGCAGCAGGACCTCCCTCCTCCACCCGAGAAGCACCCGCCCTCCCCCATTAGGCCCCTGATGGAGAGCGCAGTGGACTGGGAGAATCGCCCCCAATATGGTGGATGTTCTTCAGGGTGGAGCTGAAACAGTTCAAACTCCGCTGAAGAAGAGGGGCTGTACAGGAGAATGGAGTCAGGTGGCTGAGGGCATGAATTGGGAGAGTTGCAGATGTCAGGTGGGATGAATCCTGGAGGGATTTGTAAATGAGAAAGTGGATTTTGAATGTAATATATTGTGGCACTGGGGGCCAATGGAGCTCAGAAGGCACAGAGGTGAAAGGTGAGGGGGGGGCATGGTTCAGGGCAGAATTGAGTGGGAGATTTTGGACCGGTTCGACTTTGTGCAACCCTGGAGGTTTGTGAGGAGGTCACTGTAGAATTCGAGTCTGAAGAAAACAAAATAATGATGGGAGATTAAGCCAGGGGAGGGGGTGGTGAAGTGCATTAGATTGCCAATTTTATGAAAATGTGTTAGTGAAGTTCATATACACATCAAAACTGATACATGCCTGTGAATTGTGCCATTAAAGGACAACAGCCAAGAATGGAATATTAGAAATACTCTCATGTTGAATTTTTTTCCCCATATTTATTAGATCCCCTTATCCTTCTCCATTCCACTGAATACTAACCTGGGATAGAATTTTCCCATTTCTGCACAGAGTGCTGGCTGAGGCAACAAAACCAGTGTGCAGCTCACCGACTGAGCAACTGCCTTTCCTCATCATATCCTGCAGCACTCTGTAAAAAAAAACTGAAGCCCACACCATCTCACTGGCAGGATGAGGCTGGAAAATATTGGGATGCCTCCTTCTGATCTCTATTAAGTAAAATAGGACACCCTCCTCATGCACATGGAGAACCCTTGGGTCCTTCAAGCCCCCCCTGCCCCCAACACATAGACATCGGGAACCCCTCCCAGTGGAGCTCCCCGGAGGGGCCTCCTGGCACTACACCAGAGCCTCCAGGCATGGCCAGGGTGATGGGCTCAGTGCAGTGTCAGGGTACCTGGAGTCAGTGCCAGGCTGCTGGGACAATGCTAGGAGAGTAAGGTCCATCATGTCCTTCCCCCAACTCCCCCCATGGGGTTATATTTACCTACGCGGGGCTTCCCTCCACCTGATACACGTTTTATAAAAAAACAGTTGTAAACATGGCTGATGTGACATCACAGCAGTGAGGGGGGAATTCCAAACATTGGGGCACGTTAGGTGGAGAAGCCCACTAATGATATTTAAATATATTGAAATGAGGTCCCTGACCTTCCTGGGCGGAGACCTCATTACATCAGTGGCGGAGGGGAATGGAATATCAAAAAATGAGATCTCGTTGGCATGATTCTCATTTTCCAGCTATTGTGACACTTTGCACCCATGTCGCATCTTACTTGTGACAAATGCCAGGTGCAAAATCCCCACCCTAGTTTTTCAAGTCCGTCGTTAATGCCACATCTTCATATATCAAGTATCAGCATTGCGTGTTTTGTGTTGCATTTTTTTCCCATCATCATGGGGTGCTGAAAACTTCACCCAGTACTTAAATCTTGCACAAATTTATTATCACATCCTTCTTCACCTTTGTATCAATGTCACGATGTAAATCCAATGTTCCTTTTCCCCTTTTCCACTCCAGAATCCTGTTTCCAAAAGATTTGTGTTCTTAGGTTGTTTGTTACTCCAACTTGGAAATGTTACCACAAAAGTTATGTCTCTCCATGTCTGCTCCACAGGTCGAACAAAGCATCAAGCCAACATTGATCGGGAGTTACAAGGAACTGACTAGAATTAAAACCCAAACTGAATATTGACCTGAGGGTCACACTGAAGACCAGATTTTACAGGAATAAGTTATAGATAACCAAAGAAAAAGAATCAAAAAGTTCTCAAGCCATGTGATCTTGAATGAACTGGCATGAATAGTCTTGGCAAGTACGGTGGCACAGTGGTGAGCACTGCTGCCTCACAGCATCCTGGGTTCAATTCCTAGCTTGGATCACTGTCTGCGTGGAGTCCAACAAGTTTATTTGGTAGCACACTCACCTGATGAAGGAGCAGTGCTCTGAAAGCTCGTGCTACCAAATAAACCTGTTGGATTTTAACCTGGTATTGTCAGACTTCTTACTGTGCCTATCCCAGTCCAACACTGGCATCGCCACATCATTTTTCCTATGTCTGCGGGAGTTTCCTCCCACACTCCAAAGATATGTGGGCTAGGTGGATTGGCCATGCTAAATTGCCCCTTAGTATCAGGGGGACTAGCTCGGGTTACGGGGATAGGGCCTGGGTGGGATTGTGGTCAGTGTAGACTCATTGGGCCAAATGATTCCTTCTGAACTGTAGGATTCTATGATTTTAAAAAAACAATGAATGGTCGACCTGGAGGGTGAAGGGTGTTCACTACTCAGTAAAAGCTTCAATTGATCAATGTCCATGGAAAAGGAGAGACAATCAACAGATGTGGCTGGCACAAGAAAAGATTCCTCACACAAAAATATAATGATGAAAATCATGAACAAATGATTCAAAAACAAGTTTGGGCAGCCATGGAAAATAAACTTTCAACCAATGTGACAAATACAACAACATTCCAGTCAGTCCGATAGATTGTGAAAACTGTGAGCTTTATTACAAATGACATTCTTCTGAATTTAGGAATCTCAAATGTAATCCAGATCTTATTTTCCACTCCTTGGAAATAAATCCTTGCCCATTGTTTCTTTTCAAATAATTAACTGATTCACAATGGCTGAGCTTATCATAATTTTGGCATCTATACAAAACTGGGACCACATAGTGCACATTGTAGAATATACTTGGCAGATAAATCAAAGTTGTTTCTAGCTATGAGGCAACAGAGAAACCAGGAAGGAAAGAAGACAAAACACAAAGGTAAAACCTGATTATTGCTGAGAAAAGACAATCATGCTATTGAAGCTTTTCATCTTGCACTCAGCAGGACAGATGCAAGAATCCCAAATTTCAAAGGCAGCAATTGTTTATACTGCATGAGAAAAGCTGGCATGTCAACTCTGATTGGTTGATATGTTGCCATGGCAAATGCACCATGAATTCTTCTACTCCATGCTTTTGTTTATTCAAAGACGGTGCAATATCTGGACCTATTCTTTTTTCCTACGAGGACAAGCCCCTGTATGAGAATATAAATGAGAGACAATCTAGGTAATGTGAGTTCCATTGCAAGCCCAACTAATCATCTTAATTTGGTTGTTAGTGTAATTCTTAGCACATTCAGGATTGTGCAACAAGTGCTGCCCACCTATGACATTAGGTATGGGTTGGTCAATACTCTGCCCAGAACAGACAGCCCAGGGGCATACCATTTGGCATGTATGATTGTCAATCCTTGGGATGTATAGTCTATAATTGTGGCATTACACCGGTTCTTAAATTCATTTACCACATTACTCATTTCTGTGGTTAGTAGAATGTATTTTTGGCTTGGCAAAAGATCTCTGTGAGTGGAAAACACCACTAATATATCAAGCAGGAATTTTTATGTATTTAAATGGCAATGTAGAAAAGTCATAAATCGTAGATTTGGCAAAATTTCCAATTCAGCAAAGCTATCCTTTCTGTCAAAGGTTAGTTTGGATTTGGCAATGGTGGAATGATGTTAGCATAAAAATTTAGAGAGAATTAGAGATTAGTTCCGCGTATTTTTGTATGGGGGGAGACTGCTGCTGTATGTCACTGGTAGGGTGGGGGAGAGGGGGTACAATACACATTGCAATACCTTCCTCTTAACTGAGCTTTAGTGGCTGTATTTCCCTGACTAGACTGCCTGAAATTGGGCAGCTTAATGAAGAAAAATCAATCAGAGAACCAATTATACCGGAAAACAAATTGGCTTGGAGTTCTCTTTGGAGATTCATTTCTTTTTCTTTTGTTTCTCTTTTCACTACACAGGTATTATAGTCACAAAAACACAGTTTTGTTATTCTCTCGGGACAAGGTTGGCTACAGTTTCTGTGATTTGAGATACAACAGGCAGATTATGGAAAAGAAGACTGTTCTACTGAATTGCTCCAAAAGCCCAAAATCAGACAAGAGAAAGTCAGATAGAATTTTGTCTGAGAAGTAGTCAATTCAGGGAAAGAGAGAGGGAATGAGAGTGAGGAAGAGAAAGAGAGAGAGAGAGAGAGGGACATAGGGAAAAACACAAAGACAATCATTTCAGCCTGGGGAGAGCTATCATGTCGCTTCTTCTGTTTATGACCCTTATCACCTGTTCCTTCAATGATTGAGGGTGAGTGAAGGGAAGAGGGAAGAATAGCGTGAGTCTGGAGAGAGTAATGTTAGTTATTTGACCAGGGAAATGCTCTTCAGATCAAGCCGTGGGATCTTTAATCTCCAAATGAAGCAGCAGGAGTGGGAAATGTCTCCTTTCTTTGGCAGCAGCTCTGCCCATGTGGTGCTGCAGGCGAGCGGGCTTTAACCTGGAGATGCTCTGGTCCTGAAGAGAGAGAGGGGCAGTGGGAACATTTTGAAACCGGAGACCTGGCTATTGTCACTTCACTATTCCTCTCCCCCTCCCCTTTAATACCAACTGGAATCATTGCAGCATGGCAATCCCTGCCACACAAAGCCCCAGAAATGGCCTGACCTGGGGACACATTCAAACAGTTCAATAACATTTAGGGTGACTAATATCACCCAGTCTGATTATTACCTGCTCTTCCACTGCCCTCTCCATTGCTCAGTGGCCAGTGGCCACCTCCCCAGCCTCATATTCCAGCAGCTCTCTGGGCCTCATTCCATCCAACAAGTGACACCTACCAACTGTCAGTTGCCACCCACAAGACGTTCTACACGTGATCCCGCCACAGGAAATCACCAACGACTGTCCTGCAACAAGTGACCGCCCACATCGTTCCCTCTGCACCCCGCAGCCCAACAGGTGACCCCCTTCAGGGCTGAAATGGCTGCCACAAGAGAACACAGGTTTAAGGTGCTGGGGAGCAGGTACAGAGGAGATGTCAGGGGTAAGTTTTTCACTCAGAGGGTGGCGGGTGAGTGGAATCCGCTGCCGTCAGTGGTGGTAGAGGCAAATTCTATAGAGTCTTTTAAGAGACTTCTGGATGAGTACATGGGACTTAATGGATTGAGGGTTATAGGTAAGCCTAGTAGGTAGAGATATGATCGGCGCAACTTGTGGGCTGAAGGGCCTGTTTGTGCTGTAGTTTTTCTATGATTCTATAATTCACCTCCAAGTAGTAACTAGTGCCGGCAGGCTGCCCAGCTCATAGCCTGTCACCCCCAGTCACTGGCTATTTGCTGATCCATTCATTTGTCTCTTTGACCATCTTTGTTATCATGAGCCTGAGCTGCCTTAGAGCACATACTTTATTGTTTTGCTCCTTGACTACCCCGTCTCCCCGGCCTTGCAAACTGGGATGCAATTATGTGAAGAGATTTGTATCCTGAGACAGCTTCATTGTGAAGCCACAACTTATTTGCAAAGTAACATTGGGCGTGGGTTTCTTTCTGAAGTTTTGGGGTGCTGCGGTGGCACGGTGGTTAGCATTGCTTCCTCACAGTGCCAGAGACCTGGGTTCAGTTCTGATCTTGAATGACAGCCTGTGCAGTTTGCACGTTGTCCCCATGTCTGCGTGGCTTTCCTCTGGATGCTCCAGTTTCCTCTCACTGTCCAAAGATGTGCAGGTTAGGTGGATTAATTACAGTAAATGTTATAGGGATAGGGCGGAGGGGAGAGCCTAGTAAGATATTCTGTGAGGGATGCTATAGGAGATTTGATGGGCTGAATAGGCTCCTTCTACACTGTATGGATGCTATGATTCTGTTGTAAAATAAAACCTGAATTATCCTTGAAATTTCTGAATTTGGGACAATTTCATCCTTTGTGAAATTATGTTATTTAAGCCTTATTTGATCAATTATTAATTTATGTTTTAAAAATTATGATGGTACTGTGCCTTTAAGAAATGTATTTTAATCATGTTTCTCTAAAGGATGTTTTAGCAGATCCTGTGATTTTGTCGGCACTGTGTTGTCTGTAGCTGCTGTCCTTTATTGTTACTGAAGCAGTATAATTGACATCTGAACTAATGCAGTGTTCTGTGGTTTTAATGTTCCTCTGGGATTACAGAGTAGAGTTTTATGGTGGTGATTGACAAGGCATGTCATATGACTGGGGACAGCTATGCTTCACAGAGAAGTCCAGTTTTGGTTTTGTTTTTCAGAGGCTACTTAGAGCTGAGTGAAACAACAATGTTTTTCCCACTCTCTGGAGTTGAAATTTTACTGTCAATGTGTTGCTGTCTAGATGCTGCTTTTGAGTTAAGGGAGAACAGTCTCGCTCTGTCTCTCTCTTCACCTTTCTGAAATCTGGAGACTGGAAGCAGGGTGGTTAGCACTGCTGCCTTGCATTGCCAGAGACCAGGATTCAATTCTGGCCTTGGGGTGACTGTACTTGTGCAGCTTAGGTGGATTGACCATGTTAAATTGCCTCTTAGTGTCAGGGGGATTAGCAGGGTAAGCATGGGGTCAAAAGGTTAGGGACTGGGTAGGATTTTTGCCCTTGCAGGTTTGATGGGCCTCCTTTTGCACTGTAGGGTGGTGGGCTTTCATGTGCTGATTCTCAGAGCACTCACTGTCCTAAAAATTTATATGCCCTGTTTGTAAACAGAATGACCACTTATCTGAGGAATGAACAGCACTCCAAAAGCTAGTGGCTTTTGCTATCAAATAAACCTGTTGGACTTTAACCTGGTGTTGTGAGACCTCTTACTGTGTTTACCCCAGTCCAATGCCGGCATCTCCACATCATGACTGGAAGCTGCCAGAGACTGGGTTTACCTCTCCGAGGTTTGGCTGTTTTGAGGATATATCCTTCTCTGAAATGTGCTGACTTGGATTTCTGTCCAGAAGTGTTAAAAAACTGGAAATCCACCATCATGTGAGCATACTTGTTTTTGTGCTAACTAATTAAGAAGGATGTAGGTCTGTGGGATATCACTTTAAATTGGGGCAACATAGATAGTTAGCTGTTAAGAGTTATACTGTGTCATGTTTAAGTCTTGTAATTGGTAAAAGTTGTGCTAATTTATTTTGTTATATTCTAACTGCGTTCTTAAATAAACTTTGTTTGATAAAAGCTTCCCAGTGGGTCACTTGAATCATATAACTGGAGTGAAACACCTTATTCTTGCCCTAAAGCCAAAACCAAATGTAAAAATTTGGGTCTAGGCTAACTTTATAAAATGCCTCAGAGGTTCTGGCCTGGGTCTTAACACAATACAAATGGAAAGATACTGTCACCAGAATTAATAATATGAAAACTCTTTAATTCCTGCAAAAGTATACAGGTAACATTATAGTAATACCAGTAAAAACTGACCTAAGGGTCTGTCTTTGGCTAATGCAGGCTTTCACACCATTTAAAACACAAAGACGTGCACTTATATTGTACCTTTTATAGCCTGATGTCCCAAAGCAATTAGCAGTCAATGGGGCATTTCTGAAGTTTAGTCATTGTGACAGTGCAGGAAACACAGCAGCCAATTTTCACACAGCACCCTCCTATAAAAAGGATAAAGGAAGGGATAAATATTAGCCTGGAGAATTCCCTTTTATGATTGATTGCAGACATGACACAATCAAATTCCAATTTCATATAAATCCCATGCAGTTTTATAATTACAATAACTACATTTCCTTCCCCCCCCGACCCTGCCACCCCCAATTATCATTTGAAACAATACTCGTTCGTTAAGATGGTGTGCTTGATGACATGATTTTAATGTATTCCAATCAACTCCCAAAAAGAGGGTACAGAATCATTGGAAAACGCCTGTAAAAAAAACCCTGTCAACTGTTGAGACACCATTATTCAGAATATTGAATTTACAAAATCTATTAAGAGCTGAAGTTTCTCGGAACACGACGTTTTAGTATAAAACCATAGCAACGCGTGTACCTTCCACCTCGGTTTGAAATGCTGCCTGGTATTTTTAAACTCCCTTTCTTGGCATATTGTAGTTTGAGAAATGAATTGGTGTATGCTTCCTGCTACCTGATTCCCCCCCTCCTCCCCTCTCTTCTCTTTTCCATCCCCTGGCCTTGCTACCCAGCTGCAGTTTAGAGTCATAGGAGTTATTCTAACCCCAGGAATGTTAAGAATTAATGATCACCAGGACTCAGATACTGACACAGTAAGAGTGAAGAAACCACAGAGGAGGGCAGGCAGTATTTCTCTCGCTGTCCTGAAGCATTAGGAGCTGCCCAGAGAAGGATTCACTTGACCAATTCCTGGTATAAGCTGGTTATGTTATGATGAAAGGTTAGAGAAGGTGAATCTGTGTCTACTGGAATTTAGAAGGATGAGCAGTGATCTTATTGAAACATATAAGATCACAGAATCACAGAATTATTACAGTGCAGAAGGAGGTCATTGGGCCTATTGTATCTGCACTGGCTCCCCAAACAGGCATCATGATTTCTTGCCATTCCCCAGCCTTTTCCCCACCCTCCTGCACATTGTGTCTGTTTAAATAATCATCTAATGCTCTCTCGAATGTCTCAATTGAACCTGCCTTCACCGTACTTTCAGACTCAAACCACTTGTGTGAAATCACTTTTTCTCACATCACATTTGCTTCTTTTGCAAGTTACTTTTAATCTGTGCCCTCTCGTTCTTGACCCTTTTATGAGCAGAAGCAGGTTCTCCTTATTACTCAGTCCAGTCACCTCATGATTCTGAACTTTCTTGTGGTGGGACCATTCTGGTAAACCGTGTCTGTGCTCTCTGTAATGCAATCCCATCCTTCCTATAATGTGGTGCCCAGAATTGTGCACAACTTCCCAACTGAGCTCTAACCAGTGTTTTGTGTAAGTTCAGCCTAACCTCCTTGCTCTACTCTATGATACTCTAATGACCCTACTAATAAAGCCCAGGATACTGTATGCTTTATTAACTGCTCTCTCCACCTGTCCTACCACCAAAAGGGAGTGCTGAGATCCTGAGGGGATTTTACAGTGTGGATGCTAAGGGGATGTTTCCCCCTTCAGAGAGACCAGAGCCATGGAACACAGTCTGAAAATAAAGGCTATCTCATTTAAGACAGAAAAGAGGAGAATTCTTTCTCTAATCTGTGGAACCCTCTTCCCTGGAGAGCTGTGTAGGCTGGGGTCATTGAATATTTTTAAGGCAGTGATAGATAGATAAAGTCTTAACAAGGGAATCAAAAGTTATCGGGAATAGGTGGAATGTGCAGTGGAGGCTACAATTGGATCAGGCATGATTTTATTGAATAGCCTCGAGGGGCTGAATGGCCCACTCTTGTCCCCAACTTGTGTTTTGAATGTTCTGCTTAAGCTAAGGACTAATCTGTCACCTGGGTTTAAAAAAGATTTATAAAGCTGTATGCTTCACAAGAATGCACAGTAATCCAATATTTATATCCCCACGGCGTTGATAATTACGGGTGAACATGCAATTGAATAACCAGCCATACGCTGAAATTATCACTAAAACCTCCTGTAAAGTGCACAGTGGTGCTGCTTCAGGAGGTACACTGCCTATTGCACTACCTCATTCCTAATTTAACTGCCAGCCTCCTGCAAACTTGTCACATGGACTCAATCATCCTCTGCGGATGAGCTGTGTTATAGGCCATTAATAGGGACTGAAGAGACAATAATTCAGTCATCCAGGTTATGTCGCTGATGTTAATATTAATGAAGTGTTTTACCAGACTTTTGTGTAGAGCAGAATTTCATTATTGCCACCCCAGAACAAATGAATCAAACAAGTGCAATTTCCAACAGAGGATGAGAGTAAAACAATCTAATCATGAATTAACAAAATGCTTCTGGGTCTTATTGTATCAAAGGGTTTTCTAACTGACATTTTCACCAGACATTGTAATCAGTAATTTCTCTTTTCAGTAAATAGATTTACCCGCGGTATTGACAAGCAGACTAACCAGGGTAGGGTTTTGGCTTTACGCAGTGAAAAACAGATAGAGAATTGGCAGACAATTTACATCTCTCCCTATTTTGATTTCCATTGAGTGGTAGCTCACAGCAGGAGCATGACAAAAAAAATGGAAACTTGGCATTAGATAAACTTTCCCTACCAGCAAGGTTAGAAATCCTTAAATGTCAGCCATTACACTAAGCTCAACTGCTGCCAGAATTAGAATCTAGCCCAGGGACTGTTAATCATTCGCTGGTGACACCATAAGAATTTTTTATGATAAATTGAGTTTCAGATCCTCAGCATTTTTAAAGGCCTCTTTTGTCTCTCTAATGCCCTGTTTTAAATGAGCTTCTGTAGTTTCTTGTATTTATCCCACTGAGGATCTTTCATTTCTGTCCATGGGGGATTTATGCAGAGCATCTTCCCCTTGGCTTTTAATTTTCTTTCTCTCTAATCATTTCATTGATTTCCTTCCCTTAGGGGGCAGCGCGGTGGCACAGTGGTTAGCACTGCTATCCCACAGCACCAGAGACCTGGGTTCAATTTCAGCCTTAGCTGACTGTCTGTGTGGATATTTGCATGTTCTTCCCGTGTCCTTCGAGTGCTCCAGTTTCCTCCCACAAAAGATGCGCAGGTTAGGTGGATTGGCCATGCTAAATTCTCCCTTAGAGTCCAAAAATGTGTAGGTTAAGGGGATTAGTGGGACAACTACAAGAGATTAAAGGGGGTGGGCCTGGGTGAGATGCTGATTCAGTGCAGACTCAATGGGCTGAATAGCCTCCTTCTCGACTGTAGGGATTCTATGGTTTTATCAGAAGAATGAGGGGAGAACTCATAGAAACTCATAAAATTCTAACAGGTCTAGACAGGTTAGATGCAGGAAGGATGTTCCCGATGGTGGGGGATGCCCAGAATCCAGAGTCATGATCTGAGGATACGGATAAACTGTTTAGGACTGAGATGAAGAGAAATTTCTTCACCCAGAGAGTGGCCAGCCGGTGGAATTCACTACCACAGAAAGTAGTTAAGGCAAAAAAATCGATATGTATTCAAGAAGCTGTTAGCTATAACACTTGGGGTGAAGAGGATCAAAGGATGTGGGAGGCGGGGGAGGTGGGATTGAGTTGGATGATCAGCCATGATCATAATGAATAGTAGAGCAGATTCAAAGGGCCAAATGGCCTCCTCCTGTTCCTATTTCTACATTTCTATGTTATTCCTCTCCTTGTGGCTCACTCCAGTTATAATTCCACAGGCTCTGCCCGTCCTGAGTTATGTGGCTATTCCTGTCCTCATGAGCGTCTATATACTCTCCCAGCAGGGTAATCCAATAACAATCAAGAGAGGGATCCTGGATGGATTTTTCCCTTTCTTAACCCCAGTCCATTAAGTTGATAATAACCTCTCAACAGACCACCTCAGACTGACTGTCTCTTCCCAGCACCAGTGAGCCATACAATTTATTTTTAAAATTGCAAAAGATTTTGCAAAATTATAATTAATGGAACACAACTAGGGATGAATTTTCCTGACTTTCGCTTGGCAAAGCACAGAGAAAAGTTAGGTGAGGATTTTGCGCTCACATTAGGGACTGATTGATATTTAAATGGGTAGAAAATCACATGAGTGAAGGGTATATGTTCCCACTTTCCAATTCTTTTCCAAGAATTCCATCTGAGCAATTTATTGCAGAAGTGCACATGAGGGTCAATGTCTGTAAAGTATTCAGTTTTGTATTTGCTGAATGATTGCTATTATTTCTACAATCTTTAAACTTACAGCAATCAACAAAGACTCAAAATCTTTTCTGACACTGAACAAGGAAGTGGAGATGCCAGCATTGGACTGGGGTGGGCACAGTAAGAAGTCTCATAGCTCCAGGTTGAAGTCCAACTGAGCATTACCTGATGAAGGAGCAGCACTCTGAAAGCTCGTGATTCCAAATAAACCTGTTGGACTTTAAACCTGGGGTTGTGAGAATTCTCACTGAGCTGACAAGGATGATGTCCTCTGTGCACCATGAACCACAAAATCATAATTCAATTCTTTATAACTTGTGAATTTATGATTTTTTAAATTCGATATGTAGTGTAACGCAGCCAAAGTTCTGGACAGGTCATTTGATAGGATGTTCATCTTTAACTCAAGAGATCCTGATTTTGAGTCCCAATCCAGTGACCTAAGCATAAAGTCCAGGCTGTTATTCCCAGAGGGAATGCTGTGCTGTCAAAGATGCCATTTTTCAGTTGGGGTTTTAAACCCAGGCTGTCTGTCCTCTCAGATGGGTGTGCTATGTTGAAGAAGAACAAGAGAGATCTCCACATTGTCCTGGAACAAGGTGTAGCCCTCAACCAACATGACCCAATCTGATTATCTGCTTATTGTCACTATTTGTGGGAGTTTGCTGTGTGCAATTTGGCTGTTGTGTATCCGACATTCCCAGTGACTATTTCAAATGTATTACATTGGCTGTAAAGCACCTGGGCATCTTGAGTTTGTAAAAAGGCATTCCAGAAATACAAATCCTTTTGAGTTTCAATGTTCAAAATATATTGTAACAGACTATTGCTTTCTTTAAAAGATAGCATTTTAAGTAATGATAATAAGTGAACATTTTGCAAAGTGATTGATGGGACTGTTTAGAAATTACAACATCATCCTTCCATGTCACAAAATGCAGAGAGCCACCTGATGAGAGGACATTCTCAATAGCACTGGCTCCACATTATATCATGTAACAATTTACAGCCTGCCTCAGTCAATGATTGCCACTCAGTTATCTTCAATGTTTGGTGGGTTTTTAATAGTTTTTTTTATACAGTATGTTTGGAATGAAGTTACAAACATGAAAGTGATGGTAATTGTTCAAAAAATGAATTGAGGTTCCTCTCTACTCTTAAGACTGATTTCTTGAGCATGGCTGATGATGTAACTGATGAGTGTGAAAAGGGGAACTATATTCTCCCCAGACAAATATCTGAAAAATGTTCCAAGCTGATAAGATCCACATCTATTGTTTGACTTCTCTGATGTGCTGACTTTCTGGTTCATTCTGACAGCTTTTTATAGAATTATAGAATCTCTACAGTGCAGAAAAAGGCCATGTGGCCCATTGAATCTGCACTGACCACAATCCCACCCAGGCCCACATATTAACCCTGCTAATCCCCTGACATGAGGGTCAATGTAACATGGCCAATCAACCTAACCTGCACATCTTTGGAGTGTGGGAGGAAACCGGAGCAGCTGGAGGAAACCCATGCAGATACATGGAGAATGTGCAAAACAGACAGTGACTTGAGACCAGAATTGAATTCGGGTCCCTGGTGCTATGAGGCAGCAGTGCGAACTACTGTGCCATCATACCACCCAGCTGTAGAATTCCCCTAACTTTTCAATCTGATCTTTTCCCCTTCATGCTGCAAGCCTATTGTTATTTCAGAATTTTCATGGAAAGACTGCTCTTCCTTCGGAGCATTTATTTTACATTTCCTTTCGCTTTGGATTTTCTTCTCATTTTTCCAGGGTTTGGGCCCCTTCAGCCCCTGTCCAAGGCTGCCTGTGCTTCACAGATTGCTGTACGGCAGATGCTGTGATATTCCTGGAATCATCCCCCATCACCTTAAACCAGCATCTGTAAAATGAGAAAAAGATTGCATTTCTGTAGCACTTACCCCAATCTCTGGATATCACAAAGTATTTTACCGCCCTTGAAGTCATTTTTCAGCTCTCGTTAGTGTTGTAATGTGAGGAAACAGCAAGGGATATCCAATCGGAACATGAGTGGATTTTGGATTTTTTTTATTCATACGTGGCATATGGGGGTCGCTGGCTGACCAGCATTTATTGCCCATCACTAATTGCCCTTGAACTGAGTGGCTTGCCAGGCCATTTCAGGTGGCAGTTGAGAATCAACCACATTGCTGTTGCTCTGAAGTCACATGTAGGCCAGACCAGGTAAGGATGGCAGATTTCCTTCCCTAAAGGACATTAGTGAACCAGATGGGTTTTTACAACAATCAACTATGGTTTCGTGTCATCAGTAGATTCTTAATTCCAGATACTTTTTAATGAATTCAAATTCCACCATCTGACGTGTCAGAATTTGATCCCAGGTTGTTGGAACATTAGTTGAGTTTCTGGGTTAATTGTCCAGTGACAATATCACTAGGCCAGGGATGAATGTTGTCTTGGGCACCAGGAACATTTTCAACAGTGCCCTGATCTTTTAGAAACTCAACAGCTCATCCAAGATGGCAGTTCCAACAACGCAGAACTGAAGCCTTCAAGACCTAGTTGTGGCCACAGTGTAAAGATTCTGAGATAGAAGTTTCCTAAGTGATCAAAACTGGAATTCTGTGCAAAATAGGATGGGGAAAAAAAACTATCATTATGAACCTGTGTACCATCACAGTGACGTTGCACTTCAGACAGACTTTCTATTAAGATTGCTATTCAATTGGACACAGTCCAATTAAAAATTTTACCCATCTATCATTCATCGAAATTACATCATATATAAAGAGTTAAAGTGAGCAATTTAGATTCAGCCTAAAACTGTTTCACGTTTGGAAATTGTGCAAAGGAAGCCGGCATTTCAAAAAATTCCGACCTCATCTACTTCAAGCACAGATGCTGCCTTTAATGTTCTGTAACTCGAGATGGCGAATCTTTCTGTTCTTCCACTGTATTCTGCCCACTTCCCGTCTGCATATAATTACTAACAAGATCCGAGAGTAACCATGGAATATAGGGGACAGGGTACTGACAGATAATTCTGCTTGCTTTTCTCAATCTGTTTGAATCTGTAAATTGGAACACTCACTCAGTCAATTTAATGATATTTATTTAGTAGCAACCTGAGTAGAATCACAAAGAAAAAGGGAAGATATGTCCATTTCAACATGCTCGGAAATTGCAGACATCAAGTCGACTTTAACTGACGCAATGCACTTGATTTGATTTGATTTGCCCATCCCTAACTGCCCTTGAGAAGATGGTGGTGAGCTGCTGCCTTGAACCATTGCTGTTCATGTGATGTAGGAACACCCAGTAAGAAGTCTCACAACACCAGGTTAAAGTCCAATCAGTTAATTTGATAGTAAACCCACAAGCTTTCAGAAACCTGTAGCCTGACGAAGGAACAGCATTTCTGAAAGCTTGTGGGTTTACCATCAAATAAAACGGTTGGACTTTAACCTGGTGTTGTGAGACTTCCTACTGTGTTTACCCTAGTCCAACGCCAGCATCCCCACATTGCCTAGGTACACCCACGGTGCAGCTAGCAAGAGAGTTCCAAGATTTTGACTTGGCGACAGTAAAAGAATGGTGATATAGGCTGGTTTCTCCTGCACCGCTTGGACAGCACAGCAGGCTGGGAGACACCAGCCTTTAGCAAGCTAATGCCAGTTGCAAGTCTCCCAAGTGTTTTTTTTACTGCAATCAGCTCCGCACTGATTATTATATAAAACTAGAATTTCAAAGTGATTAGCGGGCCTGGGGCAGTATTCTCTGGGTCCTCTAGGGTCTCTCCCACCTCCCCCACTGGGAATATTTCCTTCCAGCGGGGTTTAGAACTGCTCCCCACTGACAGGGGTCAGGTGTCCTGACCCCACTGGTGGGGACAGAGGCCATTGAGGCCACCCTGTAGTGGTCAAAGGCAAGGGGGAAGTGCCCCTTGGGCAGTGTCAGCCTGGAAATGTCAACCTGGCACCATGGCTGGTATTGCCCAAGGGCCAAACTGGCACTGCCCACTGGGCACCATGGCATTGCCCACCAGGCACTGGACATTGCCAGGGGTGGGACAAGAGAGGACAAGAAAGACAGGGGAACAGGGCCTATTGGGGATGTGATCAGTTGGAAGGGGGCTTGCTGCCACCCTGCAAGATGATCGCCTGGGGGGGGGGGAGGAGTGTTATTGGGGTGTGCCATTGGGTTGGGGGGAGGTCAGAGCTGATCATCAGAGTGGGAGGGGGTTGAGGCTGGCTGGGGGGGTTGTGGACATTGGGATGGCATGAAAAGGTCTGGTAGGTCAGCGATTGGGAGGTGCAGGGCTCTGGAAGGCCAACGATCGGGGGGTGGGCCATGCTGCCAGCCTCCTGGGCAGGAATAGACCGTGCCCACCACGTGCCAGAGTGAATCACACTGAGGCACTCCGCAATGCTCAGAGTGTTGGAGATTCGCTCTGGTAAGTACGCCCAAAAAACGGGTGAGAAATACTCCCGTTTTCCCACCTGTTGGGCACTTAGTTTTTTTTTGGGAGAATCCCAGCCATAGTTTCAAGTCAGGGTGCTGTGTGACCTTGAAGGAGAAGGTGGTGTTTCCAGATATTGGCCATCCTATTCTTCTATATAAGGACAGTAATATATGGAGTACAATTAGGTCAGAACAGGAACCATTCTTAAATGGAGAAATCTGAGGCCACTGATGACTTGTTTCATTAACACAGGTTGACTCGCTGTCTTGGATACAACGCACTGACTGATATAACAAAAAAGGTACAGTTACTGATTAGAAATTACAACCAGAATTTCCACTGCTTGTTCAATTCCTATTGGGATCTTGATGTGGTCATGTGAAATGCTTTGAGGCAGCCTGAGGATGTGACAGTCACTATGTAAATGAA
The DNA here is from genome assembly GCF_965287045.1 of Carcharhinus amblyrhynchos. Taxonomy (NCBI): domain Eukaryota; kingdom Metazoa; phylum Chordata; class Chondrichthyes; order Carcharhiniformes; family Carcharhinidae; genus Carcharhinus; species Carcharhinus amblyrhynchos. The sequence goes on from NC_137328.1 coordinate 1,896,383, forward strand.
AACTCATTCTTCCTTTGTTGGGGAGCATAGCAACACCAAGTTTGGATTTGGGAAGAAGGGACATCAGGCACAATTTTGTTTGGGTGGCTAAAAGAGTGAAATCCAATTACACACAGATATAAATCGGAATTTACGTGAGTGCCCAGAGTAAGTTTTCCATTTGCTTTGAGAGAATTAAATCCACAGTATTTTAATCTCGTTTACCAATCGCTGAAGAGATCAGAATGTGACAGTTCGGGTTGTGAGCCAACTCAAACTGGACTTGTTTATTTTGCGTGGTCTGTCTGCCACATGTTTTCTATCATTGCTGTTTTGGTACAGTTAGTGTTCCCATTGAGTGCAATGATGTCTCATTCACTTCCTGTAGGTGTCTGTTGTGGAGCTGGGCTGCTCACTTAATACTCTCGCCCTCAGTTCAGTTCAGTTTGTCGGAGCACAGTCAGTTCAGCAGCCCAGCGCTCGGAGAGAAAGGCTTTTAAAACCGGGCTGTCTGCCTGGATAATGATCTGTCTGTAAGTGAGGGGGAGAGTTTGCAGCGAGGAGTCTGCTCTTGCCAGAGGACTGCAAGCGTTAGACCGTCTTTCAGGATGAGGAGGCGAATGTGAATTGTTACAGGGATCGCACTGTAACACCGGGCAGTGTTTCCATCCCTGCTTCTCCACATTCTGGTGAGTGAGACACTCAATTAACTGAATCCAGGAACAGCCCCGGCAACAGCCCAGGTTCCCAGCCCCTAAGCAATGGCTCAGGCACCCCCCGCACCCCAGACAGGTGTTGTGCCTAAGAGTGTGTGTTGAGTGAGCAGGAGACCTGTGCGTATGGATATGAAATGCTCTCTTGTCACAGAGACAGAATGATGTTTGTGTCACCACACAGCCTGCCTTCATATTGCTAAATGTTGGCCAGGGAGGCTATTCGGCTTCTGCAGTCCACCTTTCTTCAGAAGCCCACACTCCCCACCTCCCCCCTCCCCTCTCTTTATCTGGAATCATTCCAGAAAGTTTAACTCCCAAACTCCATCTCATTCCCCATATTGGTCAATATTTATAGAGAACAACTTTTGAACATTAGCCTGTGAGTTCCTCTGCTTCCCTATACTCCTGGTTTCATTTGAGATAGTGTGCTGAGGATGAACTCTTTCTATTCTATTTACATAACTGCAAAGTCCTGTCACATTTGTCTCCTTCTGGAGGAGGCAAGGTTTTCCTCTGACTGGGGGCTCAGCTGTGTCTCCAGAGCATCTCTGGAGGCTAGGTTCAGAGAGGAGATTTGCTTTGAACAATTATCTCTGCCCGTTCATTCATGTCCTACCCGTGGGTTTGTCTGTAGTCAGGTCAGATTGACATTTCTTGTATTTCTATCGTGACCAAGGGTGACAGAATAATTTTCACACAGAGGGTGATGAGTGTCTGGAACAAGCTGCCAGAGGTAGTCGTAGAGGCGGGTACAATTTTGTCTTTTAAAAAGAGTTTAGACAGTTATGTGGGTAAGATGGGTATAGAGGGATATGGGCCAAATGTGGGCAATTGGGATTAGCTTAGTGGTTAAAAGAAAGGGTGGCTGGACAAGTTGGGCCAAAGGGCCTGTTTCCATGCTGCAAAAACATCTATGATCTCACACAGCACACTGGGAGGCTATTTGGCCCATCATCCCATGCTAGCCCTTTTGGTGAAGCTACTTCAGGCAGGTGTTCCAGATCACAACAAACTTGTGCAACGCTATACTTCATCACCCCATCTCTGACTGCAAATCCTAGTCTCATGACTGAAATGTGTGTTCAATCATTGGTTAGGTATTTCTGATATTTCTCTTTGCTCACTTGGTGAATAGTGAGCAGGTCAAAGATTCTCCTGAACAGCCTGTTCCTGGATTTAGAGAAAGCAGCAATGTACAGACCCACGATGTGTCAGAGTGTCTGTTTCCCTATGTTCAGAGGTTTGCCTGCAAACTGTGGAAGATGGGAATTGTGTCAAGGCTTATCATGGTTCTTGGTACTGCCCATCATATCAATGAAACCTGCAAGGCCATCCTCCTAATTTGCCATAGTAACAGTGGCAGAAGATCAGCAGAAACCCCATTTATGTTGCTTCTCCAGGGTTTTGATCGATGGGGAATGCTACAAATATTCTATCTCATGTTGCATTGTAGAACCTATTTGGAAAATACTGGTTTAACCTGAAATAATGATTTCAGTTTAGATAGCTTATATGGTATTTTCTTAATGAGTATGTAAAGAATATTTGGTGACATTTGGCTTGAAAATACCAACATCCCATGTGTAAATTGGAGCTGTGAATGTTTGGATATATCTCCTGTCTCTGGGAAATGAATGTAATGTTCAAAGTATGGTCTATTCACTGCACTTCATGTATCAGCGTGGTATCTTCACATTTAAACATGACTGATTTGGTAATATTCTGTTTGCAAGGATGTTCTTGTCTTCTTAACTTTTCTTTGATCTTTTTGTTACTCAGGTAAACAGTATAATGGTCTATGTGCGTTTGTAATGGCCAATGCTAGATAATTGGAATATCAGTTTAATCTACAACTTCAATTTTACACTTAATGAGAGCATCCAGAATGTGGTTCATTCCTTGAGTGTTTTATACATCAAAGGTGCAACACAATTTTTATTATTTGTTAAAGGAATGTGGTTATTGCTGACAAAGCTAACACTTATTGTCCATCCCTAATAGCCCCTGAGAAGTTGAGTTGCCTTATTGAACCACTGAAGAATGTGCAGTACAGGCATAGGGATGGGAGCTCTAGGATTTTGACCCAACAACAATGAAGGAATGGTGCTATATTTCAAATCAGGATGGTGTGAGATTCAGAGGAGAGATTGCAAATGCTAGTGTTCCCATGCACCTGCTGCCTTTGACCCTGTAGGTGTAGAGGTTGAAGGTTTGGAAGATGCTGTTGAAGAAGCCTTGATGAGAGCAGTGTATCTGATGGCACACTTTGCTGCCATTATATGATAGAGGGGGAAGAATAAAGGCGAATGGGGTGCCAATCAAGCAGGCTGCTTTGTCCTAGATGATGTTGAGCTTCTTGAGTGTTGTTGGAACTGCACCCCTCCAGGCAAGTGGAGAGTATTCCATCACACTCCTGACTTGTGCTTTGTAGATGGTGGACAGGCTTTGGGGAGTCAACAGTTGAGTTACTCTCCACAGAATTCCAAGTATCTGACCTGCTCTGGCAGCCACAATGACTAGCCCAGTTCAGCTTCTGGTCAATGGTAACCCCAGGAATTTGATAGTGAGAGACTCACATTGAATGTCAAGAGGAGGTGATTAAGTTCTCTCTTGCTGGTGTTGGTCATTTCCTGATATGTGTGACATAAATGTTACTTGTCACAAATGTTACTTTATCAGTCCAGGCCCTTTATATTCCCGATTTTGCCGCATGTGGGCAGGGACTGCTTTACTATTTGAACAGTTATACATGAAACAGTTATACAACAAACAATCCACCTTATGATGACGGGAGAGTCATTGGTGAAGCAGCTGAAGATGGAAACTGCCCCGAGGCGCTCTTATAATGATGTACTGGGATTCAAGATGATTGGTCTTCAAAAACCAGAACCATTTTTCTCTGCGTTAGGAATGACTGCAGCCAAATGGAATAGAAACAGTTGTCGACTTGGTTTTAAAATCACCCATTTTAACTCACTCATTCACATAGTTTATTTATCCTTCAATGTTTTGCTGCTCAATTAAAAATCACCAGCACCAACAACCAAATTGGTATCTGATCAAAGTGTAGAAAAGATTTACTAGGATGCTACCGGGACTTGATGGATTGAGTTACAAGGAGAGGCTGGATAGACTGGGACTTTTTACTCTGGAGCGTAGGAGGCTGAGGGGTGATCTTATAGAGGTCTATAAAATAATGAGGGGCATAGATCAGCTAGACAGTCAATATCTTTTCCCAAAGGTAGGGGAGTCTAAAATTAGAAGGTGTAGGTTTAAGGTGAGAGGGGAGAGATACAAAAGTGTCCAGAAGAGCAATTTTTTCACACAGAGGGTGGTGAGTGGCTGGAACAACCAGCCAGCAGGGTAATAGTAGAGGCGGGTACAATTTTGCCTTTTAAAAAGAATTTAGACAATTACATGGGTAAGATGGATATAGAGGGACATGGACCAAATGCAGGCAATTAGGAATAGCTTAGTAGTTTAAAAAAAAGGTGGCATGGACAAGTTGGGCCAAAGGGTCTGTTTCCATGCTGTAAACCTCTACATCTCTATGACTCTTCTCAGTGGCAAACCATCAGCTGGCAACATCCAGAATGACAGCCTATATGAGTGCCTATGTGAATGGAAATAGAATTTGTTTCATGTGATGAGAAACATAAAATAGATTTAAGGGATTTATATTTGGAATGTTAGAAGTAAGGTATAGTTTTATGTGGGTTTAATTTAATATTTCTGTGGTTGGAGAGGAGTTGTGGATCAATTTCATGTTGAAGGAATGTTTGGCTATTTAGGGGAGGGGTCAACTTCAGTTCCTGCTAAAATCCATTGAGGTTTGCCCCAGTAACAAATTTACAAATCAGAGAGGAAGTGTGAGCTGGAGCACTCTGTGTCCTCAAGTGTGGCAGGTGTTTTTTAAGGGCTGTGGGGAGATGAGGAGAAGGTTTCTCTCTCTCTTTCTTCTCAAGGTTGAGAAATGTTGTAACAATGGAGTTAACATAATCCATCTCAACAGACCCAGAGAATGGTGATAGAAAATAGACTTCAGAACACTGAAGCTACATGAATAAAGAACAAGGGATGGTCCAAGTGAAATTAAGGAAGGGAGAAACAAGAGCTTTGAGTTAAAGAAACCGTTCCATTTAAATAAATTGACAATTGGGAGCAGACTTTCAGAGGCAACTGAAGGCAGCATAATGGAGATGAGAATCATATCAGCCATGATTGAATGGTGGAACCAACTTGAGGTGGCCAAATGGCCTAATTCTGTCCCTATATCTTATGGTCTTAAGGTTTTAAAATAATTCTATTAAGAAACTGGAACTTGAACGTTAAAGCAATTGACAGTGAGAAAAAGCAGTGAGCCAGTTGAGGCAGAGGAAACTGTAAGAGATTGGTTCAAAACCCTGACAAGAATTACTGCTAAAAGTGAAGTGAAAACTCACCAAAGAAAATTATCTGCAGAAATTCTGAGGAAGAATTCACAAACCACAAATGCGTGTTAAAAGGAGACCACTGTAACTTCGAATATACTTTGTCATCCATGTTAATCTTAAAATCTTTGCGTATTTGTTAAGTTAAGGGGAGGGTAAAAGAGCACTGTACTGTGATGCATTTCTTTAGTGTTTAATAAATGCCTTTTTTTGGTTAAAAACTAATAAGCAGTCCTGTGACACTATTTCATCAATGTTTGATTAAAAAGAATAAAAATCACATTTTTTGAACCAGGAATCCATTCAGTTGTCACACCCTCTGGGACTGTAAAACATGTTTCCCTATTTGTACTTAGAAAACATTATTTTAAAATGGGAAGCTACTGTACCTACAGAACTAGTTTATTTTGTGATAATGAACCAGGGGATTTTTAAATCTGTTCTTGCAAATTTCAGCCAATGAACAATATCAGGGTATGGGTGGAGGATGGAACACATAAGTTAGAGAATCAGGTCATAATTGCCAGGTCAGTACTAACTCACACACCTGTACTGTCTCTCCTCAGCTAATATCCCATTCTGCAAACTGTACAGAGACTGAGTCAATTCTCCCTGCTACTTGTTTGCTCCAGAACGTATAGCTTAAAACAAGTCCCAAACATACATTATGAATCCATTTTCCAGGCCACCTTTGCCCATCTGATTTGCCCAATCTACATGTAGATTAAAGTCACTCATGATTATTGTGATACCTTTCTTACATGCCCCATTTACTTCTTCTTGTATACTGTGTGCTACAGTGTAACTACTGTTGGAGGACCTATAAACTATTCTCACAAGATATCTCTTCCCTTTACTGTTCCTATCTCTACCCAAACTGATTTAGCATCTTGCTCCTTTGAGCTGAGGTCACCTTTCACAACTGTATTAATCACATTCTTAATTAACAGAACTACTGCACCATCTTTTCCTAGCCTCCTGTCTTTTTGAAATGTTAAATATCCTTTGATATTCAGCTCCTAACCTTGGTCACCTTGCAACCATGTTTCTGTAATGGCTATCGGGTCATTCATATTTATCTCTATCCATGCTAGCAATTCATTCATTCAGATAGAGAGCCTTTAACTCAATCCTTTGACCATTTTTGCAATCAGCCTTCCCTTCTTGATTGATGACACCAAAAATGTTGGGTGTTCATTTCATTGCTGTTAGTTACACGTTGCCACTGTAGAATGGTTACCATACCTGGTTTTCTACTAGCAGTAATTGCAATTCAAATGTGAGCTTATGTGCAGCATTGTGACACACTTATGAGAAATGTGACCGTGTGCTACTTAAATAAAAATAACTTTGCACCAAGGAGATGGTTTATTTGTTCATAACATAGAGTACTTAAGAAATATTGTAAACAGAATTATTGGTTCACATGAACTGTATAACATCCCACAACATTCCAGAATTAGCTGTAAATCAGGAAATGGAAGGGCGGGAAGAACTCAGGAAAATTACAATCACCAACAAGGTGGTACTGAGCAAATTGTTGGAGCTGTGGGCTGAAAAGTCACCAGGTCCTGATGAACATCATCCCAGGGTCTTAAAATGAATGGTAAGTGACATAGTCGATGAGTTGATTTTAGTTTTCTAAAATTCCTGATACTTGGGAAGCTTCCATTAGTTTGGATAATAGCAGGAAATGACAGACCAATTAGCTTAACGTCTGTCATAGGGAAAATGTAAGAAGCTGTTATTGAAGACATTATAACAGAGCATTTCGAAAAATTCAAGGCAGTCAGGCAGATTCAACATGGTTTTGTGAAAGGGAAATCATGTTTAACCAATTTATTGGAGTTTTTTGAAGATGCCACATGTGCTGTGGGTAAAGGGGAACCTGTAGATGTACTGTATTTAGATTTTCAAAAAACATTTAATAAGATGCAACATCAAAGGCTATTGCAGGAAATAAAAGCTCATGGTGCAGAGGGTAACATATTGTCATGGGAAGAAGATTGGCTAACTAACCGTAATCAGAGTAGGTATAAATGGGTCATTTTCTCATTGGCAAGATGTAATGAGTAGTGTTCCACTGAAATCAGTGCTGAGGCCTCAGCTTTTTACAATTTATTTAAATGATTTGGATGAAATTATTGTTGATAAATTTTCTGATAATACAAAGTTAGACTGGAAAGTAAATTGTGCAGAGGACGTAAGAAGGCTACAAAAGGATATCAATAGGTTAAGTAGGCAAGAATATGGAAAATGGAGTAAAATGTGGGAAAACGTGAAATTGTCCATTTTTGTAGGAAGAATAAAGAAAAGCATATTATCTAAGTGATGAGAGATTGCAGAACTCTGAGATGCAGAGGGATCTGGAAGCACTAGTGCATGAATAATAAAAGGTTAGTATGTAGGTACAGCAAGTAATTAAGAAAGTTCATAGCATGCTATTGCTTACTGCAAGAAGAATTGAATACAAAAATAGGAAGGCTATTTTTTAGTTACACAGGGCATTAGTGAGATCACATCTGAGAACTGTGTGCGTTTTGTCTCCTTATTTAAGGAAAGATATAAATGAATTGCAAGAAGCTCAGAGGTTTACTCGACTAATATCTGGAATGGGTGAGGTGTCTTATGAGGAAAGGTTGGACAAGCTAGACTTGCATCTGCTGCATGGTGATACAATGGTTAGCACTGCTGTCTCACAGCACCAGGGAACCAGGTTCAATTCCAGTCTTGAATGATTGTCTGAGTGGAGTTTGCACATTTTCCCCATATCTGTGTGGGTTTCTTCCCACAGTCCAAAAGATGTGGTGGTTAGGTGGATTGGCCATGCTAAGTAGCCCCTTAGTGTTTAAAAATGTAGGTGGATTAGTCATGATAACCGTATGGGCTTACAGGGAAAGGACAGAAGGGAAGACCTTAATGAGATGCTCTTGTGGAGACTTATTGGGCTGGATGGCCTTTTTCTGCACTATAGGGATCCTATTGAGTTTAGAAGAACAAGAGGAGAATTGGTTGAAGCATATAAGCTCTGGGGAGTCTTGACTGGGTGGAAGTGGAAAGGATGTTTCCTCTTGTGGGAAAATCAAGAATCGGGGTCACAGTTTAATAATAAGAGGGCCCTTATTTAAGACAGAGATGAGGACCATGTTTTTCTCTCAGAAGACAGTGAATCTTTGGAACTCTCTTCCTCAAAAGGCAGTGGAATATGTTTAAGGCAGAGCTAGATAGATTCTGGATTAACGAGAGAGTGATAGGTCATTGTGAAAAATGGAATTGAGATTTCAGTCAGATCAGGCACGATGTTATTGAATGATGGAGCAGGCTTCAGGGGCCGAGTGGCCTACTCTCGCTCCTAGCTCGTATGTTTGTATAAACTGAATTCCATTTTTATTTTGTGACAATGCTGAATCATATTAAAGATTTTTAATAGTCAATTTGCACAATTGTCTTCAGTTTTTACGTAAAACTGTAAATCTATGGCTACAATGGTAAGTTTCAGGGTTTCCAGTTTCAAAGCTGAGCTCTCTCATTAATTGATGATGTTAGTTTCCACAGACAGAAGAATAAAACTTGATGTCTGTGGGAACGGATTGTTGTCCCAATGGATCTTCACCAACAATGGATACAGAATTCAAAAGCAATTGCTACACTCACTCTTTTATAAATGTGTACAGGTTTTAAACGTTTCAGATCATTGCCTACATTGTGCTGTCATTTGTCATTTCCTTTTCATGGAATTAATTTTACCAATGGATTGATATGTTCACCGTGACCTTGTAACCTCACTGCAAAAAGCCACAACTTTGAATTCCAAATGATGACCACACATTTTCTCACAAGGGGAAGCAACACCCCCCCAAAAAAAATTATATAGAACCTGACATGAGTGAAGGCATTTCCATGAATATTGCATCTTCAAATAAATTAAAAGCAATGATGATGCTATTTTTAGTTTTTAAATCATATGACACTGTGATGTGGCTTCTTCTGGGTGTTTTTGGGAATTTCAGTGACCTGCTTATGTAATTTCAGCTTTGTCCTGTAGGAGGCAGACAACACCATCCACAATCCAAGTCAGTTGGGGCAGAATCCTAGTTAATTCATCTCCCATAACGTGGAGAATTGGTGGCATATTCAGAGTGTTTAATCACTTATTGGTGTAATTCAGAACTGAAGCGTAACGAACAAATGCAGTGGCAATATACGTGGTGAAGGCAAGGGATATGGGGGGAAGGAGGGATCAGGATGCTGAATTTGCTGATCAGCCGTGATCAAAATGAATGGCAGAGCAGGCTTGAAGGGCCAAATGGCCTCTTCCTGCTTCTAGTTTCTGATCTGCTGGCCCTGCTTCCCTGTCTGACATGATCCATCTTTGCAATTTCAAATGAGGCCTTTTGGCCTATGGTACCTATTTAAATTACTTTTCAAATATTCATTCACTAACTGTTAGAGAGTCTGCCTCCAGCCCTGACCTGAAAAGGCTTTTGATGTCCTAAGAACCTTTAGCGTAAAAAGAGTTTCTCCTCGCCTCCCATTCGATCTCTAGCTGATGTCCTTTAGTTGCAGTCTCACCAGCCAATCTCATTTTGCAGGTCTCTAACCCATCTCTGGGACAGATGAGCTGCTGTCAGCTGCTTTGTCAGTTTGGGTTCTTGTCTGCCTTCAGTACAAGCCAGTCTGAGTTCCTCCTCACCACCTCACACCAAAGAGGGGTTAAAGATGACTCAACCCCCGCGACAACTGCCTCCTGTGATTGTATCCGAGGACATTAAGAACCTCACAAATAATTTGCCACAGTTCCGGGCTGGTAATTGTATAAAACTCCTCTGACTGTGTGCTTTAATCCTAACTGCGTATCACCTTATTGAAGCAGCAGTGTACAGGATGGCTGATGTAAATGGTTTGAAAAAAACTGTAGTGAAAATATTGAAATACACGGAAACAGACATAGAAACACAGACAAAGTAGAAGCATGGGTAGGCCATTCAGCCCTTCGAGCCTGCTCCACCATTAATTTTGATCATGGCTAACCTTTGAATCTAATATCCTGATCTTGCCTCCCCCCCCTCCCCACCCGCCCATTTCTCTTGGAGAGAAAATGCTGGAAAATCTCAGCAGGTCTGGCAGCATCTGTAAGGTGACAAACCTTTCAAGTCCAGGTGACCCATTCTCAAAGTTTTGTCAGAGCTTTGACAAAGGATCATCTGGACTCCAAATGTCAGCTCTTTGCTCTCCCCACCGATGCTGCCAGACCTGCTGAGATTTTCCAGCATTTTCTCTTTTGGTTTCAGATTCCAGAATCGGCAGTAATTTCCTACACCTCCCCCCCCCCCCCCCCCCCCCGTATCCCTTGATCCCTTTAGCCCAAGAGTTATAAAAATATACCAGGTGGAATTTTGCAGCCAGTGATGCTGTGGGGTTTTCCAGTGGGGTTTTCCAGTGGGATTTTCCGGTGCTGCAGCAGTGAAGGGAGATTTGACTGAGCTCCACTTTCTCCATCCTGGCTGGCAGGGGCAGCAGGGCGCGAATGGCTGGGGAATTTCACAGGGGGAATTTCACAGTAACTTCATTGCAGTGTTAATGTAAGCCTTGCTCCTGACTAATAAATAAACTTGACTTGAATTCCGACCACATCCTCCGGACGGAATCACCTCGGAGTGTGCATCTTGGTCCCTGGACGAATACCATTGCGCTTTACTGTTGGAACAATTTGAATTGTTTTGTAAATGTGTCTTTGAGATTTTGCCTGAAATAAAGTGTAATTTTCTTTTTGCAACAACAAAATACTCTTCAGCCCTGGAGCATCAGAGTCCAGCCAGCATTCTGAGTGAGAGGTGGAGCTGATGGGTGGTGTTTTTCACAGTGACACATACAGTGCAATGCTGCTGTTGAGTTTAGTTCATTGTGTGTGTGAGAGAGAGTGAGTGCAAGGCGGGCACAGACAGGCAGACAGTCCGTAGCCTTTGCAAACCGCGCCCGTCTTCTGGGAAGCATCACTGTCTGTTCCCTATAGCCGCTCATGTGAAACTTTATTAAGGACGCTCATTCAGCCCTCCCTCCCCTCACCCTGGAGCCAGAGGAAGCTTTGCAACTGGAGTTTTTTGGGATGATGCTGAATCTAAAGAAGTGTCGCTCCCTCTTTTCGTGCTGATTTATTAGTCCCGGTCACTTTCACCTCCGGTTGGGTAAGAACCAAGTCCTTGTTTGTTATCTGGGAGAAGTCGGCGTGGCTGCTGTTGTTACTGGCAATAATCTGACTGTGGATTGATAGAAACCACTGCACTTTCTGGTTCCCCCAAAAGCAGGAAGTTTCTGTTGGTGTTGAAAGGCAGATGTAAGGAGCTTTAACCAGCTCCTGTGCTGATCTAACCATAGCTGGTGCTGAGTTTGGGGAGCAGAAGTCTCGTCTCCCCCCCCCGCCTCCTCCTCCTGTAGACTGCTGGCCACCTCTCTCAAAGAGACTCCACGCAACAGCCTGGCTAATCACACATTGGCTGGCTTTAATCTAGGTTTACTTCTGGCCTTTGCGACTTTTTTTTTACAGGGGTTTAGATAAAAATGTAGTTTGATGCGATTCATTTGAGTCGACCTCTTTGGACTGAAGGGACTGTGAGGCAGGAGGTGGGAATGGGTGAGGGTCTCTCAGAGGGGAGAGGCAGCTGCTGAACAGATAATTCTTCATCAGACGGGCTGGCTGCTTTTTTTTTGACGGCAGATGTTAGAATGGGCACTCGAACTGCCAACCTGGGAAGTTATACTATTGTTAGACCCACCCTCCCCCTGACCGTGGGATTCTCTGTGGGAAAATCCGCCCAATCTGTTGCAGCGTTTATTTATTATTGTCACAAGTAGGCTTACGTTAACACTGCAATGAAGTTACTATGAAAATCCCCCAGTTGCCGCACTCTGGCACTTGTTTGGGTACAGTGAGGGAGAATTTAGCATGGCCAATCCACCTAACCAGCACATCTCTCGGACTGTGGGAGGAAACCAGAGCACCCAGAGGAAACTAAGCAGACACGGGGAGAATGTGCAGACTCCACGCAAACAGTGACCCAATCAAACCCTGGCACTCTGAGGCAGCAGTGCTAATGACTGTGCTACCGTGCCGCCCATGCTACTGGATAAATGAATTTGTCCTACCCAATGTCCCACCTCCCACTCTCATTTTCCTGACCTCCCCACTATGTAAATCGTCGCGGGAAAGGGGTGGACCATGGAAAGGTTGTTGAATTCGGGTGGGATTTTCCAGTTTTGGGGCGAGCATGGCAGGAAATCCCTCCCTCCCCCTCCCATTGTCTAGCCTTATAGTTGGACAGTTGCTGGCTATCATTTTTATATGTTGACATTCACTATGTATTGCCAGAGAGTGAGCAACTATTCCATCACTGGAGGCATGACAACCAAGCCCAGCCCTGCTACTGGATGTGGGGGAACTGACTTTTCTTCAACAGTAACAGAAATCCGTAGAGGCATTGCTTCTTGACTACGTGCTGAGGACTGGCTACAGTAATATGTGTGTAGTCTCGGCTGTTGTGAAGATGATCATTTTCAGTTCCCAATGGACACTGAACATAGGTCACTCCTATTAGCCCAGACAGGAAGAAAATAGAAATGAGACTAATTTGTAAACTATTTGGAAGCCCAAGTTACAACATCATGACTCTTTGTCAATATTCCATCACTAATTCCATTCTTGGAATACATTTTACAGTGGCTGTTATTTGGGGTGTGATAACAGGGCATTTAGCAAATCCTAACCCGATTAAGTGCAGCACATCAATCTGGATTTGTAAAAGGGAATTCGTGTTTGATAACCTGTTAGAGTTTCTTTGGGATGTAACAACTAGATTGGATAAGGGGGATCGAGTGAACATAGTGTATCTGGATTTTCAGAAAGCATTCTGTAACGTGCTGCACAAGAGGTTATTACACTTAATTAAGGCTCTGGGGATGGGAGTAATATTTAAATTTGGGTTGAGGATTGGTTAATAGAAAACAGAGAGTGAGAATAATTGGGTCATTTTTGGGTTTTCAGGTTGTGAATAGGGGGGACAGTGCGAGGATCAGTCCTTGGACCTCAGTTATTTACAATGTATATCAATGGCTTAATGAGGGGACCAAGTGCATTGTAACCAGGTTTGCTGATGATTCAAAGTTTGGTGAGAGTGTAGACAGTAAGAAGGATGCAGAGTGGCAGCAAAAGGATATTAACATGTTGGTTGAGTGGGCAAGAACATGGCAGATGGAGGATAATATGGCAAAGTGTAAAGTTGGGTAGGAATAAAACTGCCGATTTTTTTTAAATGGTGGGAGACTGGGAAATGTTGAGATCCATGGGGACCTAAATGTTTCTGTGAATAAGTCACAGAAAGTTAACATCAAAGTACAGCAAGCAATTTGAAAAGCAAATGGTATGCCTGTCTTTATTATATAATGATGTGGAGATGCTGGTGTTGGATTGGGGTGGGCACAGTCAGAAGTCTCAGAACACCAGGTTAAAAATCAAAGGTTTATTTGGTAGCACGAGCTTTCGGAATGCTGCTCCTTCCTCAGGTGAGTGAAATTATATAAGATTGGCATATAAGAATAAAAGAAATCTGACTGCAGTTATACAGAGATTGATGAGACAACACTTGGAGTATTGTGTTCAGTTTTTGTCTTCTCATTTAATAAAGGACATACTTGTTCATGGGGATTGCAATGAACATTTACTGGATTGATTCTTGGGATGAAGGGATTGTCCTTTGAGGAGAGATTGAGCAGATCGGCCTATATTCACTCGATATAGAAAAATGTGGGGTAGTCTTATTCAAGTGTATCAGATTCTTAAAGGGCTCGAGAAGACAGATGCTTGGAGGATGATTTCTCCAGCCAGGGAATCTACAATAAGTGATCATGTTTAGTTGTTTTATTATTAAAAGACTATGAGGAGAAATCAGATCAGCCATGATCTTATTGAATGGCGGGGCAGGCTCGAAGGGCTAGATGGCCTACTCCAGCTCCTATTTCTTATGTTCTTATGTTCTTATTCTGGTGTTATGTAATGAGGCGGGTAGAATTAGGGACCTTGTGGTGAAGGATCCTCTTGGGGAGAGTGATCATTGTATGGTGGAGTTTCTGGTGCAGATGGAGGAGGAGAAAGTGGGTTCCCGGACACGCGTCCTTTGTTTGAACAGAGGGTAGTACGGTAGGATGAGAGAAGAATTGGCGAATGTTGACTGGGGGAGCACGTTGGAAGGTAGGTCTGCTGAGGAGCAGTGCAGGATCTTTAAGGAGATCTTTCTTGGTGCTCAGCGGAAATTTATTCTGATGGTTAAAAAGGACCGTAGGAGGAGAGGTAATAAGCCGTGGATAATGAAGGAGGTGAAGGAAAGTGTTAAATTAAAAGCGGAGGCGTTTAGAGTAGCTAAGAGTAGTGGGCGAAAAGAGGATTGGGAGAGGTTTAAATGTCAACAAAGATTGACAAAGAAGTTGATAAAGAAGGGTAGGAGAAACTATGAAGCTGGGCTAACGCTTAACATAAAAAAGGATAGCAAGAGTTTTTATAAATATATAAAAAGGAAGAGGCTGGCTAGGGTGAACGTTGGACCCTCAGAGGATGAGAGGGGGGATTTAGTGGTAGGGGATGGGGAAATGGCTGAGGTCTTGAATAACTTTTTTGTTTCGGTCTTCACGGAGGAGGACGTGAATAATTTGCCGGGTGTTAGCGATGGAAAGGTGGTAGGACTGGAGGGTCTCGATGACATTATTGTTACTAGAGAGGCGGTGCTCGACAGACTGGAGGGACTGATTGTGGACAAGTCCCCAGGACCGGATGGAATGCATCCAAGGGTTCTGAAAGAAATGGTGGAGGTGATAGTGGATGCCTTGGTGGTTATTTTCCAGACGTCGCTGGATTCCGGGGAAGTGCCGGAAGATTGGAAAACGGCTAATGTTACGCCGTTGTTTAAGAAGGGTGCCAGGCAAAAGGCAAGGAATTATAGGCCGGTTAGTTTAACGTCTGTTGTAGGTAAAATGTTAGAATCTGTCATCAAGGAGGAAATAGCGAGGCATCTTGAGGGGAATTGCTTGATAGAGCAGACACAACACGGTTTCGCTAAGGAGAAGTCGTGTCTGACAAATTTATTGGGGTTCTATGAGGATGTGTCTAGGGCGGTGGATAGAGGAGAGCCGGTGGATGTGGTCTTTCTTGATTTTCAGAAGGCGTTTGACAAGGTACCTCACAAGAGGTTATTGCAGGGGGTAAGGGGGCATGGAGTTGGGGGTAGGGTGTTAGCGTGGATAGAGGATTGGTTGTCAAATAGGAGGCAGAGAGTGGGGGTTAATGGGTGCTATTCGGATTGGTGGTTGGTGGCTAGTGGAGTGCCCCGGGGTCGGTGCTGGGACCTCAGCTATTTACCATTTATATAGATGATCTGGAGGAGGGAACCGAGTGTATGGTGTCGAAATTTGCTGATGACACCAAGATTGGAGGAACGGCAAATTGCGCGGAGGGTGTGGAGAGTCTGCAGAAGGATCTAGATAGGCTGGGCGAATGGGCCAGGAACTGGCAAATGGAATTTAGTGTTGGCAAGTGCGAGGTGGTCCACTTTGGTAGGAATAATGGTAGGAAGGACTATTACTTACGTGGCGAAAAACTGCAGCAGGCGACGGTGCAGAGGGACCTTGGGGTCCTTGTGCATGAGTCGCAAAAACCCAGCTTGCAGGTGCAGCAGGTGGTCAGGAAGGCGAATGGGATGCTGGCCTTCATCGCGAGGGGGATTGAATATAAAAGTAGGGAGGTCTTGCTGCAGCTGTATAGGGCATTGGTGAGGCCGCAGCTGGAGTACTGTATGCAGTTTTGGTCGCCACACTTACGCAAGGATATTTTGGCCTTGGAGGGAGTGCAGAGGAGGTTTACTAGGCTGATACCGGAGTTGAGGGGGTTGAGCTATGAGGAGAGGCTGAATAAACTAGGCTTGTACTCATTAGAGTTTAGAAGAATGAGGGGAGATCTCATTGAGACATATAAGATGATGAATGGGATGGATAGGATAGAGGTGGAGAGACTCTTCCCGCTCAGAAAGGACAGTAGGACTAGGGGGCACAGCCTCAAGATAAAGGGGGGTCGGTTTAGAACGGAGTTGAGGAGGAACTTCTTCACTCAAAGGGTGGTGAATCTCTGGAATTCTCTGCCCGTTGAAGTGGTGGAGGCTGCCTCGCTAGATATTTTTAAGACGCGGGTTGGTGGGTTTTTGATAAGAGAGGGGATTAAGGGTTATGGGGAGAGGGCGGGAATGTGGAACTGAGCCACAACAGATCAGCCATGATCTTATTGAATGGCGGGGCAGGCTCGAAGGGCTAGCTGGCCTACTCCTGCTCCTATTTCTTATGTTCTTAAATTGGTTCACCTGGTGTAACATTTTGGAATTCACCTCAGGGTGGTATGGATTTTCAGTCATTGTGTATATTCAAACAGAACTTGATAGATTTTAGAATAAAAAGGGAATCACGAGATTGTGGGGATTGTGCAGAATGGAGTTTGGACAGAAGGTCAACCATGATAATATTGAATAGTGGGGCAGCTCAGAGGATCGAATGGCCAACTCAGTCTCCTATTTTGTAAGTTCCTTTCATCATTCTTCTAAATATTGGATTGATGTCCAAGGTTGTCGGAAATTCCAATGCTCACATTACACATGAGAGAAGCAAGTGTGATTTAAATTGAAATTCAGATTGATCCAGAGTGAAATAAACAGCATATGTCTGTATTTACCTGCTTGCCTAGGTTTTCTATGTTCACAAAATCTATCAGTTTTTCAAAAATATGCCGAGCATTATTGTCTCACAATGTGCTGGGCAGCACGGTGGTGCAGTGGTTAGCACTGCTATCTCACAGTGCCAGTGTCCTGGGTTCAATTCCCAGGCTTGTGTCACTGTCTGTGCGGAATCTGCACATTCTCCCTGTGTCTGTGTGGGTTTCTTCTGGGTGCTCTGGTTTCCTCCCACAGTCTGAAAGATGTGCTGGTTAGGTGGATTGGCCACGCTAAATTCTCCCTCAGTGTATCCAAACAGGCGCCGGAGATTTTCACAGTAACTTCATTGCAGTGTTAATGTAAGCCTACTTGTGACACTAATAAATAAAGTTTAAAACTATTTAAACAAGTCAGCACATTACTGTGTATTACATTGAGATATGGAGATGCTGGCATTGGACTGGCGTAAACACAGTAAGATGTCTCACAACACCAGGTTAAAGTCCAACAGGTTTATTTGGTAGCAAAAGCCACTAGCTTTCCAAGCACTGCTCCTTCATCAGGTGAGTGGGAGTTCTCATTCACCTCCCATTCGCCTAACGAAAGAGCAGTTCTCTGAAAGCTAGCGGCATTTGAACATAAGAACATAAGAACATAAGAAATAGGAGCAGGAGTAGGCCATCTAGCCCTTCGAGCCTGCCCCGCCATTCAATAAGATCATGGCTGATCTGTCGTGGCTCAGTTCCACTTTCCCGCCCTCTCCCCATAACCCTTAATCCCCTCTTTTATCAAGAACCCATCAACCCGCTTCTTAAAAATATTTAGCGAGGCAGCCTCCATCACTTCAACGGGCAGAGAATTCCAGAGATTCACCACCCTTTGAGTGAAGAAGTTCCTCCTCAACTCCGTTCTAAACCGCCTCCCCTTTATCTTGAGGCTGTGCCCCCTAGTCCTACTGTCTGTTTTGAGCGGGAAGAGTCTCTCCACCTCTATCCTATCCATCCCATTCATCATCTTATACGTCTCAATGAGATCTCCCCTCATTCTTCTAAACTCTAACGAGTACAAGCCTAGTTTATTCAGCCTCTCCTCATAGCTCAACCCCCTCAACTCCGGTATCAGCCTAGTAAACCTCCTCTGCACTCCCTCCAGGGCCAAAATATCCTTGCGCAGGTGCGGCGCCCAAAACTGCACACAGTACTCCAGCTGCGTCCTCACCAATGCCCTATACAGCTGCAGCAAGACCTCCCTACTTTTATATTCAATCCCCCTCGCTATGAAGGCCAGCATCCCATTCGCCTTCCTGACCACCTGCTGCACCTGCAAGCTGGGTTTTTGCGACTCATGCACAAGGACCCCGAGGTCCCTCTGCACCGTCGCCTGCTGCAGTTTTTCGCCACGTAAGTAATAGTCCTTCCTACCATTCTTCCTACCAAAGTGGACCACCTCACACTTGCCAACATTAAATTCCATTTGCCATTTCCTGGCCCATTCGCCCAGCCTATCTAGATCCTTCTGCAGACTCTCCACACCCTCCGCACAATTTGCCTTTCCCCCAATCTTGGTGTCATCAGCAAATTTCGACACCCTGCACTCGGTTCCCTCCTCCAGATCATCTATATAAATGGTAAATAGCTGAGGCCCCAACACCGACCCCTGGGGCACCCCACTAGTCACCAACCGCCAATCCGAATAGCACCCATTGACCCCCACTCTCTGCCTCCTATTTGACAACCAATCCTCTATCCACGCTAACACCCTACCCCCAACTCCATGTCCCCTGACCTTCTGCAATAACCTCTTGTGAGGTACCTTGTCAAACGCCTTCTGAAAATCCAGAAAGACCACATCCACCGGCTCTCCTCTATCCACTGCCCTAGACACATCCTCATAGAACTCCAGTAAATTTGTCAGACACGACTTCCCTTTAATGAAACCGTGTTGCGTCTGCCCTATCAAGCAATTCCCTTCAAGATGCCTCGCAATTTCCTCCTTAATGACGGATTCCAACATTTTACCTACCACAGACGTTAAACTAACCGGCCTATAATTCCCCGCCTTTTGCCTGGCACCCTTCTTAAACAACGGCGTAACATTAGCCGTTTTCCAATCTTCCGGCACTTCCCCGGAATCCAGCGACGTCTGGAAAATAACCACCAAGGCATCCACTATAACCTCCGCCATTTCTTTCAGAACCCTCGGATGCATTCCATCCGGTCCTGGGGACTTGTCCACAATCAGCCCCTCCAGTCTGTCGAGCACCACCTCTCTAGTAACAGTAATGTCATTAAGACCCTCCAGTCCTACCACCTTTCCATTTTGCTATCAAATAAACCTATTGGACTTTAACCTGGTGTTGTGAGACTTCTTACTGTGTTACAGTGAGAACCAGGAACGGTGAAAAACTGAAACAAAACTGTTTAAGAAGTCACATGGCTTCAATGGGAGGTAACCCCAAAATGATGCCAGAAAACTACTGAACCAACTCTTTATTGTATTTTCAGGATTAAAGGTTAACAAAAACCTCACATCAGCAATTTTGGTCTGTGATCTCTTCCCCCATTTAGTTTTATTTCTTTTTGTAGGTTTTGATTTTAATCTTGTTCTCTTCTTTCTGCTTTCAGATGGCAGTTGTCCATCATTTTGTCACTCACACCTCCTCAAGGCACATTCTTAATTTCTTTACGTCTCCCTTTGGCCCTTCACCACCAACATTTTCAGCCATTTCAGCCACTCCTGTCTTTCACCCAGCCGCAGACCCTCCTTTTCATTCTTTTTCCCAGCCTCTGCTGCCCCTGCCTTCCACTTGTGTAAAACCTATGACATTTCTAATCTTGTTCAGTCTTGTGAAAGGCTGTAAACCTGAAACATTAACTCCATTCCTCCCTCCACAGACGCTGCCTGACCTGCTGAGCACTTCCAGCATTTTCTGATTCTATTTAAGATTCTATTTAAGATTTTCAGTGTCTGCAATATTTTGCTTTAATATCGTTAATATTTGCATTAGTTTTAAGAAGCGGCAAAACAGGATCACATTTACATTATCCAGCTCCAAGTATTATCCTTGCCCCAGAGGGAGCAAAATGCTTGCTTAGGCGCAGAAGGTAGGAGCTCCTTTTAAATCACTTAAAAACCTTTTAAAAAATGTTTTTGGAATGCAGTCATTGGAGAATCTTGGCTTGTGAAACACAAAATTGTGGCGAGGTGTAGTTCGAAAGTGTTTAATGTTTAATAGACTGCTTTGCACTTTGTAAACCAAGTTTGAAACCACATTAGTTTTACACTCTGTGTGGTGCGTGCTGCAGGAAATCTCGATTTGAAACTGTCAGGCCATGGCTCCAGATTTAGGTGATTATTTCAGCGTTGGTGCAAACCCAACATTATTTTGTTCCAAGACTGGGCTTGCAGTGTGAATCCACAATGATTTTATGATTAAATGTTAATAGGTGAGTGAGGATTGACTGACTTTTAAAGCCCAGAAACTTAGTGGTTAATGAGGGGGCAGCAGGAGTACAGTTCCAATTAACAATATTAATGCTTGAATGCAACAGTGAACCTATTTACAGGGGGACTTCTTTCCATGATGGCAGAGGGGCACTTAGTAACCTGACATCTCATCTTGTAATGATTTGTGGCAGAATGATTGGGATTAGCAAAGCACCAAAAGTGCCTGCTATTCCAGAAAGTCAGAGGTTTCAGCATCCCTGGAACCTGGTACAATAGAGTGTGCAAATTGTTTGATACTCATTAACTCTGCACACCCACTAGGTACAGGTCACAGCCTCACTGAGCACAGTTTACGACATTGTTTCTGAGTAAAAAGCAGGACACAATGTTCCTCTGCAAAGACAATGCCGATTAGAAATCAGGTAATTTGCATGAGTAGAACCAACCCCCAATTCCCCTCTCTGATGATATTTTAGGAGTATGGAATTCCGGAGCATGAGTAGGCCATTCAGCCCCTCAAGACGATCAGTGATGGCTAATTTGGTTGAGGTCTCAACTCCACTTTTCTGTCTTGTCTCTCATAATCCCCGGCTCCCTTGTCTATCCAAAATCTGACTCAATCTTATATAAATTCAGTGACCAAGCCTCCACTGCTCTCTGGGTTTAAAGTTTATTTTTCAGTGTCACAAGTAGGTTTACATTAACACTGCAGTGAAGTTACTGTGCAAATCCCTTAGTCGTCACACTCTGGCGCCTGTTTGGGTACACTGAGGGAAAAATTAGCACG
This sequence comes from Carcharhinus amblyrhynchos, assembly GCF_965287045.1. Classification (NCBI taxonomy): domain Eukaryota; kingdom Metazoa; phylum Chordata; class Chondrichthyes; order Carcharhiniformes; family Carcharhinidae; genus Carcharhinus; species Carcharhinus amblyrhynchos. The sequence continues at coordinate 1,917,480 of NC_137328.1, forward strand.
GCCAATCCATTTAACCAGCACATCTTTCGGACTGTGGGAGGAAACTGGAGCACCTGGAGGAAACCCACGCAGACACGGGGAGAATGTGCAGACTCTGCACAGACAATGACCCAAGCCAGGAATCAAACCTGGGTCCCTGACATTGTGAGGCAGCAGTGCCGCCCAGGAGAGAATTCCACAGAATTATGCTCCTCTGAGAGAAACAAATTCTCCTAATCTCCATCTTAAGTGGGAGGCTTCTTATTCTGAAACATCCTCTCAGTATCCATCCTATCAATTTCCCTCAGAATTTTATATATTTAAATAAGATCAACTCTCATTCTTAAACTCCAATGAGTATAGGCCCAATCTGTTCAACCTTTCCACCGAAATAAGCTCTTCATCCCAGGAATGAGTCGAGTGAATCTTCACTGAACTACTTCTAACATAATTTTATGTTTCTTCATGTAAGGAGGCCAAAGCTGTACACAGTATCTCAGATGTCCTCCCACCAATGCTCTGTGCAACTGCAATAAAGCTTACCTACTTTTATATTCCATTCCCCTTGCAATAAACCCCAATATTCCAATTGTCATCCTAATCACTTCCTGTACCTGCATGCCAATATTTTAGGACTTGTATAGCAAGACACCCAGATCCCTCTGTACCTCAGAGTTCTGCAGTCTTTCTCCATTTCAATGCTATACTGCTTTTCTATTCTTCCTGCCAGAGTGGACAAGGTTCACATTTTCTCACATAATACTCAATTTGTCAATTCTTTTGCCCACTCACATAACCTGTCTCTGTCCCTTTGCAGACTCTACCCTCTCATGGCAACTTATTTTTCTACCTATCTTTGGTGTCACCAGTAAACCTAGCTACCATAAATTCCATCTCTTCATTCAAGTCATTGATGTAACTGTAAATAGTTGAAGCTCCAGCACTGAACCATGTGACACTCCACTCGTTACATCTTACCAACCGAAAAAAGATCCATTTACCCCTACTCTCTGTTTCCTGTTAACTAATCAATTCTTTATCCAAGCTAATACGTTACTCACTACAAAATGTGCTCCTATATCATGTGTTCTTATTTTGTGTAGTAACCTTTGATGTGGCACCCTATCAAATGACTTTTGGAAATCCAAGGACACCACATCTGCAGGTTCCCCTTTTATCTTCTTCCCTGAGTGAAGACAGCCATCAGCTTCCACTTACTGAACAATAACAAGGAGAGAAACACCTCCCCAACCAAACAAGCAATGAAGCCACAATAAAGCTTATCAGTAGGTAGGAATGTGGGTTTGAAGTTACAAGTAGATCAGTCATGATCTCATTGAACAGTAGCCGAACAGGTTCGAGGGATGAGTGGCCTAGTCCATATAACTTGCTACTGCCCTTCATCCAACCAATCCCTTCTCCCAAGCACAGTGCTCGAATTACAGGACAGCCACCACCAAGCGAAAATGAGAATATAAACAAACCACTCCCCAGCGTCCTGAAACCTCCCATTTTCTCAAAAACTACAAATCCTTCCCCCTTCTTCACCTGCTGAGCATCAAGTTGTTCCTTCCTCAGGCACTTAGCTAGAATCGGCCTGGGATCTCACATTCTGTATCCCACCCCCACACTGAAAACCTAAACTCTGTAACATTTCTCACTGGCCATATGAGAGGCACAAATACTTCCATCTCTGAGGCCTGGAGTGGGGGGTGTGCATGGCGGGGGTATAGGAACTTGAGAAAATGTTCCATAAACTCTGGGTTAGAGGATGGATGACAGTGAGGTAATTATTTTCCTTTGGATTACGTTATTGGATTGAGAAAGGATTAGGAAATGGAAAAATTGTGTTTAGAGAAATTGGGGCTCCACCAACATAGAAACATGGAAATGTAGAAGGTAAGATCAGGAGGAGGGCATTGGGTCCTTCGAGCCTGTTCCACCATCCATCACGATCATGGCTGATTGTCCAATTCTGTGACCTCATCCTGCTTTTTCCTCATAACCTTTGACCCGATTTGCCCCAAGTGCTGCATCAATAGTGCACCCCAAATCTGGGTGCTTTCTCGAGATTTTGGGGAAGAGAAAGCAGGGGATTTGACAGCATCTGAAGTGTGATTGTACTTTCTCACATTTATTTTTTGTTAAGATGATTAAGCTTTAAGAAGTATGGTATATAATTTGGATCTTGAGAAGTCAGAAGCAGCAGGTGTATAGCCTTTCGGAAAGGTTATAAATCATCCTCAGTCTAAAAACAGAGAAAGGAGACTGATAGTCTGTGGAATGTAGCCAGGAGCCATTGTGGATAAAGATTGTTTGATGGCTTTTGTGATATTGCTGTATTGATCTGATGAATGAGATGCGATGGTTGTGTAACTGTAGCTTAGGGCAGTGATGCTAATAAAGCATGAAGCTTCTGAAGTTATCAGGAACTGGCTGATGAGTTCCGTGTCATGAATGTGTCTTTCTTTCTGTAATATGTAACATTAGTCACTTTTGTAACCTGAGGTGGAAGGTGACGCAGCTGCCACAACGTCACTGCCGTGCTATTTGACTGCACTTCTGGGCCAGACTCACCTGTGGAAGGAGAATGCATGAATGCTGCTGACCTCAAGCAAATAATAGCTGCTGGTGTGCATTCATTTTGTGGTCGTAAATTAAATTCTATTGCATTGTCACGTCTTTGATGTGACGTATTCCGAGGTTTCTTTTCAAACCTTCATTCACTTTGTTAGATTGTTAGCAGTTTTATCTTTTAGCAGTGAATTATCGTTGTGAAGATATTCCTGTACCTATTTACATGGAGCATATGTGGGGTTGCCAATCCCCTAGGATTTGCCTGAAAGTTCCAGGTATTGAAGCTCAATGTCTGGGCCATTGTTGTGCGTGATCCAGGCGTAAAAACTGGAGGGAAATGTCATTTTCTTTGAACATTTCTCCTTACCAGATATCAAAATATTGAAAATGGGAAAAAAGTATTATTTGGCTGGTAGTCAAACATCATCCCATTGGGAAACGAGTCCTTTTGCTTTCTAATTGGTGTGTGAAGGCATAACGTCACAAGGATGGCTGTGTTGGTGACTAATGGATAGAGCATGGGGACAAGTCATGTGGCAAAAGCTCCAGAAATACATTTGATCATAGTTGGCAATTAAGCATAATATCCCATTTGGAGTACTGTGGGCAGTTTTGGCCCCCATATCTAAGGAAGGATGTGCTAGCTTTGGAAAATGTTAGGAGGAGGTTCACAAGAATGATCCCTGGAATGAAGAGTTTGTGGTATGAGGAATGTTGAGGACTCTGGGTCTGTATGTATTGGAGTTTAGAAGGATGGGGGGGTACCTTATTGAAACTTACAGGATACTGCGAGGCCTGGATAGAGTGGACTTGGAGAGGATGTTTCCACTAGTAGGAAAAACTAGAACCAGAGAGCACAATCCCAGGCTAAAGGGACGATCCTTTAAAACAGAAATGAGGAGGAATTTCTTTATCCAGAGAGAGGTGAATCTGTGGAACACTTTGCCGCAGAAGGCTATGGAGGCTAGCTCATTGAGTATCTTTAAGACAGAGATAGATAGGTTCTTGATTGATAAGGATCTAGAGTTATGGGGAAAAGGCAGGAGAACGGGGATGAGAAAAGAATCAGTCATGATTGAATGGCAGAGCAGATTCAATGGGCCGAATGGCCTAACTCTGCTCCTATGTCTTATGGTCTGATGCGGAGTGTCAGTTCTAAGCACTCGCACCTCTAAGTTGCAAGATTCCAGCTTCAAGTCCCACCTTTAATGACATGAACACAAAAATCAGGGCTGACACACCTGCGCAATACCGAGGGAGTGCTGCACTGTTGGAGGTGCTGTGCTTTGGACAAGATGTTAAATTGAGGTCCTGTCACTTTTTGTGGATGTGGAAGATATAATGGCCAAGTGTAAGGGGAGTTATCCCTGGTGTTCTGGCTAGTGCTGTATGCAAACGATCTCAACACTATGAAACTTGGCTGCTGTGTCTCTAACCTTACCAAGAGTGGCTGCATTTTAGAAGTAGTTCATTGGCTGTGAGGTGCTTTGGGATGTCTGGTGGTTGTGGACTTTGATACATAAATGCAAGTCTTTCTTGCTTTTTATAGTGTCAGTTGGAAGCGAGTGGTTAAGACCAATAGGTCCATACAGTCTGTTCTACACAGTTCTGGTGCCTCACACATCACAATCCAAACACTTATCATCTGCTCGCTACCATGGAAAGTCCAAGGAGGGGAATGGATAAATTAGCTGTGAAAAATCCAGGCCAATCCAGGGGGGAGAAACTTAGAAATTCCTCTTCAATCCCCTTAGGCAATCAAGACAAGTCCAGGGAACCACCCTTGCTCTGAATTCCCGACAGACTAGATCTCTGCCCTAACCAGGAACAACTCCAACTGTTGCTGGAAAGAATCCAGTGAATCGACATCCGTTGCATAAGCTGGCTACCTCTCCCAGAGAGCCATCCTTCTCTGAGAAGCAAAGATCCATCTAATAGCCAACCCCCTTCTTCTGCTGCATAACATTAACATGTGACTCCTGGTCCTTTCTTACACAAAGACAATTCAATGGCTGCAAAATGAAGTGTATCAGTTGCACTGTTGGGCTGGCTATCTTTTGGACGAGGATTAAATCGAGGCCTGGTCTGGTTGATCTTTGAGACCTTGTAGTGTTATTTTGAAAAGCCTGGGAGTTTATCTCCAGTGATCTGGGGCAAATATTTATTTCTCAATCAACATCACTCAGACAAATAAGGAGAGGTTGTGGTATAGTGGACTAGTAATTCAGAGACCCAGGGTAAAGCTCTGGGGACCCAGGTTGAATCCTACCATGGTAGATGGCGGAATTTGAGTTCAATAAAAATCAGCAATTAAAGGTCTAACGATGACCATGAAACCATTGTCAGTTGTTGTAAAAACTCATTTGGTTCACTATTGTCCTTTAGGGAAGGAAACTTGTCATCCTTACCTGTCTGGCCTACATGTGATTCCAGAGCCACAGCAATATAGTTGACTCTTAAATGCTCTTGGAAATACAGTCAGTTCAAGGGCAATTAGGGATGGGCAATAAATGCTGATCAAGCCTGTAACGCCCAATCCCATGAACGATAAAGGAATGATCTGGTCATTATCACATTGCTATTTGTGTATTGAAAAACAGTCAGATCATTGCGACCATTATCTATAAATGCTGTCACCAGGGTGAGACAAAGCAAATACAAATACTTATAATCACGGCATTTATAATGGAACCTGCAGTTTGATTTAAAAAATCAAATCCTTATTTGGCCATTGGCAGTTCAACACATTTTTCTCACTGTTTTTGATTTGACCAATTTACTAATAGATGTGGAATTCAGAGGATGAATCCGTGGAAAGTTGTAGTTAGCACTGTGCCGATCTTCAAATTAGAGCAATGACATTGAGTGGATTTCAGTAATTCATTTCAAAATGCATTGCAAACTGACTATGTGGGAAAATCTAATGGAACATTTCTCATTTGAATGCAATACCCGTCTCACCTGTGATAGGAAACATTAGCTGCTAAAAGAGTCGGTGATAACATAATGGGAGCTTTTATTATTTAAAAAAAGGATGGAGCTTGAAAGCAGCTCAAGGCTCTGTCAGTGAAATAGCTCAATGGAAATAAGTTCTTAAGGCACTATCCATGTTAGTATTGGTAAATAAGCAAGTAAATATTAAAGTCTGTCATTAAAATTGAAGCTATTCAGAATTTTGTGGGTACTGTATCCCAACTCATCCCATACTAACTAAAATTGTTTCTTGTCCCTCTGCACACTCTAGAATCATCCATCAATCCATTGACAACTGAATTGGTAAGTGAAAGCCTGATTTCCCATCTAAGTTAATCTCAGTGATAATTGGCACAATGCTTTGATGTACCCAGTCACCCAGATCTTCCAGTGTGCCCAGATCTCCGTACCTACTCGAAACAGGGCTTGCATTATACATTGCAGCTCCCTAACGTTGGGCCTCAGAACCTATTACGCTGTACATTTAGATGCTCTCTTCAAACAGCTCCAGTTTCTTCCCAAGTCTGCTGGAACTCCTTTTCCTCCTCCCCCCATATAATGTTATACTCACTCACCCAATGGCCACCAGCTTTGCTGGAGTGTTTGTGGACATTCTGTCCAACTGTACCTCACCATGGTCTGTCCTACCTGTGTCCCCACTCCTCTGCAGTATCGCACACTTCACCATCCAATTTTATCAGGACCAGCTCCCCCACCCCACTCCCATTCTATCCCCATCCCCACACTATCCCCACCCCCACACTATCCTCATTCCCACTCTATCCCCACCCCCACATTATCCCAACCCCACACTATCCCCATCCTCACACTATCCCCACTTCCAAACTATCCCCACCCCTCACTCTATCCTCACCTCCACACTATCCTCACCCCTACACTATCCTCACCCCCGCACTATCCTCACCCCCGCACTATCCTCACCCCCGCACTATCCTCACCCCTACACTATCCTCACCCCCGCACTATCCTCACCCCTACACTATCCTCACCCCCGCACTATCCTCACCCCCGCACTATCCTCACCCCTACACTATCCTCACCCCCGCACTATCCTCACCCCTACACTATCCTCAACCCCACACTATCCTCACCCCCGCACTATCCTCACCCCCGCACTATCCTCACCCCTACACTATCCTCACCCCCGCACTATCCTCACCCCTACACTATCCTCAACCCCACACTATCCTCACCCCCACACTATCCTCACCCCCACACTATCCTCAACCCCACACTATCCTCAACCCCACACTATCCTCACCCCCACACTATCCTCAACCCCACACTATCCTCACCCCCACACTATCCTCAACCCCACACTATCCTCACCTCCACACTATCCTCAACCCCACACTATCCTCACCCCTACACTATCCTCACCCCCGCACTATCCTCACCCCTACACTATCCTCAACCCCACACTATCCTCACCCCCACACTATCCTCAACCCCACACTATCCTCACCCCCACACTATCCTCACCCCCACACTATCCTCAACCCCACACTATCCTCACCTCCACACTATCCTCACCCCTACACTATCCTCAACCCCACACTATCCTCACCCCCACACTATCCTCAACCCCACACTATCCTCAACCCCACACTATCCTCACCTCCACACTATCCTCACCCCCACACTATCCTCACCCCCGCACTATCCTCACCCCCACACTGTCCTCACCCCCTCACTATCCTCACACCATACCCGTCTAGCACCATGAACACTTCCCCCTCCAGAGGTTCCCCTCGTGATGCTGATCTTTTCTCATTTCCCCCTCAGAATAAGGGGTTTCCCAATATCAGCTGCAGATGCAGGGGCATTTCTTTTTTTCAGAGAGTCATTACATTATGGGGATTCTCTCCCCCAGACAGAAGTGGAGGCTGGGTCATATCCAAGTCTGAGTTAGACAGATTTTCTATTGACAAGCAAGTTGAGGGCTAGGGGGGACAGGCAGGAAAGTGGAGCTGAGACCACAATCAAATCAGCCATGATTTTATTGAAAGGCGGAGCAGCTTGAGGGGCCGAATGGTCTCCTCCTCCTGTTTCTTTTGTCCATTGGAAAGCACGCAGGAGTCCACCTCTTTCAACCCAACTAGTGGAACTTTGGAACACTCTTTTCAAAAAGAAGAAAGAAAAGGATTTGCATTTATATAGCGCTTTGGACGACCTCAGATCATTGCCCATCAGAACTCTTAGCTGAATGTACTGTACTTCAACAACAGCTCCCTCTCCCACCTCCTGCCTCCTCAATGCCTCTTCTTCCTTCCCTTCATCTGGATTCTTCTATCTACCAGCGCTCAAACCCAGCTTGCCCTATTCCTGAGCTCCTGTGTACAGCACCATTGGAGTAAAGCAGAATTGTCAATGTCTAATGATAGTTGAGTAGGGTTGGATTTTGGGAGTTGGGAAGAGCAGCACATGGGTGAAATATTTTCACTTTACTCAATGGCTACTTCAGCCCTCTAGCATTCTGCACTGTTTAATATCTGCTTCTGTGCTAACAGTCAATTCGCAGCTCACACAAGTGAATGATTGATGGTATTTTCCGTGAGCAATAGCGTGATATATTTATCCAAAAAGCAGATCCAACTAAAGTTCAAAATTTAATCTGGCACATCCACTGCTTGTGAAAATATTCCAGTGCTGGAGATGGGAAGCACGTGTCTGTCCAAGAAATGACAGGCGCCAGTAATTTTATTTTATAAAACTATTCAAAAATGTTGAGGTAAGGTTTCTTTTTGATATTTCAGAGCGAATACTTGTGGTGTTCACCCACTCTGGTGTCTGCCATTGCACAGTGCCTTGTTTCATGGCCTTTGTGAGCTATTTATTCACTTGGACCTTTGCTTATACTTTCTAAGTGATTACTGGTTAGTGCCAATAATTAGATCAATGGTCATTTTTTATATTTACACTCTCTATTGTGTTTTGGAGATTGGTGCCTAAACAAATTTATATTAAGTGTTACCGGTAAGTTATATTTGACTTGCATTCCATCCAACCCACAGAGAGTGCTAGCCAAAGGTTTCTTGCATTTGAGTCAATCTGTCCTCATTCAGTGGGTTTTGGAAGTGTAGCAACCTGCCTGTCACACACTCGATTACTTTCAGTTGTGTAGAAACTTAGGTTAGTTAAAAGAATACTACAACTGCTTACACTGAGTGACTGGTACTTAAGCTTTCTGTATTGCTATATTGTAACTCTCTGTTTAGAAATTACTACTTTGTAATGGGTCTTGTGATTTTGCATGTTAGCCTTACAGTGAGTTAGAAATGGATTTCTTCCCCACTCCCGATCAGAGTCACACTGACTAGACACTGAGTGCAGACTTCCTCTCCGGAGAGGGGGGAAAGGATTGTCATTCCTGCAGCCACCTGGTTTCATCTGCAGTGTGCATTGGTGGTTTGGGACCAACTGCCCATCCACTCTTCAGACAGCACAAAACTGAAGGGCAGATGCACCAAATAGATCAGACTGATCAATTGCATTGGAAAGTCCAGAATAGTAAGAGATACACAGAGAGTGGCTGCTGCTGTTTCTAGATCTTGTGCACACAAGACTTAGAACGAGCACAGAGGAGGCAATGGCCTAATGGTATTGTCACGAGCTTATTAATGCAGAAACCCAGCTAATGGCCCAAATCCCACCACAGCAGCTAGTGGAATTCAAATTCAATAAAAAAAATCTGGAACTAAGAATCTACTGATGACCATGAAACCATTGTCGATTGTGGGAAAAACCCATCTGGTTCACTAATGTCCTTTAGAGAAGGAAAGCTACCGCCCTTACCTGGTCTGCCTACATGGGACTCCAGTTCCAAAGCAATGTGGTTGACTCTCAACTGCCCTCTGAACAAGGGTAACTAGGAGTGGGCAATAAATGCTGGCCAGCCAAAGATGCCCACATCCCACAAATCAATAAAAAAAACACCTTGGGTGACATAGAAAGAGATCATGTGGTGCTCACTTTGTGCTTGAGACTGCACTGATATGCTTGTATAGTGAGGTCAGTGGGGAGTCCTGCTGAGTGTGTCTTACGAACATAATGGAATTCTTCACCAAGTAAGATGGAAGCATCTGTTTTACAAAAAATCTTAACAGAGCCAGACCAAGAAAATCGAGTATCTCTGACCTCTTCCTACTAATAAATATATCCTCTGGAATATCAGCAAACAGTATTATAATTACAGAGTTTCTATTGTGACATTATAAAGAGTGACTCTCCCACAACTTTTTACCTCCAATCAAATGAATAATACTAAAATAGTTTGTGTTCTCCTTACAAGATCAACTAAATGAGCTCCCATTGTGCCAAAGGTCACGTGGCCTTTCCCATCTCTGGAATCTGTCAGATAATGAACGATGTGTAAGAATGGAAAAGATAACTGGAAACCTTTACCCATACTGATCCTTTCATCTCCAAACTCCAGGGCCTGGGGCTTGGCTTCTCCCTCTGTGACTGGATCCTGAACTTCCTAACCCACAGACCACAATCAGTAAGGATAGGCAACAACACCTCCTCCACGATCACCCACAACACCAGTGTCCACAAGGCTGTGTTCTCAGCCCCTGACTATACTCCTTATACACCCATGACTGTGTGGCCAAATTCCCCTCCAATTTGATTTTCAAGTTTGCTGACAACACCACCATAATGGGTCAGAGCTCAAACAATGATGAGACAGAGTACAGGAATGTCCCCGTCTACATCAATGCGGACGAAGTGGAAGTGGTCGAGACTTTCAAGTTCTTACGTGTCCAGATCACCAACAACCTATTCTGGTCTCCCCATGCCGGAACTATAGTTACGAAAGCCCACCAATGCCTCTACTTTCTTAGAAGACTAAGGAAATTTGGTATGTCCACTACAGCTCTCACTAACTTTTACAGATACACCATAGAAAGCATTCTTTCTGGTTGTATCACAGCTTGGTATGGCTCCTGCTCTGTCCAAGACCGCAAGAAACTGCAAAGGGTCGTGGGTGAAGACCAGTCCATCACTCAAACCAGCCTCCAACCTGTTGACACTGTCTTCACTTCCTGCTACCTCAGAAAAGCAGCCAACATAATTAATGATCCCACGCACCCTGGACATTCTCTCTTCCACCTTCTTCCGTTAGGAAAAAGATAGAAAAGTCTGAGGGTATGTACCAACCGACTCAAGAACAGCTTCTTCCCTGCTGCTGTCAGACTTCTGAATGGACCTACCTCACATTAAGTTGATCTTTCTTTACACCCTACTACGACTGCAGCACTATATTCTGCACTCTCTCCTTTTCTATGAGCGATATGCTTAGTCTGTATAGCGCACAAGAAACAATACTTTTCACTGTATGCCAATACATGTGACAATAATAAATCAAATCAAAATCAAACCTTTCATCCAGAATTCTTGCAACATTTCTTTTTGCCTGAAAACTGAATTTTCCATACTTTGGCAGCACTTTTATCTGGTAAGAATTAAGTGAATGCAGTGTTTGTGCCAAACTCAAACATGCACTTCCTGTAGTAAACTGTGGTTTGACTTTAACAGTTTTAGATTACATTAGGTTTCAGCAAGACTTCTGTACGCATTCTATTTTGGGACCTCTCGATAATTCCCCATGGCCTCATTCAGGGTATTTTCAAGTAATTACTGTTTACAAGGCAGTGTGGGCACCAAGAATAATAAGGTGAAAGGAAATTTCTCATAATCTTCCCCAGAATGTGGGAATAGAATGTTAATAAAAGGATTGTTGGGATGACAAGGCTGCCCTATAGCAACTCGGTTCCTTGCATTGTCTGGTTTGAATTAAAAGGGACTCCGTTTGAAGTTTAAATGCAAATAATCCCTCAGGGAGGGCAAAATAAAGGATCTAATTTCAGATTTTAATAATTTACACTGAGTTTTGCAAAATGTTTGTTTAACAGTTCACTCGATATGAATTTTAGATTAACCCCAATGAACTTTAGATTAACCCATGAAAATGATATAACTAATCAAGATTTTGTTTTTAAACTCCATTGTAACATAAATGAAACACTTTACGGCCTTATTAAATTTCCTGAAGTATAAATCATGATGTTGTTTGAAGTGGAAGGAGCAGAAGTTGGTATTCTTACTGAACTGTGCCAAAGATGTGGGTTTGGACTTCAGTTCTTTGCACAGTTAACAGCCAATTTCATTTATCAGACATGCTACTGAATAGTTTCAAGGTGTTTCCTTGAAAGAATAGAAACACCCGAGGATGAGTTGTTTGGGGTCAAGCTTACACACTTCCTGATGGCTGCCCTCCAGAACTGGGAAGACCCACAAAGAGTTGCCCACCTATCCTGAGTAAAAATGATGCCAAACTTAATTCCCTTCCTTCTGATGATTCTTGATGGCTGTGGTTCCATACTCACAAAGATGTCAGTCCTTCAGCTTAAATTTGTTCTTCATGAAAGAGTTTAGACAGCGAGTTTAGTCAGTCAGAATTGCCTTACTGTTTGAGTAAGGGGAATGTCACTGCTGGGGCAAGCTGTAGCATCCCTAATACCTCTTAGGCTGAAATAGAATCATCGAATCCCTACAATGCAGAAGGAGACCACTTAGCCCATCGAGTCTGCACTGACCACAGTCCCACCCAGGCCCTACCTCCATAACCCCAGGTATTTACCCTCCTATTTCCCCTGACACCAAAGACAATTAAATACGGCCAATCAATTTACCCTGCACATCTTTGGATTGTGGGAGGAAACCGGAGCACCTGGAGGAAACCCACACAGACACGGGGAGAATGTGCAAACTCCACACTGACAGTGACCAGAGGCTGGAATTGAACCCGGGTCCCTGGCACTGTGAGGCAGCAGTGCTAACCACTCTGCCCCATTGCCATCATCAGGGAACCCTGCATAAATCAGTGCTTAAACCAGAAACATTCCTAGTCTGTTTCATTTTGTGCTATACCAGGATACTTTGCAATTGAACTTTCTCTTACTGGGTATAGCTATGTAGAAAGGTTAAGGTTGGCAAAGACCTGCCAGAAGTCTATCTAGTGTGCATTCCTGTTGTTCTGCTGTTGTGTAAAATAATGTTTCTTTTCATGGCACTTTCCAATTTTGTCTTGGAGATATCTGAGCTGTTTGCCTCACCACCCTTCCTTGGTTAGCTGTTCTAAGAGACAATTACCCCTGGGCAATGTTTCCTTACATCTGGGTTGAATCTGCCTCTTTGTTTCAACTCAGGGGAGGCAATGGTCTAGTGGCACTATCGCTAGATAACTCCAAAAACTTTGAAAATGTTCTGGCGACCTGGGTTCAAATCCCACCGTGGCATCTGGTGGAACTTAAATTCCTTTAAAAAAAATCTGGAATTAAGAATCTGCTGATGATCGTGAAACCATTGTCGATTGTTGGGAAACACAACAGATTCACTAGAAATCATAGAATCTTACAATGCAGAAAGAGGCCCTTCGACCCATTGAGTCTGCACCGACCACAGGCCCTACCCCCATATCCCTGCATATCTTACCAGCTAATCCCTCTAACCTAAGCATCTTAGGACACTAAGGGGCAATTTTAGCATGGCCAATCAACCTAATGTCCCTTTAGGGAAGGATATCTGCTGTCCTTACCTGGTCTGGCCTACATGTGACTCCATAGCCATAGCAACGTGCTTGACTCTCAAATGCCCTCCAAAAGGGATGGGCAATAAATGCTGGCCAGCCAGTGACCCTCCATGTCCCACAAGTGAATAAAAAACTCATGTTCCCTCGTGTTTGATGTCTCACATCTTCTAATATAACCCTCACTGATCTGCATTTTTAAGCTGCAGTATTTTGAATGCCTCCTGCGTCGAGAAGGCCAGATCACCGAGCTGATTCTCATATAATTTATTCGCTATTTTATCTGAATAACATTTTGATATTTTTCTACAACATACTTTTGTAATGTGGTTCAGTAAACTGTGCCTGACTGGTGCTCTTTAATTACAGGATAGTGGTCAGCTAACTTCCTTTTCATTGCTCTCCTTCCTTTGATGTGAGGTGTTTGCTCATTTCCCCAGTTGATCCAATTCCTCTTCTCACTTCCCCTCTCTGCTACAAGGTTAATGTTGAGCTTTAGCTATTGAACATCTCTCCCAGATCATTTGTAACGTGTTGGGACACTAGTCCTGCAATAAGCACTGGGTGATACCATTTGTCAAACCTCTCCATCCAAAATACTCGATTCAACAGACCCACCCACCCAACAATTCTCATTCTTTATTAAATATGCATATCAATGATTGTGTATAAGTTTTCTTGGAGGTACCTCATTAAATTTCACATTTATCGTATCTACATTCCCCCTTTTATCCACCTGCTTTCTTAATTTATCAACAAGTTATTATAATTTGCTGCTCGGGTTTTTGGAATTACAATCTGTTTCCTATCTCTTCAGTGCTGCATTATGATGTTTTATGGATGGTTACTATAGTCATCACATTGATTATCATTATGCTGAGTTTTCAACTTCCTTAATCTACTAGAGATTGGGTAGAAGTTTCTTACTGTACCAAAATCATACTTCGTGTAGCATCATCTATCATTGGGAAGTAGCAAGAACTCACATTGTCACGTGAAGGTTCACCACAGTGTCAGCATTGATCCAATGAGGCCAAATCACTTTGAACATTTAACATAAGTGGTGCCAACAGATTTATGAATGATTATGTATTCAAAGTCTCAAAAGGACTTGGTAAATGATAACTAACAAGTGGTTAAGTATCTGGGTCACTGGGGGATTAATTTTCAGGGCCTTCCATGTATACTCGCTGGTGGGATTCTCCCCATGGCACTCCATTCACCTGACGAAGGGACTAACCCCGAAAGCTTGTGAGTATATTATCAAATAAATAGGTTGGACTAAAACCTGGAGTTGTCAGACTTTTTACTATGTTTCTTGTGGTGAGAGGTAGCACGCCATTGGCCAGCAGTGGGATTTCCCATTGACTGCATCGCACATCACCGGGAAATCCGCGGTGGGGAGATGCACTGTGGATGAATAGCCAGTATTTTCAATGTCTCACCAGACACCCCATATTCCATGGCAGGAATCACTCCTTTGGAGTTTAATGCGGAGAAGTGTGAGGTAATTCACTTTGGTAGGAATAACAGATGTGTCGAGTATAGGGCTAACGGGAACACTCTGAATAGCGTGGATGAACAGAGGGATCTAGGTGTATGTGTACATAGATCCCTGAAAGTAGGGGATCAAGTAGATAAGGTTGTTAAGAAGGCATACGGTGTCTTGGCGTTTATTGGTAGGGGGAATGAATTTAGGAGCCGCAACGTCATGTTGCAACTGTACACAACTCTGGTGCGGCCGCACTTGGAGTATTGTGTGCAGTTCTGGTCCCTACATTATAGGAAGGATGTGGAGGCTTTGGAGAGGTTGCAGAGGAGGTTTACCAGGATGTTGCCTGGTATGGAGGGGAGGTCCTATGAGGAGAGACTGAGGGATTTGGGGTTGTTTTCGCTAGAAAGAAGGCGGCTAAGAGGGGATCTTATTGAAACATATAAGATGATTAGAGGTTTAGATAGGGTGGATAGTGATAGCCTTTTTCCTCGGATGGAGAAAGCTAGCACGAGGGGGCATGGCTTTAAATTAAGGGGGGGTAGTTATAGGACGGATGTCAGGGGTAGGTTCTTTACCCAGAGGGTGGTGAGGGATTGGAATGCCCTGCCTGCTGCAGTTGTAAATGCGCCTAGTTTGGGGGCGTTTAAGAGATCCGTGGATAGGTTTATGGATGAAAAGGGATTGGTTTAGGTTAGAGGGTCATTGTTTTTTAACTGGTCGGCGCAACATCGTGGGCCGAAGGGCCTGTTCTGCGCTGTAATGTTCTATGTTCTATGTTCTATGTTTATACATGATCCCTTCTGTGACCTTATACGCACAAGATTGCATGTTGTAACTTTACCGGAAGCTTGATCAGAACATTTTTGTTACTTTAATAATACTGTAATAATTCATCTTCCTGCGATCGCCAAGTCTTTCAATCAGCTGTATTGGACAATGCGACTCAATCTATTAAAAGTAAAAATTAAACAAGATAAAACCAGTGAGGCAGCTACCATTTGATTACAAAACTTAAGAATTTAAACTATTTTTGATGCAGTCCTCACATGCGAAAATCACAAAGCAATATGGCCTGGGAATACTGGTATGCCATTTTCACCGTGGGGTTGTGGGTGATAAATGTGTTCCCTCTGCTTGCAGGGTAAGGCCTAATCACTGCCGATTTTGGGCTGCAGACCTTATTGCAATGGATCCAGCAAGGCATAACAACCAGTCGGTGACAAGGAGTGCAAGCCTGGCCTGCTACTCCAATAAGTGGGCCTGTGGCCGGAGATGAGGTCAGGGGCTGAGGGTTTGGGTTTGGGGCAGTTGTCTGAGGATCATGTGGTCCAGGGACCACGGGAGCCTAAATGCGTGCTGCTTCCTGTCTGCCATATTAGAGGCTCAGTAAGCTGGTTATAGAGCCAGAAAAATGGAGGCTGTGCAAACACTTATAAAGGCCCATTTTCAATGGTTCTCAATACTCCCATCAGTAAACCATGCAGCTGCAAAACAGCTGGTTTTAATCTACCACCATAGAGTCTTCAAACTTGCATCTATATAACAGCCCATGTAGAGGAGAATAGAAACAAGATCACTGGTATCAGCTGTGTTGAGATATGCCCCTCAGCTCAACTTCTTTAATCCAGGACAGAGCCAAACACAACTGAATGAAACTGTCGATCATCTATAGGATTAAAACCAGGAAAAGCTGCCCTGGCCTCTCACTCTAACAGAATCTGTTTCATTTAATGATTTCCTTCCCTTCCTGTGACCAGAGTTAGACGGATGGAGAGATTTGCTGGACAATTATCCTGGATTTCCGATAAAACAAGTGACAATTCCAAGTAATCTACAAAAGGCTGTGTCCTGAAATGTTCTCCTAAACCAGAATACGTGTGACAAAGAGAACGTATGCTGATTTTACAAAAACAGTCAAATACGCCAGAGGCAAAATATTCCTTTTTAGTCACATTCTTTTCTGTGGTCTCAACCTGTATTCAATTTCTTCCTCTCCATTTCTCTGAAATCTGCCACAGAATTCTCCAGGCTAGCTGCACCCCTCCAATTTTAGCCACTTGCACACCCCTGGGTTCCTTCACTCTGCAATTACTATGTGTGTATCTAGCTACCTGAATGCCAAAGTTGGGAAATCCTCCCCCCCCCCGCCCCCGCAAAACTACTCCACACCTTCCACTCCCCTCCCTCTCCTCCTTTAAGATGCCTCCAAGATGTTTTCTGGTTGCTTGGCTCAGTTTTAAATTGTGTTTCTCCTGTGGGATATTTTCTCCCTGTCAATGCTGTGGTACAAATGTAAGGTGTTGGCTGAAGTTAAAGTTCATTGAAGTTTTTTGCTGTTAATGTTTGTAGATCGGGATTCACCTATCACTCAGTAAACAGAATTACCCTGAACATGAGTGCATGGCCTGAGAAGGATCAACAAGATAGGTGCTTTTCCCCAGAATTGGGCAGTACTGTCACCATGGTAAAGTTCTTACACAGTCCTCTTGGAAGGACAAAAGGTCAAGACCCCTTTCTTTACTGTTTAAAGGAGTATTGTTCCAAAGAGTGAGAAGGGGGGGTGGTTAATACGACAGCCTCCAGTAGCTTAATTTATCAATCGTGACAGCTATGTTCAGGAGCAATCAACTGGAAATCTCTTGTTCTATTTTTGTTTTATTTTTTAATGTTTAAATTTGCAGCCTTTGATATATTGTGAAAACTTGATGCTTGTGTTGGTGACAGGATTACTGAAGTTTCATAGGGGCCACTTCTGGCAGCAGCGGAATAGCTAACAGAGCCACTGTTCGCTTTTAGTATCTCAGGTTGTGAGTCACTTTTGAAGGCAACATCCAATAGGTAGAGACTCGCTCGTTTGATTAATCAGAACCAAGATGGATCAGTTTGTCGATGCATTTTCTGGCCAACAATTCAAGATTAGCACTGACAAATGGTTGAGAGTCCACTGCTTTCCAGCATATTTTGGGAAAGGGAATAACACCAGAAAGGTGCCAGGAAAAGGAGTATAAGAAACAGGAAGCTATGAACTAGCACTTAGTGCATTCCTGCATGGAATGCCTTAAATCTTATAAAGCCTTTGGCTTTAGCAGTCATTGCTGGAGTCTTATGGAATGGAATATTACTGTGATCCCTGCTTGGTTTAGCTCCCGTTTACCAGCTGGTATTAATCAATCAAAATTGTGTCTTTTTTGTTGTTAGCATTTTCTTGAGGATTTGAAATTAGACTTCAAGGAGTAGATAAAATCAAATTGACTCGTTCCTGTGTAGGAACACAATCTATGGTGTTGCCTACCCCCTTTCTCCAACAAGTGCTTAAATAAGGTGCAATCCTAAAAAGCATTCGACCATTGTTTTTAGCTAAAATTGACCTTAATCAGTGAGGGTTGGGGTACACGGGGAACATTAAAGCAAAATGTGAGTCTTAGCAACCCCATGACACTCTCCCAATAATAGAATTCACAAATGAACAGCATTGCCTAGTGAATTCAGTGAAGCTCAGACACTTGGTTGACATATTGCAAACTATAGGCTTTATTAAATTAGATACATAAACAGGAATCTTATTTGGTACCATACATCGCAACTCCATTTTGACAGAGCTAAAGGGCTGAGTTTTTCAGTGGGCATTAGGACTATGGACAATATTTAATCCAGGATATTTAATTAAATTTAATAGAGAACTGTCTGAGACCCATGTTGCCTGCCCTGGAGAATGCCTGCTGTATTTAGCATCAAACAGGCACTAAAGTGGCCAGCGTTGGGCCTTCCTTGGGATTAAGGACACCAGAAGTGAAAACACTTGCCCCCACAAAAGTTGCTGGCCAATTTTGTTGGCTCTCCGGTGAAACTGCCGGTAAAGCACCCAGCAAAGGGCCAGGCTTCGTGAGAGGCCACAGGTGAGTGAGGGCAGAATGGAGGTCGCAAGAAAGGAGGAGGAGCTGGCAACAAGGTTGGGTTGGGCCCCTCTTCATGATGCCATCTGCCTGACAATGAGGAACCCTATGGAAGCCCAGAAGCAAACACTACAAGCACTCACTGCCCACTTAGGAGTATCAATTGGCAGTGGGCACTGCCCATGAGTCTTCCCGCCACAGACTTAATCGGGGCAGAAGCAGGAAAGCGGTGAAGTCTCTACCCAGCTCTCTCCCCCCCCAATTAATTGCCCCCACCTCCAAACTCACCTTGGGGGGAGGGCATTAACCTTCTGCTGTGTGAGTCCCAATACGGATGATGCCTAAATCCTGGTCACCACCACGATTTCCTGTGAAGCAGCCAATTAACCACCTGCCTCCAGGAATCCTGTCCAACTAGTGATAGTTTTTCAAGTTTATTTATTAGTCACAAGTAGACTTACATTAACACTGCATTGAAGTTACTGTGAAAATCCTCTAGTCGCCACTCTCCGGCACCTGTTTGGGTACATTGAGGGAGAATTTAGCATGGCCAATCCACCTAACCAGATTGTGGGAGGAAACCAGAGCACCTGGAGGAAAGCCACACAGACACGAGGAGAACGTGCAGACTCTGCACAGACTGTGACCCAAGCCAGGAATCGAACTCGGGTCCCTGGCACTGTGAGGCAGCAGTGCTAACCACCATGATAGCAGGGGCACTGCACAGGCAGGAGGGTCATTCAGAGTGTCCAGGGCTTTATTTGAGGGAGGTGGGGTGTGCTGATGTATGGGGGAGACTGAGACGGTGTCTCATGATGGAAGATTTCAATAAAAACGATAAGAGTGAGAGCAGCTGCCAGACCATCATTGCAGAGGTGAATACCTTCCAAGGATGACCTGCATCCATAACGGTGGCCTAATGATCACCGTGCCTTTGGGTGGGGATTTAAAGGTGGCGTTGACATCCCAGGGCCTGCCGTTGAGGTGCCATCTCAAATGATCTGATGGTCTCTGTTCATGGTGGGGTGGATGTGACTATTGAGAAATATCAGCGCTATCACAAAATGGCCCAAAGTGAACATTTCCTGCTTTAGTTGGCTGCCGTGGAATGGAGTGTGGAGTCATCCTGACATGCCTTCCCTTATTTTCTTGGCTTCCTCATCTCAAATACCATCTCCTTGGGGCCGGGGGAAATCCACTTCAAGTCTTTTAAAGGAAGGTTTATGAAATGCCACTTGTGATTGATTGATTATTTATGTTTTGGGATACTGTGAAAAATATATGTGCTATACTGTCAAAGCATACCATTCACAGAGTACATAGAGGAGAAGGAAAGGATTGGGTGCAGAATGTAGTGTTACAATCATAGCAAGGATGTAAAGAAAGATCAACTTAATGTGAGGTAGGTCCATTCAAAAGTCTAATGACAGCAGGGAAGAAGCTGTTCTTGAGTCAGCTGGTACATGACCTCAGACTTTTGTGTCTTTTTCCCAAAGGAATGTCCAGGGTGTGTGGGGTCCTTAATAATACTGGCTGCTTTTCCAAGGCAGCGAGAAGTGTAGACAGAGTCAATGGATGGGAGGCTGGTTTGCCTGATGGACTGGACTTTGTTCATGACCCTTTGTAGTTTCTTGCGGCTTTGGTCAATTTGGTTCCAGGTTCAAAGGCACCAGTACCATGCGGAACCTGTGACCTGTACTTTGGTTTATATACAAGACATACGTGCTGGGAGTCCTGTACTCCCACTTTCCCTGACTCACAGGGTGCAGGTCACTAACACTCTGGCTGAAGGCTGAAGTGTAAACACAACAGAAACAAAATTCACTCACTTTGATTCAGTTAACTGCACTTCAGCAACATCAATAGCAGCTCCCGATAATCTGAAGGTTAGCCAGTGGTAGTTGTGAATGGCCGCTCTCCTGCTCTACTTTAGAATCACGCTACGGGATCTTTCATATCCTCAAACAAACAAAATAAGAACTGAGTTTAAACATCTCACACAACAGACAGCTCCTTCAACAGTATAATGAACCCTCAGAGTTACACTTGAGTATCAACCTTGCTGTTGGGGCTCAAGGCTTGGAATCCATGACCTTAGAACTCAGGGATAAGAATGCTACCAATTGAGCCACAGCTGGCACTGGCATAACACACCTCATACCACAGGTATGTGGCTTTTAAATAATTACTGAGCAACGTAATGAAGTGAATCTGGAGCAGCCTTGGGACTGACATTCTGTTTAGGTCAATCTGATATAAAGTGAGTGTAATTTGTGTGAGGAATATATTATAAACTGGGAGCTGGCTATAGTCGTATTTTTTTGCCTGAATTACACTGAGTCAGGTTTCTGGATGGAAGCTGGTGTTTAATCACCTTCTCCAAGCTCCGTTCTCACTGTTGCTTCATTGCATTTTGAAGGTGGAAGCGACAGTTTTACTGGTTGAGGTCGGGAGGTCAGTGATTTATGGGCTAATCTAATCCTATCAGACTGTGAAGATCCTGTCAAGAGGAAAGACAGCATCACGGTCACTCCCCAGCTGCAAGCGGTGCCTGATCTGTAGCTATTTGGAGGCCGTGTAATCAACTGTCACAAAGGATTCAGAAGTCAGCCTCTGGCGCAGTTAAATCAAAACAACAGCGATGGGGGAAGGAAGGGGATGATGAGGGAGAGCAGGGAAATTGCTGGGAGAAGCGTTAAGTGCTTTGAGCTGGCAAGTCAGTCAGTGGTACAATCAGGAGTGAAAAGGAAATCAAGTGGTTGGGTGTTAATGGGGAACACTTCACACGTTATTTACATGGAGCTTCAAACTGTACAGTGTTGCTTTTTTAATTCTTTCATGGGATGTGGGTGTCACTGGCTGAGCCAGCATTTCCTGCCCATCCCTAATGTAGATAGGGTACAGAGTCATTGATGATGATGCAAAACAAAAATTACTGGAACGATACCATAACTGAGGTGATAACCTTAGTGAACACAAGAATGCAAGAAATAAAATGAGAGTGGCCACCAGACCCTGCCCTGCCATTCAATGATGTGGAGATGCTGGCGTTGGTTTGGAGTAAACACAGTAAGAAGTCTCACAACACCAGGTTAAACCTTTAAACTTTAACCTGGTGTTGTGAGATGTTTTACCGCCATTCAGTACCATACTGATTGATCTATCCCAGCCTCAACACCTTTCCAGTGCCATTTCCCCGTACCCCTCTATTCCTCGATCTATCAAATATTTATCCACCTCCATTTTAAACACTTCTAATGGTCCAGCCTCCACCACCCTTTGGGGCAGAGAATTCCAGAGATTCGTCACCCTCTGCGAGAAGAAATTTTTACACACCTCAGTTTTAACTGACCAGTCCTTTATCTTGTAGCTGTGCCCCCTTGTTCGAGACTCTCACACTAGTGAAAACACCTCACCATCTATCCTGTCAAACCCCCTCAGGATCTTTCGCAATGTAAATACAGACATTGATACTAGCACAAAACTGTAAGTTAATTATTGCAAATGGATGGACTAATTCAAACAATCCAAAAGACTGGTTCTTAGAGGGAAGAACAATGTTACAATAATAGAACTTGTGTAGAAGTTTACATTACAGGAAAGTGGACACTTTATTCCTGTGTGTATTTTCTACATGAACCTACAGTCACCCTACATCATCTGACCTACCAAAATATCATCATAGCAACTTAGAGTCATTATTATAAAATCATTGGAGTCCATTTGACCCATGCAATCTATTGCCATGTTTCAAAAAGTTCTTTCAGATTTTTGAATGGGGTGAGTTGGAAGGGTAGGATTGTGTCTGTATCTGTTCCTGAATCAATTACTGCCTGTTTATGCTTTCCCTGGACAGCCAGGCTCTATGGAAACAATATTCCAGCGGTAATATTTTGCTGTTTGCTTTATGCTGTTGCTCTGTAACATCTTTGTGTCTGACTTCTGGATGCCGTGAAGATCAGAGTTATTTTTAGAGAAAGATTCCAGCAAAGTTATGCCCCAGAAGACAATCACCCTCATTGACATTATTCTGTGAATAAAAAGGTTGATCTCTTTCCAACAACAGATGATGCGTTCTGCAAGCATGTTCAAATCCATGTCAATGACGTTCAGTAGTCATGTGGTTGCTCTCTGTAATTTTAATTCTTCTGTTTCACTCTGTCTGGATTTCTAAGCAAAAATCTTTTTCCCATCCTGAAGCATATAATCAGATACTGGCTCCCCATTCCCACTCCCCGCACCCATAGTCAGGCAGACACTAATCCTGGCCATTCTGTGGCTGTCAGATGGTCTCTCCCTGAAAAGGAGGGTGAAGGAAGTGCAGAAAGGAGTGAGTGTGTGAGAGAGGCATGAGAATTGGAGGATTTTAGACAGGGTGGACAAAATGTGATAGATAATAGACTAATGAATAGAATCATAGAATCCCAACAGTGTAGAAAGAGGCCATTCAGCCCATTGAATCTGCACTACTTCCCAACAGAGCATCGCACCTGGGGATTATCCTTTTCTGTATCCCCACATATTTATCCTGCTAATCCCCCTAACCTACGCATTTTTGGACACTAAGGTGCAATTTAGCACAGCGAATTCACCTAACCTGCCCATCTCTGGACTGTGAGAGGAAACTGGAATACCTAGAGGAAACCCACGCAGACACGGGGAGAACATGCAAATTCCACATGGACAGAGTCTAATAAAACCACTAATAAGATCAGTGCTTGCTAAGTTAGGTGACAATTGACAGAATGGATTGCTAGGCAGCTGAAAATGTTTTAAGTTCTGTGCAACTTTATACCAAAGACAGAAAGAGAAGAGAATTTGAGGCAAACTGGGAGATTAGAGAAGCCATGGAGAAGGAGAGTGGAATGGAAAGAGGAAGTTGCACAAAAATTTACAGGAAAATTTTTAAAAAATGAGGTGGTCAGTGGGCAAAAGGGATGAAAATATATTTTGATAATTTCTGCCTCTGAGTGATGCCACAGAAGATTACTTCTGTTTGAGTAGTGTCCTTACTTTAGTGGTTAGACTTCAAACAGAATTTATAGCCGTAAACATCACTCTTGAATGGCCTGGCTTTAATTTTAAGGTTCTGGGCTCTCCCCACCTCCCCTACCCCGCTACCTCCCCCACCCCTCCCCACACCACCAGAGGAAATAGTTTTTACCTAACTATTTAAAATCCTTTAATCATCTCAAACACCACAATTAAGTCATCCCTTGATCTCTGAAACGCACTGCTGAATTTGTGAATAATTTATGATTTATAAAATGAAGTGGCTTCGTCAGTTTGAATTCAGTAGTGTTTTGGGGTGTAGGAAGTTTACAAACAGACAACAAACTCAGAATGTGCAGGCTCTGAAGGCTGAGTAATGTAGCGAAACAGCAGTCTCTGTAAGATGGAGCTGTTTTTCCTCAGGAGATGAATTGCTGATGACAGTCCTGCCTTCAGGAGCAGCTAGGGAGGTAGGTTTGTTGGCTGTGGTTGTGGAAACAAAACCAGGAGAGAAAGGGGGTGAACACCAGTTAATCATTCCACATCGACTTGTTCTTCAAAGATTAGCGCAGCATTACCTGCAGAATAAAATCAGAAATTACAACCTGTTGACTGTTTATACACACCATCAAAGGGAATTTGATCTGGGTTGACATGTTTACTATAAGAACTTCAAAAACTCCATTACCAAATTAAAATAGCAAGTCTGCTATACTTTGATAAATGTGTCAGTCTAAATGGCAATTGGGATAAAATATTGAACCATTGAGACATAGCTGTTAACCTCATTTTTGATGTTAATTGTAGACAAGAAGGCTTCCAATTTCTGCTCCATTTTATAAGAACCATAAGAAGCAGAAGTCAGCAATTCAGTCCCTTGAGCCTGCTCCGCCATTTAATATCATCATGGCTGATCTCATCTAGGTCACCAAGACCGCGAGAAACTACAAATGTTGTGAATGTAGCCCAATCTATCACGCAAACCAGCCTCCCATCCATTGACTCTGTCTACACTTCCCGCTGCCTCAGCAAAGCAGCCAGCATAATTAAGGACCCCATGCATTCCAGACATTCCCTCTTCTACCTTCTTCCATTGGGAAAAAGATACAGAAGTCTGAGGTCACGTACCAACTAACTCAAGAACAGCTTCTTCCCTGCTGCCATCAGACAGTTGAATAGACCTATCTCACACTCAGTTGATCTTTCTCCACACCCTAGCTATGACTGTAACATTACGTTCTGCACTCTCTCGTTTCCTTTTCTATGAACGGTATGCTTTGTCTGGATAGTGCGCAAGGAATAATACTTTTCACTGTATGTTAATACATGTGACAATAATAAATTAAATCAAATCAAATCAAATCATCTCAGTCTCCACTCCACTTTCCTGCCCATTCACCATAGCTCTTCAAACCCATTACTAATTAAAAATCTATTTCCTCCTTAAGTTTACTCAACGTCCCGGCATCCACTCTGGGGTAGTCCATTCTACAGACTCTTCGAGAGAAATCATTTCTCCTCGTGTCTGTTTTAATTCTTCCACCCCTTATCCTCAAAGTATTGCTCTAGATTGCGCCACAACAGAGGGTAGCACGATGGCACAGTGGTTAGCACTGCTGCTTCACAACACCAGGGACCCAGGTTCAATTCTGGCCTTGGGTCACTGCCTATGTGGAGTTTGTACATTCTCCCTGTGCCGGTGTGGGTTTCCCCTGGGTATTCCAGTTTCGTCCTGCAGCCCAAAGATGTGCAGGTTAGGTTGATTGGCCATGCTAAGTTGCCCCTTAGTGTCAGGGGGATTAGAAGGGTAAGTGCATGGGGTTACAGGGATAGAGCCAAGGTGGGATTGTTGTCAGTGCAGGTTTGATGGGCCAAATGGCCTCTGTCTGTCTGTACTGTGGGAATTCTATGATTCTTTGTCTTCTTTGTCAATCCTCCTTATCGTCTTGTACAACTTAGCATTGGATCTCCTCTCATTCCTCTAAGTTCCAGGGTGGTTTGGCCTAAACTGCTCAGTCTCGCTTCGTAAGTCAAACCTCTCTTTGGAATCAATCTAGTGAACTCCTCTGAACTGCCTCTCCCTTCAAGTAAGGGGACCAAAACTGTACACAATACTAAGTACTAAGTATTGTAACCCACACAAATATTAAGTGTAGTCTCACTAATGCTTTGTACAATAACATCGACACATCACTACTTTTATATTCTATTCCTTTAACAATAAATGCCAAAATTCCATTTGCCATTCCATTCCATTGTAGTTTTAGCAATAATTATGTAATTGAAATGCTGTTTAAAAACTCAGTTACTCCTCATTCAACAAGGTGTAACTTTTTCAAGGGCTTTCCAGTGAAACTAAGGGCGGAATTTTCCCATCCTGCCTGCCTCAGGAATCGTAGTGAGTGGGACACAGACCCTGCAAAGGCCTGTTGACCTTGGGTGGGATTTTCTGACCTTGGGCGAGGTGGCTGAAAAATCCCACTCTAAGAGTGAATGTTCTCACCACTGCAATTAATTTTGATTGAATGCTGTTGTAAGGGCACAACCCATGGAGAAACATCCATTCAACATCCAGATTTGTGCCCCAAGTTACTCTCTATTTTAGTGGAGAAATGGTGCGTTATCATTGTAAAATCTGGCTCAGTGTTATAAGCACTTATGCAATAATGATCAGACCCTGGGATTTTCCTCACTTTCCTTTATAGTGGAACATTAATTCTATGATGGAATGTTGCAATACAAACTGCCTCCTAATCAAAACAAAATGTTGAAGTTAGCTGGCAACCTGCCAGTTTGGGAAGTGTTTTCTGATGTGTTGGCTTTCTGTCAGGACTGCTATCTGTTGCAACAAATTTTGGAATTTTAAACTGAAAGAAAGAAGGAAAGAAAAGAGTAAATAACAATGCTCAAATATTGGCACAGCAGCTAACCCAACCTTTACTGGAGAGTCATTGGCAGCAGCACAGGGGAATAGAATCGTAGAATCACTACAGTGCAGAAGGAGGCCTTTTGGCCCATCAAGCCTGCACTGACCACAATCCCACCCAGGCCTTAACGCCATGTATTTACCCTACTAATTCCCCTGACACTAAGGGTCAATTTAGCGTGGCCCAGCCATCTAACCCACCCGTCTCTGAACAAAGAACAACACAGCACGGGAAACAGGCCCTTCGGCCCAACGAGCCCGCGCCGCCATCTTAACAATGTGTTTTTCCTCCTCCACCCTCGACCCATGTCTATGCTTATGGTACCCCCATTGGAAACCAGATTAAGGGGAGAATAATTGAAGTGTGGGAAGAAACTGCAGCACCCGGAAGAAACCCACGTAGACATGAGGAGCATGTGCAAACTCCACATAGGCAGTGACATAGGCTGGGAATTGAACCCGAATCCCTGGCACTGTGAGGCAGCAGTGCTAACCACTATGCCACTGAGTAGGAGCTGCTCTGATCAGTAAATATTGCATTATTTGTAATATCCTTCTGGATATTTTGTAATCTCTGAATTGCTGAGGATTCGCTTATAACTGGTAGCTGGGAACACTGCGTGTGGGGTGTGTTGAGGAGCAGTCCAGTCCACCTGCAATCCCTCTCCATATAGATAGTGACATAGTCCATCTTTCCTCTATACCTGCAGCGATAGCGGGACTCAGTGCTAACTACATTTCCTAAGCGTTGTTTAAAAAGTCCACATTGGACAGGATGCTTATGTTACAAAATGCTGCAAAGACTTAACCTTTTAACAAATGAGTTATGGCATGGTTTTCAACAATTTACTGGGCGTAGAGTGTCCCATCTGGAAGTTTGGACATCAGCAGAGCCTGACCTGCTTTCTGAGCAGAGCTGGGAGAATAGGAAATGAGTATGAAACTAATATTCTGATCTATGTCTCTCTTCAGCCACAGCACTCATTGTACACATACTTTAACCAAAGGTTATGTTGTCAATAAATTATTCAAAGAGATCAGTTCAAAGTTTAGCTTCAGCAGAGATTGAAAATTGGAAATCTGCCTTATTTCATGTTGTGGCACTGAGTTATTACTTGTAATCTTATAACCGTATAATACAATGTAACTTGTTTACTGAACTGGGAGTAAAATGGGCAATAAATACCAGCCTTGTCAGTAATGGTCACATCCCATGAACAAATACCAAATAAAAGATAATGCATGTTTATTCATGGCTGTAATTCATCCATGGAAACCATGTGAAGGTTCAAAACTTTTTGATGTGCTGTATCTTGAACTTGCAAGGATATTATGAAGGAGATAATTTGCAGCAAGTTTGTTTTGTTGATTTATGGACGAGGAATAAGGCTGCACATTTTTACCAGTGTAATCTGTTCAAGTAAAAATGTTTGCAGTCACAGATTGAACATTTGTTTCTGTATAGTAGTTTCTACACCTGGCAGGTGGAATACCTGCTTTGAATCTATTGCAACCTTGAACCATTCCCAGGCTTGCACTAGCTTGGTCAACATTCATTTTACAATAACCTGTTGGCCTTTTCTATCAACCTACTGACCATTGACATGTGTTCTCCAGTCTTACACTGCTGCTCCTTTTGAGAAGTTGGGTTGACATTGAAACCCCTCGCACCACTTTGGTATTGTGTGTCATCTGTAGCTCAACTGGTGGCGGCCTGACCATGGGAGTTGGAAGGTTATGGGTTCAAGCCCCATTAATGGTTAGGCTGATGTTCCAGGGAAGGGCTGCCTGTCAAAAGAGTCATTCTGAGTGAGTTTTTGATGTGCCTTCTTTTGGCAGAGATATTAAATCAGCGCCATCTACCTCATAGGGTACTTGGGAAAATCCCAAGGCACGTTCCTGAAACAATGCAGGACTGTTTTCCCAGGTACCTTGGGCAATATTTAATCCCTCAGTCAACATCAGGTTACTTGCTGATTATCGTGGGAGCTTGCTGCACTCAAACTGATTCCTACATTGCAACAGTGACTATACTGACTACAATTCAAAAGCACTTCAAAGGCTGCAAAGCCCTTCAGAACATTGTGAAAAATTCTATAAAATGCAAGTCTTTTGTTTCTTTTGTTAATCTATCAAAATCATCTCCTGTTCTTTCGGATAGAAACTTTTTGACATAAATTAGTATGGATTGATTTGATGGACCATTATTGTTTCAGTTTGAAGTTCTAGTTGAGTGTCAATGGTTCATAAACTGCTCCATGCAGGTTTGAAGGGAATCTTGCCCCTTTGGCACAATGGATAGCTGTAGGTACAATCTTAATCCTGCTATCAATCTGATCTAATTTTAAACCACAACACGTGAAAATAACTCTGTTTCAAATGCTTTTTCTGAAAAAAAAGATACAAATCTTGAAACATGCTGCCCAGGCCATAGAAGAAATAAAAGACTTGCTCTCGACTGCACTAATTACCACACCATTCATCTCTGGGACATCAGCAAATAGGTGAGTTAGCTCTCGACTGTGTATTTCCTCAGCCATTAATAAATATTGTGAGAAGCTGAGACTCCAGCAGAGACCTTTGTGGAACATCACAAGTCGCTTCTTTCCAATTCAAGAACATTGTCCCAACTCTCTCATCTTCCATCATCTAACCAATCTCCTAATGTTGACAGTAATATCTTCTAAGTTTTAACATTAGTTAAGTCTAGTCAGCAGCAATAACAAATCCCATATAAACCTCTTGCGTGGACACTCTCCTCTTTACTACTTTAGCTACATGCACAAAATGTTCAGTTACATTTGTCACTTATGACCTGAACTTTACAAATTCATATTAACTGATCAAATTTCTCTACGTGCTCAGTCAGTCTGTCCCTAATTATAGATTCAGTAACCTGTCCACAAAAAGCGTCGGACAAGCAGGTCTGTAATTTCCTGGTTTCTTTTTCTCGTATTTCTTGAATAATGGAATTATATTTGTTTTGAATGAACAGTTTGTTCTGAAATATAGAAGAAACATGGTAGATAATTTGTGAATTTGTATGTAGTAAATTACCATTAACACTGTGATAATAACTGGTTAATCTGTTTTAGCGATGTTAATTGAACATTAAATATTGACTACGGCGCTGGGAAAACTCTCCAGCTTTGCTTTGAATAGTGCAATAGTGCAATGGATGGGGATTAAGCTTAATCTTGAACCCAATTTTCAAACTCAGGGTGGCCCCTCTGACATTTCAGTCTCCCTCAATACTGCGTGGGCTTGTCAGCTTAGATTATTTGTTCAAGTCTCAGGGACCAACCGGCCGTCTAACCTGGGCAAGAGTGTTACTCACTGAGCTAAGCATGACAATTTGACCACATGTTTCTCGCTTTCCTTTTTTTGCCCCTCCCTCTCAGTTGAGATCGATTAACCCAGCAGAAATCAGGGATCATACTTGCTATTTTCCTGATCCATTGATTCTGTCTACACTTCCCACTGCCTCGGCAAAACAGCCATCATAATTAAGAACCCCACACACCCTGGACACTCTCTCTTCCACCTTCTTCTGTCGGGAAAAGGATACAAAAGTCTGAGGTCACGTACCAACTGACTCAAGAATAGTTTCTTCCCTACTGCTGTCAGACTTTTGAATGGACTTACCTTGCACTAAGTTGATCTTTCTCTACACCCTAGCTGTGACTGTAACACTACATTCTGCATTCTCTTGTTTCCTTCTCTGTGAACAGTATGCTTTGTTTATACAGTGCGCAAGGATGATGTGGAGATGCCAGCATTGGACTGGGGTAAACATAGTAAGAATGTCACAACACCAGGTGTCCAGGGGCGCTTGCTACCAAATAAACCTTTTGGACTTTAACCTGGTGTTGTGAGACTTCTTACAAGTGTGCGAGGAACAGTACCTTTTCACTGTATGTTAATAAATGTGATAATAATAAATTAAACCCGTGTGACACTGTGCCACCCAACAAGATAGACACGTCCTAGCAATAATCAAAAGGACCCAAGTGAGATGGACTTTGTGAATTTACACCATTCACAATGAACAATGGTATGGAAATGATGTTGTCTTTCTGTTAACAGTCCTTGTTAAAATAGCTGAGAAGGATTTGAGCTGAATGTGTTAATTGTTTGTGATTCCACCGTCACTGCTTGTATTATAAACAGGAGACAGATCACACATCTAGCCATTTGGCTTACATTTGCCATAGGAACGGAAGGCTTCCTAGTGGCTGATTACAACAACAGATTGAACCTTCTGAGGGTGACACAAGAGGAGAGGAGGTAATGCGGGATTGATTTTAAACTATTGTGTATTACTGCAACCAATAGCCCAGGATTGTGGGTGCATGACACAGGACCGTATGATTAAATGAAAATGTTAGTCTGGAAAACATCAAACCCACA
Organism: Carcharhinus amblyrhynchos; assembly: GCF_965287045.1. Taxonomy (NCBI): domain Eukaryota; kingdom Metazoa; phylum Chordata; class Chondrichthyes; order Carcharhiniformes; family Carcharhinidae; genus Carcharhinus; species Carcharhinus amblyrhynchos. Next base: position 1,948,337 of record NC_137328.1, read on the forward strand.
ATTAAATAATTTAATCAGCAGGGCAGCAAGGATAAGCTACGCATCATGTATCAGGTCCCATGAGTACATTTTATTTGAACTGTTATCTTGTGAAGAGTTAATGGATTGTATGTACTCTAAGCAAATACTTTTCAGCAGTGCTTAATAATGGAAATGTTTTTTTGTGCTGATAATGTGAAAAAGTGAAGTTTCGAGCTGGTAATGTTAAAGATGAGGCTGTGGAATACACAAAATGTTAACATTTCCAGATGAAATCCTCCTCTACTAACACCCATTTCTGCTGTTTAGTGCATGTCCACTATAAAAGTGGCTATGAGAGTATTGGATACTGAAGACCAACATTTGTATCCTAGATTTTAACTCCCCACTCCCTGTCCACTCATCTACACAGTTGCTTTGTGGAAGTCCCGCTTTGTGGAGAGAAAGATGGCAGTGGTGTTATTGCAGGTGTTGTTAGACCATGCCTTCCAAACCCATGACCCTATCGTGGAGAAGGACAAGAACAGCAGACACCTGGGACTACCACCACCTGGAGTTTCCTCCCCAAACCATCCACCACCCTGACTTGGAAATATATCGGCCGTCCCTTCACTGTCACTGCATCAAAATCTTGGAACTCCCTTCCTAACAGCACTATGGGTGTACCTGCACCACATGGACTGCAGCGGTTCAAGGAGGCAGCTCACCACCACTTTCTCAAGGATAATTGGGGATGGGCAGTAAATACCGGTCTAATCAGCGACACCAACATCCTTTGAATTAATAAAAAAGAATTATTGGCAGCAAAAGAGGACTGAACGTAGGTGCATGTTGAGCTCAGATGATTTTTGACCATGGAATTGAAGGGATTTTGACAGTTTCCTAATAAAGGGAACATGATGTCCCCTTTTCTCTTCTTCAACCACACTGAAGCCAGCTGCTCGATGCTGGGAGTTTATAAATTTATACCACACTCAAAACTCATTCATTTTGAATTAAAATCAGGCTACTTTATTCCTATCTCACTCTTACAAGGTCTTTTTCCCCCAGTTCAACACTCTGAGCCAAGCATCAATGATGAGTGAAGCAGGTGCATAAGGATAGTGCTTGTGTTGCTGCACGAGTAATCCAGAGACCTGGCTAATAATCGGAGGAAATGAGTTCAAATCCCGGCATCGACATTTGGGGAGTTTTAGTTCAGTTGATTAAACAAACCTGGAATCAAAAACTAACCTCAATAGTTGTGACTATGGGATCACTGGATTGTTGTAAAACCCATCCAGTTCACTTGTCCTCTTTATGAAAGAATTTTTGCCGTCCTTCACTGGTCTGGCCTGTATGCGACTTTAGACCCACGGCAGAGTGACTAACTCTCCACTGTCCTTTGAAATGCCCCAGCAAACCTCTCAGATGTCAAGGAAGTGGCTCACTGCAACCTTTTTAAGGGCAATTAGGGATGGCAACAAATGCTGGGCTGAGCTGTGACACTCACATCATAGAACATAGAACTGTACAGCACAGTACAGGCCCTTCGGCCCTGCATGTTGTGCTGAGCTTTGTCTGAAACCAAGATCAAGTTATCCCACGCCCTATCATTCTGGTGTGCTCCATGTGCCTATCCAATAACCGCTTGAAAGTTCCTAAAGTGTCCGACTCCACTAACACAGCAGGCAGTCCATTCCACACCCCAACCACTCTCTGAGTGAAGAATCTACCTCGGACATCCCTCCTATATCTCCCACCATCAACCTTATAGTTATGCCCCCTAGTAACAGCTACATCCACTCGAGGAAATAATCTCTGAACATCCACTCTATCTATCCCCCTCATCATCTTATAAACCTCTATTAAGTTTCCTCTCATCTTCCTCTGCTTTAAGGAGAAAAGCCCCAGCTCCCTCATAACCTTTCCTCCAAACCAGGCAGCATCCTGCTAAATCTCCTCTGCACTCTCTCCAATGCTTCCACATCCTTCTTATAGTGAGGTGACCAGAACTGCACACAATGTTCCAAATGTGGTCTCACCAAGGTCCGATATAGTTGCAGCATAACCCCACCACTCTTAAACTCAAACCCCCTGTTAATAAACGCTAACACATTATAAGCCTTCTTCACGGCTCTAACCACTTGAGTGGCAACCTTCAGAGATCTGTGAATATGAACCCCAAGATCTCTCTGTTCCTCTACATTCCTCCGAACCCTGCCATTGATCCTGTAATCCGCATTCAAATTTGTCCTACCAAAATGAATCACCTTGCACTTACCAGGGTTAAACTTCATATGCACTTTTCAGCCCAGCTTTGCATCCTATCAATGTCTTTTTGCAGTCTATAACAACCCTGCAACTCATCCACAACTCCACCAATCTTGGTGTCACCAACAAATTTACTAACTCACCCTTCAGCCCCCTCCTCCAAGTCATTGATAAAAATCACAAACAGCAGAGGACCCAGCACTGACCCCTGTGGTACACCGCTGGTAACTGGTCACCAGTCTGAACATTTTCCATCCACCACAACCTCTGTTTTCTATGAGACAGCCTGTTACTTATCTATTCGGCCAAATTTCCCTTGATCCCAAGCCTTACTTTCTTCATGAGCCTACCATGGGGAACCTTATCAAACGCCTTACTAAAATCCATGTATACGACATCAACTGCTCTACCTTCAACGATACACTTAGTTACCTCCTCAAAGAATTCAATCAAATTTGTGAGGCAAGACTTACCCTTTACAAATCCGTGCTGACTATCCTGAATTAAGCTGTACCTTTCCAAATGGTCATAAATCCTGTCTGTCAGGAGCTTTTCATTAGCTTACTGACCACTGAAGTAAGACCAACTGGCCTACAATTACCACGGTCATTCCTATTTCCTTTCTTGAAGAGAGGAACAACACTTGCCACTCTCCAGTCCTCTGGCACTACCCCCTTGGACAGTGAGGACCCAAAGGTCAAAGCCATAGGCTCTGCAATCTCATCCCTTGAATCTCAAAGAATCCTAGGGATATATCCCATCAGGCCCAAGGGACTTATCGGCCCTCAGGTTTTTCACCTCCTATGAATGAATAAAATAAGTGATCTCCTGTCTGAACTGATAGTTATCCAGATATCTTAGCTGAAGATTGAATAACCTCCAAGTTTATGTAAAAGTACCTGACTTCCCCTCTGATGCTGTTGAAATGAAAATCTAACCCACCCTACCCTTCATTACCTCAATGTGATCTGTGCTTTGCTGCCCGCATTTTCCCAAAAACATTTCCTGAACTCTTACCTCCCTATTTACCGGTAACTTGTTAGATACCATGCGTGACTGGCAGGGAATTCCCAGCGCCCTCTCTGAAACAGCTACTGGAATCTGTGTGAACGTGTCCTTGAATGACTGATTTCTGTCTTTCACACTTGGAAGGAAAACAAGGAAGTCATCATTTAATATGATGTGGAGTTGCCGGCACTGGACTGGTGTAGGCACAGTAAGAAGTCTCACGACATTTATTGGTAGCACGAGGTTTTGGAGTGCTGCCCCTTCATCAGGTGAGTGGCCACCACTTTAACCTGGTCTTGTGAGACTTCTTGCTGTTATCATTTAGCATCCTACACATTGGCATCACAGAGTGGTGAACAAGCATCAACCTGCATCAGACTGTTCTAGAGAAATGTGTTGTATGTTCCAACATTCTGCATTATTACACACACCCTTCCACACTGACGTTGAGCAGGCACTAATTTCATTTCTATTATTGGTTTTATGCCATTTTGAAGAGGCTGGTTTAAGCTTGGGGATATTCTGAAGAGGTTTGGTACAGGCTCTCATTAACCCTTGACCAAGGAATGCTTCAATTGGGGAGGTTTATCTATCCATGCAGTAAGTTATTTTAAATGATTCCTCAGGGGTTGGGCTTCACTGGCTAGGTCAACCTTTGTTCCCATCCTAATTGCCCTTCAGAAGGTTGTGGTGAGCGACCCATTTTGAACCACTGCAGTCCACGTGGTGTAGGTACACCCACTGTGCTGTTAAGGAGGGAGTTCCAGGATTTTGATCCAGTGACAGTGAAGGAATGGCGATATATTTCCAAGGCAGAATGTTGAGTGACCTGGAGGGGAACTTGCGGGCGGTGGTGTTCCCAGGTACCTGCTGCCCTTGTTCCCTCTAAGTGGCAGAGCCGTGGGTTTGGAAGGTGCTGCCCAAGGAGCCTTGGTGAGTTCCTACAAGGTGTGGAGAAGAGCGGAATATGATTCTTAGAAATGTGAAGAATTGAAACAACAGTGAGGGGTTGGGGAAATGGGAGCGATATCAATGTTTCGGGGGGAGGGGGAGGTAGCAGTGCCAGTTGGATGGAAATAAATCTTCACGGATAGACTTTAGTTCAAAGTCTTTGAGACCCTTTTCAGGCTGCAGTTTACAATTTGGATCCTGACTATCCAAACTGTGAAACTATTTTAGTTTTTACTTTATCATGCTGTTTCATTGGGAAAATAATAGTATTATCAGTGAGGACTTTTTTGAAGAAAGTCAGCCATGCTTTTTCTTCGCAGCTGCAGGACTCTGAGGAACAATCTTGGACTAAAAAGGTTCCATTTCCTTAAGACATTTTCAACTCATTTCCGGTGTTACGGTCACAAGCTTCAAAGTTAAGCAGTGAAGTGATTTCAGCTATTAGGTGGAAAACCTAATACCTCACAGATGTGCTCTGCCTCGGCACAAAAATTCTTCTGCTGCAGAACTCAACAACTTTGAAATTTCCACTTGTGTTAGAGATGTGCAAATGATACGGGACTAATTAAACAAATGAGCACAAATAAACTGTGAAATCATGAATGTTGGAAATGTGTCAAAGGCAGGGGTTTGGGGGAAGCAGGTTAGTCAGCATTGAAAAGGAAAAACTGATTGATTTTTTTTTGTCTAAGGCACTAGGAATGTCTTGAAATGAAGTAGATGAATGCCAATGGAGACAGGTTCCAGTATGAGATCCACAATCACTTGCTCTGTGTTTCAATTCATGTCACAATCCTGTCTGATTGATTTCGGAAGGCACTGAAATGTTTATCTAGTATTCCTACTATCAGCTTCTGCTCCCGCTCAATCCCTCGGGATCCAGTGTGAAGGTGCTTCGGAGCAATGTTAGTTGTGCATGTTGAAATGGCAGAGAAAGAAAATATTAACAAGCTCATATTTATTCAGAACTTCAGGATGTCGTGAAGCATTTTACAATCAGTGAAATGCTTTTGAAGTGTAATCATTGTTGCAATGCACATTACAGAACAGCCAGTTTGTGTACAGTAGGATCCCACACACAACACTGTGATAATGGCCAGATCATTTGTTTTATTGATCTTTTTGTCTCTTTTCCCGTGCCTGATGGTGCACAAGACAGACTTCCCCATGGTGAGGCTTTTCCTAAAACAGGTCACTAACTTACTGCCACGGATCGTAGCTTGAGAGACGTCACTCAGCATTGGCTGACCAGGAGTCTCTCCCACTCTTCCTGCCAGCCATTGGTGTGTGCTGGAAGGATTTTGCAAGTTGACACTCAACCTGTTTAGCCACATTATGAACGCACTTACTTCGGCCGTCCAGTCCTGGGCTGGGACTTGAACCCGGAGCTTCTGGCTCAGAGGCAGGGATGCTACCTACTGCGTCATAAGACATTTGTTTTAGTGATAGTGAGGGAGAAATACTGCCATTGGATCTTTTACACCATCTGGGAGAGCAGATAGAATCTATTACTATGACTTGGTATTGAATGCCTGTAAATGTTGTGTCTAAGTGTGTTGTGCAAGTGTTTCCCCTGTGGTGACATTTTCATTTGGACTCTGGCACGCAGTGTGTCTGGAGATATTTAGCAAGATGTCTGCTGTTAGTTATGTGGTAAAAAAAAACTATAAATTCACTACAAAAGCGAACAAAGGAATTCTACCCTTTAGTGAGCTGGAATTTTCCAGCTGTCTGCTATAACTGTACGAAGTTCTTGGTTACTGCTTTGTTTAAGAAAAGAAACAGGGATTGTCCAGCAAATTATAGGCCAGTGAGCCTGACATCAGCGGTGGGGAAGCTTTTGGAGAAGATACTGAGGGACAGGATATCTGCATATTTGGAGGAAAATGGACAGGTTAGTGACAGGCAGCGTGGTTTTGCACAGGGAGGTCATGTCTTACCAACTTGATTGAGTGACGACGAAAATTGATGAGGAAAGGGTTGTGGATGTAGTTTATATGGATTTTAGTAAGGCATTTGGCAAGGTTCCACATGGCAGACTGGTGCAAAAACATGACAAACTGGTACAAAAACTGAAATCACACTGGATTCAGGGTAGGCTGGATAGGTGGATACAGAACTGGCTTGGTGATAGAAGACAGAGAGCAGCGGTGGAAGGATGTTTTTCAGAATGGAGATCTGTAGCTCGTGATGTTCCACAGGATCAGTGCTGGAACCTCTGTCGTTTGTAGTATATATAAATGATCTGGAGGAAAATTTGGGTAGCCTGATTAGTAAGTTTGTGGATGACATGAAGATTGGCAGAGTTGCTGATAGTACCGAGGATTGTCAGAAAATACAAGATATAGATAGATTGGAGACTGGGCACAGAAATGGCAGACAGAATTTAATCCGGACAAATGCAAAGTGATGCATTTTGGAGGATTAAATTTAAGTGTGGATTATACTGTAAATGACATAACCCTTAGGAACATTAACATACAGAGGAGTCCACAGTTCTTGAAAAGTGGCCGCACAGGTTGCCAAGGCGATTAAAGGGGTATACGGCATGCTTGCCTTCATCGGCCAGGGCACTGAATACAGGAGTTGGGAAATCATGTTGCAGCTATATAAAACCTTTGTTAAGCTGCATTTGGAGTATTGTGTGCACATTATCAGAAGGACCTGGAAGCTTTGGAGAGGGTGCAAAGAACAGTCTCCAGGATGTTGCCTGGTCTTGAGGGTATTGGCTAAGAGGAGAGATTCAATAAACTAAGATTGTTTTCACTGGAAAGACAGAAACTGAGGGGAGACCCGAAAGAGGTCTACAAAATGATGAGAGGCATAGACAGGTTCGATACTCAGAAGCTTTTTCCAAGGGCGGAAGTATCAATTACAAGGCGGCACAGATTCAGGGTGAGAGGGGAAAGTTTAAGGGAGATGTGTGGGTGATGTTATGGATGACTCATTGAAGTCCTCTGATTGACAGAAGAAGTCAGTTTCATTTGCCGGGGAGGGGGATTTTCCTTCTCCACAGCTACTCAGCCCCGTTCTTGTAACAATGTATATTTTTCAAGTCTCTGAGCCTTCTTAGAAAGCTCAAAACATTTCATAACCTTCAGTGCCAGTCATCAAGAAGGGTGGATGCGTAAGGACTTGGGGTGACTTCATCGCCATCCTAAATCCAGTATCATGTGTGGAACTTATTCAATCTCTAGAGGGTAGGAGGCTGAGGGGTGATCTTATAGAGGTCTATAAAATAATGAGGGGCACAAATCAGCTAGATAGTCGATATCTTTTCCCAAAAGTAGAGGAGTCTAAAACTAGAGGGCATAGGTTTAAGGTGAGAGGGGAGAGATACAAAAGTGTTCAGAGGGGCAATTTTTTCACACAGAGGGTGGTGAGTGTCTGGAACAAGCTGCCAGAGATAGTAGTAGAGGCAGGTTTAATTTTGTCTTTTAAAAAGCATTTAGATAATTACATGGGTATGATGGGTATAGAGAGATAAGGGCCAAATGTAGGCAACTGGGATTAGCTCAGGGATCTAAAAAAAAGGGCAGCATGTACAAGTTGGGCTGAAGGGCCTGTTTCCCTGCTGTAAACCTCAATGACTCCATGACTTCACATCAGTAAGCTGTTTGCAGGATTGGCAGGAGGTCAACATTTTAGGAAAATTGGCTAGGAGAAGTTTTTTAGTAGGTTTGGATTCTGTGAAAAATTGGTAAGCGACATGGGTCTTAATCTTTCTCGCAAGAATTTGAAAGCTTCTTGGGTATTCAACAGATTAGATCTGTATTGTACCATCCTGTGGACTAGCACAACAATTTGTCCAAACCACATACATGCGCCTGAGATACAGAATAATTTGATAAAATGGATTCAGAATTGGCTCAGTTGTAGAAGACAGACGGTGATCCTAGGAAGTTGCTTTAGTCTCTGGAATATCAGCGGCGCTCCAAACGCTGGTGGCTTTTGCTACCAAATAAACCTGTTGGACTTTAACCTGGTGTTGTGAGACTTCTTACTTTGTGACGGGAAGCCAGTGTCAGTGGCGTACCAGAGTTATTTATCATTTATCAGTTATTTATCATTTACAAAAATGCCAAAGATGAGGAGGATAGAATTAGTAAGTTTGCAGAACATACAAAGATTGGCCGGGTGTTTGACAGTGAGGCTGAGTGTCCTGGGCCAGAATTCCACTTCTGAAACCTGCTCCAGTAAATGTCCGGACTGTGGGAAGAAGGATGCGCTCCTATTTTCTTTGGGTAGAATTTACAACGCTCAAAGAAATTGTGTTTCTTTTAGTGGAAGTACAAATACTTAATGTCAGTCGAGAAATTTACTCCGAGAATTCCTCACAGAATCATTGAAACCCTACAGTGCAGAAAGAGGCCATTCAGCCTATTGAGTCTGCGCCGACCACAATCCTACCCGGGCCCGATCTCCATAATCCCTTGCGTTTACCCTGCTGAACCGCTGACACGAGGAGGCAATTTAACATAGTCAATCAACCTAACCAGCAGTAACATCCACTAACCTAACAATCAACCTAACCAGAAAGAAAGCATTCTTTCTGGTTGTATCACAGCTTGGTATGGGCTCCTGCTCTGCCCAAGACCACAAGGAACTACAAAAGGTAGTGAATGAAGCCCAGTCCACCACACAAACTAGCCTCCCATCCATTGATTCTGTTTACACTTCCTGCTGCCTCGGCAAAGCAGCCAGCATGATCAAGGACTCCACACACCCTGGACATTCTCTCTTCCACCTTCTTCCTTCGGGAAAAAGATACAAAAGTCTGAGGTCACGTACCGACCGATTCAAGAACAGCTTCTTCCCTATTGCTTTCTGACTTTTGAATGGACTTAGCTTGCATTAAGTTGATCTTTCTCTACACCCTAGCTATGACTGTAACACTATATTCTGCACTCTCTTGTTTCCTTCTCTATGAACGGTATGCTTTGTCTGTATAAGGCACAAGAAGCAATACTTTTCACTGTATGTTAATACATGTGACAACAATAAATCAAATTAAAATCTTTGGAGCGTGGGAGGATACCAGAACACCTGGAGGAAACTTATGCAGACGTGGGGAGAATGTGCAAACTCCACACAGTCAGTAACCCAAGTCAGGAATTGAACTCAGGCCCCTGGCGTTGTGAGGCAGCAGTGCTAACCATTCTGCCACCATAACGGTTTCTAGTCCATCATGTTCGTACCAGTGACTTTGTTCTGTTCAGGTGTCATGAGTAACAGTGTGTTTGAATCTGCAGAATGAGTGTGGACAAAAACAACTCATATTATAACAGGTCAATAAATTAGATTGAGGAAATGCTGAGTCATTGAGGTTTAAACAGAATGCTAACTAGTGCTCGGAAAGTGGGGAGTCAGGTGATCACCAACTTTAGTGTAGCTGTAAATATTATTGTTGAATAAATTACTAACACCCTGCTCACAAGGCACACCGAGGTGCAATGGCTCTTTGGACTAAGCAGGGTAGGGTAGTCTACACCTGAGGGACCAACCCTCAGTATGACAGGAGGAGCAAAATATAAAAAATAAAACTGTTCAGAAACAGTCACACATTGTTCAAGAGTAGAATGTTTTACACAATTAAACAGTTTGTTCCATTTCAGATGTTAATGACCTTGCTGTGCCTTTCCAGCATTTGATGTCATTGTTTGAAAATGTTGAATATACCCTTCTCGTGAAGCCTGAGGAGGAGCAGTTCTGGCATGGTAGCACAGTGGTTAGCACTGCTGCTTCATAGCTCCAGGGATCCGAGTGCAATTCTGGCCTTGGGTCACTGTGTGGAGGTTGCACATTCTCCCCGTATCTGTGTGGGTTTTCTCCAGGTGCTCCGGTTTCCTCCCACACTCCAAAGATGGGCAGGTTAGGTGGATGAGCCATGGGAGATGCACAGGGTTACAGGATTAGGGTGGGAGGGGTGAACCTGGGTAAGATACTCTTTCAGAGAGTCAGTGCAAACTCGATGGGCCAAATGGCCTCCTTCTGCACTGTAGGGATTCTATGTGGGAGATGATTGTGGGGTGAAATCTACCTCACTAAGGCCATGGAGGTCAAGTTATTGAGTGTCATTAAGGCGGAGATAGAAAGATTCTTGATTGGTAAGGGGATCAGGGATTACGGGGAAAAGGCGGGAGAATGGGGTGGAGAAACTTATTAGCCATGATCGAATGAAGGAACAGAGTCAATGGGCCGAATGGCCTAATTGAGCTCCTAGATCTTATAGTCTTATTGACACTACAGAGTACAGATGTAACAGCACATGCTATTTACGACCAATGGCAGTGGCTGGAAAATGTCTGTGTCAGTCGTGTCTGTGCCCTGTCTGGAGTGTCCAGCATCCATCAAAATTGGCACTCGTTGATATTCACAGTTGCTTTCTGAAGATCTTTTGATCTCCACACATTGTCCTGCAGCAGGAGAACCACCATCCTCACCCCTTCTTACTGAAACCAGGATAATAGCAGGAAGGATATTGATAAAGATTTATTTGCTGGAGAATATTTAGCTTTCAGGTGCTTTAAACTGAATAACGGTTTGCAACTTTTCTGTAGCAGAAGGTGTTTCTCTGGTTCCCTACATTCCCCGGATTTTACATTTTATTTTTGACTATCCCTTTTTGCGTTAACTCTTTGAAATGAATTTCCATACAGAATGTGGCCCAGCACCATCACTAATCTAATGTTTCGAAAGAGATTCCCCTTTGCTTTAAGAACTCAGGCATCTGCAGGAAGTTCTTTTGTGTTCAGTTAAAGATCATTATAGCAGTTAAAGCTTCTATTTGCATTTGTAAAAGGGGGACTACAAAGGGAGCACAGTACTGGCACTGAGTGCCCTGATATTACACTTATTCCTCCTCCTGTTCTCTTGTAGTAGTTTGGCCGAGATGATAGACCAAATCAATCATGCTGTTCAAATTCTGCTCCCAGTAAAAATCTAATTGCAGGAGGGAACTTGATGGAAGTGATCAGGCTTTTTTCTGAAGTATTCCTCCTGCAAAGATTTAATCAAAGCTACACTTCTTGTGCACAATAGCATTAACATAATAATATGCTGTGCGTTGAGAATGCAAATGACGTATTACTCCAGCAGCCCCCAAGCAGACAGACATTTGATCGTTCGCTCTGAATTCCACTCTGCCTTCTGGGCAGCTTAGAAATGGTGTGAGCGGGTGATCAGGAACGCATTGGAGTCTGCAGGAGCCTGTGTTAAAGGTTTGTAGTGGCTTGAGTAGGAATGCTGCTTATAGCCAGTTTCCACCACAATTGACAGTGTATACGTTCAAGAATCAGCATTAACATCCCTGGCGTGAATGAAATCTATTCCACTGGGGTGACAGGGTGGCACAGTGGTTCACACTGCTGCCTCACAGCACTGGGTACTCGGATTCAATTCCCAGCTCGGGTCACTGTCTGTGTGGATTTTGCACATTCTCCCCATGTCTGTGTGGGTTTCCTTTGGGTGCTCCTGTTTCCTCCCACAGTCTGAAATAAGGGTTGGTTAGGTGCATTGGCTGTGCAAAATTCTCCCTCAGTGTACCCAAACAGGCGCTGGAGTGTGGCGACTACGGGATTTTCACAGTAGCTTCATTGCAGTGTTAATGTAAGCCTGCTTGTGACACTAATAAATAAACTTTAACTTTTAAAAATATGGTGAGGATTGGAATATGACTGCGAGAATGGAGCTGTTGTGGGAAATTCACCACTTTAGAGTCAGGCTTGGAGGTTCAACAAACAGTTTTATTCGGACAAAGCTTTGGGAGAAGTGCTGGTACTCCGCAGTACAGGTAGTCACATTCTCAACCACACAATGGTAATTGAGCAAGTTTTATACTTATTAGATAATAGACAGTACGGACATTGGCCATTAGCACGTTGTTACAAGTTGAGTAGACAATACGGACATCGACAATTAACACATTGTTATACACAGACAAGTATGATCATTGACGGTTATCACATCATTGCACATAGAGTAGATACATTTATACATTTATGTCCCCCCCATCAATGGCTGACCTCATTATCAAACTCATTGTTCTGGGCCTGCTTTTATCTCAAGTTTAAGGTCCCTCAAGATCTGACTTGTTTCCTGCAGTAATTTAAACACTACAGGTTTTAACTCTTTGTGTAAATGTCTGTACCCAAAGTCAGTGCCTCTGAATGTCCTTTCCCAGAGTCTATTTTGTGTGCCAGGTAACCATTTTGTGTCCTTTACTTTGATTTCACTCCAACAGAGTGAAATACAGGGATTATAGGTATCGTTGCAAAATCATAAAATGTCATAATTTGCCCACTTGAAATACAAAGACACGCTCAAATAGACATTTAAGTTTGGATAGATTTGGAGAATGTACGGGGTGAGTTTGATAGAATCCCTACAGTGCAGAAGGAGGCCATTTGGCCCATCGAGTTTGCGCCGACCACAATCCTACCCAGACCTGTAACCCCACATATTTACCCTGCTAATCCCGCTGACACTAAGGTCAATTTAACATGGCCAATCCACCTAACCTGCCCATCTTTAGACTGTGGGAGGAAACCAGAGCACCCAGAGGAAAACCACGCAGACACAGGGAGAATTTGCAAGCTCCACACAGACAGTGACCCGAGGTTAGAATTGAACCTGGAGGGTCCCTACCACTGTGAGACAGCAGTGCTAACCACTGTACCACCGTGCCACCCAGAAAAGTCAGAAAATGGGCAAGTTGAGGATTGATTCCTAACCCTGGGACTGGATATCCTTCTCATGTCCCAGTGCAGGGGATTGGACATGTCTGCCCTTGTATCCTGGTCTTGTGTTCTCCCTGGAGCCAAACCTGACAGTCGGGCTAACTTGCGAGTTGTACATCTCTGAAGGACAAAAGCCACATACTCCAGTGTTTCACTTCCAAAATGATGCTCCATTAATATTCAGACCCATGTCTCTAATCTCTCCAATAACTGTTCTTTGCCCTTTTTTTAGAAACATAATTTTCCTCGTATTCCTATTTGTCCTTTGTTGGGATGTATTTAAACTGTCTTTATCAATTGAATATTGTGGTTTATGTTTGAAAAAAATAATTCTCCAAGTTTAGAGATAAAATGTTATGTTTTTCTGCCCTGAAAAGTGTGGAGGTGGTCTTGAGTACTGCCCTAACATGACATGAATATAGAGAATCACTGTGATCAAGCCTGGAGGAGATGGTTTGAAACTGCCCTCGTGCTGCTGCACTCTGCCAACCTTTCATTACAGATACAGATCTCTTGAAACAAAATCTAAATTTAAAAAACAATCACGCACATTAATGAGGTCATGTTATACTTAATGACAGAGGCAGAGATGAAAATAACAGAAAACAGTATAATATCAAGTTGAATGGTTTGCGTTGGATGTCATTTGTCAAAGGCTGAAATAGCATGTGTTCTCACCAATGTAAGAAGTCTCACAACACCAGGTTCTTACTGTGTTTACCCCAGTCCAACACCGACATCTCCACATCACTCTCACCAATGGACAGACTATTTACTTCAGGGTTCCTTTTCACAATATTATTGATGAAAAGTTTCAAAACAATTCTCCAATCTTGAGCATATTTTCTTTGTTCTCTTTTCCAATACATGTAATATTTGCCTGACTCCCTAATTAACTGTAATTCTCTTCACTCTCACCATTCTTGGTGACATTAAGCAGACAAAATTCATGCTTATACTTGTTTCCACTGTTACACAATCCACCTAACTTACACATCTTCAGACTATGGGAGGAAACTGGAGCACCTGGGGGAAACCCATGCAGTCATGGGGAGAAAGTGCAAACTCCACACAGACAGTCATCCAAGGCCGGAATTGAACCCGGGTCCCTGGTGCTGTGAGGCAGCAGTGTTAACCACAGTACAATTTGTGACTCCTGACTTCCACACATGTACTTTCCCATGGTAAAATACGTATTGAAAAATGTTGTGATAGCTTGCCAAGTTTCCCTTTGGGATTTGGTTAGCACGGCAATTACTATTACCAAAGGTCATAACACTAGCTTTATACGCCAGATTTATTAGCTATCATGGTGGGATTTGAACCCATGTCTTCAGAACTTTAGCCTGGGCCTCTGGATTGCTAGTCCAGTGACATTACCATAATACCATCATCTTCTCTTATCATAGGTGACTTCCTCTGTTTCCGTTCCAAGATTTTTACATCTTTCCTGAAGTGTGGTCCCCATGGATGCTTACTTCTCCAGCTGACACCTAACCAATGATTTGTAAATTTCTAGTGTGATCTCTTCACTTTTATATTTTATGCCTGTATTTATTTAACCAGGTGCTTTTTTAACCACCTTATTATTTACCTGTCACCTGTAAGGAATCAATGCATCACCCTTAACATAATAACTGTTTGAAAAAAGATTACCTTAAGTTGTGGATTTAAAGTTGGTTGCTCTGATCTCTCAAGGTTTGTGTAAGATTATTTTAACACTGCCAGCTTGAATTTATTTTCATAATGTAAAGTGATTGTATTGTGAATATTTGGCTTTCGCATTCTTTGATGTGTAATGAAAAAGATAATAAACAATGGCGAGGAATGTATTTTGACACTGTTTGCATAGCTTGATGGACTGCAAAAACAAACAGTGACCTAATCCTGGATCTCTCAAATCCATTCATGTGCACCAGTTTAATTTTTATGTCTACCTAAACAAGCAAATTGGTTTAACAGCTTATCCTATACATTTCTTCAAAGTACAGCACTCCCTACGTACTCTTTGTCCTTACTTTTTTTCTTATCTCCTTTCTTGCCCTTTGATTCCAAACCGTTATTCCCTTGTCCTCACTTCTACTAAACTGCTGACCACCCAACTTCTCTTCTTGGCCTCTGTTAGCTACTGTTAAATAGGAAATTATTTTCTCCCCTGAGCTGTTACTAACCTCAATTCTAAACATCGCTCCCATTCTCAAAAGACCACCTTCAACTCCTTTGTTTTTGTCCCTTCTCCAGCCTCCTGTACTCCTCCTGTACTCCTCCTGTACTCCTCCAGCCTCCTGTACTCCTCCTGTACTCCTCCTGTACTCCTTCAGCCTCTTGTACTCCTCCTGTACTCCTCCAGCCTTCTTAAACATGCTGTCGATCACCAAATCCCTGCCCACTTTACATGTAGCAATCTCTAATCAATGTTCAACCACACGACAGGGAAATGGTGCTAAACCAAGTCACACATGATATTCCCGGTGACTGTATTTTAGCAATAATTTTCTATCCAATACTTCTCCCCTTTAGTGGGACTTGATTCAAGTCTTGCCTTTCAAATCATACCCAAAATATCTCTAGCAATGGTTTCTCTTCTTATCTCAACATTATTACCTCTGGGATCCCCCAAGGATCTATCCTAGTTCCCCTCCCCTCCCCCTTCACCGCCCAATCTCCATTCTACCCCTTGGTGATATCACCTGAAGCCCTGGTCCCAGCTTCTAGATGTACACTGACAGCAGCCAATTCTGTTTCTTCCCCCACCCAACCCTTCCCCAACCACTGTGCTTTTCGACTGTTTGTCTGGCACCCAGTTTTGAATGAGCTGCAGTTTTCTAAATTGAGAAAAGTCAAGCCATTGCCTTCATTGTCGGGGAACACTTCAGCGGTCACGGGCATTTAGCCTCCGATCTTTGAGTAAGCATTCTCCAAGTCGGCCTTCACAACTC
The DNA here is from genome assembly GCF_965287045.1 of Carcharhinus amblyrhynchos. Lineage (NCBI taxonomy): Eukaryota > Metazoa > Chordata > Chondrichthyes > Carcharhiniformes > Carcharhinidae > Carcharhinus > Carcharhinus amblyrhynchos. The sequence goes on from NC_137328.1 coordinate 1,964,205, forward strand.
ATGACAACGCAGAGTCGCTGTGCAGAAACTGATAGCCAAGTTCCGCACACATGAGGACGGCCTCAACTGGGATCTTGGGTTCATGTCACACTATCTGTCACCCCCATGACTTGCCTGGGCTTGCAAAATCTCACTAATTATCCTGGCTGGAGACAATACCCATCTCTTTAACCTGTGCTTAACCCTCTCCACTCACATTATCTATACCTTTAAGACTTGATTACCTGTAAAGACTCAGATTCCAATCATTATCCTGTGAATTGAGTTTGTGTCTGTATATGCCCTGTTTGTGAACACAACTCCTCACTCACCTGAAGAGGGAGTGACACTCTGAAAGCTCGTGCTGCCAAATAAACCTGTTGGACTTTGACCTGGTGTTGTGAGACTTCAGTCTATCTCTTCCCCCACACAGAGTCCCATTGATTATAACTCTATTACTGATGAGCTGTGTTGGCTCCTGGAACTCCATTGCTGCCTCCGATTTAATATTCGCATCCTTTTGTTTAAATCCCTTTGGCAGGTTGCCGGTACCTATCGCTGTGTAAACTCAGCTGGGATTTTCCGGTCTCCACAGCAGGTTTCCTGGTGGTAGAGACAGCTCGCCATTGGCCAATGGTGGGATCTTCCGGTCCCACCAAAGTCAATAACCATTTGTGTTGCCTGCTTGTCACAACATTGGGGAACCCATCAAGGACCAGAAGATCCCGCCAGTGGGAAATGCCAGAAACTCCCAGCCAAGCTCCTCTGGAGCTACACAAATTCCTCCCAGTGTTCCCACAGAGGGGTTGTCACTGTGCACTCCAGCTTTCTCAATATACTCTACCTGCAGTTTGGTTTTGTGCGGCCATGCACACACACTGTTTAACTGAGAGTGAGGCCTGTGTAGTATCTTCCATGCTGCTGTGTGGTGGTGGACATGTGTCGTTTAGCAGGAATGTTGTTCCTTCCCCTCCCAAACTCTCCATTTCACCGACTGTGACCTCTTCTGCTGCCTGCTTCACTTCGGCCCACCGTTGGCAGCCATTGCTTTAGCCACCCGGGCCCCACATTCTGAACTGTCTTTCTTAAGAACAGATAGAAGAAAGAGCCTGCATTTATATAGCAGCATTCACAACCGCAGGACATCCTCAACTGAATAAACGCTCCCTGAAGTGTGGCCACTGGTGTGAATGTGGGAAATGCAGCAGTTAATTGCACCAGGTCCACAATCAGCCATGTGATAATAACCAGAATAACCTGTTCTAATGATGTTGGTCGAAGGGTAAATATTGGCATCAGGATACCTGGGGAGATTCCCTTTCTCTTCTTCAAAATAACACCATGTGATCTTTTGTACCCACTTCAGAAAGCTGAGATAAATTAATTTTAAATGCTTCATGACATTTTCTTATGTCAAAGGCAGTATGTGAACACAATCTACCATTTTATCTGAAAAATGACACATTGCTCCCTCAGCACCAGCGCTGAAACATGAACCTGGTTTGATTTGATTTGATTTGATTTATTGTCACATGGATTAACATACAGCGAAAAGTATTGTTCCTTGTACGCTATACATACCATTCATAGAGAAGGAAGTAACAGAGTGGAGAATGTAGTGTTACAATTATAGCTAGGATGCAGAGAAAGATCAACTTAATGCAAGGTAGGTCCATTCAAAAGTCTGATGGCAGCAGGGAAGAAGCTGTTCTTGAGTCAGTTAGTACGTGACCTCAGATATTTGCATCTTTCTCTTGAAGGAAGAAGTTGGAAGGGAGAATGTCTTGGGTGTGTGGGGTCCATAGTTATGCTGGCTGCTTTGCCGAGGGAGCGGGAAGTGTAGACAGAGTCAGCAGATGGGAGGCTGGTTTGCGTGATGGATTGGGCTACATTCACAACCTTTCGTAGTTCCTTGCAGTCTTGGGCAGAGCAGGAGCCCATACCAAGCTGTGATACAACCAGAAAGAATGCTTTCTGTGGTGCATCTGTAAAGGTTGGTGTGAGTCGTAGCTGACATGCCAAATTTCCTTAGTCTTCTGAGAAAGAAGAGGCGTTGGTGGGCTTTCTTAGCTATAGTGTCAGCACTGGGGGACCAGGACAGGTTGTGGGTGATCTGGACACCTAAAAACCTGAAGCTTTTGATCCTTTCTACTTCGTACCCATTGATGTAGACAGGGGCATGTTCTCCTTTACGCTTCCTGAAGTTGATGACAATCTCTTTCATTTTGTTGACATTGAGGGAGAGATTATTGTTGGATTACTGACTCTGAATGGGACCCACAAACATCTACTTGAGAGGAGAGAGGGAGAATGCTGTTCATGCAGCCAGGGGTCAAAACCCTCTGGCTTATAACATCTCTCCTCTTTGCTTCAGAAAGACTCTCCTTCAAACCCATCAAGCTATTAATCATGTCTTCACTTAACTTCTTCTTTAATGATACCTCTTGTGAAACACTTTTGGATATTTTTCTGTGTTAAACACACTACATTAATTGCAAGAAATAAAAATAGAAAATGCTGGAGATATTCAGCAAGTCTGGCAGTGTCTGTGGAAAGAGAGAAATGGAGTTAAATGCTTTGAGCCGATGAATTGATGACAGGTCATCAAACTGAAACCTGAATGTTGGCTGAAAGCTTGTCGACCTTTACACCGATGGGGTCTTACGGTCCTGCTGATGGCACCCCCACCGTGGGTTTCCCGATGGCGAGGGGTGTGCTCAGCAGGAAATCCTGTTGACAATGGCGAGATCGTAAGATTCCGCCATCAGCGAGTGCACAGCGTGCCACCTATTGACACCATGCAACGTGCAATGGAGGGGAAGGAAAATCCACCCCCCCCCCCTCTGTTTTCCTCATAGAGCTTGAGGCAAGCTGACAAATCTCAAGAGCAGAAGATGCATCGTTGCACCCTCTGATTATATAAATCGATATTCTCTTTCCACTTTCAGAGTGGAAGAGAAATTTCAATTTAATAAATTTCATTAAATGCAGTGCATTAATGGAATTGGCCTGGACTTTCAGTCACTGCATTCTGAATTAATCTTGTAGCTGGTGTGTACCCAATAGACAGGTTTGGCATCAATATACAGCTCAGAGTTAACAGCATTGCGCCAAGAGTTACACGTATTATACAAAGATTTTGGAAGCAGAGTCTGCCTTATGGACTGTTGGAGAGCTCACATAAATTATAATAACAAATGGACATAAAAATAAAATATTTTTGATTTTGGTGCACAATTTGTTCTGACCTGTTTTCCCTTTTGAAAGTCTGCTCACTGAGATGGATGGAAAGCACAGGCTGACAGTGAAAAACACTGACTCTGGCACTTGCTGTGTCGAAATTCTTTGTGACTAATTTTTGCTTCAGCATCTTTTTGGAAGTATTTTCAATTCCATTCTCCGCTGGAGAGTCCAAATAAAGATTCCACGATGCATTGTTGAGTTTGTTTTTTTGACTAGGGATGAGGGATGTGAGAAAGATCAACGAGGAAGGCTTGAACTTTCCTCTTAAATGCGTCGTTCAAAAGGTTATTGAGCTGTGTCTGCTGTCTGCTAATGATTTTACCCGCAGTGTTGATAATTCTGTGCACATTTCACACGCAGGTTACCATTCCAGTCTCTCATGTTGAATGTTTGGATGCTCCCTACCAGACTTCTATATACCTCTCTCTAAAACATCTTGATTCACTCCAAACCCTTTCAGTTTTCTGATTATCTGGCAATCTTTGTTAAAAGTACAGTTGGTGTTCTCTGTGAAGCTTAACTTATGGTCTATATGTAACCCCAGATACTTGAAACACTCTAATGGTAGGGCCCTACCAAACAGAGAGGCCTGGAGGCCCAGGTACATAGTTCCTTGAAAGTTGACTCACAGATAGACAGGGTGGCCCTTATGGCTGAATTACTTGCTGCATTTCATCAAAGGTGAATTGTGAAAAATGTTCATTTGGTCACATGTGGAACTTCACTTCTGCTAAAACCCAATCCACAACGTGCTATAAAACAATTCGACTTTGTGCACATCTCCAGACTCCTTATTCCCTCGACTCCTTTGTCTTACGCTTGACATTGCCCTGTTCCTCTTCCTCCATCAGCAGGGAAACATTCTCCCTCAGCACTCACACTGGTTTCTGAGTGTTGAGGTTGACAAATCAGCCAAGTTCCCAAACACGATCCCCGCTGCTTCTCAGTATGAGGGAATCGCTTTACAGCGGCCAAATGATGTGGAGCAACAAATTGGTGATCAAAGTCGCCACTTCACAAGCCCGTGTGCAGAGGTGGCACAGTGCGACTTTCATCAAGCAATGTGTTACTGGTTTCATTTACAATTCCTTGCCCATCACATCAGCAGAAGATTGAAACAGAATGAATTCCATTGCAAATGCAGACCACAACTGAATACTGGAGGAGCCAACAAAAGAAGGAAGCAAAATGCAGATGAGATGTTTGCCTTCAAGTATCTTTATTAAATCTCTTTATCAGAAGTCTATCTTTGAGCTGATATTTGGTGGGAGGTCTCTCACTTTGTATGTGGCCCTTTGGATTTGCTCAGAGATGTTTCTGAAGAGGACGTGTTTGTATTTTAGGAGCAGCAGCGAGTAGTTCAGTAACATATTTTGTACGAGGACACTGAAAATCTGCGATTGAGTGTCTGGCAGCCTCCGCCACCATATTGAATCTGATACTTTTTATGGAGCAGTTGGCAGGAAATGGCCAGAATTTAGATCAAACTTTTACATGGAAGAGGTCCAGATTGCATTCCATTGTTTTAAAGTTATGCACACTTTACTCCTGAAAATATCTGTGTTTGTCTTAATTCCACATTTTCCATCCTACAATATAGAAACTTAAGTATAATATATTATATATAAGTCTCAATATTCTAGTATCTGTAGAATTCTATTGCATTGTCTGATTCAGTATGGGATATCCCAGAGATTTGTGACTATATCAGGTGAATTGGTATTCTGCCTAATTCCTGAATTTGGGAAGTGCGACACTTTCCGTGGCTGTCTAAGCAACTGTCAAGGATAACACAAATTAATTGCAATATTTTTTATTCCCTGGGGAAAGTTGAAAAATCAACATGAATGACCCAAGTCCAGAGTGCAGGTCACTATTGAGTTAGAAAAGATAAAGCAATGAGATAAATGTTGGAGTAGCAATTTAAAATAGTCAAATCCAGGTTTTAAAGGCTTGTGGATCTTAGTTGAAAACATAACCTGAAGGAATGAAGGAGGTTGGCAGATTCGAGTTGTTTGGAACATGTAAATCTGAGGGCCATCAGTACAGGCAGAGAAACTTGGAAACCCTCAGCAACTTTGGCACAGTGGCACAGTGGGGGCAGCACAGTGGCACTGTAGTTAGCACTGCTGTCTCACAGCTCCTGGGACTCGAGTTCGATTCCAGCCTCGGATCACTGTCTTTGTGGAGTCTGCACATTCTCCCCATGTCTGCGTGGATTTCCTCCAGATTAGATAGGGTGGACAGTGAGAGCCTTTTTCCTGGGATGGAGTGGCCAGCACAAGGGGACATAGCTTTAAATTGAGGGGTGATAGATATAAGACAGATGTCAGAGGTAGGTTCTTTACTCAGAGAGTAGTAAGGGCATGGAATGCCCTGCCTGCAGCAGTAGTGGACTCGCCAACATTAAGGGCATTAAAATAGTCACTGAATAAACATATGGATGATATTGGAATAGTGTGGGTTAGATGGGCTTTAGATTGGTTTCACAGGTCGGCACAACATCAAAGGCTGAAGTGCCTGTACTGCGCTGTAACGTTCTATGTTAACGCTGTTTCCCTTTCCACAGATCCTACCAGGCCTGCTGAGTTTTTCCAGCACTTTCTGTTTTTATCTCATTGAGCTGTCTGATTTGCCTTCTTGTGTTAAAAGGGGACTGTGTAAGTTACTGTAAACCATTATTTGTATTTTGGGAGAAAACACATTCTAACTCATATACCTTACCTTTGTTATAAGGCCACTGAACCTTGACTGCTAGGGTGGCATGATGGCACAGTGGTTAGTATTACTGCCTCACAGGGCCAGAGATCCAGGTTCAATTCCAGCCTCGGGTGTGGAGTCTGCATGTTCTCTCCGTGTCTGCGTGGGTTTCCTCTGAGTGCTGTGGTTTCCTGCCTTACTCCAAAGATGTGCAGGTTAGGTGAATGGCCAAGATAAATTGAACCTTCATGTCCAAAGGTGTTTAGGTTGGGTGGATTAGCCGTGTGTTATGGTTCAGGTCAGAAACTGCAAAGTGTTTTATGGAATCTGCCCAGATCATAAGTTTTGCATCTTGAATTTGGCTAGGATAAGCATTTCACTTCAGTATGATTCAAATGAGCCACTAGGAAGCCTTTATCAAACAAAGTTTATTTAAGAATATAGTTAACATGTAGAGTAAGAAAATTGGCAAGAACTTTTATCAACTGCAATCGAGAAACAAAACAGCATGATAACGTATAACCCTTAATGGATATAGGAGCTGTCCCAATCAAACCAATCCCATAAACAAGACCCTTCAAACAGGTTTAATACAGCATAGATTAATGCTCATGTAATACTAGGATTGAGTCCTTGGGGGAACTCTGCAGTTCCCTGGATAGACTCTGAACAGTTTTCAGTTAGAACAGCACCCCAAAATACCAGGGACTCCAGGCAAGCCACCAACACCAGCAATAACAAGACATCTCCAATTAGGTTGATTGGCCATTCTAAATTGGCACTTAGTGTCCTGGGAGTGCAGTTTAGATGGATCAGCAGTGTAAAAATGTGGGGTTATGGGGATAGGGCCTGTGTGAGATTGTTGTCGATGCAGCCTTGATGGGCCAAATGGCCTTCTTCTGCACTGTAGGGATTCTATGATTCTACGAACAGCAGATTCCCCCCTTCAGAAAGGTAAGACCTTGCTTTCAGATGACCAACAGAATTTCTAAAACCAGGGAGAGAGAGAGAGACCTCTTTTCACCTTCTGTCCATTCTAAAACTAAAACCTGCAGCTCCCAAACTGAAACTGAAAAAAATTCCTATCACCTGAGCTGCCAAACAGTTTTTCTCCTAATAATGCAGCCATAAACATCCCAGTAAAAATAAACAAACCCACGTTTATTCAGCAATAAAAGAACATTTCCATCAAGCTGGCAACAATGTTATCAGCTAAGGCTGTGAGATGCAGAGAGCATGATTTAAAGAAAATCTCTTAAAGGTACACCAATGTCACACGTGGTAAATGCTTGGGGTTTCGGAGTGGGTGGGGGTGGAGGCTTGGGTAAGGTGCTCTTTCAGAGAGAGGGTGCAGATTTAATAAGCCAAATGGCCTGCTTCTGCACTGCAGGGATTCTATTCTACGTATCTTTTGTCTTTTAGCACTTTTGACAGTCGTATGTGGATCTTTATGGGTTGCACATTGCTGCGTTGTGAAGAATAGTGTGTGATGAAAGTACTGTGTAGTCTAATTGATGTAAGCTGACATTTGACTAACCCCTGGTTTTGAATTACATTAATATGACCTGACAGAGAGCACCTCAGCTTCACAGATGCCATGACTCAGCAGCTTGTGAAGAATGGCATTGTGTTGAAATTGAACTACACACCCTGCATCAAAAAATCCATACACCCGGAGTTTTGAGTATTAATATCAATTTAATACCCCTAATATACCTAAGTAGTACAGGATGCCAATAATTCAGAACAAAGTGCTCCTTCAGACAGCAGAGAAGTGGAAATTGTGATGTAATTAAGTAAAATGGACATTGGAGAACAGCTTGAATATCAGTTACAAATCGTAAACTGTTCAGAAAGCAAATGAGCAAAAGAAAACCATACCTAAGCTTTGTCTGTGTAAGGTATTTGCCAGGTAATTGATGACACACATTACTGCAAAGCATCAATTACAAGAAAGATTATCTGGAGTAAAACTGAAGATCCTTTCTAAGAGGCATTGGAGCTAATCTGCTGTTGTTTCTCGAGACTTTTTTGAATGCTTCTTGACTGGTGAACATTAAAATTGTGAAAACCAGGTCCCTTGTTTATTTATAGCTTCAGTTTGGTTCGAGAAGCCAGAGTCATATGATGAACTAGATTCATCTCCTGGTTCTCACCTACTCCCATTCCATGAAGCAGTTTGTGATGGAGCGTTTGAGAAATCCATATGCTGGACATATCTAATGGAATTTCAATAACATTGCACAGTGAGTGACGCTTATACAAAAACTGGCAAAGATTATGCGCTATTCATTCTGCTCCTAGATTTAGTCCCTCGTGCTTTAATTTTCACAATATTTAATAACGCCACTTTTAAAAAACCCTGGGTGGGAATCTTTCCGCCCGTTGCATTGGTTGAGTAGTGTCGCGGGGCAGGAAATAGGAACGCGATGCGAAAAATTGGATTCATGCCTGCTTTCTCGCCTCTCGCGATATTGCCAGCCCTGTCCAGCCAATGAAATCAACCTCGCACCCAGGAAGGGCAAGAGGCTGATTTAAATAATAATGATATGCTATGCAAGCCCATTAATAAACCCGGGAAGCAAGAGTTCTCACGTACCGTTGCAAGTCCTCACCGGCGAGGATCACAGATGGTCCCCACCAATGGGAACCAATTGTGATGGCTTCACTGGTGGGGCTGAAGGCGATTGAAGTCCTCCAGGTAGTTGAGGGCAGGCCCAGGCAGTGCCCCTGGGGCAGTGCCAGCTTCGGATCCTGGCAGTAGCAGGCTGGCACCCTCACATGCAAACTGGCATCCTGGCACTGCCCACTGGGCAATGCTAAAGGCTTGGGAACTAAGTGGGCAGGGCCTGATGGCAGGAGGTGGAGGGAGATCTTTGGCGGGGCGGGGGGAATCTCTGCAACGGGGTGGGAGCTGGTCAGCAGGGCTGGTGATTGGGGTTTGGTGCTAGCAGTCAAGGGTTGGTGCTGGCGATTGGGGGAGGCACAATGTAGTTTTTCGGCATGAATAGGCTCTGCCCACTCCCATTACTGGCAGGAATCACATTACAGACTTGGTATTGCACAAAGTACCATAAATTACAACCATTTACCTTTCATTTCCTCACCCGTTTGACACTTAGAATTTTTTTGGAGAAAATTCCATCCCTTATGTCTGCTGTTTGAATAATTAAACATAAGGTCATGTCTTTTCAATAATATTTACATACGCAATTTTGAATTTTTTAAATTGTTCAAATATTGTTCCAGCTGGAATGGCAGTTTTAATACATTTTCTTGTTTTTTGAATGTCATTAAATGTTGCACAAGATTGTGTTGGCTTGAAAATTTCACCCAGTGTTCCAAGTCTTCTTGATTTGAAAAGTGATCCAGATATTTGTGATTAAAGGGAACACAATTGCTAACCAATCATAAAGCAGTAAGCAGGAATTTAAACACATGTTTAGAATAACTTGTACTGTTGATAACACTCTTGTTTTAAACTATTTCCTCCTGACCCCACCCCAAATCCTCAAACAGGAAACACTGACTCCTTAAAAAGCTGGTGGAAGGAAAAGTTCGAAGTGTTTTGGGGATTTACAGAATATTGGACCAAGAAATTATAGAAGACTAAAGTGTGGCTGTTCGGAGTTTGTTGGGTGAGGCAACTGACAGCTGACCATGTCCACAGCTTTGAAGCAGGTATTCAATAAAGACAAGACCTTTCGGCCAAAGAGGAAATTTGAACCAGGAACTCAGAGGTTTGAGCTCCATAAGAAAGCACAGGCCTCCTTAAGCTCAGGAGTGGACCTGAAGGGAGCAGTCCAACTCCCGAATGGTGAAGACCTTAACGACTGGATTGCAGTTCATGTGGTGGATTTCTTTAATCGCATCAATCTGATCTATGGGACAATATGTGAGTTCTGTACTGACAGGAGCTGCCCTATCATGTCAGGAGGACAGAAGTATGAGTACCGGTGGCAGGATGACCATAAATACAAAAGACCCACTGCCCTCCCAGCTCCCCAGTATATGAGTCTCCTGATGGATTGGATTGAGGTTCAAATCAACAATGAAGAAATTTTCCCAACAAGCATTGGTGAGTTATCTTATACTTCACGGCTCGGTAGCACAGTGGGTTAGCACTGCTCCCTCACACCGCCAGGGACCCAGGTTTGATTCTCGGCTTAGGTCACTGTCTGTGTGGAGTTTGCATGTTCTCTCCGTGTCTGCATGGGTTTCCTCCAGGTGCTCCAGTTTCCTCCCCAGTCCAAAGATGTGCAGGTTAGGTGGATTGCCCATGCTAAATTGCTCCTTAGTGTCAGGGGGACTAGCTAAGGTAAATGCGTGGGGTTATAGGGAAAGGACCTGGATGGTATTGTGGTCGGTGCAGACTTGATGGGCCGAATGGCCTCTTCTGCACTGTAGGGATTCTACTCTATGATTCAGGAGAGGGAATGTATTCCAGCAGGAGGATATGGGGAGCAACTTTAACTTCACTTACCCATCAAAAAACTGATATAGTTGGTTGGAATCTAATTTGACGTTCTGTCTGATTTTACTCCCCATTAAAACCATCAGAAAGTAAAATTGGATCATGTGTAAAAATGGCATTCCGCCCAATCCCATAGAATGTCAACTCAGCCAATTACAACATTACCCGTTGTCCCGGGACACAGCTCTGCTTTTCTGATTGATGTTAGTGCCAAACAAATGAATAGAAAATTGTGGGAGTTTGCCGATCTGTGAGATCCTCAATATTCGCAAACGTTCTGAAAACCAGCTGCTGGAATGTTATTAGTTGTGTATGTTTGTTGAAACAGTAAAATATTTCCAAAACTATTCTACACTTTTTGAACAATGTTGGATTTGATTGATGGGGACACTGCAATAGGATGTAGCCGACAATAGATTCTTGATCTAAGAACACGTTGCTGATTGTCCAATCATTGATTACAACTATTTACAGAACGTAAGAACATAACAATTATGAGTAAAGTAAAAGTAAAGTTTATTTGTTAGTCACAAGTAGACTTACATTCACACTGCAATGAAATTACTGTGAAAATCCCTTAGTCACCACACTCCGACACCTGTTCGGGTACATGAGGGAAAATTTAGCATGGCCAATCCACCTAACCAGCACGTCTTTCGGACTGTGGGAGGAAGCCCACGCAGTCACAGGGAGAAAGTGCAAACTCCACACACACAGTGTCCCAAGCTGGGAATTGAACCCCAGTCTCTGGCACTGTAAGGCAGCAGTGCAAACTACTATGCCACTTGTGCCGCTCCTTGGCCCCTCGAGCCTGCTCCGCCATTCAATAAGATCATGGCTGAGCTCTTCATGGACTCAGCTCCACTTACCCGCCCACTCACCATAACCCTTAATTCCTTTACTGTTCAAAAAGTTATCTATCCTTGCCTTTAAAAACATTCAATGAGGTAGCCTCAACTGCTTCACTGGGCAGGGAATTCACAGATTCACAACCCTTTGGGTGAAGAAGTTCCTCCTCAACTCTTGTTATCCTCCTCAATTTGATTACATTTTAAAATGGTTTGAAATGCTTTGCTGCATTTGGTTCTGAGAATTTCCTGAACATTGAGTAAGCAAATTCAGGAATTAATTTCAAATTAAGCACAGGTAGAAGCTAACCAGGTGAGGGGATTGGAATTTAACAACACTGTAGATGAAATTTTAACTGGCCATGTCTGTCCTGAATTTTAATGAGCCTTCCATTCCTGCATCTTGCGTGCAAGAGATGGGAACTGAACACTGACCCAACATAATAAAAATAAAATACAGCAGATGTTGGGAGTCTGAATTAAAAACAGAAAATGCTACAGCAGATCTGGCAGCATCTGTGGAGAGAGAAACCCAGTTATCGTTTCGAGTCATGACTTAACAATGCACATCCAAATAATGTTCAATTTTTAAAATCTCCCTTCAGTTGAAAATTGAGAATATTTGGTAACTGTACACAAGACAGGAATTGGTACAGATAGAGTATGGCAAACTAATGGCTGTCTGGTACAACTTGTTATGTCATCACTATATTTTAACATAGTTTGTCTTTCATTCCTGGGATTACAGAGCTTCCTAATTGTATGTTTAAACATTGCACTACTTAATGTGAAATCAATAGGGGATAAATCTGAATGCTTTTTAATTCACTGCGACAACTTTCCTATTCCCAGTCCACCGATCATTGTTAGGAGAGGGTATTAGATCAAACACTGTCCACCAAAATGCCATGCAGTCTTGTTAATGGGTGCAAGAGGCTAACAAGCCTTTAACCACCATCCAAGCAGCTCTTCACCCTCTGAGCTTCTACTCATTTTCCAGGATGGTGTATTGCGCTCAGTGTGGGCATTTCAGCTTTAACACCCTACCTTGGTCACCTTGGAAGCTCTTTAGTATCTAAAGTATTCAGGAAAAGCTGTACCCTTTACATCTGGCCAAGGACTGGGATGATATTTTGATGTGGTTTATTATTTTCACATGTATTGGGATAAAATGAGAAGTATTGTTTCTTGCGTGCTAAACAGACAAAACATACCATTCATAGAAAAGGAAAGCAGAGGGCCTGATATAGTGTTACAGTCATAGCCAGGGTGTAGAGAAAGATCAACTTAATGCAAGGAAGTCCATTCAAAATTGGGTGCTTCTGGAATTCAGGATGCATTCCTTCACTCCTTTTGGGAAGTTTAATTTCTGATTCCCTCTTAGTCTTTGATTTAATTTGATTTATTATTGTCACATGTATTAGCGTTCAGTGAAAAGTATTGTTCCTTGCACGCTACAGACAAAGCATACCGTTCATAGAGAAGGAAACAAGACAGTGCAGAATGTAGTGTTACAGTCATAGCTAGGGTATATGGAAAGATCGACTTAATGCGAGGTAGGTCCATTCAAAAGTCTGATGACAGCAGGGAAGAAGTTGTTCCTGAGTCAGTTGGTACCTATTCTCAGACTTGTGTATCTTTTTTCCGACAGAATATAATGGAAGAGGAAATGTACAGCGTGTGTGGGGTCCTAAATTACGCTGGCTGCTTTGCCAATAGAGTCAATGGATGGGAAGCTGGTTTGCATTTTGGATAGGGCTACATTCAGGACATTTTGTAGTTTCTTGCGGTCTTGGGCAGAGCAGGAGCCATACCAAGCTGTGATACAACCAGAAAGAATGCTTTCTATGGTGCACCTGTAAAAGTTGGTGAGAGTCATAGCTGACAGGCCAAATTTCCTTAGTTTTCTGAGAAAGTAGAGGCATTGATGGGCTTTTTTAACTATAGTGTCAGCATGGAGGGACCAGATCAGGTTGTTGATGATCTGGACACCTAAAAACTTGAAGCTCTCAACCCTTTCTACTTTGTCTCTGTTGATGTAGACAGGGACATGTTCTCCTCTATGCTTTCTGAAGTCAATGACAATCTCCTTTGTTTTGTTGACCTGAAGATCGTGACACAACAAGTAGTCACATCAAGGGAAGCCGACATGTAAGAGTTTGATGCCTGCTGCAGGTTTGCACACAACTGTTGTATAATGTTAAAAAATCGTGTGTCAGAAAATATTACCCCATAGCCCACACTGTGTGTGTGGGAATAGCGGATACACAGTCTGTACTCAGCACCAGATCTTCGATTTAAAAATTAAGCGGATAGAGTGGTATGAGGTCATTGTTTCAGCAGAGTGCAAGCACTAAAGCTCAAAATATAAATAATGCAGCAGATTAAAAGCTGCAAGAGCCATTAATTGTGCATGGTGAACTTTAGCATCATCTATACGTTAGGCACTGACTGCCTCCAGCTCAGTAAATCATTCAAATACACTCGCTATTTTCAAGTAAAAATATGTAGCCAGATTGATTCTTCCAGTGATGCCGCAGGCTTGACTTCCAATTCAAATTGGAACTCTTCATCACTGATTTGGGAAGGTTAAATGTGTTGAAATTATCTTTGTCAGAGACAATTTCATTAGTCAGTAGAGATACAGCTCTCTACTCCAGGTTTCTGATACTGTGATATGTTATTGTTTAAAGGGAGATGTTTCCAAGCTCAGGAAACTAGGAAAGTAGAATGAGATAAAGTTCATTTTCTCCCTTGTTCCAACGTGATTGAATCAAAATCTATCGGTTAAAATACATTCAACAGCAATAAGTGGCATTTTTACAACTTATTAATGTTTGAAAATATTTTTCCAAAGCACATTGCAGAGACATAATTAGAAAAAAACTCAATGGGAGCCAATAAAGGAGATGATGGAGAATGTGACCACAAGCTTGGTCAAGAGGGTGGGTTTTATGGCATGGAGGAGGGAGCGAGGTGGTGAGGTTTAGTGAGGGAAGACCAGACGATGGGGCCTGGACGTCAAACCCAGGGCTGAAGAGAGGGTAGAATCAGGGACATAGTCCAGGGTGGGGTTGGGGTCTGTCGTGTTCGAGGAGGTTACAGAAGTGGGTGGAGGCTAGACAATGGGTGAAAAATGAACATGAGAATTTAGAACGGGGAGCAGATATAGATCCCCGAAGCTGAAAGCAATGGGTGAACAGGACGCAGTTTGCAGACTCGAATGTGGCCAGCCTAGTTTGGCAGAGGTGAAGAGTGTGTACATCTGTCAGTCAGACCTGACCTTGAGGAGGAGAAAGTAACAAATGTCAAAACATGAAATTGCAAACTCAGCTGATCCATCAATCCTGTATCCCGAGTTTCTTCATTTGACACTTTTTAAAAAGTTTATTTATTAATCACAAGTATGGTTGCATTAACATTTCAATGAAGTTACTATGAAATTCCTCTAGTCACCACAATCTGGCACCTGTTTGGGTCAATGCACCGAACCAGCACGTTTGTTGGAGTGTGGGAGGAAACTGGAGCACCCGGAGAAAACCCACGCAGACATGGGGAGAATGTGCAGATTCCACACAGACAGTGACCCAAACCCGGGTCCCTGGTGCTGTAAGCAGCAGTGCTACCCATTGTACCACCCATTTAATCATACGGAAGAATGTTCTGCAGAAATAATCTGCAAAATTCAATTGAGTGTAAGTGTAGAATCTTCATTTTTAATTGTACCTCAACTATACAGTCCCGACCTACTGCTCGTCACTAATCTCCCTCCCTCACAGCTCACCCTCCCAGCAAATTGACAGCTGTAGGAGGAGGACGAGAAGTGTGTGGACGCTCTTTGACTCAGCATGTTCAAAACAGAAATTAATTGATATCTGGAGACTTAACGTCATCAGGGAGTATGGGGATAGTACAGGAAAGATGCAGACATGGTTAGCTATGGTCTCATTGAATGCTGGAGGAGGGTCAATGGGCCGAGTGGCCTATTCTTGCTCCTACATTCCGATGTTCTTTCTGTAATTCAGGTTTGTTCCCTGCTTCCTGGAGGAAGTTGCTGACAGTTCGATGAACATTGTTAATCCCTGTGTGTCACTCATGTCTTGTGTGAGATTTCATTGTGATTTTTTTCCCCTGAAGATTTTTGGGGGAGAGTGGCACAGCCAAAGCCCAAATCTTTCTCTTCCCCATTATCAGTACACTCCAGACAGGAGCTATTGGAGGTCAGGAGCTGAAATGCTGATCACAGTTTAGTCCATTCCTAACCCGAGTATCCTGAGATCCTGTGCTGCCTCTACAACTGCTCCCACATCAGAGATTACGTTGCTTTGATTGGAGCATCAGTTGAATCTGAGATCCCACTAGACTGACCCCACCCCTACCCTCACCCCCACCCTCATTCTCACCCCCACTCCATCCTCACACCTACACTCACCTCCATTCCCACCCTCACCCCCACCCCACCCTCATTCCCACCCTCACACCCACAGTCACCCCCATTCCCACCCTCATCCCTACCCCACCCTCATTCCCACCCTCATTCTCACACTCACCCCCCGTCCTCATTCCCACACTCACCCCCATCCCTACCCCACTCTCATTCCACTCCCACCCTCACCCCTACCTACACCTACACCCCTGCCACACCTTCACCCCCACTCCCACTCTCACCCTCATTCCCACCCTCACCTTCAGTAGACAGATGTAAAGAGAGTTCTTTATTGATTATTTATTGAGCTCTTTATTCAATTTCCAACTTCCCACTTCTTCCAAGATATTTACCCAGGTTGGCAGGTGAAGGGTGTTATATGTAACCAATGTTAATATTGGATCTATTGTAGTGTAACCAATAGTAAGATGCTGTGAGGGTCAGCTAATCAGCTGACCCAGTAGACAATGTAACCAATGACAAAATGATGTGGTGGTCAGCTGACTCAATATAAATAAGAAGCAGTTGGGAATTGTGGGGTGCTTGTATGGCCCAGGATGTGGCCACAAGTGTTGGAGTAATGAAGTATCTTTATTAAACCTTTTTCTTTGATTTACTCTCTGAATTTAGTTCTTTTGTTGCTTGCCTGAAGATCAAAGGGAAGTGATAATGGACCTACCTTGAATTGGATAGATTAACACATTTTTCCAAAAGGCAGGGTCAATTCTGTCAATACTTCTTCAGCCGTGAGTTGCTGCATTGAGGGGTCAGCTCAAATATGTTTACAATCTCCAAATGGAAAATCACTGTTTCCAGTTTACCATGGGACTGCTGGCATTTCTGTGCAGATGATTGTAAATATAATTAGATGCCATATTCTAAAATATGAAGTTACTTTTAGAAGTTTTTTTTTAACTTTGTGACATTTCAGTGTAAGTTTTGTAACATCCTTGCTCAGAGCTGCTTGTGGTAAGCTGAGGTGAGCCTGGGTAACTTGGTTGTTAAGTTCAGTTCTCCACCTCATGTCCCATCTCAATATGGGAAACGGCCATTTGCAGTAAGACATCCATGAGCTGACAATGGATCAGGAATGGATCCCCAAGTACATTTCAGGAGAAATGTGGAACATACATCAAGGAGAAAGAAATAGAATTGAAATGAGTAGAATTGGTGATATTGGTGGTTGCTGTTCACTTGGTATTTACTGAGTTACAGTTTGTGGTACTGGGAAGTCAGTGACTGTTTACCTGCCCCACATTTTGAAGTTGAATCCTAAAGGGGCTTTCATTTTAGTCAATTTAGTTCATTTTGGTCTTGCATTACAAGGAGAGTTTGGTAACTCCACATGGCCTCAATTTCCCAGTAACTGAAAATCAGTAACTAGGGAGGTAGATAACGACAAATTACTGCGGATGCTGGAATCTGAAACACAAACAGAAAATGCTGGAAGATCTCAGCAGGTCTGACAGTGTCTGTGGAGAGAAAATAGAGCCAACGTTTCGAGTCTGGTTGACCCTGCGCCAGAGCTGTGACGAAACTGGGGCGGCATGGTGGCACGGTGGTAGCACTGCTGCTTCACTGCACTACGCGCCCAGGTTCGATTCCCAGCTTGGGTCATTGTCTGTGTGGAGTCTGCATGTTCTCCCCGTGTCTGCGTGGGTTTCCTCCAGGTGCTCCGGTTTCCTCCCACAGCCTGAAGATGTGCTGGTTAGGTGAATTGGCCGTGCTAAAAATTGTCCCTCAGTGTACCCGAACAGGCATCGGAAAGTGGCGGCTAGGGGATTTTCACAATACCTTCATCGCAGTGTGAATGTAAGCCTACTTGTAACTAATAAATAAACTTTAACTTTAGATGCTGTCAGACCAGCTGAGATTTTCCAGCATTTTTTTGTTTTTGTATTGGGCAGGAAGTACCTATCTGAATCTATCTCAGATAGATCATCAGCTGTGAAATGGTGACTATCCTCCGCCTTCTAGTTCTCATTGGTTAGAAATAGTCACACATTAGACTCATAATGCTGGAGGTTTGTTGTGTGTATTTCCTGCTGCTTTCCATGTGGCTGGTGGACAAGTGCTTTGTTGCTCAGCACCTAATTGCAGTGCGACAGTAAAATGTGGCACCCTGGATGTCCACCCATATAACAATTAGCTCCCAGCACTTTACAAACAGTATGACAAACTGATAATATCCTGACTGCTTGATGTAGTGGCTTCAGTTTCCACAGCTGCCAGGCCTCAAGAGGCTAATATCTCTGTCACAGTGCAAGGTGAAAATGAAATGTATAATCAAATGCTTTTTATCAAATCTGTCCAGTAACTGAGCCATATCCAGCCAGCATTGTCCACTCCACCGCCATCCAGCCCCTTGTCTTATTTAAATCATCTGCAGTGGGGCCAGGGACAGCAAGATTCTGACTCATTATTACGAGGAACCGCCCACTGCACAGTAACACATTCCAACTGTGGTGCAATTGGGTCAAAGGATCGCTGTGAACCCTTGAACTGTTTATCAGCAAAAGGCAGATAAAATTGGCGGCTTGTCTTTGAGTCATCAGTACAATCAGCTCAGGATTGTAACGTTTATTAGACATTTCTGAATAAGTTGTGCCCCGCATTGTAAAATGAAAAATGTGCCTGGAATTAATTCAAATAAAAGAAAGGGATATAGTGGAGAAACTAAAGAGAAGACTGATGTCCAGCTCTATGATGGCACTTTGGGCACCTGGGAGAGGTTTAGCTTGGTGGGCAGCAGGTGGCAGAGAAAGAACATAAGAACATAAGAACATAAGAAATAGGAGCAGGAGTAGGCCATCTAGCCCTTCGAGCCTGCCCCTCCATTCAATAAGATCATGGCTGATCTGTCGTGGCTCAGTTCCACATTCCCGCCCTCTCCCCATAACCCTTAATCCCCTCTCTCATCAAAAACCCATCAACCCGCGTCTTAAAAATATTTAGCGAGGCAGCCTCCACCACTTCAACGGGCAGAGAATTCCAGACATTCACCACCCTTTGAGTGAAGAAGTTCTTCCTCAACTCCGTTCTAAACCGCCCCCCCTTTATCTTGAGGCTGTGCCCCCTAGTCCTACTGTCCTTTCTGAGCGGGAAGAGTCTCTCCACCTCTATCCTATCCATCCCATTCATCATCTTATACGTCTCAATGAGATCTCCCCTCATTCTTCTAAACTCTAATGAGTACAAGCCTAATCTATTCAGCCTCTCCTCAGAAAGCAGTGGATCTGAAGGAAAGGATGGTTTGGATTTTGGTGACAACGAGATCCGTGACCTCTTCACCTTCGTTGTTAGCGACGAAAGGGCAAAGACAGGCAGATTTCAGGAGATAATTGATTCCGGAGGGTTTTCTTTGCTCTTGAAGATGGCCCGAATTTTCATCCTCAGGGATAGCAGTGGGAGTTGGGATAACCCCTGGCGGAGGTTGCCTGCCTCAGGAGTAAGCGCCTGTGAAGGTGGCATCATTGCCAGGGTACAAGTATGGGCTCAGGTCAGGCCAGCCAAACAGGGAAGAATGGCTGAACTTCCACCGAATTGGGATGTCTCAGAAGCGGCAGTGTTCTGATTCCGGGATTCCCAACCCCCATTCCTGGGCTGTCTGATTACTGAGAGTGCCTTTAAAGGCTGTGGGCAGATTCTTATCAAAACCCTGCACCCAGAACCCCTGACCTGGCAGGCTCCACTGTGAGGATAGGCATGTCCTACCCCTCTGCATTTGTCACAGAGTCAGGCCTGGTTTTTATAGCATTGTCGTTCACAGCCCCTCGGAGGAGTCATGAACCCTCGTCTGCATGTGGAAACCACTTAAAAGGCCAGTTCAAAATGTCCCCAGTGTCATTCCATTCATCCACATTATGCCCATGCCAAGGGGTGCTCCTCCACCCACACCCCATGGCCCCTCACATCCCATGCCAAGCAAATATTCCATCATATTCCAGCTGCCAATTTTTTCCATTCAATTCATCTATATCTCTTTGCCACCTCTGTGTTCTCCTCTTAGTTTACATCCCCAACTAGCTTTGTATCATCAACAAACTTGGATACATGACTTTAAGTCTCCTTTTCTGAGTCATTAACACAGATTGAAAATAGCTGAGGCTCCAGCACTTATCCTTGTGACATTTACCGGACAAAAGCTGTCAGTTAAAAATGCCTTGCTTATCCCTTCGCTCTGCTTCTTTCACATTAACCAGTCCTCTGTCCAAGTTTAAAGTTTTTTTCAAGTTTTATTTTTAAAGTTTATTTATTAGTCACAAGAAGGCTTATATTAACACTGCAATGAGTTTACTGTGAAAATCCCCTAGCCGCCACACCTCGGAGCTATTCGCGTACACTGAGGGAGAATTTAGCAAGGCCGATGCACCCTAACCTGCACGTCTTTGGATTGTGGGAGGAAACTGGAACACCTGGAGGAAACCCACACAGGCATGGGGAGAACATGCAGACTCCACACATACTGTCACCCAAGCCAGGAATTGAACCTGGGTCCCTGGCACTGTGAGGCAGCAGCGCTAACCACTGCTAATATTTCACCCCCAGCTCCATGAACACTAATATAGAGTGATATAATTAAAAATCAGAACTGTTATTTTAAATTTGTGCATAATCTTGGTTAGACCACACGTGGCGTACTTTGCAAAGTTCTGGTCACCATATTGTTAGTCACACTGAAAAAGTTGAAAAAAACAAATTGCAAGGTAATGATTTCAGAGGAGCTGAAATAAGAGATTAAACTCACATTTCCATGTTCATTAACCACTACATAGACTGAATAGAACCAATAAACCCGATAGTGACAGGAAGACGTGTAAATCAAAACTTTAAAAAAGTCATTCATTCATTACTTTCCACTATGTTCAAAAAGACATTTTGCAACACTGCAATAAAGGTGTCAGCCATGCAGACCAATCAATAACAGAAGCCACAAGTCCTTGAAACCAATTAACCTTGTTTAAGTAAATTTCTGACATTGATGAGCAAGTTCGGTAAATTGCCCCTCAGGGAGGGATTTTATAGCCTCGCTCACTCCAAGACTGGAAAATCTCACCTGAACTCATGGACATTTGCATGATGGCGTCCTGCCTGCTACGATTCCCATGGGGGGTGTGGGGAGGCGGTATTGGAAAACTCCGCCTTTGGTATCCAAAGTGTGTAGATTAGGTGGATTAGACATGGTAAATGCGCATAGTTACGGGGATAGGACAGAGGGGACAGCCTGGGTTGAATGCTCTTCCGGAGGGTCACTGCAGACTCGATGGGTCGGCTAGTCTCTTTCTGACTGTGGTGATTCTTTGGTTCTGTGGACTGCTGAGCTTAGAGAATCAGAACTGTCAATCAAGCAACATTTTCTCTGGGGCTCAGCTGTTTCAACAAGCATAATGGATATCTGGAACTCAGCCAAGCATACTTAATAAAGCAAGGCTCTTTAAACCACAAGAATACTTAAAAGTTTCAGCCTGTTAAAAAATATCCTGCCTTTCTATTCTTACTACCAAAGTGAATAAGCTCACATATTCACACACAGTATTCCATCTGCCCAATTTTTGCCCACTTTCTTGTTTCTGGTCTCCACATTGTTGAAAGAATATGGTGGCACTGAAGAAGATGCAAGTTGCAAGGGAATGAATTCAAAGGAGCTGAGATTGAGATTGAAATCACACACGAGTTGCTGAATGGGTTAGAAGATGGAATAGGTAGATATCCCAGGGATAAACTAAGCTTGGGGGCTTGTGGGAGGGGGGAATGGGGATGTGATGATAAATAAGGTTTTAAAGTGTGAAACTTGGAATAAGGCAAGGGGTGTGAAGGACAAGATGGTGGCAGTGGGATTTGAGGAAGGTCTGAAGTCAAGCTGTGACTTAGTGATGAGGGCTACACAATCACAATCAGTCTATTGAGTTGGATGATTAGCCATGGTCATAATGAATGGTGGAGCAGGCTCGAAGGGCTGAATGGCCTCCTCCTGTGCCTATTTTCTATGTTACCCATGTTACTATGGCAATCTGGGTGGGCCATGTGGTGGACTGTTGGTCAGTTGCAGAGCAATGAAGTTTGGAAGGAAAAGGCTCTACATCAACAAACACTCAACAGGTTTCCACTTCAACCACAAACAAGAGGGAAATGTGTTCGCGGAGGAATCAGTTTTGAGGCAGCACCATTCTATTCAGAGATTGACTTATGGTATGAATAGAATAGGTAAAACTTTTACAGGGATAGAAAACATTTTTGAAATGATTAAGAATCGGAAATGCTTTGACTGAGAGAATCAGAGATGATAGCTTTCTCTCCCTGAGGTTTCTCAGTTTTCTGGAGTTTTCATATATATCAAATAAGAATGGTTGTAGATGTTTGTACAGAGAGGTAGCTGTTATTAATCCAGTAAATTCCACAGTGATGGCTGAGGCAGTTACCTTCCGTTGCTGCAGTAAGGACGAAGTCTGAATGTGGTGAGGAGGGGAGTGTGGGAGCAGCAGTAACTATCGAGGTCACTATTTCAGTCAGTACATTCAGAGGATAGTGAGGTGTCCAGTATGTGCCAGTGTAACTGCCGGACACAGAGCTCATTCAGTAACATTATTGTTCTGTACAGGTTATGTACTGTGAACATGAAGATAGTGACGTTTGAACACACTCCAAAGCAGTCATACAAAACAGAGATTGTCCAGTAAATAATGTGTTTCACCAGTCTGAATCCAAGAGCTGAACACTGCAGTTAGTCTGTGTTACAACTGTCAATTTAGAATAACGCTGTTGTTTAACCATTGTATTTTAAGTTGTCTCAAATACATCTTTCATGCTAGGAGCAGATGAAGGATTTTGGTTTATTTTTATGACATACAGATTCATGCTGGGCTTTGCCTCCACTGCTTCAGGCCAGCCTCCAGTTACTCCAGCTGACTGCACATCTTTTAATACCATAAGAGATAGCAGCAGAATTAGGCCGTTCATCCCATTGAGTCTGCTCTGCCATTCATCCATGGCTGATAAGTTCCTCAATCCCATTCTCCTGCCTTTTCCCTGTAACTTTTTAACTCTTTACCAATCAAGAACCTTTCTACCTCTGTCTTAAAGACATTCAGTGACCTGGCCTCCACAGCCTCTGTGGTAATGAATTCCACAGATTCACCACCCTCTGGCTGAAGAAATTCCTCCTCATCTCTGTTCTAAAGGGCCTGACTCTGAGGCTGAGTCCTCAGATCCTAATCTCTCCTAACCTTCCCCATGTCAAATCTATCCAGGCCTTTCAGTATTCTATAAGTTTTAATGAGCTAAGACTTTAATAAGTTTTTAAAGTAAGATTCCCCTCACCCTTCTAAACTTTTACAAGTAAAGCAAAGCTGAGAAGCTTCATTTTTCCAAGGCTATTATTCCAGTTATGCATTAACCCATTCATGTTAAAGCGATCGAACTGTGGCATTAATTGGCAAACCTGATCCTGGTACCTTGTTTATCCATTGCAACATTGCAGCTCATTGAGTGTAGGAACTTTTGCCAAGTTGTGCCTTGGCCCTCCTCACCTTCCCTTCTTACATTGAGGCCATTAAAGCTGATTCTTCTGCTCCGACTAAAATCAGTTCATGGATTTCTTTTTGTTCATGGATGTGAGCATCACTGGCTGGGACAGCATTTATTGCCCATCCCTGAGGGCATTAAGAGTCAACCACATTGCTGTGGGTCTGGAGTCACATGTAGACTTGGCCAAGTAATGAAGGCAGATTTCCTTCCTTAAAGGACATTAGTGAACCAGATGGGTTTTTACAACAATTGACGATGTTTTCATGGTCATCCTTAGACTTTTAATTCCAGAACTTCATTAAACTCAAATTCCAATATCTGCCATGGTGAAATTTGAACCCATTCCCCAGAACATTAATTACCCCAGATCTCGAGATTACTAGTCCAGTGACAATACCACTATACCACTGCCTCCCCAAACTGCAGACATTCTGGCCTGTGCAATGGGCAGTGAACTTGTAACAGCTGCCTTCTTTGAACAACTCACATGGTGTCTTAATGGTGACTGGCATTATTCTAAATGGATCGAATTTAGAAGTTTCCCACACTGTTTCTTCCCAAAATTGAGTAGAAATATGTTGTATTAATTTGGCTAAGATGTGTAAATTTCCAGCTGTATTTCACTGGAGCACAATTTTAACATAGACTGAGTATATCATCTTCTCTCTTTGCCAGACTATCAGTGAGTGAGAAATCAGAGCTCAATGAATGGAAAGATCCCGTTTTATTATCTCGTTCTCTGCTAACCAGTAATGGTGATTATTGCCCACTTCATTCTTTCCTGTTAATGCGAGGATTACTTCCTGTCACCTTGAAGATGCTAATATTAACATTTAGTTTTGCTACACTTCCTGCCCTAGTGAACCACAGATTTAAAACTTAAAGCTATCTTCTTAAAAAATCATTAAACTCTGTTGGGGAATAACACTTACTCTGCCAATGGGGTATTTTGGCATTAATTTGGAGTTGTTATTTCTGATCTGTCTGCAATGTCCAAATTTGTGCAGGTTGGGTGGATTGGCCATGCTAAGTTGCCTCTTAGTGTCAGGGAGTTAACAGGGTAAATACATGGGGTTACGAGGCTAGGGCCTGGGTGGGATTTGTCGGTGCAGGCTCGATGGGCCGAATGGCCTCCTTCTGCACTGTAGGAATTTTATGATTTTATGATTCTAATAATCCATGATAAATGATTACGAGTGGCATCTTGAAGTTGTTTAATGATAAGGGAGGGGAAATTGTGATCACTTCATGCCCAGAATGGGGGGGCGGTTTCTGGTCCTGTCTGCCACAGGAATTGTAATGGACGGGGAGATAGACCTTGCAAAGGCCCAGTGAACTTGGGCAGGATTTTCCGGTTCTGGGGCAGTTTCTGCAGCTGGAAAATCCTGCCCTTTGTCTCTATTTTTATGTTTCTCATTTATCCTGACAGTCTTTTTTCCTTCTTCTCCATCCCACCTGGCAAATGGCTCCATGGGTTCAGTTCCTCTTCGTTCCTTTACTTTCCCAAGGTTGCTTTGCTCCAGGAGCTGTGAGATTTGGTGAGTTATTCCATGGGGAGCAGAACAGCTAAGACCAATGTTCCTGTCAACTCATGCCCACACGGCACTATATATGCTCCCAATAGGGCTGGCAACGGCTAGCAATTAGGCATTGTAATGATGAAGAGTTTTATCCTTCCTACTGCAAGAAGCTGAGACAAGTTACATTCCTGTTGCCACTGTCTGACACTGACTAACTTAGGGCAGACCAGATTTCTGTTTTTGCTTTGGTTGTGTCGGCATCTAATGTCCATAATCTGGATAGTGTTAGTTAAACCAGGCTTCAGCTGCTGAGATGGTCATTTAGATAATGAAAACTTCTGAACAGAAATAATCTAAAGATGGGTCAGGATGGTGATTGGGCTGTGAGAATTTCCTGATCCTTACACTTTAGGTGCCTCATGACTCACTACATGAACTCACTGAACCAACAAGAAAACCAAGCAGCCTTGGCAGTAGACTGACATCACTTCTGCGTAGAATAAATCCTCACAGATGACATGTAGAGAGGAAAAACAAGCTAATTGAAGGGTTATGTTAGAGCAGGATTTCCAACAGAAGTCCGATTATAATCTGCAGATTGAACTGTTTGATCTTACATACACAAGAAGCTCAACATGTTTCTCAAGATGACAGAGTTGTGTAAAAATAATTTTGCTGTCCCAAAAATCTTTTCTGGTCTCCAAGAGAGAAAAGGAAACATCAACACTAGAGCTGTTTCCATCTCCCATCCCTAGCTGAAATGGAGAGTGGCACAGTGATAGCACAGCTGCCTCACAGCACCAGGGATCCGGGTTTGAGTCTGGCCTCGGGTCACCGTCAGTGTGGAGTTTGCACATTATCCCGGTGTCTGCGTAGATTTCCTCCCGGTGCTGCGGTTTCCTCCCACATTCAAACCGTGTGTGGGTTAGGTGGATTGGTAATGCTAAATTGCCCCTTAGTGTCAGAGGGACCAGCAGGGTAAATACATGGAGAATAAGGACAGGGCCTGGGTGATATTGTTGTCAGTGCCGCCTCGGTGGGCCGAATGGCCTCTTTCTGCATTGTAGGGATTCTATGAAATTCGCATTTTTGGCAATTTGAAATTGGCAGGGAACTGGCATATAGAGGGTGCAAATTTCCCTGACCGCACTGTCCATCTCTGATCAGTGATGGATTCAGCAAAGCGACTGGAGTATCCAACACACAGAACGTGCTGTTACCTGATCTGAGTGCTCCAAGATACTGATGCTTTGAAAGTAGAAAAATGAATGTGCGAAAGGTTTTCTTTCTAATACATTAACAATTCTCCCAATTTGTGATCTGTGTGGAATTTGGGGAGACTGAGGGAGAGGGTGATGTTTCCAGAACATTCAGGAAGTATCTTCGATTGTATGAAGCAGATTGATTGAAGTGGGAACTGCGCAGCTACTGCCCCTGGAGTATTTTTTTCTAATGTTTACTGAGGCCCTGTGAGATTAGCTATTTACAGTCTGCACTGTATGATTACTGGCTGTGAAAAACAGTTGAAAGGATTAATGAGGCACACAAGACTACAGAACAGCCTGTTAAAGGCAGATTAAAGCCAAAAGCTCATGTTTTCAGTCATATAAAATGAACTTTACTAAATAGCTGTTACACTTTCCTCTCTCTCTTTTGATCCTGTGCACACACCATTAACTTTGTTCGATTTATATCATGTAGCAGGAGGCCAAGACTCAGATTTTACTGAATCCCGAGCTCTACTAATTAATGTTACAGGTCATCCGCAGAAGACGTTTGAACAGTCCAGTGCCTCATCTTCTTGCACCCTTGCAGGAAAGGAAAATGTTTTAATTTTACAGCGCAAATATAACAGTCACAAGATTGTGTTGACTGTGAATTAAAACATGCGCTTTGTCAGACATTTGTCACGGTTCCCTGCAGCCAGCTACAAAGCATTGCTCAGCAAAATACAACACCAATATCTCCATCGTTAAACATTCTGCCAGCGTTTGTTATCCTGCATCAATGGTAGAAAGGTTTATTACTGACCAAAATTGAGAGAAACACATTGATTTCGAGCTTAAAATAAACCTATTAATAAGAACATAAGAACATAAGAAATAGGAGCAGGAGTAGGCCATCTAGCCCTTCGAGCCTGCCCTGCCATTCAATAAGATCATGGCTGATCTGTCGTGTCTCAGTTCCACATTCCCGCCCTCTCCCCATAACCCTTAATCCCCTTGCCTATCAAAAACCTATCAACCCGCGTCTTAAATATATTTAGCAAGGCAGCCTCCACCACTTCAACAGGCAGAGAATTCCAGAGATTCACCACCCTTTGAGTGAAGAAGTTCCTCCTCAACTCCGTTCTAAACCGCCCCCCCTTTATCTTGAGGCTGTGCCCTCTAGTCCTACTGTCCTTTCTGAGCGGGAAGAGCCTCTCCACCTCTATCCTATCCATCCCATTCATCATCTTATACGTCTCAATGAGATCTCCCCTCATTCTTCTAAACTCTAACGAGTACAAACCTAGTTTATTCAGCCTCTCCTCATAGCTCAACCCACATTATAGGAAGGATGTAATAGTACTCTCTGGGGTACAGAGGAGATTCACTAGGATGTTGCCTGGGCTGGAGTGTTTCAGCTATGAAGACGGGCTGGTTATTTTCCTTAGAGCAGAGAAAGCTGAAAGGGGAACGGGTTGAGTGCATAAAATAATGAGACCAATAGATAGGGTAGATAGGAAGAAACTTTTCACCTCAATGGAGGAGTCAATAACCAGGGAGCATGGAGTTAATGTAAGGGACAGGAGATATAGAGAAGATCTGAGGAAAAACTTTTTTCGCCCAGAGGGTGTTGGGAATCTGGAACTCATTGCCTGAAAGGGTGGTGGAGGTGAAAGCCCTTACAAAATTTAAGAAGCATTTAGATGACTACTTGAAACGGCACTGCATTACAATACTGTGGACCAAGTGCTGGGGAATGGGATTAGAATGGATAGGTACGTGATGACCAGTGCAGATGTAAATAAAAGCAAATTACTGCGGATGCTGGAATCTGAAACCAAAAGGGAGAACGCTGGAAAATCTCAGCAGGTCTGGCAGCATCTGTAAGGAGAGAAAAAAGCTGGCATTTTGAGTCCAGACGACCCTTTGTCAAAGCTTTGTCAAGGGGTCATCTAGACTCGAAACATTAGCACCAATGCAGATATGATGGGCTGAAGGGCCTCTTTTTGGGTTTTGATACTCTGGTTCTATGACTCAGATCTCAAGTTTAGATGTAAACAAATTCTCTGAATCCCTCTAATCATAGCACTGCCATCTGATCACTCCCACACACCCGATATTCTCTGCATTCAGCACCACATACAGCCAACTGGAGCCAACAGCAGAAAAAAATGAGAACAAATCAATGTCTTTATTTCCACTTGGTAAATCTGCATTTTGGGGAGGTGGAGGGATAGTGATGATGTCCCTGGGAGAGTGCTCCAGAGGCCCCAGGCTGAGGCCCTGGGAAGTGGTGGAATTTAAAATTCAGTGAATAAAATTGGGAACTGAAAGTTATTCTCAGTAACGATGACCATGACAACATTGATTGGTGTAAAAACTCATCTGGTTCACGAATGTTTTTAGGGAAGGAAATCTGCTGTACTTTCTTGGTCTGGCCTACCTGCAGCTCCTGACCACACTGCAATGTGATTGACTCTTACCCGTGCTCTGAAATGGCAAACCACTAGGTTTAAGGGCAGTTAGGGATGGGTAATAAATATTGGCCTTGTCAGTGACACCCACATCACACAATTAAAAAACAAATTAGGTTAAGTTCCATCATCTGTTCATGTTAATTGGAATTAATTATGAGTGTAAATCTGTCCTCATTATGTACAATCCTGAAATTGAAATAGCTCCAATATTCAGTTGGGTCGGGGCAGATCTGTACTCCATTCCCATTCATTTGGATTTCCTTCTTCTCTCTCAATATGTTTGCCAGTTAAAAAATCTGTTCACCTCAATTATGAAAACCCCAATTAACCCAGATCCTTTTGGAGAGAGAGAGAGATTCAGGTTTCCATTAACCCTCATATGAGAAAAAATGCTTCCTGATTTCATTCCCAGTTCAGCCGACTGATCTTAAAATGATGGCCTCTTGCTGACGTTGGCATGGTTTAGAGTTATGGAGTCATAGAAGAAAGCCATTCGTCCATCCAGCCATGCTGGCTCCCTGTCAGTGCCATTTCTCCTACTTGATCCGTGCAGCTCTGCTGGTTAATTTTCCACAATCCCATTCAATTTCATTTTGGAGTCATTCCTCACTTCCACTTGCACTAGCTGAGTGTAACTGTGCAATATGGCTGCTCTATATCACTGCCTTCATCTACAACTAGCTGAAACTTTATTTATTAGTGCCACAAGTAGGCTTACATTAACACTGCAATGAAGCTACTGTGAAAATCCCCTAGTCGCCACACTCTGGCACCTGTTTGGGTATACTGAGGGAGAATTCAGCACGGCCAATGCACCTAACCAGCGCGTCTTTTGGACTGTGGGAGGAAACCAGAGCATCTGGAAGAAACCCGCATAGACACGGGGAGAACACAGAATCCCTACAGTGCAGAAGGAGGCCATTTGCCCCATCGAGTTTGCACCAACCACAATCCCACCCAGCCCCTATCCCCATAATGTCATGTATTTATCCTAGCTGGTCCCCCTAACACTAAGGGAGAATTTAGCATGGCCAATCCACCTAACCTGGGAGGAAACCTGAGTACCTGGAAGAAACCCACGCAGACATGGGGAGGACGTGCAGACCCCGCACAAACAGTGACCCAAGGCCTGGGTCCTGGCCCTGTGAGGCAGCAGTGCTAACCACTGTACCACTTAACTATGTCATCTGTTTAGGTTCTGATGTGCATATGGCTGGAAGGTACCAAGAAAGTAGATGAGGGCAGTGCAGTTGATGTTGTCTACAAGGCCTTTGTCAAGGTTTGGCACGATAGGTTGTTGCATAAGGTTAAATCTCACGGGATCCAAGGTGAGGTAGCCAAATGGACATAAAATTGGCTTCTTAACAGAAGACAGAGGGTGGTTGTAGAGGGTTGTTTTTCAAACTGGAGGCCTGTGACCAGCAGTGTGCCTCAAGGATCAGTGCTGAGTCCACTGTTATTTGTCATTTATATTAATGATTTGGATGAGAATATAGGAGGCATGGTTAGTAAGTTTGCAGATGACACCAAGAATGGTGGCATAGTGGACTGTGAAGAAGGTTATCTCAGATTGCAATGGGATCTTGATCAAATGGGCCAGTGGGCTGATGAGTAGCAGATGGAGTTTAATTTAGATAAATTTGAGGTGATGCATTTTGGTAGACTGGACCAGGGCAGGACTTAGCCAGTTAATGGTAGGCATTGGGGAGAGTTACAGAACAAAGAGATCTAGGGGTACAGGTTCATAGCTCCTTGAAAGTGGAGTCACAGGTGGACAGAGTGGTGAAGAAGGCATTCAGCATGCTTGGTTTCATTGGTCAGAATATTGAATACAGGAGTTGGGACATCTTGTTGAAGCTGTACAGGACATTGGTATGGCCACACTTGGAATACTGTGTGCAATTCTGGTCACCCTATTATAGAAAGGATATTAAACTAGAAAGAGCGCAGAAAAGATTTACTAGGATGCCACCTGAACTTGATGGATTGAGTTACAAGGAGAGGCTGAATAGACTGGGACTTCTTTCTCTGGAGTGGAGGAGGCTGAGGTGTGATCATATAGAGGTCTATAAAATAATGAGGGATACAGATCAGCTAAATAATCAAAATCTTTTCCTAAAGATAGGGCAATCTAAAACATAGGTTTAAAATGAGAGGGGAACGATACAAAGGTGTCCAGACGGGCAATTTTTTCACACAGAAGGTGATGAGTGTCTGGAACAAGCTGCCAGAGGTAGTAGTAGAGGTGGGTACAATTTTATCTTTTAAAAAGCACTTAGTTACATTGGTAAGATGGGTATCGAGAGATATGTGCCAAATGCAGGCAATTGGGATTATTTTAGGGGATTAAAAAAATGTTGGCATGGACAAATTGGGCCAAAGGTCCTGTTTCCAAGCTGTAAACCTCTATGACTCAGTAAGACTTTTAGATGTGAAACATTTAATATCAACCAGAGATCAGCCACCACACTGCGTTAAGTGAAATTGATTCTTTGGCTGGTCAAGCAGCCAGTGAAACGTTTTAATGTTAAAGAGTCCTGGATGAGAAATGAGATTGGATACAGCGGGGGTGGTTTCTGGTTTGAGATCTGAGGCAACCTTTGAGCCTCATTCTTGCAATTACTTGTTCGGAAGGAAGTGAGATTTTCTGTAATAAACAGTGACGCAGCCACATTATTCCACAGTGAAATATTGTGCAACAGACGTCCTGTACATGTTCATTCAAAACAGACCAAAAGCTGCTGAATTCATGCGGTCCTGGTTTCCAATCGGAAGTGATTCTGTCAGTTATATTGTGGAGAGCCGAGGGAAAAGTCATTGTGCAGTTTCATTAATTTTATCCCACTGGGTCAGTGCAGTGTGGCGTAATTCCCTGTTAGAGCAAAACTATAGTGAGCAAACAAGACTTTGGAACACCAGCTTATGATGGGAAAACTTTGATTGGTGTGATGGCCTGCCTTACCTCTGGGTCTAACATGTTGTGGCATGGAGTACATCCGTACCAGGTTTACGGCAATGATTAAACACACAACAAGCTCCTGTTCCAGCCCATGTTGTCAGGGTAGCTGAACTATTACTCCACAATTCATTCATGAATAACACAATTTTAAAACGTGAATCTTAATGTAGGCTTAGATTCAACGTGGGCCCTGCCCAAGGTGCAAGCCCAGCAATGGTCACCACCACTCCCAATGGTGCTGCTGGCTCTCTGCTGCATTGACAGCTCTCCGAGGCGGGCAGCCATTCTCAATGGGACATCAGCACCAATGGCAACCACTTCACAAGGTATGGCCACAGGTACTGGGGATCGCCAAAGTGGGGCTGCCCCCTCCCCTCATTCAGAGCCATTGATGGAACCCTTGCCATCAACATTTAATCCAACCCATAATTTAAATTTCTCTCATTTTTTCATCCTTACCATCTGAACACTCCAACCTTTTGAATATCTCAGAATTGGCTTAAGGTCCACAAGTTTTTTTCTTTCTTTTTACTCACAGCCGTGAATTCCTTGTAAGATGAGGATGATTAAACAGCTGTGAGCCACAGGGACAGACAAACATTCTATTAGCTTTGTTTGTTGATGTTATATCCCTGGTCCAAAGATGTGCAAAGTAGGTGGATTGACCATGCTAAATTGTCCCTCAGTGTCTCAGAGTGAATAGGTTGGGAGTATTAGCAGGGTAAATATGTGGGGCTACAGGGATAAGGCTTGGGTGACATGCTTTGTTGGAGAGCCAGTGCGGACTCGAAGGGCTGAATGGCCTCCTCCTGCACTGTAGGGACTCTGTGGATGCTTGTACATCTACACACAGGGAAATTTGCCTCAATATTGGGAGGAGAACACTGAGATATCAACTCACAGTCTGTGGTTTCCAACTCTGTAAATGTTTTCATAAATTGGCCCAGTTGCAAATATTCACCAGGCTAAGAAAAGAATTGGTTTGCTTTAGCATGTGTCAGCTCGAATCAAGCTGTGGTATGTCAAAAAGCCCAAACAGTAGGATGAATCTTTGCAGCGCTGAAAGCACTTTTCATTGTGTAAAATATGCACTTATTTCACATCCTGTGGTCTGTGGAATAAACTGTGCTTTAAGAAAATGCTGAACGAGAAAAATGGTAAAAACTATCGGAATTGTCACAATCCCCAGGAAAACCCTGAATACTTTCTCATCTTTTACACTGAGACATCACGGTTTTCCCAAAGTGCAAGTTGACTCTTTTTGACAGATAAAAATTGGTGGAGGGGGTGAGCTTGTGAATGGAATCAATCTTCATTCATTTTGTGTTAGGGATTAGGTTAGGTGAAAAAATAGCACTGTGAAAGTAAGAAATATGTTTGGCCTCATGTTGTTTGTTGATAGAAATTATTTCCAAAGATAAATCTCACAGGATTGTAATTGGCTGCTTTTGAGGGAATTCCACTAATAGTGTAGCAGATTTATAGTCTCCCCAGGAGCTTTGAGCACAATGAACCATAGAATCCTTACAGTGCAGAAGCAGTCCATTTGGCCCATTGAGTTTACCAGATAGGGAGATGGTAGCACAGTGATATTGTCGCTGGACTAATAATCCTGAGACACAAGGTAATCCTCTGGGGACCCAGGTTCAAATCCCACCACGGCAGATGGTGAAATTTGAATTCAATAAAAATCTGGAATTGAAAGTTTACTGATGACCACGAAAGCATTGTCGATTTTGTAAAACCCCATCTGTTCACTAATGTCCTTTAGGGAAGGAAATCTGCCTACGTGACTGGCCTACATGTGACTCCAGAGCTACAGCAATGTGGTTGACTCTTAAATGTCCTCAGGGATGGGCAATAAATGCTGGCCCAGCCAGCAATGCTCATATCCCATGAACAAATAAATTTAAAAAAATCGTCAAAAGAGCCACTTACCCCCTGAGCCCTATTTACATAATCCAGCTCATTTAGCATGGCCAATACACCTAACCTGCACATCTTTGGACTGTGGGGGGAAACCGGAGCACCCTGAAGGAAACTCATGCAGATGTGGGGAAAACATGCAGATTCCACACAGACAGTGACCCGAGATGGGAATTGAACCAGGGCCTCTGGCGCTGTGAGGCAGCAGTGCTAACCATTGTGCCATGAGCTAAATCTTAATTTATATTTCGAAAAGTTGTACAATCTGCTGATGTGATAATGGATACAAGGTGATGAGATAGTTTTAGGTTTTGTTGGAATAAGGGACAATTGTATATACCGTCATCAGATTTTTACTTTGTTCACTCCTTTGTTCATCTTTCATGGGATGTGGATGTTGTTGGCAAGGCCAGTGTTTGATGCCCATCCCTAATAGGCGGCACGGTAGCACAGTGGTTAGCACTGCTGCTTCACAGCTCCAGGGTCCTGGGTTCAATTCCTGGCTCGGGTCACTGTCTATGTGGAGTTTGCACATTCTCCTCATGTCTGCGTGGGTTTCCTCCGGGTACTCTGGTTTCCTCCCACAGTCCAAAGATGTGTGGGTTAGGTTGATTGGCCATGCTAAGAAATTGCCCCTTAGTGTCCAGGGTAGTGGAGGTTAGAGGGATTGGTGGGTATAATAGGCAGGGATATGGGGGTAGGGCCTGAGTGGGATTGTGTTCGGTGCAGACTCGATGGGCCGAAGGGCCTCTTTCTGCACTGTAGGGTTCTATGATTCTAATTGCCCTTCAACCTCGCTTGGCCATTTCAGAGAGGCAGTTAAGAGCAATGCTGTAATTCTGGAGTCATGTGTAGGCCAGACTGGGTAAGGACGGCAGATTTCCTTCCCTAAAGGACATGAGAGAACCAGATGGGTTTTAATGACAATCGATATAAGTGTCTTCCTGAGATCAGCTTTCAATTGCTGATTTATGATTTAATAATTGAATTTAAATTCCACCAGCTGTCCTGGTAGGATTTGAATCTGAGTATTCAGAGAATCATCCTAGGTCTCTGGATTACTAATCCAGTGACATTAGCAATATGTCACCATTTCTCCCCAGGAGCTGGGCTGCATATGGATGAATGGGTGTGTGGCGACCATTAGCTATTCATCATGGGAGAGATACTTTCCTGCTAATCTCTTAATATTTTACCTAATTTCACAGATAGTATAAAAAAAATTACAATGCAGCGATTTAATCAAGAAATTGAAATAACGCTCAGAAAAGTAGCAAAAATTCTAGGATGTAGATGTTGGAAATACTCAGCTGGTCTGGCAGCATCTGTGGAGAGAGAAACAGAGTTACTGGCCGGGATTTTCCATCCCACTCACGGCACGAATAGTGGTGGCAGGAACAAAAAATTTGACAGACCAGTTGAAGGTCGGCTGAATTCAGCCGGAATTCCCGGTTCCAAAGCAGGCAGGGGCAAAATATCCCTGTTCCTGTTTCAGGAAAATGTTAAGAGATGTAATAGATTTTAAACAAGTACAGACACAGGGTAAGGGTGAGGGAGTGCTGGGGTGGGGCGGGGGGGGGGGAGAATCATAGAATGTGTGGCATGAAGACAGGCCCTTTGGCCGAAGCTAGTCCATGCTGACCAAAAAAACCCATCTAAGTTAACCCCATTTGCCTGCATTTGGCCCATATCCCTCTAAACCTTGCTTATCGATGTATCTGTACAAATGTCTTTTAAACGTTGGCAATGTCCCTGCCTCAAACACTTCCTCCGGCAGCTCATTCCATACACGTACCACCCTCTGTGTAAAAAAGTTGCTCCTCAGGTTCCCATTAATTCTTTCCCCTCTTGACTTAAACCTACGCCCTCTAGTTCTCGATTCAAATCTGGAAAAAAGACTGAGTGCACTCATCCTATTCATTCACCCTATTTTTACACAGAGGGTGTTGTGTATGTGGAATGAGCATAACCCTCTCTCCACTCGCATTGTCTGCACCTGGAAAGACTTGATTACCTGTTAAGACTCGCATTCCAATCATTATCTTGTAATTGAGTCCGTGTCTATATATGCCCTGTTTGTGAACCCAACTCTCCACTCACCCGATGAAGGAGCAGCGCTCCGAAAGCTCGTGATTCCAAATAAACCTGTTGGACTCAAATCTGGAGTTGTGAGGCTTCTTACTGTGCTCACCCCAGTTCAGAGCCAGCACCTCAACACCAAGTTAACAAGTTAGAGGTACTGGTTAGTTCTGGGAAGATTACTGTTGCAAAGGTAAGATAATAAAAACACGGGGCTTTAGAGATTTCAAAAACAAATGGCAGTTCAGAAGGTTACCTGTGCTTGTCTAATCAAGTCACAGTAGAAGAAATTGAGCCATTAAACAACTGATGGGGTTACTTAGCTGAAGAAATTGTAAGTGAGGCATAATTAGCTTAAAGATTGAATCACAGAACCCGACAGTGCAGAAAGAGGCCCTTCGGCCCATCGAGTTTGCACCAAACACAATCCCATCCAGGCCCTACCCCCATATCCCTACACATTTTATCCACTAATCCATCTAACCTACACATCTCAGGACACTAAGGGGCATTTTTTTTAGCATGGCCAATCAACCTAACCCACACATCTTTGGACTGTGGGAGGAAACCAGAGTACCCGGAGGAAACCCACGCAGACATGAGGAGAATGTGCAAACTCCACACAGACAGTGACCTGAGCCGTGAATCAAACCCAGGTCCCTGGAGCTATGAAGCAGCAGTGCTAACTACTGTGCTACCGTGCTGCCCCATGGGTTTGAGGGTAGCCCAGAGCAGGCTACATTGTCCTACACACTCTCTGGTTTCAATTTATCTTCATGTATGCTGTGGGAGATTTTTTTTTCAGTTTCAGTTTAGATTTTGTGCGGCTTGCAGCTCACAGAGTGAAGTTAACCAAAATAAATGACAGATAGGCCTGCACTGTAAGCAGAGTAAAACACTTCATCATTGACCGCATGGGAGGCAGATGAGGCTTAATCTCGGTTTGAATCCTGTGAGGGAACAGAAGCTAAAAGGTTGCCTAGTTTGAAGCTGATGGGAGAATCTACAGTGGGCCTCCGAGTGTCTTATTGCAAAGAAAATAGCTAGCTGATTATTTTGGAAGTATTAGAAAAATAACTGAAACAAAGTGCTGAGACCTTCATAATTGAGAGAGGGTAAATGAAAGTTTTAACTCTGAGAATAGCAGGTGCTATTAAAAATTTTCCAGAGAATTGGGACATTCTTATGGGTCATCCCTACAAAATTAATTCTCTTATAAGCAAATTCTTGGGAAAGTAAGAAGTAAGTCTGAGTGTGTAATATGTGTAGATATATTGTTAAATTTATTTTGTTTAAAAGTTTGTTTTGCTCAAATAAAAGTGAAATCTTATGGCATAGTTCAATTTGTTATAAAACAAGTTGTTTGGAGTTCTTTTTCCAAAACCAAGAGTCCCTAAATGGTTTAGAATCATAGTTTGAACTCCGCAGTGAGATTCCAGCCTGTAAATTAATTCCTTGTCACCATTTTTAAATCCAATTGCTTTTGTGGGAAAAATTTATTCAATTTTGGGTTTTAGTTATGGTGGCAGAATGTTAGGTGGGGTTTAATCACTTTGTGATGTGTGATGATCTCTGCACTGAACAATTGCCAATTCATCATTGAAGAATCAAGTCTGTCCACAATCAATTATATAAAAAATAACAACTAGGATATAAAATGTCCACTAAATAAAGTACAGCTGTTAAATTAAAATAGGGAAGCTTACCTCTTGTCCGGAATAGTCTGAATAAATGTCCTTTAGTGCTGGCAAATATACATCAACCCAAAATGCAACACATATTGCCACTAACAAAATGAAACCGAGCTTGCAGCAGGGGTCATCAAGCGGTCAAGCACCAAACCCTGAATTAGGCAAATGGGTTTGTCAGTGAAGCCTTGCTCCTCTGGCTTGACAGGCTGCTGGAAACCAGACTGCAATCCGAATCCCATGAAAGCACAGTACTTGGTGGCAGCCTCTTACTCCCTGCAGTTATCCTGTGGGGCTAACAATCAGCGGCAATTTACAATATTGATTTTTTTTTTCTCATTGAGTGGCTGAAAAGCTTCTGCTCAGTCCCTCACTCACTTCTTTATTTAGCCATCTGCTGATGGAGAATTCGATGTTGTCGCAGCACCTCAGAACATTGGAGATGATCACGTGTCAGGGTTTTATCAATTCTAACAGTTTGATTCACATTGTTGTCTTTTCGGGAAGGTTTCCGGTTGGTTCAGATCCTGGGATGAGCAGTCTCTCCCTGTGGAACTGTACCGGGAGAGTTAATGCAACATGTATCTATCTCATCTGTTTCTGTTGCAGCAACATGGGTTTCATGGGGCAATGGTAACTTTTGCAGTAATATGGATTGCACAGGTTATTTTGTGATTGGCTATGTGTTTATCCAGATTCTGTGATAGACTAAAGCTGCCCCTTTCAGTAACAAATTCCTCTAACAGTTATGCTGTCCTTGCGAAAGAGAACTGATTGTCTCCTCCTCATTCATAAAGGTCTACTTTATCAAATGTTTTGCATTGTTTTTCTCCCCAAGCCACGTGTTGCTAATTCAGAGCAAAACTTTTTGTAAATTACTTACTTGAAGTATTTCCTCAAGGTAAAATATTTCCTTACAGTGTAGGTAAGTGAGGAAATCTGTCAGTTTCCCTAAATCCGCTCCCATGCCAGTCAAGGACCAGTGACAGCTTTTCCAATAACCAGAACTGTCAGGGTGAGGACTCAGAGTCAGGAAAAATCATCAGTTTCTTTGTGAGCCAGAGAGAACAGGAGTGATACTTTCAACCTCTGTAGAAACTTCCGGCATCCCCTTTGAAACAAAAGTACTGCGTCTGGAGTTACCCTGGGTCTAAACTGATGGCGTTGGGAAGATGCTGTACATTGTATTTGGCTTGAATGGTCTCCTAACAGGACAATGTTTCACTGTTACCTTTTGTCTTTTCTCTTCCTTTTGTTTTGATTCACAGGAATTCCCTTTCCCAAGAACTTTCTTCAGATTTGCAAGAAGATTCTCTGTCGACTCTTTCGAGTCTTCGTTCATGTTTACATTCATCACTTTGATCGGCTTGGTACCATGGGAGCAGAGGCACACGTCAATACGTGTTATAAACACTTTTATTACTTTGTAACAGAATTTAACCTCGTAGACCGCAAGGAATTAGAACCTTTGGTATGTACACCACAAGCATCTTTTACATGATCCACTATCCTCTCAGCAACTATTTATTCATTTCCAAATAAGATTAAAAAAAATTGTGTAGATCAAGTCATTTTTGTTTAAGACCATTCAGCTAGTACCTTCAGAGTAGCTTCCTGCTACTCCTCTCTGCAGCTATTTCATCTCAATGGATATGGTAAGGGAGTGGAATAGCTTGATCTTGGGTTTGGACATAGCTTGGCACAACATCGAGAGCCGAAGGGCCTGTACTGTTCTATGTTCTATAAGTACATCAAAAAGGCAAATAGTATCAGTCTGCTAACTCCAGAAGAGAATGTGTTCAAAAGTGTAAAATTCTTTGAGCACAATTTGTTAGAAACAGAAATCAAAATTAAATGGTCCATTATTAGACTTGCTGCAGACTCAGGTTTGTCTCTAATTGAAAGCCAGCCAAGATGCATTTTAGAATGTGACAAGATTCTATAGAAATGCATGTTTTCATTCTGTCCTTTTTGTTTCAAGAGTTTGCGACCTTGTTTAATGCCAGTAAATCCTCCTTATGGTGCATGTCAATTTATTTCCACATCCCCAATGATCTAATTCACTCTATCATAAAGTTTGGATGAGTAAACCAAGGCTGAACATTTACACTTTTAAGAAAAATATTTTGGTTATTTATAAGTTTTCTGAGGGTGGGACTTTCTGGCTGGGTCACGGTATGGCGGGAGGAGGGTGGTGTCCTGGAAAATGGGGTGAGCCATTCAGAAATCCATTCATTTGGTGGGACTGGAAGATCCTGCCAGCAGAAGAGGCTGGAAAATTTCAGCTGATTTGTTTTAGTGGAGTTTCTGACGATTTGAATTATCCATCCAGCGTTAAAGTGAGCAGAAACTGTTCTCCGTACTCAGTAATTGCATCAATTAAATCAATGTGCTGTGCATTGGAACCTAGTAAAAAGTCTCACAACACCAGGTTAAAGTCCAACAGGTTTATTTGGTAGCAAAAGCCACTAGCTTTGGAATCCATCCAGGAATGTCACATAATTCAATAACATATTTAATATTCAAAATGGCCCCACTGTGCTTCACAAAGTAACAACACAAGAGGCTGTCATTCTGACACCTGGGTCTGGGTAAGCCATGCTTCTTTTGACTGGGAATCTCAAACTGATTTTGTATCAAGAGCATCATGTTGGCACAGTGGTTAGCACTGCTGCCTCGCAGCATCAGGGACCTGGGTTTAATTCCCATCATATCTATGTGGAGTTTGCACATTCTCCCCATGTCTGTGTGGGTTTCCTCCGGATGCTCCAGTTTTCTCCCACAGTCCAAAGATGTGCTGGTTAGGTGGATTGGCCATGCTAAATTGCCCCTTATTAGCAGGGTAAATACGTGGGGTTACAGGAATAGAACCTGGGTGGGATTGTTGTAGGTGCAGACTCAATGGTCTGAGTGGCCTCTTGCACTGTAGGGATTCTATACAATCAAAAATTCAGTCCCTTCACCACCGATTCCACTTGTTTCCTTGGTTGGCATCAAAGTTCTCCTGCCACAAACTGAGCTTTCAACCCCATATTCACTTCATCATGTCTCTCACCCTTTTCACCTCCATAACATTGTAAGCTCCACCCCAACATCTCATCTGCTGCTGAAACCCTTATTCGCTTCTTCAACCAAACACAAGCATTCCAATACTCTCACTCCTCGTGGCGTAGTGGTTAGCACTGCTGCCTCACAGCACCAGAGATCCAGGTTCAATTCTCACACTCCTAAAGATGTGCTGGTTAGGTTGCATTGGCCGTGCTAAATTCTCCCTCAGTGTACCTAGAACAGGTGCCTGAGTGTGGTGTCTAGGGGCTTTTCACAGTAACTTCATTGCAGTATTAATGTAAGCCTACATGTGACACTGATACTTAAACTTAAGTGTTTTTTTTTCATATAATCCCTTCCCTCGCTCAGGACTCATGTTCCTCAAGCCTTTGTAAAGTGTTTTCCAACTGGTAAAGTTGTTATATTAATGGCATTTGTAGCAGTGAAGGGCCTGAGTTAAATTGTTTTGTTATTGATGATTAGATGTCCTATCTGTTCCCAAAAATCAATAATGTTCCACATTAAATCGCTACCCAGTGGTTGTTGCTCAGGTTCCTCCTAGGAACAGGAGGAAGGTCTTAAGCCCCTCGAGCCTGTTCCACAGTTCAGTGAAACCATCCGTGGCTGATCTGCAACCTACCCCCAAACACTTCTGTGAGTTAAGGCAGCCAAGGATATCCAGGAAGGAGTGTGGATGCCTCAGTTCAGCCCTGTGGGGATGTGACAGGTCTCCACTTGTCAGCTTCTTATAAGAGAAGCGCTAAAACTAGTGATTCAATAGCTGCAGAATTTGAGTTCCCCTTCGTGCTCCTGGGTGATAGGCAATGAAAATGGAGATTTGCATTAGAGCTAAACATTCTTAATCTGTGGTGACAACTGAAATCCACTTAGATTTGATTTGATTTATTATTGTCATATGTATTAGTATACAGTGAAAAGTATTGTTTCTTGCACGTTATACAGAGTATACCGTTCATAGAAAAGGAAATGGAGAGTGTAGAATGTAGTGTAACAGTCAAAGCTAGGGTGTAGAGAAAGATCAACTTAATGTGAGGAAGGTCCATTCTAAAGTTTGACAGCAGCTGGGAAGAAGCCTCTGAGTCGGTTGGTACGTGACCTCAGATTTTTGTATCTTTTTCCCGACATTGGTTAAACATACTCTTTAACAATGATTGGCCCCGATCTTCTCTCCCTCACCCAAATTCATTAAAATACAACTCGTCCCTGTACTGTTAAATGAATTGTCCTATGCAACAAGATGTAAGAACTTCACGTAAGATAACTTTACATAAGCTGGGCTGCGTGGTAGCACAGTGGTTAGCACTGCTATTTCACAGTGCCAAGGACCCGGGTTCGATTCCTGGTTCGGGTCGCTGTCTGTGTAGAATTTTTATGTTCTCCCCGTATCTGCATGGGTTTCCTCCGGGTGCTCCAGTTTCCTCCCACATTCTGAGAGATGTGTGGGTTGGGTGCATTGACCGAACAGGTGCCGGAATGTGGCGACTAGGGGAAATTTCACAGTAACTTCATTGCTGTGTTAATGTAAGCCTTACTTGTGACTAATAAATAAACTTTACTTTAAAAAAAAGATTCTGCAAAAATGAACCGGAAGATTTCTGGGTTTCAGAAGAAAACATGACAGGAATTGGCTTCTTTGGTTTATTTAACAAAATAAGGCAGAGTTATTTTAAGGCATGTGATTGCACCTACTGATTTCAGCCAATTTCTGACTGCCTCACCAGCAAAAAATGAGCTGGTGACTCAGTCACATCCATCTGTTACACCGTAGACAGTCACTGGGTATATTTAACAGCTTTTGCAAGATTATTGGTCAGTGAAATTCAGAAAGAACCCCTCCCACACCCCACAAGCAGTGCAAAGGGGCATACATATGATGCTGAGTGGGTCTGATATCAATTGGGTGTTTGCCGTCCACCCGTACTTCACAATCATTTCTTCAGTGCGGAGGTTATCATGCAGTACAAATACAGTGGCACAGTGGTTAGCACTGCTGCCTCACAGCACCAGGGACTGAGTTCGAATCCTGGCTCGGGTCACTGCCTGTGTGGAAAAATCATAGGAATCGTTGAAGCCCTACAGTGCAGAAAGAGGCCACTCAGCCCATCGAGTCTGTACCGACCACAATCCCACCCAGGCCCTATCCCCACATATTTACCCAACTAATCCCTCTAACCTACGCATCCCGGGATACTAAGGGGCAATTTAGCATGGCCAATCAACCTAGCCCGCACCCCTTTGGACTCTAGAAGGAAACCTGAGCACCCCGAGGAAACCCACACAGACACAGGGAGAACGTGCAAACTCCACACAGACAGTGTCCCGAGCCGGGATTCAAACCC
Source organism: Carcharhinus amblyrhynchos (assembly GCF_965287045.1). Lineage (NCBI taxonomy): Eukaryota > Metazoa > Chordata > Chondrichthyes > Carcharhiniformes > Carcharhinidae > Carcharhinus > Carcharhinus amblyrhynchos. Next base: position 2,006,664 of record NC_137328.1, read on the forward strand.
AGGTCCCTGGAGCTGTGAAGCAGCAGTGCTAACCACTGTGTTACTGTGCCGCCCTGTTGTCTGTACGTTCTCCCTGTGTCTGTGTGGGTTTCCTCCGGGTGCTCCATTTTCCTCCCACTGCCCAAAAGACTTGCTGGTTAGGTGCGTGGGCCGTGCTAAATTCTCCCTGAGTGTACCCGAACAGGAATGTGGCGACTAGGGAATTTTCACAGTAACTTCATTACTGTGTTAATGTAAGCCTACTTGTGACACTAATAAATAAACTTTAAAAATGAGGTCCCTCTATATGCTGCATCTTCCAAATGACTGATTGCTCACTTATTTGATGTTGAGCAGATTCTGACAAAGACAGGTCAATATTTCAGATAGATCCTTTGAAGTTTCACTCAGGAGATGACGGTTTTCTGCTCTCATTTTTGCCACATGGGAACAGAATCCCACGGGACTCCAAAAATAGTTTTACACTGATGGGAATTCCCCAATCGATTGTCCCCACTGTCCACCAGTGATGTAACAGGAATCCTGACTTTAAAAGTTGGGATCTCCGTTAGTATACATGTATGTATAATTATCAGACCGTTACACTGATGCACCCCCGCCATGTTAAATTGTCCATTCTTGTCGGACACACTGACATGAACTACAACAGGTTCCCCATGACGCGCACCTGGTGAACCAAACCTGGCGGAGATGGACAGGCAGGTACAGCCCAGGGGGGAGATGGTCATTACCCTGGCATTGCCTCCCCTCCTCTCAGAGAACAGTGGCAGGGGAAGTGTTTAATGGGAGGGGGGTTGTGTGGGGCTGGCGGGGGGATGGGGGAGAGGAGCCTCCATGGAAGGCTATGGAAGTCATTGAATGTTTTTAAGACAGAGATAGATAGGTTCTTGATTAATAAGGTGAATCAAGGGTTATGGGGAAAAGGCAGGAGAATGGGGACGAGAAAGATATCAGCCATGATTGAATGGCAGAGCAGACTCGATGGGCTGAGTGGCCTCATTCTGCTCCTATGGTCTTATGTGAGGCTGCTGGGGATCTGTGGTAGGGTAGGAGTTCAGAAGTGGGGAGTGCGGTTGTGTGTGTGGCAGAGGAAGGGGTGGGGGCGGTGTTTTGTTTTTATTCTTTTACATGCGGGTGGGCTCAATCAGAGCCATCTTGCCAGCATTAAATCATGGCGGGAAAACCAGTGACACCAATGGCCTACTCCTGCCCAAAGTGATACTTTGCCAAAAGAATGGAAACATTCTGCCCTGTGTCTCAAACTATTCTTAAAATGTAATGTAAGAAAGAGAAAGGCCCACATTTGTGATGAGAGCGGGAGAGGTTAAACCATGGAGATATTGTTGATATATTCCTCTGGTCTGTGTTGGTACCGTGCTGTTTTGCATTGCCAGTACCTTATTGCTAGTAGTGACATGCTGGGAGCTTTCCCACTGAACTGTGCAGTATTTTAGTATCTGGCTGTCATCTCAATTCCTGATGAATTCAGATTGTTTAACTTGGCATTTCTTCATTAGCTGCTGATCGCAATTGCAGTTGTAGGGAATTGTAAAGACAGAATTCATACCTACATTGTTAACCAATTTTTTAAGAAACTGCTTTCAAGAACCTACTCTACTGTGAATTTAACTCTTACCCCGCTGCATAAACCAGAACTCCAAATCTTTATGGTTAATAGAAGATCTAACCACCTCAGCATGATACTAACAAGTATCATTGTCTCCAAATTCCCTAGCATCAACTTCCTGTGTGTTCCCATTTACCAGGAACTTTCCTGGACCACAACATTGATACTGTGGAGAGATGAGCAGATCAGAGGTTGGGAATCCTGTATGAAATAACTCATCTCCCCCAGACTTGCCCACCACTTACAAGGCAGAAGTATGATTACATATTCTTCACTTGCTTGGAAGAGTGCAGTTCCATCAACACTCATGAAGCTCAACACCATCTAGGGCAAAGCAAAGTTCAGGTTTATTTATGAGTCACAAGTAGGCTTGCATTAACACTGCAATGAAGTTACTGAAAAATTCCCCTAGCTGCTACAGTCTGGCGCCTGTTTGGATCAATGCACCTAATCAACATGTCTTTCAGAATGTGGGAGGAAACTGGAGCACCCAAAGGAAATCCACGCAGACACAGGGAGAACGTACAAACTCCACACAGACAGTGATCCGAGCCAGGAATTGAACCCAGGACCCCAGTGCTGTGAGGCAGCAGTGCTAACCACTGTGCCAAGGTGCCGCCCCTGAGGCCCTCTTGATTGGCACTCCATCCAACACCTTAAACATTCACTCCCTCCGTCACCCTTATTGACTTTATGTACAGTGCTTAATATCATAAGAATGCAATAGTTAGAGCAGTCCATTCAATCCATTGAGCCTGCTTCACCATTCATAAGACTATGACTGATCTAGTTGTGATCTGAACTCCACTTTCCTGTCTGCCCTCATAACTCTTGGTGCGCCCCCCCCCCCCCCCCACTTCCCGTCTATCAAAAATCCGTCTAACTCATCTTTGAATATGTTCAGTAAACCAGAGTCCACAGATCTCTGGGGTAGAGAATTCCAAAGACTCTGAAAGAAAATAATTCTTCCCATCTCAGTCTTAAATGGGAGACCCCTTATTCTTAAACAGTGTCTCCTAGTCTCTCCCATGAGTGGAAACATGCTCCCAGCACTCACCCTGTCAAGTCTCCCAGAATCTTGTATGTTTCAATAAGATCTCCTCTCATTCTCCTGAACTTCAGCGGGGACAGGGCCCAACCTGTCCATCCCCACCTCATAAACCTGTCCCTGCATCCCAGGGATCAGTCGAGTGAACTTTCACTGAACTGCTTCTAATGCAATCATATTTTATCATCTTTTTTATGTAAATTGCAATGAGAAAAGCCATTATTTGTGTGACATCATCCGGAAACCAATAGTCTGTAAAATATGTGATGTCTGATACTTGTAGCTCAGTGATGGCTTATTTTCATACTGCACACGCTATAATTCTGACTTTATAACAGTTAATTACATTTACAAGGATGCTTGAAGTAGATAATAATTGGCATTGACTGAAGCAGCAGTAATCCAATCTCATCGTTCTGTTGATCATAAAACATGAGCTTTTGCTTTCTCATATGATGATGATGTTTCAGGTGATTCAATTATTGGCCAGTAGCCTGCTGCCAAAGAGTGATTATGTTCTTTCAGGTCTGTGTCATTAAATCAGTAATGTGTTTTCCCTGCTGTCTCGGTGTAACTGAACCTGGGTTATACTGCTACCTTCCTAATGATTTGCCACTTTGTTTAGTTATTGGACTGACAATTGTAAAGCGAGTAATGAACCCAATTTTAACTCGCTGCAAATGGGTGAGTTTGCAATGAGTTAGAGTCTTGTCCAATGTTTAGGCTTGGTCACTTGCTAATTTCCCAAAAGAAAAACCCTAAATAAACAATTGGGGAAGTGGATTTGTAATTGGAGAGAAATCAGCCATTGAATGATGGAGCAGGCTCAAAGGATTGAATTTGCCTAATTCTGCTCCCAGTTCCTATGTTCCTAAAACTGCTCTTAATCTTAATGCTTCAAATCATGAATTCTCAGTCTTTGGTTAAAGTTTACATATTAGTCACAAGTAGGCTTACATTAATGCTGCAATGAAGTTACTGTGAAAATCCCCTAGTCGCCACACTCTGGTGCCTGTTCGGGTTACATTGAAGGAGAATTTAGCATGGCCAATGCACCTAACCAGCACATCTTTCAGACTGTGGGAGGAAACTGGAGCAAACCCACAGTGACATGGGGAGGACATGCAGACTCCACACAGACAGTGATCCAAGCCGGGAATCAAACCCAAGTCCCTGGCAGTGTGAGGCAGCCGTGCTAACCACCGTGCCACCGTGCTACCCCAGTTATTCATGATTGTCAGTAATAATACAAAAACATGGCTATAGGGTGGCACAGCGGTTAGCGCCAGGGATCTGGGTTTGATTCCAGCCTTGGATGACTGTGTGGAGTTTGCACTTTCTCCCCGTGTCTGCGTGGGTTTCCTCCAGGTGCTCTGGTTTCCTCCCACAGTCCAAAGAGGTGCGGGGTAGGTGGATTGGCCACACTAAATAGCTCCTTAGTTTTCAAGATGTATAGGTTAGGGGGATTCGCAGGATAAATACATGGGGATACGGGGAAAGGGTCTGGGTAAGATGCACTGTCGGAGAGTCGGTACAGACTCAATGGGCCGAATGGCCTCCTTCTGCAAGGTAGGGATCCTACAATTTTATTCTATCATTGCTTGTCAAAAGAGGCAGCGAGTGTGGAAGAGGGAGGGGAACCAGTAAAGCAGCTGTTCAGAGCTGAATTCCTTCAGGCAGGGTTATATTAGCTATATGGATTTTAGAACTTGTAGCTTGTTCAGCCTCTTGGCAGGAAGTAGTCAGGGCAGTAAGGAGAGTGGAGGAAATTAGATTTAACGGCAGGATGGAAACTCAACAAGGTACGCACAAATTTTATGAAGCTGTTGTACAATTTGATTGAATGTCTGGGAGGAATGATCTGCCACATCCAATTATTTCTTTGTTAAGATTTGCGCAGAGTGTCCAGGAGAGAATAAATAGAATTGATACTTAAGATTTTTACAAGTAGCCAGTTTCCTGAGTGAAAATAACTCACGCCCTCTAACCAAGAATACCAATCAACCTCTCATTGTGTGCATGCAGATATTTTCCACTTCATAGAATTTCAATGCACCGGAGGAGACCATTCAGGCCTTCGTGCTTGGTGCTGTCTGTTTGAAAGAGTCATCCAATTGGTCCCTCACTGCCTTCTCTTTCTATGTTTCTATAGGGAGTGGGATAGCTTGATCTTGGGATTGGACTTAGCTCGGCACAACATTGAGGGCCCAAGGGCCTGTACTGTGCTGTAATGTTCTATGTTCCTTTCCCCATAATCCTGTAATTTCCCCTCCTTCAAATATTCATCTGTCGTTACCATCTCTTCTACAATCCTTGAATCTCATTGGTGAAGGCATTGGACTGTTGGAGCTGCTATTCGCTGAGATTCCAGGTGTCCTGCTGCCTTCAGTTGAGGCTGCCAGCAAGACACAGGATAAAATCTGTCGAGCTGAAGATTGCAAACAAAAACAGATCTAAAGAAGGAAGCACGCTGTGATTATGGTCCACGCCTGTACAATCTGTCCCAGGATGCATTAAAATGGAGATGAGCAAGTTTTATACAGTGCGACTTGTCCCATGTTTGAAGTAAAGTTTAAAATGGAAACATTTTTTCTTTATTCTTATGAACTCTTCATTGTCAGATGTGCTTTTCAGCATTTAAATCTTATGATCTTCAAGGAAATATGCTTGGCAAACCTTTCTCCCTTTATTTACAAATGTTTAAGATCTCTTTATAAATCATCTCACAATAACCTCCTGTGTTTTTAATTCTTTCATCGCTGGGCTAGGCCAGCATTAATTGTCCATCCCTAATTACCCCTTGAGAAGGTAGATGTGACCTGCCTTCATCACACGGATATAGAAGGCAGCTCACCACTACCTTCTCAAAGGGGTAATTAGGGATGGACAATAAATTCCGGCCTAGCCAGCAATGCCCACATCCTGTGTAAGAATTTGTCTACACGTGGCCTTGCTTTAATCTCTCCCGGCATATTTAATTTCCCCATTATAATCCCATAATGCAGCAGCCCAGCAGGCGAGTGAAGAGCAGCAGGTTTAGTGCTCAGTTGCTCGATGTTCTAACCAGATGAGAGGCGAGGGGGGGGTGGGGGAACAATCCTTAAATATTCTATGTTGGGTTTGTGAAGTTGCAGTGTACAGAGCAATGGCCGGTTTAAATCCAGGTGGTCTGTGAAACGGAGTGTAGTCCTCTTCATTCTGATGTGAACATTCTGTCTCAGTCCCACCCAGAAGCATTGCTTTCTGCTTCCCTCCCCATTGCTTTGATCTCACACTGTCTGTGCCGACCCACCCAGAGTGAAGGTGATTCCAGCCCCCTAGGGCAGTGGGGGGCCGGGGAGGTGGTTGGTTTGCTGATATGTGTGTGTGTGTGTGTGTGTGTGGTGCAGAAACAGATGGTGCAAGAGGAATGTGCGGCAGTAACAATGCTTTGAACCACTTTGTCCCGTTCGATCCCACTTCAGCATCTCTTAACTTTGAAACCACTTTGTGTGAATTGCACCACCTCCTGCCATTGGTTTCTAACGAGTTCTCTGCGCGCAGTCTGAACACCTTCACCCAGTAAAGAGCTGCTGCCTTTCTCTTTAAGCATCTGTGTGGATTTGCTGCCTCTGCTGTGATTATACAGTGATCTAACTCAACGTTATAACTTTTAAATGTAAGACCTGCTTCATTGTGTTCCAAAATTAAAAAAAACTCACTCATTTCAGGCGCTGCTTCTTGCATTAAATGAACAGAGAATCATTTGGCTTTTAATTAAAGCTCATGATAATTGTAATAATTATTCCACAATGTTCACCACCTAATCTTACTGCCTGCCATTGTGTGGGTTCATTATTTCAAAGGATCCCACCTTTCCCACCCGTTGCTCTCAGTGTTCTTGTTGATCTGACACGTCTGCTACATTTATTTTGTTAATTGTTTGGCTTCCACTTTGTCACTGTGCCAGTTCTTTCAGAACCAAGGACTCGGGTTAGGTGCTGTAATCTGTTAGAATTATATTGTGCAGAAGAAAGCCATTCAGCCCATCGAGCCTACACTGACAGTGTTCCCACCCCAGCCCTATCCATGTAAACCTCTGTATTTTATCCCGCTAGTCCCCCAACACTAAGGGGCAATTTAGAATATCCAATCAACCTAACCCACACATCTTTGGTGTGTTGGAGGAAACCGGAGCACCCGGAGGAAACCCACCCAGACACGGGGAGAACATGCAGATGCCACACAGACAGTGACCCAAGCTGGGAATCGAACCCAGGCTCTTGGCGCTGTGAGGCAGCAGTGATAACCCACTGTGTGCCACCCCAATTGACATGCTTCAGTGGGCTGAATTCCCCTGGTGCGTGGGTGGTGGGCTTGATGTTGGGGAGGGAGAATCTGGACAAAAAAGTGGGGCAAGCTCCTCTCAGGATAGCTCCCTTTGTCAGAGGGTCAGTGCTGAGGGAGTGCCGCACTGTCAGAGGGTCAGTGCTGAGGGAGTGCCGCACTGTCAGAGGGTCAGTGCTGAGGGAGTGCCGCACTGTCAGAGGGTCAGTGCTGAGGGAGTGCCGCACTGTCAGAGGGTCAGTGCTGAGGGAGTGCCGCACTGTCAGAGGGTCAGTGCTGAGGGAGTGCCGCACTGTCAGAGGGTCAGTGCTGAGGGAGCGCCGCACTGTCAGAGGGTCAGTGCTGAGGGAGCGCCGCACTGTCAGAGGGTCAGTGCTGAGGGAGCGCCGCACTGTCAGAGGGTCAGTGCTGAGGGAGCGCCGCACTGTCAGAGGGTCAGTGCTGAGGGAGTGCTGCACTGTCAGAGGGTCAGTGCTGAGGGAGCGCCGCACTGTCAGAGGGTCAGTGCTGAGGGAGCGCCGCACTGTCAGAGGGTCAGTGCTGAGGGAGCGCCGCACTGTCAGAGGGTCAGTGCTGAGGGAGCGCCGCACTGTCAGAGGGTCAGTCATGAGCATTCCGTACTGTTTTGGTTTAGTAGAGGGAATGCTGCCCCACTTGGAGAGGTGGGGAGACAGTGGCTTATTGGTATTGTCACTGGCTTAGTAATTCAGAGACCCAGAGTAATGCTCTGGCTACCCAGATTCAAATCCCACCATAGCACATGATGAAATTTGAATTCAGTAAAAATCTAACATTAGGGTTGGGATTTTACAGCCTCCCTTGTTTGAGACCGGAAATTCCTGCCTGGGGTCGATGGAGATTTCGGATCCTCGTCCGTGCCAGTTCTGTGGCGAGCGAGGTGGTAGAGTTGATGAGAGATTGATGTTGGCCTACAAGTTTGGACGATCATGAAACCATTGTCAATTGTAAAAACCCATCTGTTTCATTAACGTCCTTTAGGGAAGGAAGTCTGCTGTCTTTACCTGGTCTGGCCTACACGTGACTCCAAATCCACAGCAAACTGCCTTCTGAAATGGTCGAACATGCCACTCACTTCAAGGGCAATTAGGGATGGGCATCAAGTGCGGGCCTCCCCAGCGATGCCCCACATCTCATGAAAGAAGTATAAAAATTGCTGAGGGAGTGCTGCAATGTTGGAGCTGCTATCTTTCAAATGAGATGTTTCACCAAGACATTGTCTGTCCTCTCAGGTGCACTTGGAAGATCCCATGACCCTATTTTGAAGAGAAGGAGAGTTCTATCCAATGTGCTGGCCAACATTAATCCCTCATGCAACATCACAGAAGGACTTACTCTGGTCATTTTCACACTGCTGTGTGTGGGAGCTTGCAATTTATTTTAAATATAATATAACAGTGGCTACACTTTGAAAAGGATCTCATTGACCACAAAGTATCTTGGAGCCTCTGGCGTGAGCATCTTAACACCACATGGTCTGCTGAAATTCAAGACCACCATCTTTCTCGAGGGCAACTAAAGATTGGCAATAAATGCTCCCAACAATACTCACATTCCAGGAATAAAGTTAAAAATAAATTTCATTTCAAAGCTGATGATTTAGAGACATTCTGTTCTTCCATCTCACTGATTTGTTTGCCCTTTGAAATGCCTCACTGATTCTGACATTCTTTAATTCTTTAATGTATCTTTCCATTGTTTGTCTGTGACTATTCCATCAACCGGCAATCATTGCTCTGCTATATCCTTGCTGCAATCCACTTTTCACCTCCTTCCCACTGATATGCTTGAAGCAAATAATAGAATACTGCAGATGCTGACAATGTGGCACAGAAACAAAAAGTTTGTTTATTAGTGTCCCATGTCAGCTTACATTAACACTGCAATGAAGTCACTGTGAAAATCCCCTAGTCACCGCATTCCAGCATCCGTTCAGGTAGATTGAGGGAGAATTTAGCATGGCCAATGCAGTTAACCAGCACATCTGTGGACTGTGGGAGGAAACCGGAGCACCCGGAGGGAACCCACACAGATGTGGGAAGAATGTCCGCACAGACAGTGACCCAAGCTGGGAGAGGTGGCAATGCTCTGTGCCAGTGTACCACCTGAGAGCAGGTCAGGCAGAATCTGTGGAGAAAGAAAGGAAGATTGGGTGACAATTCAGGTTTACAGCCCTTCATTAAAACCCAAATGAATTTACTTCTTCACCTCTCTTAATTGGAACGGTTCAGCTGCGAATATCAGCTGCCTGATCCTCCGTGTTACTCTCACACTGATATTTTATTTGACTTCCTGTATACAGTTTTTATATTTCAGAATTTTACATTATCTAATTTCCACCCCCTGATTGGAAAAGTGCTTGACCTTATTTTTCACTAAGACTTGATTTTGATTTGATTTATTATCACATGTATTAACATAGTGAAAAGTATTGTTTCTTGCATGTAATGCAGACAAAACATATTGTTCGTAGAGAAGGAAAGAATGCAGAATGTAATGTTACAGTCATAGTTAGGATGAAGAAAAAGATCAACTTGGTGCGAGGTAAGTCTGTTCACGAGTCTGATGGCAGCAGGGAAGAAGCTGTCCTTGAGTCAGCTGGTACATGTCCCCAGGCCTTTGTAACTTTTTGCAATGGAAGAAGGCGGAAGAGAGAATGTCCTGAGTGTGTGGGGTCCTTAGTTATGCTGGCTGTTTTTCCGAGGCAGCAGGAAGTGTAGGCAGAGTAATGGATGGGCGGCTGGTTTGCACGATGGATTGGCTTCGTTTGTGACCTTTGTAGTTTCTTGCAGTCTTGGGCAGGGCAGGAGTCATCTCAAGCTGTGACACAGCCAGAAAGAATGCTTTCTATGATGCATCTGTAAAAGTTGGTGAGATGCCAAATCGTAGCTGACATGCCAAATTTCCTTAGTCTCCTGAGAAAGTAGAGACGTTAATGAGCTTTCTTAACTGTAGCGTCAGCATAGAGGGCCCAGGACAAGTTGGTGATATGGACACCTAAAAACCTGAAACTCTCAGCCATTTCTACTTCATCCCCATTGATGTAGATGGGGCATGAGTTCCACTGTGCTTCCTGAAGTCGATGACTGTCTCCTTAGTTTTGTTGACATTGAGGGAGAAATTATTGTTGTCGCACCAGTTCACCAGATTCTGTGTCTCATCATTATCTGACCCACTGTGGTGATTTCATCAGCAAAATTGAAAATTGAGTTGGAGGGGAATTTGGCCACACAGTCATAGGTGTATAAGGAGTAGAATAGGGAGCTGAGGACACAGCCTTGTGGGGCACTGGTGTTGAGGATAATTGTGGGGGAGGTGTTATTGCTTATCCTTACTGATTGTGGTCTGTGGGTGGGTTTGGAAGTCTAGGATCCAGTTACAGGAGCCAAGCCCCAACCTATGGAGTTTGGAGATGAGTTTTGTGGGAATAATCGTGCTGAAGGCTGAGCTGTAGCCAAAAAACAGGAGTCTGACATAGGTGCCTTTGTTGTCTAGGTGTTCCAGGGTTGAGTGCAGAGCCAGGAAGATGGTATCTGCTGTGGACCTGTTGTGGGGTTAGGCAAACTGTGGATCCAGGCAATCTGGGAGGCCGGAATTGATTTGTACCATGACTAACCTTTCAAAGCACTTCATAATGATAGATACCAGAGCCACCGGTCAATAGTCATTAAGGCATGATGCCTAGCTTTTCTTTGGTTCTGGGGTGTTGGTCATCTTGAGATAGATAGGGACCTCAGATTGTTATAGAGAGGTAAAAATGGCTGTGAATATCCCCACCAGCTGGGTACCCTATCCAGGCGACTTGCTTAAGAAGGTGTCTTTGAAAGGAGGATTGAAGATTTGGGAGAAATATCTTTTTCACGGTATCACATTGCTCAAAGGTTTGGCTCCACCAGCTGGGCAGTAACAGAAATCCACACACATCCTCCCACAGGCGGTTTGGGGCAAAGTTCCAGGGCAGCTTTGACTATTTTGTTGTACAGCAAGACACCCATTTTCACCGCTCAACAGCTCACCTCTGTTAAAGATCCAAATCACTCGAGTCGAGGGAGGGGGAAGGGGCATTACTGTGACGGAGAGAGGTATTAATAAAACTAAGGGGAGAAAAATATCTTCAAATGTCATTGGCAGAAGATCTAGAAAGGAGAAATGTTTCTGCTCAAAAAAAATAGTTGGGATCTGGAATGTTCCAACCAAAAAAAGGTGGTGGAGGCTGATTTCATCGATGATTTTAAAGGGAGTTAGACAGGTGCTCAAGGTTGGGAAATGTACACGGTTATAGACGTAAGTGACATTAAATAAAGATCCTCTCTGTGAGATCCGGCGACCATTAAAAGCTTCCAATGACAGTGGGTGATGGAAAGCACTGAACCCTTCCTGACAGCAGCTGAGATAATCCAACTCCATCAAAACTGGCACTTAAAGCTGTCCCTTATTATCCTGTCTGGTTTCACGAGGTTCTATGTATCTGAACCTTGAAAATGTACCAGTGTTTGCAGTGTAGAATTATGAAACTATTGCACATGGACGGGGGGGAAATGTTGCTGATATTATCAGGATCACTGTCTATGTTGGAATTACAGACCAACTCAAACTGCTTTTACAATAATTCTCTTTTAATGATGTGGTGCAGACTTACTAATTTAAATCAGTTTGGCCTCCCACAACTCATTAATTGCCACATTGGGAAACTTTGTTGAGTTTGTGATCGTCACATTCAAAAATATCTTACATTTTTCCTCTCATTTTCAGAAAGAGATGACATCACGAATATGCCACTGAAAGGTGACAGAGATTCTGGATAGCTCCAGACCCCAGCAAGCACCAACCCGCAACCAATATATCAGTTCCCTGCCTGCATCTGCGTCACTGGCACTAACACATCAGAGACAGACAACAGCCCGACAGTAACCTGGGGCAATTCTGTGCATTTGGGTTGGTAAAATATCTGAATGAGTATTGTGAGAAGCACTCTGTCATTATAAATGTTTTCTTCCCTTTTGATTTTGTGATGGTCCAGTCTTCAGCCGAAACCAGATCACTGTCTGAAAGCAGGATTATACAATGTAGCTGTCTCAATTAACAGAGTTCAGTCTGATAGCTGATATCAATTATTCAGCGCATAGTTAAAAGGTCTAGACCTTTGGTAATGAAATGTCAAGGAAGAGAGTGAACACAAAGCTCTTCTTTTAATCTCTCGGAGATGGTTTTAAATCTACCTGGCTGACTGCGAGGATGGAAGCTTCCTTTCTCAATGGGCTGCGGGAATTCAGGATTCCGCCCCCCCCCCGACAGTTAAAACTGACTCTAAAAGATCAGCAGCTAAGGGCAACGTGAAACTGGTCAGTGACTGTGATTCGGCCCTTTCCACAGGCATGCAATCTCCACCAGTGATATCCATCCTGGCTCAATGTCCATTTTTATCTGTTCCAACTCACACAGCAATCAACAAGAATCAACCCTTTGGACACCAGCACAGCCTCTTCACGCCACGACGCTCTGGACCCACTGGATCCCTCTCAGCTTTGCAAAATTTTCTATGTGTCCCTTCCTCCGACTCACTTTTCTCTTGGGTAAAAGCAAATTACAGTGGATGCTGGAATCTGAAACCAAAAGAGAAAATGCTGGAAAATCTCAGCAGGTCTGGCAGCATCTGTAAGGAGAGAAAAGAGCTTTGACAAAGAGTCATCTAGACTGGAAACATCGGCTCTTTCCTCTCCTTACAAATGCTGCCAGACCTGCTGAGATTTTCCAGCATTCTTTCTTTTGGTTCCTTTTTCTCTTGGCCTATGCACGGAAAGAGGCCATTCAATGCCGTGAGCTTGTTCTATCTTTGAATTAAAGCAAGATTTATCAGCACCTCAACTCTACTGACCTCATCTCCATATCCTTCAGAGTCCTCACTCAACAAAAATCGATCCATCTCAGTTTTGAAAACTCCAGTTACGTTCCACATTTCAAGTACCTCACAGAATCCTACAGTACAGAAGAGGCCATTTGGCCCATCAAGTCTGCATCGACACATGTTCATTCCAGACTGTCACCAACCTCTGGGCAAAAAACATTTTTCCACAAATTCCTCTAAACCTTCCACTCCTCACTTTTAACCGATGTCCCCTCATAAAATGACCCTTCAACTAAGGGGAACAGCTGCTTCCTATCCACCCTGTCCATGCCCCTCATAACTTTGAGCACCTCAATCAGGTCATCCTTCAGTCTTCTCTGCTCCAATGAAAACAACCTAAGCCTATCCAACCTCTCACCCCCAGGCAGCATCTTGTGTGAAAAAGTACTTCTTGCTTTCCCTTCTGAATATTCTACTCTAATTTGAAAGTTATGTCTCCTTTTCATTTCCCACATCTGAGGAAACTGTTTATTCTATTATACAATTGTTACACTGCAGAAGGAGGCCATTTTGCCCATCAGATCTGCAAACTTTTAACATAAGATCATCCTCTCAATCCTCTAAAGTCAGGACAATACCAGCCAATATGTCTGCAGAATCTCACACGCTTCCTTATAAGCTGTTCATCAATTATAAATTGTCTCTGGAACTGATGGATGGTCAGTGACCCCGAGTGTTAACCCGCTGCCTTCTTCACTCCTTCCCGATCTGGCTTTCATTTCAGATTCCCAATGCTTTTTTCTCTGGTTTAATTTTGTTGGTTCAAATCAAGTATCATCCCCAAATCCCACAGTGTTAAAAGTTAAACATGTTCCTTGTGTCACCATTCCTCACTGTCTTTCAGTCTGAGATGTCAGTTATTCTCCTCACGAGCTATGTACAAGAAACTTACAGTACTTATGGGGTTTTATAAGGGCAATGAAAACCCTCTCATAATGACCTGGATGGTACAGATTAGAAACAAATGAGAGATGATGCAAAAATTGACGCTTGCGGTGACAATATTTTGTAGCTTTGATGGAAAGCCTATCTAATGGCTATCTCAAGTTGATGGTTTTGTGTTAAGTGAATGACCCTTCCAGAAGATTAAATTAGCTGGAATGGCCACAGAAAACTAGTTCTAAGACTGCGACCAGATGATGGGAATCGTTAGCCCAAGATCAAATTCGTTCCCAGATACCATAAGGCCGTAAGACATAGGAGCAGAATGAGGCCACTCAGCCCATTGAGTCTGCTCCACCATTCAATCATGGCTCATATTTTTCTCATCCCCATTCTCTTGCCTTTTCCCCACAACCCCTGATCCCCTTATTAATCAAGAACCTATCTATCTCTGTCTTAAAGACACTCAATGACCCGGCCTCCACAGCCTTCTGCGGCAAAGAGTTCAACAGATTCACCACCTTCTGGCTGAAGAAATTCCTCCTCATCTCTGTTTTAAAGGATCGTCCCTTTAGCCTGGGGTTCTGCCCTCTGGTTCTAGTTCTTCCTATTAGTGAAAATATCCTCTCCATGTCCACTCTATCCAGGTTTTGCAGTATCCTGTAAGTTTCAATAAGATCCCCCCCTTGTCCTTCTAAACTCCAATGACTACAGACCCAGAGTCCTCAACCATTCCTCAGAGGACAGGCTCTTCATTCCAGGGTTCACAGCTGTGCCACCTGAGATGTTAAGAAAATAAAAAAAATGTTAGAACATGGTCACCTGCGGTTATTGCATTTGGTCAGCAGACGTCTTACACGTTAACCTTCAGCTGATGGTGTTTGAAATGGTTTCCAAGACCAGCTGTCTGGAGGCATTACATCTTGGTCAGCTCAAACTGGAGATATTCTTGGAGACACCGGCAGACATTTACAGGGATGATGGCATCTGTCACTTCACTGAGCTTGATTTAATGACAATCCAATCACTAATCAGAAAATAAATACTTCTGGCCTATTTTGCTTGTCTTTTATTTTAAAAGTTGGAAGTTTTTTTTCAGTGATTAGGAGTAACGGATTTTTTAAAACCAAATTGAGTTTCTACCGTATTCACCTAGTATAGTTATTTATCGAATTTATAGTTATAACGGATGATTCATGCATTGAATCAGGACTTTTAATGACTCCATGATTGAATTTGGTGAATGTGAGAAAGTTGAACTGAACTATGTTATAAATGACAATGAAAATGCTATTATAAAATGTCTGATGGGACAAATAGCCTTTCAATGATAAAAAAGAGAATGCCTGTTGCTCCTTTTAAGTAAGGAAGTATTTAATTGGCTGTAAAGTGCTTTGGGATGTCCTGAGGTTATGACAGCACTGTATAAATGCAAGTTTTCCTTAATGAAAATCACCCATTTTGAACTACACACAAAACAAAATTGGAATGCTGGAGATCAGAAATAAAAACAGAAAAGTCTGGAAATACTCAAAGAGTTAGCCAGTCATCAACCTGAAACTTTAATTCTGTTTCTTTCTTCACAGATGCTGCCTGACGTGCTGAGTCTTTCCAAGATTTTCTGTTTCTATGCTACATATTTCAAAGTGATATCTTCCCATGGTGTTGTTAGCAATTGTTTATTGTGGAGAATTTCATCCTTCCAGGATTTTCAACGTATTATCGAGAGCTTGTACTGATAATGCAGCAAACTCATGTGCATGATCGGAAAAATGTGTTTTGCAACTGAACATTTTGAATTTATTTTGTGATATATTGATACAATGACCCAATATTGAACTAGAAATCAGCCATCCATTTTGTTTTGGAAATAATGCAAAATATATAAAATAGAATATTTTGTGCATCGTCATTTAACAACAAAATATTTTTGCTTGTTTGTTTAGTGATAATACCTTTCGAGGTATTAACCTCCTGATTTTAGGGTTAAGTTTAATTGAGCTTAAAGTTAATAATGTGAGATAAAAGTCAGGCAAAACTTGACAAAAGCCCCAAAATTAGACATGAGAAAACAGGAGACTTGGAATAACACCCGGTTTCCAGGTGATAGCAAAGGAGGCATTTCACCTTCAGTCTGTATTAACTGGAAACAATAGTCTGTTCCGTACATTTAGACAGACTTCCACTGGGAAGGAAGTGCCGAGGATGCAGCGAGTGATGCACATTATCCCCTTTTATAGCAGTTTAATCTGTGATGCTTTTTAAAGTACTGTTTTAATTATTTCATAACCTATATTGATGATTAAACTAAGGTTTGATCTGAGAAGCTCGTATTTGCTCTGAGACTTTGAACAATTTGTGATTCCAATTCTGGCAAAAATGAAATCTGAAAATCAGGAGATCTACTCTTAGATTATGTTTAGCGACTAATTGCAGTTAAAATCAATGCTTTTCTGTATTTAGATCAAAAATGTTTGTTGGAATTTTTTTTGATATTCAATTTTGCTGGATCACATAAGGACGATTTATGTTAAGACGTTGAAGAAGAGGGGTCTATTTAACTTGCTTTCTCAATGTCCTACTCAAATAAAATTTTATTAAAAAATAAATCCTTCATATCACTGTGCTTATTTCATGTGTTACCCTTGCTGTTACGAGTAACATTGCTTTGAAACTGAACCTGCTGGCACCTTGTGTGTTACAGCCCATTATATGTTTAATGTTAAAAAGGTATAACTTGTATTAATTAATATGCTAGCTTAGTTTATTTATTAGTGTCACAAGTAGGCTTACATTAACACCGCAATGAAGTTACTGTGAAAAGTGCCACACTCCATCAGACTTCTTCCTCTATACCCTAGCTATGACTGTAACACTACATTCTGCACTCTCTCCTTTATTCCCTCCCTATGAACGGTATGCTTTGTCTGTATAGAGTGCAAGAAACAATACTTTTCACTGGATACTAATACATGTGACAATAATAAATCAAATTAAAATCCAGTGTCTGTTTGGGTACGCTGAGGGAGAACTTAGCACTGTGTGGGTTTCCTCCGGGTGTTCCAGTTTTCTCCCACAGTCCGAAAGACATGCTAGTTAGGTGCATTGACCCGAACGTGTGCCAGAGTGTGGCGACTAGGAGATTTTCACAGTAATTTCATTGCAGTGTTAATGTAAGCCTACTTGTGACACTAATAAATAAACATTAAACTTCAGCTTTAGATGATCTGAGTTTTGAGAACTACGAACATATGGAGCAGGCATTCATTCAGTGCCAATACTAAAAGGCAGGTGGCAATCAAATCCTTTAAGCCAGAAAATCTTTTAAAATAATGACAATGCCTTGAATAAGTAATCCGGTCTGAAACTTATTAAGGACTATGGGTTTCACCTATACACATTTTCAGTTTTGAACACCATAATATGAATTTATTGCACAGAAAATGTAAAAGATTAGATTTTATCACATCTTATACTTATCTATTCTGTGGCATTCACACAGTTTGCTTTTCCATGAATACAGTGTTATAATCCTGCAATGCCATCTCATCAACTTAATGCAGCAAAGCAGACTTATTGAGTGGTTGAATGATATCGAGATAAACAAGGTGTATAATCCTTTCTGCGTCAGATAGAATAAAGCTTTAATAAAGACCAGAACAGGTGGAAGTGCAAACAGATAGCTGATCTGAAGCTTGAGTCTGACATCTGAGCCAAGTAGGTGGTTAACACCATGGCTGAGAAAGGATGAAGCTGGTAATCCTTGTCCATTAGCCCAAATAGAGTTATTTATCCAGTTGTATATATACACAATGGCTTATTTTACTTCTCCATCAATGTGACATCTCCTCTGCTGTTCTTCTAACCTTTAATAGTTTTTTTTAAAATAGTTAGAAGTTTCTAGAAATTATGATGACAATTGACTAATTAATAAGTTACAGAGTCTAACGGTGACCAACATGTCCGAGAACCCCCCCATTTGCGTGCAGATATTCTCGTTGATTCTTCTGGTTGTCTTTGGGTTTTACTGCATTGTGAAAGGGGCTTCTTTCACCGTGTTCAGCTGGTGGTACATCGTGGGAGCAGCCTGCATGGTGGCAGCTGCCTTCACCTCCTTCCGCATTTATGAAGTATGTACACTAGCGTCACACCAAGAGACTGTTTCAGAACTCCCTGCAACCAACCCTTCACAGTAGCAGGTCGGAGAGCAGTTTATCAAGTCCTAGTACACTAAGCAAGAGAGAACCTAAACTGCATGAACTTCTGTTCTATCATTCCAATGGGAGCGTGTAACGTACCTTGAAGCTGAAGTGCTATTTCTCAGAATGCCATGTGTGTTCCAAAGACTGGGCTGGTATGTGATAATAATTTTTATTTTTTCTATGGAATTAGGCAAATATTTGGAAACTTTTCTCTCTAATTTACCTCCTCCATCCCTATTCCTTTCCCCGAATCCTCTGTTCCTCTGTCTTTGGCCTTTTCTACATCCTCCTCATCACTACCTTCCCCTGCCGTTCCCCGTCCTGTAACCCCATTGGTGACCATGCCTTCAGCATGGACGGCACCGTGGTTAGCACTGCTGCCTCACAGCACCCGGGACCTGGGTTCAAACCTGGCCTCGGCTGATTGTCTATGCAGAGCTTGCGCATTCTCCCCATGTCTCTGTGGGTTTCCTCTGGGTGCTCCAGTTTACTTCCACAGTCCAAAGATGAGCGGATTGGATGGATTGGCTATGCCAAATTGTCCGTTGTGTAGGTTAGATGGCTTAGCCATGGTAAATGTGCAGTGTTATGGGAATAGGGTGGGGTTGGGGATGTGAATATTGAAAGTCTCAATGAGCTGTAAAAAGGCGTTAATATCTATAACCTCCTCCAGCCCTGCAACACTAGAAAAGAAAAAGAAACTTGGAGCAAAATGGAGGCCATCCCAGCTGACCTTTTTTCTCTGGAGCGTAGGAGACTGAGGGGTGATCTTATGGAGGTCTATAAAATAATGAGGGGCACAGATCAACTAGATAGTCAATATCTTTTCCCAAAGGTAGGGGAGTCTAAAATTAGACAGCATAAGTTTAAGGTGAGAATGGAGAAATACAAAAGGGTCCAGAGGGGTAAATGTTTTCCACACAGAAGGTGGTGAGTGTCTGGAACAAACTGCCAGAGGTAGTAGTAGAGGTGGGTACAATTTTGTCTTTTTAAAAGCATTTAGACAGTTACATGGGTAAGGTGGGTATAGAGGGATATGGGCCAAATGTGGGCAATTGGGATTAGCTTCAGGGTTTTAAACAAAAAGGATGGCATGAACAAGTTGGGCCGAAAGCCTGTTTCTATGCTGTAAACATCTATGACACTGCCATTTTAAAATTAACTCATACTCACCAAACCTCTCTCTTGCTTCCATTCTACCGCAGTCACTGTTTGAACTTCTGCTTTTTTAATTTCCTTAACTTCTCAATTGTTAAAACCATTTCCATCGCTCTTGGATTCCTCTCTCTCTTGCTAAGATTTTTTCATATCCCAAAACTTTTATATGTTAAATAAAAGCAAATTACTACAGATGCTGAAATCTGAAACAAAAATGGAAAATGCTGGGAAATCTCAGCAGTTCTAACAGCATCTATGGAAAGAGAACAGAGCCAATGTTTCAGGTCTGGATGACCCTTTGCCAGAGCAGAAGGCAAAATAGGAAATGAATCCCTTAAACCTGGATCAGTTGTCCTCCCTCTTTTTTTTGATTAATTAGCTCTGTTTGTGACATAATAGGTGATTGGCTATTTGCATTAATAAAACTGGTAAATGATTCAGCAAGGGATGTGTGTGATACTCCTTTAAGGTGGTAGAACATGTGTATAACCAGTATCAAAATTGCCGTGAATGCTAAGAGACCTTCAAGTTTTTGGTGTCCAGATCACCAACAACCTGTCCTGGTACCTCCCATGCTGGCACTATAGTTAAGAAACACACCAACACCTCTATTTTCTCAGAGGGCTAAGGAAATTTGGCATGTCAGCTCCAACTCTCACCAACCTTTACAGATGCACCATAGAAAGCATTCTTTCTGGTTGTATCACAGCTTGGTATGGCTCCTGCTCTGTCCAAGACCACGAGGAACTACAAAGAGTCATGAATGTGTCCAATCCATCACACAAACCAGCCTCCCATCCTCTGTCCACACTTCCCGCTGCCTCGGCAAAGCAGCCAGCATAATTAAGGATCTCATACACCCCGGACATTCTCTCTTCCATCTTCCGTCAGGAAAAAAATAACAGTCTGAGACACATACCAACTCAAGAACAGCTTCTTCCCTGTTGCCATTAGACTTTTGAATGGACCTACCGTGCATTAAGTTAAACTTTCTCTGCACTATGACTGTAACACTACATTCTGCACTCCCTCCTTCCCTTCTCTATGAATGGTATGCTTTGTCTGTATAGTATGCAAGAAACAATACTTTCAATGTATACTTATATATAACAATAATAAATCAAATCAAACTCTTTAGCAAATTAAACTTTTCACCTAACCAGGAGTTCCACTCTGTGACCAGTGACCACTTTAAGGATTAGAGTATCTAACAGACACAATTTCATTGGATCAATTAGCTTAGGAAGAGGCCATTTGGCCCACTGAGTCTGTGCTGGCTCTTTGACTTTCCACATAGTTGCACCTTTTTGCTCATTCCCCATAGCCCTGGGATTCTCCCCCTTCAAACATTTAATACATTTCCTTATTGAAGTTACTCCTCTTGCCCCTTCAGGCTCTGTGTGCAAAAAACGTCCTCAGCTCCTGCCTAGTTGCTTTGTCGATGAACCTAAACCCTGTTACATTACTGTGCGTAATGACTACCGTGCTTACCTTAGTCTTTGCACATCAGAGTAATTCATCAGATATGAAGATTTTCAAGATGTTTAAAATATGACTGGTGATGTAAATATAACTGTGTTGAAGGAAAACCACTATTGCCAATTTCTATTTGCTTTTAACAAGAAAATAAAGCTACTGAAAATGAAAAAAAAACCTAAACCCTGTTTCCTCTCGTCATTGAGTTTCCTGCCACTGAAAACACTTTTTGTATTTACTCTATTAATTACCTTCAATTGCCCTTTCTAATGATCCTTTTGTTGAATAGCAGACTCTAAATTGCCTGAGTAATAGCGGCCACTTACAGCTGAGTAGGCAGGTGCTGTCCCCATTGGGTTGTCAGAGTGATTGAAGCTGTGATATTTAAGTTTAATGTTAGGGGTTTGTGGTTCAGTCGGGAGAGTGCAGTGCCTGGGGCAATGTTGCGCTCCACTGGCTGTTTTCGCTCGGTTATCTGCCCCTTTTCTGCTCGCGGCTCCTGCCAGCGGTATTACTGTCACTTTAAACATGATGGGAAAGCGGCCGAGACATTGCCAAGACCGCAGGGTAAGGACAGGGGGAGAGGAGAAGGAGTAAACAGGCCAAATGGCACAGAGGAAATGAAACAGCCTTTGTGAAAAGCGTACACCATTTCATTTTTTATTCCATCGCTCTGGGGGAGACAATTTGAATTGAAATTAAAACACTGGTTGGTGTGTAAGAGTTTGTGAGATTCTCCAGAAATAAACTGAAGTTCCTTTCCCCCCCCCCCCACCCCACCCCACCCCTTTCCTCTCCTCTCTTCCTTCCCCACCCCCCAGTTAGGAATAATGAATACTGGTTCCACATTTGTCCAACAGTCTCATGGTTATGGAATCAACTTAGCCAAATTAACCCCGTTCCCCTCCCTTTCAATA
This sequence comes from Carcharhinus amblyrhynchos, assembly GCF_965287045.1. Classification (NCBI taxonomy): domain Eukaryota; kingdom Metazoa; phylum Chordata; class Chondrichthyes; order Carcharhiniformes; family Carcharhinidae; genus Carcharhinus; species Carcharhinus amblyrhynchos. The sequence continues at coordinate 2,028,223 of NC_137328.1, forward strand.
CACAACCCAGGGTTTCAGTAGGCAGAACTCTGCTGTTTCCTTGGACATTGATTATTGGAACTCAGAGATCACCCATCTCCAGCGCCTAGCCTGTCGCAAGAGATCATGATTAAGTTTCCTCTTTCTTCCCCCGTTCCAACTGCGCACACCCCCAGTGCAGCACTCTCAGGGTTGCTGCCTTTTTTTGTTACTAAGGCCCCTCCTGGGTGGATATATGTTCTACAGTGCAATTTTTGAAGAGTAGGGAGAATTCTCCTGTAATATCTCAAGTTCCATCATTGAGTCTGGGTGGTCACCTCACTGCAATTTGTGTTAGCTGCTACATTTCCTACACTGAAGCAGTGACTGCGTGTCTAAAAATGAGGGCGGGGTCATGAAAGGCGCTATATAAATGTAAGTCTTTTCTATTACTCTGGATAGTTGTAATTTGAAACTTCCTCTCCAGATAGTGTACATGTTATAATGATGTCTCCTAAATTATATGATATATATGAAAATAAAGTTCCAGGTCTGTGACCTCATCTAGCAAGGGGGGAGCTTGGGGGGGGGGTATTTTTGAATACTAGCTTTTATGTGATGTCTTGTATGATCCTGCTTAACGGATGATGCTCCAAAGGTAACTGACCCTGTTGTAAATTATGACCTTCTGTGACCCTTTAAATCAAAGTTTATCACAGAGCCTGACTTAACTAAATCTATTAGCATAGTTGTTGAAATTACACCTTTCTTGTCAGCTAGTCAGTGGATATGAGAGACTTTGTGAAGCTTAATGAGATGTTCCATGAACTTCCTGGTGCTAATGATGTTCGTGGATAAAAATTTAGATGTAAACGTTGAGTTGAAATATAAGAAACTTTCATTACTAGTTTGCATTAGAGCTTGATTTAAAGGAATAAAGATGAGTTAAACTAAGGTTTAATTGGATTAAGTGGGTGATAGTTTGGGAATTGCAAAATGAGTTGGATAAGACAAATTAGTGGAATAATGATGGATAAATTTTAACAAGTGCAGGTGACAAAATTACAGCTCGCAGTAAGATTGGAAATTAGTCGAAAGTATCAGTATATCCATTGTTTCATGGGTAGGTGTGATTGTCTATTTTAGCTATTGTCTTGTAGGTGACACAGCTCTGTTGTGTCACAGTTCGATTCCTGGCTTGGATCACTGTCTATGTGGAGTTTGCATGTTCTCCATGGGTTTCCTCTGGGTGTTCCAGTTTTCTCCCACATTCCAAAGATGTGTGGGTTAGGTTGATTGGCCATGATAAATTGTCTGTAGTGTCAGGGGGATTTGTGGAGTTAAGGGAATAGGGCTTGGATGGGATTGTGGTCGGTGCAATCTCGATGGGCCAAATGGCGGCCTCTGCACTGTAGGGATTCTGTGATTCGATTCTATTCTACCTGGAGCAAAACATTCCTTGCTCCAACAATAACGTCTAATAAAATATGATACTGCAGATACTTGAAATGCCAGGGCCAGGAAGTATATGTGTAAAGAGAAAATAAAAGTTCCATGTCTGTGACCATCTCATTGAGAAAAGTTAGTGCTGTGACTGGTTTTGAACAAAGAGAACAAAAGGAAGCTTTTTGTGATAGCGTGTAGACAGAAGTAGTCTTCTGGGTCAAAGGCAATGGAGATGGGGCAAGAAAAGAAATATCTCTTGGAGAGAGAACTAAAGCTTCTGTTTTGAGTCTAAATGTGACTCCTCATTTATAAATAGAATTAGATTCTAAAACGTTAATTGTTTCTCTCTCCACAGAACCTGCTCAATCTGCTGAGCTTTTCTAGTATTTTGTTTTGTTTTTTTCCAAATGTTTTCTAATGTCCCATTGAACTACTTGTTCAATGGATAATTCTTGTGGTGAAATTTTGGAAAGATTGAAGACTGGCCCTTTTCCATTGTCTCTAACCCTTCCACTGGGCTCAAACAGGAACTCTGTCTAAACAAAATTTTTATTCTTATTTTCCCTATTTTTTTAATCCTCATTTTCCCATTCCTATCACAAACTGCTCATCTCCTCCTCTAGCATGCCTTATTTATCTCTATCATAGTGAAATTATTGTTAAAATTTGCATACATTCATCATATTCCTGTATGATCACGCCAATGCTGTCTAACTTAGCAAACAGGCTCTTGGGTGTTCAGGCTGATCCTGCCAGTGTGAGTGCTGAGGGAATGCTGCACTACTGGCGGGGTTGTACTGAGGGAACATTGCACTGCTGGGAGGGAAGGTGAGTGGTGGACAGTGCTGAGGGCATTCTGCAATCTCTGCAGTACCTTTTCTTTTGGTTGAGACATTACATTGAATCCCATCGACCCTCTTGGCTGAATGGAAGAGATCCCATGGCAATACAAAGGAAGTGCAAGAGATTTTGCTTAGTGATCTGGCCAATATTTTAAGTATTTATATAATCCCTTTAGTATCAAATCAAAACTCTAAACCAATTTCAATTTCATGATGTTTCTTTGTTTTCAATTGTAAGAATCTTCCCAAACCTAAAAATAGATGTGTTGATGAGTATAGAATGCCACGTCAGATCCATTCAAATAAGATGGTCAGGTGGATTTTCTGCATGATTGAAGCATAGAAGCTAGAAGCAGGAGTAGGCCATTCAGCCCATCAAGCCTGCTCTGTCATTCATTTTGATCATGGCTGATCATAGAATTCAATATCCTGATTTCCTGCCCCGCCCCCATATCTCTTCATCCCTTTAGCCACAAGAGCTATATCTAATTTCTTTTTGAAATCAGACAACATTTTGGCCTCGACTACATTCTATGGCAGTGAATTCCAGAGTCGCCACCCTCTGGGTGAAGAAATTTCTCCTCACCTTACTTCTAAACCTCTAAGGGTTTCCCCCTTATCCTCAAACCATGACCCCTAGATCTGGACTCCCCCACCATCGGGAACATTCTTTCTGAAGCTACCCTGTCTAACCCTGTTAGAATTCTATAAGTTTATATGAGATCCCCCTCACTCTTCTAAACCCAGTGAATATAATCCTACGCAACTTAATCTGTCCTCCTGTGACAAACCCGCCATCCCAGGAATCAGCCTGGCAAACCTTCGTTGTACTCCCACTATAGCAAGGATATCTTTCCCCTGGAAAGGATACCAAAACTGCACACGATACTCCAGGTGTGGCCTCGCCAGCACCCTATATAATTATAGCAAAACATTCCGAAACCTATATTTAAACCCTGTCAAGGCCAACGTGCCATTTGCCTTCTTTACTGTCTGGTGTACCACATGCTTACTTTTAGTGACTGATGCATGAGGACTCAAGTCTTGTGTATCCACCTCTCTCAATTTACACCCATTTGTCTCCCTATTATTGCTATCAAAGTGGATAACCTCACATTTACCCACATTATGCTGCATCTGCCATGCAGATGCCCACATGCTCAGTCTGTCCAAATCACACTGAAACATCTCTGCATCCTCCTCACAGCTCACCCTCTTACCCAACTTTGTATCATCTGCAAATTTGGAGATAATATATTCAATTCTCCCTTCCAAATCATTAATTACAGCACAGATCCCTGCGGAACCCCACTAGTCACATCTGCCAATCAGAAGAAGACTCATTTATGCCAACTCTTCATTTCCACATAACCACATTGGTTCTCAGTCAACTCTACTAGTTACATCCTCAAATTCCAATAGGTTCATCAAGCACGATTTCCCTTTTGTAAATCCATGCTGACTTTGTCTGATTATCCCAGTGCCTTCCAAATGTCAAGTTATGAAATCCTTGATAGATTTCAGCAACTTCCCCAGTACCGATATTAGGCTCACTGGTCTGTAGTTCCCTGTTTTCTCTCTACCTCCCTTTTTGAATAGTGGGCTTACATTAGCTATCCTCCAATCTGTAGGAACTATTCCAGAGAGCAAAGAATTTTGGAAAATAGCCACCAATGGATTTATTATTTCCAGGGCCATTTCTTTAAATACTCTGGGATGAAGATTATTAGGACCTGGGGATTTATTCACCTTCAATCCCATCAATTTCCCCAAAACCATTTCTCTACTAATGCTGATTTCCTTCAGCTCCTCACTAAAATTTGTTTCTCTCAGCACTTCTGTACGTGCCTTCCGTTATGAAGACTGAAGCAAAGCACAAATTTAATTCCTTAACCACTTCTTTATTCCCTGTTATGAATTCTCCTGTTAGGGGACTATGAGAGGGCCTACATTTGTTTCTGTCAATCTTTTTCTCTTTGCATGTCTATATAAATTTTTTCAGTAATTTTTATGTTCCCCACTACCTTACTTTCACATTCCATTTTTTCCTTCTTAATCAATCCCTTGGTCTTCCTTTACTGAATTTTAAATTGCTCTCAAATCTCAGGTCTATTGTTTTTTTCTTGCAATTTGTATCCTTCTCCCTTGAATCTGATACTATCTCTAATTTCCTTTGTAAGCCACGGTTTGGCCACAATTCCTTTACCACTCTTGTGCCAAACAGGAATAAGCAACCCCTAGAATTCACCTATGCGCTCTTTAAATGCCTGCTATTGCCTGTCCACTGTCATGGCCAATTCATGCCTTGTACATTGGTTACCTTTGAGATTCTGGACCCTGGTCTCAGAATCAACTACATCATTATCCACCTTGACAAAGAAAATTATGGTCACTCATCCCCAAGGGCTCCCCCACAACTAGCTTTCTGACTAATCTTTTCTCATTGCACAACACCCAGGCCAAGGTGGTGTGCTCCCTTGTTGGTTCCTCAACATATTGCCTCAGAAAACCATCCCCTTTTGCACTCCAGAAATTCCCTACCCTATTGTACTCTGGCAATTTGACTGTCCCATTCTAGATACAAACAAAAGTGCCCATAATCACAAATGTTCCTTTAACACATTAATCTCTTATTTCCTGTCTAATGCTTTTTCCCAACACTACCACTATAGTTTGGTAATCTGTATACCACCCTCCATTTTTTTTACCCTTTTTGTTTCTTAACTTGACCTACACGCATTCCACATCTGATATCTTTCCTCAATATCGTATCAATATCACCTTTTATCAACAATGCAATTCCACCACCTTTTCCTCCTGTCCTTCCTAAACGCTAAATAACCCTCAATGTTTAGTTCCCATCCTTGCTCACCTTAGAGCCATGTCTCCATAGTACAAATATATCAAACCTATATCATGTTTTTTATTTATTAGTCACAAGTAAGCTTACATTAACACTGCAATGAAGTTACTGTGAAAATCCCCTAGTTGCCACACTCCAGCATCTGTTCGGGCACACTGTGGGAGAATTTAGCATGGCCAATACACCTAACCAGCATATCTTTTGGACTGTGGGAGGAAACTAGAACACCCAGAGGAAACCCACGCAGATACAGAAAGAATGCCTGTGCAGTGACCCAAGTGGGAATCAAACTCGGGTCCCTGACACTGAGGCAGCAGTGCTAAGCCATCATGCCTTGGATAGGTTTGCATAATAAATAGAGAATTGTAGCTTCCAGTATGCTGTTTTCTCCCTGTTGAATTTAATAATCTGAAATACAATATTATCTGGGAATGCACTATCTATTAGTTTAAATGCGAGTTTATAGATTCCTTGGTTACTGGGTATTTGTTAGCTGTGGTAATGATAATTATGAATATTGCTTATTTTATTACAAGTCTCTGAAAAATCCCCCAATTTCATATCAACGGCAATACTTGTTGAAGCTGCTGCATGAATATTATGTCCTTTTCCCACACTACTATCTATTATCTGGCTACTTGGTAATATTAAGAACATAAGAAATAGGAGCAGGAGTAGGCCATCGAGCCTGCCCCACCATTCAATAAGATCATGGCCGATCTGAAGTGGATCAGTTCCACTTTCCAGCTTTGTCCCCATAACCCTTAATTCCCCTGTCTGTCAGAAACCTACCTACCCGTGACTTTAATATATTTAGCGAGGTAGCCTCCACCACTTCAACGGGCAGAGAATTCCAGAGATGAATAGAGAGAGTGGAATTGGTTGATACAGTATTTTTACAGTCAACGACTTAATTTTTCTAGTCTTTTGCATTTGTTTGTTTTTGGGAGAGGGGGTGAAGTGATGAGGATTTATTTGACTGTGCTCATTTTCAAGTTTTAACACTACTTTCCAGATCCAGTGCAGATGTCGTCTGATACAGATGTTCCAACAGCTCCGGCTCCTAAAGCTTTGGAAAAGCAACGTGATCAGCCAGGGTTACCAGAAGCTCCATACACAGTACTCGAGTTAGAGAAGGTCAGCAAAGCGATTGAGGCAGTGAAGAGTGAGGTAGAACAGCAACAGCACAAGTTATTGATGTACAAGTCTACCTTGGAATGTGAACATCAAAACACTCTAACTCCACTGACAAGCAGCAGGTTGGACTGTACCTCTCCTAGTTCCAACATGGTAAACATTCTGACACCTACAACAGCCAACTCTACTGTAGTATTTGAATGTGTGGTGCAAAATACTTGTTTGGATACTGTTCCATGCAATTCAACACTGATATCTGTGAGTCCTCCTAGATTGAATGCATTGACTGAGGTAACTGATGAGGATACAGTGCAGTGTATTCCCAAGGCCAGTTCCAAAATCAAAAATGATAGTTCAGTTTTGAATAAATATGTGATTGACCGGTGCAGACCCTCTACTGATCTAGAGTATGATCCGCTGTTGAACTATTCTTCCAATATGAAACAAACCATCAAGAAGGGACACGCAGAAGTGAAACAGGAATTCAAAGTAGTTGAGCAGAGCCCTGGAAAGGAGCTGTCTCTGGCAACTAGCACAGCAAGGAGCTCTCAATCCTGTGACACCGAGATGAGCTCCGATGATGAGCTTGTTATTGATGTGCCGGACTTGCCCCCACTAACTCAAACCCCTCAAGCCCAACAGAGGTGTCAGAGAAAAGGAAATGATGTGAATGCTTCAAATCTCAGTTTAATTCGTAAAGTTAGGCAATTCAGAGCTGCCGACTCCACCAGTCTGGGTTTGGATGGGGGAAAATGTGTGGACAGCTCTGTACTTGCCAAAAATCTCTTGCCAGAAAATAGCAGCAGAGAAAAGGAACTGAGCTTCAGTGCTTGGCAAAGAGAAAAAGGTGAGGGTAACAAATGTTCCCTCATAACAAATGGCCAGATGGATAATGTTGGCAAACTCCTTGATGTTCCGAAACCTGGCTCCAAAACCAGAGGGATCGAGGGAGTACCGAAATTAGAAATGGTTAAGAAAGGAGATTCTGCTATTTGCGTTAATACTGATAGAGTCAAATCATCAATTCACAGTTGTCAAAATGTGGATGCACCTGAAGTGGATTTACCAAAATGTGAGATGACTAAAGAGCGAAGTTTAGTCCACATGGGCACTTTGAACAAGCCAAATGACAAAGTGCCTAGTGCTGAAAGTGGGAACCTATTGGTGAGACACAAACCCTCCCCTGTCGTGCAGTGCCAGCAATCAACCACAGCAAACAAAAGCACGTACAACAAAGAGCTGGGAACTAGGCTGAGCACTGATCAACAAAGACCAAAGACACAGAATCAAGATGACCATGTTGTCAATGAAAACCAGGCTAAAATTCTCCAAATGACAAATAATGAAGATGAAGAATCATCTCTTTCTGATGAAGAATTGGGCACCAGAGCTTCAGATGAATTGGACTTCTCTGAATCTGATCCAATGGAAGAGTGTTTGAGGATTTTTAATGAGTCCTCCAAACAGGAAATTAGCGTGGCAGACATTGAGCAGGTGCTTATTGTATATTTGCAGCGAAAGAGTAATTAACAAATGTCAATGTGGGGGTGTAAGTCAATGCATTCTGCTTGCATATTTGCCAGTAACATTGTGTGTAATTAGCCTGGAATTCTAGTTTAAAATAGATATTTTTAATGTGCTGGGCTTACACCAACCCATATCTGTTACTAGTTGTTTAGGAATATTAATGATTAGCATTTATTTACACACACTTTCTAAGGGTTTCATTAATTGAGCATCCATCATTTTCCTCTGCACAAGACAAACTGTTTTCTAGCTCCTTGATAATGAACTGAGTTTGATTCTTGGAAGTGGAAAGATATCAAATGATGGGGAGGGAGAGAGAAATAAAACTGGGAGTGAGTATACAACTGCCAGGATAGCAATTCAGAAAATCGTTACTGGCTTACAAATACTGAGGGGTCTGCACCTTGTGTTTTAAGAGGAATTAACTTTCTTATTTATGCATTATAAGCATTTGAACACAACTTGGTAACGCACTGAATGTGGTGCTGTGCCATCGATAGCTTATTTCCCATCACCACTGAACTACATTGGCACTTTAATATTATATTCCATCAGAGGTACCTTTAGCTCCCTCAGTTCCAGAAACCCCTCCCTGGAGACACATACATGTGCGCACGTGCTGCAGTAAATTTTTGATTTATTATTGTCACATGTATTAATAAACAGTGGAAAGTATTGTGCACTATACAGACAAAGCATACTGTTCATAAAGAAGCAAAGGAGAGTGCAGAATGTAGTGTTACAGTCATAGAGAATTTAAGAGTTAAAATAAAGTTTTAGAAGCATAGAACAAGAGTAAAAGATAGAATTAGGTGTGCTGGGCACAGTTGGCAAGAGGTCGCTGCACTCTGGCACCATCTTGGATCTATCCTTGACCTTTCTCTACATTTCCCTTTTTAATACAAAAAAATTTTGACTATGCCCCCATCTAGTTGTGATGAAGATGAGTATTTTGGTTAATTTTAAAGATACTTATAAAAAGGTGAAGACTGACTTAAAGCCAGATTGAAATATTCATGAATTCCCCTGAATAGAAACTGTTCCGTTAATATGGAATTCTGACCTTGTGGTTTTATTTTGTTTGAATGATGAGTGCAGAATAGCTTTTATTTCCAGTTTATTTCCACCCCCCCTTTCTAGTTCTAAACATACTAGGTTTCCTGAGACGCACTTCCCAAGTGTAGACTTAAGTCAATAAATGTTGGGAAGCTTTTTGATAGTTGTCCAAACTCAATTATATTCTCTTCTCCTCCAGCATATGCAGAGAGGCGTCCAGCAGGGGAAGATGGATCAGCGCACAGTAGCAAGGAACAGGAAAGCTAACTTTCTTCTTGTAGCCAGAGATGCTAATTGTAGTTTCTGTCCCTATGGAGATCCGCAGAGATTTCAGCTTGTGCCTGTAGGGGAAGCTTGTGCTGCTTTATTTCAGTAATCTGGTTGATGATTTGAGATGATATATTTACCCCTTTTGTTCACTGCATTGCAAACTCTACAGGAGAATTTGTGTTTGGGAATTTGGGAAGAGGTAACATTTTGGATCAATGAATGTGGCACAAATATCGACCACACTGAAACCTGAATTACTCATGTCCATGATTTTAAATCAAATCAGTCCTTGAAACTATATTGAATGATTCTTGTTGGGCCTGCATTTAAGGCAGTTGTGGTGAATATCCCCAGTATTTTATTTTGAGCAGCGATGTTAATCTGAAGGGTTAAGACCTGGTTCTCTACTGAGATATTCTGAATTGCACAAATGCAATTTAATACATTACTGCCACGTGATCACCTCATTTGGCAGAGTGTAGGTAATGCGATCACATTGAACATCCAGTTCACTAATGTCTGTTCCATATTGTATATTAGAGTACTGTCACAAAAACCTCTGACAATGATCAAGAGTTTGGGAATTCCAAAAACACCAATGCAAGACAAAAGAAGAGGATTGCACACGTGGCAAAATTTAAGGTAAAAATTCAGTGCAGTTATGCTACTTTCAATATTTTTGCAAAACACAAACTAGTAGAATCATAGAATCCTTACAGTGCAGAAGGAGACCATTCAGCCCATCAAGTCTGCACTGACACTAAGACCATTTCACTAAGATCTGGGCCCCCCAGAACATTAGCTGAGTTTTTGGATTAATAGTTTAGCAATAATATCACTTGGCTATCACTTCCCTAATAAGGTAAATCGTACTAGAATTCATTCTTGAAGACAATTAATCTGAAATAAAAATGTTAAACATAACCTTTTTGTAAAGCCATGCTTTTTAGCTGAATGAGTTTGGGTATTAGAAAATGATTGATTCAATCTAAGTTTATTGAAATATTTCCCAGTATTAAACTCTGCCTTCACTTTATTCACGGTAAACTAGCAGAACAGACTTGCCATTATTAGCACCTGCCTGACTTTTCATTCTGTTAATTTTATATTTGATGATGTGGATATGCCGGCGTTGGACTGGGGTAAACACAGTAAAAAGTCTGACAACACCAGGTTTTAGTCCAACCGATTTATTTGATAGTAAATTCACTAGCTTTCAGGTTAGCCCCTTCGTCAGGTGAATGGAGTGTTCTGGCCTCAGACAGAACATATAAAGCACAGACAGTTTACAGATTACTGATTAGAATGCGAATCTCGCATTCTAATCAGTAATCTGTAAACTGTCTGTGCTGTTATATGTTCTGTCTGAGGCCAGAAGTCTCCATTCACCTGACGAAGGGACTAACCTGAAAGCTAGTGAATTTACTATCAAATAAATTGGTTGGACTGAAACCTGGTGTTGTCAGACTTTTTACTGTGTTTACCCAATTTTATATTTCTCAACACATGCTGGAAGACTGTAGCACAACCAGCCCACAGCTTCAGGGATATGGATTCAATTCTGGGTGACTGTCTCTGTGGAGGCTACACATTCTCCCAGTGTGAGCGTGGGTTCCCTTTGGGTTCTCCAGTTTCTTCCCACAGTCCTGGATTGGCCATTCTAAATTATCCCTTGGTGTTCCAGAATGTATAAGTTGCATGTGTTAGCCATGGTAAATGTGTGGGGTTACAGGAATAAGGGCCTGAGTAAGACATTCTGTCAGTGTTGGTGTAAACCTGATGGACCAGATGAGCTCTTCTGCTCTGTAGAGATTCCATGATTCTAATCTATTGACATTGGTAATGACTGCAATGCAATTGCTTGAGCAGAGTGTAGAAAGCCACTTGTTACTACAACTTAGTTGGATCTGGTGAATCATTGTACATGTGCAGATACGTACATGTGAATTGTATGCTCAAGGCCAGGGCTCTTGTCGAGAAATAGAACTGTTTCCACTTTGGGCCCTCAGTGTCAGTGTTGCAAAGTCAGATGTGGCATTTACTGACTTTACTTCTTCCCACATTGGACAGTTTATTATAACCAGCTAATTGTTCAGATTTTTGAAGAATCTTTAGTATATTTGTGTCCCCTTTAAATAGTCTGGAACAAACTGGAGGCTTTGTCATACTTGGTTGATTTGATGATCTTGGGTCATCATTAAAATAGCAACCTTTACTCCGAGCCCATAATGAAGACATTACACTGGGCACTAATGATATGAACAGGATTACTGACAGTGTTGAAATACCATGCCAAGGAAGGGAACATTTGGAATGATTGTAATTTGCGAATGAGGAATTTTCTCATTATTACTTCAGTAGATGGTTTGGTATAGAGCTCAGTGAACTAGAACTGCTTATTGTAAGCATTGGGCCAGGGAGATTAAAATAGTCCTTCCTCATTCCACATTTCTTCTGGCTCACCTCACCCCAGTGAACATTTTGCTACAAGTGAGTTGCACTGGGTGAGTTTGAAAGCTATTTTATTTAACCTGTTGAGTAGATTTTTCAATTACTGATTTTTAACACTATCCCTAGATGGACAACTGTGAAGCAAAATTAAGACTTAACATGAGCAAGTTCCACTCTGGGGCCAAACCCTTTGTTTCAATTGATGAATAATCTTGTTAAGTTTGTGATTGTAATTATAGTGATGTTGCGTCCGATAACTGGAAGTATTCTTTTGGTTTGTTTCAAAAGGGAAGGTCCAGTTGTAACAGGATAATCATTCCTCATACCTTAACACCATCAAAGCAACCATCTCACAGTCGGATTAAACTGGTCCAACAACAGGCTGTGCAGTTAATAGCAAATGTGAAAAGTGCCCAGGCTTATAAAGCTACAGTCTCTAATTGTCCTCGGCACAAGAGACTGACTGTACAAGGATCAAAGCCACAACCAGTCAGTGGTGCCAAAGCAGGTAATGCTCTGGGATCTGACTTCTGGATTCAGCAAGAAGGTCAGATTGCTCTTTTTAAATTGTATTTGTTGGATAATTGATATTGAATATTTGTAATAAAAACAGGAAATGCCCAGCAGGGCTGGCAGCATTGGTGGAGGGAGGAAGAATTAATTTTCAGGCCATGACCTTGCATTGCCCTATAATTAGTGACTAATTTATTATCACAAAGTTCTACTTGCTGTCCTTGGCATGTACTCAACCAAGAAAAACGCTGGAGTTAGTGAAAGGTTCTGCTGGAAGGTCGTTGACCTGAGCCATTAACTTTTTTTTTTCTTCTCCACAGATGTTGCCTGACCTGAGTATTTTCAGCATTTTGTGTTATTTTTGGATTTCTAATCTATAGAATCACAGAATCCCTACAGTGCAGAAGGAGGCCTTAGGCCCATCGAGCCCCTGTATCGGCAACAAACCCACCCAGGTCCTATCCCGGTAACCCCACACATTTAACCCAGCTCGCCCCCTGAAACTAAGGGGCAATTTTGCATTGGCCAATCCATCTAACCCACGTATCTTTGAAATACTGGAGGAAACCCATGAAGACTCCACACAGACAGTGACCTGAGACTGGAATTGCTGTATTTTAGTTCTATGTTATTCACTGACTCTGCGGTTAATTTTCAATGGCAGGAAATTCTAATTTTTTTGTGATATGTTTTGGCAGGTATTCCTGTTTATTTGAGTGAAGTCTCTTTTTTTATTTGTTCATGGGACCTGGGCATTGCTGGCTGGCCAGCATTTATAGACTCATTAATGATGCAATATAGCTACAATATCTTCACTCTCCAATTGAGGCCAGAGTGGTTTTTAAATGAATTTTATTCACATTGACATGTAAACACCAATACTGTTCTCCTGACATTCAAACAGTACAATGTGGTTCCCAGGCCTTGGGTGATCAGCTCGCTGGCCTTCCTGTGTTGTCTTTTGATTCTAGTTGTCAGAGTGTTTCAGCTTCCAAAGGAACAACACAGCTTGGTTCCAGATCTGGAGTAATCAACTATAACTCCACGGCTGCTTGGCTCTTAACCACACCTTTAAGAGGGGAAAATAGTCCATTCCACAACTGTTTGGCCAACATCTGGGCATGTCCTGAGATCTTTGACACACTTTGAATCTTTATCTCTGTTCTGCAAGCGTTGTTTGATTTTTGACTGCCTCCTAAGGGTAGTTCACCTCGGTGTCTGATTCCCATCTTCAGCTCGTTTTGTTCTTGTGGCAAACGAGCTTTTTTTAAAAAAATCCCCACATTTGCTCTCCTGCTCAAAATGTTAAAGTAATACATAGCTTGGCCAATTTGAAGCAATGTCAATACCTTTGCAATATGGCCCATTCAGACGAAGTGGAATCATTTTAATTTGAGGTGATATTGAGTTGGATGCCAGTTACATTGCCATCTGGAGAATTTGGTAGGGTCGCTACAGGGTGACTAATTAGATATTACCTAAAGTTATAATTGCTCTCCTTGTATTATTTTCTTGGCTCAGTTTAAAGAGAGAATCAAAGCTTCAAAGAATTCTCAACGAAAATAGAATGCGTGGTGAACTGTGGTTGGATTATCCTTGCATCCCAACACAAAACAGCTTTATGTTCCTCCATTTCCATCCTTCCCCACAAAGGGTGAACTTTTCTTCTAGAGTTGAAATAATTATATAGCTTGCAGTTTTGACTCCCCATTTCCCTACCTCCCATTTTCTGAATCTTTCAGAATGTGTGCTTCAGGGATGTTGTAGAACATGTCTCAGATGACCATTCTTCATCAATGGCCCTCTTCAGGATGGGTCGGTCATCTAGTTGACTGTAGTGGAGAAAATACACAAATTTCTGGAGTTATGGCACGGTGATTAGTCAGTTGGAGCTACTTTCCTGTTGTTTTTCCCAGCTCCACAAAGTTTACCACAGAAGGTAGTGGTTGAAATGAGCTAGTGTATCTCATACACACCTGTGGCATTTCCTGTGTGACGCTGTGTTAATGGGGAGAGGAGGGTGGTGAAGCATCACGTTTATTTGCGACAACGGCTGGATTTTTATTACTCACCATTAACTATGGATTTGCCCCTAGCTTCTGGGAGTCCTTTCAAGAAAAGTCCCAATGTGCCATCCAAAGAAAGGACTGTCTCGAGCAGTACATCGAAAACAACACACAGCATTTCACCACTGGGATTGGCCAGCCGTGTTTCTGCTCCACAGGTATGTGCGTGATTACAGGCACTTTTTTTAATTTGGAGAAATATTCAAATGTTTGTCCCTTTCTGTGTGCAACAATGATGTGGAGTTAACCTCTTTAACCTGTGCTTAACCCTCTCTCCACTCATATTGTCTGCACCTGTAAACACTTGATTCCCTGTTAAGATGCACATTCCAACCGTTATTTGCAATTGTGCCTCTGTCTATATACGCCCTGTTTGTGAACCCACCTCTCCACTCTCCTGATGAAGGGGCAGCGCTCTGGAAGCTCTTGCTACCAAATAAACCTGTTGGACTTTAACCTGGTGTTGTGAGACTACTTATTTTACAAAACAACAATTAAATGTTCTCCTTTTTGCAGAAAACTAATTCAAAGCGAGGATCGAAAGTGTCTAACAACGTGCGGAAGCAATATCTCAGCTTCTTCATCGAAGAGTTTTTGAGGACTTGTTCATCTCGGCAAGAAGCAATCAAAAAGGTTAGTGCGGAGATTTGAATCATAAAGACAGGTAGGTTCCTTGGAATTAGCACAAGAGGCTCCCTCAGTGTGAATTCGAGTTGAACAAATGTTCCCGGTTTAATGCCAGCTCTCCGGGAAGTGGCCATTCCCCTCATACAAGCTACAATAGTAAAGTCCATCTCATTCATGGACCACTGAGGTCAACACCTAACTTCCATCAGGTGTCAGCCCTGTCTCTGAATAGCTTAGCCTTGCCTTCCTCAACCCATACACTAAGGCTGTGTGATCTTATTGTCATGCTTGGCAACTTATCGAGAGGCAATGGAATTGAGGTATTGAGACTGAACTAGCAATCCAGAGACTCAGGGTTATGCTCTGGGTACCTGGGTTTGAATCCCGATGTGGCTTCAATAAAAATCTAGAATTAAAATTTCAATGATGAGTGCTGGCTAAGGGCAAAAAATCCAGTATGCAGCCACAATGTGCAACAAAAAAATGGAGGAGTGACCCACACCAACATGCTGGAGGGGCAGGGGTGGAAAAAGTCAGCAACATTGGGAATCCTGAAATCGGAGCACCCTGATCTTCAATAAAATATCAATGCTGGCCAACTGGGGAGCAGCAACCTGGGGACAACCTCAACCCCAATAGCGAAGCTACCAGTTGAGGTGCTGTGCAAACAGGGGAATTGTTTTGAAAAATAGTAGAGTTTTTCTTGCTCTGTTTTTAGGCTTTGTCTGAAGAAAAGGTTATTTTTGAACGTAGCACAGGCAAGTTCATGTATCTGAATGTAGCTGTACAGGCACTGAAAATCCTACGGAATGGAACAGAGGGACCAACAGCTTCAGACGGTATGCCTTCATAACAAACTTTAAAAAAATTCAGCATTGCATGTATAAATTTTCAGATAAACTGAAAAATAAAAATGTTCATTAGTTATCTATGTGAGTCAGTTTTCTATTGAAATGTTGGTCAGCATTTCCTAGACCAGCCCATCAAGAAACCAACAAGGGAACTGGCTTTCCTAGATTTGTTATTGTGTAATGAGAAGGGTTTAATTAATAATCTTGTTGTGCGAGTCCTTTTGGGAAGAGTGACCATAACATGAAAAAATTCTCCAATTGGATAAAAAGAGACCTAGTGCATTAGGGTCCTAAATCTAAACAATAGAAACTACAAAGGTATGAGGGGTGAGTTTGCTATGATAGATTGGGGAACTTCACTAAATGACATTTTTTTGGTGATTTGATGACCACAGAATGTGTTTTACTGCAATCAGTTCCATTTTCCTGGTAAGAGACATTCCATTGAGTTTAAGGTATCTGTTATTTTCATCCGTTGTGTTTACTCGGTGAGCGTAAAGCAGCAGCTGGCAACTTGCAGAGCTGCAACTAACTGCATTCGTTTTGTTTCGAGGTCATTCCTCTGCCAAAAGGAGAAAGTCTTCCTCAGGAACAACCCTGGAAGGTGAGTTCATTACAATTTCGTAATGCAATTCTTTCTCTTGGAGTGAAATGTTAAATTGATGTGTTTTTGCTTCTTTATCACTTTTAAACGCTTTTATTCTTTCTCTGTCTGATTCATGTCCTGATATCTGACAAAAGGATGTAACAGTTACTGCACTTCTCTGGAAATTCTCAGATCTTCCAGCATATGAAGGGGAAGAAATCCAGTCAATGTTTCAAATTGACAATTTCTGTTTGTTTTGTTATTGGGCATTTTTTTTTGCACTGGTCAGAAGTATATTGTTAGTTATGCACTGAAGAGTGAAGGAATAGTCCTAGCTGCAGGATAATGACATGCTTCTGATGTTCCTGTGCTTACCAAATAGAACATTGTCTCACAACACCAGAACTGAGACCTTTGGAAAAGATTAAACAGGCTGGGACTTATTTCTCTGGAGGTTGAAGGTCGACCTGTTAGTGTGCAAGGGTTTGATGGGGGAACATGTAGAGAAGATATTTCCACTTGTGGGGGAGACTAGAACTAGAGGATTTAAAAACCAGAACAGTCACTGATAGTTCAGTAGAGAATTCAGGAGAACCTTTTTTCATCTGGAATGGTGAGAATGTGGAACTTGCCACCAGGGGGAGTGTCAAGTTGTGTAAGACAGATATATTTAAGGGGAAGTTTGATAAACATATGATGAAGAAATGAATAGCAGGATATGCTGATAGGGTAAAATGAAGAGGTGAAGGCTCAATTGACCATAAGATATAGGGGCAGAATTAGGCCACTCAGCTCGTCAAATCTGCTCTGCCATTCAATCTTGTCTGATATTTTTCTCATCCCTATTCTCCTGCCTTTTCCCCATAACCGCTGATCCCCTTATTAATCAAGAACCTATCTATCTTAAAGACACTCAATGACCCGGCCTCCACAGCCTTCTGTGGCAAAAAGAGTTCCACAGATTCACAATCTTCTGGCTGAAAAAATTCCTCCTCATCTCTGTTTTAAAGGATCGTCCCTTTTAGCCTGAGGTTGTGCTCTCTGGTTCTAGATTTTCCTACTAGTGGAAACGTCCTCTCCATGTCCACTCTATCCAGAGTTCACCGTATCCTGTAAGTTTCAATAAGATCCCCCCCCTCCACCCCGCCCCCCCCCCATCCTTCCAAACTCCAACACATACAGACCCAGAGTCCTCAACCATTCCTTGTACAACAAGCTCTTCATTCCAGGGATCATTCTTGTGAATCTCCTCTGGAGCCCTTCCAAAGTCCGCATATCCTTCCTTTGGAGCAGAAACACACAAAGAAACTCAGCAGTATGTTGTAACTGGTAAAGGTGCCAACTTTCCGCAGTTTTCTTGTTATATATTAGCAGATCATTCAATCAGGAATCAATAATCTTTCCTGAGACCAAGAAAGATTTCAGTTTGTGATGCACAATATCACCTGTAATGTTAAGCAAGTTTATTGGAGAGTTACAGGAGCTGTAGCCTGTGGTGTCTCAAAGCCAACTGTCAAAGTCTTCAATGTTAGAGTAGCCCCCAGAGATGGCTGTTGTCAGGTAGTTGTTTCTGTTTGCACTGTTGCCTCTTTTATTTAGAGAGTGGCACAGTGGTTAGCACTGCTGTCTCACAGTGCCAGGGACATGGGTTCAATTCCCAGCTTGGGTCACTGTCTGTATGGAGTCTGTGTGTTCTCCCCGTGTCTGGGTTTCCTCCGGATGCTTCAGTTTCTTCCCACAGTCTGAAAGATGTGCTGGTTAGGTGCATTGGCCGTGCTAAATTCTCCCTCGGTGTACCTGAACAGTGTGGCGACTAGGAGATTTTCAAAGTAACTTCATTGCAGTGTTAATGTAAGCCTACTTGTGACTAAACTAAACTTTTTAAACTCTTAACTTAGATGAGTACATGGGATTTAATGGGATTGAGGGTTATAGATAGGCCTAGTAGGTAGGGATATGATCAGCGCAACTTGTGGGCCGAAGGGCCTGTTTGTGCTGTAGTTTTCTATGTTCTATGTTAACTGCCCTCTGAAATAGCAAGCCACTCAGTTCAAAGATGATCAGGTGCTGGTGGTGTCAGCTAGAGTATTTTTGCAGTAACTTGATTTGATTTATTATAGTCGCATGTATTAGTTTACAACGAAAAGTATTGTTTTTAAGCACTTTTACAGACAAAGCATACTGTTCATGGAGAAGGAAAGGAGAGAGTGCAGAATGCAGTGTTACAGTCATGACAGGGGTATAGATCAACTCACTGTAAGATCAGTCCATTCAAAAATCTGATGGCAGCAGGGAAGACTTGTCGGTTAGTAAGTGAGTACATTAGTACTCAGGCTTTTTTGCATCATTTTCCTGATGGAAGAAGGTGGAAGAGAGAATGTCCGGAGTGCGTGGGATCCTTAATTATGCCGGCTGCTTCACTTGAGGCAGCGGGAAATGTAGACAGAGCCCATGGATGGGAGGCTGGTTTGCGTGATGGATTGGGCTACATTCACGACCTTTTGTAGTTTCTTGTGGTCTTGGGCAGAGCAGGAGCCCATACCAAGCTGTGATAGAACCAGAAAGAATGCTTTCTATGGAGCATCTGTAAAAGTTAAGAGTCGTAGCTGATGTGCTAAATTTCCTTAGTTTTCTGAGAAAGTAGAGGTGTTGGTGAGCTTTCTTAACTATAGTGTTGGCATGGGGGGGACCAGGACAGGTTGGTGATCTGGAAGCCTAAAGATGTGAAGCTCTTGGCCATTTTTACTTTGTCCCCGTTGATGTATGCAGGGGCATGTTTTCCTCTACGCTTCCTGAAATCGATGACAATTTCCTTCATTTTGTTGGCATTGAGGGAGAGATTGTTGTCTTCATTGCAATGTTAATGTATGTCTATTTGTGATATTCAAGAAACTTAAAGTTTTTCTGTAAAACTATAGTCATAGCATCCCTACAAGGCAGAAAGAGGCCATTCAGTCCCTCGAGCCTGCATCGTTAACAATCCTATCCCAGTCACACCACTAATCATCCTGACACTAAGGGACAATTAAGCATGGCCAATCAACCTAATGTGCACATCTTTGGAGTGTGGGAGGAAACTGGAGCACTCGGAGGAAACCCACGCAGACATGAGAACAACACGCAAACTCACAGGCAGTCACCTAAGACTGGAATTGAACCTGGGTCCCTGGTGCTGAGGCAGCAGTGCTAACCACTGTGCCACCCCACGATTTAATGATTTGATCTAATTTGTGAACTGGATTAACATAACAGGAAATTTTGAATTCTGGATGCATTTGCATGGCAGATGTTGACAGCCCTAGATGTACGTACAGGCATTCCTGGGGTGCACAGAGTGTTTTATGAGATGGGTGGTGGTGACATCTGCAGCACAGAATGGACTGGCCATCTCACCCATGAGGGGGGGAGGAGTGTGTGAAGGAACTCAGTGCACTTGGATACTTATTTTAAAAAAAACTAATACTCCACAGTCAACACTTCCATATCTGATCATAGAATTTTGGGTGGGGAGGTCCTTCAATCGAACAAGTTTAAGAATCATCAGGCTATAGAGTAATTACTCTCTCCAGCTGTTCAGTCTCTAACCTGGGAGTAGTTCATTATTGGACAGGTTTCCACGCTCCAGACTGATCATAATTGGTTAATATTTTGCACTTGCATCAGTGCCTTGTTTTCCAGTTTGACAGCAGGTGAAAAAACGCTCCCCTCTATTTGCACTGGACTTCTGACTGACAGGAGTATAATACTTAAAACTTCACAGGTGCTGCACTTTACAGAGTGCTGAAGGGCTATGTCTTAACTGAGGAACAGTTGAAGGAGAATGGATATCCTCGTCGTAACCCTGACAAGCCTGGAGCTGCTATAATCTCCAATGGTGCAACAAAGAAATACATTGCTGACTGTGAGTGCAAACTCCTCTCAATTTATCATGCTTAACTACAGGTGTTTTATTAAAGAAAAAGCTACACAATGCCATACTTCCTGTAAGTGTTAATCGTGCCAGTATGCATCCTTATGGAAACATAGAAATTAGGAGCAGAAGGAGGCCATTTGGCCCTTTGAACCTGCTCTCTCCATTTTGTCATGGTTGATCATCTATCCAGTACCACATTCCTGCGCTGTCCCTATAAACCCTTGATGTCTTCAGAGGCTAGTAATCCATCCATTTCCTCCTTAAATATATTTGTGACTTGCCTCCGCAGTTCTCTGTGATAGAGAATTCCACAGGTTCATCATCCTGTAAGTGAAGAAATTTAGAACCATAGAAAATTTACAGCTCAAACAGGCCTTTTGGCCCTTCTTGTCTGTGCTGAACCTTTTTTTTTGCCTAGTCCCTCTGACCTGCACTTGGACCATATCCCCCCACACCCCTCTCATCCACGAACCTGTCCAAGTTTTTCTTAAATGTTAAAAGTGACCCCGCATTTACCACTTTATCCGGCAGCTCATTCCACACTCCCACCACTCTCTGCGTGAAGAATCCCCCCCCTAATATTCCCCTTAAACTTTTCTCCTTTCACCCTTAACCCGTGCCCTCTGGGGTTTTTTTCTCCCCTAGCCTCAGTGGAAAAAGCCTGCTTGCATTCACTCTATCTATACCCACCAAAATCTTAAACACCTCATTTTTTCTCCTCCATAAATTTGTCCTCATCTCGGTTCTAAATGGCCCAACCTGTATCCGGAGACACTGACTCCTTGTTTTGGACATCCCAGCTGGATGAAACAACATTCCTGCGTCAATCTGTCCAACCCTGTCAGAGTTCTTTATGCTTCAATGAGATCCCCCTCTTGTTCTCCTTGTCTGCAATGAAGGCAGAACAAGTGAACCCAATCTCACCTTGCATGAGTCATAATATATGCGTAATAAATAGTAGCTGTGCTTGAGTGGAAATAGCTTATTCAAACTCTGCAATAATTATTCATGAGTCAGATCTATCCAGTTTCTGCTCTTATCTCAATTGCTGTTGACCCCCTCATCCGTACTTGACATTGTTGCCTAGGTAAATAAAGCTGAGTTACAGTGAACTATTTCCTAGTGTTCTTTTCTGTCCTGGTGCCCCTCCAGATTGGATTATTCTTGCACTGTCCAGATCAGTTTCTGATTCTGCTGTAAACCTCAGCTTGTCCAAAGCTCTGCTGCCTTAACCCTAACTTGCCCCAAGCCCTGCATGCCCAGTGCTACCCAACATTGACTCCAGATTCTCCAATGTAAATCCCTCCATGTTCTCCTCTATCTGTGTAATCCTCAATCCAATCCTATACCTCCAAGATATCTCCCTTTGCTCAATTTTGAACCTCTTGAACATTACTTGTTCTTGCTGCACCGTAGATGATTGTTCAGCTGTCTAACTGCCTCTCTCCAGTCTCCCCTTCCTAACCCCACCTCCTTCTCTATCTCTGTTCCACTTCAAATCCAGCTCATTTAAGCCTGGGTGCCCCACCTCCTCCATCTCAGCACTAACTTTGGTCTGATAACTGAAGAACCTCAGAAAATTCTTTATATTTAGATAGCACCATTAACAGAATGCTGTGCAATTTTCATTTTCTGATCATTTCCGGTCTGCTATTTAGTATTTAATTGCACTAAATTAATTATATCTGTGCTTGGCTTGCTGTCTGTCTAATAACCATGTACCTAAACCCATTGTCCACTAGATGGTGGTATTGGCACATACACTAAACCATTAATCATTGCACATGTTTTGGTCATAAAATCCTTACAGTGCAGAGAGAGGCCATTTGGCCCATTGAGCCTGCACCAACCATCTTCCCACCCAGGCCCTATGCCCATAATCCCACACACTTACCCCACTAATCCCCCTGACATTAAGGGGCAATTTTATCATGGCCAATATACCTGACTCGCACATCTTTGGACCGCGGGAGGAAACCCACACAGACACGGGGAGAACATGCAAACTCCACACAGACAGTGACCCAAATCAAACCCGGATCCCTGGCACTGAGGCAGCAGTGCTAACTACTGTACCACCGTGCTGCCATGGTCAGTTCCTATTGAAATGCATTTCATTGAGTCGGACTCCTGTCAATTCTGTTCTTATCTGGATGTGAGTGCAAAATGTTTTCCATCCAATTTCGAAGCACAAGATAATGCAAGTCTTTTCCTAATGTCATCCAAGCAATATTCAGAATAGAGAATCTGCTTCAAACTTTGCTACCTGAGATTTTACACACCGACGCGAGGAATTTCAAAACTTGTGTTAAATGAGATGATTGTTTCTACAATTGAAGTGTTGGTGCAGACCCCATGAGCTGAGTAGCCTCTTTCTGCACTGTAGGGATTGAGTTTAAATGTCATCCTGTTATAAACCTTGATGTTCTCCCAGATAAACTAATCACTGTGATACCTTTCCATTAATTGTACTGATTTGTGGTCCACCTTTTTTGAAAACATTATACTTCAAGACACAAGGACACAGACTAGCACACTTTCCTAAATTAGTTTTAATTTGCTGAGAAATTGGCTGTATCCCAATGAAACTAGTGAATGGTGCTCTGTAATTACAGTCACTGAAAATGAAATGTCTAATCACAGGATTGAGACTGAATTTAAAATTGTTTGAGCTTATTTCTGGGTTAGTCATCAAGCTGCTACTCGAGGTGAAACATTTCTAATGCCTTTTTTTTTTAAAAATCCATCCTAAAATGCTGCCTGATTTTGCACTGGTTCAGGGCAGGTTTTGTGATCTGAAAATTGCATTGAAGAAATTGAGTTTTTTTTTAAAATCACTCTTCCTAACTGCGTACAGTTTGAATTAAGAAAGCTGACAGCATTTGAAACTGGAACTCTGGGCCTCTTTAATATATCCCACATTTCCAAGGATACCTACTCGTGCCTGATGTGTGAAGAGATGGTAAACGTTGATGTCTCTGCAAGAAACCATTTTGGTTCTAGTGACTTTCTTAATAAACCTGCGACAGTAATATTGAGAATCCTTCAGTAAGAGTTGGTCAGATCTTGATAGTATGATCTAATTTCCTTCCGATCTTATTGTCGCTTAAGTTTTTGAAAATTTTAGTTACCCCTCCCCCCGCCCCCCCCTTAAACATCTGCAGTAATAAGCAACAGAATTTTGGCTGATGTAATTAAAGACAATTTATATCTTTGTCAGCAAAGTGATGGCAAGAATCACATGCCCTGCACTGTCTGGGACAGACGGAATGTCCAGGGTATTTGGTGAAGTTTAACCTACACTCCAACATCGTTTCATTTTGGCATTAGTGTGAACATAAGGCGTTTCACTCCAGATGTGATTCTATTGACTGACAAAGGAAGCTTTATTAAAACATGTTTTATTTAACAACACAGTTAAAATATAACAACATCAGCATGTTTTTTACTAATTGCAAAAACTTATTACGAGATATAATTATCTATCCAATGTAAACAACCCCACAGACTGACACCCTTCAGAATCAACACACAAACAGATGCTCACATGGGTGCTGTTTCCAGCCTTTTTAACTTCTCTGGACAGATACAGAAATACACCTGTCTCCTGACTCTATACAGCAGCTTCCAGGGAAAGTGACTTACTTCCTAGCAGGTGCCAGTCTCCAAACCGAGAGGGAGAAAAAGGCACAGAAAACTGTCTAAAAATCCTAAGCAACAACTCTCTTGATTTCTCCGTGGAAACCCAGTCACAAGATTTATCCTGTCAGTCATAGAATTCATATTGTGCAGGAGACGGCCATTCAGCCCATCAAGCCTGCACCAACAACAATCTCAGCCAATCCCTATCCCTGTAACACACTTGCTCTGGTAATCCACCTGCTACTAAGGGGCAATTTAGCATAGCCAATCAACCTACCCCCCACATCTTTGGACTGTGGGAGGAAACCGGAATACCTGGAGGAAACCCATGCAGACATGGGGAAAACATGCAAAATCCACATGGTCACCTGAAGCTGGAATCAAACCCAGGCCCCTGGTGCTGTGAGGAAGCCGTGTTAACCGCTGTGCTGCCCAATTAAACCCTACTCTGAGAAATCTCAGCCGAAAACGCTAAAATAACCAAACTGCATTAACCCAGATTAAAAGAAACATTCCAGGAATTGGGAAGAATTTTGCTTCTGCAGTATCAGTAGAGGCTGCTGAGTACAGACACGGTGGCACCTGTTAATGGAAATGATTGCTGAAACATGGAAAATACATTTCTCCTGGGTACAGTATTGCCACAACACTGTAGGATCAGCAGTTTTGATTAATGGTGTTTATGTTGGTATTATAGAATCCCTACAGTGCAGAAGGAGGCCATTCAGTCCATCGAGACTGCACCAATCACAATCCTACTCAGGCCCCATCCCCATGAATTTACCCTTGGTAATCCCCCTGACACTACGGGGGAATTTAGCACAGCTAACCCATCTATCTTTGGGCTGTGAGAGGAAACCAGAGCACTCGGGGAAACCCATGCAGATACGGGGAGAATGTGCAAAGTCCACACAGTTTTTATAAATATATAAAAAGGAAGAGGCTGGCTAGGGTGAACGTTGGTCCCTTAGAGGATGAGAGGGGGACCTAGTGGTAGGGATGGGGAAATGGCTGAGGTCTTGAATAACTTTTTTGTTTTGGTCTTCACGGAGGAGGACGTGAATAATTTGCCGGATGTTAGAGATGGAAAGGTGGTAGGACTGGAGGGTCTCGATGACATTATTGTTACTAGAGAGGCGGTGCTCGACAGACTGGAGGGACTGATTGTGGACAAATGTTAAAATGATTAAATGTTAAAAATGTTAAATGATTGTGGACAAATGATTGTGTAAAATGTTAGAATCCGTCATCAAGGAGGAAATAGCAAGGCATCTTGAGGGGATCTGCTTGATAGAGCAGACGCAGCACGGTTTCGTTAAAGGGAAGTCGTGTCTGACAAATTTACTGGAGTTCTATGAGGATGTGTCTAGGGCGGTGGATAGAGGAGAGCCGGTGGATGTGGTCTTTCTTGATTTTCAGAAGGCGTTTGACAAGGTACCTCACAAGAGGTTATTGCAGAAGGTCAGGGGGCATGGAGTTGGGGGTAGGGTGTTAGCATGGATAGAGGATTGGTTGTCAAATAGGAGGCAGAGAGTGGGAGTCAATGGGTGCTATTCGGATTGGCGGATGGTGACTAGTGGAGTGCCCCAGGGGTCGGTGCTGGGGCCTCAGCTATTTACCATTTATATAGATGATCTGGAGGAGGGAACCGAGTGTAGGGTGTCGAAATTTGCTGATGACACCAAAATTGGTGGAAAGGCAAATTGTGCGGAGGGTGGGGAGAGTCTACAGAAGGATCTAGATAGGCTGGGCGAATGGGCCAGGAAATGGCAAATGGAATTTAATGTTGGCAAGTGCGAGGTGGTCCACTTTGGTAGGAATAATGGTAGGAAGGACTATTACTTACGTGGAGAAAAACTGCAGCAGGCGACGGTGCAGAGGGACCTCGGGGTCCTTGTGCATGAGTCGCAAAAACCCAGCTTGCAGGTGCAGCAGGTGGTCAGGAAGGCGAATGGGATGCTGGCCTTCATCGCGAGGGGGATTGAATATAAAAGTAGGGAGGTCTTGCTGCGGCTGTATAGGGCATTGGTGAGGCCGCAGCTGGAGTACTGTGTGCAGTTTTGGGCGCCGTACTTACGCAAGGATATTTTGGCCTTGGAGGGAGTGCAGAGGAGGTTTACTAGGCTGATACCGGAGTTGAGGGGTTGAGCTATGAGGAGAGGCTGAATAAACTAGGCTTGTACTCGTTAGAGTTTAGAAGAATGAGGGGAGATCTCATTGAGACGTATAAGATGATGAATGGGATGGATAGGATAGAGGTGGAGAGACTCTTCCTGCTCAAAGGATAGTAGGACTAGGGGGCACAGCCTCAAGATAAAGGGGGAGCGGTTTAGAACGGAGTTGAGGAGGAACTTCTTCACTCAAAGGGTGGTGAATCTCTGGAATTCTCTGCCCGTTGAAGTGGTGGAGGCTACCTCGCTAAATATTTTTAAGACGCGGGTTGATGGGTTTTTGACAAGCGAGGGGATTAAGGGTTATGAGGAGAGGGCGGGAATGTGGAACTGAGCCACGACAGATCAGCCATGATCTTACTGAATGGCGGGGCAGGCTCGAAGGGCTAGATGGCCTACTCCTGCTCCTATTTATGTTCTTATGAAGCTGTAATTGTACTTGGAGGGGTGGGGGTCCTGGAGCTGAGAGGCAACAGTGCTAACCATGTGCTGCCCCTGAGGGTTAGAAAGAAGGATTGGGATGACACCTCGACAGTTGCACGATTATGGAGTGATGTACAGGAATTTGAGGGTGGATGGATTACGAAGAGTTTTGAGATGGAGTGGGGATACATTTGTCTTCTACCTGCTGGCTAAGGCTATATCACACACTAAATCTGTATCTTCAGAACACAGACAACAGATGAGAAGTATTTTTGTTTTCAGTCTAACAGCATAATCGTTGAAAGCTGGAAATGATTCTGAAGCATTAAGATAACTGGTTCAGTCATTGAACTTTTTCAATAAAAATACCCTGACTATAAACTTGCCATGCAATCATTCTGGATTCTTTTTATTATTTAAACCCCTTTTCATTAGGTTGGCAGTTAATCTCCATTCTGTACTTGATGATTAATAAAGGATGATCTGTTTAAATATTGTATAAACAAAGGATCAACTTTATATGACAGAATATCAGAATAATTCCAACATCAAAGAGCTGGGACAATTAAATTGTTTCAAAAGGAAATAAAGTTTCAGGCTCCAGGGACAGTGGAGAAAGGGATTGACTGAATTGCTGTATAAAGAGCCAGTATGGATTTGGGCCAACTGGACATTTCTGTGCTGTTATGTCTATATATGAAATATAGAATTGCCAATGCAAATTCTAATCATCTAAAATAATACGTAATTGTGAAAGGACCTGTCACCAATCAATATCTGAAAAGAGAAAAATGATTCCAGTTACATAAGTTTTGGTTCATTAGATGTTGACCTATTTTCTGTGTCCTCATTGGGATTGCTGTGCTCTGTGCAAGAGACCACTCTGTTAACCCTCCGAAAGTCTCTTCTTATTAACATGCAATCCTTGGATGAATTTTTAAATCGAATGGAGTTTTAGGATCAACATTCCTGACTGGGAGTGGATCCAATGAGAGGTATTCCCAATTAAATCCATGTCGGGGCAGACAGGAACGCTGGCATCAGATGGGAAATTATTGTTACTCCACTGCTGCCCGCCATGTTTAATCTGCACTGCCCTTTTAGCCTGTGTTCTGTCTCAAATGGTTTCTGTTTTAATGCTTTCCATTCGCGAATGGTTAAGATTTGAGTTTGTGTGGTTTTGCAACACTATGTTTTTTTTGAGATATCTTTGGTACTGAATCATAGAACCCTACAGTGCAGAAAGAGGCCCTCCAGCCCATTAAGTCTATACAATCCCACCCAGGCCAGTCCTCCACATCCCTACAGAATTTACCTGCAAATCCCTCTAACCTACACATCTCAGGACACTAAGGGGACAATTTTAGCATGGCCAATCAACCTAACCCGCACATCTTTGGGAGAAAACTGGAGCACCCGGAGGAAACCCACACAGACACGAGGAGAATGTGCAAACTCCACACTGCTAGTAAGTATCTTATCTGTGCAAAACATTAAAGTTGTAATTTTTTTAACTCCATTTAAGCACTGATCCAGGCTTGCAATCGGTGTGGGAGATCATTCTCTGTGACGCCTGAAGGAAGTTATATCTCCAAGGAGGAATGCACCCATCACTGGGGAAGGATCATTAAACGTCAAGGTGAATGTTGTGTAAAAATCCATTAGAAACTGCACAATTAAAGTGCTATTTTACTGAGGTGTACCTGTATGGAAAATATCTCTAAATTCTCAATGCAAGATTATGATATGACAAACCTTAACATAATAAAAATATATTGGCCCAGGTTTTTCTGCTGAAACATTGAGTTTAATGGAACTTATTATTAATAATGATTGAACTATAATTAAATTGTCAGCAGCTTTGGGGGAGAGTGAGTTATGAATTGTCACCTGTTACTGGATGAAAACAATGGCACATCATCTGCCACATCCCGTTAAATCTGCCACAAAGTTGGGGCTGGTATTGAACAGTCCAAGGATTTGTTTTTTGTGATGCCGATCAACCTTTCAAATGCTGAAAAGGGATAGTTTAATCTCTGGATTTTCATTCCTGCAGCAATTGGATTTTCTTAAACTTTCAATTTAAAATATTTTCTTCTCGATCCAATCTTTATTACCCCAGATTATTTCTCTTTCTGTTCGATTTGACCAATTCATCTGCTTTCCTTCTGTTCCTTTACTCTATTCTTAAATCTCTACTTACAGTAACAGTGTTATTATGGTCCTCAATGCTCTGTTGCCCTCACTGTGCTGTTATCTGCTCGCTCCCAGCAAGTTGTTCTGGACAAATTCATTGCGTTGAATGATGAGGGTAAATAGTCTAGGGCATTGTGAAATCTGAATTTCTGTTATTTAATTTTTTACGCACTAATTTGACAAATCTCTGTCCTCTTTAACTAGCTTGTATACACAGCAACTGAGCTGTTTCTGTCACAATCTATAGTTTGTAAAATGGAATTCGCTTCTAAGTTGCGAAGTACTTTTTGGTTAATTGAGGATAACCACCCTCTTGGTATTTGTGGTTAACTTCAAAGGTTCCATCTTGGAGTTGTTGTAATGATGCTGAGTGAAGTCTCCATTCCAATGTCCAGTTGCTGCTTCTAGAATACAAAACTTGACAAAAAAAAAACTTGTGATTTTTATCAAACAAATTGTTGTTTTAATTCCAGTGTCGGGTGGCTGGGACGCACGATACAGTTGCTGTGGAGGATCCCTGAGCTCGGCTGGATGTCAGGTTGCGAAGGTATGAAAATAAACCCCAACAAATCCAAAGAGCAAGCTGGTTTAGAGCAGAATTGATGTTGTGTTTTTTTTCTCTCTCTCAAGAATGGGGTGGCACAGTAGCACAGGGGTTAGCACTGCTGCTTCACAGCGTCAGGGGCCTGGGTTCAATTCCTGGCTTGGGCCACTATCTGTGTGGAGTTTGCATGTTCTCCCCATGTCTGTGTGGGTTTCCTCTCACATTCTGAATGACGTGCTGGTTAGGGTGCATTGGTCCAAACAGGTGCCAGAGGTGCAGCTACTTGGGGAATTTCACACTAACTTCATTGCAGTGTTAATGTAAGCCTTACATGTGACTAATAAATTAACTTTAACTTCAATGATTTCCCAGATTTTGGAGGTAGCTATGGATATTTCACCAGGGAGTATACACCTTGCCTCACCATTACTATTTGCAATCTCTCCACTCCCTCTGTTTTCAGACTATTTGCTTGTTTGGCATCCAGTCTTGGATGAATTGAAATATCCTCCTCCCTATTACTTATGTGGCGAAAAACTGCAGCAGGCGACGGTGCAGAGGGACCTGGGGGTCCTTGTGCATGAGTCGCAAAAACCCAGCCTGCAGGTGTAGCAGGTGGTCAGGAAGGCGAATGGGATGCTGGCCTTCATAGCGAGGGGGATTGAATATAAAAGTAGGGAGGTCTTGCTGCGGCTGTATAGGGCATTGGTGAGGCCGCAGCTGGAGTACTGTGTGCAGTTTTGGGCACCATACTTACGCAAGGATATTTTGGCCTTGGAGGGAGTGCAGAGGAGGTTTACTAGGCTGATGCCGGAGTTGAGGGGGTTGAGCTATGAGGAGAGGCTGAATAAATTAGGCTTGTACTCGTTAGAGTTTAGAAGAATGAGGGGAGATCTCATTGAGACGTATAAGATGATGAATGGGATGGATAGGATAGAGGTGGAGAGACTCTTCCCGCTCAGAAAGGATAGTAGGACTAGGGGGCACAGCCTCAAGATAAAGGGGGGGCGGTTTAGAACGGAGTTGAGGAGGAACTTCCTCACTCAAAGGGTGGTGAATCTCTGGAATTCTCTGCCTGTTGAAGTGGTGGAGGCTGCCTCGCTAAATATTTTTAAGACGCGGGTTGATGGGTTTTTGATGAGAGAGGGGATTAAGGGTTATGGGGAGAGGGCGGGAATGTGGAACTGAGCCACGACAGATCATCCATGATCTTATTGAATGGCGGGGCAGGCTCGAAGGGCTAGATGGCCTACTCCTGCTCCTATTTCTTATGTAAGACCAAAGTCATTGTCTCCAGCCTTCATCACAAACTCCATTCCTTAGCCACTGACTCCACCCCTCCCCCCCCCCCCCTCCCCGTCTACTCGCTGTCTTAGATTATACATGCTCACAACCTTTGTTTCTTAACTGACTAAGCTTCTGGCCAACCTTGATGCCATCACTAAGACTGTCTACCTCCACCTCCCATAACGCTGTTGATCTCTGCCTCTGCCCACCTGATGCTGAAGCCCATTTGTTATTTCCATATTTGACCATTCCACTGACCAGCACCGCCACCCTTCCCAATCCTCAACTTAAGGCCACCCAAAAGAGTTTTGTACCTTGCATCTTATTATCTTTGAACCACTGGGTTGCACGGGGATAATATCATCATCTTTTGTCTGATTGACGTTGAGGATCTGGAAGTTTATTGTTGATGTTAAGTGAACAGAGCGTGGGCATGTTTTTGTAGGATAAGTTTTTGTGCTGAAGCAGCTCCATTTACTCAGACTAATCTAATCTGTGTTTCTTGGTCCAGAGCACTATATAAAATGGAATTTTATCTCTCTGAGCATTTGGTACTAATTATCATTGTCCTTTGTGTAGTTACATGTCTACATTCGAAAAGAAAACCTTGATGGTTTTGTGAAAACTTTCCTTAAACTGCTCCCACTTGACGGGAATCCTGGTGTTTACGCAGTGAGCTCTGAAATAGTAAGTGAACGTCGATGTCCCTCAAACATTATATTCCTCTTTTTATGTTGTAAATTAGCTCAATACTTGGATCAATTAGACACTAAAGCTGCTATTGATAATGATCATAGGTAACTGGCAGTAATATAAGGACGGCACAGTGGTTAGCACTGGAACCAGGGACCCAGGTTCAATTCCAGCCTTGGGTGATTGTCAGTCTGTGTGGGTTTGGGTATTCTCCCCATGTCTGTGTGGGTTCCTCTCTCACTCCAAAGATGTGCAGTTTGTTTATTTGGTTTGACCTTAAAAGAGGCCAAAGATGTGTAAGTTAAGTAGATTGGCCATGCTAAATTGCCCCTTTATTGTCAGGCTGATTAGCAGGGTAAAATCCATAGGGCTACATGGATGGGATTGTTGGTGCAGGCAGTTTGACGGGCCAATTGGCCGCCTCCTGCATTGTTTTTAGGCTTCACTCCAGTGCTTTAATTTGTCACATTCCAGATCCATCCACGCTAACTGCTCCCACAACACATTTGTTGACCGTGCCCACAATGCATTGTTCCTCCTTGGCTTCCCTGATTTTGACATAAGCTGTGACTATCGCCCTCTCTGGCTTCATGTCCCTATTTCCATTTTTGCCTATCTGATTTTTAGCTAGAACAGTTCTACCAATAGCTTCTCTTGCTGTCATCCTTAGAATCCCTCAGAACTATTCTTTCTTGCATTTTCCTTCATCTCACCAACACGTTGGCTCTTGACAACAACATCTGGAAGCAAGAGCTGAGCTTCAGCATCTAGCCTGAAAATTGGTTCCACTCTTTATTGCCTAGTACGATCCAATTTGTTTGCTTAACATCTAGTCTTCAAAGAATTGCAAATTTTCATGTTTAAGTATCAAGTAAAACTGAAGTCATCGAAACAGCAACTAAAAAAAATCCATTTCCTCCTCCTTGGCTACTGGTTGAACCAGTCTCTTTGTAAAGAGAGTCATTTTGAACCTGAGCTGAGTTCGCAATGAAGCGGGGCAACAGTTAGGGTGCTGGTGATGGACTCTGTGCCCTTGCACCAAGTGGGTCCAGCACTTCACTATCTAGAGGCAGAGAGCAAAAGATGTTTATCTGCCAATGGAATTGATGGATATGGGGATAGAAGATGGAGTGGAGGAAGATCAGCTGTGATCGTGTTAAACAGTGGCGCGGGCTGGAAAGGGCCAAATGGCCCTTCTGTAAAGTGCTAATGCCTGCATTCTTCAAGGATAGAATTGACCCAAAGTGATGAGCAATATTGCTTGTACTCTGAATTTCCATCTGTCTCTCCTTGTTTCAGTGCTACACTAAACAAGGAGCAGAGCTGTCTCGCGTGAGTGTGATCAACACCAATCTCAAAGTGGTCTACGATGTGTTTGTTAAACCTGAAAATGAAGTGATTGATTACAACACCAGGTAAGCATCATTTTTGTAAATCACTGATATTCCTGTTTTAATATGTGAAGGAGAAATATCCAAAAATACCACGTGTGTTTTATTTTGTTTTAAAGTCAATGTTGCTCCCAAAAGTGTTCTTGAAGAATTGAGCTGACTGAAAAATATTTCTGTTTTCAACAAAAGAATGACAAATGTGTTGGCAGAATAAAGTGAGAAAATATTAAAATAAGGGGTCAATGTCCCAATTGGTAACTCAGAACTGAGAATGTGCTGGATTTCAGGTACTGCCGTTTGGACTGTGGGTAGTTGATGTAATTTTGGGCAGGGTCAAAGATCACTCCGGGTACAGGAATAGACTGGCACGCAAAGCAGATAATTTGTCAGGCTTCCACGTTGTGTAAATGCAGCACCTAACCAAATTGCGCAGGTAGGTTTTTTGTGTTTCAGTTAAAATTGATGGATAGCACAATGCTGTTTTTGAGACACTACTGTACTTGGTACAAATTAACAATGTTATCATGGGATGATTCCTCAGCATTGTATAACTAAATTATAAATTATTAACAAAATGGTCATGTATGTTTAAAAAAAAATACTCATCCTATCTATACCTCAGAGCAGCATGGTGGCACAGCTGCCTCAGTGCTAGGGACCCAGGTTGGATTCCAGAGAGGGTCACTGTTCGTGCAGAGTCTGTACGTTCGTCCCGTATCTGCATAGGTTTCCTCCTACGATGCAAAGATGTGCTGGTTAGGTGGATTGGCTATGCTAAGTTTTCCCCTCTGTACCCAAACAGATGCTGGAACGTGGTGGCTGGGAGATTTTCACAGTAACTTCATTGCAGTGTTAATGTAAGCCTTACTTGTGACTGATAAACTTCAAACTTTAAACTTTCCTCATTCCTGTACGCACCACGTTGAATGCACCAATTGAACTCTTGCTTTTCGTAACCAAAACACCTGCTCCTTTCAGTTAATGAGAGTCTTTGTAGTTTGTCCCTGATTATTTTTAAACTTCCAATTTACAGGTTTTCTGGTGTGACTCGAGAGGATTTGATGAATGCAAAAACAACGCCCTCCGATGTTCAGTCTGTGTTACTGGGTATGCTCAGTGCTGATACCATTTTGATTGGCCATAGTTTGGATAAAGACTTGCTTGCACTCAAGGTAAGAGTCTTTAAATTGCAGGGAAATTGAAGAACTTAAATGGCTTTTTAAGCAAAATGTTAAAACCTGTCCAATATTGTTGGATTTTTTTTTTAAATGCTTTCCAAGATGTGCCAGTATTTTCTAGAGGGCTAGAGCTTTGCTACAGTCTATAACTATAGTAGTTAGAGTATGATACATCACCTGTACCTATCCTGTGAAAGCTGCTATCTGCTGTAATCCAATAGTTTCCAGAGATGTTTAAGATTTTGCTCTGAAACATTGCCTAAGCAGCATCTTTTGGATATGTTGCATTTGGGGAAATAGCCCTGTGTTCTATAAAGCGGGAATGCTATCATTTAATCTGCAGGAATGTCTGGACATTCAGTCCTGACTAAGCCTACACCATGGAAGCGAACAAAGAACAACACAGCAAGGGAAATAGGCCCTTCAACCCAACGAGCCTACGCTGCCATTTTAGCATTAAATGCCCCCCTCTACCTATGATGCTATGTATGCATTTTAATTATTTTTATCTACTTAAAACTTTTCATTCCCTGGCCTCCCATTCATTGACTCCACCTTACAGTTCTCAAATGATTAACTTCTTTTTCTTATCCTGCATTGTGTTTTTAAACTGCTTTTCCTAGTGCAGTATTCAGAAATATCTGAGCTCGAACGTACTAAACTGTTAATTCTGTCAAAGAAATCGGAAATTCTTTACGAATACCGTAACCGTCAATGAAACCCCAACAGTCCGCGTCCAAATGAAGTGAATTCAAATGCTGGGGCAATTGTTAATCCTTTGCCATCTGTTAAATGACCTTTTTCCAAATAGATTACTTTATGTAGATTGGAGGAGGCCTCCACTCCTTTAGCTTAGGAACAGGATGTGGTGGGGAAGTAGCTTCAAATCCCTGTCTCACCAACCAAAGCAAGGTTTATCAATTTTAAAGAAAAAGGACTATATCCTTTAAATATTTTCTGTTTTAGTATAATCACAGAGCCATAACTTGCCTCCTTTCATTTAGCTAAAATGTAAGCATTCGTTGAATGAAAATCTGTGGCCTCTAACTCCCAGAGTTCAGCATTCCTGTTACTAAATCCAGAAATTGAAGCACATTTTGCGTTAAGTTTTGAAAGTTTTTAATCAGCTTCTTTGTCAAAACAACCCAAATCCCATTCAATTTAGCGAATGCTGCTGATGTAACCCATATTCTGTAGTGAGAATGAAGGGAAACTAACCTTGGATTAAAGGTACTGGCATTGTATCTTGTTTCCTTAACAGAGACCTGAACGGATAATCTTGGATGAAGCAGTGGGCTAAACCTTCTCCATCTAATAATACACCTATAGCTTACACTGAAAATACCTTGTTAAACAATGTTGATAAACTATGTAAAGTGTGAATTTACATGTCTACCTATATAGACAAGTCAATGACATAAAGAACAGTATAAACTCCTATCAAGGCTGCACTCAACTAGAAAGCGACCCTTATTGCACCTTCTAAGTAGAAGAAAGATTTTTGTTTTTCACCCTTTTCATTGGATCTTGCACATTTGCATCCACTTCTTATTTAAGGGTGATGTTATTGTTCCTGCTTTCAACAGATTCCCAGCACAACCATTCCACATAAGCTGGGAGGGCTAAATTTATTTAATTGAGTTGACATTTCCATACAGCTTGGTCAGTTCTCTGCTTCAGAAAGACAGTGCGCTCATGAGTGCACTGTTCCTGGTGATCCTCTGTCCTTTTTTAGTTTTTATGGTAAACTTACTTTAATATGGTCGCGCGCTCTGAGTTTTGTTTTCGTAGACTCATTGCCATGTTGGGTATAATTGGGTTGGAGGTATTGGATTTTCTTAATTAGTATCCTCCCTGAGTTGTGCCCAGTTTGATTTGTGTTGGTAATTGGTTGTGAATGATCTGCGTGTTGGGGATTTGTTGATATTGACAAAATAGTTTGCGTATTTTAAAAACCACTTTTAACTAGTTTAAGCCTCATCTTTATCATTATCATCTTCTCACAATGAATGACTCTATTGGGCAGTTTGAAATTTTTCAACATGTGAACATGATCATGGCTGTTTTTATGCATCTTTATCAGAAACTGTATGCCACAGCCAAATTTAGAAAAGAGTTTATTTTTAACCACACTGCATCTGCAATAAACTGTAAGCATTTAGTAATCTAGCTCTAGGCATGCGGAGATTTAGTTAATCAGATTCAGTGTGAACTCAGGTGGGGATTTTAGGAATTACCAAATACCTTGGAGTAGGTATTTTCCAGAAAATCCCTAAAACAAAATGCAAGGCGGTGAGTAAAGGCCTCTTATAGACTTGAGAGTCTGAAGATAATGGTCAGATTTCATGAGCATACTTAGGCTTTAGCTGAAGCTGAGCGCTAATTAACTCGTGGCCTGATGGCTCACTTATCTTGATTAATGGAATGAAATCATCTTTATGGTGCCCTGGGAGAATAAAATTACTATATTTAATGTTTAATGAAAGCAGGCACACAGCAGGGTCATAAGACCCTACCAAAGTTGTTGTTGATGTCAAAGTTACTTGCTCAACTGAAATTTAATTTACCATGCTGTTTTTACTGTGAGCATTAGAGAATACAATACTTTCGTTTATATGCTGTCTGTACTTGGGAATGGGTTTTATGTTCAAAGGTACATTATTGTTGGGATTTGAATGCTTTCAGATAGAGCTCAGCTACGTACAACAGCTACTTGCATTTATATAATGCCTCTTAATGTAATCCAACAAAGTTGGACTCTGAACCATGTGTGGACAAATGAGGACAGATGACAAAGCTTATTCAGAGGTGGATTTTAAAGAATGTTTTAAAGAAAAGAGATGCAGAGGTTTAAAGTTGAGGGTGCAGGCAGCTGAATGGATGGCTGCCAGTGGTGGTGTGATTCAGATCAGGAAACTGCCTTGGAAGATATGAGCGTTGTGTTCGGAACAGAGATAACGAGGGTTGAGGGGGTGCAGAATGAAAATATTAAAATTAATCATGTGAGTAAAGCACAGGGCTGGTGGGTGAATAGGGTGTGACTTTGGGTAGGTTTAAATTTATGGAAAGTGAACGAATAGTCTTAAGTGCTGCTAACATTGTTATTATCCCTGCTTCCTTTGCATACCACAACCATGCAACATGTACCAGGACGACAATATTGAATGATGGACACCTTAGCACAGAACGTTTTGAGTAATCAGTCTAGAGGTAATAAGTAAGAGTCAGAGGTTTACAGCCTGGAAACAGGCCCTTTCGGCCCAACTTGTCCATGCTGCCCTTGTTTTTAAAACCCCAAAGCTAATCACAATTGCCTGCATTTGGCCCAGATCCTTCTGTATCCATCTTACCCATGTAACTGTCTAAATGCTTTTTAAAAGACAACATTGTACCCGCCTTTACTACTACCTCTGGCAGCTTGTTCAGCTTAGTAATATCCTTTCTATAATAGTGACCAGAACTACACACAGTATTTCAAGTGTGGCCTTACTAATGTCTTCTACAACTTCAAGACATTGCAACTCCTGTATTCAGTGTTCCCACTGATGAAACCAGGCATGCCGAACGTTGTCTTCACCATTCTGTTTATCTGTGACTCTACTTTCAAGGAGCTATGAACATGTATTCCTAGATCTCTTTGTTCTATGACACACACCCCAATGCCCTACCATTAACTGAGTAAGTCCTGACCTGGTTCAATCTCACCTGCATCACATTTGTCTAAATTAAACTCCATCTGCCATTTGTCAGCCCACTGGCCCAATTGATCAAGCTGCAATCGAAGATAACTTCCTTCACTGTCCAATACGCCATTAATCTAGGTGTCATCTGCAAACTTACTAACCATACCTCCTATATTCTCATCCAAATCATTAATATAAATGACAAATAACAGTGGACCCAGCACTGATCCTTGAGGAACACTGCTGGTCACAGGCCTCCAGTTTGAAAAACAACCCTCTACAATCACCTTCTGGCTTCTGTCAAGAAGCCAGTTTGTATCCATTTAGATACCTCCCCTGGATCCTGAGAGGTTTAACCTTGTGCAACAACTTATCATGCGGTACCTTGTCAAAGGCCTTGCTAAAGTCCATGTAGACAACATAACTGCACTGCCCTCATCTACCTTCTTGGTTACCCCTTCAAAAAACTCAATCAAATTTGTGAGTATGAGGAACTTTGCAGTGGATGAGTTGAGACAGAGCCAGATGATATGAAGATGGAAATAGATGGTATTTGTGATGTGGTACGCAGTCTGAAGCTCAACCTTGCTGTCACACTGACTTATGAGCCATCTGATTCTGACAGGTACCAGGGAGAGTGCATGTGATGTGGGTGCAAACAATAACTTCACTCTTCCCAATATTCACTGGAGGGAATTGCTGCTCACTGCTGGGTGTTGAATGAGCTTTGTGACAGATTAGAGGGGGTCAAGAAAGGTGGAGGTATGGGATAGCTGAGTATCACCAGCATACATGTGGGTTTGTAGATCAAAACTCCCACAGCCTACAGCAGGGTGTTCTTGTCCAACATTATCAATGTGATAATTACCCAGTTCCTGCACAAGCATCCTGGGTGAGTTTGAGTAGATTAGAGGTGAGCAGGTGTGAGGCTCATGAAAAAGATTGAAACTACTCAAACTGGAGACACGGGTCAGGGAGTATCTAATGAAGAGAACAAAGAGATTGATATTTGGTAAGAGTTCTTTTAGCACTGAAGGTGAAAGATGGGAAAAGCTTTCAGTAGAATTATTTAAAAAGGAATGAAGGGGGAATTGTCAACACAGCTGACAATGAATAATGGGTTAAAGATCTTGGTCTTAGAGAAGGGAGGGTTTCTTGGATATCTCATAGGCAATAGGACAAAGTATTAAAGAAAGGAGTAAGTAAATTATTGTTTCTGTGCAACCTCCTTCAATACTTCTGTAAAGAGGGAGGGGTTCTACTGTTTTATGGGGTGTGGGTGCTGGTGACAAGACCAGCATCTTTAAATGCCTTTTCCTGGCCATTGCAGAGGGCAGTTAAGAGATAACCACATTGCTGTGGGTCTGCAGTCACAAATAGGCCAGACTAGGTAAGGACGGCAGATTTCCTTCCCTAAAGGAGATTAGTGAACCAGATGGGTTTTTACAACAATTGATAGATTCATGGTCACCAATCACAGAGGCTAGTGTTTATATTCCACATTTATAAATTCAACCAAAATTCCAAAGTGACGGCATTTGAACCGTTGTCCCCAGGGAATTGGATGACGAGTCCAGTGACGTTGCCACTACGCCAATCCCCTGTTCAATATGATCAGTAGGCTATGAAAGATGAACAATGCCAATGTGGCACTGCTGGGCTGTGTACAGATAACTTATAATAAACATATAAAGGCTGGATAGGTGGGTTGAGGAGGAGGGCTCCGCATCGCTTAAAAAGAGAAAATGTTGGGGACCCTCAGCATTTCTGGCTGCATCTGTTGAGAGAGTTGATGCTTTGAGTCCAGTATGACCCCCGTTCCAAAGTAAAGTTGTATTGGGCTCATTAACTCTGTTTTTCTCTCCACAGGTGCTCCAGATCTACTGAGCTTATCCCGCATTTTCTCTTTATTTCCAATATCCAGCATCTGCGATATTTTTCTTTTGATAAGAAATGTTTGGAGGGGAAGAATTGGGATTAGACAGAAACACAGAAACTAAACACAGCAGTAGGCCCTTCAAACCTGCTCCACCATTTGTTTTGATCATGGCTGATCATCGAATTCAATATCCTAATTTCCCCCTCCCCCATATCCCTTGAGCCTTTTAGCCCCAGGAGATGTATCTAATTTCTTCTTGAAATCAGACAATGTCTTTGCCTCAGTGACATTCTGTGGGAGTGAATTCCACACAGTCACTACCCTCTGGGTGAAGAAATTTCTCCTCGCCCCAGTTCTAAAGGTTTACCCTCTTTCTATGATCCCTAGTTCTGGACTCCTCTCACCATTGGGAGCATTCTTTCTGGCCATAACCTGAATGTAGCTAATTGAAATAATACCCATGAATTAAGGTTGTTCATCACAGCCCCTCACTGTGATAGTGTAACAATATTAGCCAAACCAAACACAGTAACAGGTCCATGTAGCCTGGATGGGGGAGGTACATAAGGGAGGTTCAAAAAGTAGCTGGTGGCAGCTCACAGTTATACTGCAGAGTTATGAGACAGGGTCAGCACCCTCTCTTTGGCTGGCAGCTTCTAACACTTTAAGGAGTGCTGATTTTGAATGGTGGAAATTGAAGATGGATGTTCCAGAAGGTCTGGTTGGGGGCGATAGAAGTGTTCTGAGCAAGTATCAGCATGGAGAACAATTTGGAATATTCAGAGAGGTTGAAAAATAGCCCTATCCTTTCACATTGGATGCCTTGCTGATGCTTTCTATTGGGATCCTGTTCCCAGCTGTGAATCCTATCTCCACCAGTCCCTCAGCACAGCATATCCACTTCAATAACTACAATACTGGACACTGCCTTATCTAGTTGGGTGCAGATTATTCTGTTATCCATCTAGTATAGGAGAATGTTAGAGGTGCCTTTACGTGGTGAAAGTATAATAATAATGTGAATTATGTTGAGTAAGAAGTTTATGCTAGAGCTTTTCTTTGTCCAGAGAGACATCTTTTGCCCTTTCTCATTAAATTGTTTTTCTTTCCAGCTTATACACAACATGGTCATTGACATATCTGTCGTGTTCCCACATTCCTTGGGGTTGCCCCACAAACGGGCACTCAAGAGTTTGATGGCAGATTACCTCGGCAACAATGTCCCCATCAATGGTAAGTCACTTTAAGAGCATTAATGGGAGCTGGAGGAGGCCATTTGGCCCTCTTGGGCATGTTCTATCATTCAGTAAGAACATGGGCTGATCTCCTAACTCAACTCCACCTTCCCATTTGGTAGAGAGACCAACACTGTGCACAGTACTCCAGCTGAGGTCTTATAAAATTTCTATATACGTGTAAAATATCTTCACCCTTGTGCTTTAACCTCTTTGTAATAAAGGCTTAATACTTGCTGTGTCTGATTGTCAACTTTGTGATTTGTACACAAGTACACTTGGGTCCCTCCGTATACTGATGTTTCCCAGCTTCTCAGCATTTAAAGTAAATAAATTCTGCCATTCTATTCTTCCTGCCAAAATGGATAACTTTATGTTCTTTCTTGCCTGCTGTTGTATCTCAAGATGTGGGTATGCCGGCGTTGGACTGGCGTAAACACAGTAAAAAGTCTGACAACACCAGGTTTTAGTCCAACCTATTTATTTGATAATATACTCGCTTGCGAGTATATTATCAAATAAATAGGTTGGACTAAAACCTGGTGTTGTCAGACTTTTTGTTGTATCTCAATGCAGCCTCTTTGTATTATCCTCCTCAGTTTATTTTTTCACCTCACTTTTTCATCAGCAGACCTGGATACATTACTCAGCCTTTTCATTTTCCATCATTGAATTGGATCGTAAGCCACGGTTCGAGCATTAGTTTGTGTTACACCTATACTGTCTGTTAACCAATCCTGAATCCATGCTAATAAATCACGTCATCTCAAAATTAATGGAGAAAATAATTAAGGAGCACCACATTTACAACAATAAGCAATATATTGTATGAACAAACAGATTTTTAACTACAAGGAAGGCAATGGAAAAGGGGGAACAGGCAGGAACATGGAGTTGAGGCCATCAACAAATCAGCCATGATCTTTATTGAACAGCAAAGCAGGTTGAATGGTGGCTTATCTTATTCCAGATAATGCAATCCCAGCACTTGAGAATTCACGTGGTGATCTTCTCCCTCAGTTTTGCAATGAAATTAATATGACACTGCATTTATATAGCACCTTTTAACATATCCCAAAGCATTCATCAGGTTAAATTGGACACCACCTGAGCCATATGAGACAGGTGGCCAAAAGCTTGATCAGACTAGTAGGTTTCAAAGAGCATCATTAGAAGGAAGGACAGAGACCGGAATAGTGAAGGTTAAGGAGGGAACTCTAGAGCTTCAGGTCAAGGCGGCAGTTTCACATTCTTAGCTTTAATGAAGCAGGTCACAAACGCAAGAATAGGCCATTCAGCCTGCTCTGCTGTTCAGTAAGATCATGGCTGATTTATCGGTGGCCTCAATTCCATGTTCCTGCTGGTTCAACTCCCCCATTTCCATTGACTCCCTTGTGGATCAAAAATCTGATCTCTGCCTTGAATAAATTTCGATGCTCTCTGGGAAGAGAATTCTGTAGGTCCTCAGCAAATTTCTCTTGATCTGTTCACTGGTATCTCATTTAAGATTAATTCAGACTCCCCCAGAAGGTTAAACATATCTCAATATCTATATTACCAAATCATTTCAGTCAGACCACCTCTCATTCATCTAAACGCCAATGGGTATTGGGCCCAACTTTCTTCATTAGATAATCCCTTTCATTCCTGGGACCAGTCGAGTGAACCTTCTCTGAATTCTTCCTAATTGAATTGTCTCCTTCCTTGAATATGGAGATCAAAGCTTGCGCATAACTCCAAGCAACACTTCCCTACTTAAAATTTTCTTTCCCTTTGCATCTTCTAATTGCCTTTGCTTTCTATACCTGCCACGTTTTGTGTTTCACGTACCAGGGCATCCAATTCTGCATCTCTCCATTTAAATAACATGCTGCTTTTTATATTTGCCCCACTGCAAACAAGTTCACATTTTCCCATATTATACTCTACCAAGTTTCTGTCCATTCACATGACCCATCCAAATCTCTGTAAGCTCCTTGTTCCCTTGACAACTTGCTTTCCTATCCATCATTGTGTGATCAACAAAATTAGATACCACACATTTCATTCCTGTGAAAGCTCAGAGGTACAGATTCCATTTCTGACCAGCATAGATAAAGACACTTCCAAATGTTAATTGCTTTTGCATGCACGGCAGCAGTAGAGAAACAACAATTGATTTGCAGAGTTGAAAGAAAGGGAAAACGACCAGATTCTCTCCGGTATCTGGAGGTGCCAGTCTCTGCACATTGGCACAGAGCTGGCCTTGGCTCTGTCTCCATACCCCACGTGCTCGTACATCCGATCAAAACACCTACGAGCAATAAACCTTTGGCAGAAATATGAAAAAGCTCTGTTACGTGGAGAGGTTAAAGAAGCTGGAATTGTTTCCCAGAGCAGAGATTGCTCAGGAGGAAATGGTCAAAGTCATAATACTGTCTCTGAGAGCACATTATAATTGACAAAGGGGCAGGTAAACATAAGACACAGGATAAGGTCGTTTTTGGTTGATCTTTACCTCAACCCTCCCATATCCTTCAATTCCTGAGTATGTTCAATAGCAACACTGAAGGGAATTGGACAAATTTTTGAAGAGAAAATAATTGTAGAGCTGTGGGAGTGGGACCAGCACTAAGAGTTAGGACAACCATGATGAGCAATTGACCTTCTCTGCTATATCGTTCTAAGTAACAAAAGATGATTTGATCAAACAAAAACACAAAATGCTGGAAAATCTCAGCAGGTTTGACAGCATCTGTGGAGAGAGAGTAGAGCCAATGTTTTGGCCCTGGGTGACAGATCTTCCAGCATTTTCTGTTGTTTCAGATTCCCGCATCTGTGGTAAAGCAATCCTTTCACGATGGGGTTATGGGGGAAATGGGGGTTAAATTTGATTTGCTTTCTTCGTTTCTTGTACCAGTTGAAGGTGCCGATAAGGGGAGGGCATGCATGGAGCTGATGATGTGGAGAGTGAAGCATGATGGGAAAGGCAGGAAGTGGTGAGATTACATGGAAAAGCTGTCCGAAGATTGGCCCAAAACCTTCCAACTCGCAATGCCCCAGTGGATGATGATTCGTGAAACACTCTGTCCTGCCTGATCCATTAGAAGAAAATATTTGAATTTTGCATGCATCTCATTCTTGTTTAGGGTAAAAAATGGTGATGATAAGACAGTGGGTCCAGTTTACAAAATACAATGGAGCTTTAGCCAGTGTACCTTTTTTCTAAAAGACCTTTTGAGATTAAAGAGTTGTCAATAAATTACATTTGAGAGAGGCGCTGCATAAATGTGCGAGGGGCCTGATTTTTGATCTGCTTGTGTGTTGAAGGGTAGTTGGTGTGGTGCAGCGTACGCTAACCACCATGCAATATAATCATCCTAATGAGGATCAAAAATGTATTGTTCATTGGGCAAAATGCGTATAAAAACCAAAACAATTTTCCAAAGCTGTAGCTCATTTTTCATTTCCATTCCTGTGAACGGATAGGGTGAGGGACTGTGCTGGAACATTTGGCATAACCCCTAGTCAAGCATTCCAACTTCTCTTGGTAGAATCATAGTAGTTATTCTAAAACAAAAGACATTCACTATGGTTTTTTGTTTGCTTAAACCATGCTGTAATCTGGAAAATAAATCTGATCTGGATACTTCCATGGTGTGAAGTACAGTAAAACTGAGGAAAATGTTTTACAAAAATTGTTTCATTATTTATATGAATCTCTAATGGATGCTCCAGGATGTAAGTTTTGTCAGTCTGTATATATTCTTCATACTCCGCTCTGCGTACCTTGAACTCCAGGTTGTGTTAATAGAATGATATCAAAACATTGATTATGTTAGTTGGAAGTTACTGATGTGCTGTTAATCTTCCAAAAATAATTTGGACAGGGTTGTATCTACTTGTAAAATGCACAGTACCTTGAGTAAAAGCAGTCCTGTATACTTTGATGAAGAGTTTTTCCCTTGTGTGTGTATAAAAAAAAAAATCCTTTTGTTAACTTGATGCTCGACTGCCAAATAATTTGCAAGTGTCAAATTGCAAATACTTGATGGATTCAGATCTTGATGTTTCAATATTTTGGCAAGGAGATGGGCTATTAAATGTATTAAAGCAGTTTGGTATTTGTCTTTTTAAAAGTATCTGCCAGAAATATTTTGCCTGTTCCTTTGTTTCATTACAGTTCAAACATTTTGTACTTTAGTTTTCTTAAAGTGAAGTACAGCCTTTACAAATCTCAGACACAACAC
Organism: Carcharhinus amblyrhynchos; assembly: GCF_965287045.1. NCBI lineage: Eukaryota > Metazoa > Chordata > Chondrichthyes > Carcharhiniformes > Carcharhinidae > Carcharhinus > Carcharhinus amblyrhynchos. The sequence continues at coordinate 2,072,880 of NC_137328.1, forward strand.
ATCTTCCCCTATCCAATCAACTACCTTGAAGAGATGTAACGCTCAAATATATTTAACTGGATGATTTTTTTTCCTGTACTCGAAGTGATGCTATCGAGAGTTAAAAAGCCACTGCGCCATGTAATTCTCTTCCTCAATCCCATCTTTCTTTGTCTCTCTTGTGCTTTTGTCATTGGGCTAAATATTCTAAATTCCCATTTCCTGATTTGGATTGTTACTCAGAATTATCCCCCCACCCCCGCCCCCAACCCCTTGAGCAGTTTGGAAAAATGAGGGGGAATCTCTGAAACCTATAACATTCCCACAAGACTGGACAGGGTAGATGGAGGATGTCCCCAATGGTGGGGTATCCACAACCAGATGGTCACACTTGGGATAAGGGAAAAATCTTTTAGCACTGAGATGAGGAGAAATGTCTTCACCTGCAGAGTGGTGAATCTGTGAATTTGCTCACAAAGTTTAAGGCCAAAATTTTGTGTTTTTTTTTTCAAGGTGTGGCCCTTGTGGTGAAGGGGATTGAAGGGGGTGGGGGTGGGATCAGATTAAGTTGGATAATCCACTATGACCATAAGGGCTTGAAATGTCTTATATTCTATGTTTCTACTTTCCTGTAGTAATGTGGTGCATTTATACAACAGATTTCCTTAACATCTGGTAAGCCAGAGTACTCCTCAATGAAGATTGTCAGGGCAATGACTTGTGATATTTTTGTAGGATTCAGAGAACGCTCAGTTATTACAACAGTGATGATAAAGTTCCTCCAACTGTGTGTGTTCTGGGCCCTGGGATGTAAACTTAGTGGCTCTTTGTAATAAAGAAAGGGGCAATGCACCCATTTTTGAGGTTTCAGCAGGTTAACTTCAATCTTAGACAATCACCATATTTGATGTTTAGGAGCAATCATTTCAAATTCATAATGCTCCTATCAGGCATTTCTTAGGGGATGAAAGAAACCTCATTGTGGCCAATGTTCCATGACTCAATAATTATTGTTAGCTTGTTGCAACGGTAAAAACCTTTTGTGACATTAAGGGTTATAGATCTATGAGTGCACAGGTGAATTTACTTTCTCAGGACAGGTAACTGAGGTCAGATTAAGCTCTATCTGATGTGGGGGTTCCATTTGGTCTCCATTGCAGGTGTAATTTTTTCATTCCATGTAAATGTTCTGGAGAATTAGCTGTTGAAGAAAAAGATGTTGCAAAACAAGCTAGTATGCAGGTAATAAGGAAGGCAAATGGCATTTATTGCTGCTACTGTACAAAGCATCAGGGAGTAAGCACCTAGAATATTCACCATCCCACAAACACGTGTATATATTTAGTTTACAGATACCTGTGTGTGTGATGCTGTGCAGATAATTAATTGACAATACAGCCAGCTGTTTCTCTTTCCAGTTACTACTTTGTTTTATTTTTCTGCCTCTCCCACTCATTCGCTTCTCTCTCAATCATTTTCTGTATCTCGGTACACTCTGTACAACTATTGTTCTGCGTCCAGAAAAGCCTGAAAGTAATTTGTACCCCAGGTGACTTCCAAAGTTTTATCAACTGCACGTTCCAGTCTGTGGTTGAGGTGATGTCACGTTAGAAAAACTCTTTTGTAGTCATTTCTCAACACCAGCTTTGACTCCTAACATCAAATGTGAGGTCTTGACAGCTGAGTCTATTCTGCTCTGTACATGTGCATTTTGGCATGTTTCAAAAGATCTTTTGAAATGTTTTCAAGATGATCGTGCTGGAAGAAGGCAGCAGTACGCGGGCACTTAGAATATTGTGTACAGTTTTGGTTCCCTTGAGGGAGAATGTAGTTGCAGATTCAGTAGATTGATTCCAGAGATGAGGGGTTCATGTTACAAAGAGAGATTGGGCAGTTTAGGCCCATAATCAAAGTTTATTTGTCACAAGTAAGGTTTACATTAACACTGCAGTGAAGTTACTGTGTAATTTCCTCCAGTTGCCACAGTCCAGTACCTACTTGGATCAGTCCACCTAACCAGCATGTCTTTCAGAGAGCATCCAGAGGAAACCCACGCAGAATCGGGGAAAATGTGCAAACTCCAGACAGTGACCCAAGCTGGAAATTGAACCCTGGTCCCTGGTGTTGAGAGGCAGCAGTGCTGACCACTGTGCCGCCCCAACTCGCTGTGGCTTAGAAAAATGAGAGGCGATTAATTGAGGTAAGTAAGTTTTTCTCCCTCTTCCATTCATTTCCATCTCTCACAATCCTTTCTTCATATTCCTCATTTCTCCTGTATTTCTCCCTCATGATTGTGATTTCCATGTCCAGGGACCTTTAGATTATCAATGCATTGCCCCCAAGGCATGTTTGAACAAAATGAAAAATCCATATCAATAACTGGCATCAAAAGATGGGATGTTTCTGTAGTATAGTGGTTATACTGTATGCTTTACATGCAAAAGGTCCTTGGTTTGAAACCAAGCAGAAACATGATCGCGTCTCCATCATCTCAGTGTGAGGGAAGCTCTATTGTCCACGTTTACTGTTGAATATTTACTCAAGACAGCATCAGGGTCAAAATCACATACCCAGCAGGGCTGATTCTGGCCACGGGTTGGTGTGTTTGTGGAGTTTGCATGTTCTTCCTCATGCCTGAGTTTCTTCCCAGTGCTCCGGTTTCCTCCCACAATCAAAAGTTGTGCAGGTTAGATGAATTAGCCATGTTAAATTGTCCTTTACTGTCCTAAAACGTGCAGGTTAGATGGATTAGTCATGGTAAATATGTAGGTTCATGGGGTAGGGCAGAGGGAGAGTTGGTGCAAACTCAACGGCCGAAACCTTCTGCACTGTAGGGATTCTGAGAGTCCACTTCTTCTTGGCCTTTTGGCTAAGATTAAGCCCAAGATCAGGTGCAATGCCTCATCTTGTCAGCTTGGATCTTGTTTCTCTCTCTTGTGGGGAGCACGAATCGGATTCAAATTGAATTTGGTTTTTGGAGCTAGCAAGGAGATTGATTCAGAGATGGAGATGGATCTGCCCAAAGATTTGGGAAACTGAAGAATCACAAAGTTGTGGAATTAAATTTCCAAATAAAGATAATAAGAAAGGTGATGAATGTTAAGGAACTTGAAAAGTTTACTTATTAGTCACAAGTAGGCTAACGTTAACACTGCAATGAAGTTATTGTGAAAATCCCCTAGTGCCACACTCTGGCACCTGTTTGGGTACACTGAGGGTGAATTTAGCATGGCCAATCCGCTGAACCAGCATGTCTTTTGGACTGGGGGAGGAAACCCACACAGACACGGGGAGAACATACAAATTCCGCACAGGCAGTGACCCAAGCCGGGAATCAAACCTGGGTCCCTGGCACTGGAAGGCAGCAGTGCTAACCACTGTGCCTCCCCTAATGATTATGAAGATGTAAACTAAAGCATTTTATATTATAGAGATGATTTCTCAAACAAATTTGAAGTTTTGTTGTTCACATTTTTTGATCTTTTGGGAGAAATACTTTTGACTTTTGTTTTGCCGGTCAGCACTGATGGCTTTTGGGGAGCTTACCCCAAAAAGATATTGGCCAGAATTTTACAGCCATTCATGCCAGTGGGATTTTCCAGTCCCACTGCAGTGAATGGAGATTTGGTTGAGTGCCAAATTCTCCATCCTCGCTGCGGTGGCAGTGGGGTGTGAATGGCTAAAAAATTCTGGCCATTGAGTGTAATCATGTAAACATATTGAAGCACTAATGTGATTTAAACTAAGAAGAAAGAAATAGGAGCAGAAAAAGACCATAAGCTCCATCGGTCTTGAGTTTGGTCATATGGTCATGAGTTTCAACTCCATTTCCCTGTTTGATCCCCATATCTCCTGGTGAAGCACTGCTGTGGTTTTCTCTTGTCATCAGCACTATGGATGGCCAGGAATCCTTCCCAGTCTTAGCACCTGTCTGGACACAACTTCTATAGCGTGAAGGGGCACTTGAACCCAGAGCTTCTGGCCTAGAGGTAGGGAAGCTACCATTGTGCCACAATACCTCCTAGCTGGCATTACCAATCCAAATCCCAACATAAACCATCTTCAGCAGAGGAAGAACAAGGTGAAAAATTGGGAATGGGGTAGTCAGTAAAGAGATCTGATTAAGGATACACAGCATGGCTTTGTAAAGGGGAAGTCTTGCCTTACGAATCTGGTAGAATTCTTTGAGGAGGTGACAAAGACGGTCGACGAAGGACGAGCCGTTGATGTCGTCTATATGGATTTCAGTAAGACGTTTGACAAAGTCCCTCGTGGTAGGTTGGTAGAGAAGATTAAAGCTCGTGGGATATGTGGCCAGGTATCTAGATGGGTAGAGAACTGGCTTGCAAAGAGGAGTCAGAGTAGTAGTGGAGGGGTCCTTTTCTAGCTGGAGGTCTGTCACTAGTGGTGTGCCGCAGGGCTCGGTACTGGGACCTCTTCTCTTTGTAGTGTATATAAATGATTTAGAAGAGGGAGTAGATGGTGTGATCAGCAAATTTGCTGATGACACCAAGATGGCTGGATTGGCGGGCAGTGTCTGGCAATACAACGGGATATTGATAGGCTGGTTGATTGGGCAGATACGTGGCAAATGGAGTTTAATCCGGATAAATGTGAGGTGATGCATTTTGGCTGGAATAATGTAGGGGGGAGTTATATGATAAAGAGTAAGCCCATAAGGAGTATAGAATCGCAGCGAGACCTGGGGGTGCAAGTGCACAAGTCTTTGAAGGTGGCAGTGCAAGTGGAGAGTGTGGTGAAGAAAGCCTATGGTATGTTAGCCTTTATAGGAAGGGATATAGAATATAAGAGCTGGAGTCTAATGTTGCAGTTGTACAGAACGTTGGTTAGGCTGCATTTAGAGTAATGTGTCCAGTTCTGGTTGCCTTACTACCAGAAGGACGTGGAGACTCTGGAGAGAGTGCAGAGGAGGTTTACCAGGATGTTGCCTGGTATGGAAGGACTGGGCTATGAGGAAAGATTGAAGAAATTGGGGCTCTTTTCCCTTGAAAGGCAGCGACTGAGGGGGATCTAATAGAGGTATAGAAGATTATGAAATGTATAGATAGAGTAAACAGAGGTAAGCTATTTCCTATGATAGAGACACATAGGACAAGAGGCCATGGGCTTAAGGTGAGGGGGGGAAGAGGTACAACACAGATATTAGAGGGAGGTTTTTCACACAGAGGGTAGTGGGGGTATGGAATGCTCTGCCAAGTAAGGTGGTGGAGGCAAGCACGCTAGAGTTGTTTAAGAGTAACTTAGACAGGCACATGAGTGGATTGGAGATGGGTGGATATAGCAGATTGTTTTAAATAAGGGCCATTAGCATTGGGGCATCCCTGGTAAGGCAAATGGATATGGTACAATAATAATGTTTTTTTCATTCACAGGTTTTAAGTCGGTCCGCCTTGTGTCCAACGAGGGGCATACACGCGATGGGTCGTACTTGGGCTGCTCTTGGTTGTTCGAGAATAGCCTAGTGCTTCATGTCATTAGTATGTGCCTAAATTGGACCAGATACTGGGCAACACAACAGCTCAGTGACTATCACTTTGCTGTGCAGACACATGGATTTGGGCCAGTGTCTGTGGGAGTTTGCGCATTCTCCCCGTGCTTGCGTGGGTTTTCTCCGGGTGCTCTGGTTTTCTCCCACACCCCAAAGATGTGCTATTAGGCTGATTAGCAGTAATAAATTGTCCCTAAATTAGTTTCCCTCAGTGTGGATGGCCATAAAACAATAGATAAGGGTCATGGGTGGAGGGGGGGACTGGCAGTGTTAAAATGGCGGCGTGGGCTCGTTGGGCTGAAGGGCCTGTTTCCCGGGCTGTTTTGTTCTTTGTATGATCAGAGGGTTAGATAGGGTGAACATAGTAAAAAGCCTGACAACACCAGGTTTTAGTCCAACCGATTTATTTGATAGTAAACACACAAGCTTTCGGGTTAGTCCCTTCGTCAGGTGAATGGAGAGTTCTGGCCTCAGAGCATATAAAGCACAGACAGTGCATTCTAATCAGTAATCTGTAAACTGTCTGTGCTTTATATGCTCTGTCTGAGGCCAGAACACTCCATTCACCTGATGAAGGGACTAACCCGAAAGCTTGTGTGTTTACTATCAAATAAATCGGTTGGACTAAAACCTGGTGTTGTCAGACTTTTTACTGTGTTTACCCCAGTCCAACGCCGGCACATCCACATTTAGATAGGGTGGATAGTGAGATCCTTTTTCCTCGGATGGTGATGGCTAACACGAGGGGACATAGCTTTAAATTAAGGGGTGGTAATTATAGGACAGATGTCAGAGGTAGGTTCTTTACTCAGAGGGTAGTAAGGGCGTGGAATGCCCTGTCTGCAGCAGTTGTGGACTCGCCAACTTTAAGGGCGTTCAAATGGTCAGTGGATAGGCATGTGGATAACATTGGAATAGTTTAGGTTAGAGGGTCATTAGATTGGTTCCACTGGTCGGTGCGACATCGAGGGCTGAAGGGCCTGTACTGCGCTGGAATGTTCTGTGTTCTAATGCCATTTTTCATTTCTCTTGCAGTCCCTTCTCTCAAATTGGCTTCCCGTTTCCCACCCCTTTGCTTGGATTATGATTGCCTGGTTACCAGCAGTTGTAAGAAGTTCCACTTTAACCTGGTGTTGTGAGACTTCTTTCCAGCAGTTGTGCCACAGCCAAACGCCCAGTGTTTACGTGCGGTGGTCAACCTTGTCCTCACTCGCGTGAGAGCACTCCTTCTGCAGACCTCGCTAAACAGAGAGTAGGAATCCTGGATGGCTCTTCCTGCCCGAGTGGCACAGTGTCATTCGTCAACTCTGCTCCCACTGAACTAACTGAGAAGGCCTGAGTCATCAGCGAAGTATTGATTCCTGTGTTACAAGGTGAGAGGTGGGGGAAGGGTGGGCGAGGGTGGCTGCTGCTAGTTCCCTTACAGTCTCTGCTCTTCCTCCAATTGTTTGGCAGCTTCAAGCTTCTTTCCTGTTTGTGTTCTGACTCTGTAACCCACCATCCTTTCTGCTCCTGACAGCCTGTTCCTTGTACAAAGCTCTGCTGTTTGTGAAACTTTGCCCTGTTTGGAGAAATGAAAGAGATTGTCTGCTTCTCAAGGATGGGCGGGACACAATTTATCCCGCCAACAACAACCTGCACCTGCCTAGCGCCAAAGCTAACAAAATGGCCCAGAGGTACTTCATGAGAGCGTTATTGATCCACATTTGAGACTGAGCCACACAAGGAGACATCAGGACAGATAGTGAGCCAAATTTGCAACTTTACAAGACCCTTGTCAGGCCTCATTTGGAGTACTGTGCGCAGTTCTGGTCGCCTCACTATAGGAAAGACGTAGAAGCTATTGAAAGGGTACAGAGGAGATTTACAAGGATGTTGCCTGGATTGGGAGGCATGCCTTATGAAGATAGGTTGAGGGAGCTGGGACTCTTCTCCCTGGAGAGACGAAGGTTGAGAGGCGACCTGATAGAGGTTTATAAAATGTTGAGAGGAATAGATAGAGTGGATTCTCAGAGGCTATTTCCCCGGGTTGAAATGGTTGCTACGAGAGGACACAGATTTAAGGTGCAGGGAGGAAAGTACAGAAGTGATGTTAGGGGTAAGTTTTTCACTCAGAGGGTGGTGAGTGAATGGAATCGGCTGCCGTCAGTGGTGGTGGAGGCGAACTCGCTGGGGTCTTTTAAAAGACTTCTGGATGAGTATATGGGGTTTAATGAGATTGGGGGTTATAGATTGGTAGGTGTTGATGTGTTTGGTGCAACTCGTGGGCCGAAGGGCCTGTTTGTGCTGTAGTGTTCTATGTTCTAAGAGGTTTTAAGAAGCATCTTAAAAGGAGGAAAGTGAGAAAAGTTTAAGGAGGGAATTCAGAAGCTTAGACCCAAGGCAGCTGAATACATAGCCACCAATGACAGCGATTAAAGAGAGCAGAACTGGAAGAACACTCACATGATGCTAGTCGGTTGAATTATACAGACTGAAAAACGTTCAAAAGCACAAAATGCTTTCCCAGACTATCTGATCATATCTAACCCTCTATTGAAAAATAATACCATTTTTCACAGATTGGGGATATCACATGAAATGCCACAATTCTTCCCTTAGGCTGTTTGGTAATTCTCAAATCTCTGTTTTATTATTACACCAGGGTAGTGTGTTTGCTGCAACGTCTGTTCCAGGATTGCTGAACTGTGAATACTGTCCTGCTCTGTCTGTACCTCGCCGTGTACATTAATGATTCCTGTACCTCACCTCCCACAGGGCAGCAGGACAAGCAGTTGGCTCATTCAACCAGCTTATCACAGGATATCGGTGGGGGTAGGCAGGAATGTGGAGCAAAGACACAATCAAATCAGCTATGATGTCATTGAATCACATCTGGCAGGGTAAAGGAGCCGAATGGCCTCAGCCTGTCCCATCAGTTCTTGGCCCGAAGGCAGATCCTATCCACAGCACCGTGATCGCGAACGTAGAAGGTGAGTTCATTCTGTGACGGGTCGGTTGATTAAAACATAGACCCTGAGGGGTCTGAAAAGGGTGGATGTGCAGAGGATATTTCCTCCTGTGGGAGAATCTAGAACTAGGGCGTCACTATTTGAAAATAAGGGGTCACCCATTTAAAACAGAGTTGAGGCAACAAAAATTCTGAGAGTTGAGAGTCTTTGGAATTCTCTTCCTGAAAAAGCGATGGAAAAGAGATTTTCAAATACATTGTGAATTCAATTTGCACAGGCTCTAAGGCTGAATCTCTGTTACTGAGATTTGGGATTGTAGTCAGTACTTTCAGCAAGACTGACTCGCAATCCTGACAACTTTGTTCTGTCTCTTTTGGTGTCTAGTTTTTTTTTAAAAAACTTTTGCCTGCACTTAACTCAGTACTTTTTTCCTAACAAAATAAATTAAATGGATACAGAGGGATGAAATACAGTGTGTGTAAAAACAAGGAGACATTTATTTACTTTTCAAAAAAAATTTTACAAAGTTCTTGCAGGAGATTGATCAAATCCAGCAGAATTCCAAGGAAGCTGGAACCAATGATTAACAAGTAACACACTGGAATAATCTCTCTGCCTAAATTAGCTTTCAGCTAAAATTTCCATGCAGCTTGTAACTCAGGAATTGTTGACAAGTTGTTGTAAATATTACGCATGCATGCAGGAAGGCTGACTCTCAAATATTGATACAATAATCAAGAAAGCAGATTAAAAATAATACCGTTTGAGTATATACGACTATGCTAGCATTAATAAACCGCTGCAACTGCAATCAAACGGGCCTGTTTCACAAAGTCAAACATTCAATGCAATTTTCTTTTACACAAAATCCAAATTACATGAGGATGGCAGTATTAGCTGGATTAACAAAAGGGTAGAAATTCACAGACTCTGAAAATAGCAAAAGGCATTTAATAAACACGGGATACAAATATCCCAGTGCTAATCAGTTCAGAAATGTGGCTGATTCTCACTTCTCAATGTTAACTCTGACCCTCAATCTGGAAGTTGCTACAAACTTTAAAAAGTAGTTTAGGCATTTGATTGGTTTCCAAAATAAACCTCAATCCTTATAATTAAAACCACTCAACAAGTCCAGCTACAAAGGACACTTTTTCTTACTCAGGGCTAACATGGAGTCTCCAAGAACTATATACAAAATGATAACTGTCAGACACGGAGATATCTCAGATTTAAATACTATACATTTCCATCACACAGGGTTTGAATCAACCCAATACTCTCGCTAAAATCTCACCCAACTCCATCATAGACACTAACAGCAAAGGCTCAGTTTAACGAGTTAACAACTCCAATTTCTGAAGCGGTGTTGGAGTAGTTTTATTGTAGCTGGAATAGTAATCCAGAGAAGCAGGGTAATGCTCTGGAGACTTGGGTTTGAATCTCACCAGATGGTGAAATTGGAATTGGATACAAAACTGGAATTAAAAGTCAAAATGATGATCGTTGTCAATTGTCGTAAGATCCCAACTGGTTCACAAATGTCCTTCAGGGAGGGAAATATATTGTCCTTGCCTGGTCTGGCCTACATGTGATTCCAGAGCCACAGCAATGTGTTTGACTCTTAAATGCCCCTAGGGATGAACAACAAATGCTGGCCCAGCCAGTGACAGCCAATGAACAAATTAAAAAAATTACAAAGCATCATCTTTTGGATGCGCTATTAAACTTAATCTTCATCCTTCAGGTAGGCAGTAGAGATCCCATGGCACTATTCAAAAAGTACTCTTTTTAGGGTTCTCTCTGATGTCCCTGTGCCAATATTCTTCCCTTAAACAACATGACTAAAACTGATCTTTAGATCATTATCAGATTGCTGCCAGCGTAAAACATGCAAATTGGCTGCTGCAGAACCTATATTACAACAGGCGCTGCACTTCCAAGAGTATTTAATTGGCCGATAAACACCATAGGGATTCCTGACTGCCTGACAATAGGCGCTATAAAAATGCAAGTTTCTCCTTCCCTCAAGTTAATTTTGACCTCCATTTGTTTACTTATCTCATCCTTTTGATTTTTTTCCCCTTGATGCTTTAAGATTATAACGCAGGATAATAAATAGTTACTTAACATATTCATTTAAATTTCACTCACTGCCACTTTAAAAGGAAATAGGCAGACTGAAATCTTTGTTAAAGTGAAATGGGGAGAAATTTCAGATGCAAATGCAAATATTTGAGCCCGACATTCTACAAGATAATCTCAATGTTGAACTCAGGAGATAATCTGATTTCACCATTGCTTCTGACTTCAGCGTGTGTTTAAAAGAGTAAAGCACACATGGCGTTAAAGCTGAAATACTTTTAGATTAAAGAATATCTTTATTGATATGAATATTCCAAGCAGATCTCTGGTCAGGTCACTGAAGTTGTACAATCTCAAAAATTCTAAAAGCACATAAAACTAACAATAATGATTTCTAATCCATTTTGAAAACTACGACTGCTGGTGATACTTGCTCTTTGTGAACTTACTTTTATCAGTAATCCTTAGCCAAACAATCACTTCCATATTTCCACAAAAATAATATGCTTATGGTACATTGTATGTGTTGGCCATTCTGTATTTTACAAAAGTTTACAAAACACAATTTCTTCACGATTATCGTTCTCTGCAGAAATCCTCACCCGGCTTCTTCAGCGGAGCAGTCGATGCCTGCGTAGGTGAATTTCTCGAACAGTGTTGTGTTCACGTAGGTCTAAATGAATGGACATAAACCACACGTGTCAAGGATCCTGCTCGACTAGCTCCAAAGGAGAAGAGCACATTAAGGAGCAAGCGTGGGCCACCACTTTCAAAAGTCGAACAGTCTTGATGTAAGTGTGAGCTGGGATTGTTTTTGGAGCAGAGAAGGTGAAGGGAGGATTTGCCAGCGGTGATGTTTAAAGCGATGAATGGTTTACGTGTAAACGGGGATAAACTGTTTGTAAACTGTTTTCATTGGTAGAAGGAACCGGAGCACGCAGATTTAAGATAATGTACAAAAGAAACAGGGATGGAGGGTGGGTTGGGGGAGATGAGGGTAATTATTTTGTACAGCAGTTTGTAATGATCTGTGCTGCCTGAAAGCCATGATGTGAAGATGCCAGTGTTAGACTGGGGTGGGCACAGTAAGAACCCTCACAATACCAGGTTAAAGCCCAATGGGTTTATTTGCGAACAATTAAACCTGTTGGACTTTAACCTGGTGTTGTGAGACTTCTTACTCTCCCGAAGGGGTGGTTAAAGAAGATTCAAAAATACAGTGCTATGGAGAAGAGCACAGGGTGTTGAACCAGTTTGATAGTTCTTTTGAAGAGCTGGCACAGACTGGATGGGCCAATTGGCCTCCTTCTGTGTTGAGTAATTCTCTGATTCTACGCATTCTGAGGTAAGGGTTGAGAATTGCAACCTCAGTTGGCCAGCCTGGAGTTCCACTGAGTGCAATTCCTCTCTGGAAGTGAGAATTCATGGAATATCGCAACCAATCTCTTCAGGCTTACCTTCCTCTCCTCGAGCATCCTATTGAGGGACACCAGTATTTGAGCGAATGTTGGTCTTTCATAAGGCTTCTCACGCCAGCACTGTAGCATTAACTCATATCTGAAAGAATTAAATATCATTGTGTATGACAACGTGCATTATTACAAACACATTCACACTTTGGGTTGAATGTAAAGTTAAAACTGCATCATCTCTTCCAATAATTAACCAGTATAAAATAGTCACCAATAAATTCAATAGAGGAATCCAGGAGAAACCTCTTTGGCCAGAAAGCACTGAGAATGTGAAATTTGTGACCATAGCAGGTGGTAGCGTTGAATTGCAGAGAAATATTTGAGGGGAAGCTGGATAAACACAGGACATGGAAAAGAATAGAAGGATCTACTGATATGATGAGCTGAAGGGGCAGTGGGTGGGGTGTGGGGAGGGGGGGGAGGGAGGGTGGATGAATAGAGGGGGGTTTAGGATGAGGCTAAAGTGGAACATCAAAATTGGACCAGTTGGGCTGGAATGGGTGTTTCTGCGTTAGTCCAGTCAGGCCAACTCCTGATTCTTGTACACTGGAGACAAGATGAAAAAGAGACTAGAAAATTGATCAATCCATTCAAAAAAAAAACACGTTCTTATCAAGCTCTCTAAAGGAAATACTAACCAGGCTGTAAATTTACTTCAATGCTTCACAGGTACAATGGAAGTTTTTTAATGAAAAGTCAGTCAGAACAAAGAGCAGAAGCTTCACACTGTTTGAAAAATATCACCACAAGCCCAGGCCTGCTAATCTTCCTCATTCTCGTGACCAGAATCCAGCATGGTCTGAGGGAGTTTCACCCAACTTATCTTTACAGAGGGTGCTGGCAAGGGTTGGTTGGAAAGGAGAAAAATAGAAAAATGATCCTGCAAGATAGGAAATCAGATTTAAAATGAAAGCAAGTGCATGGGGGGCTGGGGGCAGGTGCTGTCACAAGGATGCTCCTGTCCTTGGAGTTTGTTGAGAACACATGAGTTGACCATCTGGAGTCTCCTTCAGGAGCAGATCAGTGAATCTCCCAGAGAAACAGTGGAATGGCTGCTGCTTTACATGGACATCTACTGAAGTTAAAACATGCGATTGGGACAAATTTATAGAAATTCACCCCTCAGTGGATAAATACACACAGTCTTAGAGATAGTATCATGGGGCAGAAGTTTGCCATCCCACCCATTGTGGGAATCATAGCAGGCGGGACACAGACCTCGGGTGGAATTTTCCAGCTTTGGGGTGAGTGCAGCTGGAAAATCCTGCCCACGGAGTCAGACTGTGCAGGAAAGGCCTTTCGGCCCATCGAGTCTGCATCGACAATAACTACCACTAAAGATGCACTAATCTCATTTTCCTGCAGTTGTTCTATCACTTTGAATGTTATGACATTTCAAATGCTCATCCTTTTGTTTAATAGTTGTAAGGTTTTCAATCTCCACTACCTTCCCAGTTTTCAAATCAAAAAATAAATTAAAGATCAACCAGAGCATTTTCATTTATTCTATAATAAATAGTTTAAAAAGAGTTACATTCTCTAAAAGATGCGTGGTTTCAGCATTAAGAGAGCAGAAGTAGTTCCAGATGAACCAATTGTAAAGGTTTTCAGAAACTTACACTTCATCAACACAGTTGAGTGGTTTTTCCATCCTGTACCCAAGGGGCAATTTCTCATAAAGTTCAGCACAGGTCATCCCACAATAGGGAGTGCCTCCTAATCACAAGAGTCAGAACACAAGAATGTTATTCGCCTCCTCAATGCAACCATTCACCAAACTAACCATGTAGTGCTAACACATTCCATTAACACTTCCTGTCAATTATTTACTGCAGCATAGGCAATACTAAATTAGCTCCCCATTACACATCAGTCCATCACACGCTCACTCGTCATGTTCTCCACCAAGACTGATGGTCAAGGAAACCTGGCAGTGGGCACGTAATGTGTCTCCCAAATATTACAGAAATAAGGGAATGGTTGAAATGGCGTTACTTACCTAGACTAACAATCTCCCACAAGAGAACTCCATACGACCATCTACAGAAAACATTCAATGAATGAGAGATATTTCTGTAACATCTTGCAAGCATATTCATAAATGATTCATTATTTCATAACTCTATGTAACTATATAAACTGGGGCCATATAAATAAACAACTTAAATTCTTAACAAACATCTAAGGAAATAATCAGCCCCTGTGGCAAATAATCCTCATGCAAACTCAGACAAATAAATGTATTTTTTCAACACATTGAGGTGGATTTGATATCATTTTCTGGGCAGTAATCTGAAGCAAAGACTGTCTGTATTTTGTCAAACTAATTTAATAAGAATCTGGGCAATCTGTGAGATTCTTCCCCAGGTAGTGAAGGGGAACACTGACTCCACTACTTGTGTGATTCATGTCAATGAAGTGGAAAGTGCCATGCTGCTTTCAAAGCCAACACTGCTGCTTAACAAATCCCTTCCTGGCCACTTTGCTTATCTTAAGTCACATAACCCAACAGGGGAATCTATTCCCACGTCTCTATCGATGCCAGTTTTGAATTAGTTGAAAGATAGTGAGGTCTATCATTGTTGACAGTTAAGAGTCTGGCTAGTGTTCAGTTCATCCTTTTAGGCATTCCTTTTTTTTAAAATATTAACAGGATGAGGGATACAATGGTGGGAAATTCTTTCTGTCACCGAGTATCAGTACTACACACACTCCCACATCAAGTAAAGTGCAGCCAGCTGTGAAATAAATTCCTCAACTTTGCCTCAATAATCTAATTAAATCCCAGCCTCAGTCAAGTCCCACTTTATTGCACAAATGTAACAGTTCTTTCAATCCCTCATTGCTGACTTGTGATGTGGAAGTGCTGGCTGGGGTGGGCACAGTAAGAAGTCTCACACCAGGTTAAAGGCCAAAAGGTTTATTTGGAGTCACGAGCTTTCGGAGCACTGCTCCTTCATCAGGTGAGTGGGCCATTCACCTGAGGAAGGAGCAGCGCTCCAAAAGCTCATGATTCTAGATAAACCTGGTGGACTTTAACCTTCTACATTTGTCCTTCTTCATGCATTTGCAAATTTATTGCCAGATTAGAGATCATGCCATGAAAAAAACACAAGAAACAGGAGCAGGTGTTGGCTATACAGCTTCTCAAGCCTGTTCCTCGATTCAATATGATGATGGCTGATCTTCTACATATTGCTACATTCCTGCACTATCCCAAAATCCCTAACTCCCTTCGAATCCAAAGCCCTACCGATCTTCATCCTGAATATAATTGATGACTGAGCATTCACAACTGTGAACGAATGGAACAGTTCCAAAGATTCACAACCCTCTTGAGTGAAGAAGTTTCTCTTCAGCTCAGTCATAAATAGCCTGCCCCATCTGCTGTGACTGTGAGCCCATGTTCTCAACTCCTTCTACCAGTGGGGGATAAAACCTCTCAGCATCCATTTCGTCCAATCGTCAAAGAATTTTATTTGTTTCAATGACGTCACCTCTCAGTCTTTCAGATCTAGAGGGTATCAATCAATTCAATTATTGGCTCATTGTAAAGGAAGGAACTTACACATCACTGTTAGTCGTATAAACACTGTAGTTCAGCGACTCAATGGCCATCCATCGGACTGGCAACCTCCCCTATGGAAAGACAGTAGTGGGGAAAGTTAGATGGCCACAATGGTATAAACATTAATGTTCTATTGCAAATAAATGAAAAGTAACAACAATATCTGTCAAGACCTTGCCCTAACACAACAAAAAAATGCTGGAAAATCTCAGCAGGTCCAATAGTATCTGTGGAGAGAGAATGGAGCCAATGTTTCGTGTCTGGATGACCCTTAAGATTCATCTACATTGGCTATTAAGAATATTTGTTACGTTCAATTTTTTAGAATAGTCTTGAAAGTAACATCAGCCTTTATCCATTTTCATGATATTGGGGGAATAATCTAATAGGAATTGCTTCCAATTCCCACTAATAGGGAATAGTGGATGGAAAGTGACTCCAGATTTATTCTGAATGACCTTGGTGCAGCCTTGGAGAAGGCAGGCAGCTCACCATCCTATTAGGGTATTTATTTATTTCATTCATTCATAGGACATGGACGTCGCTGGCTGGCCGGCATTTGTTGTCCATCTCTAACTGCCCTTGAATTGAACATTTCAGGGCGGCAGTTAGAACTCAGTCACGTTGCTTTGGGTCTGGAGTCACTTGTAGGTCAGACCGGGTAAAGATGGCAGCTTCCCTTCCCTAAAATGTACACAGATGGGTCTTTATGACAGTTGATAATAGTTCAGGTTTATTTCAGGATCCTTATTCCAGATTTATTATTGAATTTAAATTCCCCAGGCTGCCTTGGTGAAACTTGAACTTTTGAGTGTGTCCCAGGGCGCTATCCTGAGCCTCTGGATTTCTGGCCCAGTGACTATTACTGGTCCATCGTGACACCATTTCCCCCAAATAATAATCCGAAACATGAATTCAAATCCCACTAGGGTAATTTGTGAATTCACTTAATTAAATCTGGAATAAAAATAGTGATATCTTTAAGAGTAAGTTTAGGGAAGAGGACAGATTTTTAATTAGTAATGGGTTTGAAGGGCTATGGTGAACAGGCAGGAAGGTGGAGTTGAGGCCAAGATGAGATTAGCCATGATGGTACTGAATGGTGGAGGAGGCTCGAGGGGCTGAATTGCCTACTCCTGCCCCTCATTCTTATGATCTGTAATGGTGACCAGAAAACACTGGATTGTTGTAAAAACCTGTCTGGATCACTGGTGTCCTTGAGGAAATGAAATCTGCCGTCCTTACCCGGTTTGGTCAATATATGATTCCAGCAGATGCCATCTGAAATGGCCCAACAAGACCTCAAATTGCATCAAAACCTCTACAAGAGATTCTGCAGAAGTTCAAGATGTCAGCTTCTTCTCAAGGACAATTAGAGATGGGCAATAAATAGCAGCCTTGCCCACATCCTGTGAATAAATACATTTTTAAAAAGCACTACAGGTGCACTGGACTAGTAATCAAGAGGCCCAGGCTAATGGTCTGGGACACACATAAAGGTTCAAATCCCACCAAGGCAGCTGGGGAAATTTATATTCAATAATAAATCTGGAATAAGTATTCTAGAATAAATCTAAATTGTCATCAATTGTCATAAAGACCCATCTGGTTCACTAATCTAGTACTACACTTCTATCATGAGAGCGGATAAAGGCCGATGTTACTTCCAAGGTTACTCTGAAAAACTGAACGTGACAAATTTTTTTTTGAAATAATTCTCGGATATGGGCATCATGGCCAGCACTTACTGTCCATCCCTAACTGCCTTTGAGAAGGTGGTGGTGAACCAGATGGGTCTTTAGGGAAGGAAATCTGCCATCTTTACCCAGTCTGGCCTACATGTGACTCCAGACTCACAGCAATGTGATTGATTCTTTACTGTCCTCTGAGACGATAGAGATGTGGAGAGTTTTGGGGAGGGATGTGGAGAGTTTTGGGGAGGGAATTGGAGAGCTCTGGGTCGAGATAGCTGCGGGCACTATGAATCCCACTGTCATTCTACAGACATGATCGGGAAACACCCAAGTTACTTTTTTTTACACACACTCACCATTGTCTTTTTCACATAAACCTCTTTCCCTCTCGACAATCCAAAATCTGCAATCTTTGCCACGTAGTTGTCGCCCACAAGAACATTTCTAGCTGCCAAATCTCTGTGAATAAACTAAACACATGAGAGAATGCTGTCAATGGGTGGATATTTTATGAGTGTATTGGAAAAAAGCAGTCAGGGCTTTGCAACATTTGACCTCTCTCCCCCACTGCTACTCCATGACCAGCATCAATCAGATTGATTGGCTGGAGGTGGATTTGTTGATCAGAGTGGGAATCTCTAGGGCCCCAGGAACAGAACACTGTCCTGATGAAGATCATTGGGAGACCAGAAAAACCACTGAGGGCTGAGTTTGGGGCCAGGGGTGCCATTTTAATTTGAACCCCAAAAATTGCAATGTTACTGCTGTAACTACACGACCCTGCGGGAAGTCAGTTTTGATTCATGTGCATTCTCCTAATGCAATTGAACAACAATGTGGTCAGAGAACTGAGGAATTCAGAGAGTTCAGTTAATAATTGGGAAGTCTGGTTGATATGGAATTGACCCTAAACCAGCAATAAAATCCTAATGTAATCTGATCTGTCACGAGTTAGCCAATCACGATGGAGTGGTTAACACTGCTGCCTCACAACGCCAGGGACCCGGGTTCAATTCTGGCCTTGGGTTACTGTCTGTGCGGAGTTTGCACATTCTCTCCGTGTCTGCATGGGTTTCTTCCGGGTGCTCCAGTTTCCTCCCATGCTCCAAAGATGTTCAGGTTAGGTGGATTGGCCATGCTAAATTGCCCCTTAATGTCCCACGATATATCAGTTAGGGGGATTAGTGGGGTAAATACATAGGGTTACGGGATAAGCCTGGGTAAGGGTTGATGCAGACTTGATGGGCCAAACAGCCTCTTCTGCACTGTACGATCCTGTGAGTACTGCGATCGCTGGAGAGACTGAGGCCAGAATTTTCCTGTCTCGCCGACATGGGAAACACAGTGGGGGAGGGGGGCAGGAACCATGCAAAGGTCTGATGACCTCAGGTGGGATTTTCCTATCTTGGGGCCAGCGTGGCAGATATTCCCGCCCTAAATGTAAGCTGGAGCTCAAAAGAATTATCTCCTCTCTTACCGATTGGCCTGGGAAAATAGAAATTTGTTCCTTGGATCCCCTACTAACTGAGGTACAGACTTCCTTCTTGGATTCTTGCATCTAATAGATAGAGACACTAATCCAATCAGTCTGGACTAGATTTATACTGGGGTCTTGAGGGAGAATGCTGTGTGTATTAACCCACTGAAATATCTGAATTCCCCACTCCCTCCCCACACTGAACCCTGACTGAAAATATAATGAAGACAATAAGGAGATAAATTGACCAACAAAGCGAGACAAAAATCCAAACCGCATCCTAACGACAGCAGAAGATGATGATTGGGATCATATGACAGAAATGAAGCAAACCTGTTTCTGGCTGAGATAATCCATGCCCTTTGCCACGTCAGCTGCAAATTGCAGCAGCTGCTGTGAGGAGAGGGTAGAGGCAGTGCCGTGGGCAATGGCATAAGCTGGGTCAGTGTCAAGCACTCTGCTGTTCCGCAGGAAATCCAACAAATTTCCATGTGGTGCAAATTCAATTGCCACGTACAAATATCCTGCAAAAGTATAAAAGATCACACAGAACATTCAGAGTGGGGGTTCGACACAGGTTCAAGATGAGACCTAGCAGCACAGCTTTCTAGGGAAGGGATAAAGTACACTTACGACAATAATAACTTGCATTTGGGTAACACCGTTAATATAAAAAAAAGTCCCAGCGTGCTTCGCAAGAGTGTTATCAAACAAAAACCTAACTCAGACACACGGGTGAGATTGGGGCAACTGATTGAAAGCTTGGAAAAGTTTAAAGGGATATACTGAAAGAGAGGTGAAGGTGTTTAGGGAGGGGATTCCAGGGCTTTGCGTTTGGGCCACTAATGATGGAGTAATTAAAATCAGGATGCTTTCCAGATCAGTATGTCCACTATGACTCTCACCAACTTTTACAGATGCACCATAGGAAGCATTCTTTCTGGTGTATCAGAGCTTGGTACGGCTCCTGCTCTGCCCAAGACTGCAAGGAATGACAAAAGGTCATGAATGTAGCCCAATCCATCACGCAAACCAACCTCCCATCCATTGACACTGCCTAAACTTCCCGCTGCCTTGGACAAGCAGTTGGTATAATCAAAGACTCCAAGCACTCTGGATGTTCTCTCTTCCAATTACTTCCATCAGGAAGAAGATACAAAAATTTGAGGACACATACCAACCGAGACAACAATAGTTTCTTCCCAGCAGCCATCAGACTTTTGAATGGATCGCATTAAGTTGAGCTTTCTCTATGCCTTAGATGTGATGATAACACTACATTCTGCACTCTCTCCTTTCCTTCTCTGTGAACTATATGCTTTGTCTGTATAGTGTGCAAGAAACAATACTTTTCACTGTGTATTAATGAATGTGTCAATAATAAATTAAATCAAATCAAAGATTCAAATACAGCAACTTAACTCATCCCACTGTGAATGTTTAGGAATTCAGATGATCTTGCAGCACGGGAGACCATTTGGCCCATGGTATCGATGCTACCTCTGAAAGTTCTATCCAATTAGTCCCACTCACTGATATTCCTCAGCTGCACATTCAAATTTTTCCTTTTCAAATATTTATCCAATTCCCTTTTGAAAGTTACTTTTGAATATTCTTCCATTTCTCTTTCAGTCAGCACATTCCAGATCACAACTCACTCTGTTAGAAAATATCTTCTCTCCCTAGTCCTTTTTGCAAATCATCTTCAATCTGGTTACTGATATTCTTACCACAGGGGCCAATTTCTCCTTACTTGCTCCATCAAAACCTCTCATGATTTTTAACACATCTGTCAAATCTTGCATTAGCCTTCTGATGGGTTTCAGATCCTAGAGTTAATGCAGATATTCTGGAACCAACACTCTTCCAATGGAGAAGCAATTTGTATAAACGGTTAACAAATCTACAAGATACTTGTCTAAAATACTCCCTTGCTAGTCTGTGGTGTTTCTTTTCAGGCATTGATTTCCATTCATTTATCTGCAGAGCTCTGTAACGTCACAGATTATTTGCAGAATAGTAAGAAATCTCACAACACCAGGTTAAAGTCCAAAAGGTTTATCTGGAATCTTCTTTGGAATGTCGCTC
Source organism: Carcharhinus amblyrhynchos (assembly GCF_965287045.1). NCBI lineage: Eukaryota > Metazoa > Chordata > Chondrichthyes > Carcharhiniformes > Carcharhinidae > Carcharhinus > Carcharhinus amblyrhynchos. The sequence goes on from NC_137328.1 coordinate 2,093,703, forward strand.
CTTTAACTCACCTGATTAAGGAGCAGTGCTTTGAAAGCTCGTGATTCCAAATAAACCTAGAACATAGAACATTACAGCACAGAACAGGCCCTTCGGTGTTGCATCAACCTGTGAAACCAATCTAAAGCCCATCTAACCTACACTATTCCAATATCAACCATATGTTTATCCAATGACTATTTAAATGTCCTTAATGTTGGTGAGTCCACTACTGTTGCAGGCAGGCCATTCCACACACTTACTACTCACTGAGTAAAGAACCTACCTCTGACACCTGTCCTATATCTATAACCCCTCAATTTAAAGCTACGTCCCCTCGTGCCAGCCATCTCCATCTGTGGAAAAGGCTCTCACTGTCCACCCTATCTAATCCTCTGATTATCTTATATGCCACTAATAAGTCAGCCCTTCTTCTCTTTAACGAGAACAGCCTCAAGTCCCTCAGCCTTTCCACGTAAGACCTTCCCACCATACCAGGCAACATCCTGGTAAACCTCCTCTGCACCCTTTCCAATGCTTCCACGTCCTTCCTATAACGTGGCCACCAGAACTGTACACAATACTCCAAGTGCAGCTGCACCAGAGTTTTGTACAGCTGCAACATGATCTCATGGATCCTAAACTCAGTCCCTCTACCAATAAAAGCTAACATACCGTACTCCTTAACAACACTGCCAACTTTCAGGGATATGTGCACATGGACACCGAGATCTCTCTGCTCATCCACACGACCAAGTATCTTACCATTAGCCCAGTACTCTGTATTCCTGTTACTCCTTCCAAAGTGAATCACTTCACACTTTTCTGCATTAAACTCTATTTGCCACCTCTCAGCCCAGCTCTGCAGCTTATCTATGTCACTCTGTAACTTGCAACATCCTTCCGCACTGTCCACAACTCCACCGACTTTAGTGTCATCCGCAAATTTACTAACCCATCCTTCTACACCCTCATCCAGGTCATTTATAAAAATGACGAACAGCAATGGCCCCAAAACAGATCCTTGTGATACACCACTAGTAACTGAACTCCAGGATGAACATTTCCCATCAACTACCGCCCTCTGTCTTCTTACAGCTAACCAATTTCTGATCCTGGTGAACTTTAACCTGGTGTAGTGAGACTTCTTACTGTGCCCACCCCATCCAACACTGGCATCTCCACATTATAATTGTAGAATAGTTCTTTATTAACGCTGCAAGGATGACCAAGGGAAGAACAGGAATGTCCCATTGTTGCTCTTATGAGGATCAGTCATCATAAAGCTTTTAAAGATTTTTGTACTTGACAGACCTCTAAGAAAAATTAAAACTCTCCAGAATTCAGTACATGAAGCTACTAATGAATATGTATTCATTCTGAAATGGAAAAGCAAAGTCCTCTAATTGTTTTCAAGTTTGATGGAAAACTAAACTTTTAACTTGTGCCTGTTACACATGTTTCTTTGGGAATGACAGTTTGAGTGGAACAGATTTCTAGTCAGAGTAGCTTCAACTGATAATGAGGTATCACAGAAACACAGGAAAAAAACAGCAGCAGATCGTGCTGGTCAGGGATATTACAAGGCAATATTGGCAAGGCCTCTGACATGCATCTGGAAAATTAGGGAGTGAGTCAAGTGTGGGGAGTTTTTCTTGTTAAAACTGAAGTTTAGCTAATCGGATGAGATAATACTTAGAAACATGCAGATTCTCACTTAACCCTAGGGAAGGAGAAACGGATGATGGAATTCAACAAAGCTTATCCAACAATTCCCTCAAACCTGAAATCTATAACATATGGGATAATGAGAAATTTTACCATGCACATATCTCTGGTTATTAATAATTGCTACCATTGTGTGTGTCATTAATGACGACTACAATACAGGTTTGATTATTAACAGTAGTTAACAGTGGAGGCTTAACTACAATGAAAACCAAAAAAATGCCTTTGGAACCCATTATTAAGTGCAATAACTTGTAAGTTTCTTAGTATGAACATCTATTCCTTAACCATATATGGATCAAGAGATGGGCAGAATACAAGAGATGCTTGCAGTATTGGGAACACTAATTCTGCTACCTGGTTGATGGAGTTGTACACAAGTCATATCTGAATTAGTACCTGTACTGTTTCTCAGCCCTGTAGATCAGCCTGAACTGTTTAATGATGGCGCATTATGGCTATTCAACAATCTGTCACTCCAGAAAGGAATCTCACCCACAAGGAGAATAATCGGAATATTTTCCCTTATACTCTCCGCGGTTTTCCGACCATCTTAAGTGTAAGTCAAACACTGCATCTGAGTTGTGATAACGCACACAACAGACTGACACCTGGTGATGTGAAAACTTATACTAAATGTACCAGAGATGAGAAATGTTTCATCACATTAATATTCCTTCATAAAACTGATATAAAAGCAGTGACACACAGATTGGAGCCATAGTTCCTGCCAGCATTTGATGTATTTCTATCACATTAATGGCTTGCATCACACAGTGGGAGAGAAGATTATGAGGAATCCGTACCCCTATGTTCACAGGCTCCCAGCAGGTTAATGATGTTGGGGTGGTGTCCAAGTCTGCACAGAACTTCCAGTTCACCAGCAAAGTCTCTGTGATCATCTTTGGAAGCATATTCTGCAGGAGGAGGAGTAAGAATCACAATTAGGGCTGCAGCAAAATTCTTCCCAATAGTAAATTATATCTTTCAATTGCAAGTACTCAAAATCAAATGGCTACATTTTTAGTACCTTTCCCTCACTCTTGTATGCCAATTAACAACAACAACAACTTGTACTTACATAGTGCCTTTAATGTATTAAAGTGCCCTCAGATGTTTCACAGGAGTGACTGTCAAACAAAATGGGCAGTGAACTGGATAAAGTGATTATTAGGACGGTGACCAAAAGTTTGATCAAAGGGCTGGATTTTAAGGAGCATCTTAGAGGACGAGAGGAAGAGAGAGAGGAAGAGAGATGGAGAGGGTCAGGAAGGGAATTCCAGAATCAATGACCCAAGCAGCTGAAGGTCACCGAAGGGGATGCAAAGGAAATTGGAGATGTGCATTTGGAGAACCAGTTATTCAGGGTTGACAAAGGAGCGTGCACACCAGAAACTCCCTCAAAAATGCTGATAAGATAAGGGGGTCAATTGGAAATGTTAACAGTGAGATTGATAGGTTTTAATTAGGGAAGGGGATTAAGGGTTACTGAAATAAGGTGGGTAGATGGGATTAAAATATAAAACAACCCGTGATCTAAATGAATGGAGGAACAGGCTCGAGGGGCTGAATGGCCTCCTGTTTCCACCTTCCTATATAATGAAGGAGTCTTACCTTTCATTCTTTTAATGGCAGCATTCATCTTGTGTCCATCCTTCTTAATTCGAGCCTTCAAGACTTGTCCAAAATTCCCTTCACCGATAATGTCTTCAAACTTGATATCATCCCAATGGAGAACAGGGTAAACGATTGGCATTCGTAACTGAGGCTTTGGTTTCCTGGTCAAAGTGAGGGTCCCCGAATTAAACTGAATAATAGGCTCCTCCCTCTTCAAAGCAAAAAGAAAAGCCGGTTAAGAGTTATTCTACTAGAAAAATATATTTAAACTTAAAATAGTTCACAGTGACCGTGGGAATACCATCGCTGGAGCTGAGATCCGGCTGCCACTCAGATTTGCATTTACTGAAGCCCATTTATTTTGTCTTCACTGGTGGGTTCTCATGGCCCGTGGGGATACGGTCCAGCATCAGAAGGGGTGATGGGGACCAGTAACATCTTCACTGATGGGCTGGACTGAGACTGAGGCCTTCCACAGCTGGACACCAGGCCTAACTTGAAGGATAGGCCTCACCCTCTATTAGTGCAAATGAAGACATCATGTCTCAGGATCTATCTCCTGCTTGGCCCAGGAGGCCTGATGGTGGTGTTGAGAGCAGAGGGTTGTAGGAGAACCCTTTTCAGGAAGAAGGAGAGAGCAACCAACGGCAATTCTATTTGAAGAGTAACAGCAAGCTATCTTTGCCAACTGATGCCACCTGAGTTTGCACGGCAATGGCAGGATGATTTCAGGAAGCACTCCTTCACACAAAAGGCAGTGCAAATTTGCAACTCCTTTCTCCAGAAAGATGCTGCAGCTGGGGGCCGTGTGAAACTTTCAACACTGAGAGGGGTAAATTTTTGTTGGGTAAGGGGTTGCGGGTTCTGTGACCGAGGTGGATGGACGGGGTTAAGATGCAACCAAAACAGAAAACGCTAGGAAAATCTCAGCAGCATCTTTAAGGAGAGAAAAGAGCTGATGTTTCGAGTCCAGATGACCACTGCCAGACCTACTGAGATTTTCCAGCGTTTTCTCTTTTGGTTTCAGATTCCAGCATCCGCAGTAATTTGCTTTTATCCAGGGTTAAGATGTGTTCAGCCACGATCTAATTGAGTAGCAGAACAGACTTGAAGGGCTGAATGGCCTTCTTATGTTGCTAGAGTGGATGATTGGATGACAAAGCAATATCACTTCTGTGGACGTGGCTGTCCAGTGAACATTAACTAGTGTTTTTAGACTGATGTTGAGGGATATTTTACAGTCCTGTACAACAGCAGCATTTTACTATTGGAAAGATTTTGTCTATATCTCACTAAGAGAAACAATGGTGTCAAGCCGGCAATGTTTAGTCAGTCGATCGTACCGAGCTGTTCTGGAAAGCTTGGACCATTCTCCGTTGGAAGTTGTTCCTCTTGAAGTGAAGCACAATGCAAAAGGCCAATAGGATTGTGAGACAAGTCATTCCAGCAGATCCCAGGATGGCGTAAAGCAGCAGCCTCCCCTCTCGCTGGCGTCTGTAATACTCTGCTGGAGAATGACAGCATCAACGTTCAGATGGATCTCAGGGACTTTACACTTTATGAAGACAATTAAAAACCTTACAGCCCAGAAGATGACCATTCAGCCCATTTTGTTGGTGCTGGATCATTAATAGAGCTGTACAATCAGTCCCACTTACACTGCACATTCTACTGCAAAATTCTCCTTTTCAATTCTTTATCCACTTCCCTTTTGAAAGTTATTATTGAATCTGCTTCCACTGCTCTTCCAGGCACTGCCTTCCAGCTCACAACTCACTGCCGGAAAACTGCCTTACTGTCCGTCCTGGTCCTTTCGCCAATTATATTCAATCTTTGTCTTTCTGGTCACCAACCCTCCTGCCACTGGAAACAGTTTGTCCTTATTTACTGTATCAAAACGCTTCATAATTTTGAACTCCTGTATTAAATCTTCCCTTAACCTTCTCTGTCCCGAGGAGAACACTCCAAACTTCTCCAATCCCTCCACATAATTGATCATAGCTGATATCATTCTGGTAAATCTCTGACCCTCTCAAATACATTAAGAAGTCTCACAACACCAGGTTAAAGTCCAACAGATTTATTTGGTAGCAAAAGCCACTAGCTTTCAGAGTGCTGCCCCTTTGTCAGATGAGTGGGATTTCTATTCACAAACAGGATATATAAAGACACAAACTCAATTTACAAAATCATGATTGGAATGCGAGTCTTTACAGCTAATCAAGTCTTAAAGGTACAGACAATGTGAGTGGAGAGAGCATTAAGCACAGGTTAAAGAGATGTGTATTGTCTCCAGACAGGACAGTTAATAAGATTTTGTAAGTCCAGGTAAGTTGTGGGGGTTACAGATAAGAACATAAGAACATAAGAACATAAGAAATAGGAGCAGGAGTAGGCCATCTGGCCCTTCGAGCCTGCCCCGCCATTCAATAAGATCATGGCTGATCTGTCGTGGCTCAGTTCCACTTTCCCGCCCTCTCCCCATAACCCTTAATCCCCTCTCTTATGATAGTGTGACATGAACCCAAGGTCCCCGTTGAGGCCGTCCTCGTGTGCAGAACTTGGCTATCAGTCTCTGCTCAGCGACTCTACAACGTCGTGTGTTGTGTTTATGTGCCCTGTTTGTGAATAGAACTCCCATTCACCTGACCAAGGTGCTCTGAAAGCTAGTGGCTTGTGCTACCAAATAAACCTGTTGGACTTTAACCTGGTATTGTGAGATTTCTTACTGTGTTTACCACAGTCCAACACCAGCATCTCCACATCATGACTTGCCTCTCGAAGAGACAGACACCAGAAACAATGAATAAATGGTCAGGACATCCTGTGAGCTATAGGGGAGTTTCCAACTGTTAAGAATTTAACTGTGTGTAAATAGCAATCTAGATGTTTTGGGGATGTTACTATCAGTTTGTAAATTCCTGCACTTATTTAACAAAGTGATTATTTTTTTCAATGTATTGGACTATAACCTCAAACTAACCTATTATTGAGATTACTAAACCTATTGTGAATTCTAAAGGATAAACTGTAGAGATAAGAATGACATTTGGATTAAAAGCGGATTTGCAAAACAAGCAGTATCTGCCCACAATTTCCCAACTTCCAACCAGGAACACTCAACAACCCTATCGCAGTACAAACATCAAGTAATAATTATTAAACCATATCAGGGTGATATGGAGTGCACTGACAGAAGTTCTCATATTTGTTGTCAGTCCACAGATGGAACACAATTACATTGTCAGCACATGAAATAGCTGCTCTGGAAACAGGGGTCACTTTATCCTACATACAAAGTAAAATACTGCAGATGCTGGAATCTGAAACAAAAACAGAAAATGCTGGAAAATCTCAGGTCTGACAGCACCTGTGGGAAGATCTAGACTCAAAACATTGGCTCTATTCTCTCTCTCCATAGATGCTATCAGACCTGCTGAGATTTTCCAGCATTTTCTGTTTTTGTGTCACTTTTGTGGTGGAAAAGTCGATTACTGGGGGCACAGATTTAAGATGTGAGGGATAAGGTTTAAAGGAGATGTTTGAGACAAGTTTTTTTTTACACAGAGGGTGGTGGGTGCCTGGAACTCGCTGCTGGGGAGGTAGTGGAAATGGATACAGTAGTGACATTCAGAGGGTGTCTGGACAAATACATGAATAGGATGGGAATAGAGGGATATAGTTCCCGGTAGGGTAGGGGGTTTTAGTTCAGTCGGGTAGCATGGTCGGTGAGGCTTGGAGGATCAAAGAGCCTGTTCCTGTGCTGGAATTGTCTTTGTTCTTTGTCTAATGTTGTATCATTTCAGGTAGAACGCCTTGCTCATTTCACAATAGTAAATGTCCCAGTCAGTGTGGTCACAGCAATTTATAAATTAACGATAAAAGAACCTTTTATTTATTTCTATAGGAGGCAGCAATCAAAATGGATTAATAAAAGCAGAAAAGCTCAGTTATTATTTTATTCACATGAAGCTAAGGATACTGCACAGATATGATCAGACACGTAACAACTCTGACAGCTGGCATTTAGTGCTTTTCAGGACTACCAGATATCGCAAAATACTTCACAGCCAATCAAGTTTTGTTTCTGAAGTGTGGCCACTGTTGTAGGAAAGGTGGCAGCCGATTTGTGCACAGCAAGATCCCATAAAGTGCCATACAGAGAATCTGTGTCTGTGATGTTGATCAGGGCATAAATATTGGCCAGAACTCCCCAGCCCTTCTTTGAAATATTACTGTTGGATCTTTTACATCCACCTAAATGGGCAAGTATTTAATTTAATGTTTCACTGAGACACACACCTCTGACAGCGCGGCACTCCCTCAGCACTGACCCTCTGACAGTGCGGCACTCCCTCAGCACTGACCCTCTGACAGTGCGGCGCTCCCTCAGCACTGACCCTCTGACAGTGCGGCACTCCCTCAGCACTGACCCTCTGACAGTGCGGCGCTCCCTCAGCACTGACCCTCAGACGGTGCGGCGCTCCCTCAGCACTGACCCTCAGACGGTGCGGCGCTCCCTCAGCACTGACCCTCAGACGGTGCGGCGCTCCCTCAGCACTGACCCTCAGACGGTGCGGCGCTCCCTCAGCACTGACCCTCAGACGGTGCGGCGCTCCCTCAGCACTGACCCTCAGACAGTGCGGCGCTCCCTCAGCACTGACCCTCAGACGGTGCGGCGCTCCCTCAGCACTGACCCTCAGACGGTGCGGCGCTCCCTCAGCACTGACCCTCAGACGGTGCGGCGCTCCCTCGGCACTGACCCTCAGACGGTGCGGCGCTCCCTCAGCACTGACCCTCAGACGGTGCGGCGCTCCCTCAGCACTGACCCTCTGACGGTGCGGCGCTCCCTCAGCACTGACCCTCTGACGGTGCGGCGCTCCCTCGGCACTGACCCTCAGACAGTGCGGCGCTCCCTCAGCACTGACCCTCAGACAGTGCGGCGCTCCCTCAGCACTGACCCTCTGACAGTGCGGCGCTCCCTCAGCACTGACCCTCTGACAGTGCGGCGCTCCCTCAGCACTGACCCTCTGACAGTGCGGCGCTCCCTCAGTACTGACCCTCTGACAGTGCGGCACTCCCTCAGTACTGACCCTCTGACAGTGCAGCACCCCCTCAGTACTGACCCTCAGACAGTGTGGCACTCCCTCAGTACTGACCCTCTGACAGTGCGGCACTCCCTCAGTACTGACCCTCTGACAGTGCGGCACTCCCTCAGTACTGACCCTCTGACGATGCGGCACTGAAATGCCCTTTTTTCTGTGCTCCTGGAGGGGCACTCGAATATATAACCTTCTGGCTTTGCGGTAAGAGTACTCCCTGAGTCAGTGTTGACACATCCAGATTACTAACTAAGCTGCTAACCAAATTAAATTAAACAAGCTTTGTTTTCCGTTGAAATGACAGTTAGAGAAATTTTCTGCAAGCATATCTAACTGGCTTTGTAATTTTATATAGTTTTATCTATAACGTGTATATTCACAGATACATGCTCACGTTATACAGTTACCACTAAAGTTGTACCTGCAGACTCTGGCAGTGTATGCAGTTCCATGGTGGGGTTAGGATCACTCTTTCCCATGTTATTCTTTGCGTAGATTTCCACGAGATACGGTGAATCAGCCTCCAGTCCTCGCAGCTGGAATTCTGAAACAAGGTTTTCTCTCACATTGATTTCAGTCTCCTGAGTGTAGTCCTCCACCCCGTAGATTTTGTAACGTATGACGATAGATGATATTGAGTTGCCATCTTCGATTAACCAGGAGATAAATGCCGAGGAGTCGGAGATATTAAAAATCTTGATGTTGGCGGGAGCAGGAGGCTTTTCTGTCAAAGTCAATAGAAACTTGGTGTCAACCCCACTGAGCTCAGCTCTCAAACCAGCTGACCGAGGAGCCCAACAGAATTTGTGTAAAGTGGAGGCCGGTTTCAGCATATCCTTCTATCCCTTTCTCCATCATTTGCTTATCCAGTTTCTGCTTAAATATATCTATCCTATCCATCTTAACCACCCCCTGTGGCAGCGAGTTCCACATTCTCAGCACTCTCTGGATAAAGAAGTTTCTCCTAAACTCCCCCCCCATCGGATTAATTAGTGACTATTTTGCATAAATGGATCATACTTTTGGATTCTCCAGAAACATTTTTTTCGACCTCTATCCTAGCAATGATATGCAGGTGAGATGTGATAAACCATGGTAAATTGTCCTTTAGTGTCAGGGGGATTACGGGTAAATGTGTGAGGTAACAAGGATATGACCTGGATGAGATGCAGACTCAATGGGCCAAATGGCCTCCTTCTGCTCTGTAGGGATTCTGCGATTCTAAAACTCTTCTATAATTAAGGACAAGTCACTCAAACTCTCTCTTTTCTGGATGATATTAATAAACACAAATGCCAGAGGCAGTCAGCAGGAAGGGAATAACTTACTGTTGCTGTATGTCCATGATGTTACTATGTCGCACCATTCTCCCACTGAATTGGTTTGAGCTCGCACTCGACACTGATATTGTTGCTTAGGCTGCAGGCCCTCGATTTCCAGACTCGACTGGTTCCCAGGCACCTCCAGGATGGTGGGCTTCCCTCTACTGTCATTGGTTGCTTGACACTCCACGTGGTAGGTGATTTCCTCCAGGCTGCCGGGGACTGGCTGCCACGTTAGCCGAAGGGATGTTTGGCTTTTGGGCAGAACTTTAAACCCCAGTGGAGCAGGAAGAGCTGTGTAGCACACACAGAAACACAGAAAAGTCTTTACCATTGATGGGTTGTGTTCATTAACAATTTTAATCAATCATAAACAATCATGAACATGTTAAACATTCATCTCTTAATATTGACAACTGGATTAATAGAACTCCCTGTAGATCAACACAATTTAAGTGTATCTGTTACAAGCAACAGTTTGTATCATCCAGAATTCTGCTGCCACTGTTTTAACTAATCGTAGAATCATAATTTGTTTACGATTTACATAGATGATTTGGAATTGGGAACCAAATGTAGTGTGTCAAAATTTGCAGATGACTCTAAGGTGAGTGGCACAGCAAAGTGTGCAGAGGATGCTCAAAGTCTGCAAAGGGATATAGATAATCTAAGAGAGTGGGCGAGGGTCTGGCAGATGGAGTACAATGTTGGTAAATGTGAGGTCATCTATCTTGACAGGAATAATGGCAAAAGCTACTATTATTTAAATGGTAAAAAATTGCAGCATGCTGCGGTGCAGAGGGACCTGGGTGTCCTTGTGCAGGAATCTCAAGGAGTTGGCTTGCAGGTGCAGCAGGTAATTAAGAAGGCAAATGGAATTTTGTCCTTCATTGCTAGAGGGATGGAATTTAAAAACAGCGAGGTTATGTTGCAGCTGTATACGGTGCTGGTGAGGCCACACCTGGAGTACGGTGTACAGTTTTGGTCTCCTTACTCAAGAAAGGATATACTGGCACTGGAGGGGGTGCAGAGGAGATTCACTATATTGATTCCAGAGTTGAGTGGGTTGGCTAATGAAGACAGACTGAGTAGACTGGGGTTATACTAATTGGAATTCAGAAGAAGCAGACGAGATCTTATAGAAACATAAGATTATGAAGGGAATAAATGAGATAGAAGCAGGAAAGTTGTTTCCAGTGGCGGGTGAAACTAGAACCGGGGGTATAGCCTCAAAATAATGGGGAGCAGATTTAGGACTGAGTTGAGGAGGAACTTCTTCACACAAAGGATTGTGAATCTGTGGAATTCCCTGCCCAGTGAAGCAGTTGAGGCTACCTTATTGAATTTTGTAAGGCAAGGATAGATAGATTTTTGAACAGTAAAGGAATTAAGGGTTATGGTGAGCGGGCGGGTAAGTGGAGCTGAGTCCATGAAGAGATCAGCCATGGTCTTATTGAATGGTGGAGCAGGCTCGAGGGGCCAGATGGCCTCCTCCTGCTCTTAGTTCTTATATTCTTATGTACAGTGCAGCAGAGGACTTTTGACCCATTGAATCCACACTGACACATTAGAAACACCTGAATTCCCACCTAATCCCATCTGCCAGCACTTGGCCCATAGCCCTGAATGTTATGATGTGCCAAGTGCTCATCCAGATACTTTTTAAAGGATATGAGGCAATCTGCCTCTACCACCCTTCCAGGCAGCGCATTCCAGACTGGCACCACACTCTGGATAAAAAAACTTTTCCTCACATCCCCCCCAAACCTCCAGCCCCTCACTTGTATCCCCTTGTGAGTGATCCTTCAACTAAGGGGAACAGTTGTTCCTTATCCACTCTGTCCATGTCCCTCGTAATCATGGACATTTCTAAGTCTTCTCTGCTCCAACAACAACAACCCAAGCCTACGCAACCTCTCATAACTTAAATGTTCCATCCCGGGGAGCTGCACACTGTACTCCAGCTGTGACCTCACCAAAGTTCTAAACAACTCCAACATGACTTCCTGTTTTTGTAATCTCTGCCTCGATTGATAAAGGTAAGTGTCCCATATGCCTTTTTCACTACCCTACTAACACGCCCTTCCACCTTCAGAGATCTATGGACAAACATGCCAAGGTCCCTTTGTTCCATATAACTTCTTAATGTCCTACCATTCATAGTATACTTTCTTGTCAAATTACTCCTTCCAAAGTGTATCACTTCACACTTTTCAGGGTTAAATTCCATCTGCCACTTATCTGCCATTTGACCATCTTCTTATAGCCCCAGACACTCTGCCTCATCATTAACCAACTGTCCAATCTTGGTGTTATCCACAAACTTACTAATCCTACCCCCACACAGCCATCAAAAGTATAGTTAGCATCGTGCTAACTCACGCTGCTTGCTTATAGAGAGGATATTTCCCCTTGAATTTAGCAATGTATTCCCACCTCTCATATTTAAAATCAGTAATAAAAGTATTCAAAGAAAATGTAAAAATAAAGTCTTATTTTGAAAATACCCTGACTTCACATAGTGTGGATCAGATTAGTCAATAATTCTTGGAGGCTCCAATCTGGAAGGTGGGAGAGATCCTGAAATGGATCTTTAGTAGCGCGAGTACATAACCATTATTTTTAAACAGCATGACCCTTCCATGACCTGAAACTGGACCTCAATCAGTGTCGAAGGTCATGGACATGTGTATTATGGCATGTGGAGTTTTAATCCTGTTACTTTCACAGTGTTCCTCTCTCCAGCCCCGACCCCATCTCCTTCCTTCCTTCCTTTTCTGGAGGTAATAAGTCAAGCTCGGATCACAGTTTCAGCACGCTGGTTGCCCTCTGGAATCATCCCAAGGGTTTTTGTTTGTGAGGGAGTTGGGAAATGGCGGGTCCGTTGTTCACATTACAGTGCATCACGGGCAAGCTCATTTCTAAACTCAGTGAACATTGGCTCACCAGGGCTCACTGTGTAGTGATCTGGAATGAGAACCTGTTTTGTTCCCCTGTCACACCAAGGCCCCCTCCGCAACCCCACTTATGTTCTGGTACAATAAAGAGTTTCTTACATCATGCTGATTCATTGTCACTCATAAGGCAAAATTGTTCTAACAATGTTCAACTGAGCTGCTAGTTATAAGAAATCACTATGGACAATTTGTTAACATACACTGCACACTTAAACACTCAGGAATGTAGCTTCCTATGAACAATAGGTTCAAACAACTGTGTAGGAGCTACAGGCTCAGTGTACAACCCAGATAACACGGCAGCAGTTCAAATAAAATTCTTGTTCCAGGTTTTACTGTTGCTGACTGCAGCTAACAGTGTCACGGGAGACTGCGTGTGATCTTGAGGTAAAGTCTGAAGCCAAACAATAAGTCCTTTGCACTTTGGAGGATGTTGTACATTGTGGAGCTCTTCCTGCAGGAAGGGAGATTAACCCCATAGAGCATTCAGTATTAGAGGGCAAAGTCTGTATGTGAGAGCAGCACTGATCCCTATTTCCACTGACAGACAGGCTGGAGACACTAGAAAGAACTGCTCAGTCATTACAGCCTCTGATCGCCTTCCCACAGAGTCATTCACCCTTAAATGAACCATTACAGGGGAACAAACTTTCTAGTCCTAAGTCCAGCACTCTGCTCATTCAGTAACTTCACCATAAAACTCTAAAATTTCCTCAAAGGTTAACCATCTTGTGGCAATGGGGAAAGTGTGCAAATGCCCTTAGCCATAGAGAGGAAATGCTGCCATCTCAGTGTAATTGGGAGGGACGATCAGACAGGAACTCATTACAAGCTTCTTCTTTCCAGCTAGTGGGGCTGTGGTGGTTGTCTGGGAGCTCCCTGTTCATCCCATCTGTGTGGGCTCAAAATATCTACCAAGGTGAAGCGGGTGCTTGGTATCATAGGATGATACACGCCCTCAATTCAAATCAGAACCATGATATCGGGGGCTGGAGGAGGTTACAGAGAAAGGGAGAGTTATAGGGGCTGCAGAAGATTACAGAGATAGGGAGGGTTGTAGGGGCTGGGAGAGGTTAGAGAGATAGGGAGGGTTGCAGGGGCTGGAGGAGGTTAGAGAAATAGGAAGAGTTGTAGGGGCTGGAGGAGATTACAGAGATAGGTTGGGTTATAGTGGCTGGGGGATGTTACAGAGATAGGGCGGGTTGTAGAGATGGGGAGGTTACAGAGATAGGAAAAGTTGTAGGGGCTGGAGGAGATTATAGAGATAGGGAGGGTTATAGTGGCTGGGGGAGGTTACAGAGATAGGGAGTGTTGCAGGGACTAGGGGAGGTTACAGAGTTAGGGAGCGTTGCAGGGACTGGGGCAGGTTACAGAGTTAGGGAGGGTTGTAGGGGCTGGAGAAGGTTACAGAGAAAGGAAGGGTTCTAGGAGCAGGGCGAGGTTACAGAGAAAGGGAGCATTGAAGGGACAGGGGGAGCTAACAGAGATACGGGGGCTGGAGAAGGTATCTCACTTTGGGCAGTTGAGCCATTATGTACAAATATGCTAAAGCTAATTTTCAGTGTTACAATGTAAGCAATCAGAATAAGCACCTTCAATGTTTCCATTTTGCTATTTGGGATGGATTCTAACAATCAAGATATAAAAGAGGCAAAGATCAAAGACCTATCCACTTTCCCTTTTCATTCTTTAATTATAACCAAACCTTTCGTTACTTTTTTCCATTTTGATACGCTTAATCTGTCGCAAGAATGTAAATGATTTGTCTCAATTTCTATTTATAAACTTTTCACACATGGAATTGTAGAAAAGGTAAATTCAATGACAGAATTGTCACAATCAAATTTTCAGCGATTAGAAAATTAAATTCCTTACAAGAGTTTCCAATTCTGCTTGGGTGCAAACCCTGGAGATTTCATCATGTGACCCCTGTCGCCAAGTTTCCCACCTGGTCAAATAGTCTTTTAATTTCCCATCTCCAAAGTCATTATAATTAATAAACTTTATAAAGAAATCTTTATAAAAAACATGATTTGGCCTGTGTCCAACTGCCTGAAAGTTTCCTCGCTGCAGAAGATTAATCCTGAATTCTTGGAGACTCCAGGACAATCCTGGAAGGTTGGCAACCTTAGGGATTGCACATTTGATATGACAAACCTGTTTTGCCCCTTTTATTGATTGCCCTCTGGTTAAGAACAGGAAGTGTTACAAAGCAGACAGAGTGGAACACAGTAACAAAATGAAAGCACTTCATTACTCGGGCAGTCAGTCCAAAAGCTTGCCACCGGACCAGGGTGTCCCTCTCCCCCATCCCCTGGTCTGCTCAGCTGTACACACACATTGTACTGGCACATTGGCTGGAGATTGTCCAGTTTCACTACTTCTGATGAATCTGTTACTGAAGATAAAAAGAAGATACACATTATTTTGAATATTATAGAGATTCGGTGAACCAGTGAACACAAGAACACAAGAAATAGAAGCAGGAGGAAGCCACCAGACCCTTCAAGCTGCCCCACCATTCAATATGATCCTGGCTGATCTATCCCAGCCTCAACTCCTTTCCAGTGCCATTTCCCCATACCCCTCTATTCCTCGAGTTATCAAATATTTATCCACCTCTGTTTTAAATATTTCTAATGATCCAGCCTCCACCAACCTTTGGGGTGGAGAATTCCAGATAGTCACCACTCTCTGCGAGAAGAAATGTCCACACACCTCATTTTTAACTGACCGACCCTTTATCTTGTAGCTGCGTCCCCTCGTTCGAGACTCTCCCACTAGTGAAAACATCTCACTGTCTATCCTGTCAAACCCCCTCAGGATCTTGTATGTTTGAATAAGGTCACCCCTCTCTCTTCTAAACTCAAAGGACGGCAGACTATTTAGCTTCTGACAAGACAACCCTCTCATTCCAGGAATTAGCCTGGTGAATCTCCTTTGGGCTGCCTCCAATGTTACTATACCTTTGCTAAGATAAGGGGACCAAAACAGTGTTCCAGGTGAGGCCTCACCAACACTTTGTGCAATTGCAACAAAACTTCCCTATTTTTAAATTCCAAACCTTTTGCAACTGGTAAGTCTGAATCACTGCTGGATTAAATACAGTCTACCCCAAACTCCACCTGTTCCAAATCTCAGGAACAGCAAGTATATCTTTCCTTTATCTTGGTTCTCCTTCAGCAACCTTTCCCCAGTTTGTGATGTCCAGTACCTAGAAGGACAAGGGCAGCTGGCACACGTGAACCCCGCCACTTCCAAATTCACTTCCAGATCACACACCATCCTGATATATCACTCTTCCTGCATTGTCATTGGGTCAAAATCCTGGAACTCCCTTCCTAATAGAGCTTTGGGTGGACCTGCATCATACAGGCATCTCATCACAACTTTCTTAAGAACAACTGAAGATAAGCAATGTATGCTGGTCTTGCCAGAGATACCTACAACCCAAAACTGATGATTTTTAAAAAGAATCTCTATCTTTTTAACCCCAACTTTATCTTAATATCAGTACTTCATGAGTAAGGAACCATCTTCCTTTTTAACTGCTTCATTGATTTTGTATCATTAGCCTTTCTATAGCTTCATAACAATAGTGTTTCTTTCAGTGTTACAGAGTTGATCTGAACATTAGTGCCTAATTCCACTAACAGTATGAATCACTCTCGCTGTTGACCCTGCATAGTCCCTACTTTATTAAAGAAAACTCAAACCAGCTTATTGACTAAATCCCTCTCCTCGGAGGCATATAACATCTTGATTTTGTCTCTCATTGTTGCTTAGCCCCTGAGTTTCCATAAAACACTACTGGACTCGTTCCAAGACCACCATCTCCATTCTATTGGGGGCAATTTAGATTTGCAGCACCTTCCATTTACAGTTTGTATTTTGGCCAATTCTGCCAATGTTGCAGATGAGGATAAACCAAAACTGTATTTTTTGTAATTCTTTCATGGGTTGCGGATATCGCTGGCTGGTCAATATTTCATGCCCATCCCTAATTACCCTTGAACTGAATGGCTCACTATTTCAGAGGGAGTTAAGAGTTAAAAAAAAAGTTTATTTATTAGTCACAAGTAGGCTTACATTAACACTGCAATAAAAGTTACTGTGAAAATCCTCTAGTCGTTATGCTCCGGAACCTGTTCAGGTACACTGAGGGAGAATTGAGCATGGCCAATGCACCTAACCCACACGTCTTTCAGACTTTGGGAGGAAACAGGAGCACCCCAAGGAAACCCATGCAGACACAGGGAGAATGTGCAGACTCCGTAGAGTGACCCAAGCTGGGAATTGAACTTGGGTTCTTGGCACTGTGAGGCAGCAGTGTTCATCACTGTGCCACCATGCAGACCCAGAGTCAATCATATTGTTGTGAGTCTGGAGTCACATGTAGGCCAGACCAGCTAAGGACAGCGGATTTTCTTCTCTAAAGGGCATGAGTGAACCAGATTATTTTTTCTGATGAATGTTGCCTTGGTGACCATCACTGAGATTAGCTTTATATTCCAGAATTGTTATTGAATTTTTACTTTCCACCAGCTGCCTTGGTGGGATTTGAACCCACGTTCCCAGTGAATTAGCCCAGTCATATTACCAACACATCCCATCTCCCCAGTTGTAGTAATGTTTCCTTGTTTTAATCCGTGTCTCTGGTAAATAGAATCCCCACAGTGCAGAAGGAAGCCACCCAGCCCACTGAGTCTGCACTGACCACAATCCCACCCTGTCCCCGTAACCCCACATATTTACCCTGCTAATCCCCTTAACACTAAGGGTGGATTTAGCATGGCCAATCAACCTAACCCGCACATCTTTGGACTATGGGAGGAGCACCTGGAGGAAACCCACGTAGACATGGGGAGAATGTGCAGACTCCAAACAGGCAGTCACCCAAGGCCAGAATTGAACCTGGGTCCCTGGCACTGTGAAGCAGCAGTGCCAAGCACTATGCCACCGTGTCACCATTACTTTTTTGACTGTTTTTTGAAATTGTGGGCTAGTTTTTAGTGACATACATACTTGGTCCTCCATATCCCTTACTTTGTTTAATCTCCAGAAGAAGCAGCTCTATATTAAGCAGTAACAAACCTTGAATATTCATCAGTTGGATAAGAATGCAGGGTGATGCATATTACATCAGGATCTATTACGGATACATTACACTCTCCTCAAAAAAAAGTAGTATGTGTTTTTCATTCCAGTAAAATGTTCCACGCATCACATTCGAAAATCAGCATTCTTGTGTTAGATGCAGAGAAATTTCTTGTCGATAAACAGAAGTGTTTAACTCCAGTTCTGCTGGTGTGGGAAATCTGTCAATATATCCTGTGCATATAAACTCAAAGAAATCTCTTTGTTCAAATTCTCTCAGTGAACAATAAAGCCAGCCACGATAGTCTCTCAATTCCAAACAGGAGCTTAACCAATGATTCAAAAACAATCCAAATCAAAATAAATTGTTCCATCGATGTGGCAAAATCCTCTTCCACATCCAACAGAACAACTCCCCACTCAGGAGGAAGTAAAAGATCTTACAGGACATTATTTCACCATATCACGCAGGGAATTCTACCCAGTGGCCTGGTTAACATCACTTAACCATCATGTTGTCCTTTATCTCATTATAGTTCCTGGGATCTTACTGTGCACAGATTTGCTGCGCATTTCCTACATCACAATGGTGGCCAAGTCATTCTTATAAAATCCCATGAAGTAAAACATCATGAGACATCCTGAGGTTATGCCTCAAACTCCCCCTTGGACTGAGATTCTACCCCCCCCACCACTCTCCCTCCCCCGTCTCCGCCCCAGACGGAGAACCTACCCCTGCACCTCCCACCACCCTCAACTGGACAATCAACCCCTGCACCTCCTCCCCCACCCAACCCAACCACAGAACCAATTCCCCCACCCCCACAGAGAACCAACACTGACAACGCCACCCCCCATCCCACCCAGAGAATCAAACCTCCTTCTCACCACCCCACCAACAACACAGATAGAAAACCAACACCAGTAACCAGCCCCACCACCCCAATCCCACCCGAACAGAGGTGAACAGTGGTGTAGTGGGATTGTCACTGGGCTAGTAATCCAGAAGGCAAGGCTAATGCACTGGAGACACGGGTTCAAATCCCACCATGGCAGCTGATATAAAATAAAATTTCAATGAATAAACCTGGAGTGTAAAACTAGTCTCAGTAATGGTTGCCATTTAGTTCAAGGGTGTTTAGGGATGGACAACAAATGCTGGCCTGGTCTACAATTCCCACATCCCCCAAAAAAAAGAAAAATCAGAAGTTACCCCTGGATATGGAACCACCCACCACTGACACAGAACCCATTCAACTTTCCTACACTAATTGGCATTAGATTTTCATGCATCTGATGTAACATTTTTTAAAATAAATGATACAATCTATGGGGTCACCATCAGTTCCAGGGACTGTTTCTGAATTAAAACTCCTCACAGTTCCAATAACTATGTGGTTAATTTTTAGAACTAGATTTTTGCCAAATTCTTTGTCAATTCTATCAGCTTTGCCAGGAAACTGGAACAAAAATTCATCATTAATTCTACACTTCTGAGGCACTCAGGCTGCCAATTAACTGGGGAAATAATAAGGATCTTTAAAATATATCATGGAGTGAGCATATGTCCCGAGGCTTACGTAATCCATACACAAACTGATACACATTGTCAATGCTCCTCGTCACCCACTGATCTCGCTCCCAGAGTCAGACACTCTGACCTGGCCAAATCTGCATCATGAAGCTGATATCATCTCTTGAATCAATCTACAGCTAACAAGGCAGCAATCACATGATGTCCAAGCACTGTATATATGAAGTTGAGTTATAAGCAAGAGTATTTTTAGATGGGAGAGAGTTCAAGGAGCCTTTTAGATTCTTCATTAATTTATGATTGATGCATCCCAACCATTTATCCCTTCCGTGTGAAAATGGGTGTCTTATTGTAACAAAGTCATAGGCTAGTGGTGACTAATGGCCATTTCCTCCATCTAAAATTGCTTTGATTTGTCATCCTCCTTATACTCTCTTTTTGTTTTGGTCCCCCCAGTTTTCCTACTACCCTCACTATGAGTGCCATGCAACCCATCCCTCATCACCTGCTAATGCCAGCCTAGTAAAAAGTCTGACAACACCAGGTTATTTGATAATGCTCACAAGCTTTCGAGGGGACTGCCTCTTCGTCAGGTGAATGCAGTCCCCTCGAAAGCTTGTGAGTGTTATCAAATAAATCGGTTGGACTAAAACCTGGTGTTGTCAGACTTTTTACTGTGTTTACGCCAGTCCAACGCTGGCATACCCACATCAATGCCAGCCTGTGACAGACCACCCCATAGATCCAGGACAGAAGCCGGATGACTATCTAATTTCTTCTTCTTCCTTCTATTAAGGAGATGTGTGACCTCTGCTCACCAAGACTACAACTTCAGCATGTGGGAACTATAGTCTGAAGCAATACATTGGAACCCACATACCACTCACTTTCTAAAAACTGCCCATTCCTCTAAACATGGAGAGACTATGTAGAGTCACTTTCTTACCTTCAACTGATGACCATGACTCCAGTCCTCCAGCAGGTTTATACAGGAGTCTTGTTAGGATGATTGGTCCATCTCCAATATGTGGCTCAGCATTGGCCTTAACAATAATATATCGAATGCCACTGTTGGCTTTAGTGGGAGGGGTCTGTGGTGAAGGAGGGACTGTTGAAAATGCACAATTGGCAATCAGTTAGGGCAGCACTGAGAGAAAACTGCTGAAGAAGCATATCCTACAGGTTCACCAAGGGGGAGCATGGCAGTACACACTGGAAACATTTTGAATGATGCTGAAAAGAGGCACATGTCACTGAAGCTTTTCATGTTACACATATCAGGACAAATGAGATGAGAATACCACATTTCAAATGACCACAACAATTGATGGTTTAGGAGAGAAGGGGTCCTGATTTGTTAGCAAGTTGACTCTGATTGGCTGAGGTGTTGCCTTACAGAAAAAAGCAGGAAGCTAAGTTTAGCCAAGCTCCTGGACAGTTCAAAATAATGTGCAAGGCTTAAACAAATTCTTTTTATTTGCAGAGATCAGGACCCTCTGTAGGAATGCACTTTACTTCTGGCAAGCATAATTGTGTCACTTTATGAGCTTAACTGATAAACTTTAATTGGTTGTTAGTGTAGCTATGAGCACACTCAGGATTATTCAGGACATGCTGCCCAATCACAGACTTACACTTAATAAGGGGTGTTTTATTTTATAAATATTTTATTTCAGAGAGAGCAATGACAGGTTTTGAACATTTTATTTCTCCTTAGTTCCTATTGGAATTGATTTTGATTTGATTTCTTACTGTCGCATGTATTAGTATACAGTGGGAAGAATGGTTTCTTGCGCGTTATACAGACAGGGCACACCGTTCATGGAGAAGGAAACAAGAGAATGCAGAATGTGGTGTTACAGTCGTAGCTAGGGTGTAGAGAAAGATCAACTTAATGCAAGGTCAGTCCATTCAAAAGTCTGATGGCAGCAGGGAAGGAGCTGTTCTTGAGTTGGTTGGTATGCGGCCTCAAACTTTGTACCTTTTTCCTAATGGAAGAAGGTAGAAGAGAGAATATCCAAGGTGCATGGGATCCTTAATTATGCTGGCTGCTTTTCCAAGAAAGATCACATTAAGGTAAAACTGAAGGTATTATAAGATGGCAGTTATGCTACAGTAGATAAAAAAAGGAAGAACGTGTTGTTCCTGGAAACACTGTCTGAAATACCTTTGCAGACTCTCGATATGGGAACTACCAGAAACAAACAAAAATAAACTGAAGTGAAAAATTAAAGCGCGTGGTTGCTGTGTAACGATTATATGCCGTAGATGTCTCCATTTGTGGAATTTTTGTGACAAAACTGTTTTCTTGACTGATTTGAATTTGAACTTGGCTAGTAAAGGGAATGTCTAATCGCTTGCAAGATTTTGTTTTAAAGATAAACTTAGCCACATTTCAGCACAACTTTGTTGCTGAACCTGATATTTTCTGGGGCTTAATGTTCATTTTGTGAATTCAATCGTAAAGTTTGTCAGGAGGAAGAGTGCTCAGCAAGTTATAAGAACATAAGAACTAGGAGCACATCTGGCCTCTCAAACCTGCTCCGCCATTCAATAAGATCACAGCTGCTCTTTTTGGGGACTCAGCTCCACTTACCCGCCTGCTCACCACAACCCTTAATTCCTTTACTGTTCAAAAATGTATCTATCCTTGTCTTAAAAAGTTACCAGGTCATGTCTTATTTATCTTGCAAGTAACTCTTTCTGAGAGCAATGTCATGTCGTGTGACCACAGGGATTTCAGCTATAACATTGTATATACCAGGCAGACTGACTACAGATGGAAGAGACTTGAAATATTATGCATTGTTCTGGTTAGCATGTTACAGAAAGATGTGGAGGTACCACAAAAAAATATAGTACCAGAACCGAGAGGTTATAACCATTAGGAACGACTAAAAATTCTGGAATCCTTTCCCTTGGAAAGAGAAGGCCGTATGATGACCCACAGATTTCTGTGGAATTATGGAAGAGCTTGATAGGATTCACATGGAGAAAGTGTCTCGACTTGTGGGGAGATCAGAACAATGGGGCCATTAATGTAAGACGGTCACAGGTAAATCCAATTGAGAATTCAAGACAAACTTCCTCACCCAGAGTGATGAGATGTGGAACTTACTACCACAGTGAGTGATTACAGCAAATATATTGAAGAAAGTTGGATAAATATACAAGGGAGAAAGGGACTGAAAGATAGGCTGAGCAGATGAGATGAGGCTGAATGGCCTGTTTTTGTGCTGTAAATACTATATAGAAATAACATACCTTTGACAGACACATTAAATGGCCTCACAGCAACTCCGACTACTGTTTTGGCATGGCAGATCCACTCTCCTGAATCCGACGGTGACATTTTCGGCACTTCAAAGAATGTTATGGTGTGATCTGGGTGTGTTATTGTCCTTTTTGGCTGAAACAGAGAAACAATGGACAGTTTGAGTGACGCCTGGTTAACAAACACAACCTCTTTCCCAAGCGGGGGAGTATTCAAATATCTAATTCAGCAAAACACTAAACAGAACCGGAACTGGTTTGCTGTAAAATTCAACATCTGAAGTTTCATTAATGATCAACATGCAGGAAATGGATCAAACTGTGTGGAACAGAGTTAAATTATTTATCAACCGACAGAGCCAGGCTGGTGAGAAGGTGGAACTCCCTCCCTCAGGGGGTGATTACGCGACATCTTGGGGCTTTTAGGGATGAACACATAGAATCCCTACAGTGCAGAAGGAGGCCATTCGACCCATCGAGTCTGCACCAGCCACAATCCCACCCAGGCCCAATTCTGGTAACCTCTCATATTTACTCTGCTAATTCCTCTAACACTAGGGTTAATTTAGCATGGCCAATGCACCTAACCTTCACATCTTCGGACTGTGAGAGGAAACTGGAGCACCCAGAGGAAACCCACGCAGAAACAGGGAGAACGTGCAAACACCACACAAACTGTTACCCAAGCTAGGAATTGAGCCCGTGTCCCTGGCACTGTGAAGCTGCAGTGCTAACCACCGTGCCACTGGGCTGCCCTGCACATCTCCCATCACTCCACAAAGCAAGGATATGAAGGGAGACAACATTGAGAGAGTTGGTAAAACTTGTCACTTGGCCAAAGTGCTTACATTGACTTCTCCTCGGTGTGGTATTAGGAGCTGAATGTCACCATGCACCGGCAGTGGATGCCCCGTCGCAGTACAGTTGAGATGCAGGTTCATGCCATTATTCACCTCGATATTATCACTGGGATTCACCAACTGAAGAGGTAATTCACCCAACCCTGCAAGGCAAAACCAAATTTTACAAAAAGCAAGGTCTCTTTAATGAAAATGTGGCCATGAACATTGGGGATGAGGGGGAGAAGGAGTTGAGCTCCAAATGAGGGTGATCCAGCAGCAATGATGCCGTCAATGGAATAGGCAGATGTGTCTGGAATGGCCCCTGCACCTGATATTACTGAGCTGCCTTTCTGCTTCCACAGGGGTCCACCATCAGGCTCAATCTCAGCACAGCAATATCAGGGTCAGCAATGGTTATACAGAAACGAGAGCTGGAAGTGAGCCATGTCGGTTATTTCTCTTTTGTCAATGTCATTTTCTATAGTAATCAGCAACCCAGGCAACAGCTTCCTTGCTGGCTAAACGGAGCTCTCGGCTGAATGTTGTCAGGGGCTGGTCCCCAGTGATGTGAGTCACTGATTGGGGGGCGCAGCACAGCTTCAATCCGGGTTCCCGGCAAGGCCCCACTGTGTCGCTTTGCTGCACAAAGGCCTCAGCCAGTGTGGAGACAGTTTGAGGAATGCCCATGGTTGGTGTGGTGGGTTGAAGCCTGGTGGGTGGGTAGGTGGGCTGTGGGATCCGTCATCCACCCTATCACCGACCTCCAACAATTTCTAGTTCAGATTTCCAGGCCATTGACTTGAAACAAATTCTGTTTCTCCGTCACTTGGTGCTGCCTGGCCTGTTGAGGATTTCTAGCAGTCTCTGTTTTTATTCCTTGTTTGGTTTGCATGGAGGGTTAATCATTCCTTGTTATTGTTATGGTTCCATGGGTGAGTGCGATGCTGGGATTCCTTACAAGAGTGTTAATGCCTCGCATGTGAATCTAAACCAATATTCAAGTGCAGAGTGGTTCACAATGGAACCTAATATGTCCTAATTCAATGACATACAATCTCATCTTGCAAGACAGGCTGTGATTTCGCAATGAAATTATTTAAACAAATTATTTTACCTCTTTAAATGTAAAAACTCTACTGACACAGCCTCTCAGCCTGGGTTATATCAGAGCTGGAGGAGGCAATTCAACACCTCTCATTCCATAAACCTGTGTACCCAGGTTGCCTCCCCATTACCTACGTTTGTAATTCTCTCTTTATTATGTCGCTTCCACATCAAAATGTTCTCAGTAATAAAAGCAAATTACTGCGGATGCTGGAATCTGAAATCAAAAGAGAAAATGCTGGAAAATCTCAGCAGGTCTGGCAGCATCTGTCAGGAGAGAAAAGAGCTAACACTTTGTCATAATCCAGACTCAAAACATCAGCTCTTTTCTCTCCTTACAGATGCTGCCAGACCTGCTGAGATTTTCCAGCATTTTGTCAAGGTGTTCTCAGTAATGTTCTTGTTACGATGCTATTAATTGTGCTTTACCTTCTTTCTCACAGTGTGGGCCCTGCCACCGGGGAGGGCACAGACACCCTCGGAAACGATCGCACTTTCCTCCATTGACACAGTCACACTTCAGCCGACAGTCAGGTCCGTAGAACCCAGGGTCACAGGCTGCAAGCAAAAGATTAGCTCACCATAAACAACCATTCACAATAAATTATGACGTGGAGATGCCAGCGTTGGACTGGGGTAAACACAGTAAGAAGTCTCATAACACGGGGTTAAAGTCCAACAGGTTTATTCGGAATCACGAGCTTCCGGACAGTTGCTCCTTCATCAGGTGAGGTGGGTTCACAAACACAGCGTATATAGGCAAAGACACAATTGGAAGATAATTACAGATTGGATGTCATCAATAAATTACATTCACTAAGTATGATTTTAAAGCTCCTGTTACTTGTCTGAATATTTTTTTATCTCCACAACATCCTGGAGAGCTTTTAATCACATCAGTGCACTCAGACAGTTCTCAGAATATTCTGGGATATTATCGATATGACAACAAGTGTTGAGAGGCTGCAGGGCAGATACTTCAAAGGCATCCACAGGGCAAGAGGTCAAAGGGGCAATGGGATTGGTCTGTTGTAATACGTATGTTTTTGACTGTCTCAATGATAGGATCTCGAGACTTGTATGTTTAAAGATGAACTGCTAGTTGTTGATCTTTAACTATTTACATATCCTAGGTTACTGTCATGCATGATGCTGTTCCTTACAAGTAGGCTGCTGCTCTCTGAGACTATCACCATGCCAGTCCATACATCATACTGTGGACAGCACTACCCTGTCCCACATTAACCTTTGCTTTACCAATACATTCCAATGGCATGCAGGGACATGACACAACAGGGCTGAGGCTCTGTTCCTTCATTCTTTGCCAAGTTGAACATTTCCTGGCTTTCTTCAAAGAATTTGAAAGAAATTGGAGAATAAATTGCCAAAGAATTTATTTAACATGTGGTGAATCACTATAAATATACAAGAATTGTGTGCTGTCATTAGGAACTGCTCTCAGGACAGGGATAGCACTTTTGATTTGATTTATTATTGTCACATGTATTAACATACAGTGAAAAATATTGTTTCTTGCGCGCCATACAGACAAAGCATACTGTTCATAGAAAAGGAAAGGAGAGAGTGCAGAATGTAGTGTTACAGTCATAGCTAGGGTGTAGAGAAAGTCCAACTTAATGCAGATAAACAAAGGCTATTATCTGAGAGGCAATTGTTGATGGTTAGAAAGAGATATTAGTGAAAACTTTTATATGTACTACTCACTTGTAATTAATGAGTAAAATAATGCTCTCAAACTAGTTTTGAGATTTAATGGTCTTTTATTAAATATTTAGAAACATGTGCTGAATTTTACTGCCTTGCTCACCCAAGGCTGGTAAGATCCCACCTGATGCCAATGGAGAATGCCATTCCGCGAGCTGTGCCCGCTCTGATTCTGGGACAGGTGCGGTGGTAAAATTCCAGCCATGGAAACTAATGGGGATCTTACATTGTACAAGGAAGTGAATTTTGTCTTTTTATGGAATTAAGTGTTTGTAACGGCTGATCAGACCAGAGAGTACACTATCATTTAGGGAACTGTTATTATGTTAATTTGGGATTGAGAGTTTTAGTTACGGTCTCGCTCCACAAACTGTACCTTTATCGCACTGAAGTCCTCCCCATCCAGTAGCACAGGAGCAGCCATAGGGATCAGGTAGACAGAACATGGAGTAACGACAATTCCCTCCTTTACATATACTGCAGTTTCGCCCGTACGTACTCTGTCCACACGCTGGAAGCCAGTGAAGTAGAATTAGTATACAGACAAAGGAAGGTGTTCAATGAAGGAAGCTATTCGGACCATCTTGTCTGTGTTAGTTCTTTACTAGAAGGAAACAAAGCAAACCTGTTCTCTTTATTTTTTATTATTAATGCCACAAGTAGGCTTACATTAACACTGCAATGAAATTACTGTGCAAATCCCCTAGTTGCCACACTCCGGCACCTGTTCGGGTACACTGAGGGAGAATTTAGCACAGCCAATGCACCCTAACCAGCACGTCTTTCGGACTGTGGGAGGAAACCCGAGCAACTGGAGGAAACCCACACAGACACGGGGAGAACGTGCAAACTCCACCCAGACAGTGACCCAAGGCTGGAATCAAGCCCAGGTCCCTGGCGCTGTGAGGCAGCAGTGCTAACCACTGTGCCACCGTGCCACCTAGTGTGCCACAAGAGGTAGCACATTTAACATATTTTAAGCAGCACTTTTTAATCCCTGTGGTGCCGGCAGATAGTCACACCATTGGCTCAATATAAGCAGCATCCCGTTAATTACGGGTAGTGTGAGCATTGAAAGCAATTTTAACTCCAGTCAGAACGTCAGCATCACACCGACTATAATGAGCACTCCGATAAAACTTAGGCTGGAAGTGAGAAAATGGAGCTGATTTAACTAATAGCAAACTAACCGTCACTCTTAACCACTAGAAAATATATCAAGGGCATTAAATACAGCTGACCCCAAATCTGAAGTTTTTCATATAATTTTAGAATGAAGTTGTAGCATTTCCACTTTTATCTCTTTAAGAAGCCAACTTCAAAATGAAAATGACAAACTTCTATCTGTTTTTCAGGCCAGTGGTTTATATCAACTTAAATTTAAAAAAATACTGATGGTAAAATCTTTGATCTACTACAAGAAGGATTTTTATTTCTTTGGCACATTTCACCACCTCAGGTAATTGCAAAGTGTTTTCCAGTTAATCATTTACTTTCTGAAGTGTAGTCACTGTGGTAATGTAGGAAACACCTGAACATACATTGATGAACATGCAGTGATGACCTTATTGTGATTGGTGTTTGTGGGTTATTTTTCCCAAATGTGGAAACTTACTGGATACAAATGCAGGAGCATAAAATAAAGTGACTCAATTCATCGCTCTACACTCCCAATACAGCATAGAGATAACACTGGGAACATGTTTCAAGAATTCAGTGGAGTGGAGCTTCATGCAATCCCTTAATAATGGAGTGGGAATCTGACCCACTGACTGTAAAAGAAAACCTCACCCAAAAACAAATAAAACTGACCAACAAGACTCACTGAATGTGTATTAAAATTTGATTGGTAACCAGATCAATTGCAGATTATAGCCCAAAGCTCTGGTTCATATTTCAAAATGGTTTTATCATGAGATGGAGAGGCCAGCATTGGACTGGGATGGGCCAGTAAGAAGTCTCACAACAGCAGGGTTAAAGTCCAACAGGTTTATTTGGAATCATGAGCTTTCGGAGCACTGCTCCTTCATCAGCTGAGTGATGTCAGGTGAGTTACCCACCTGATGAAGGAGCAGCACTCTGAAAGCTCATGATTCCAAATAAACCGTTGCACTTTAACCCAGTGTGGTGAGACTTCTTACCGTGGTTCTATTATGTTTATGGTTGGTGTTCTAACCCAAAGCCCTGATTGGTGGGTCACTGCAGTGATTAAGACCTGTAACATTCACCTGTTTCACAATGCTCCCCCATGAAGCCTGGTGGACAGATACATTCTCCCGTCTGGTCCTGGCACACGCCTCCGTTCAGACAGACTGGACAGCGTTCTGAGCAGTCAGCTCCCCACTTGTTAGCTTCACATTCTGTAATACCAATATTTCATCATTAATATACCGGGACTGTTCGACAAGTCAACTGCCCTTTGATGAAATCCAACAGAAACTGATATCAAAATAACCGTTACACAACCCACCGCAACAACAAGAAAATCTTGCATTGTTAAGATCCCGAGGGGACCTGGCTGGGCGGATGCTGGAAAGGTGTTTCCCTTTGTGGGAGTGGGAAAAGTAAGGCCGGGGAATCCCACAAACAGCAGAGACTGTTTTTCGATCCATTAGCTGCCGTGTCACGATGATTAAATTTGGCCTGATGTACGCCCATCCCTGCAGGGCTGGTCAAATCAAGCCTGTTATTTAAAGAATTTGGCATTTGTTAACAGCCAGGTGTTTAGCAAGGCAGCAAGACATCAAAAAGTAGCAGGGAAAGAGATTGGTGGACCCAAGAGTGAGATGTCGAATGTGATATCTTGACCTGAAAGTAGGTGTAATGGAACAAGGTAACATCTTCATAGAATCCCGACATTGCAGAAAAAGGCCATTCAGCCCATCGAGTCTGCACCGACTCTCTGACAGACCATCTTAACCAAGTCCACTCCTCTGCCCAATAACCCCACATATTTACCCCACCAGTTCCCCCTAACCTATACATCTTGGAAAACTAAGGGGCAATTTAGCATGGCCAATCCACCCTAACCAGCACATCTTTGGAATGTGGAAGGAAAGTGGAGCTACTGGAAGAAACCCACGGGGAGAATGTGCAGACTCCACACAGACAGTGACCCAAGCTGGGAATCAAAGCCGGGTCCCTGGTGCTGTGAGGCAGCAGTGCTAACCACTGGACCACCTTGGTCTTGACATTGTGCACCAGTCTAAAACATTTTTAAATTCATTACTGGGGTACGGGCATCGCTGGCTGGCCAGCATTTATTGCCCATCCCTTGTTGCCCTTGGAGGGCAGTTGAGAGTCAACCACGTTGCTGTGGCTCTGAAGTCACAGGTAGGCCAGACCAGGTAAGGACGGCAGATTTCCTTCCCTAAAGGACATCAGTGAACTGGGTATTGGTGAAGAATAGACCAACATATACTTCCCCCAGTATTTATTTCCATTGAAAGTAGTGATGGTAACATGTTGTTGCTGCTTCTAGGAGATCATGGCGTGGGTGCGCCATCGTTTCATCCAGCTGCTCTCAGCCTTTTCCAGTTAAATACACTTTTGTCAGTTACAAAAGCAGAAAGGGAGAGAGGATCGAGCAGAAAGCAGAAAACCTGCTCACAGTTCTGACATTTCTGGAGCTACTAATGATAAAACCAGATAGGCTGGTCAAAGCACTCGGCAACTAACCCTGTGCTCAAAGGTGAACTTTAACCGTGAATGTGCAGGTTCACAGTACACCGGAAACTTAGAAAAAAAAGTGAAGAAATTCCTGGACTATAGAGAGTCAGGAGAGAGGTAGGAAAATTCTTCTTTGTTTTCACTGCCCTGTACAAATTCTGGAAAAGAGATAATCATGTAACGTTTCAGAGCTCGATTTGTGTTATAATCACATCTGCAATGGATCTTTGAGCCTGGATTTTGTGCTCAAGTCCTCGGGTAGGTCTTGAACCCACAACATTTTGACAGAGTTGATCACGAGTGCTACTGATTGAGCTAACTGCCTCATACTGTACATCTGTTCATCTGAGCTGTACATTTCTCAATTAATCCCCAGCCTTTGTTTGGGGAGAGAGTTCCGGATTTCCACTTCTGTTTGTGTAAGAAAGGCTTCCCGACATCACTCTCAAATGGTCAAGATGATTTTAAGGCCGGCAGAGTGGTTAGCACTGCTGCCTTACGGTGCCAGGGACCCGCGTTCATTTCCGGTTTGGGCCACTGTCTGTGCAGGGTCTGCACATTCTCCCCGTGTCTGTATGGGTTTCTTCCGGACGCTCCGGTTTTCTCCCACACTCTAAAGGTGTGCAGGTTTGGTGGATTAGGGTAAATGTGTGGGGTTATGGGGATAGAGTGGGATGCTCCGTCAGTGAGTCGATGCAGATTTGATGGGCCGAACGCCCACCTTCTGCTCTGTAGGGATTCTACGATTTAGTCTTCTTGTTCTGGACTCTCTCCAGCAGAGAAAGTAGTTTCCCCTCTATCGACCCAATTGGATCCTTTAGTCTGCTTAAATACCTCGATTGAATTCCCTCTTTAACATCTAGACTCGAGGAAATACAAAGCCGGTCTGAGAAACCTGTCCTTGTAATTTAATCTGGCATTATCAGAAAGATAGCCGAGCAGAAACCTGGAAATGTAAAGCAGTTGTTTACAACTATCTACAAATCTTACTTCTGACTATCAGCTGGGTGAAGGCAGCAGTTAACACATTTCCTCCAATTAAAAATACTGAATAGACAGCTGAGTCATCCGGTGTGACGGATTTGAAAGGATATTCGACCGTGTGACTGACATCATCCTTGGGCACGGACGAGATAAATGCACCTGGAACAACGGAAAGAAACACAAGTTCGAAACTGCAGAACAAACTGTGAAAAATCAAACACCGTGGGCGAGATTATCCCCCATACCGGCAAAGGCCAGTCTCGGGGGAGGGGGGGAGCAGCTTTGAGACAGTAATGGTGATTTTTATCTGCCCTGCAGTACGGGACTTTGATAAAAGGCAGGTCAGGGTTCCGTGTCCGTATTGCGACTGCCACCAACTCAGCGAATCGATGATCCGGGCACCATTTATAAAGGTCACCCCCAGCACACGGGCCGCACACCAGGAAGCATGCTTCACCCAGGTGTACCTCCTGGCACCCCCACAACATCAAACTGGCAATGACCCGCTTCCTCAGCGCTGTGCCCAACCCCGGGTTCCCCTGGGTGTACTGTGTGCCAGGCGCATGCCCTCTGAGACCAGCGTCCTTCACACTGTTCTGATGTTACGCCGCTGCGGGTGGATGTCTTGATGTGTGCTGACAGAGGGAGGGGTGGGGGACATGGGGTAGCTGGGGTGGGTGGAGGGGAGGTGGGGTGTGATTCCAGCATGATTAATTTGTGACGGTGAGGGTTCCCGATGTTGGACGGTGGGAAACACAACTGCCACTGGTGAAGGAAAGGGGACAATCGCTTCCTGCTTTGACACCATTGGAAAACTCGACTTGGGCTCTCCTGGGATATTTGTCATTCCCGTTGGCAAACCTGCCCCATGGGAGCCGGAGCGGAAAACCCCAGCCTGCGTTTATAAATGGCAATGCAACCCTGGCTGGAAATTTCTGGCTGGTCCCACCATCGATGAACCCCCACTGCTGGTTTCCCAATGGCTGGGGGGGACGGGGGGTTGGGGGGGGGGAGGGGGGGGCGCTGCATAAAACAGGAAGTTCCATTGACAGCCATGGGATCAGAAGACCCTGCCTCTGGCCACCGCTGGTGGAGTGATTAAAATTGTGCTAGAAGCCAGAATTAGAAGCGTGCAACAGAACTAAACTATTATTTATGGATGCATGTTGGAAAAAGAGTTAGGAACTGACTGAGAATAAAACTGCCTCTGTAGATTTCATTGTAAGATGGTTAGCTGGACTCAAACAACTTATGATGTTAGTTTGTTGGGTCTATTGTCTGAAAGAGAAAGGATCCAACTGCAGTAGTTTTATTACCATTTTTATAGATCATCACATCAGCATCTGTCTGGAGCTGTCGCTTGAATCGAACTGTCACATTTTCACCTTTATTTGCAGTTACAGAAAATACCTCTGGGAGGAAATGCGCTGAAAAATAAAACAGATTTCAACAGGTAAGGCCGATCTCTTTATCCTAGAATGAGGTGACAGGAAACTGCTGATTGAGGGTCAGGGACAGAGGCAGGAACCAGGCTGAGCACACGCTGATGTTTTCTGCATCTGTTTTAACAACACTTCCAAGGAGGGTTGGAGTTCACGCCGTGTGAAGACTGATCAACCACTGGACCAGGCCAGGCCTGAGCGACTAAACTAACAACTGAGGCAAAACAACTCAGAAACCCATCCAGTGTTGAAAGAAGAATTCCGAGGCAAACGTCATGACAGCTACCTCTTTATAAGTGAGTTTGTTGCAAGTACTCAGCTTCAGAGAAGAACCTTCCTCTGCTGCATTTATTTTGTATCCATATATATACTATATATATCAGTGAAAATTGTAGAATGATTTGGCCCATTGTGTCTACCTGTGCTGTCTCTTTGAAAGTCCCATTAAATAAGACCCAATCCACCCTGCTCTTTCCCCATAGCCTTGACAAATGTTTCCTTTCAAAGTATTTATCCAACTCCCTTTTGAAAGTTACTGTCAAATCTGCTTCCACCCACCTTCCAGCTCACAATAATAAAAAATTCTCATC
Organism: Carcharhinus amblyrhynchos; assembly: GCF_965287045.1. NCBI lineage: Eukaryota > Metazoa > Chordata > Chondrichthyes > Carcharhiniformes > Carcharhinidae > Carcharhinus > Carcharhinus amblyrhynchos. The sequence goes on from NC_137328.1 coordinate 2,126,668, forward strand.
ATCTCCTCTCTGGTTCTTTGCCAATGAATTCCGTGTCCCAATTGCCAACCCTCCTGCCAGTGCAAAACGTTTCTCCTTATTCATTCTATCAAAATCCTTCATAATTCCAAACACCTCCCTTCCCTCTATTATTCTGCTCATCCTCAAAGTTTGCAGATGATACTAAGTTGGGTGGGAGGATGAACTGTGATGAGGATGTAGAGGTCCTTCAGAATGATTTGGACAGGTTGGGTAAGTGGGCAAATCAATGGCAGATGTAGTATTATTTGGGTAAGTGTGAGGTTATTCACTTTAGAAGTAACAGCAAGAAGGCAGATTACTCCTGAATGGCTGTAAATTGGGAGAGGGGAGTGTGCGGTGGGACCTGGGTGTCCTTGTGCACTAGTTGCTGAAGGTAATATGCAGGTGGAGCAGGCAATAAAGAAGGCAAAAGGCATGTTGGCCTTCATTGCGAGAGGTTTCGAGTACAGGAGCAGGGATGTGTTGTTGCAATTATACAGGACCTTGGTGAGGCCACACCTAGAGTATTGTGTGCAGTTTTTGTCTCTTTTTCCGAGGAGGGATGTTCTTGCTCTCCAGGGAGTGCAACGAAGGTTTACCAGGCTGATTCTGGGGATGGTGGAACACATGTATGAGGAGAGATTGACTAGGTTAGGATTGTTTTCACTGGAGTTCAGATGAACAAGGGGGGATCTCATACAGATCTATAAAATTTTAACAGGACTAGACAGTATAGACGTAGAAAGGATATTCCCGATGGTGGGGGAGTCCAGAACTAGGGGTCACAGTCTGAGGATTCAAGGTAGACCATTTGGGACAGAGGTGAGCCTGTGGAATTCATACCACAGGAATTAGTTGATGCCAAAACATTGAATGTATTCAAGAGGTAGCTGGATATAGCAGTTGGGGCAAATGGGATCAAAGGTTATGGGGAGAAAGCAGGATTAGGCTATTGAGTTGGATGATCAGCCATGATCGTAATGAATAGAGGAGCAGGCTCGAAGGGCCAAATGGCTTCCTCCTGCTTCTATCTTCTTTGTTTCTAAATTTCTTTGTTTCTCCGCTCTGAAGGAAAAAAATGCCACAGAAAAGGGCTACCTGAGAAAAGGTGGAAAGCGAGGACGTGGATCACCTTCATTACTGTTACTGACATTGTCTACATTACACAGTGTACTAGCTGTAAATGTGATTGTATCAGATGGTACAACTCTGCACCTTATTTTTGCCAACCCACAGGGTATAGAGCAAGTTGTAAATGATCACTGTCAGGGTGACAAAAGAGGTGGGAGTGTTGTCTTACTGATTAGGGAGAATGTCGGAGCTATACAGAGGGGGGACACCTTGCTGGGATCATGCAGTGAGGCTGTATGTGTAGAACTCAGGGACAGAAGCAATGCAATCACACTGTTGGGGCTGAACTGCAAACCTCCAAACAGCCAGCGTGAAGTGGAGGAATTGATATGTGGGCAGGTTATGGGATGATGGGAAAACGACAGGGTTGTTGTGATGGGTGATTTTAACTTCCCCCGATATAGAATGGGATTTGTTTAGTGCCAGGGGCTTGGACGGGGCAGAGTTTGTTCAGTGTGTCGAAGAGAGCTTCTTGAGGCAATATGTAGATAATCCAATTTGGGAAGGGGCTATCACAGACCTGGTCCTGGGAAATGAGCCCGGACAGGTGATTGATGTTTCAGTGGGGGGCCATTTTGGGAAACAGTGATCACAATTCTGTAAGTTTCAAGATACTTGTGGGAAAGGAAAGAAGTAGTCCCAGAGTGAAAGTACTAAACTGGGGGAAGGTAACTATGACAGTATTAGGTAAGAACTAGGGAATGTAGAATGTGGGGGGTGGGGGAGGAGTGGCTTTTTGAGAGTAAATCCACTTCCGATATGTGGGAGTCTTTTAAAAGTCTGTCATTAACAATTCAGGGCAAGAACGCCCCTGTAAAAATGAAGGATAAAGATGGCAAGATTCGGGAACCCTGGATGACAAAAGAGATTGTGAGCTTAGTGAAAAAGAAGAAGGAGGATTACATAAATTTCAGGAAATTAAAAATGGATAAGGCTCTTGAGGAATACAAAGAGAGCAGGAAGGAGTTTAAACAGGGACTTAGGAGGGCAAAAAGGGGTCATGAAATGTCCTTGGCAGGCAGGATTAAGGAGAATCCCAAGGCTTTTTATTTGTATATAAGGAGAAAGAGTGTAGCTGAGGAAAAGATAGGGTCACTCAAGGGCAGTGGAGGGAATTTGTGTGTGGAGCCAAATGAGGCGGGTGAGGTACTTAATGAGTACTTTGTATCAGTATTCACAAAGGAGAAGGATGTGGTGGATGGTGAGTTTAGAAAGGAGGATGTTGACATTCTAGGACATGTTGAGATAAGAAGGGAGGAGATATTGGAGGTTTTGAAATATTAAGGTGGACAAGGCCTCAGGGCTACACAGGTCCATCTCAGAATACTGAGAGACGAGGGAAGAAATTGCTGAGGCCTTAGCTAAAATCTTTGTATCCTCTTTAGTTACGGCTGAAGTGCCAGAGGGTTGGAGTAGCTAAGATTGTTCCTTTGCTTAAGAAAGGCAGAAGAAACAATCTGGGATATTACAGGCCTGTGAGCCTTATATCAGTGGTGGGGAAATTATTGGAGAAGATTCTTAGGAACAGGATATACTCACATCTGGAAGAGAATAGGCTTATTTGCGATAGGCAGCATGGTTTTGTGGAAAGGAGGTCATGTCTCACAAACTTGATTGCATTCTTTGAAGAAGTGACAAGAAAAATTGCCCAGGGCAGGGCGGTGGATGTTGTACATGGAACATGGAACAAGGTAAAGCCTTCAATAAGATTCCTCATGGCAAGCTGACAAGAAGGTGAAGTCAGATGGTATCCGAGGTGAGCTGATAAGATGGATACAAAACTGGCTTGGGCATAGAATAGCAGCGGAAGGATGCTTTTCTAACTAGAGGTCTGTGACAGCAGTGTTCCACAAGGATCAGTGCTGGGGCCTCTGTTGTTTGTAATATATATATATGTATATATATATAAAAATGATTTGGAGGAAAATGTAAGTGGTCTGATAACTAAATTTGCAGATGATACAAAAATTGGGGGAATAGCAGATATGAGGAAGATTATCAGATGCAGCAGGATATAAATTGACTGGTGACCTGGGCCAAAAGATGGCAGTTGGAATTTAACCCAGACAAATGTGAGGTCATGCAACTTGGAATGTTTACTACAGAAGGAAAATAAATGGTACAGCCATAGAGTCATAGAGGTTTACAACCTGGAAACAGGCCCTTCGGCCCAACTTGTCCATGCCACCCTTTTTTTTTTAAAACCCTAAGCTAATCCCAATTGCCTGCATTTGGTCCATATCCATCTATACCCATCGTACCCATGTAACCATCTAAATGCTTTTTAAAAGACAAAATTGTACCCACCACTACTACTATCTCTGGCAGCTTGTTCCAGACACTCATCACCCTCTGTGTGAAAAAATTGTCCCCCTGGACACTTTTATATCTCTCCCCTCTCACCTTAAACTTATGCCCTTTAGTTTTAGACTCCCTTAGCTTAGAAGGAGAGTCTATGCCCTTAGAAATATTAGCATACAGAGGGATCTAAGTGTGCAGATCCACAGTTACCTGAAAGTGGCAACTCAGGTGGACAAGGTGGTCAAGAAGGCGTGTGGCACGCTGGCCTTCATTGGTCGGGGCATTAAGTACAGGAATTGGAAAATCATGTTGCAGCTCTATAAGACTTTGGTTAGGCTGCATTTGGAGTATTGTGTACAATTCTGGTCACCATGCTACCTAAAGGATGTTGATGCATTGGAAAGGGTGCAGAAGAAATTTACCAGGATGTTGCCTGGTTTGGAGGATATGGATTATGAAGAAAGGTTGAACAGATTTGGATTGTTTTCATTGCAGTATCGGAGGATGAGGGGGGATCTGATTGAGGTTTACAAGATTACGACAGGCTTGGATAGAGTGAACAGTCAGAGTCTTTTTCCCAGGGTTGAAGAATTAGTTACTCGGGGGGGCATAGTTAAAAGTGAGAGGGGGAAATTTAAAAGAGATATAAGGAGCAAGTTTTTCACACAGAGGGTGGCATATGCCTGGAATGCACTGCCGGAGGAGGTGGTGGAAGCAGATTCTATAACAACGTTCAACAGGCATCTGGATAGATACATGAATAGATAGAGAATAGAGGGATAGGGACCACATAGAGGCAAGAAAATATTAGATTAGAGAAGCATCAGTAATGGCACAGACTTGGTGGGCCAAAGGGCCTATTCCTGCGCCGTACGTTTTTTGTTCTTTAGATGTGGGTGGGAGGATAATGAGAGGGCCTGTGTATTTTGTCTATCTTCTGAACAATATGGCTATTTCACCACTGCTCCCCTCGCATCTCTGAAAGAACATCAATAAAGAGAAATTTCTACTGGCAGCCAATTACCCAATATTGTGCTCAATAAAGACTGAGAGCACCAGGCACATGGTATAACATTTCCTTTTGAGAAAGTGCACACACACAACTAATGTCAATGTGCAGGTACAAATCTTGACATTAGATGGAATGTAATCCATAAATGGCACAAGGCCAAAAACTGATCCCAGTCATGGGGTCATAGGCTCTTGCATGCAGGGAAGGTGGTGGCATAGTGGTATTATCACTGGACTAGTAATCGAAAGACCCAAGGTAATGCTCTGGGTCTCTGAGTTTGAATCTGACTGTGGCAGATGATGGAATTTGAATTCAGTAAAAACCTGGGATTAAAAATCTACTGATGACCATGAAACCATTGTCGATTGTTGTAAAAACCCATCTGATTCACTAATGTCCTTTAGGGAAAGAAATCTGTCGTCCTTACCTGGTCTGGTCTACATGTCACTTCAGAGCCAGAACAATGTCTTAAATGTCCTCAAGGACAGGCAATAAATGTTAGCCCAGCCAGCGATGCCCACATTCCATGAGTAAAGAAAAACTTTTGAGTGTTTTACCTTGTTGCGACATCTTAACTGTAGTTATTTTAGTGACTTCTCCTTTAAGTCTCCCCTCACAAAAGAATATTCCAACGCTATCATCTTGCTCATCATTTCTCCACACCACTTTTGACGAGTAGTTTTTAGTCTTGTTCTGCTTCACCAGACTCCTTGGTTGATCAACAAAGGCATCAGGAGCTCGAGCTAGAGAAAGCTGCTCTGGAACCAGTTTGCCATCAGGAACACACGCCAGTGAGGTTTCAGAGGTAAAGATCAGAGGGCTCGAGTTTATTAATGTCAAGTCCAGCAAGGCCTCAATCAAACCTGCAGTCAGATGTAAACATACTCATCAGAGGGAATTAAATCCAATAGAGAGAAGAAAGATTAGTTTAATTCATTTATTAGTGTCACAAGTAGGCTTACATTAACACTGCAATTAAGTTAGTGTGAAAATCCCCCAGTCGCCACACTCTGGTGCCTGTTCAAGGGAGAATTTATCATTCCCCCCCCACCCCGTCACAACCTCACAATTTCACAACCTCACCACCTCACCATGTCCAATGAAATATTTACTGAAGTCCCAGTTGTAATGTAAGGAACACAGCAGCCAATCTGCACACAGCAAACCTTCACAACAGCAAAGCCATAAGGATGAGATAATCCATTTCAACCATGTTGGTTGTAGGTAAATATTGGCCAGTACACATGGGGGAAGAACACCCCTGCCCTTCTTTGAAAGAATGCAATGGGTTTGTTTAGTTTCATCTGAGACGGAAGATGGGGTCCTCAGTTTAAATTGTCCCCTGAGCACAGCACCTCCAGGAGTGCAGCACTCCCTCAATACTGCACCGGGAGTGTTATCGTCAGGTTGTGTGCACAAGCCTCTGCGGTATAGGATTGAACACACAACCTTCGACTGAGAGGTGAAAGTACTACCCACTGCTCACACACAGTATTATACACACATTTCATGGTGATGTTCTGATAATGTAGGATTTGCTGAGACACTCAGTTTTATACAAAATCAGAGTTGGTGTCCTTTTAAAGCTGGTTTTTCACATACATAGAACATTACAGCACAGTACAGGCCCTTCGGCCCTCAATGTTGTGCCGAGCTATATTCAAACCTAAGATCAAGCTATCCCACTCCCTACAATTCTGGTGTGAGTGAGGTATCTGACTGAGGTATGAGGTATCTGAGTGAGGTTTTCATTCTGTAGGGCGATCCAGGGGAGAGATAACAAGCTGAAGCCCTTCCAAGAAGCAAAAACAGGAAGCATTTTCTGTGTAAAAATCAAATTCCTGCACGTGTAGAAAATAAATCAGAGTACAGGGAACTCCACCCGCCCCCCCCACCCCCCCGCCGGTGCAACACAGCAGTGTCTAACTGGACAGCACCGTGCTGCTGGACTCACGGACCCTCCTGTGTCACTGTCTCATGTCAGTATAGTGCCTGGGGTTGTTGGGGTGGGGGGGTACGGGGGCCTCCTCCCCCCTCCCCCCCCCCCCCCCCCCCCCCCAGTGCCACACAGCAGTGTCTATCTGGAAAGCACCGTGCAGCCATCACAACAAAGGCCTGAAATTTGACCCGGGCTGGAATGCATGGAGAGGCCGGAGGGGTTTATCCTGATGAAGGGGCAATGTAAGAGGAGGGTTGTGCAAGGGGGGGGGGGTGGGGGTGGTGCAAGGCAAGAATTCACAACGGCACATGGAGGAGGAAGGAAGTGGATGAAGAAGATGAACAATGGAGGGCAGAGGGAAGACCAAGGACAGGGGAGCTGGCCCCCAACACGGCTGTATGAGTGGGAGGGGGTCAATGGGATCCCACTTCGTTCATCTGGAAGGGGATGAATGAAGACTCCAGGGGCAGTGGGTAGAGGTCCAAGTTGGGCCTGGGCACCTCGCAGGGTGATGGGCTCTGGGGGAGGGGGTGTTGAATCAGGGAACAGACTTCCTCCTGAAGCTGCAAGCCTTTTCCCTCTGGGTTGCTGCTCAAATGACTCTCCAAATGCAGAAACTGGTGTGGGATCCTGCTATTCTGGCCAGCGGGAAAGGTGCTGCCAGAGCCACCCACCACCAAAATGGGAGAATTCCCCCCTCAGTCTGTGCTGTATGATTCTCCTAAAAGCTCACCATCAATTGTTTAATAATTCTACAATGTGCAGTATCTCTGTAGGAAGATTTATTTGCATTTTAACAGGGTTTTCCATGGCTGCAGGATGTCCCAGAGTGTTGTACCGTCAATTAGAAACCCTTCACAGCCAACATGACTGACACTAGAACTCAATAACAGCCTACTTTTGTCAAGACTGCTGAAAAAAATTAACACATTTTCCCATTTTAATAGGTGAGGCTTGCTCTGAGCATCATTGCTTGACAACTTGTGAAGGTAACATTGCTGCCAATTTAGATTAAAAGCTGAAATCCACGCGGTGCTAGATAAATGCAAAACCCAATATAGTATTTGTTAGGGCCAACCCCAATAATAAAAACACAAAGTGCTGGGAACCCTCAGCAGGTCACACACCGTCCCCAGAGAGAGAGAAACAGAGTTAACGTTTCGGCTCATAGACTTTCACTACATCTCCATCATCAATGTTATTATCACTAACATACCAGCAGGAAGTAAAACTTCCACTCAAAATACAAGACGTTGTATGACATTAAATCAGGAAAAACAAAAATAAAATCTTCTGGTTCACTGAAATTTGAATTTGGACTGAATAGTTTTAAATGTCAGATTTACAACGGGATTCAGTCAGTCACAGCATCAAGAAGTTCATGTGGAACATCAGTTATTACAACAGAAGTTATGAGGGAATAAATATTACTGTGGGCAAATGCAAACTACTTTTGGAATTATAATGATGAAACAATTTTAATGACAATCGCAGCAGGCGCTGAGAAATTTTCACATTACCCCTGAGCAATATGGGATCATATAATACAAATTACAGCACATAAGAACATAAGAAATAGGAGCAGGAGTAGGCCATCTAGCCCTTTGAGCCTGCCCCGCCATTCAATAAGATCATGGCTGATCTGTCGTGGCTCAGTTCCACATTCCCGCCCTCTCCCCATAACCCTTAATCCCCTCTCTTATCAAAAACCCATCAACCCGCGTCTTAAAAATATTTAGCGAGGTAGCCTCCACCACTTCAACGGGCAGAGAATTCCAGAGATTCACCACCCTTTGAGTGAAGAAGTTCCTCCTCAACTCCGTTCTAAACCGCCCCCCCTTTATCTTGAGGCTGTGCCCCCTAGTCCTACTGTCCTTTCTGAGCGGGAAGAGCCTCTCCACCTCTATCCTATCCATCCCATTCATCATCTTATATGTCTCAATGAGATCTCCCCTCATTCTTCTAAACTCTAACGAGTACAAGCCTAATTTATTCAGCCTCTCCTCATAGCTCAACCCCCTCAAAAATAGGCCATTCAGCCCACTGGGTCGATGCTGATGTTTAGAACCTATGAGCCACCTTTTCATTTCTCCCTCATGTGTTTATTGACACGATTTGCCTCAGCAGCTTCCTGCGGCATGGATTTCCACATTTTCAGCACACTCTGTTTACCAGAGTGTGTAAGGAGACCAAAACTGAACACAGTACTCAAGATATAGTCCCATCAATACGCAATACAACTCGAGAAACATCCATTCCTCTTTCAATAAACACCAACATTCCATTTGCAAATTTCTGCTTGAATTTTCCATTGGGTTTATTAATGACTATTTTTGTGATCCTCATCCTGCTTTCAAGCATAAGTTTTAAAGTTGATTTATTAGTCACAAGTAAGGCTTACATTAACACTACAATGAAGTTACTGTGAAATTCCCATAGTTGCCACACTCCGGTGCCTATTCAGCTCAATGCATCTAACCAGCACGTCTTTCAGATTGTGGGAGGAAACGCAAGCACCCAGAGGAAACCCACACAGATACGGGGAGAATGTGCAGACTCCACATAGACAGTGACCTGGGTCCCTGGCACTGTGAGGCAGCAGTGCTAACCACTGTGCCATTGTGCCGCCCAAGTGGCAGCATCTTCCCTTTGTCTGTCTGATCAAACTCTGTCATAGCTCCCTCAGCCTTCTCTTTTCTAGAGAAAAGAGCCACAGTCTGTTGGGTTGCTCCTGATTGTACAATCATTCAGCTCGGGTCTCAGCCTAGTAAATCTTTATTCCATGTCAAATTCCATATTGGAATTAGGAGCAGGATTAGGCCATTTGGCCCTTGGAACCTGCTTCATCATTTGATAAGATCATGGATAATATGATTGTTGCCTCACCCTTATTCTCCTGTTCACCCCCCCATCCCTCTGCCTAACCTTTGACTCCCTCGTTAATCGAGAACCTATCTAATTCAGTCTCCAATGCTCTCTGAGGAAAATAATTTCATAGGATCATGCCCTTCTAAGGGAAAAGATTTTGTCTCAGCCCTGTCTTAAATAAGAATCTCCTTATTTCTGCACTGTCCCCATCTAGACTCTCCCACAGGGAGAAACATCCTCTCAGATCCACCCTGTCAACTCATCGCAGGATGTTATTTGTTTCCATAACATCGCCTCTCATTCTTCTAAACTCCAATGGATGCAGTCTCAACCTGTCTAACCTTTCCTCATGGGATAACGCCTTTGTCTCAGGAATCTGCTGTGTGATCCTTCTCTGAACTGCTTCTAATGCAAGGATATCCTTTCTTACATAAGGAGACCAAAACTGAACACAGTACTCCAGATATAGTCCCATCAATACCCAATATAACTCGAGAAACATCTAACCTTTCAATAAACACCAACATTCCACTTGCCTTCCTAATCACTTGCTATTACTGCACACTAACTTCTTGTGATTTGTGTACCAGAATGTAGAACCTTCTGATGTGCTTCCATATCATTTTTATACCATGGAGACCAGAACAGCGCACAGAATCCCGAGTGTTGTGTCACCAAAGTTCTCAATGAGTTAAATATATATAACTTCGGTTTGAAGTGACAATTTGAATCCCTCCAAAATTATTAATAATAAAAACTATATTAATAGCTCATTCCATAGAAGATCTTTGTAGACCTAACTGCAATTAATAAATTTGTTTCAGTTTTACTGAGGGGTGCTGGCCCATTGGAATCTGAGTGGATGTTTTGGCATAAGTGTTTCGGAAAGCTAGAAAGTCCTTCATTTTATTCACAGATTGTAACAGTTCAGAAGAATATGGTATGTTCCTTCACATTAAAATGTTTAATTTTATTAAGTGGCAACTGGATGCTATCCAGAAGACAGCCCTGAAAGCAATTTTTGTTTTTAAAAAGAGGCTTTTAAAACGTTCCAAGATGCAATGTTAGATGAAATATGCATACATTTGCATTCTTCATATTGGAAAATGCATAACACTCTTCCCACTGACAACAGTTTGAGTAAATCCAGATTTCCTCACCTTGTTACCCCGGGCACTTTATCAGGAGAAATTGCCTTGTCTGCTTTCAGTTATATTAATGGCAAATTCTACAGTCTACTCTGCAAATATTGGGAGAGTTTCGTCAAGGTCAGCAACCCTTCTCGTCTTTCATATAAATATTTGTGAAGTGCATATTTATTCAGTGCGCTACTGATAAATCATTAAATTGAAACTTGTTAGAAGCTAAGATTTATTTTAAAGAATGATATAAAATCTTAGTCTCGATGGTTTACATCTTGCTTATGTCAGCGGTGCAGCAGACACTAAGAGGTTTTGTTATCACTGCATTAACAATGTTTACGTTTCCAGGGAGGCAGTGTTGGGAGATATCTGAGGCACACCTGGAAAATTGATCTTGAAAGATCAGTTTAGAAGGAATGGGGAGTTAGGGCCTAGTACAAGGTCATGGACTCCCTGCCTGGTACCCAACTTTCAGTGATTGAAGTTACCAGAGAGGTATGATTACACACTCATTATAAATGTCACCAGAGCATTGCCCAGATTGTCCCGGGTATGGTAATGTTATAGCTTTGATTTTGACCATCTGTTAAACCTTTCAAAGCAACGTATCCTGCTGTACATTAAATTACTCAGACAGATGTAGACCCAGAGGTGGCCTTGCTTTGTCACTTTGCTGACGTGGCAACTGCAAAATATATGACTCACGTAATTGATATTTTGTCCCTAGCTGACTAAGAAAGCATCTGACTAAATGGGGATTAGTATTCTCTCTTTCCCTCTTTATGGTTCATCCTTAAGACAAAATGAATCACCACTTTAATTATCTCAATAACTAAATACCCTGTTAGAAACGCATCCTGTTAATAACAATAAATGGGTGTTATGGGATTAGTCCTCTGTTCGACTCCCTGCCTGACACCCAGTTCTATTGACGAATATTGAACTCAGTACTGGGCAGCAAATGACAACACCCAATTTCTGTTACTGCCCAGCATGAATGTTTACCCCTTTGCTTTCATCGTAAATCTATCACACACACAAAAAGCACCTCATATTCTCCACCAGCACCTGCCTGATAGGTTGCAATATCCTGTTGATCAAAATGTAAGAGAGTATTAAACCAGTCAGTTGAAGAATGGTTTCTTGTCTGATTACTCATGAGATGGAAACAGAGAGTTATAATAATGGCAAAGTACTCAAACTGGGGGGGGGGGGCGGGGGGGGGGGAATGTGGTGAGTGGTGTCCCACAGGGAGCTGTCTTGGGCCTCAATTATTTACAATATTCATCAACGACTTGGATGATGGTATGAAAATTCAAATATCCACATCTGTGGGTGAGACAAATTGGACAGCATTATAGGTGGTGTTGAAGACAGCATAAAACCACAACAGGATATTGATAGATTGGGTAAATGGACCAAGCTATGGCAAATGAATTTTAATACAAGCAAGTGTGAGGCTATCCATTTTGGATCAAACAAGGATAGATCAGGGTAATTTTTAGAGGGCACAAAATTAAATTTAGTAGATGTCCAATAAGAATTGAAGGTTCAGGTGCCTTAAAATGCCACAAACAGATGCAGAAACTAGTCAGGAAGGCCAATGGAATGCCGGTGTTCATATTTAAAAGACTGTAATATTGGGATGCAGATGTTATGCTGCAGTTATACAAAACCCTAGTTAGAAACCGTCCCCCCCCCCGCTTAGAATACTGTGAGCAGGTATGGGCCTTAGGAAAGGCATTTTGGCCCTAGTGGGAGTTCAATGCAGGTTTTCAAGAATGATACCTGAACGTCAGGGGTTAAGTTATGAGGTGAGAATATACAAATGAGGCCTTTATTCTCTCAAATTCAGAAGGTTGAGGGGTGATCTGATAGAAGTCTACAAAATATTACAGGGAAGGACAGGGTGGATAAAGATAAGCTGGTTCCAGTAATTGAAGACTCTAGAGCCAGGGGCCATAATCTAAAAATTAGGTCCAAACCATTCAGGAGAGATGTTAGAAACACATCTACATGCAGAGAGTGGTGGAGAGTTGGAACTCTCTTCTTCAAATGCCGGTGGATGCTAGTTCAACTGTTAGGTTTCAGTCTGAGATAGTTTAATGAGCAGGGCATTGAGGGATATGGGCTGAGGGCAGGTAGATGGAGTTAGGGCATAGATCAGCCATGATCTTATTGAATATCAGAGTGGGCTCAGGGGACTGAAAGGACTGCTCCTATTCCTATGTTCCTAGACAGCAATGACTAATTAATTCATGGGAGATTTTACTCTCGGCCTTATGCTTGGGGTTTTGGATGGAACTTCAAGTCACATTCTTTCATTTCAACAATTCCATTCCCTGGTGGAAATTCCACCCGTCTGTTTTTAATCAGCATCCAGGCTGATTTGATGACTTCAAGTTTTAACGTCCATGACCTCAATAAAATAAAGAAGGGCTAAAAGAAGGAATGTGGAACATGTTCTGTGCTTTGCCCAGGCCACCATTCATTCATAGAATCATAGATTCCCTACAGTGCAGAAGGAGGCCATTCGACCCATCAAGTGGGCACCAACAACAATCCCACCCAGGCCTTATACCCGTAACTCCACATATTTACCCCACTAATCCTTCTAACCTACACATCCCGGGACACAAAGGGGCAATTTAGCCTGGCCAATCAACCTAACCCCCACATCTTTGGACAGCTCATCCAAAGGAAACCTGTGCAGACATGGGGAGAACATGCAAACTCCACACAGACAGTGACTGAAGCAGGGAATCGAATCCAGATCTCTGGCGCTGTGAGGCGGCAGTGCTCACACTATGCCACCCCAAATTACACCGAATATCATTTGCTTTACATTAGATTTTACATTCTGTCTGCTAATGAGAATTCTATAAAATTACTGGCATAAATTACTATTGGCAAAATCAGCAGAGCAATGTGCGTAAATGTCATTTTTCAGAAATAGTTTCATTCATGTGAAAACGTACATTTCTAATTGTAGTGATTGTCCCTTTTACCTGGCAGGAATGAAACCTCGATAGGACAGGGGATGAGGCTAGTTCATTGCGCTGGGGCTGTGCTGACACCTGCAATGGTGGGGTTTTCCTAAGCTAGAATAAAGGATCAGGGTAGTCAATGAGGTAAAACTGAGGTTTTCCCTGAAGTAATTTTTCAAAGCCATCTCGGTTTTTTGGCTAAGATGAAGTGTTAGATGGAGTCCGGGAGAGGATGCGATATCTCATCCTGTCAGTCTGAATCTTGTTTGTCCCTCACGTGGGAACCGTGATTGGATTTAATTTGAATTGGGTTAAGGGCAACACAACAGATGAAAGGTCACCTGGCTGGGGCGGGGGGGGGCCAATTCAGACTTAGAATGGGCAATCACCCCAGGGAGTGGAGCCCTCTTAGACAAGGAAACCTGTAAGCATCAAACGATAGCTGGAAGGCTGCTAAACAATTCTTACTAATAAAGGTTTCTTCATGTTCATTAATGGAGTGCATCTTTACATTAATATAAGTTAATTTGAAAAAAAACTCACAAAGGTGATTAAATGAATCCAAAAAAATCTTTTTCTACCATTGAAATTGCTGAGACCAGCAGTGGCTAATGTCTTTCCACTAACAGGATGACATTTCTGCCCATTTAATGCTGTACATCTTACCATAAAGTCCGTGAAAGATTTTATCCAGTTGAAATGTTACTTTTAATATCTTGTGAACTTTACCCTGTACTCGTCCTTTAAAGGGCACTGCGATCATGAGAAGTCAGACAAACTACTTTTTGTTAAAGTTCCATGTGTTACTTTCATCATTTGGAAGTCGTTTAAAACGTAATTCACATGAGTGGTGCAAGGAAAGAAATGTGATGGTGATTTAGTGCAAGTACAATGCACAGGGAGCTTTAAGGCACTTTAAACTAGTAAATAAATATCGAATGACCAGGCATTAACTGGATTAATGGTTTTACGGTTTATGTCAGGTTTATTTGTTTGGACAGAAAGCATATTGACCTCGGAAGGTGTATGGAGAAGTAGATCCAGATGTTTTAATTTTACCTGTGACACATCAGCATTGCTTTGAAACTATACAAAGAAACATGCTTAAATGTTCTCTGGATGATTTTAAAAGCAAGTTATAAACAATAAACTAAAAGTGACTTATTTCAACAAACTAGAACAATGTGAGTTGATTGTATTTCTCGCATTGATAGAATTTGGCAACAAGAATAAGGAAGTTATGTTTGTGTGGAGTCAAGTTTAATGGTCAGATTTACACTGGAGCCTTTTGGACCCCCACTGGATAGATGGAAATAGTTAATAAAATAACAGTAAGAATGTTAATACTTTTGAAAGTTTTAAACATAAAGGACTGGTTAAAAATGACCCTGTGGAGTATAGGCTGCAGGGAATTTGATGACCTAAAAGTTTAAATACTGACTGGAAGAGTAGATTCAGAGAATGCACTAAAACATCACTCGTAATAAACACACACCTTCCTGTTGAATATAGCTGTGAGGGCTTATTTAATTTCTTAAAGCTAAAGTCCACCATTTCTTATTACTGAGGTCCAAAAGACTGAAGATGGACAAAGGCGAAGGTTTTGAGTTTGTATCCAGTTCTGCTGAAGAGTCATGCTCGATCTGGAAATCTGTACTGGTTAGGCATTTGATCTCAATCTTTAGCTTTGAATTTGATTTTTAAAAAATGTGTTCTTTCACAGTTTGTGCGCTTTGCTGGCCAGGTCAGCCTTTAATACACATCCCCAACTGTCCTTGAGGTGGTGGTGATGAGCTGCCTTCTTGAACCTCTGCAGTCTATATGCTGTAGATAAACCCACAGTGCTATCAGGGAAGGAGTTCCAGAATTTTAACCCAGCAACACTAAAGGGACAGTGATATATTTCTAAGTCAGGATGGTGAGTGGCTTGGAGGGGAACTCGCAGCTGGTGGTGTTCTCATGTGTTTGGCCTTCTAGATCAGGAGTCTTCAAACTACAACCTGCAGGCCACATCCGGTCTGCACTGGACCACATCTGGCCCGCAGCAAGTAAATTTTATTCATTCATTTATAAGATTAATTTTTTTCTTTGGCCCATGAAAATGTGTAAAATATACATCGTGGCCCTCGTACTGAAAAGTTTGGAGACCGCTGTTCTAGATGGTAGGTGGTGATGCGTGAAGTTTTTTCTCTAATTCTTTTCAATCTCTCCCAGGAGATTAGATGATTGAGGGTGGCTTCAGGATAAGTGGAGGGAAAGGGAAAGTGGCTGGGAAGAGTGGATGGTGATGTGACTGGTCACAATGTTCCAGCCATGGTTCTTTCCCTGAATCATAAAATCCCCACAGTGCAGAAGGCCATTTGGCCCATTGAGCCTGCACTAATATCAACCTCACCAAGGCCTATCCCCTTAACCCTACATTTTTACCCTGCTAATTCCCCCGACACTAAGAGACAATTTAGCATGGCCAACCAACCTAAGCCACACATCTCTGGAATGTCCATATGTTAGTCACTTCAAGTGTCAGCTATGGTTCAGTAGGCAGCACTTTAGAATTATAGAAACCCTACATTGCAGAAGGAGGCCACTTGGCCCATCTGCACCAGCACATGAGAAACACCTGACCTCCCACCTAATCCCATTTACTGGCACTTAGCCCATAGTCTTGAATGTTATGATGTACCAGGTGATCCAGGTATTTTTTAAAAAATGTGAGGCAACCTTCCTTACTAAGGGGCAATTTAGCGAGGCCAATCCACCTATTCTGCACATCTTTGGAGTGTGGGAAGAAGCCAGAGCACTCGGAGGAAACCCACACTGGCACGGGGAGAAAATGCAAACTTCACACAGGCAGCAACCCAAGGCCAGAATTGAACCTGGGTCCCTGGAGCTGAGAGGCAGCAGTGCTATTCTTTCAAAACAGAATCCAGCAGTGGTCAAGCTGCACCCCACAAAAAAAAAAGCACAGAAATCTGGGCTTGTACTTTACTCCACCACCGAGGGAGTGCTGCACTGTCAGTGGTGCTGAATCTCAGATGAGCTGTTAAACTAAGGCCCAATCTGTCCCTCCAGGTGGACATAGAAGATTCCACAGCAACACTCTGATAAGAGAACCAGGAAGTTCTCGCCAAAATCTTTGCCAATATTTATCCCTCATTGGATACTGCTTAAACAGTTTATCTGGACACTATCTGTTTGTGGGAGCTTACTTTGCACAAATGGTCTGTTGGGTTTCCACAGCATTGCAACAGTCACAACTCTGCAAAAGTACTTTATTGAGTTGTGAGCGCTTTGGGGCATGCTGTGGTCGTAAAGGGAGTGACAGAAATACAAGTCTTCCTTTCTTCAACATTCAAACTGTTCCTGAACAATCCGTGCTACAAAAAAATTTTTGCAGTAGTTTTCTTGGGGAAGATCAGTTTGACTGAATCGTTCTTGCGTCTTGATCCACAACTCAATTTTGGAGTTAAGGCACCCAACGACAAGGCAATTGCATCAAACATTTTTTTAATCATGAAAGGCAACATGGTTTTAATTTTAAAGAATGATTTATTAAAAAATTGCGGTTGGGAAATACCAGAGGAAAAGATTCCTTGACTCTCAGTTTAAAAGGTTTCACTTAAGTTAATCAGATATAACAAAGTTCACCTCTCAAAATAAAATTACTGTTAGTAATTATTTTTATAGTTCAAGATTGTTCAAGACAGCAATGAACATTAAATGGCTAGAATTTATAAGAACATAAGAAATAGGAGCAGGAGTAGGCCATCTAGCCCTTCGAGCCTGCCCCGCCATTCAATAAGATCATGGCTGATCTGTCGTGGCTCAGTTCCACTTTCCCGCCCTCTCCCCATAACCCTTAATCCCCTCTCTTATCAAGAACCCATCAACCCGCTTCTTAAAAATATTTAGCGAGGCAGCCTCCACCACTTCAACGGGCAGAGAATTCCAGAGATTCACCACCCTTTGAGTGAAGAAGTTCTTCCTCAACTCCGTTCTAAACCGCCCCCCCTTTATCTTGAGGCTGTGCCCCCTAGTCCTACTGTCTTTTTTGAGCGGGAAGAGTCTCTCCACCTCTATCCTATCCATCCCATTCATCATCTTATACGTCTCAATGAGATCTCCCCTCATTCTTCTAAACTCTAACGAGTACAAGCCTAGTTTATTCAGCCTCTCCTCATAGCTCAACCCCCTCAACTCCGGTATCAGCCTAGTAAACCTCCTCTGCACTCCCTCCAAGGCCAAAATATCCTTGCGCAGGTGCGGCGCCCAAAACTGCACACAGTACTCCAGCTGCAGCCTCACCAATGCCCTATACAGCTGCAGCAAGACCTCCCTACTTTTATATTCAAGCCCCCTCGCTATGAAGGCCAGCATCCCATTTGCCTTCCTGACCACCTGCTGCACCTGCAAGCTGGGTTTTTGCGACTCATGCACAAGGACCCTGAGGTCCCTCTGCACCGTCGCCTGCTGCAGTTTTTCGCCACGTAAGTAATAGTCCTTCCTACCATTCTTCCTACCAAAGTGGACCACCTCGCACTTGCCAACATTAAATTCCATTTGCCATTTCCTGGCCCATTCGCCCAGCCTATCTAGATCCTTCTGCAGACTCTCCATACCCTCCGCACAATTTGCCTTTCCCCCAATCTTGGTGTCATCAGCAAATTTCGACACCCTACACTCGGTTCCCTCCTCCAGATCATCTATATAAATGGTAAATAGCTGAGGCCCCAGCACCGACCCCTGGGGCACCCCACTAGTCACCAACCGCCAATCCGAATAGCACCCATTGACCCCCACTCTCTGTCTCCTATTTGACAACCAATCCTCTATCCACGCTAACACCCTACCCCCAACTCCATGTCCCCTGACCTTCTGCAATAACCTCTTGTGAGGTACCTTGTCAAACGCCTTCTGAAAATCCAGAAAGACCACATCCACCGGCTCTCCTCTATCCACTGCCCTAGACACATCCTCATAGAACTCCAGTAAATTTGTCAGACACGACTTCCCTTTAATGAAATCGTGTTGCGTCTGCCCTATCAAGCAATTCCCTTCAAGATGCCTCGCAATTTCCTCCTTAATGACGGATTCTAACATTTTACCTACCACAGACGTTAAACTAACCGGCCTATAATTCCCCGCCTTTTGCCTGGCACCCTTCTTAAACAACGGCGTAACATTAGCCGTTTTCCAATCTTCCGGCACTTCCCTGGAATCCAGCGACGTCTAGAAAATAACCACCAAGGCATCCACTATCACCTCCGCCATTTCTTTCAGAACCCTCGGATGCATTCCATCCGGTCCTGGGGACTTGTCCACAATCAGCCCCTCCAGTCTGTCGAGCACCACCTCTCTAGTAACAGTAGTCATTAAGACCCTCCAGTCCTACCACCTTTCCATCGCTAACACCCGGCAAATTATTCACATCCTCCTCCGTGAAGACAGAAACAAAAAAGTTATTCAAGACCTTGGCCATATCCCCATCCCCTACCACTAGGTCCCCTTTCTCATCCTCTAAAGGACCAACGTTCACCCTAGCCAGCCTCTTCCTTTTTATATATTTATAAAAACTCTTGCTATCCTTTTTTATATTAAGTGCTAGCCCAGCTTCATAGCTTCTCCTACCCTCCTTTATCAACTTCTTTGTCAATCTTTGTTGACATTTAAACCTTTCCCAATCCTCTTCTCGCCCACTGCTCTTAGCTACTCTAAATTCCTCCGCTTTTAATTTAACACTTTCCTTCACCTCCTTCGTTATCCACGGCTTATTACCTCTCCTCCTACGGTCCTTTTTGACCATCGGAATAAATTTCTGCTGAGCACCAAGAAAGATTATCAGGGACCTGGAATAATTTTAGGGAAACGTTCCCTCTCCTTCCATCAGACATTTCATAAAAACCTCTTCCTTTTCTACGGTTCTCAAAGTGAATTCACACTGCCTAACTTCGTAAAAAAACCTACAAAATACTAGACAAAAAAGACCAATGTCCAGTTAGTTCACCTTGATCATCCTGGGAGTCACATGATACAATAATAATGGAATTGTTGACTAATCACAATGATCAATCTCCATTGATTAATCTACAATAAAGCCAAAGATATGAGGTGAGTTATAAGGAGAGGCTAGATAGACTGGGACTTTTTTTTCCCTGAAGTGAGAGAGACTTAGGGGTGATCTTTCAGAGCTCTATAAAATAGAGAGGGGCATAGATCAGCTAGATAGTCAATACCTTTTCCCAAAGGGAGGGGAGTCTAAAATAGAGGGCACAGGTTTAAGGTGAGAGGGGAGACATACAAAAGGGTCCAGAGGGACAGTTTTTTCACATAGAGGGTGGTCAGTGTCTCGAATGAGCTGCCAGAGGCAATTTTGCCTTTTAAGAAGCGTTTAGACAGTTACGTGGATAAGATGGGTACGGATGGATATGGGTCAAGTGTGGGCAGTTGGGACTAGCTTACTGGTTGAAAATAAATGGCAGCATGATCATATTGGGCCAAAGGGCCTGTTTCCACGCTGTAACCCTCTAGGACTCTATGTGAGGGGAAAACTCATTGGCAAAAATATTTTGGTAATCAATGGTCCAAAGTCACCTGTCTTCTGAGAGTATAGCTACAATTTAAATTTCTCATATACAACCATGGAATTATAGAATTTTGCAGTGCATTAAGGGGCCATTTGGCTTTTCAAAAGAGCTGTCCAATTAGACCCCTTTCCCCATTCTTGCTTTAAAGTCTGAATTTTTGTTTCATTTTCAACTCTACTTCAAATTCCTCTTTTGAAAATTACCAATGAATCTGCTTCAGGTTCACATTCCAGATCATAATTCACTGTGTAAAAATAATTCTCTAATTCTCCTCCCTCATTGGTTCTCATGCCAGTTATCCATGCCCTTTGACTACCTGTCCTGCCAGTGGAAATAATTACTCTTTTTGCAATGCTGAACACCTCCATTAAATCTCCCTCTAACTTTCTCCGTTCAAACAATAATGGCTTCTCTGGTCTCTCCGGTCTCTCCACATTAATAATGTATTCCAAAATGTTGTATTCCAAATATTGGCAACGTAGATGGATAAATTAGTTAAGGAGGCATATGGCATGCTCGCCTTCATTGGTCAGAGCATCGAGTATAAAAATTGGCGGGTCATGCTGCAGCTGTATAGAACCTTAATTAGGCCCTGTTTAGAATATTGTGTACAATTCTGGTCGCCACACTACCAGAAAGATGTGGGTGCTTTGGAGAGGGTTCAGAAGAGGTTTACCAGGATGTTACCTCATCTGGAGGGTATTAGCTATGAGGAGAGGTTGGATAAATTTGGATTGTTCTCACTAGAATGGCAGAGGTTGAGGGGGTGACCTGACAGAGGTTTACAAGATTATGAGTGGTGTGGACAGAGTGAATAGTCAGAAGCTATTTCCTAGGGTAGAAAAGTCAAGTACTAGGGGACATAGGTTTAAGGTGCGTGGGGAAAAGTTTAGAGGAGATGTGTGAGGCAAGCTTTTCACACAGAGGGTGGTGAGTGTCTGGAACTCTCTGCCCGGGGAGGTGGTGGGAGCAGGTATGATAGTGGCATTTAAGGGGCATCTAGACAAATACATGCATCGGATGGGAATGGAAGGATACGGACTCCGTAAATGCTTGCGGTTTTAGTTTAAGCAGACATCATGGTCAGCGCAGGCTTGGCGGGCCGAAGAGCTCGTTCCTGTGCTGTACTTTCTTTTGTTCTTTATCTTCTAAAGAAAATCCTTCAAATTTGAACATGAATAACTCTTCCACCAACTCCCTGATCCATAGACTGACAATGTGCTCACTAAAACTATTGTTAACACAGATCTGGTTTTGCAATTAGTCCCTTCAAGTGTCTGTGTCTTCTTGCTTCTTTAATTCTGGATGAGGTGAAACACCAGGTCTAACTCATTTTGGATCATAAAAAGAGCAATGCTCTCCTCTCTCAATATTCTCCTTTCCAGTGAGAAATCGCTCAATTTACATGGTCACTCCTCATGATCCAATCATTTAAACACAGGTAACAATAAACAGGCAATTAATAGCAAAATATTGCAGTGGAAATCCAAAATAGAAACAGAAAGTGCTGGATAAACTCAGCAGGGCTGGCAGTGTCTGTGGAGAGGATAAAACACAGCAATTGTATTTTCCTTTCCATAGATGCTGCCAGACCTGCTGAGTTTATCCAACACTTTGTCTTTGTACAATAAACAGACATCACCTTGATGCTCCAAATAAGGAGAGTATCACCTGTGTCATAGGAGGTTTCCACAGCCTATTTGTAACACTAATAAATAAACATTAAATAAACTCAGAGATGACAGGCAGCATGGCAGCCCGGTGGTTAGCACTGCTGCCCCACAGCGCTAGGGACCCGTGTTCAATTCCTGGCTTGGGTCACTGTCTGTCTGGAGTTTGCACGTTCTCCCCGTGTCCACATGGGTTTCCTACAGGTGCGGATTAGGTTGATTGGCCACCCTCAATTGCCCCTTAGTGTCAGGGAACTAGATAGGGCAAAAGCATGGGGTTATAGGCAGAGGGCCTGGTTGGGATTGTGGTCGGTGCAGATTCGATAGGCTGAATAGAACATAGAACATAGAACATTACAGCGCGGAACAGGCCCTTCGGCCCACAATGTTGCGCCGACCAGTCTTATTTTTAAAAAAAAACATTGACCCACTAATCTAAACCAATCCCTTTTCGTCCATAAACCTATCCACCAATCTCTTAAACACCCCCAAACTAGGCGCATTTACAACTGCAGCAGGCAGGGCATTCCAGTCCCTCACCACCCTCTGGGTAAAGAACCTGCCCCTGACATCCGTCCTATAACTACCCCCCCTTAATTTAAAGCCATGCCCCCTCGTGCTAGCTTTCTCCATCCGAGGAAACAGGCTATCACCATCCACCCTATCTAAACCTCTAATCATCTTATATGTTTCTATAAGATCCCCTCTTAGCCGCCTTCTTTCCAGTGAAAACAACCCCAAATCCCTCAGTCTCTCCTCATAGGACCTCCCCTGCATACCAGGCAACATCCTGGTAAACCTCCTCTGCACCCTCTCCAAAGCCTCCACATCCTTCCTGTAATGTGGGGACCAGAACTGCACACAGTACTCCAAGTGCGGCCGCACCAGAGTTGTGTACAGTTGCAACATGACGCTGCGACTCCTAAATTCAATCCCCCTACCAATAAACGCCAAGACACTGTACGCCTTCTTAACAACCTTATCTACTTGATTCCCAACTTTCAGGGATCTATGTACACATACACCTAGATCCCTCTGCTCCTCCACTCTATTCAAAGTCCTCTCGTTAGCCCTATACTCAACACATCTGTTATTCCTACCGAAATGGATTACCTCACACTTCTCCGCATTAAACTCCATCCGCCACCTCACGGCCCAGCTCTGCAACCTGTCCAAGTCACCCTGCAAACTTCGACACCCTTCCTCACAATCTACCACACCTCCGACTTTGGTGTCATCAGCAAACTTACTAATCCACCCAACTATACCCTCATCCAGATCATTAATAAAAATTACAAACAGCAGTGGCCCCAAAACAGAATGGTCTCCTTGGGCACTGTAGGATTCTATGGTCTACAATCAATTCCTGCATAGTACATCTTTATTTAATGCTGATAAAATGACACTTGAACGTGTCGACAATGTTCCAGCTGCTGGGGTCAGCGGTTTTGAAACCAGTTCTGTAACATCTGGCTAACAATGTCATCTTTCAAACCATATGTTCTTGATTCTGCCATTTATAAGTTTTCCAATCATGAAAAGTGAACTTTAAAATTGGTTTACATCCAGTAAAACCCAGAAAATGTCAGTATGGGAACACACAGCAGCTTTGCTTTTTACTGTCAGGGAGCACTGCATTTTCACTCAGCGTCGATGAGTAGCATCGATTTAACAGAACCACAAAGCACAGGAGGAGGCCATTCAGACCGTGCCAGCACTGTGAAAGGTCTAACCAACGCCACCTCCTCTTCTTTCCCTAGAGTCCTGTAAGGCTTGTCCTTTTCAAATATTTTATCCAATTGTCTTTTTGAAACAAAAATAGAAAATGCTGGAAAATCAGCAGGTCTGACAACACCTGTGGGGAGAGAATAGAGCCAGTGTTTCGAGTCAGGATAACCCTTCAACAATAGTTCTATTCTCTCTCCACAGATGCTGTCAGATCTGCTGAGATTTTCCAGCATTTTCGTTTTTGTTTCAGATTCCAGCATCCGCAGTATTTTGCCTTATTTTACTTCCACCGCTTTTTCAGGCAAAGAGTTCCAGATCACAACATGCCACACAAAAAAAAACACCCTCCACTTCTTTTCTCAATCACCTTGAATTTGCATCTTCTGATTACTGACCAGGGCTGGAACTTTCCAGCAGTTCACGCTGGTGAGATCTTCTGGCCACACTGACAGCGCACTCCTGCCTCGGGTTTCACGATGATGAAGGGTTCAATAAACAGGAAACTCAGCCGAGAATAGTGGGACAAGAACATTCTGCCATTGCCCAATCTTAGCTTCCCACCACCATGAAACACGCTGTGGGGTCCTCCATAAATACCACCCCAGATCTTCCAATCAAACTGTTCAGAATTGTGAATACCTGTAGCAAACCTCCCCGTACTCTTTGCAATAAGGAGAACAATCACAGCTTCTCCAGTCCCTTTGCTCTGGGACATTCTGTGCATTAACTCCATTTATATAATGCTTTCTGAGAAAGGGTGGGAGTTACGTATATCATTCGTCCTTAGGAAATCTCTGCTCCAAGATAACAAGATATGATTCAAATATACCAGAAACAGTAATGACACCTCTGATGTAACACAAAGCTTTATTTACTTGCTGTGTCTAGATCCAGTTTTCACAATGTCCCCCTGGCTGACCTGCTTCCTACAGACAAGAAACTTGAGTGAATCTGAAAGGCTTCTGCCTATCTCACCTGTTCAATCCCTGTGCTCCCAACTTTAAATTAGCCTCTGATCCACCAACTGATTTTTAATTCTCATTTGGTTTTCAAATCCATCCATGACCTCACCCATCCTTCAGTCCAAGAATCCTCAGATCTCAGTGTCCAGGCTCACCTAATTTTGGCCTCTCCCTGATTCCATTTGCTCTGCCATTGATGGCTGTTTTTTCAGCTAGCATCCTGAATATCCTCCCAAAACCCCTCCACCTGTCCACCTCTCTCTTGTCCTTTGATTCTCCTTAAAACCTACTTCACTGACCAAGCCTTCTGTCAACCAATACCCTTCTGGGTGGCTCAGTGTCAAATGATGTTCATGTGAACCCCAGATTTCAGTGGTGTACATGACTTTTTTTTAGAAAGATAGGCATTGTAGTACAAGGGTCAGGCACGTAAAAGGTTATGACATGGAGATGCCAGCATTGATTTGGGCTGGGCACAGTAAGAAATCTCAACACCAGATTAAAATCCAACTGGTTTATTTGCAATCACGAGTTTTTGGAGCACTAACTCACCCGATGAAGGAGCAGTGCTCCGAAAGCTCATGATTCCAAATAAACCTGTTGGACCTTAACCTGGTGTTGTGTGACTTCTTTGTGTATAAGGTGAACATGGGACTGAGTACAGCACATAGTGATGCCAAAGAACATGTAACCTGCACCTAAGGGTGGACAGAGCAGTATGTACAAGCAAGCTTTGAGACGGCTTTAACCTTGAACCCATCGCTATATATTTACATATATATAGTATATAGAGCATAGATCATAGAACATTACAGCGTAGTACAGGCCCTTTGGCCCTCGATATTGCGCTGACATGTGAAACCAATCTAAAGCCCACCTAACCTGCACTATTCCAATATCATCCATATGTTTATCCAATGACCATTTAAATGCCCTTAATGTTGGTGAGTTCACTACTGTTGCAGGCAGGGCATTACACACCCTTACTACTCTCTGAGTAAAGAACCTACCTCTGACATCTATATGTCCTATATCTATCACCCCTCAATTTAAAGCTATGCCTCCTCATGCTAGCCATTATATATTTATACATACATATGTACACATACACAGACAATTCTTGCAGTTCTTAAAATATACAAATAACTTCCTTAAGACCATGAAGACTATTATCATTAAGACCTGTTTAAAAGAGGTCACTCTGTCTGGGAAGATCGCTCTTCTCCAGAGGTATTCAAAAAGCTCTAGGAATATTAACAAATATAAGCACATCAGACTGTGTTGTTTGCTAATTGATTTTGAAGATAGGCTTTAAGTCTGTAAGAGGAATATTGCTTGAATTGAAACTCATAGGAATAGATTCGCAGTTAAGAATTGTATCTTGTCATAAGACCATAAGATATAGGAGCAGAATTAGGCTATTCGGCCCATCGAGTCTGCTCTGCTATTCAATCATGATTGATATGATTCTCATCCCCGTTCTCCTGCTTTCTCCCTGTAACTCTTGATCCCCTTATTGATCAAGAACCTATCTATCTCTGCCTTAAAGACACTCAATGACCTGGCCTCTACAGCTCTTTGTGGCAATGAGTTCCACACATTCACCACCCTCTGGCTGAAGAAATTTCCCTCATTTCAGTATTAAAGGAGCGCCCCTTTAAAGGGTTATGCCCTTGCTTTTTAGTCTAGTGGAACCATCCTCTCCATGTCCACTCTGTCTCGGCCTCTTAGTATTCTGTAAGTTTCAACGAGATTCCCCTCATCTTTCTAAACTCCATTGAGTATAGATCCAGACTCCTCAACCGCTCCTTATATGACAAACTCTTGTTTAAGTATTGTTCAATTGAAGGTTAAGCTAATTCATTTGTTGTAATTAAACTGTGTTGTTAATTAAAATTTGTTTTGATAAAAGCTTCCCAGTGTGTCAGTAGAATCATGCCTGGTGTGAAACACTGAAACATCTTATCCTCACACTAATGCCAAAACAGAAAATTTTAGTCTGGCTTCATAATATACCTTAGGGTTTCTGATCTTATGCCCTAACATACTGATCCAACTGCCTACAACAGGTATATGGAACAGAAAAATGGAATTTAGGAGCAGGAGAAGGCCATTCGGCCCTTCAAGCCTGCTCTGCCATTCAATATGACCATGGCTGATCCTCTATCTCAATGCCATTCACCCACACTCTCCCCCATTCCCCTTGATGCTTTTAGAGTCTAGTAATCTTACTCTCTCCTGAAATATATTCAGTTTTTTGGCCTTTGCAGCTTTCTGTGATATTGAATTCCACAGGTTCACCACCTTTTGAATGAAAGTATTCATCCTCATCTCCGTCCTAAATGGCCCACACTGTATCCCGAGACTGTGACCCCATGTTCTGCCCCCTCCCCACTGCCAAGGGAAACAACATCCCTACATCCAGTCTGTCCAGTCCCATCAGAATTTTATAAATTTTCTTCATAGAACAAATCTTGTTGGAAAATAAATGTTCTGAATCTACAGAATTGGAAAAATAAGTTGTGTGAAAATGTCAATAAAATAAGCTGTGGAAAGATATCTTACAGCATAATAAACTTATTTAGGCTAATTTCCCTGATAAATATGGATGCAGGAATCTAAAGTGGGTAACATTAACAAGGTTGTGTGTGCAGATGTGTGCTTTATTATAACAACTCTATTGTAACTAACTAGCCAGAAAATTTTAGTATATTTTGGGGATTTGACTCCATTGTCACATCATCAATGGTTAATCTCAAATCAAGTGTTTAAAGAGGTGATGTTGTAAAGTTTAATAAGCCAGCTATTCAAACTTGGCACACAGAACTCATTGAGAAGCTTTGCTTTGTGCTACACAGATTTGATCATCTATATCTCGACTTGCAACGTTCAATCATGCTCCGAACTAGATATTCCACTGAGATGAGATTAAGGGGTGATTTAATTGAGATGTTTCAGATGTTTCAAGGGTTTGAAATAAACTATATTTTCTTATGGAGGGGGGGAGAGTTGAGGGGGAAAGGGGAGATAGAAGGGGCAGATTGGTCACAGAGGAGAGTCCACAACAAAGACATATAAAAGAGCCAAGCCATTCAAAGGGGATTTCAGCAATCACGTTTTTCGCACAGAGGGTAATGGGAATCTGGAACACTCACACCCAGCCACATCAACGCCACTCCCTACCCCCCACACCCCCAAAAAAATGCAATCGAGGCTGGGGAAGTCAACTGAAAAATTTGAAACTGAGGTTGTTGGATTTTTGATCTGTAAGACTATTATGAAAAACAGGATTAAAGCACAGGTTCAAGGGGCTAAGTGACATCAACGTTCCTCTTCTACCTCTGATCTGGGAGACCACCCTGTTGTAGTGAACATAAAAGGGCGTACCCTAGGATGATAAGCCAGACCTAGTGAAACAACACTGGGTTATCTACAAGTGCTCACACTTATAAACAGAATGCCTCAATGTTTTACAGACACATTATGGAACAAAATTTAGTTGTGAGTCACAGAAGAAAATATTCAATCAAGTGATTAAAACTTTTGGTCCAAGAGATAGGATTTCTTAAAGGAGGAAGGAGGGATTGTAGAATGATAAAGACAGAGTGGAGAAGATTCTAGAATGTATGAAAGTGGCATGATGGCACAGTGATTAGCATTGCTGCCTCACAGCATGGTTTGATTCTGGCCTTTGGTGTGGAGTTTCCCATTCTCCCCGTGTCTGCGTGGATTTTCTCCAGGTGCTCCAGCTTCACCCCTAGTCCAAAGGTGTGCAAGTTAGGTGGATTGGCTATGCTAAATTGTCCCTTGGTGTCCAAGGATGTGTAGGTTAGGTGGATTGACCATCATAAATGTGTAAAGTTATGTGGATAAAGAGGCAGTTGGGTCAGTGATTTGCTCTTTCAGAGGGTCTGTGCAGACTTGATGGACCAAATGGCCTCCTCTACAGCAATGGGACTGTATTAAAATAAATAACTAGGAAGGTAAGGGCTTTGTCAATGTTGGAGTGATTAAAATGTTCAGAGTGGCAGAATTGCTGCAGTACAGATGTCTGGGGATGGGGTGGGAGACATGTTGTGAGACTGAAGGAGATATCACAGACAGAGAGATAGGAGGCCATGGAGGGACTTGAAACAAGAATCAGGAATTTAAACACCAGTTGTTGCTTTACTGGAACCTGAGTAGATCAATAAGCACAGGGAAGATGGATGAGGGGATATTGGTTCAAGTTACGGCATGCACAGTAGAGTTTTGAATAATCTTAAGTTCTCAGATATGGGCAACTGGCCAGGGGTGTGTTAGAATAATCAAAACTAGAGATAACAAAGGAACAGATGAAGGTTCCAGCAGGAAATAAGCTGAGGGATGGGCTGAATTGGACAATGTTAATGAGGCGGATATTAGCAGTTTTAGTGATGGATGTATGGTAGGAAGCTCACCTCAGGGTCAAATATAAAATCAAGCATGCATATACTCTGGTTATTGTCAGATAGTTTTTAGGAAATGTTGAGGACCAAAGACAATGGCTTAAACATAGTAAACAACAAATGCAGTACGTTATAGACAGAGCTATGCAGCCCCACAATCAGTGGATTCGATCACAGCTCTGACACCCTACAACATTCCACTGAGAATAATTAGACAACTAAATGGAGAAGCAGACTTCAAAAACATCCCCATCCTCAACATAGTGGAAAGCAGAAACCAAGGACAAGGTTAAAGGATTTATAAAGCGTCTAATGAATGATTACATTTGACCTTCCCCTGAAAACCACACTATCACTGATGGTGACACTCAGCCTACTCAGTTTGCTCCAGATGTTATTAAGAAGGGGCCGAGAGCACTAGATGCAGCAAAGCCAATGGGCATTGACAATGATCTGGCTTTGGTTAATAAGCTCTGCAGTGCGAAACTAGTCACGCTGTCGCAGTCAAACTATCCCAGTGCAGTTACACCAGCATCTATCCATTAATGTCAAAAATTGCTCTGGAATATCTTATCCACAAAAGGAAGGACAAGTCTAATGGGAGTAATCTTTGTCTAATCAACAATCTTCAAGGTGATAGGAGACATCAACATTAGCATCATGGGACATATACTTACCAATGCTAGTTGTTGGCATTATAATGCTCAGTTTATATCCTGTCAGTCTTTTTACATTTATGAGCTGGACCTGATGCAAAGCTTAATGTCAGAGGGAAGCTGCTCTTAATATTAAAGAAACATCCAACCATGGCAAAGAGCCTGAGATTGATTGAAGCCAAGGGTTAAAGATGCCAATGGTTGGTACCATGTGACATAAAGCACAATGGTTATGGCTGTTAGAAACTGGTCAGTACATCACCAGGCCCAACATCCATTCCTCTGTGCATTCGTCAATGGAATGCATTGTAACCAACTGTGACAGCCCCTCTCTGACCTCCAGCAACAGAAAGAACAAGATTAGCAAGATTATGGGAAGACAATCACCTCCAAATTCACCTCCAAATCAGTCCCCATTCTATCTTAGACATTTGATGTTCCTCCAGCACTGCTGGAATGTTCTCTTGGAACTGCCTACCTAACAACATTGTCAGCACCTTGTCAGAATGTGAACCGAGTAGAATACAATCTCAGGACAATTACAGATGAATCATTAAAAACGTCAGCATCACCCACATTCTGGAAACAGCTTTTTTTTTTAAAACTAGGTTGCAGGGCTAAGCAACTTCTAAAGTGGGGACTGACATAAACACTAACGAATGGAAGAAAAAAACCTGCATTTATATAGCACCTTTCACATCTTTGGGATGTCCCAAAGCGCTTCAAAACCATTGAGGTACTTTTAAAGAATAGTCATTGCGCTGGACCTGATCACAGAAGGCATTCACAAACAGAATTGTTCTGTATAAAAAATAGACAGAGGCAGAGGTGCGGGGGGATGTAATGGTCACTTGTAGGGAGTGTAAATTACAGTTCAAGAAACAGCCTGAATGGGAGGCGCATGCATTGTCTAAACTCTTGTATGGTGTAATGGAGCGACTATGTTTATGGTAACAGGCATGTTATGTGTCATAGGTAACCGATCTCTGACTTTTTGAAACATTGGCCCCAAGATAAATGCAACTTATCTTATATTTGGAGGGACCGTTGAGTGGCCTGTTGAAATTAATTTTGTAAACTAAAAGCGAGACTAAACCCGGAAAACAAACAGGAAAGCTCCTACTATTCGATTCCTGCCACTTGCTGAGAAATCTATTAAAAACATTATGACTGGAAAACACCCCCAGGCACCTTAATATTTTTCACCAATAAAGATTTTAACTCACACAATTAGGCACCCATAATACCAACGTCTTTACTTTTATTTTGTAATGAATGCACCTCACTTCCCAATATAGCCAGGCATCCTGGATTAAAAAGCTACGGGGAGCAAATTATTTTGAACGCACAGACTTTTAACAGAAACTTAAAAAAAATATTAACCACTCCACACTTAACCATAGTGATTGAAACGGTCGGCTGTCTGTTGTTCAAAAAATTAAAGTGCATTTCTTGAGATAATCACCCTTACGCAGCTAAGCTTGAGAAAATCCGGACTCAGCTGAAACAAAAACATTAGCAGTGAGGAGGGTTTCAAACATGCTTCTCGGGGCTCAATGTGCAGACGCTGTAAAGCAGTCTTACCTGATTTTGTCAAATAGTAAAGGTGAATTATCAATATTCCCAGTAAATCCATGTCCGCAGTTATCCAATCACCTTCACATCGCTGAGATCTTATTCCCTCAGTCCGTTATCTCAGAGTGTGAGCTATTGACACCGTCTCCTTACTCTGTGCGCTGTACAATCCGCAGATGGACAAGTTTAAAAGAGGGACAGGAAAAAAAATACTAATAAAGGACTCCAAGTTCGCTGGTCATTCCCAAATCCAGTTAGAATAAGGCGGATTCGAGGTTATTCAATGCCGGGGAGTCGGTGGCTGTTCCTTTTTCCTGTTTCCTGTGAGAATGCGAGAGGATTAGGCAGGAGTTACAGCTCACACAGACAAATACTCTGGGAGTCTTGTAACTATCAGCAGCGCCGCGGGAACCCCCATCAATAAAAATCGCAAACGCTGCTCTACCCAACTGTACATGTGGGGGGATTATCATAAAAGGAAGCAGAGATCATTCAGGTTTTATCAGGGGAGAGGTCCCTCCCTCACATTAAAATGAAAGAGACAAAGGAACTTAGCACAAATAATTAAAACCTAATTAAAAATCACAACGAAAACAATCAGCTTGAAAAAACTATCAGTATTTTAAAAATACTTTCAGATATGTCTCTATCAAAACTTTCCGGTCTTGGCTTTTAGCTACAGCGCTTCAAGTCTGTCACATGCTGTGTCACTACTCCCTATAACTCTTTCCCCCTCCACCCATTCTCCTCGCCAAACTTATTACCATACAACAGTTTATGGAGTTAGAGAAATAAAGTACGGACTGGACCATATTATAAAGTATTGATAATTGGATTCAATCAATTGGATAGCACCCCAATAACATACCCAATGATTCACTGTGCTCAAGCCGTTAAGAGATGGCTTCAATCATGTAATTATTGTCGGTAACACACACAGTCCATCACAAGTTGCTGATGCAAGTGGGAGTGTAAAACTCTGATAACGATACCAGCTGGCAACCTTATCTTCCCTGCAAAACAACATTTTCCTTGCAGATCAATATACAGTAGTATTTTCCAGTTGTCCTCTTTAATTGGAAACTAAAATAACTTAATGAAAAATCAGTTACGAATAAAATTGATAATATTCAGCTTTCTCAAAGTAGTACAGAATTCTCTTATGACATAATTACAATGAAAATGTTAAAAGGTTGATAGATTATTTTGCTTTGCATTCAAAACCAAGGAGAGTCAATCATTTTTGACTAAATAGCTCTCTTTTGTTTCATATCACCTGTAATATTTATTAATCCAGGAATCTGATTTTATTGTAAGTTTACTTTCTCTCTAGCTGAGCAGTTGGATAGTGCTGGCATCTTTCTGGAAGCTTTCACTGCCTAAATAATGATAGCGATTGTTGCACTCATTCGAGAGGAAGGGCAAGTTCATCGATAGAATTCAGTTAACCTCTCAAGAAACAATGTACAAAAATAACCTAGACTACAGTTCTATAAGTATTACAATGCTGATTCAGCCAACTAGATGGTCTGTAAGGTAATTAATTGGCCGAGGTCCACTAGGGATCAAAGATATCTATCCCATTAACTGTGAGTCGTACAATGATTACCATTTCAGATTGGGAGGAAGATACTGAGAAAATTAGCTCCCTAATCTCATTTTTGAAGAACCCTGGGAAGTGGGATGCGCATCTTTCCCACTTCCTTGCTGTATGATCTCATTTTCCCCAGCAGCCCAGTAGTGTTTTATGAAGATCACTGATATATTTGTGTTTGATCAGAGTGCATTACTCCCGTAACCTCTGTGGCCTTTGACACAATTGGCCACATCATCCTCCTCCAGCTCTTCTCTGTTGTGCAGCTGAGTGAGACTGCTCTCCAGTTGTTCTACTCTTAACTGTATGATGACAGGGTTGCCCGTGATGACTGTTCTTTTCCTTCTACGTTGTTAGCTCAAAGGCATCCTCCTCTCAATGTTATCCCCTTGCTCACATAATCTAGATATGCAGTCAGTTTCTACATGCACACTAGTGACATTCAGCTTTACTTCCAGCCCATAACTCATGAACTCTCTGGTGGATAGCTGACACCATTTTTATATGTGGAAAAAGAACAAAAAAACGATTAAAGTAAGTACTTCAAAAATACACACAAATGCTCTAATTATTTTTATTGGATTGCTGAAAAAGCACAGAACACATTTAAACTATTGTTGTACAATAAAACAGCAAATTAGAGTAGATATCTCATCACTAAATTGCAGTGATGAATAAATTCAGAGATGATGAACACACGTACCTTTATTTTGATATATTTCAATTGGAAATGAAGTTAGCTGCTAAATAATGGAGACAGAATGCCATGTTACATTGCATGCAAGAGTAATTGCTGTTGCACAATTGAGCCTTTCTTTCCAATGCCTCAATATAAAGTTGTTACAGGGACATGGAAGTTGCAACACAAAAACAAATCACTTTGCCGAACAAAGTTGGCATCTACCCTCCATGAGAGCAAAATAGTTCTCTGTGAAATACTTATTGCATGGTTCAACATAACTGTGAGACAGTACACTGAGACCAGCTAGTGGTTTCCTCTTATTGTACAGCGAACTTAACCATTTTATTCCCAAGTATTTCAACAATGTGAACCTGTCCAATTTAGTTTCATTCATAGAGAAAGGGCAGTTGAATGGTCTTCCTAGTCCTAACACTGATCTACATCTTACAATCTATGCATGCTATTTCTCCACATTCACACGAATGTCTGGAAGAGTTTACGGAGTTAAGACTCAGTTCTACGTAAAACAAAATGCACTACAACAATGTTTTTATTGTTTTTTTTAACAAAGAACTCATCAACTCTTTCTAAACCAGTTACTTGGTGTCTAGAACTCAAGTAGAATAAATACACTTGATAATAAGTCAGATTGCATTAAATAAAAATGGCAAATACAAAATTTGTAGGATGGAAAATGTTCACTCAACTATAAAGTACAAACTTATCCTCATGAAAACTTCTCTTATTAAAACAATTATTTTTTCAATCTCCTTCCAGATTATTCAGGAAGGAGCTTAGGTCAGTTTCTGGTGTTTTGAAGGGCCTCTTGAAGTATTTTGTTGAACTCAGCAAGTTGTTTGGCCACGTTCTTCACAACTGGTTGGTAGTCACTTTCCATACTCTTTGTAGCAATGACTGTTGAACAGAGTTAAGGATATTGATAAGAATCACAAGTGAAATCCATTCTTTTAGATTCAATCTCCAAAAACAATTAAAAAGCTCAAAGCTCTCAGAACCTTGGGGTGAACATCAGTACTGCCAGCAATGCTGCAAAACAAGTACACACATATACACGGTAAATAATCATTAATTGTGTGTCAAGAAAATGTATTAACATAGATGCTGCAAACAAAATACACCCTTAAATAGCTTTCTTTAAAGTATAATATATTATTTTAAAGTTCATAAGCTACATTACTTTGGCATAAATTATACATAAGCCATAATTTACTACATATAGCAGGGAATTACAATTATAAGCCACCAATTCAATTAATGTGTTCTGGTCACGCAGTCTATCTATAAATATAATGGAATCATATTAATTCAGGGCAAAGGGAAAGGCCATTTGATTTGACTGTGTCAGTCACAAAAGAGCTATTCAGCATTAACCCGCTTTCCAGATCTGTGTCCTTGGCCTTGTAGGTTACAGCACTTCAAGTAGTTATCTAAGTATTTAAAAAAATATGATGAGGACTTCTGCCTCTCTTCGCCTTACAACGTGCGAGATCCAGGCCCACTCCACCCTGTGGGTAAAAACATTCCTCCTCAATTCTCCTCAAACCCCTCTACCAATTACATTAAGTTCATGCCTTCGGGCATCTGCTAAGGGGAACAAGTTCTTCCCAGCCACTCTATCTTGGCCCCTCAATTTTAACTACCTCAATTAAATCTTCCCTCAGACTCCTTTGTTCCAAAGAAAACAATTCCAGCTTTCTAGTCTTTTCTCAAAGCTAAAATTATCCAGTTTTAGCAATTTTCTAGCAAATCTCCTCTGTACCCTCCCTATCATATTCTGCCTGAAATGTGCTGAACAGAACTGTACGTGGCACCCTTGCTGTGGTCTTTTTACACATCCAGCATAACGTCGCTGGCTGTTGAAGTATCCATAATGTCTTTTTAATCACCTTATCCAATTATTTCATGAATTTGACCACAGGACAGAGGGACAAAGGTAGGCCAGTCGGCCCATTGATTCTGCTCTGCCACTCAAGTGATCATGACTGATCTGATAGAATAATCCTCTACGCCACTTTCCTGCCTTATCCCCATTACTCTCGATTCCTTTGCTGATTTGTGGATATGAACTCGAAGATTCCTCTACAAGGCTCAGAATCCTACCATTTATTGTCTATTCCCTGGCCTTGTCTGCTTTTCCCAAATGCATTATTTCACACTTCTCCACTGCATTTGCCACTTTTCTGTCCACTTGATCAGTCTATTGACATCTTCGGGCAGTCTACTGCTTTCTGACTCACCAATCACATGACTGATTTTTGACTCAATGACACAAGATTAATCATTACTTTTTGATTGACCCTCATTATTAGAAACATTTAATGGGTTGGTAAATGTTTCAGATTGACTTTCAAACAGAGTAAACTCCAAGGATGTAAAAACATGTCCAGTAAAAAAGAAAAATAAAGACTTGGAAGCAATCAATAAAATGATAAATCTGGAATATTAGGTGAACAATCACAAGATTTATAAATTCAATGGCAGATCATCAAACAGTTAAAACAGGGGTTTGTCAATGGCAGCAAAAATAGAGCATCAAGGGCAAGCTAGAAATTACGAATTATCATGCAACAAACTACTTTGAAAGGACAACCAGTAAAATTAATTGAAATGTCAAACAGCACAAATGTTACAAAACTAGCCTCTCTGGCAATACTGCATGTGATAATCAAACAAATTCTAACTTCACTTACAGAAATAAAAATAGCATTACGCAACATAAGGGCTGTGAACCTTGTGATTTGTGTTACATGTTTTTCAGTACATTTTTACGATAGAAATGTAATTTTCAGGGTTATAGAATATCACTGGAAAACTAAAATAGTTACTGAATTGAGTTTGAAATTCCTAGCAGCAATTTGTTAGTTTTAGTGTGTTTGTTATTTTCTAGTTGTCTGCTGTTTTAATGATTTCTGACTGTTCATTTATAGACTCATAGAATCCCTACAGTGCTGAAGGACGCCATTGGGACTGCACTGACAACAATCCCACCCAGGCCCTATCCCCGTAACCCTAAGTATTTACCCTGCTAATTGTCCTGACACTAAGGGACAATTTAGTATGGCCAATCAACCTAACCCGCATATCTTTGGAGCGCAGGAGGAAATTGGAGCGCCCGGAGGAAACCTTGCAGGCACAGGGAGAATGTGCAAACTCTACACAGTGACCCAGGGTCAGAATTGAACCCGGGTCCCTGGCGCTCTGAGACAGCGGTTTCCTCTTAGCTGTTAGTGGGATGCCAGCATGCCTTACCTTAACGGATGGTGGTTTGCAATATCTTGTTTGGTCAAGATATTTGAAACATTTTCCTGTGTGCTTTGGAGACTTTCAATGTGCAATGTTCAACAAAGTGTAATGAATACTTTCCCATATGTATGGTCATATTAGAGAACAATTGTGCAAATTTTGGCTAGCCTCTGGGATTTAAGTAAAGAAGGATTTTTAGTGATATATTTGCTTAATAAAACTTCTCTGTTGAATGTGAAATACAAAACGGGACCAGATTGCTCCTGAGGGTCATCAGTCTATTCTTTTTGCTTTGGCAATCAACTTCAAATACAGCTTGGCCTCTCTATTCAGGACTGATGAATGTTTCAAATGATTTCCCAATGTAGTAGCAATGAATACACCAGGGGAATTCAAAGTAAGGCTGTACCGTATAACAACAACGTTAGGATCAGTGAAAGATTAATTATGTCAGAACAATGTCAGTTATGGTTCAGTGGGTAGCACTCCCATCTCAGTGTTAGAAGGTTATTGTTTTATACAATATAGGTTAACACTTCCAGCTTGAGACGTCAAATTGAGTTCCTGCCCATCACATCAGGTAGATGCTTTGATAGCATTCAAAGAAGACCAGGGCAGTCCTTACTGTGACCTGGACAATACTTATCCTTCAACCTCAAATAAAAAAAAACTTTTTGACTGACTGAAATGGTAAAGGATACATTCTTTCATAACAAAGTTGTTCTGCTCATGGTGTTGCCATTTGCGTTCCAGATTCATTAGCTGAAAAGTAAACATTAAAAGTTACCACAGTAGGTTCCAACATTTATGCACAATTTCAGAGCTCACGTTTGAACTCATTTGCTAAGATCCAGCAGATCTTCTTTGACACCAGTTTGCACTCCATTTCCTCTGAAATGGGACATAGGAAGCAACAAAGGAGCAGGATAGGCCATTCTGCCTCTCGAGTCTGCTTCACCATTTGATTAGGTCATGTCTGATCATTTACTGCAATTCCTTGCATTATCTCCATATCCTTTGATGTCATTAGTGCCCAGAAACCTATCGCTTTCTGTCTTGAACATGCGCAATGATTTAGCTGCTAAGCGCCCTAGGGAGAGAATTCCAAAGATTCACCACCCTGAGTGAAGAGATTCCTTCTCATCTCAGTTTAAATGGCCTGCCCACATTCTGAGACTGTGTTCCCTGATTTTAAACTCACGAGTGGGGGAAAAAAACTTATCCACATTCACCCTGCCATGATCCTGGAGGAACTTCATAAGTTTCAATGAGGTCGCCTCTCATTCTTCAGAGTGCTAGGGAGTACCGATCCAGTCCACTCTGTACTTCCACATAAAACAATCCTGCAATTCCAGTGATTAATCTGGTGTACCCGCTACAGAAAATATATCCTTCTTAAATGAAGAGACCAATACTGTGCACAACATTCCAAGTGCAGTGTCACCAAGGCTCAATACAACTGCAGCAAGACATTTTTACTCCTATACTCAAATCCCCTTGTGATGGAAGGCCAATTTACTGTTGCCTTCTTAACAGCCTGCATGTTAACTTTTTGTGACACATGAACAAGGACAAAGTTTCTTTGGACACCTTTCACCATTTAAGAATTATTCTGCCTTTCTGTTTTTTTCTATCAGAGTAACTTCACACTTATTCACAATATAGCCTATCAAATTCCTCTTAAAGCTTTCTTGCATCCTCCTCACAGCTCACATTCCCACTCAGTTTAGTGTCAGCAGCAAATTTTAAAATATTACAATTCGTCCCCACATCCAAATTGTTTATATAGATTGTGAACAACTGTGGCCCCAGCACTGATCCTTGTGGTACTATACTAGTGACAGCCTGCCACTCTGAGCATGATCTTTTTATTCCTACCTTCTGCTTTCTGTCCATTAACCAATTCTCAATCCATACTAATACATTTTCCTCAATCCCATGGGTTCTAATTTTATTTACCAACCTTTTGGTGTGGAGCCTTATATAAAAAAAAACTCCTGAAAATCCAAATACACCATATCTGCTGGTTCTCCTTTATCAACACAAGTAACATCGTCAAAAAAGCTCTAACAATTTTGTCAAACATGATTTTCCTTTCGTAAATCCATGTCAACCCTGCTCAATTTTAACATTCTTTTCTAAATGTTGTTATCACATTCTTTCTTTATAATAGATTCTAACAATTTCCCTACTACTGTCAAACTGACAGAAATGTAATTCTCCATTCTCCCATTTCCTCTTTTTAGTAGTGGGGTTACAGTTACTACTTTCCAGTCTACAGTAACCATTCCAGAATCTATAACATTTGGAAGATAATCACTAATGTATCCACTATTTCTGTAGCCACCTCTTTCAACACGCGGGGATGAGGTTCATTTGGTCCAGAGGATTTATCAACCTACAATCCAGTTAATTCTTCAAGCACAATCTCTTTACTAATATTAATTCTTCTTGTTCCTCAGTTTCAAAATTCCATGGTTGGCTGGTATTTTCGGAAGGTTTTCTGTATCTTCTTCCTTGAA
Source organism: Carcharhinus amblyrhynchos (assembly GCF_965287045.1). Taxonomy (NCBI): domain Eukaryota; kingdom Metazoa; phylum Chordata; class Chondrichthyes; order Carcharhiniformes; family Carcharhinidae; genus Carcharhinus; species Carcharhinus amblyrhynchos. The sequence continues at coordinate 2,165,712 of NC_137328.1, forward strand.
GACTGACACAAAGTAATTGTTATTCCACCATTTCCCAATTCTCCACCATAAATTCTCCTGTCCCCACCTGTGGGCCCATGTGTGTCCTGGCTAATCATTTCCTTTTCACATACCTAATGTATATTATGCAGTAGATGTAACACTGTTAACAAAACAGTTGGGCATTCCTCTGGATATTGTTCATATGTTATAAAAACCAGGATTTACAGGCACAATAAAATTTTAGTTACTGAAGGACTTTGCTATAAAACATCATTTTAAAATTTTTCTGGAACCTCACGTAAGTACGAATAAGCAGCTATTCAAGCTGGACATCTTAATTTGTAACGAGAACAAGGTCTCTAGAGAGAGAATTCTTATTCTGGGTCCACTGTGATTTGTCATTTGTATTAATGATTTAGATGAGAATTTAGGATGCTTGGTTGGTAAGTTTGCAGATGATACCAAGATTGGTGGCATAGTGGACAGAGAAGAAAGTTATCTCTGATTGCAACGGGATCTTGATCAATTGGGCCAGTGGGCTGATGAGTGGCAGATGGAGTTTAATTTAGACAAACGCGAGGTGATGCATTTTGGTAGACTGAACCAGGCTGGACTTATACAATTAATGATAGGACATTGGGGAGAGTTACAGAACAGAGAGATCTAGGGGTACATGCTCATATCTCCTTGAAAGTGGAGTCACAGGTGGACAGAGTGGTGAAGAAGGCATTCGGCATGCTTGGTTTCAACGGTCAGAACATTGAATATAGGTGTTGCGATGTCTTGAAGTTGTACAAGACATTGGTAATGCCGCACTTGGAATGCTGTGTGCAGTTCTGGTCACCCTATTATAGAAAGGATATTATTAAACTAGAAAGAGGCCAGAAAAGATTTACTATGATGCTACCAGGACTTGACGGTTTGAGTTATAAGGAGAAGCTGGAAAGACTGGGACTTTTTCCTCTGGAGCGTAGGAGACAGAGGTCTATAAAATAATGAGGGGCATAGATAAGGTCGATAGTCAATATCTTTTCCCAAAGGCAGGGGAGTCTAAAACTAGAGGGCATTGGTTTAAGGTGAGAGGGGAGAGATACAAAAGTATCCAAAGGGGCAATTTTTTCACACATAGGATGGTGAGTGTCTGGAACAAGGTGCCAAAGGTAATTGTAGAGGCAGGTACAATTTTGTCTTTTAAAAAGCATTTAGACAGTTACATGGGTGCAATGGGTATAAATGGATATGGGCCAAATGTGGGCAATTGGGGTTACCTTAGGGGTTTAAGAAAAGAGGGCGGCATGGACAAGTTGGGCCGAAGGGCCTGTTTCCATGCTGTCAACCTCTATGAGAGTTTGGGAAGAAAGTATAGCCATCCAATAGAAGAAATCGCAGAGTTGACTGAATGTTCCGAGTTTAAAGTCTTTGGATTTGTCATACGTGCCTGAGGTAAATGGCGTAAACAGAACAAACAGCTGATGAAGTTTCTTGACATTAAGAGGGCATGGCTGAACAAACCACCCAGCTGGTCAGATTAGATATGATTATTTTAAAGAAGATGAATGAAGCTAAATTTGTGTTCCAGAATATTCCCCTTTACATTTGTCAGAAGAGGCAACTAATTGATTTTATGTATAAGTAATATGGAGGAAATTGAGCACCGTCTTAAAAACTTTGTGGAGATATTCCTGGTTGAAGTTTTTGCAGTCCACCTTTATGTAACTCACTGGCTTGCATTCATTATTCTCTTTTCCTTTACTTAATCAGTTCCTTGGTCATCCTTTGCTGGGTTCTAAATTGCTCTCAAACCTCAGGCTTACCACCTTTTCTGAACTCCTTTTAAGCCACTTCCTTTGACTTAATGCAATCTTTAACCACTGTTGATTTTTTACTTTTCCCCTTGGGTGTTTGTGCCTTCGAGGAACATATATCTGTTGTTGAATGTGTAGTATTTATTTAATACTACCCACTGAATCATAGAATAACTACAGTGTAGAAGGTGGCCATTAAGCGCATCGAGTCACCACTGACCACAATCCCAACCAGACTCTATCCCCATAGTCCCATATATTTACCCTGACACTAAGGTTAATTTAGCATGACCAATCAACCTAACCCACACATCTTTGGACTGAGAGGGGAAACTGGAGCACCTGGAGGAAACCCACTCAGACACGGGGAAAATGCGCAAACTCCACACAGATAGTGACCTGAGGCTGGAATTGAACCCAGGTCCCTGGTGCTATGAGGCAGTAATGTTAATCACTGAGCTGCCCACTGCCAGTCTGTCAAATTTTTAGTTTATTTTCCCAATCCATCATAGCCAATGTGCCTCTTGCACCTTCATAGTTTTCTTCCTTCAGGCTTAAGACACTATTTTCAGAATGAACTAAGTCACATTCAAACTTAATGCAATGCTCTATCATATCATGGTCACTATTTCCCCAAAGGCTCCTTCAGAACAGGGTTATTAATTAGCCTTTTTACATTACACAACATTAAATCCAAAATAGCCCGATCCCTAGTCAGTTCCTCAGCACACGGCTCCAGAAACCCATGGTGTACACACTCCAGAAATTCATTCTCCACATATTAGTGCTGATTTGGTTAACCCAGTCTATGTGTAAATGGAAGTCATCCATTACTTCTGTATTACCTATATTACATCTAATTTCTTGATTCATACTGTGCCCAGTATTAACACCATAGTTTGGTGAGGAATGCAGTTGCTTTTGGCTCCTTGTAAAATTCTCTACCATATTGTATGTTTTACTCAAGGAGTAGGAAGAAGCCTTTCATCTGGTTAAGCATCGGAATTTGGAAAAAAACAATATCACTTTTGTTAACTGTAGCGTATAATTTTCCAAACCTCATTAAACATGAAACTTGTTGAATATACAGCACTAATTCAATGAGGAATTGATGTCACAAATTTATAACTGTTGCAAGCCGTCAGTGCTAAAAATATAGGCCTGTGTAATGAAATAAAATATTTTTCAGATCAAAAAATAACCAGGTTCTAATTCAATCAATTGAAATAATCCTTTGTGATCTCTTGTTTTAAAAAAAAGCAGGATGTTAAAGTTAATGAAACAATGCAACATTTGACACAACAAAGGACTTATCTGAAGGATATAAAGACTGATAAAAGACCAGCAATTAGAACAAAACCAGGAGAGGCAAAATACAAACAAACAATCAAACCCAGTGCCCAACTCATTGTAAAGAAATTTCTCTTTATCTCAGTCTCAAGTGGTATATGCCTTATCTTAAAATTAAGCCCATTGGTTCCAGATTCCTAATTGAGGGAATTATCTAACCTGCATCTACCCTGTCTATTCCTTTAAATATTTTGTAGCTTTCAATGAAATAATCTCTCATTCTTCAAAACTCTGGAAAATAAAGCCGAGTTTGCCCGATCTCTTTTCATAAGAAAGTGTTGAATTGTTGCTTTTCGGAAAGAAGAGAAATATATAATAGAGTTCCTCAGGATTCAGTACAAGAAACACAGCTGCACAATTTTGAGATTTTCAGATGACATGAAGCTTGGAATGTTTGTAAACTATGAGGAAGGTAGTTATAGACTTTGAGAGGAAATGAACTGACTGGTAGAAAAGACAGACATGTGAAAAATGAAATCCATCCCTGAACCAAATCTGGGGAATCTTTGTTGCACTCCTATGGAAATAATATCATTTCTGAGACCAAAACTGCATACAGAACTCCAGGCGCAGTCTAACCAAGCTTCTATACCATTGAAGCCAGGCCCCACTACTCCTGTCCTCAAATCCTCTTGCAATAAACACTAATATTCCTTCAGAACATAGAACAGTACAGCACAGTAAAGGCCCTTCAGCCCTTGATGTTGTGCCGAGCTATGCCCAATCCCAAGGTCAAGCTATCCCACTCCCTATCATTCTGGTGTGCTCCATGTGTCTATCCAATAACCGCTTGAAAGTTCCTAAAGCGTCCGATTCCACTATTAGAGCAGGCTGTCCTCCCACACCGCAACCACTCTCTGAGTGAAGAATCTACCTCGGACATCCCTCCTATAATCTCCCACCATGAATCTTATGGATATGCCCCCTAGTAACAGTTACATCCACCCAGGAAATAGTCTCTGCTTCCACAACCTTCTTATAGTGAGGTGACCAGAATTGCACACAATATTCCAAATGTGGTCTCACCAAGGTCCTATATAGTTGCAGCATAACCCCACGGGTCTTAAACTCAAACCCCCGTTAATAAATGCTAACACACTATAAGCCTTCTTCACGGTTTTATCCACTTGAGTGGCAACCTTCAGAGATCTGTGGATGTGAACCACAAGATCTCTCTGTTCCTCCACACTCCTCAGAACCCTGCTGTTGACCCTGTGATCCGCATTCAAGTTTGTTCTACCAAAATGAATCACCTTGCACTTGTCAGGGTTAAAATCCATCTGCCACTTTTCGGCCCAGCTCTGCATCCTATCAATGTCTCTTTGCAGCCTGCAAGAGCTCTCCACCTCATCCACTACTCCACTAATCTTGGCGTCATCAGCAAATTTACTAACCCACCCTTCAGCCCCCTCTTCCAAGTCATTGATAAAAATCACAAATAGCAGAGGACCCAGCACTGATCCCTGTGGTACATTGCTGGTAACTGGTCTCCAGTCTGAAAATTTTCCCGCCACCACCATCCTCTGTCTTCTATGAGACAGCCAGTTACTTATCCAATCAGTCAAATTTTCTTCTATCCCACACCTCCTTACTTTCTTCATGAACTTACCATGTGGAACCTTATCAAACACCTTACTAAAATCCATGTATACGACATCAACTGCTCTACCTTCATCGATACACTTAGTTACCTCCTCAAAGAATTCAATCAAATTTGTGAGGCAAGACTTACCCCTCACGAATCCGTGCTGACTATCCCAGATTAAACTGAATTTTTCCAAATGGTCATCAATCCTATCCCTCAGGACCTTTTCCATTAACTTACTGAGTATCGAAGTAAGACTAACTGGCCTATAATTACCAGGATCATTCCTATTTCCTTTCTTGAAGACAGCAACAACTTTTGCCACTCTCCAGTCCTCTGGCACAATCCCCGTAGACAGTGAGGACCCAAAGATCAAAGTTAATGGCTCCACAATCTCATCCCTTGCCTCCCAAAGTATCCTAGAATGTATCCCATCTGGCCTAGGGGACTTATCCACCGTCAGGTTTTTCAAAATTACTAATACATCTTCCCTCAGAACATCTACCTCCTCCATCCTATCAGTCTGTATCACACTCTCATCCTCAAAAACATGGCCCCTCTCCTTCGTGAACACTGAAGTATTCATTCAACGCTGCACCTATCTCTTCTGACTCCATGCACAAGTTCCCACAACTATCCTTGACTGGCCCTGAACTCACTCTGCTCATTCTTTTATTTCTCACATAAGAATAAAAAGACTTGGAGTTTTCCTTGACCTGAACTGCCAATGACTTCTCATGCTCCCTCCTAGCTCTCTTAAGCCCTTTCTTTAACTTATTCCTTGCTACCTTGTAACCCTCAAGCGACCCAACTGAACCTTATTTTCTCATCCTTACATATGCTTCCTTTTTCCTCTTGACAAGACATTCAACTCCTTAGTGAACCATGGTTCTCTCACTCAGCCATTTTCTCCCTGCCTGCCAGGGACATATCTATCAAGGACACACAGTATTTGTTCCTTGAACAAGCTCCACTTTTCATTTGTGTCTATACCTGACAGTTTCTGCCCCCATCTTATGCTCCCTAATTCTTGCCGAATTGCATCATAATTACCCTTGCCCTGATTATAAACCTTGCCCTGCCATGTGACTGTATCCCTCTCCATTGCAATAATGAAGGACACCAAATTGTGGTCACTATCTTCAAAGTGCTCTCCCACAAACAAATCTAACACTTGGCCTGGTTCATTACCCAGTACCAAGTCCAATATGGCCCCACCTCTTGTCAGCTTATCCACATATTGTATCAGGAAACCCTCCTGCATACACTGTACAAAAAGTGCCCCATCCGAATATTCAATCCATAAAGGTTCCAATCAATATTTGGAAAGTTAAAGTCATCCATGATAACTACCCTGCGACCTCCACACATATGATGTGGAAATGCCGGCACTGGACTCGGGTAAACACAGTAAGAAATCTCACAATACCAGGTTAAAGTCCAACAGGTTTATTTGGTAGTAAATGCGACTAGCTTTTGGGGTTTGCCCTTTCAAACCCTGAAAAAAACCCAGGTGCAAACCCTGAAAGCTAATGGTGTTTACTACCAATTAACCCTGCTGGACTTTAACCTGGTGTTGTGAGACTTCCTACTGTGTTTACCTCCACACCTATCCATAATCTGCCTTGCCATTTTCTCCTCCACATCTCTATTACTATTTGGGAGCCTATAGAAAACTCCTACCAACGTGACCGCTCCTTTCCTATTTCTAACTTTAGCCCATATTACCTCAATAGGCAGATCCCCCTCGAAATGCCTTTCAGCGGCCGTTAAACTATCCTTGATTAACAATGCTACTCTCCCACCTCTTTTACCACCTTCCTTACTCTTACTGAAACATCTATATCCCGGAACGGCCACCAAACATTCTTGTCCCACAACATCATTAAACTTCCTAAAACTAGCTGTACCTGCATGCTAGTCTTCAGTGACATATGGATAAGGACACCCAGGTCCCTCTTACATCTACACTTTCTAATTTCTTACCATCTAAGAAATACTCTGCACATCTCTTCTTTTTACCAAAATGAATTAATTCATACTTTCCCACATTATATTCCGCCTGCCATGCTCTTGTCCACTCACTTAAGTCTTTCCAAATCTTTCTGTAGCTGCATTACATCTTCCTCACAACACATATTTCTGCTTTGCTTTTTTGTATAATCTGTAAATCTGGAAACATTACATTTGGTCCCCAGATTTAAATCATTTACATTATGAACAGATCCTTGCAATACCCTCACTAGCCACAGCCTGCCAATGTGAGAATTAGTAGCTGTGTTCCTGGTTGTCAAATGCCTGAAGTTCTAGAGCTACCTCCCTTAATCTGAGTTTTATTCACCTTGTTTACAACACTTATAACCTACCTTTTTGATAAAACATTGGGTCACGTGCTCTAGTATCCTTATATCTGATTTGGTGTCAAATTTTGTTTGATAACACACCTGCAAGCCCTTGTGGGATGTTTTACTACACTAAAAGGTGTTATATAAATTCATGATATGGTTAAAAGCAGCAGGTTTTCATGAGGGCAAAATGCATAAATTTACAAAATAATTTATAGTGCTGTTCCCTGGAATGTTCATTTTTTGTGTGAATGGAGTAATGTGGCAGATTTACTTGGGTTATTTGAAAGATTAGGCAAGAACTAATTTAGTGGTTTTAACGATTTTCTGGCTAAAAGAGGTTCACACACCATAGTCTAGAAGATAGGTTTTAACAGTATATCCAGACTATAGGAAGTCTGTCAGCAAATCCCAGAGAGCGCAATGTCATCAGATTTTTATTCTGTCATTATAAACAATGGTGTGATCATGAATAATTTATCTTTGAGCAAGTGAACGCTTAGTCTAATATGTGATGTTAAAAATCTGAAATTTACACAGGTTTACCCTTACAATGCTAACGGGGGTCTAAACTTCAAGAAGTGTGATGGGCTGGATATAATAGCAAGCAACAATGGGAACTGAAGAGTGGGTGAAAGAGGGGAAACAAGGCTAATGCAAGTTATGAAAATAAACTTTTTTTTTGAGTGCTGGAAAATCCGGGAATCAACTCTATTTACAAAAAAAAGTGAAAACAGTTACACAACAGCTTGTTCATTCAAGTTAATGAGATATAGATCTCGTCTACAGCCTCACTTTCGGCACCATTGTAAAAGCATATTTTGCTTTTTTAATCAAATATAAACTGTGAACGAGAACATAATAACATACTAAAGACAACAAAACCCCCCTGATTTTATTAATGGATGCTAACAGCACAGAGGAATTTGGCAGCTTGTGATGAGGCAATCTGAATAAACAGATGCAAAGCGTTGAGTCAGTCATTCCTTTCTACAAATGGGGAAATATTTGTGCTATCTGAATGAGTTTACTTATTGTCATTGACACATATACATGTGCAGACACACACACACACACACACACACACACAAAATGTCCTTGCTTCTACAGCCTTGTTTCCTGTTATACCAATTATCTATAATAACCATAAGCTGCGGCGTGAAGATTATGAGACAATGGGACTCACAAAGGCTACCCTTCATAAATCAGAAGGCTAACAGGAAACTCAAGTAGTTATCATGTTGATGTTTACTTCCTAGAAGGTAAATCTAATGTTTTGCAAACAGAGTAGGCTAAAAGCAAAATTTTGTTTAGTAGAGGCCAGACAGGTTTGCAAACTCCCCAGTTTTCCACCAGAAGTTTCCATTGCTTAAGAACCCCTTACTGGTTCCCTATTGGCATCGCTCACTCTCACACAGAATGTTGAAGACCTGTAAGGTAATTGGCAGCTGGAAGGGATCCCTTAAAAGGTTCTATGTCATTTGAAAGGCACAGCGCTTATTTCAAAGTGCTGCCGTGGTAGGATTTCAAGCAATAGCATGAAGAAATGCAAAGCTGGCCAGGGAGATAATCAGAAACAGACTGTCCATACCCACTATCATGCCACTAATCAGAACAGCAGTGTTAGCACAGCTTGATGGTAATGACCAAAAGGGAACTGTAACAACAAGATCTGGGCTTCAGTTAGCAAGTGGTTGAAGAGCTGATCCATCTGCTTCAAGCCTAGTCACCAGCTTTTCCACAGGGACAGTACAGCCAATGACAGTCAAGGCTAGGTTCACCATCCCAGTCTGCCAAGAGCATCTTTCAGACAATTTTCTGCTTGCAGAAATGTCAAAAAATGCCTGATTATACAGCAGACCTGCCAGCTTCTGGCCTGTTTCATTGAGTAGGAACATAAGCAATTTAACAGTACAAAGCTAAGGGAGCATTGATAACAGTCATCTATATTTAAGTTGTTAAGTTTAGGAATCCACTTACATACTTTGCAACTCATCTCATTATCACTAAACAAACATGCATCAAAGTGCCAGTTTGTTGTGTGAAATCCCATAAAGGGTTAAGTGAGATTAATATCATCAGATTCAAGTTGCAACCAATGCGTGAGCTAAAAATGCCAAAGGCTGCACCAACACTTCAGTGAAATCAGAAATTAACAGGATCCAAAGGGCCATTTCAGAGTTAATTCCCTGATGTTGTTAAGATGCAACTTTGCATTGCAGGATGCAAGCACCATAGAACAGGACAAATAGACCTGAATACACTTTGCACTGAACTTAGAATTCCATGCAAAAGAGTGAGTTGTCACTAGGATGGTAGATGGTATACCTTAAACAACTGAGAGGCACATCATTACTGCTCCAAAATTAATAGATTTGATCCCATGACAAATTTCCCGTGGTCTTCTGAGGTGCAATTTACTATTCACTGGACACCCATTTAAGGTGTGTACAGGAGCTGCCGAATTGTAATACCTAAAGCCAAGGTTGCGTACTTTTTGCAACTTAGATTTTGTTCGTTGTTTAGCCATTGTCATGCTGAAATTCCAACATTATGTGAATAGTAAAATTTGTGGTTCCTCATGGTTATTTTGCAGTGATTCTGGACTTTGGGTGACAATTGCAGCAACAGCACTAAATTGTCAAACTCAACTGTCATACATTGCACAGCATGAGCATTGCACCAGGCTTGCTAATAGTTGCCCTGGATTTGGAGGGAGGCAGAAAACTTTCTTGGAGGGAGCAAAGACAGGCACTTGGTACCCATTCACAGACAGCTCAGGAGCTGTGTAGTTTGACTCAGCCTAAGCCAATTACCTGGGCAATGTCTGAGGATACCTATTTTGACTCTCTCCACTTCAGCAACAATGTTGTTACCAAGCTGCACCATTTGCTGAAGGCTGATCTACAAGCAGGATGCAGCAGAAAGCAAGCATGCCTGCTGCTGTAACAGTACCATTGCATTGAACAGATACACAATAGCAATCTGTAACAGGCAATAATTGCTTTAAAGATGCTCTTAAAACGCATTTTTAAATGTCTCTGCCGACCCTGGGAAACTAAAGAGTTAAGGATAAGATATATAGGTACTTCAAGGCACCAGCGTGGGGATAAACATGCTTTCATAGCTGGCATCTGGTTTCAATTAGAGTGGAACTAAGCGCACCAAGGCTGGTCAAGGTTGAAGGGAGGATAATGTTTTGCTGACCAGGGAAAAAAAGGTGCCTAGAGTGGCTAACTTTATCTTGTCTTACCTTCTGTTGTGATTAATGGCTAAGTGAAGTAAAGGATTCCTTCATAATAGGGCAATAACAGACACAATTTCTTTATGAGTTGTCTTGCAAGTAATTTAAGTAAAACAGAGTGAACAGTTTTTACCTAATGGGCAGATTGGGCTTTACTCAAATATTCACAAATTTACTTTCTACGAGTGCTCGGTACGTGCCTGTCAAACATACTATTATCAAATGAGGTTTTCCTTAAAAGATACACTGCTCCAACTGGCGTTATACCTTCTAATTTTTCTTTGTTGTACGCAGCCTGTTTATTGCACCATGCAGTACATTCAAGATTGCAGCGGGGCTGTGCGCATGTTAGAGAGGGATTGTTGGTTCTGCAAGGCCTGTTTAATGTGCTGTGCAGTAATTCCAGATTATTGTAGGACTGTACACTAGCGTCGTTTACAAGCATTTTGCCTGCCATCTCTTTAAAATAACTGATGGCAAATTAATTTGGATTTAATGTTATTCCTTGAAAAATAGTGCAATGCACTCAAAGTTATTCTGCATTTCAAATTCCCAGATGACAGTTATTTGGATAAACTGATCAATGCAATATGGAGGTTTTCAACCCTGGCTTCCTAACCCTAAGCAGCCTGCCTGATCATCATATTTCTGCTTGTCAGCAGATTTCTGCACTCTTCTGTGTTTAATTGACTTAATGGCATATTATTTCAGTTGCTGTATAACTAAACACATATTTTCTACAAAGAAAAAGGTTACTTCCCTTTGGTTTGCTGACACTGTCTATTGGAAAAAAATATTTGCATTGAGTTCCAAGACCGTGTCAATATTTACAGGGAACCCCATTACAGCCTCGAGTATCGTGAAAACGATCCGTTGGCCAAAAACATTGGGCTGCATCTTCTGATGGAATGGCTCTTGTGTCCGACTGCCACTCCACTCAAAATTACTTACTTGGAAATACAGGCAACCCTATTTCACCTGGCCTTCCACAATCTGGCCAGCTGAGACTTGTGTATTGAGGGGGAGGGGGGAGGGTGGCGGGGGGCAGGGGGGAGAGAGAGAGAGAGAAAAAGACAGTCCCTCAGGGGTTCAGGGAAAGTGAGTACAACAGTTACCCAGAAGTTAGAAGTTGTTCTAACTCCTCTAACTTTTTTTTCAGTATTGTTGTAACACAGTTAGAAACATCCAAAGTTTGTAGTTTAAAAATCACATTTTCAGGGGTTCCCAATGCAGGGCAATTGCCCAAAGGAAGTCTGAACTATCTGGGCAATTGCTGTGCAATCTTTACCAGGGAATCTCAGCGGCCGGGCGTTCCCCAGTGAATTTATCGTGTAGGCTCGTCAGTTAACACCCAGTGCTTTGTTTCAGTTTTAGCAGAAGACATAACTTTAACTAAATTAAAACATAAAATGATCTCCAAGTTTGCAAATTAAACTGCAAACTCTTCCAGTCAGAAAAGTGATTTACAATCCATCTGCATGTCATAGTGCTACGTAGTCTGAGACATTTGAAAATATTCCCACCTGTGCGTGAGTCTCATTTTCCTGTAGCTGCACCTTCAGAGTCTCGTACTCCTTTGAAATTTGCTGCATTACTTTCTTAAAGATGTTTTTGCGTTGTGTTAGGGTCACTTTCTCCTCCTGAAGTTTCTGGATTACAAGTGGAATGAAAATCATTCCTGTTAAATCAATAAAATGTTTGCGAGCAGAACTGCATAACGTAAGTAACAAAAAATCCTATTTCACAGAACATAGAACACTACAGCACAAACAGGCCCTTCGGCCCACAAGTTGCGCCGATCATATCCATACCTACCTGGCCATAGGACTATCTACAACTCTCAATCCCATTAAATCCCATGTACTCATCCAGAAGTCTTTTAAAAGACCCCAGCGAGTTCGCCTCTACCACCACCGACGGCAGCCGATTCCACTCACTCACCACCCTCTGAGTCAAAAACTTACCCCGACATCTCCTCTGTACCTGCTCCCCAGCACCTTAAACCTGTGTCCTCTCGTAGTGACCATTTCAGCCCTGGGAAATAGCCTCCGAGAATCCACCCTAAGTATACCTCTCAACGTTTTATAAACCTCTATCAGGTCACCTCTCAACCTTCGTCTCTCCAGGGAGAAGAGACCTAGCTCCCTCAACTTATCTTCATAAGGCATGCCTCCCAATCCAGGCAACATCCTTGAAAATCTCCTCTGCACCCTCTCAATAGCTTCCACATCCTTCCTGTAGTGAGGCGACCAGAACTGAATTTCAGCATTCCTTTTAGGATGATCATGATGAAAAATACCACTAATCGTGATTGAAGATGATCTTAGAGCATGAGTAGAAATCTTCTCCAGAGATCTGGTGATGTGACAGACTAGATGGGGATTAATGTGACGCTGATCATCTCACAGAATGAGGTGATGGAACAAGGTTCTTTAACACAATTATTTGACAGGTTAGCCTAAAAGCTATGTTTTCTCTTTCAAAGCATCAACAATAAAACATCAGGTTGGTATAAAGTGAATGAAAGGAAAGTTCATCAAAATTATAAGAGATAGCTTTTGCGTAGGGGTAGAAGGAGTGGCTAGTGTCAGAATAGAAAGACAGCGATTGATGCTTTTTAATCAATGTGACTGTGCTTGCGAAGATTTTGTAATGATTTACAGAAATTGCAGATACAATAGATACTGAAAGCAGCAGATTGACACACAAAAAGTGAAGAATTATCAAAGACCATTTCACTTAGTTGGCATACAAGGATTGATTTGCAAGTCTCCTGCCTGAATATGGAATTTCATTAGATGAAAGTGAGTTGAGAGGTAAATATCTTTAATTCTGCAACCCATTCTCCCACTCTGAGGTTCATTCAAGAAGTTTTGCCTCACAGCATTTTAAAGTCATAATACCCTACATATATATTCTTAGAAAAACACTCACATAACACTTTCCACATTCAGTTAACTCATTGTGGATGATTTTTTCTGCCAATACCTTCTTTTTCTCCTCTCCTGCAGCCTTCAGCCCATCCAAGTCACTATAGGTTTCCAGAGCATCTGTTATCTGCTGAATCTTTTCCTTTAAAGAACTCAGCTCAGCACCAATCTTGCTTTCTAATTGTTCAACCTTCTGAAGGTCCTGTTGGAGCCGTTGGCTCTCTGTGGTTGGATGGAGCAAAGGAAAGACAAGTCATGCTCTAGGTAACTTTCCTCTCACATCTACAGTAAAACCAGACAATTATATAAAGTCACAGCAGCCAACAAAAATAGATGAGATAATCTAAAGCGTGATATATTTTACAATGTCAATGTGGAGGACAATGTATAAGATGGAGTGGCATATTCTGTCATCAGACAAGAATGTCTGCAGAACATTGCTCAAGTTAAAATATCAATCACTTTGGGAAATCAGTCTGTAACAAGAATTACTGTTAGTCCCATTAATTAAATATTTAATGGTCTGAGGTTTTTAAAAGAAAATCTAAAATGTTTGAGTAATTTCAAGAGTTTTATGTTTAATCCTGCTGTTGGGTGTGGCACATCATAACATGAAAAGTTATAAATCTGCTGTGGAAGCTCCTCTCCGCAGCACTTTTGAGATATGGGGTAAGCAGCCATCCTGTATTGCAAAGAACAGAATTCTTAGATTTTGGAAACTGTTGTTTTAAAGTAATTATCAACCACAACGCCGCAAATGGTCTGCTTTATTTCCTTGCTTCTGCATTATTCTAAATCTTTTGCTTGCAGGGTGCAGACTGACAATAATATTTTCTGTTTTCAGAAGGACAGAACATGCTGAGCTGTCCATTTAACCTCTGCTTCAAAATGTCTCACTACAAGTACAACTGTTTAACTACTGGCTAACCACTCCCGTTCACAGGGTGTAAAGATGGGATCATAGGGGATTGGTTCTGCCGATAAAAGAGTACAATTTCATCAAAAGTAGTAGGACAAAGCTCAATTCTTTCATATGGTGAGATCTTACATGTATAATGAAGAAAAACATTTTTCAGTAATATTAACATCCAGCTGGAATGCTGTTTAAAATTTTGAGACTCTGGATGTAAATCCCTGATTCAGGAAAGCTCTTTCTCTCGCGTCCAATGTTTCAGTCCAAGGCCAGAATTCATCAGCCATGGATAAGTTCACTTATCTCGGCAGCACACGCTCTTGCACTGCTTAAAATGATGATATGACCTGTAGCCACATGCCTTATCATCAGTTTAAATAGTTCAACAGAGTACGCTGCCAAGATAAGTGAACATATCCACAGCTGACGAATTCTGGTCTTGGACTGAAACACTGGGCTCAAGAAAAGGAGCTTTTCTGTAACCAGAGGATCCTCATCTAAGTATAATTTATGAATTATCATTATGAAGTACTTCGAAAGACTAGTCATAGCATGAATCAATTCCAGCCTTTTGGAAGCCTGGATCCACTACAGTTCGCCTACAGGTCCACTGCAGATGTCATATTTCCAGCCCTGCACTCAACCCTGGAAACCTAGATAACAAAGATACTTATGTCAGACTCCTATTTACTGACTACAGCTCAGCCTTCAACACCATTACTACCATGAAACTTATCTCCAAACTCCATGGCCTAAGCCTTGGTTCCTCCCACTGCAATTGCATCCTGAACTTCCTAACCCACATACCACAATTAGTAAGGATAGGCAACAAGAGCTCCTCCATGATAATCCTCTACGCTGGTGCCCCACAAGGCTGTGTTCTCAGCCCCTACTATACTCATTGACTGTGTGGCCAAATTCCCCTCCAACTCGATTTTCAAGTTTGCTGACGACACCACTGTAGTGGGTCGGATTTCAAACAATGAAGAGACAGAGTCCAAGGATGAGATAGAGAATCTGGTGAACTGGTGCAGCGATAATAATCTCTCCCTCAATGTCAACAAGATGTAGGAGATAGTCACAACATAAGGAAGCGTAGTGGAGAACATGCCCCAGTCTACATCAATGGGGACAAACTAGAAATGATCGAGAGTTCAAGTTCTTAGGTGTGCAGATCACCAATAACCTGTCCTGGTCACCTCATGCTGTCATTATAGTTAAGAAAGCCCACAAAAGCCTCTACTTTCTCAGAAAACTAAGGAAACTTCAGCTGTTAGCAACAACTCTTGCCAACTTTTACAGATGCATCATAGAAAGCATTCTTTCTGGTTGTAACACAGCTTAGTGTGGCTCCTGCTCTGCTCAAGATTGCAAGAAATTACAAAAGGTCGTGAACGTAGCCCAATCCATCACGCAAACCAGCCTCCCATCCATTGACTCTGTCTACACTTCCCGCTGCCTTGGCAAAGCAGCAAGAATAATTGAGTACCCCACGCACCCTGGACATTCTCTCTTCCTTCTTCTTTCATTGGGAAAAAGGTATAAAAGTCTGAGGTCATGTACCAACCGACTCAAGAGCAGCTTCTTCTCTGCTGCCATCAGACTTTTGAATGGACCTTCCCTGCAGTGACATGATGTCTCTACATCCTAGCTATGACTGTAACACTACATTCTGCACTCTCTCATTTCCTTCTCTATGAACAGTATGCTTCATCTGTACTGTGTGCAAGAAACAATATTTTTCACTGTATACTAATACATGTGACAATAATAAATCAAAATCAAATAATTTGTTTGTATTTGGAAACCTGGAAGGCTGGGACAAGAATTGATCCAATTCTATGTTCTCCCCAGGCAAAATCTCTGTTGGTGAGAACCTTCAGAATCTCAAACAAGGAGAGCTCCAGATCTACATTATCAAAATCCTGGAAACTTTATTCTCTACTTTATAAAGTCTACCCCTGCAGAGGCTCTATCTGTTTGTACTTTGTTAGCATGCTGGGGTATTTTTAAAAAGGGACAGCTACACTTCCAATGTACAATTATGTGCTGTATGTTTTAAAAAATAAGTTTTGTTTCATAATAAATCAATCAATCCATCAACTGATAGAGTTATGGGGCTAGATTGACTGTGCAGTCTTCCCATCCCACCTATAATAATTTGGACTGCGTAGCAGTCTCACGTCAAGAACCTCAATCACAGTCACTTGAGCTGCCTTTGGGAGCTTCTGAATATCAGATGGCAGGACAAAATACCAGACACTGATGCCAAGCATCTATACCAGGTTAAGACAGTCACAACTGGAGTTGGGCTGGTCAAGTGGCCAGAATGCCTGACACTCGCTTACAAATGCGAATCTTCCATGGAGATCTCGAGTCTGCATTCTCAGGGTAATCAAAAGAAGCACTATAAGGGCATACTGAAGGTTTCATTTAGGAGTTTTGATATTGACTAAGTCCTAGAAAAAGCTCACCCATGATCTCTGGAGCATGCAAATAAAAAACAGTGTAGCCTCCTTTGAAACCAAGTGCAAATCAGAGTCAGAGGCAAAACACAAGGAGAGGAAATTTCGAGCCAGCACCTCATACAAAACTCCATCGTCTCTAGCATCCTGTCCTATATGCAGCAGAACCTTCCAAGTGCAGATCAGCCTTATCAACCACCCAGGCCCACTCAGCCCTAGCAAACACCTCAGATGATGATATGCCTCGAGGATGAGCAAGCCCAAGTGGCTCCAATGGAATTAAATCCTTTCACTGCACTATTGTTTTGAAACTTGTATTACTTTTTATATCCCTTTTCCAAAGATATTGTTGTGCATTAAGGTCATCCAAGATGCATGAAATAATTTACTGATACTTTCAGCAAGTGTTGAAGGTTAAAATACCGGGCAGTCTTTTCACTTATCATTGAAATGTCAATTGTGAAAATCAGCAAGTTAAGCAGTTCTTACTCAGTGCTCTGAAAAGATTACCACATACCTAATGCCTAGACAGAAAGGAAGCACAAGCAAGAAATTCTGAAGCATTTTGTTCTTTCCTTGGTAACACATTTCATTAAACAGTCTTTGGTCTCTAAACTGCGGTAAAACAAGAAGCAGGAAGAGGATACAGTCCAGTTCCTTCTGATAGGACGTTAGGGGTCAAACCTTTCAGACTGTACTCTTTGGAGTAATGTATTAACTTGAACCATTTCGAGTATCTTGTGGAAAGCTGCCTGTACCGTTAATCTGTTTATCTACTTTAGTTTCCTCTTTTCACAGTTGGTACAAAAATATATCACATTTTGTTAATGATGTAGAATTTCAAACCTGGAAAAAGAACTTTAAATCACTGCTCAAGAATCTTACTGAAATCAGACACTGAACCACCTGAGATGCATATCACAAAGCCTCAAACAATATTTTGTAGCTTTCCTAACAAGAACTGTCTGAAAATATTAACTTGCTAACAACACTCTTTTACACGATACTGTAAAATTATCATCTATGCAGTGGACTGTTATACTTATGAAATATTCTGTATATAAAAAATCCAGCCTGGCTACATTAATGTTAACAGATTATTAAGGCCGGGCTCAAGAAGGAAATCCTGAACAACAATACAAGTGTCAGTGGAGTCACTAAATGCTTACAAGAAACTACACCCATCGAGAAAAAGCTGCTTAATGCAGGCACTGGAATTTTCTGCACCATTTATTCAGCTGACAGTTTTATCAGTATTCAGATCTTATCGTATTTTGCAACAAGAAAACAATTTATTTCTGAGTTATTGAATGCAAACTATTTTGATTTAAATAACTTGCATTTATACAGCATGCTGAATGTAGAAGTCAGTCCTAAAGTGCTTCAGAGAGAGCAGGGGGAAAAACAATGAATGCCAGGCCAAAGGAGGAAATATTAGGAGGAGTTGAAACTTAGACAACAAAGCAAATTTTAATGAGAGCTGTAAGAGAGCAGAGGGAAGTAATTTAGGGAGAGAATTCCAAGGGGTAGAAACTGGATTGAAGGCTGGATATACAAAAGGCGAATGTTAGAGGAACAGAGGATCTGGAGAAATGACAAGTTAGAGATAGGAAGAGATAAGTTGATGGGAGAAATTCAAAAACACAGTTTTTAAAAGTATCTCATTCTCAGGATGTTAGTAGCATTGCTGACAAGGTATTTACTGGCCAATCCTAGTTTTCCCAAGTGAGGTACAACTGAGTGGCTTGCTAGGCTACATCAGATGGCAATTAAAGAATGAGTCAACCAAGTTGATTTTGGGATTGAGTCAACGACAGTTCAGGGGTGCAAGGAGAGCATGCTTTCCTTCCCAATGGACATAGTGAAGCAGTTGGGTTTCTATGATGATCCAACAGCTTCATGGTAACTGTTAATGATACCAGTTTTATTTATAAAACTGAATTCAGACATTGCACGATGGGTCTGTATCCCTGTTCTCTAAATGTGCAGGGCAGGAAGAAAGTTATTGGTAAAGATACACTTGGTAAGAATGCAACCATATGAGAGAAGTCACCAAGAATAGAGAACGGAGGGTGGGGGTGTTAGACTGGCAATGATAAACTTCCCCTTACTGTCCAAAGCTGCGTCAGTGAGGCAGATTGGCCCTGGTAAATGTGTGGGGTTACGGGGGTAAGATGTGAGGTGGGGGAATGGAGTAGGTCTGGGTAAGACGCACTTTTGGACAATTGGTGCAGACTCGATGAGCCTCCTTCTGCGCTGCGGGGATTCTATGGGTTCTGTGAAATATTACACAATGTACTTGAAGCTGAATTTTACTGGTGATATATAAAATCAGAGAGAAGGAGAAAAACAATTTAAAATTTCTTACCATCAGTCAAGCCCTTGGCAGTCGTCTGGGATTTCTGCATTTCCGTTTCCTTGAAATTCAGGTCCTCCTGCATGGACTTCAGTTCATGTGCAGTTATTGAGGAAATCTGTCTCATTCGGTTCATATTCTGCATTGCAGCATGGAGATGCATTTAGTATTGCTAAAATGCCATGACCCTTTGTCCACACAACCCAAAACACTACTGTAAAGAACAATGGGATTTTTGGTGCAAAAAGAAAAAAAGTGGGCCCGGTAAGAGCAAGAGGTTAGAGAAGTGACAAAAAACAATATTTGCAGAGATAAAGGCACATGACAATCAGGAGGGAATTTTGAAACCAAATATTTTTACTGACTTATTTTGTTCCTTTTACTATTTTATGGTTGCACTGGAAATCACAGATGTTGTAGAATTATTTCAATTTTATTGTTTCAGAAGGTATTAAAAATACTTCATGCTTCATGATAAGCAGCACTTGTTTTATAATTTCCCCTCTCACAAAAATGCTCCCTGGTTGGACCAATGTGTTAAATGGTGGAATGCTCAACTCCCAAAAACTGTTATTTCACTCAACAAAATCTTGCATTTTCCACCAGTGATACACTCGAGTGTTTCTTTCATAAGCTGCACAGAAGGCTATCAATGGCTCCATATCCATGATATGGAGTTGCGAGCTTTGGACTTTGATAGGCACAGTAAGCAATCTCACAACACCAGGTTGAATTCCAACAGGTTTATTTGGTAGCGTGGAGTTTTCGGAGCTTTGCCCCTTCATCAGGTGAGTGAAGAGTTTGGTTCACAAACAGGGCATATATAGACACAAACTCAATTACAAGATAATGATTGAAATGCTAGTCTTAACAGGTAATCAAGTCTTTACAGATGCAGACAATGCACGTGGAGAGAGGGTTGAGCACAAGTTGAAGAGATGTGAATTGTCTCCGGCCAGGACAGTTAGTGAGATTTTGCAAGCCCAAGCAAGTCATGGGGGTTACAGATAGTGTGACATGAACCAAGATCCTGGTTGAGGCCATCCTCATGTGTGTGGAACTTGGCTATCAGTTTCTGCTCAGTGATTCTGCGTTGTCATGTGTCGTGAAGCCTGCCATGGAGAATGCTTACCTGAAGATCAGAGGCTGAATGCTTGTGTCTGCTGAAGTGTTCCCCGACAGGAAGGGAACCCTCCTGCCCAGTGTTAAGAACAGCTCATCTGATGTTGCAAAAATACTGCCTCATGCATTTGTAAACTTAGATACTAAATACACTTAATAAAGCATAATTAATACTGATTTATTGTACTCATTTATTATTGGTGTACTGATGATAGAGCATTAAAATCCACTTTTATAACACTGAAATCACTGAAAGGTTTTCTATGCTTCCCCCGCCCCCCCTCTCCCCACCATCCCCCTTCCCTCTGCCGTCTCTTCACTGGGATGTTTTTCTAGCATGGAAGGGCTTCGGTTTAATAAAATATAAGCAAAACACTGCAGAGGTTGGAGATATGAAATAAAAACAGAAAGTGCTAGAAATTCTCAGCAGGTGTGGCAGCTTCTACCGAGGGAGAAACAGAGTTAGCATTTGAATTCAATATGACTCTGCTTTGGAACGTGGAACAAGGACTTTGAATTCCCCACTTGAGACGTTGCAGTTGATTTTGACCATATTTCTGACTTGCTGCTCATTTGCAAACAGCATGCTGGCTCCCCAATCCCTGCTGCTGAGTCAGTCCAGTCCAGAGGCAGGGCCTCATTGCAGCAGGAGACACAAGCAGGTGGCCAAGAGCTGTTTGATTTAAAATTTCTAATTTCTTGAATGAGTGTATGCACAACCCGATTATCATACCACTTTCTGTAGATAGCTCATCAACTATTGGAGTGAAGAGAGAATAGGAGCTCTCTCTACAGATCTCGGAGTAGGGATCGGGGGCGGATTTTGCCAATGATGACCCCTGTCACAGGTTCACTGGCAAACAGAGAGCGTGGACAATAGGAAACCCCATTGACAGCAGTGTAACAAATGTACCCTAATATGCCTATTATACATTTATGATTAGATGTCCTGGGATGAGCCCCTGGACACAGTAGACTACATTTCCAAATTATTAGCTGGTCTCTGATTTCTGAGTTTAATCAAAGATTGAGCGAAAGGGATATGCCCATTTTTCCTGACTGAACTTACCCTGCTTGTGTGTTCCAGGAGGGCGACAATACTAGCCTCAAGCTGCACCTTACGTTCCAACTCTTGGTTTTTGATTTCTTCATAGGTATCCAGGAATGCTTGAAAGACAAATTATGCCAAAATTTGTGATTTTTTATATATTTCATTCATCGCTCTCTGATTGGATTCTAAAGGAAATTATAGCTCTAAATTCTCTGCTGTTCTGCCAGTAGTCTAAGGTTATACTAAAATTGGAAAATGTGACTTTGTGCACTACCTTCCTACTTTGTCTGATTTTCTGAAAGTTCTTCCCAGCAGGAAAGGTAGACTTTGTTACAGCATGTAAAACTCAATGAAACTGCAAAGAAACCACAATGTCCCAAAGTGCTACACAACAAATAAAATACTTCCCTGAAATGTTGCTTATGGAGGAAAACACTCTAGTCAATTTGCACAAAGCAAAGTTCCACAAACAGCAATGAGATGAATATGTTTTACTGATGTTGATTGAGAAATAAATATTGGCCGGGGAACATTATTTTTCTTCTGCAAAATAAATGCCATGATATTATTTACATCATGTTAACGGTCACCTTTAAGATGGCAGATGGGATACTGGATGGAGCTTCTTGAGCATTCTTGGAGCTGCACTCATCCAGGCAAGTGGAGACTATTCCATTAGCCTCCTACCTTGGCTTTGAGGAGTCAGATGAGTTATTTGCTTCCGGATTCCCAGCCTTTGGCCTGCTCTTGTAGCTGCAGCATTTACATGGCTGGTCAGTGAAGCTTCTGGTTAATGGTAACCCCCAGGATGTTGATAATGGGGGATTCACCAATGATAATATAATTGAATGTCAAGGGGAGTTGGCTGATTCTCTCTTGTTACCTGGCACTTGTGTGACATGAATGTGATTCATCACTTATTAGCCCAAACCTGAATGTTGTCCAGGTCTTGCTGCATATGAATATGGACTGCTTTAGCATCTGAGGAGTCACAAATTGTGCTGAACATTGTGCAATGGGAACGTGTCCACTTCTGACCTTTTGATGGAGGGAAGGCCACTGATGAAGCAGCTGAAGATGGCAGAGGACAAACTCCTGCAGCAATGCCCTAGGACTTTTTATTCCTCTCATCTTTTGCCCAAAAGCTTGGAGCATGTAAGTTTATTTACAGTTAGCACAGAAGTCGTTGCCCTCTGTTCCCAGAATCTGAGAACTTCATATCTTGCCCAACAGATCCCTGGACTTAGCCAGGCTTGTCAGGTAGGATTTGGAATTGTCATTTGAATCCCTCTTCATTTTTACTTAAACTTAAAGACAGAGTCCAAAACATAATCTTATAAACCTCTCATAAATTGTAACAGTTGCAATTTTTCCATGATTCTACAGGAGTAACATTGCCTAAATATCTCTGCAATGGAACGATTAGGCACATTTTCTGTTAACACCATAAATCCCTCTTAAAGAAAGCCAAGGTCATCAACAACTGTTCCTTTATTAGATTTTCTGTTCCTTGGAAAAATGTGTTAAGTCAATTGGATAACGTTTTCTTGTGCATTTAGATTATTTAAAATTGAGAGCTGGGCTTATGTCACAAGCTTTTTCGTGTCCAGTCCCTCGGGCTGTGTCTGCATTTCACACTCAATTTTCAATAGTGCAGAATCTATACTACGGCCAGATACAGTAATCACTCCAAGCACAAAAAGATCCTTGCTGGACAAAATCAACAGAAATGGACAATAAAGGGAACACAAAATTAATAAAATTCCTTCAGTGGCCACTCAACATTTACAGATGCATAAAGTGAGACATGTTAATAATTCACAGCATTAGCCTGTTGAAAAGGAACCTATTGTCTGACAAAACTGCAACATAAATCCTACTCCCCTGGTTTCTAGCACAGCTTGGGGAATAAAGTCCAAACAAAACTGACTGCTGCAGTAATTTTCTAATCTTTTGTGAGTTCATTTACTTAAAATATCTTGTAGTTAAAGAGTAGGGTGCGGTCTGTGAAAGGAAATGTTAGGCTGATTTGGTTTTACTACTGACATTACATTTTTGCACATTTAGGCAGAGATCAAAGATGACAATTTTCCCAAATACAACAGCCAAGAATTATGTTAATTGTTTAAATTGAATGTATTATTAATTTTTTTTGAAAAAATAAAGTCCTGGTTTTATTACACAAAGAAGTGTGCTAGCTGTGACTCAGAGGGTAGTACTCCTACCTCAAGTCAGAAGGTTGTGGGTTCAAGGCCCACTCCAGAATTTGAGTATGGCAACCTAGGCTGACACTGCAGTCCAGTACTGAGGGAGTGCTGCATTGTCACAGACATTGGCTGGAACTCTGCCACCTCACCCGCCAAAGAATCAGCATGGGCAAGGTGACAACAGAAATCTCCAGTGACTCAGGCGGGAATTTCTGGTCTCACCTGAGTGAGGCCGTAAAATCCTGCCCACTGTCTTTCTGACGATGTTATACCAAGGTTCTGTCTGCCCTCTCAGGTGGATGTAAAAGATCCCTTCACAGTAGAGCATGGAAGTTATTCCCAGCATCCCGATCAATATTTATCCCTCAATCAATAGGTTAACATAGAACATTACAGCGCAGTACAGGTCCTTCGGCCCTCGATGTTGCGCCGACCATAGATTACTTGGTCATAATCATTGCTGCTTGTGAGAAATTATTGTGAGCAAATTTACTGTCACATTTCCTACATTACATTAGTGACTACACCTCAGAAATACTGGCTGTAAAGCACTTTAGGCACCTGGTGATCATGAAACATGCCTTATAAATGCAAGTCTGATTTTGAACAAAATGTAGTATGACTTCTACTTAGAACATCTCCCTGCTTAACACCACTGTGAAAGCTCCAACACCAAGGATCAAGGAGAAGATTTTTCACCATTCTCTCAGGGTAACTTGGGACGGGCAACAAATGGGGTCTGGTCGACGTAACTCACATCCTAAGAACAAATGAGTCAGTGCGTGAGGAACCTCCAGCAAATATGATACACTTCCTGTTCTGATTTCTGAAAAATGATAGCATCCTGCGACCCAGAGCTTTTGCTGTTGAAAATGTTTCATTTTTATTATACATTAACAGAAATGTTGTACTAGTAAGTCAAACACAAAAAAATGCAGACATCTGATAATAGAAAGAAATAAACTTAATGATCTTACTGATGCCTGAGAAGGTTTGACAACTCCCACTTTGGAAACCTATGCTGTGAAAAAGGTGTAGCTCTGTCTCATTGTTATCATGGAGGGTAGAAAAAAGCTCAACAGCAAAAGAAAACTCATTCAAGTTAGTGATTATGGTGACTCATTTCCATCATCTACACATTCAATACTTATGTGCTGGAAACAGTGACAATATGGCACAGTGGTTAGCACTGCTGCAGGACAGTGTCAGGGCCCAGGGTTCGATTCTCAGCTTGGGTCACTATCTTTGTTGAGTTTGCATGTACTCCCCGTGTCTACGTTGGTTTCCTCTGGGTGCTCTGGTGTCGTTCCACAGTCCAATGATGTGCAGGTGCACTGTCTGTGCTAAATTCTCCCTCAGTGTAACCGAACAGGCACTGGAGTGTGGAGGTTCAGGGATTTCCACAGTAATTTCGTTGCAGTGTTAATTAAATAAACTTAAACATAAAAGTGAAAAGCCTGAAACGCAGATACTTAGAAATTAAGATAGTTACGGTCAGAGATAGAATTTGTTTAATAGTGAAGGAAAAATTAATAATCACAACAGTGGCATCAATATCTAGATAATGATGATAAAGAATTGATTGTGTAAAAATATTTCACCTAGTCATCCTGCTCATGTAAAATGTCACTGTAAAATCTACTTGCTACTTTACTTTCATAGAGGTTCAACATAACACATGATCTGAATTTTACTGCAACAACTTACATGCAGATATAATGGTGCATGGCTAAGAAACTTGGCCAGGTTAGCATAAACTCACCATCCATTGTTTCTTCTCTTTTCTTTAGCTCCTTGTACTTCTGATTTCGTTCACCTTAAACAAGAACAACAAATTTACAGGTCTCGTCATGACTCAATAAGTGATACAAACTCAAATCTTTGCAGTGTAAAATAATCTTTGTTATTTTGACCTTTCATAAATAATTGGAATTTCAGCACAACATACACTGTTGTTAGGTCAAGATTCTGGAACTTCCCATTTAACAGCACTGTAGGAGTATTTCCACAAAGGACTGTCTCGGTTCAAGAAGGTTCACCATCACCTTCTCAAAGGTCACAACGGATGGAGAATAAATGCTGACCTTGATGTCTGGGTTGCATAAGTTTACAGAGGGGATTCTAAGCTCAAGGAAGCAGGACTATCTAAATGGCAGGAAGCTAGTGGCCATGTTCGGAGGATAAAAAGGCAGCTGAGTGAACAGTGTATACTCAGAATCCCAAAAGCTCTCCCGTGTAGAATAGGAGTTTGATATAAAACTAAACAACTGCCCAGAATGCTAGTGATGCCCATATTTTAATATACCCAAATCAGCAGGAAAAAATCCCAAAAAAAAGCGTAGTGCTGGGTAAAACTTCAACAGTGCAATTTCTAGAGTGAAATGAAATCCATAAACAATTTTAGACTAAACAGAACCTCGGAGGCAATCTATAATTTCCTGAGTTCCAATACACAGCAATTTTGTAATGCTGCAAACAGAGAAATGACCTAGATGTGTAATTAAGTATTCAAGTAAACTCAGTTCTACACATCAGCTCATTACAGCGTTTTTCCAGTGCCAAATAAAGTTCAGCACATCATAGGGCCCAAAATAATTTGCAAATTCCTGAGCAAGGACAAAGGACTTCTGATAGAAATACTCAATGCAATTCCCTTGTATAGTACTCTGATTGAACCCATTTGGGATCTCGGCCAGTGGAATGCTAACAAACGGACACATGCTAGGAGAAGATGGAGCAGCTTCAACCATCAAGCCATTCCTGATGGGGGAAAAGCCTTGGTCAATATTGATAAGGTTCAGATTTCTCTTGTCAAATAGGAGGCAGAGAGTGGGGGTCAATGGGTGCTATTCGGATTGGCGGATGGTGACTAGTGGAGTGCCCCAGGGGTCGGTGCTGGGGCCTCAGCTATTTACCATTTATATAGATGATCTGGAGGAGGGAACCGAGTGTAGGGTGTCGAAATTTGCTCATGACACCAGAATTGGTGGAAAGGCAAATTGTGCGGAGGGTGTGGAGAGTCTACAGAAGGATCTAGATAGGCTGGGCGAATGGGCCAGGAACTGGCAAATGGAATTTAGTGTTGGCAAGTGCGAGGTGGTCCACTTTGGTAGGAATAATGGTAGGAAGGATTATTACTTACGTGGAGAAAAACTGCAGCAGGCGACGGTGCAGAGGGACCTCGGGGTCCTTGTGCATGAGTCGCAAAAACCCAGCTTGCAGGTGCAGCAGGTGGTCAGGAAGGCGAATGGGATGCTGGCCTTCATCGCGAGGGGGATTGAATATAAAAGTAGGGAGGTCTTGCTGCAGCTGTATAGGGCATTGGTGAGGCCGCAGCTGGAGTACTGTGTGCAGTTTTGGGCGCCGTACTTACGCAAGGATATTTTGGCCTTGGAGGGAGTGCAGAGGAGGTTTACTAGGCTGATACCGGAGTTGAGGGGGTTGAGCTATGAGGAGAGGCTGAATAGATTAGGCTTGTACTCGTTAGAGTTTAGAAGAATGAGGGGAGATCTCATTGAGACATATAAGATGATGAATGGGATGGATAGGATAGAGGTGGAGAGACTCTTCCCGCTCAGAAAGGATAGTAGGACTAGGGGGCACAGCCTCAAGATAAAGGGGGGGCGGTTTAGAACAGAGTTGAGGAGGAACTTCTTCACTCAAAGGGTGGTGAATCTCTGGAATTCTCTGCCCGTTGAAGTGGTGGAGGCTACCTCGCTAAATATTTTTAAGACGCGGGTTGATGGGTTTTTGATAAGAGAGGGGATTAAGGGTTATGGGGAGAGGGCGGGAATGTGGAACTGAGCCACGACAGATCAGCCATGATCTTACTGAATGGCGGGGCAGGCTCGAAGGGCTAGTTGGCCTACTCCTGCTCCTATTTCTTATGTTCTTATGTTCCTAATACACGTTCTTGTGCTCACAGCTAAATGGCTGTATCAATGAGGAGATCAAATCCCTCACAAAAGGTGCAGGACTGAAAAAGGCTGAAGGCACAGCTGTCAAAGATGGAGAGATACAAAAGCAGTTAAAGAATTAGATAAACACAGAGTCTGGGGAAAGGGGTTGATAGAACTGGAGGAGATTACGAGTAACACAACTAAAAATCTGTTCCTACTATCGAACAGCAGCAGTAGTACCAGGTAATGTAAGGTTTTGAAAGCACGGGGTTTACATGGGTACAGAAGGGTTAAAGGAAACCTCTCCAATGTCTCATTCTCAGATCTGATTCTATGCCAGTTGTCTATTACTTCACCTAGTGGTCACCTTGCATGGGGGCCTTAAGAATGAATGCCAGTTCACCTGGGTGGTCTCACAGCTGGGCCTGAAGTTGCCCTAATCCAAGGTCAACAAATGCACAGTTTCCAGCAGAAGTTACTGGATCACAATCAAATTTGAGAACCTAAGCTGATTTTTCCTTCCTTAGCTTAGGAAAACTAGAACCAACTGTGATTTTTTCATCTTTTCCTGCAAGAGATCAATTAACTCAGCATATAATAAGGAATACATGTTCGACATTCCTCTATTTTTCAGACATAAAGCACAATACGTGGTGCATTTAAAAAAACTGAGCGAGGATGAAAGGTTGAAAGTCAGCAGACAATGATTTCTATCTTCACTTATGTGCAGAGGATGAATGAACAAGAAAGAATGTTATCTTACTAAATTGCGATTACACACACAGGACAGAACTTTGAACAGAATTAACCCACAAAGAACTTACAGAAAACAAACATATGCAGCAAATGCTCACTTTGGTTATAAAGTTAACATTTTTTCCAAAGTCCAGTGTTCAATCAGTTTAGTGATTTGTTACTATCCTTGCAATATTAAGATGATACCCTGGAAGCCTTTGTAAAGTATGGCTTGTAAACAAAGAGGAAGATAAGCTAGAGGAGAAAGTCAATCCTTACCTTCTGAGATTTTATCCAATGAAATAAGCCAGTGGATAAATAGGCAAGAGAGAAATGTAAAACAGTGAAAAGAGACAAATCTGAAGCATTAAATAGCGAAATCATAGTCACTCATTTTCTAAAGTGAAGGGAAAAGATTCTGTCTAAAACTGAATGGTTTGGTCATTTATAAAGCTATGCATTAAAAAAAACAATTAACAAGGGCAAAATTGTTCTTTAATACAAGATAGGTCTCTCACCTCCAAGTCCTATCTTGGGATCGGGTTCCAACTCAAAACATTAACACAAGCTTGGCTGACACTCCAGTGCAGTACTGGGAATTTCTGCACTGTTGGAGGCACTGACCTTTGGATGAGACATAAAACTATGACCTTATCTGCCCACTTGGGGGATGCAAAAATATCCAGTGGCAACTCACCATCCAACTCCCCAAAACCTTTCTACCAGTGTGACAGAATACTTGCCACTTGCCTGAGTGAGTGCAGCTCCAACAACACTCATGAAGCTAAACACCATTCAGGACAAAACAACCCACTTGATTCACACACTATGTACCATCTTAAATATTCGCTCCTTCCAAGACCAATGCACAGTGGCAGCAGTGTGTGCTATCTACAAGATGAACTGCAGCAACTCGTCAAGGCTCTTTTGACAGCACCTTCCAAACCCACAACCCAGCTAGAAGGACAAGAGCAGGAGCACATGGGAAAATGGGAACATGCACTACATGCAAGTTTCCCTCCAAACTAAACACCATCCTGACTTGGAAACAGATTAGCATTCCTTCATTGTCGCTGGGTCAAAACCCTGCCTAACAGCACTGCGGGTATATCTACAACATGTGGATTGCAATGGTTCAAAAAGGTTCCTCAGCACCTCCTTCTCAAAGACAATTAGGGATGGACAAATGCTGGCCTTGCCAGTGATGTTGCTTCTAATGAAAGAATGAAAAAAAGTTTAAAAAGGGAATCCTCTTGGTGTTCTGGCTAACATTTAGCCTGTAACTGTCACCACTAAATAAAATAGCTGACCTTGTTACTTAGTGCATTGCTACTGCTGGGACCTTGCTGTGTACAAATTGGTTAACACGTTTCCCTATATTGCAGAAGCAACTACACTCCAAAAATGTAATTAATGGGCTGTGAATTATTTTTAGAATCCCGAGGATGTGAAATTTGTTCTATAAATGCACGTTTTTTAATATCCCTCTGAGAAATCAATGTCTGTGCACATGGTCATGCACTTTGTCTTATCAGAAACTCACATAAATCATGCCTATGTATCAG